>NC_134362.1:156994295-158459295 GCF_048569485.1 Anomaloglossus baeobatrachus
AGAGCTGGATGCCATCATTCAGTGAAGAGAGCCGGATGCCATCATTTAGTGAAGAGAGCCGGCTCCCATCATTTAATGAAGAAAGCTGGCTCCTAATGGGAGAAGAGAGCTGGATGCCAACATTCAGTGAAGAGAGTCGGCTCCCATCATTTAGTGAAGAAAGCCGGCTCCTAATGGGAGAAGAGAGCTGGATGCCAACATTCAGTGAAGAGAGTCGGCTCCCATCATTTAGTGAAGAAAGCTGGCTCCTAATGGGAGAAGAGAGCCGGATGCCATCATTCAGTGAAGATAACAGGATGCCATCATTCAGTGAAGAGAGCTGGATGCCATCATTTAGTGAAGAGAGCCGGCTCCCATCATTTAGTGAAAAAAGCTGGCTCCTAATGAGAGAAGAGAGCTGGATGCCAACATTCAGTGAAGAGAGCTGGATGCCATCATTTAGTGAAGAGAGCTGGATGCCATCATTTAGTGAAGAGAGCCGGATGCCATCATTTAGTGAAGAGAGCTGGATGCCATCATTTAGTGAAGAGAGCTGGATGCCATCATTTAGTGAAGAGAGCTGGATGCCATCATTCAGTGAAGAGAGCCGGCTCCCATCATTTAATGAAGAAAGCTGGCTCCTAATGGGAGAAGAGAGCTGGATGCCAACATTCAGTGAAGAGAGTCGGCTCCCATCATTTAGTGAAGAAAGCTGGCTCCTAATGGGAGAAGAGAGCTGGATGCCAACATTCAGTGAAGAGAGTCGGCTCCCATCATTTAGTGAAGAAAGCCGGCTCCTAATGGGAGAAGAGAGCTGGATGCCAACATTCAGTGAAGAGAGTCGGCTCCCATCATTTAGTGAAGAAAGCTGGCTCCTAATGGGAGAAGAGAGCTGGATGCCAACATTCAGTGAAGAGAGTTGGCTCCCATCATTTAGTGAAGAAAGCCGGCTCCTAATGGGAGAAGAGAGCTGGATGCCAACATTCAGTGAAGAGAGTCGGCTCCCATCATTTAGTGAAGAAAGCTGGCTCCTAATGGGAGAAGAGAGCTGGATGCCATTATTCAGTGAAGAGAGCTGGATGCCATCATTCAGTGAAGAGAGCTGGATGCCATCATTCAGTGAAGAGAGTCGGCTCCCATCATTTAGTCAAGAGAGCTGGATGCTATCATTTAGTGAAGAGAGCTGGATGCCATTATTCAGTGAAGAAAGCTAGTTGTCATCATTCAGTGAAGAGAGCCGGATGCCATCATTTAGTGAAGAGAGCTGGATGCCATCATTCAGTGAAGAGAGCCGGCTCCCATCATTCAGTGAAGAAAGCCGGCTTCCATAAATCAGTGAAGAATGCCGGCTCCCATCATTCAGTGAAGGGAGCCATCTCTTTGTGCTTTTGTTTCATGGACAACGCATCCAAGCACCCTCAATACTTTGTCAAGTACTGTGAGTACCCGAGCCCCCCCCCCCCCCGATGTTCAAACGAGTAATGAGCAGTGACGAGCACGCTCACTCAACTCCAGACTTTACCCTTTACACAGTTAATTTATAGTAGACTAACTAAAATGTGGACAACTTAGAAAAGGGGTTCACACTGTTTGATAAATTTGGTGCACCTTCAGACCGTCTAGTCCATAACTTTTTTTCTACACCAACAATTTGCAACAAAATTTTTACACAGTTTTGGTGAACAGCGTCACATTTAAACCCTATCTGACCAGGCTATTTTCAGTTTTCGCTTTGCCCCCGCCCCATCTAACCCCCTTCTTCCTAGAGCCTTGACTTTTTACATTTTTCCAAGTGAAGATAGGAAATACAGCACTCTTGGAAATTATAGATGCTCGAATAGAATACCACGACATATATCAATATAAAAGAGCGCACAGTCTCATAGCCACAGAGATCCCACTTCTATATAGCACAACTTTGCTCAGTCATGGTTAGTCTCCAGGTGTATGTTTGATAAAGGTCTCTGATGGAAACGTCACATCTATACACTTTTCCACTTGATCCAACATTAAAAAATCACAATTTCCAACATATCTTGAGTGCCGGATTCTCTTTCATATTTTTACATTTTTCCGTCATATGAGGGTTTGCATTTTGCTGGACGAACTTTAATTTTGAATGACACCATTCATTATCCCATAACTTTTTCCTTTTTTTTTTTGTCAATGTAGCCATAAGGACTTGTTTCCTATGTGGCAGGGTGACAATTTTTTTTATATAATGTATATATATATATATATATATATATATATATATATATATATATAAATATTTATATATATATATATATATATATATATATATATATATGTACATTTTGGGGTGCATTGGATCTCTTTTTATTACATATTTTAGGAAACAGCAACAATAATAAAAAAAATTCTAATAGCAGCATTTACTGTATATTTAACTAATGTTATATTTGGATAAACCAGACTTTTACAGTCATGGCAGTAGAAAATATGCATAATTTTATTATTTCATTTTTTTATTTTTACAGGGAAATGAAACACATTTTTAGGTTTTTTAACTATATTTGTAAAACCTTTTTAAAACATTTTTTTACTTTATTTTTTTAGTCTTATTAGGAGGGCTCAATTCTGAAATCGTCAAATCACTTGTTTAATAAATTACAATACAATTGTATTGCAGTACATAGACAAAAATTATGTCCTCTATATAGCCCACGCACAGGCTGACAAAGATGGCAGCCATTGTTGCCGAAAAACCTATTGGAATCTCATGTTGACATCATGGGGGGTTGAAAGTAGCCACACACACGTGCACCGGCTATTGCACTATTTCAGTACTGATGTTACCGATAGGCAGTATATTCCGGCCACTGCTGTCACGAGAAGATGTTGTTTATGATGTGCCAGGTATGATGCGGGCACAGCTGCTGAGCCCGCTTCATACACAAGGACCTGACATATGATGCACCAGTACAACAGTTCTTGTATTAGTATTAAGGCCAATAAAAACCCTTCATTTTAAGCTTTGCATGTTTTCTATCTAGATCATGTTCCTTGTGGAGCCTGGTGAAAAATGGTCTAACACCTTAATTCTAGTGTAATGTGTTTATGTTTACACTAGTTTACCTGCTTTTTTTCATTGCATACCTTACTAGAGTTTTTAACATCACAAATCATGTGATTCCATTCTTCTTCATAGAATCAAATCATTTTAGGAGGAAAAAAAGAAACAATGGAGATCTATAGGGGGAAAAAACATTACAAACTAGAAAAATGGAACAAAATTGAGTACTCATTTTACAGTTAAAGAGGTTGTCCACTACTCTAACATTGATGGCCTGTCCTTAGGATAGGTCATCAATGTGTGATCAGCCGTGGTCCAACACCCGGTACTCCTGACGTCACTCTTCAGCTGTACTAGGTACCAGCGGCAGCAGGCGGCTGAAAAGGCTCAGTTTGGGAGCTACTCACTCTTCTGTATGGATACTGCACATCTGCCTCCCATTCAAATCAATAGGATGCGGAGATGCAGAAGATAGGACAGCTCCAGAACTCAGCATTACCGGGCTCAGCTGATTGGCAGGAGTGCTGGGTGTTGGACACATTGTTGGCGAATCTTGCAAAATAAATAGACGTGAATAGCCCCATACACTATATTGGGTAAAAGTTCTATCCTTGAAAAACACTGTAAAAACTCATGTGTGAAACCTGACATCTGAATGAGGCCTTAGGCCACATTCACATGTTCAGTATTTGGTCAGTATTTTACCTCAGTACTTATAAGCCAAAATCAGACGTGGAACAATCAGAGGAAAAGTATAATAGAAACACGGACATGAGTTCTACATTTTTTACCCCCTTCTGTTTTTGGCTTACAAATACTAAAGAAAAATAGTGACCAAATACTGAAAATGTGAACGTGACCTACTACTGATGATATTCTTAATTCCATTATTAGACCACTGATCCATTCTGGTATATAATGGACTCAAAGTCCATACAAACGCTAATGGAAAGCAGTCTGAGAGCAGTTGATTACTGAAATAATACGTATACTTTCTTTATAGGGTGAAGGCCTCATGTGAACAAAATATGGATCTATATGCCATGGATCAAGATTAATGTGTTTTGTGTTTCAGCAGTTTTGGGTACTATACCTGTAGACCTGATTGGGGCTTGGCTGACTTCAATCTAAGGTGTATGGCCTCCCTAATATTAGCACCATATCTTGAAGTTAAGTGGCCTAGTGGGCATTTTTGAGCCATGCAGAATGGAAATAACAGCCTACCCTTACGTATTGAGTATTTTCTTAAAGGGCCTGTCCAGTCTAAATCCAAAAATCAGCAATCACTCAATGTGTCACTGTATGTGACTACAGACTCGTGAATCCTCACATTGTGTGAACTGTGCGCTATGATGATTCACCGGTCGGTGTCAGAGCCAGGAAAGGCGGTCATGTGGCGCGAGTATGCAAGTGTATTGAGAGACGCCACACCCTTCTAGTCGGATTCTGGCTGGGAATATGTATACTCAGAGCCACGTGACCGCCGGTTCTGGCGCCGACACCGACCGGAGAATCCTCACAGCACACATTGTGTAAAATGATGGTGATACATAGAGTGACTGCAGACTTGGACAGTGGACAGCCCCTTTAAGGAAACTTCAAAAACGATAATTATGGACTCACATAGCGGCAAGGTTATCTGATGCGGCGTCATACACTGAATGTTATATTCTAATCAGGTCTGGGATAGAATTCACTGTTTAAGGTAAAGTCCAAAAAAAAATGATCAGACAACAGAATGCAAGAAGAAAAAAATCCTGCAGCTTGTAAAAAATAATGTCTCTGCAGATGCTTTAATCTGTTTATAGATGTTCTGCAAGTGGTTCCCAGATGTATCCTGTTCTTTGTTATCTCCTGTAGACATAACCCAGCTGAAAATGAAACAGAACAGACAGAATGTCTCCGGCAGTGTGTGGATGAGAACATTGAACGAAGAAACCACTACTTGGATCTTGCTGGAATAGAAAACTACACATCAAAATTTGGGCCAGGTGTGTATGGCTGAGATTTTACTGCCGGAAAATATGAAAGGAGCGGATGCGGGGAAATGGCTCACAAAGAGATCAATGATTTCTATGGCGTTAGGAAATATCCATAGACAGGAGAAAGCAGGACAGTCTCTTTTCCCCTCGGCCTCAGCAAAATAAGGGAAGCTAGTGAAAGACAGAATTTTCAATTTTTATGAACTGTTAGGCATAATGTTATGCATCAACTGGTCATCTGGCATAAGTTTTAATTTCTATTTTTTTTTTTTTCTAAAGACATCACACATTCAAAATGAAAGGTAGATCAGACTCAGATGATTTACCTTGTGATTTCAGAAAAGCAGTAAAATCACTTTATTAGATACATTATCAAACATCTCAGTATGGGTGTAATTATAGTGGATGCAGGAGTTACAGTCGCAATTAAGCCATAAAGTCTAAAAGGGCTTAAAGGGATTCTGTCAGATTATTTTATAGTAAAAACTAATGGCATTCTGGCATAGGACTTAGGCATCCCTTTCACGATCAGTAACTTTTATTGCTCTACCTTCTTCTGTTACCTTGCTGTAAGACCCAGAGGAGAATCAATGTTTTGAGGAGAATTGGTGTCACCCCCTGGCTAGTCAAGCATATGTAAATCCACACTGAATATGCAATGCTCCCCATGCCCATATCTCTGCCGTATTAGTAAATGACAGGGAAGATTTTTACTGTGATTGATACCAGCAGAGGTAGGTGTGAGGAGCAGTGCATAATCAGTTTCTATTTACATATACATGACTAGCCAACACAGGACACTGAATTCTCCTGGGCTTACAGTAAGATAACAAAAGAAGGTAGAGCAATAAAGGTTACTGATCATAAAAGGGCTGCCCAAGCCCTATTCCAGGATACAATTAGTTTTGTACAAGAAAATCCCCTGACAGATTCCCTTTAAAAGGTTACTTTGGCCCAGACAGGAAAACTGATACTGTTAAAGACCCATGATAGTTAGGTTCATTGGACATTTTTCACTAGGGCTCATAAGTATCAAGTATACTATGCAGAGGCAGTTTCTGCACCAAACCATGCAATACCTTATAGTCGGGTTTATAGGTCAGCTTCAATCCTCCTTATGGAAACAATGATCAAGGGTGCACATAGACAGAGGAAAGAAGATCCAAGCCAATGTCCAGGAAGCAGGAATCTACGGCAGACACCATCCAATTTTCCAAAGTGCTTTATTCCAATATCATGTGCAGTTAAAAGTAGCGGGGAGAGAGCCGGGTGCAGGCCCCCTAATGGACGATGGCCGTTTCGCACGTCCTTGTGCTTCCACAGGTCCCATAGAAGCACAAGGACGTGCGAAATGGCCGTCGTCCATTAGGGGGCCTGCACCTGACTCTCTCCCCGCTACGTTTAACTGCACATGATATTGAATTAAAGCACTTTGGAAAGTTGGATGGTGTCTGCCGTAGATTCCTGCTTCCTGGACATTGTCATAAGTATCAAGTTACACCCCTGAGTTTCAGGTACTTCATTCATGCCCTTCTTTGGCATGAAGAAGCATGTTGGCTTTGTTTAATCAGTGATGTTGTTCAGATTTACATCAGAATATCCCTAGCGTTCGATCATAGTTTCATCAGTTTTTGTCAGATGAGAAAAAAAATGTTTCTTCATCTTCTCCTATATAACAATCAGTGAAAAATGCAAAACACTTGAACGGCATCCAAGCACTGTCCGATTTTTTTTGCGGAACCATAGATTTTCTTTGCTGATTTAGATCTGACACTTGGATCAATTTTTAACATGCTTCTGTAATTTTGCATGGACCACTCGGTCCACACAAAAAATGGGTCATGGGAACAGCCCCATAGACTACATTAAGGATGAGTTCTATCTGTGAATAACACGGATAGAACGCGAAAGTGAAAAATGGATCTCTGAAAGAGCCCTTAGTCTGAGAATGTTTCTATCTCAGACGTTTTAGAATTATGGGTAACATAAGTAATTCACATTGTGGTCAGATGCAGTTGGAAAAATATCAAAAGAAACCTCTCATTTTACTAGCAGTATTTATCCTACGTATTTTGGCAAAATGTGCTTTCAAAGAACTCAAACATATCAAGAATTCAGAGAATTCAGTTTTGTTGAAATGAGAGATACAATCTGTGATGTTTAAAAAAATAAAAATTTCAACTTTCCAAATATTTTGTAACCTCAACATATTTAATACAAAAACTGTGTTAATAAAATGGCAACAAATAAAATTAAGGTAAGAGTATTGTCAATGAGTAGAATACATTCAGTGAAGATCGTAACTAGTAATCAGGTCAAAAAAATTTCTTTCAAACAATTTTTTACTTAAAAATGATGTCCCATGTGGGAAATTTTTGATGTTGACAGGATGTGCCACTGTCAGGGGTGATTCATTTCTATGGGAGCTCCAAATATTGTCGAACCAGTGTCCTCATCAAGATTTTGGAGCTTCCACAGAAATGAATAGAGAGAGTAGCAGACACCTCTCAATTCCTAACATCTCATCACAGGGGCCCACTCTTAGAAGAGGTATGGTTCCCAGGGGTCAGACCTGCATCTATTGGACAGTTTTTGGCCTATATGCTCTAAATGTCCCCTTTATTCGTAAGTAAAATGGACAATAATTGATATGTACTGGGGATGACTCATCCATCAATTACCAATCTTCATATTTGATGTGACAGTGGCCCCTAGAGCAGTGTTTCTCAACTCCAGTCTTCATACTATTTCCGAACTTTCCTTAATATTAGACAGGGAAAAATTCCATCACCTGTTCAACATTAAGGAAATCCTGAAAATCTGATTGAGGAAAACCTGAAAACATGATTTGGTGGGTCTTGAGGACTGGAGTTGAGAAACACTACTCTACAGGCATAATCCACATCTTTATAGTAGAGGTATTGAAAATCAAAGTGCTTGTCCAATGAATAAAAAATATTTCTCGATTCAATTAAAACAAAGATCCTGACTAGTACTGATCCATCAGTAAGTGGCAGAATGGGCATTTCCAGTGTGTTGAGGTTTGAATTTGAAGAAAAACCAGTAGGGTAAACATTTGACTCGATGTGCGATGGAGAATTGGTAGGAATGAGTATCACTTTTTTACTATTCTGACATGTTTGAATATTTTTTTACTGTTAGATGACTCATATCCAAGGCAAGAGCTAAGTTTTTTTTTATTATTATTCTTTCACAGGTTCTTCTGCAACAGCTGAAAAACCAGATTCACATTCAAGAGCTTCTAATCAAATGAGGTCTCGTTCTCATGAACCAGAAACGCTTCATCTACACCAGAGAAGGTCACAAGCGTTGGATACTGGACATTTCAGTCTTTTCG
Source organism: Anomaloglossus baeobatrachus (assembly GCF_048569485.1). Lineage (NCBI taxonomy): Eukaryota > Metazoa > Chordata > Amphibia > Anura > Aromobatidae > Anomaloglossus > Anomaloglossus baeobatrachus. The sequence goes on from NC_134362.1 coordinate 157,002,652, forward strand.
ACCCTTCTCATCCAAAAATGCTAGAGCTTCAGCAAAGGCAACGGGGTCAAGAATCCAACAAACACTCTGTAAGAAGTCCCAAAGCCTCAAATAAGAATGGAACAACATTAAACAGTCAGCCAGGAAGACCAACAAGAAGCAAACCCATCCATGGTGTCCAAATTCCTGTGACTTCCCCAACTGCACTTATGGGCCAGAGCTATCCTTACCACCATTTACCACCTCAACAACCTCATAGGAAGAGTAAGCAGAAAACAAAGGAAGGCCACCAGATGTGCAAAGCTTTTCAGTCACCAATTAACGTAGTGGAAAAGGAGCATGTGAGGGATCTGCCAAGCATGCTATTGTACGATGGCCACAGTGGACACTTGATACAAAGACATGAGCATCATCATCACCATGAGCATCACCACCACTATCACCATTTTTACCAAACATAATACAAACCATTTACTCCACATCCAGAGTAAAAACTCCAGAATTGGATGCTTGATCTGAAAAGGAAGTTGCTTTGTTAGAAACATTCAATTAATAAACAAAAGTATTGGACAATGGCAAAGTAGACCCACCAGTGGACAATGCTAAAAATATTTTGAACTCAAGCCAAGCACTTCTTAGAATTTGGACCTCTCATGGAAGATTTGGATTTAGTGGTGTTTGGTCATCTAACACTCAGACTATTTGCACAAACACCTTTTAAGTGTCAATTCGGTCTTGGACAACAGAAAATAAATAACGAAAAATCCCCACAAACAGCACACTACCTCTAGAAATATTCTTAGTTTGACTTTGAGGCGGGTAGACATAAGTGACATAATGAACACATAAAAGCCAAGGTTTCTTCACTTTTACTATGTCAACCTTTGGTAGTATTTATACGTACAGTAATTTTAAGTTGTTTTTTTTTGAAAGTTGACAGGTCGAGGAAGTTAGAACTTTGGAGTTTTTGAGAGTTTTTCAGTTTCCGAAGAGTCTAAGAAAAAGTCGGTTGGGTGGTTGGGTTAAAGAACCTCTTTTCCGCATTGGCCTATTACTAGCTATAGTCAAGATCCTTGAGCACCCATTGATTTTAATGGGTTCCCTATAATGGTATGTTTGACTTGCAGGGAAAATGGGCACTTCCAAATTGACTTCCTTAATGACAGTTAACCACATAGGCTTACAGTTAAGTAGGATTCACTCGATTCATAGTTTATGTCAAAAAGATAAGATTGCCCCCCTATATAATCATGATCTCTCACAACTTGAGCCCTCTCCTCCATCATAAGGTCACCCATCAAGTTGCTTTGCATACCGTTTCCAGTATTTTAATATATCCAAGTGTAAAAGATAACACTTTAATTCCTTTCTAGTTTCTTTCTCAACATCCAGAGAGTTTTTTTTTCTCCATTTTTTTTCTTTAAACCTTATCAGGTATATAGTATAAATATATATATAAATCTATATAAAAGTATATTATATATACACTCAGGTACTTTTTTTGCGTTTAAACAAATCTGTGGTTTGATTATTTGTAGCATCCTGTTCTTTTTTTCTTTTTTAAATATGATTATTTTATTTCAAAGAGTTTCTATGTATTATAACATAATCTTGTGTTAAATACTTATTGTTTTCAGGGCAAAAAATCCCATTTTTTTTTGTAAAGGAAAAGAGCTGAATTGTGAAGGAGTATATTTAATTTCTTTATTTTGTTTTTTTGTTTTTAATTTTTCAAATGTTCAACTTAATGAAAATAAAGCAGATAATAGGACCGTCAATTTTATACTGTCCGTCACAAAATAATAACTGGCTGTGGATATGTTATATCTGAAAGTGGATAAGATATATGTGCAAAGTAAACACAGATATATTTCGGACTGGACCAGTGGTGGATCTGTTTTAGTAACTTTATGGAGGTATGGCACACATACTCTTTTTGCTGCTCCTAGGCCACAGGTATACTTTTACTATATTTTTAATTGATATTTTAATACTGCCTGTTATGTTGAAAGGACTTATTATAACCTTCTGAGTTGCTAGGCTTCTTTTTTTATATCTTACTCTTACTTTTTATTTATTAAAGGGGTAAAATACCTTAAAGGAAACCTGTCACCTGTTATTTGCCCTATAAACTGCGGCCACCACCACCGGGCTCTTATATACAGCAGTGTAACATGCTGTATATAAGAGCTCAGGCCGCTGGGTATAACATAAAAAACACTTTATATTACTCACCTAAACCGGTCGTTCCGGTGCACAACAGTGGGTGGCGTTGTTCTCCGGGACCGGCTCCTCCCCTTTCGGCCATCTTGGCCTTCCTTATTCTGAAGCCGCGGTACATGACGCGTCTACGTCATACACATGTGCCGACACTGAGGTCCTGCAGGACTTCAATCTCAGCACGTGTGTATGATGTAGACGCGTCATGCATCGCGGCTTCAGAATAAGGATGGCCAGGAAGGCCAAGATGGCCGAATGAGGAGGCGCCGGTCCCGGAGAATGGCACCACCCATCCGACTAGTGTGCACCGGAGCGACCTTCTAGGTGAGTATTATAAAGTGTTTTTTATGTTCAACACAGCAGCCTGGTCTCTTATATACAGCATGTTAGAATGCTGTATATAAGAGTCCAGTGATGGTGGCTTATAGGGCAAAAAACAGGTGACAGGTTCCCTTTAAAATTTTGCATACATGTTAACTGCAGATACTGTTTTCATGAAACTTCTTAAGGTGAAAGTTCATATACTTTCTTTAAATCAGTCAATTTTTCCCCCTCGTAAACCGTTTTTCTTATGTTACATTAGAAATTGGTGTCCTGGGGTTCATCCAGTAGTTCACAGTATTTAATAAGTCAGGTTGTGGTCTACAGCATTGCCTTGGGTCTATATGGTGCAATATGGTTCAGAATGGAATTAAAGGGGTTCTCTGAGATTATTTAAAGAACTTATATTAAAAAATCCATGTTTAGGTCATTTATATAGGAATGTTACATCAGTAAATAGGTGACAGAATGACAATTATGTGTTATTTATATACTGTAATCTTTAATAGATCGGCACTCGAAACATGAAAATAGCTAAAAAAAAGGGGTTGTCCTTTAAACAACACATATCAGATACCCACAAGTAGGTGATAAATGTATAATCACTGGGGATCGGATTGCTGGGATCCACACCAATCATGAAATTCTCCATTTACTGCCTGTAGGAGTGGTCACACATGCTCACTACTGCCTTATCTAGTATCTGTAGAAGTGGTCACACATGCTCACTACTGCTCTATTCTCTGTATTAGTGGTTACACATGCACACTACTGCTCTATCCTCTGTATTAGTGGTTACACATGCTCACTACTGCTCTATCCTCTGTAGGAGTGGTCACACATGCTCACTACTACTCTATTCACTATCTTTAGGAGTGGTCACACATGCTCACTACTGCTCTATCCACTGTATGTAGGAGTTGTCACACATGCTCATTACTGCTTTATCCTCTGTAGGAGTGGTTACACATGCTCACTACTGCTCTATCCTTTGTAGGAGTGGTCACACATACTCACTACTTCTCTATCCACTGTCTGTAGGAGTGGTCACAGATGCTCACTACTGCTCTATCTGTAGGAGTGGTCACACATGCTCACTACTGCTCTACTCACTGTTTGTAGGAGTGGTCACACAATGTCATTACTGCTTTATCCACTGTCTGTAGGAGTCACACATGTTCATTTTGCTCCATTCACTGTCTGTAGAAGTGGTCACACATCTCAGTTTTGCTCCATGCACTGTCTGTAGAAGTGGTCACAGATGCTCATTACTACTTTATCCACTCTTAAGAAGTGGTAATACATGCTTATGATTGCTCCATTCAGTGTGTGTTGGAGTGATCAAACATGCTCATTATTGCTGCATTCACTGTCTGTTTGAGTGGTCACACATGCTCATTATTGCTCCATACACCATCTATAGGAGTGGTCACACATGCACATTATTGCTCCATACACCATCTAAAGGAGTGGTCACACATGCTCATTATTGCTCCATACACCGTCTATAGGAGTGGTCACACATGCTCATTATTGCTCCATTCACTGTCTATAGGACTCGTCACACATGCCCATTATTGCTCCATTCACTGTCTGTAGGAGTGGTCACACATGCTCATTATTGCTCCATTCACTGTCTGTAGGAGTGGTCACACATGCTTATTATTGCTCCATTCACTGTCTTTAGGAGTGGTCACTTATGCTCATTATTGTTCCATTCACCATCTATAGGAGTGGTCACTTATGCTCATTATTGCTCTATTCACTGCCTGTAGGAGTGGTCACACATGCTCATTATTGTTCCATTCACCATCTATAGGAGTGGTCACACATGATCATTATTGCTCCATTCACTGTCTGTAGGAGTGGTCACACATGCTCATTATTGCTCTATTCTTTGTCTATAGGAGTGGTCACACATGCTCACTAATACTCCTTTGAACCTGGGTCCCTGTTCTCAGGATTGGTGAGGGTCTGAGCAGTTTCACACCAGTAATCATACATGTATTACCTATCCTATTTATAGATAATAAACATTGCATATTGGATAATCCCTTTACAGTCTATATTTTTCAGTTTTACAAGCTAAAGTGTTTTTTCAGACTTGGAGTACTGTTAGCAATGGATGTTCCTTTTGTTTGTGGCAAAAAGTTCAAGAACATAAAGTAAACCCCCCAACCTATTCTAAATAATAATGAAGGCACTGAGAGGTTCCGACTATATATTTTTTCTTTATATTATGACTTTATCACCTTATTCCAGGTATATGATTTGTATAAATATCTGAAAATTCAGGTTTGACTGCTCCTTGCACTTTCAGGACCTAAATCATAAGTACCAGGGTCTTATATAGACCTGTGGGCACTCGGAGTTGAATAGTATTGCCACAAGTCTTTAATTATGAATATGGTGGGGGGGAGTTTTGTTTAATGGAATTATCTCATCCTAAGGTGTAAAGAGTTAGGCTTTGAATTTTTGGTTTAATAATTATCCAGAATTCTATCTTGTAAAGTGATATTCGTCTATAAAATTCAGTTACTTAAAGAAGCAAATCAAAACGGATCCACAAAATTATAATATTTTCCAAGACCTTTATTATTCTCCATGATCTCTCTCTAAAGTGGTTTATCTTAAAAGCTATTACTAAAGTTCTTGCCGTTTTTGTGAACGTATGTAAATAGTTCTAAGTCTTATACATATCTGGACTTCTCAAACTTCATCTATTGAGGTTGCACAAGTAAGAACGTGTTGGTGCATGGGAGTTAGCCTTAGTGGTCAAAGTCAATGCCAACCTTGAAAATTGATATCAACTTATTTTTCATTTTCATTCTCCTGAGCCCAATAAACAGTTACAACTTGGGGGCACCTTATCACAGAGACCACCTAACAGCTTGAAAAGCGCTGAAGAAGAGATTCTGATGAGTATTCTCTTAACACATACTAACATTTACATCATGAGTTTCAGGAAATGTAAGCCCTTTCCCGTGAATGCTCCAAAATGCCCAAAACATCCCTAAACATCAATTAGAATTGGTGACAAGTATGCCCCAAAAGTATTCTGTGCCGCCTTCCCTTTTACCTATACTTAATTGTCTAAACATTTTCGAAACACTAACCTAATTTTCCACCAACCTCCAATGGCATTGATCTAAACTCTAGAAATTGTTTATTGGCAAAACCCAATCAACCCAAAAGGTTTTGGAGGAAAAGACTTCCAATAAATGTTTCTTATCAATCTTCAATACTTACGAAAAAACCTAAATATTGGGATTTTCCTTCAATTCCTTAATTGAATCGCACTGGATATGTTTCATCATTCCAAGTTGTGATCCGGAATTAAAGGGCTTGTTTAGGAGAAGAAAAATGGTTATTTTGCACCTTGTATCCTCAGACTAGGTCTGGTTTGCCAGGTGATCTTCATTTATGTTATTACGGTTGACCCTTGATATCACATTCATCCTGCGCAAAAGAATGGTGCTTTTATCCTAATCTTGAACAATCTATGTTCTTTGTTGTGATTCCCCCTTTTTTCTAAATAAGACATGACTTCTGGAGCCCTAACTGTCTCTATAGGGAGGAAGGAGACGAACTCTAGTGCAACCTATTGGAAATAGCAATCCTAAAAGTAAAAAGTGGCCCTTTAACAAGCCTTGTCATATGACCTAGGAGCAGAACCTCAATTTGCAGACACTGTTTTGGGATGATTGTCCCTCGTCAGTGCAAAGTATGAGATCTGATCTGACTGAATGAGAAGCTCTATTGGGGTCTAATAGGAAAACCTTTCTCCTTGCGGAGGCTGACTCCCTCTCCCTTCTAGAGACCTAATTACTCATTTTAGCACAAAGGCCATAGTGTTGATTGTGGAGAAGGCCCACATTCAAAACGAAAAACAAACAAGTTGTCAGGAGTTAATTTATTATAGCCAATGAGACAATATGGCTCCTTCTTAATAACAATGATACATAATGAACTGTATAATAAATACCAACACATTAAAGGAAGAATTTGTATATATGTGTTTATTTGGTGTAGGCTCTTTTGAGGAATAAATATATTAGAGGTTGAAGCATGATGGAAACTGAATTAGCGATTAAATGTTAGGTTTCATGTTTGTCCGTGATATATACAAGGTGACTATTACTGGAAACTTTAGAAGCGATTAGGAAATGTAATTTGTGTTAGGCATGACTTTAGAATTGGGCATGATTCGAAGGGTAAATACCATTTTTTTTCTATCCATGCAAAACAATAAGGTATGTAGCAGGAACACAGCAATGTGATTTTAGTACTTTGCTTTAACAAAATATATACTTTTTTTAAAATTATATTCTATTTAATTACATATTGGTGAATTCCAACGTTGGAATCATACCAGCATAAGTAGATGAGTTTGGGGAGGCAGTGACCTGGTCATTCATTAGATTCAGTTAAAACAGTGGCGCATGTGATAAGGACAGTGTTATTGTAGGTAGGCTAATGGACAAGTAATAAGGTAATGAATACCATAGAAAATTCTAAGAGTTATGCAAAAAATGTCTTGAAGGCACACGCTAAGCAATGTACCGGCAGAGGCAAGCATTATTGCCCACAGCCAGGTAAAGTGGACTGTTATAGTTATCCGGCATGTCTTATAATGAGTATGTTGTAGTAAATTGTATCCCGGCCTTAATGTGAAAGAATGGACCTTAGGTCACATGATTGCTTCCGCCAAGTACAGGCACGTCAGGATATTTCAGCCTAAGCAAGACCATGTAACAGAAGCCTTGTTATAAAGTGAAAGGTTGGCCATGCAAGTATACCGAGGAGTTAGATGATAAAATAAGATTCCTAAGAAAGAGGGTTTTGCTTATTATTAGCTTTCTAAATCATATGAAAACCCAATGATCCATTACACCTCATACCATAAGATCCTATATACCGAAGACCCGCAGTATATTTACAATTCAGTATTACCTCTGCCTAATTCAAAACATTTAATATTTGTAAAATTGTATATAATTTTGCAAGTAGGCATTATATATGTTTATTTAAATGGTAATTGTTGCAGAATTAGAGGCAGAATCCTGATTTTGGTTAAACTATAAAGCCTCTAAATGCCGCTTTACACACTACGATTTATCTGACAATCTAATTAGCCATGTGACACGCCCAGATCGTAGTTACTATTTGCCGAGATCGTACAAAGGTTGTTTATTAGCGGTCACACGTAACGATCGCAGAAACTACGCCAAATCGTTCAGCGATATATTGTTTGACCAAGGTGGTCGTTTGGACGTTGTTCGTCATTTGCAGGGTGTCAAACGTACCAATATGTCTGCTGCGATCCAAACGACGAACAATATTTTGAAAATGAACGACGTGTCAACGATCAACGATTTTCAACCTATTTGCTATCGTTCGGAGTCGCACGTAGGTGTCACACGCAACGACGTCGCTAACGATGCTGGATGTGCGTCACGGAAACCGTTACTCCGACGACATATCGGCAGCTATATCGTAGCGTGTAATGCCGCCTTTAGTTTCCAGTTTCCACAGATTCATAAGTAGTGTTGAGCGGACCCGGATCGGCAAAATCCGTATCCGCATGGTTCGAGAGTCTGATCCGAGTCTGACCAGTACCCGGGATTAGGGGTGCACGATCCGGATCCGGTATAATTATTTTTTTTTTTTCTCTCTCTCTCTCGATCCGGCTCCCCATTCATTTACATAGCCGCGGATTCCGGATCGGATCCGGACTTCGGCGGCAACCCAATCCGGATCCGTCGGACCCGGATTATAACCGATCCGCTCAACTCTATTCATAAGATAGGCAGGATCATTACTGGATGTGTTACCAAAGAATGCGCCAATTATTCTTCTTTGTATTCAAATTCTAAATATCTAAGGGTAATTCTACTCTTATTTAAAAAGGAATTCATTTTATAAGAACTGAGAAATAAATTCACAGATCTGGAATAAATTATATCCAGTATTCAACTGATTTTTGTTTTATTAGATGTTAAAGGAAATCTGTCAGGTGATTTTGTAGTACAATACTAATGTTATCTTTAAATAGGGCTTAAGGAGACATTTCAGAATCAGTAACTTTTATAGCTCTACCTTATCCTGTTATCTTGTTGTAAGCTTCACAGAATTCAGTGTGACCTAGTAAATAGTCAAGCATATCTAAATACAAACTGCTATTTAGATAATTCACTGCTCCCCCTTCGCACCTCTCAGTGTGGGCATCAGTGATAGTAAATCTGAACTGAATTTGCACTGCTGTCCCCACCCATATTCCCTCCCACCTCTCTGCAGTGATAGTAACTGCACTGGGCTGTGTGTGGGAGAGCAGTGAAAATGTAAGTTGTATTTACATACACTTGTCTAAAGGTCCAGTCACACTAAGCAACTTACCAGCGATCCCAACAACGATAGGGATCGCTGGTAAGTTGCTAGGAGGTTGCTGGTGAGATGTCACACTGCAACGCTCCAGCGATCCCACCAGCAACCTGACCTGGCAGGGATCGCCGGAGCGTGGCTACACGAGTTGCTGGTGAGCTCACCAGCAACCAGTGACCAGCCCCCAGCGCCGCGTGGAAGATGCTGCGCTTGGTAACTAAGGTAAATATCGGGTAACCAACCCGATATTTACCTTGGTTACCAGCGCACGCAGCTACACGTGCAGAGAGCAGAGAGCAGCGCACACTGAGCGCTGGCTCCCTCCTCTCCTAGTTACAGCACACATCGGGTTAATTACCCGATGTTTGCTGCAGCTACATGTGCACAGAGCATGGAGCAGCGCACAATGCTTAGCGCTGGCTCCCTGCTCTCCTAGCTACAGCACACATCGGGTTAATTAACCCGATGTGTCCTGCAGCTACATGTGCACAGAGCAGGAGCCGGCACTGACAGTGAGAGCGGCGGAGACTGGTAACAAAGGTAAATATCGGGTAACCAAGGACAGGGCTTCTTGGTTACCCGATGTTTACTGTGGTTACCAGCCTCCGCAGAAGCCGGCTCCTGCTGCCTGCACATTTAGTTGTTGCTCTGTCGCTGTCACACACAGCGATGTGTGCTTCACAGCGGGACAGCAACAACTAAAAAATGGCCCAGGACATTCAGCAACAACCAACGACCTCACAGCAGGGGCCAGGTTGTTGCTGGATGTCACACACAGCAACATCGCTAGCAACGTCACAAAAGTTGTTCGTTAGCAGCGATGTTGCTAGCGATGTTGCTTAGTGTGACGGGGCCTTAATGTGCAGAAGACACTGAATTATATAGAGCTAACAGCAAGATAACAGGATAAGGTGGAAAAATAAAACTTACTGATCCTAAAAGATCTCCTTAAGCCCTATTTAAATATAACATTAATATTTTTACTATAAAATCACCTGACAAATTACCTTTAAGTAGTCGGTCATAGCAAAAATTAAAAAATGAAAATTGTGAGGGTCATCTGTCTCCATCTATTTTGTTCAAATAAACAATATACCATTAGAGGAAAGTCAGAAACTTTTCCTTTGTTGTTTGGTACAAAATAGAGCAACCTGATATGGACCAAAATGTAGCCATGTCATTCCAGTCTAGGCCTGAAGATGCCCAGTGCTTATGGTTATGTAGTAAAGAATTATAGGGACATTTGCCCATGCCATTTTTTCAGGCGCATTGCAGTACAGTATGAGATTAATGCTAAATACTTACATGGTGGTGATGGAAGTAGAAGAACACTACTGTGGAAGACATTGGTCAGATATCTTTATTTTCTTTATTTTTCTTTTCTTTTTTATTTAGCTTTCAGGAGCAAAACCCAATGCATGAAGTTTTACTGGAACCATTTTTTTTAATATAATGTTGTATTCTTCCTACTGATCTTCAGATTTTTCATACAAATTTTCAATATGGCCCAACTGTGACATTTACCATTTTAATGTTGCATGCTTATTACTCTGCGTATAATTGCTCCATACTTTTCAAGAGTGTACCTATTATAGTATAATTCCTTAAACTTATACTTAATATTTTTTTTCATCTGACACCTCAAGTAACTTTGTATCATTCATCAATGACCTAGAACTCTAAATAAGCTATAGAATACTTTGAATATCTGACAGTGACTTGCTCTTTTAAAGGAATCCGTCACCAAGCTTTTGTTATTTTTTTTCTGACTGCAGCTTGATATTGGCGGCAAAGACCCTGGTTTCAGGGATCTATTATTCACTGCACTGCTTGCTGCAGTTTTGATAAAATCCCTATTTTATCTGCTGCAGATGTAGGCGGTTCTATCAATGCTGAGCTCTGTCTAATCCCGCTCACACCACTGATTGGAAGTTTTCTTTAAGTATAGGCATAAAGCTGCCAATCAGAGCTGGGGGTGGGGTTGGATTACTTGGCAGCAAGTTTATTAGTCATCTAGTGATAATCTCCTGCTGATAAAACAATTATTTTAGCAAAACTACAGCAAATATTCCAGTTGCTGGATTGATGGTCTCTGACACTACATTTTGATACTCTTAGATTACATAGCATAAACATGGTGATGGATTTTCTTCAATGAGTGGTGTAATATAACCAGATTTGCTGGCACAGTACCCTTATTTTTTAGACTATAATGGCCATATAGATATTGGGCTAGTGTGAGACAAAAGCGTTCGTCACTGAACATGTTTCAGTATCCATGATCACCATGCTGCTGGCTAGAGAAGAGATTGCCAACCATATTAGTGTATCCAATATGGGATGAACATATATGTTCAGGTAGGGGTGGACAAAAAAGGTATTTATAGTATGAATATTTGTACAGGAACAAAAAACAATAAAGGTTCAAAAACATGTAATATATAAACTGTATTCCTTATTTAATAGCAAATTTGTTTCTCTTTTAACTGAGTATTTATCTTTTTTTATGTTTATTTCATGTAAAGAATCATTTGTGTATCTTTTCCCAGTTCTAGTCTGTACAAATAGTTGTTTTTTTTATTAGCACCAGGTGTTAATGCTAAAACGACTTATTTTATGCTAAGTAGAAAGTAGGAAATGTAACCTTAGCTCCTCTTGGTATCTCATGTTAAAACTCATTTTAAATTTAGAATTCAAAAGGTTAAATATAGAGAAAGCGGAATCTATTTGAACAAATTCTGATGTTGCTTGATCTGTTAAAGTTCCATGTAATTTACTGCAGACTTGGTTTAAAGCAAGCATAAAATATTAGAAATTATATAAAGGTTTTGTATCACCCTTGATTAAAAAAACAAAAAAACAAAAAGAAAACATCTTGCCCAATGATTTGGAAAGCCATAATTTATAACATTTAATTTATTATGAAAAGAATAGACACAGCAAACATGGAATACGGAATTCTTATGTCATTGTATGTTCTGCAAAATTGTGATTTATGCATTACTTTAGGCAGTTAATAAAATGGTCACGCATTTTCTTATGGTTTTAAAAAGAATTTGAATATTACATCTACTTTAAAGGTCAATTAGTCATGACATTGATAAAATGGAAACACTTTATGAAATCTACACTGTTCTAAGCATTTTCTATGATAATCTGACCACTAGGTGGCAAATCTGTGCATCTGCCACAATTTATTTTTTTTTTGGCTTACTAGGGCATTTGCTGCCATCTTCCACTGATGCAGATGTTCTCAGAGCACAACAGCTATGTTCAGTCATGTTGCTGTAAATTTTGTTGTAAATAAAATAAATGCTTTTTATTATACTTTTACAGACGTGTCTCACCGAAGTTTTTTGAAATGATCTCTACTATAAAAATTGCGTGTGGGATCTAACACCAAAAAGAGGATGAGGTCTCTGATTTTGGTTCTATAGACGTTGGAGTTGGATCATATGGATGTACCGCCCCGCGCTCGGCCGTAGCCGAGCCGCTCGGGTCCGGGCTCGTTCGGTGGGTAGCTCGAGTGCCTCCGGCACCCGGGGGTCACATCGCTCTGAAGGAAAGCTGGCGCTACGTGAAGGAGTATGATCTTTGGTGGGGAGGTTCACGGCCGGGGCCGTGGTATTTAGGGATGTAAGTTCGTGACGCCACCCACGGGTTGTGGTGAATGTGGACACCACCGCTGCCGTTAACTAGGCTCCCGGAGACGGTGTTGTGCAGCCTGGTGTTGACCCCTCCGTGGGCAGGGGGTGATGTTCCCGGGGCCTGGTGGTCGCGAGGAGCGGGCGTGTTGGTGCGGCGCGGTGCGCGGCCCAAGCGCACTTTTGTACTCACTATGACAGATACACCGGAGTCTCTGGTTGTCACACTCCCGGTGTCCCAGCAGCGCTCCTTACCTACTGAGCCGGTTTCACTATCCAGGCACCGCTCCGTACCCACTGATCCGGTCGCACATGCATTGCACCACTCCATGCTCACTGATCCAGTCTCAGCATCGCACCACCGCTCCTTGCTCACTGGTCCAGTCCATGCATCCACTGATCACGCCTTCCGCTCCCGCTCTTGCTTCCCTGACTCCTGTTCCAGGTCTCAGGAGTCTGATTCTGACTGATGCCTCTGTATAGGACCGGGCCGCGCCCACTCACCTGGTCTTATAGGCCCAGCACTGCTGCAACAGGAAATGACCTGAGGCTGTGCTGGGTATATAAGACTGGCCTTTCCATGTGGGCGGGGCCTGATCATCGCTTGTGTTTTTTTGCTTTGTCTTGTGAGCTAGGTGCTCAGGTCCTTTTGTTCCGGTTTCCTGTATTACTGCCTTAAAGTACGCTGTGACCCTAGTGACCTGGTCCTGTCTTTGCTTCCTGATACCTGCACCTGTACCTGTACTGTCCTATGGGACTCCATGACCCTGGTGACCTGGTTTTTCCCGTTCCTGCCACGCTAGTTCTCCAGCTACCGTGTACCCTGCCCTCCAGGTGGGGTGCTCGGTCCAGTGGATCCACCTCCTGGGCCTACCAGTCCTCCCCAGCCCTCACACTGGTAAACCAAAAGGATGGTGGTCAGTGACCGCAGTCGGCTGCGCTTGGTCCCCAATCCGGTTCGGTAGTTCCCACCTTTCTCCTGCACCTCGTTTTGTAGAATTTGACTGCCTATGCTTCAGCGACGGTAGTCCACTACCCGGCTTTATGTGTGTCGGGGAACCTGTTTGCCCGCAGGCGCTGACCCGTGGGATCTCTCTCCCTGTGCGGTGGCTTTCTATCCCCCTCGGTGGGCTGTTGCCGTCTTTCGGGTCTTGGGACTGGAAAGGACCTAAGGTCCAGACCTCAATCAGTAAATTCGACGTGGTCCAGTGGCTTCTGGACCTCGTTCTGGGTCTAAGTACCCCTCCTGGTGCTCCGGTTTCCAGTTGGTTCCAGGTTCGGTACCGGCGAGCCACTACACTGTCCCGGTCCCTTACGGTTCCACCAGCCGTCTTCCCGGCTCCTGCAGGCGGCAACCACCGTCTGCCTCCTGGTCCCAGGGTATCTGGGCTACGACCCAGACCCCTGACAGACGTTTAGTCTTTACCACTACTCTCTTTCACCTCCAAAACTGATGTTTGTGTTTTTCCCGCCTCAGGCTATACGAACTCCTCGGTGGACGTGGCCAACCGCCTGGCTCCGCCCCTGGTGTGAACGTTAAAACCTGAGAGGGGTGACTCAGGGTTTTTAGGTTGCCTGCTGTTACCTTTTTAAGGGACGGGTGTTTGTGCAAGGGCCTACCTGTGACTACCTGGCTAATCCAGGGCGTCACATGGGCATCTCCTCTTTCGGCCATCTTCATCCTCCTTCTGAAGCCTGTACGCATGACACATCCTACGTCATACATACTCGCCGGTCCCGCGCAGGCACACTACAATACTTTGATCTGCCCAGCTCAGGGCAGATCAAAGTGCGCCTGCACAGGACCTCAATAGCGGCGAGTGTGGATGACGTAGGATGCGTCATCCGCCCCTGCTTCATAAGAAGGATGACAAAGATGGCTGAAATAGGAGGCGCCGGCACCAGAGAACGGAGACGCCCATATGACCTAACTCCACCGTACGACCGTTTAGGTAAGTATTATAAAGTGATTTTTACATTCTATACAGCGGCCTAAGCTTTTATATACAGCATGTAAGAATGCTGTATGTAAGAGCCCACTGGTGGTGGCCGCAGCTTATAGGCCCCAAATCTGGTGACAGGTTCCCTTTAAGCCCAACTGATGCTAAGATTTATTGGTTAGAAATCAATAACACATTGCACAGATGCTCATTTGTGAAGTCATTGGCCCCGATTGATCAAGACTAGAGTTTTCTTGATGATCTTCATAAGGGTTTGAGGTGGAGTCAGATGCTTCTGATTTATGAAGAGGTGCACCATACCAAAAAACTTATCCCAATCCCAGATTGGAGTAAAATTTCTGGCATAAGGAATGCCACAGCTTGTCATGAAATCAATGAGCTGCGGCATCACGCCTTCATTATGCCAAATGCTGCTGAACCCATGTAGATGATAATGCTGAGACCAATTGGTCCTCCCCAAGTACCCCTGATTAGTGCCCCTCCCAAAACGTACAGAACTGGGGATCACTACCACAGACACAAACAAAGAGGATATACCATAAGATTAATGATGGCAATTATTGATGGCAAATTTGGCGAGATGAAGGAACGAGGACCACTCTTCCTGATTACCTGAAACAAAACAAGGCAAATATTGATCCAAATTCTTATTCATGCATTCTGTTTGCCCATTAGACTGAGGGTGGAATGCTGACGAATGAAGCTCTCCATAAGTCTGCAATAATCTGAGTTCCTCTATAAGAGACAATTTTAAAGGGGACTCTGTGGAGTTTGACAATCTCATGAATAAACACTTGGGCAAAAGTCTTGGAATTAGATAACGATGGTAAGGCGATAAAATGTGTCATCTTAGAAAACCTATCCACAATCATCAAAATAACCATATTACCAGCAAAGGAAGGTAAATCCGTAATAACGTCAATGGAAATATCTGTACAAGGTTGACTCGGGACATTCAAAGGGAGCAAACATCCCGAAGGATAAGAGTGTGATTCCTTCGAGCCTGCACCAGTAGCAGACACAGAGTCATAGGATACCACATCCCTCCAGATTCAGGGCCACCAAAAGCGATGCAATATGAGATCCAAGATACCTTTGACCCCAGTGTCACCAGTCAGGATATAATCATATGCTACCTCAGAACCTTAAGACGAAGTTTCAGGTGATCAAACGACTTGTTCACCGGTACTCCAGACGGCGCATCACTTTGAGCCTTAGCAATCTCCCATTCCACATCAGTTCTGAGTGTCGACACCAACACTCCCTTCTGAAGAATGGGGACTCATTCCTCACAGGGTTTCCCCCTCCCCACAGAAAACTCCTGGACAAAGCTTTAATGTTTTGAGAACCAGAGCGGTAAGTAACCAAAAAAATAAATCTAGTAAAAAATAAAGCCCACCAAACTTGTCTCGGTGTAAGATGTTCAGCCGACTCAAGGTAAAGAAAGTTTTTATGGTTGGTTATTACTGTAACAGGATAAGTAGCTCTCTCCAGAAAGTGTCAGCATTCCTCAAATACTAACTTAATTTCCAGTTATTCCGTTACCAATATCATAATTGCATTCGGCCGAAGATAATTTCTTAGGAAAGAAAGTGCATGGACATAGTTTACCAAAAAACGGTCCTTGAGACAATACAGCTCCCACCCCCACTGCTGATGCATCAACCTTCACTGTAAAAGATTGAGATATATTAGGCTGTATCAATTCGGGTCCAGATGAGAAGCACCTCTTAAGACAGCTGAGGCAGCATCTGAGAACTTTCAGCCTCCACCGCTGTTAACAGCTGATTAATGGGGTGTGGCGCTTCACTGTTCAGATATTGATGGCCAACCGTTAGGATAATCTATCAATAAAATGCAACAGTAAACCTTTTTAAAGGCAAGAAAACAAATTCTGACTTTCTAATTCGAGTGTATATGTAAAACCCCTTCTTTATCCCTACTCTTTCCATCACGATGAGTTATATTTACATATGCCCACATCGTGTTTCTGAAGGTAAGGACACAATCACCCAATTTTACTAAACATTCTAAAGAAGGTGAAGGAAGCATGTTGCCCTCAAAACTGAACATGGTTTATAAACATTAATTTAAATGTGCCTGTAGTATTTATAAACTTTAAAGTACCGGTCATCTAAGGTAATACATTTATAGCCTCCTGGGTAACAGGAGGTGAGCAAGCATCAACGTGGTTCATCTAAATCTGACATTTCTGTAGTTATGTGATTGGACTTAGATATATTAGTCTTCATATACAGTACTCAGCATAAATGAGTACACCCCCTTTGAACAGTAAGATTTTAATTAATATCTGAACACAAGAACGATTTACAAAATATTGACAAGACTGAGTTTCATAGAATATGTATTAGGCCTTAACATGAAAGTAAGGTTAATAATAGAACTTTCATTGCAAAATCTTCAGTTTTACTCAAATTAGTTGATGCAAAAAAGAGTACACCCCACATAAAAAATACTACATCTAGTATTTTGCATGATCTCCATGCTTTTTAGAGTATACCAAAAACACTGATGATATGGAGGCGCTGTCCCAACAGATGTGTAAAGTCAATTCAGGAATTTATTGCTTATTAAAATAATACAACGCGTTTCTAGAGCAGATCGCTGTCTTTATCAGACACAATTAAGGACGCACCCAATGAATTTCCTTCTTATAGTAAATGAATGGGTGTGGGCATTGGAATCAATTGAATACTTAACCCTTTAAAAGATGATCCCCATACTACACCCAATCGGACCATAATAATAGAGACCCCATTTTATCTAAGAATCTACCTGGGGACCCCATAGTAATGTATAGATGGAATAATAATCTTAAAAATATGATTGCGCCAAGCGTTGTATTGTTTTAATAATCAATAAATTCTTGAATTGATTTTACACATCTGGTAAGATAGCACCTCCATATTGTCAGTGTTTTTGGTATGTTCTGCAAATTTTCTCATACTTGGTTGAGATTGACGAAGAGTGCTGCAGTCCCCAATTAATTATTTCTTCGCTGTTGTCATTTTTCTGGAAATATTGGGAAAACCTTTTAGCTGCTAACTTAAATATGTGTCAGCTATGAACACGCTCTCAACAGTCCAAACGTTAACAAGGCACAATGTGGTAAGTATTCAAACATATTTAAAAGGATTGTTTACTACTTTTACAGTGATGGCCTATCCTTAGGATAGGTCATCAATGTGTGATCTGCCAGGGCCTAACACCCCACACCCCCACCGATCAGCTGTTCTCAGTCCCAGTCACTTGCTAAAGATGGGGAGACAGAAGGCGCAATAGGGTCTTACCCGGTATTAAACGTTAGAAGTAAAGAGAGGTACACTCACCTGGTCGGGTTGTGTCAGTCACAACTCCTTAGCAAGCATGTGAGTGTCCGCGTGGTCCAAGCAGCGGCCCCGTGCAGAATGTGGTAGAAAATATCCTATGGGAAAAACGGGTTTTATGCCTTGCTAAAAAAACACTGATGTCAAGAAGATAAAAGTAATGTCTTTTTTATTTTAGCCAATCCAACGCGTTTCAAAGACAATGACCATCTCCTTCTTCAGGGAAAAAAAGAAATCATACATGCAGCTTACAAACTGGTTACTTATAGAAGAATCTATACTGCCACGTTAGCAGCTCTGACGTGAACACCCACATGGTATCAGAGTGATGACTCATAGACACGTGGAATGAGCTGTAAAGATCATGAAAAAGGAAGAAAAAAGCAAAGAAAGAAAAGAAAAAAAGAAAGAGGGGAGGCTGATTCCCATTATCATATATACGCAAAGCAGGTGCACAATAAAATGATTCATAAAAAAGTTTTGTGTATTTATTTCGGATTGCAAAAAAAAATGTGCAGAATTAGTGCAAAGAGGGCAGATATGTATGCGAACCTGCAGAAAGGAAAGGGGATCGGACATAACGGGATTCATATATAACCATTACTCCACACCAGCCGGTAGGTATGGAATGGGGAAGAAAGGGGGATAATAAGGTTCATTGGAGTGTGTATGAATAGAAAAGAAATTGGGAAAAAAATGGCAGAGCAACTAGGGAAAAAAAGGAAATTGTTGTGCACCTGCTTTACGTATATATGATAATGGGAATCACCCTCCCCTCTTTCTTTTTTTCTTTTCTTTCTTTGCTTTTTTCTTCCTTTTTCATGATCTTTACAGCTCATTCTACGTGTCTATGAGTCATCACTCTAATACCATGTGGGTGTTGACGTCAGAGCTGCTAACGTGGCAGTATAGATTCTTCTATAAGTAACCAGTCTGTAAGCTGCATGTATGATTTCTTTTATTCCCTGAAGAAGGAGACGGTCCTTGTCTCTGAAACGCGTTGGATTGGCTAAAATAAAAATGAGATTACTTTTATCTTCTTGACATCAGTGTTTTTTTAACGTGGCATAAAACCCGTTTTTCCCATATGATATTTTCAGTCCCAGTCACGGCAGCAGGCAGACGGAAATGGTCAACTCCGGCACTGCTCCGTCTTCTGATAATTGGCCGTGGCTGGGTACTGTACATCCCATTCTAATCAATAGGAAGAGGATGTGCAGTACCTACTTGGCCACAGCCACTATCAGAAGATGGAGCAACTCCGGTGCCGCCAGGACTGAGAGTAGCTGGGTGGGGTGTTAGATCCCGGCCAGTCAGACATTGATGACCTATCGTAAGGATAGGCCATCAATGTAAAACTAGGGGACAACCCCTTTAATCTGAAAGAATAGCAACAGCCTCAACAATTTGGAGAGAATAATACAGGA
Source organism: Anomaloglossus baeobatrachus (assembly GCF_048569485.1). NCBI lineage: Eukaryota > Metazoa > Chordata > Amphibia > Anura > Aromobatidae > Anomaloglossus > Anomaloglossus baeobatrachus. Next base: position 157,021,932 of record NC_134362.1, read on the forward strand.
AATTCAACAGAAAATATTTTGGGTAGTAGGTGGTATAGATTAAGCACAGTAAAGTCCTGGGAGTGTCATTCCCTAATATCTAGGCAAGGCACATCATATGACTTAGTTATTAGATGACTAGTATACTTGTATTTGTTTGTCTGAAATAGATTTGCAGCTGTTGCTAAAACTTAGAAAAGCGGAGACAAGTAAAAGTGAGAGCAGACCACATCCATCTCTGTTTACTGCACAATTCTGTATTAAATGTTGACAAGAAGGGCTGCAATGAAAGCTAATTTAGGTCACAGACTCACAGTAGCCAATGACTCACACTTTATGTTTAGCCACTTTTTGAAGTTTAGTGTGCCTATAAGGATAAAGCTCGAGGAATTCGGGTAACTTCCCAATAAGTCTGGAATAACGCTGAAACTTGGGTTAAAGGCTGTGTTTTAATCATTTTTTCTTAATTAGTAAATCTAGAAGAAGTCATTATTTACAAATAATCTTGACTAAAAAATATTCTATACATACGGTAAATAGGATGAAAAAAGACATAGATCCGTCAAGTTCAACCTTTCTCCACTAGTTATACATTTTCTATTGGAAAATTATTTATAATTCACAATTGCTTATGTGATGAGAAAAGCATCCAGGCTTTTATAGTGTCTGCCATTATTACTAGAAATGAGCAAACCTGTGGAAGTTCGGTTTGGTGGGTGCAACTGAACCGAACCTTCACGAGTTCAGACTTGACCCAAACCCCAATGGAAGACACTGATAGGCAGTTTGAGTCTCCGTCCACATACAGCTAGCCATAAGCAGAACTTCCGAGGGAGAAAGGGAGGGTTTTTTTCCATTTGTTTTTTTTGGGGGGTTACACATGTCGCGGGCGGGGAGGAGGGTGTCAGCACACCGCGCTCACCCCTTCTGCTCGGGTCCGGCAGCTGCTCCTGGTGGCTCGAGCCGTGGGCCGGATCCCGGGGTTTCTCGAGCGACACTCCTGCCCGTGAGTGAAAGGGGGTGTTTGTTGGGTGAAGGGATTGTTATAGTTCGTGACGCCACCCACGGTTGTGGTGATTGCACCACCGCTGCTCAGTGTGGGGGTCCCGGGGATGGTGATGCGGAGCAGCCAGGTGTTGTGTTGCCCCTCCGTGGGTAGGGGTTGGTGATCCCGGGGCCCGGTGATGAGATGTAAAGTGTAGGGCCTGGAGGGCGCAGGGACGCGGGGGCAGCGCTGTGCCTTGCGGCACTATGGTACTCACTCAGCCTGACACACGGACACAGTCTGTACGGTAAACCAACGGCTGGTAGGACGGTCCCACAGACGGCTGCACCTGCACTCCCGATAGGTGACGGTGATGTCTCTCTTCCTTGCACCTGTGTTGACTGATGGTAGCGGTGGATTCCCTCCGGTTACCCGCTCCCCGGCTGCAATCTGGGCCGGAGGAGCTCTACACTTTGCCCGCAGGCGCTGGCCCTGAGAAACTTGTGCCGTGGCGGTGGCGGTGTCTCTCCAATACGGGTTGGGCTGTTGCCTTCAATCGGGACTTGGTTGTTGGGGGATCTGCGTCCCCGTCACTGACGGATTTGGCAAATCTGGCGACTCCTAGCCTTGCCGGGGTCCGAGAGGCCCCTGCCCTGGTGCTGACTGTCCTTCGGAACACTGCTCCAGACCACCGGGCACACAGCCAACGGGGTCCTTCCAGGAACTTCCAAACGGTCCCCCTCCAGACAGTCACCGCCGTTGCTGACCTTGCTGTTCTGGCCCTCACAAAGCTGGACCCTTCAGGCTGTCTTTCTCTTCTGTTACTTTACTTGCTTTTCTCCTTTACTACTTTCCTTCCTTCACTTTCACTTAGTTGTTTACTTTAGCCCTGTCTAGACTACTCCTTCACTCCTTCCACTTCCTCCTCCCTGACTAGACTGCCTGGTTTCTTCCTGCCTCCAGAGCTGTGAGCTCCTTGGTGGGCGGAGCCAACCGCCTGGCCCACCCCCTGGTGTGCATCATCAGACTCCTGGAGGAAGGCAACAAGGATTTGTGGTTAGCTGTGATGTGCCTACCTGGAGTGTGGGGTGTAGTGGTGTGTGACCTGTGTCCCCTGGCTTGCCCAGGGCGACACATTCCCCCTTAGCAAAATGCAGACCGTCCGCGGGCTGCCGTCCTACACCGGTTTTATTTTTCTGTAAAAAGGGGATAACAGGGTTAAGCAAAACATAAATACATTTTTAATCAAAACTCTTCCCAAGACGGGAGGCACATTTACTTAAACGTTGCAACGGTGTACGGTCACGGTTTCCGCTCTCTCCCACCCAAGCAACCTGGCCCTGATGCTGCCCCTAAAGCCCAGGCAGCACCCCTTGACCCACAGTCCAGCACAAGTTACCCGAGCGGGATCTGTCCTTCCCCTCCAGAGGGTGGCCACCGGTTCCTTTGGTGGCTGGGCCCTGGCCTGCTCTGCTCAGGGCCCTCCCTCCAACCTGCCTCTCCGGAGACGGTATTGCGGAAACGGTAACGGTACCCAACATATTTACAAGCCACTTAACGTTTGTGGTGCCCTGCAAGTTCACGGGCTTGTCCATGGATAGTTCCCATGCAAATAAACTTTAAACGGTCCCCACGGGGACAACGGTGCCGGCTCCAGCCGGTTGCAAATCACAAAGCAATCTGGTGAAGTACTCGGTATCATTTCACTTATCATTCTTTCAACAACTTTTTCAAAACTTTTTCAAACAACAACTTCAGTGATGGTCCCAACGGGGACGGTGCAACGGGCATCCGCTGCCCTACTCAGATTCTTCGGCTGCGGCAGACCCATCTTCCTCCGACATGGGCTCGGTGTCAGGCCCGGAGTCACCATCAACAGCTTCCGCCCCAGACGGGTAGCTTCCAACCGCCGTAGCTTCCAGACTTGCTACTCCCTGGGCTGCAATCACGGGGGGGGTGTACGCCCAACGGGCCAGGTGCTGTGCAGCATGCGAGCGAGTAGGACGGAGGCAACCTAGGAGCCAGGGTCTGACCGGGTCCCTCAGCCGCAGCGGCCGGTCCCTCCGGGACACAGGGGCGTGGGTCACTCTCCGGTTCCTCCATTCCATACACTCGCGCTACGGCAACTAGCGCCTCCACCTCCGCGGCCCATTGCTCCATCAGCCCGCCGATCTGCCTCTGATAATGGCGGCAAATCTCCACCGTTCGGGCCCTCAGCCATGCCGCTGTCCCGGGCACCAGCTCGGCCGCCTCCGCATAGCTCGGCGGGGCAGACATTTTCCGTTAGGGTCGATGGATCGGGGGGTCTTAGTGTGTTTTTGGGCGACGCCACACTTACATGCGTCCAGCCGCCATCGCGTCCCCCTTAGCTCTTTCCGGCCCCTCCTCTCTCGGGGCGGAGTTTTGGCCTTTGCGCCTCTACTGCTCGAGAAGACGCTCGAGCGGGAACTTTTCGCGCCAAAGATGGCGGCTTCTGAAATTTTTCTGCCGGATGCCTCCGGCGGTAACAAGGCGCACCTCTACCTGACGGCAGAGCGGTAAGATCCTGTTCGTGACGCCAAGTTGTCGCGGGCGGGGAGGAGGGTGTCAGCACACCGCGCTCACCCCTTCTGCTCGGGTCCGGCAGCTGCTCCTGGTGGCTCGAGCCGTGGGCCGGATCCCGGGGTTTCTCGAGCGACACTCCTCGCCCGTGAGTGAAAGGGGGTGTTTGTTGGGTGAAGGGATTGTTATAGTTCGTGACGCCACCCACGGTTGTGGTGATTGCACCACCGCTGCTCAGTGTGGGGGTCCCGGGGATGGTGATGCGGAGCAGCCAGGTGTTGTGTTGCCCCTCCGTGGGTAGGGGTTGGTGATCCCGGGGCCCGGTGATGAGATGTAAAGTGTAGGGCCTGTAGGGGGCGCAGGGACGCGGGGGCAGCGCTGTGCCTTGCGGCACTATGGTACTCACTCAGCCTGACACACGGACACAGTCTGTACGGTAAACCAACGGCTGGTAGGACGGTCCCACAGACGGCTGCACCTGCACTCCCGGTAGGTGACGGTGATGTCTCTCTTCCTTGCACCTGTGTTGACTGATGGTAGCGGTGGATTCCCTCCGGTTACCCGCTCCCCGGCTGCAATCTGGGCCGGAGGAGCTCTACACTTTGCCCGCAGGCGCTGGCCCTGAGAAACTTGTGCCGTGGCGGTGGCGGTGTCTCTCCAATACGGGTTGGGCTGTTGCCTTCAATCGGGACTTGGTTGTTGGGGGATCTGCGTCCCCGTCACTGACGGATTTGGCAAATCTGGCGACTCCTAGCCTTGCCGGGGTCCGAGAGGCCCCTGCCCTGGTGCTGACTGTCCTTCGGAACACTGCTCCAGACCACCGGGCACACAGCCAACGGGGTCCTTCCAGGAACTTCCAAACGGTCCCCCTCCAGACAGTCACCGCCGTTGCTGACCTTGCTGTTCTGGCCCTCACAAAGCTGGACCCTTCAGGCTGTCTTTCTCTTCTGTTACTTTACTTGCTTTTCTCCTTTACTACTTTCCTTCCTTCACTTTCACTTAGTTGTTTACTTTAGCCCTGTCTAGACTACTCCTTCACTCCTTCCACTTCCTCCTCCCTGACTAGACTGCCTGGTTTCTTCCTGCCTCCAGAGCTGTGAGCTCCTTGGTGGGCGGAGCCAACCGCCTGGCCCACCCCCTGGTGTGCATCATCAGACTCCTGGAGGAAGGCAACAAGGATTTGTGGTTAGCTGTGATGTGCCTACCTGGAGTGTGGGGTGTAGTGGTGTGTGACCTGTGTCCCCTGGCTTGCCCAGGGCGACACACACACTACATCCGATCAAGCTGTTGTTACCCCCAGTGTGAGCCGTTCAAACTGCAAGTGGCTCTCACTAGGCTGAGAACCAAGCGTGTCCAAGCACATCCATGATTGCGTGAGTGATCACCATACAAAAAGCATCAGAACTCTGTTTTTTTGTAAACTCTGTGTTCAGCCCGAGAACCGAATATTACGTTCTCTCATCTCTAATTCTTACCTCTTGTGGTCGGGCATCTACAGTCTGACTGCTCTAACTATAAAGATCCCTTTCCTATTTAGCTGCCACAATCGCTTTTCCTCCATACATAAGGAATATCCCCTGGTCCTTTGAAAGGTCTTCGCAAAGGAATAAGTCATGTACCAGTCATTTGTAGTGATCACACATGTATTTATACATATAAATGAGATCTCCAGAGACATCTTTTTTCTATCATAGACAAGTCTATCTTTTCAAACATCCCAATATAGGAGAGGCCTTCTGTAGCACCCAGAGATGGGGGTACTCGGTTCCGGGCGGTAACACATGGGAATGTCACTCTGGTGGCCGTTGCCCGGTCCCGTGTGTGAAGCACCACAGGTGTTGTGTCGGTGCATTACCTTCAGGGACTCCATGAGGAGGGAACAGTCTGGTCACAGGTAAGGAATCATCTCTTAGGATTGTCGTGACTCCTTTCTCGGTATTGTAGTCAGGGTGACCGCCACTGCAGATTAAGGGGTGCCTAGAGCTGATGGTGGGTGCAGTCAGTTGTAGTGGCCTTCCGAGAGTGAGGCAAGCCCCAGGGCCCTGTGTAAGTGTGTGGAACCACAAGGCACAGAATGACTCAAACACAGAAGCAGAATGTCTTTCAGGGGTTTTACTCACATTAGATGGCAGGGTGAGTAACCCGGGCGTAGCTGGGATGAACCAGGCTGGAACCAGGAATCCCTCCGGCTGGCTGATGAGGGTGACTACCAACTCGCCTTCCTTAGCCCTTTGTGTTTTTGTGGTGACCCCGACTTGAAGTCCCTACGGGGGTCACGCAGGGAAGTTGCTGCTGCCTGTTCTCCCCTCGTTTTGGCCCGTTTGCTTGTAGCCTGTACCAGGTCACTCCGGCTGCTTGCCTCCTGTGAACTATGGGCCTTCTCTTTGCTATGTGGCTGCGGACTCTGTGGTGTTATCTTGGAGGTCTGAAGTGCCCCCTCAGGCAGGTTTGGCAGAAGAAAGGTGAATCTAACTCTGCACTGGGACCTGTTACCCTTGCGGGCCTGGTACCTCCCTGGCACTCCCCTTACTCTGCCACCACTTTGCTCTCTCTAGCCTTGGTGGATTTCGGGTGGCAATACCAGGTGACCGATCTCCCCTGTCAGTAGTAACTGCGCGGACGCTGTTAGACTGCAACAGCTCCAGGGTCTGCTCCTCACGTCTGCTCTCCCTGAGCTGCACACTAAACTGGCTCACTTCTCCTCCTCTCCTGTTCTTGCCTATGCCACCTAGCAATCAGGCTCTCTACCACACCCCTTGAGTGGACATGGAGGCAGACCCCTACTGGAATCTCTCAGGAGTCCCTTCAAAGGTAGATGTGTGAGACCTGATTACTATGCGCCTGTGTAGTCACACCTCAGTCAGCCTTCTGGATTACTTGTATTGTACTGCCCCCAGCATGAGTGCAGTACTCAGTGGTGCCTGACCAGGTCAGGGGCACCACATTCCCCCTTAGTTATCACCAGCACGTCCTCGGGCTGCAAGACAACATTTTAAAATGCATAAAACAGTAAAACATATAAAACATTTTAAAGCCACCAGGTACCATACATCCCCACCCTCCACCCACAAGTCCGATAACCCTCCCAAAACCCTTTCAGGAGGAAGGTCACCGGTCCTTTTAGCAACCAGGTCTGGGCCATCCGCTTCCCCAGACCTTTCCTCCAATCTTCCTCTCCCGTCGGCCGCATCTTCAGCCACTTCTGTCAGGATGTAGAACCGGCTTTCTTTGTCTTGTGGTTTCAAGGTATACCTGACCTGGTGGAGCCGCGCCTTCAGCCTCTTCTGGCAGGATGTAGAGGCGGCCTCCACAGTTGTGCTGACCAGGTACCCTCTTTGTGGTGGAGAGCCAGGCCCCATAAACAGGCGTGCTCCCTGGTCACAGGCGAGCCAGGCCCCTAAACAGGCTGGCTCTGGTGGTTGTACCTCTGGGGTAACTATTCACACTGCGAGAGTTTGTGGCTATAGCCAGTTCATAGCCTATGGTCCTTATTTTCAAAGTGCAAAAAGGGTTTCTCACATAAGTTCATGTGGGCACATGCTTGAACTTGAACGTTGCAGAACTTCAAACTTTAACTTGCTGTACTTTACTTTATTTCTTCACTCCTCTGTACCAGGGCTTTGGCCTGTAGGGCTGTGGCACCTGTCATTTTCTACATTTCTGTCGTCGTCATCATCTGTAGTGGTGTCATCAATTGGTTTCTTTTCTTTGTTGGTGTCTATTTCCAGTTCTTTATCTTCTTCTTCTGTTTCTGTTTCTTTTTCTCTGTCTTGTTCTATTGCTTTAGTTGTTGTTGTTGTTTCCTTTGACTTTAGGGTTGGTTGAGTGGAAACTGCTGGGCTACAATATGGATTTTTGGGACATGGCGTTACATCTAATGCATACCATCCACGTTCTCCTTGATGCTTAGTGAATTCCACTAGATCTCTCATCTGCAAGTTTCTTCCTGGATGTCCTCTTGGCAAGTGGGCTCACATCTCTCCAGCTGACAAAGATTCCTTTTCTGACACCAGCTGCGACTATGAAGCCGTATCCACTTTTCAAGCTGAACTCCTCCACAACTCCATGGCAAAGAGGACCTCTGACCTGGGATTTAGTTCTCCTTAAAGACTGCTTCTCCTCCAAGTCTCTGGCTGTTACTTCATACCGGTCTGGAGACTGCTGTGCGGCGGTTGATCTTGCGCGAGCGCGGCGCTGAGCTCTGGTTGTGGGGCTCTTCTGTACAGTAGGCTCCCAGGTTACATGCATGCTTGGGGCCAGTACTGTCAGCTCTTCATCAGCAGAGGGTGTTGGGCTCTCTTCATCCCATCGGGAGTACGGCAGCATCTCTGGCTCTGGGCCTCTCCCCCCCTCAGTGCTCTTGAGCACTCCTCTCGTTGTAGCGCTGGGGATGGGTCCTCATCAGCAGCCTAGGACGGTGGGCTTTTTATCGTGGATGTTAGTGGAGTCTTCTTGTGGGAATGCGGAGGGAGCAGATACCGGTCCACCATCTCCTTTGGGAAATGAGCCTCCAGATCAGCCTTAAGCCTCAGGTATTCGGGGTCCTCTCCCGGTGGGGACAGGAGGTCCAATTCCTTGGGCTGGGGAGTGGCGTCTGCTCTGGCCTTACAGGCTGGGGTAGATAGCCTTGCGGTCTTGTCTTGGCAGGCCGCGCCCTGCGTGGCGGCGGCCTGGGTCAGCGTCACTCCTGCGGCGCGGATAAGCGTCGCTGCTGCGACGGGATCTTGGCGGGCCGGGCAGGGCATCGCTGCAGCAGCCTGATCTGTGCGGGCCGAACCTGACGTGGCTGCAGCCTGGTTCAGCGTCGCTCCTGCGGTGTGGATGGGCATCGCGGCTGCGACGGGATGTTGGCGGGCCGGGCCTGGCATCGCTGCGGCGGCCTGATCTGTGCGGGCCGAGCCTGGCGGGGCTGCGGCCTGGTTCAGTGTCGCCGCGCCGGGCGTCTCTCCAGGGACCGCGGGCATAGCAGCGGGGATCGGGGCACTCGCGCAGGCAGGGGCATCAGCTGACTCACCCCCCGGTGGCATCTCCGGTGTCCGGACAGTCGCTGCTCCGCGTGTCGCTTGCCTCTCTGTCCACTTCTTGTAGGTCCAGGCGATTCCAGCCATCTCTCTGAGCTCTGCTCATGCTTCCCGGATCTGCTGCATCACCTTCGCGTCCAGCCTTTGACACCACTGATCCAGCTCCCAGTCCCACCAGGCAGCGGAGCCCAGCTCTGGATTGCTGCATGTGAACGCCATTTTATCTGCGTCTTCGCTGCTCTCCAGATCTTCTCTCAGCAGTAGCAGGCTTGTGGCTTCCTCTTGCAGCTTTTCCTTCAATAGCAGACTTTTGCTTTCTTCTTCTTCCACCAGCCTTGTACTTTGCCTCCGGGTAAGGTCAGAGCTCCTTCCATCACACCCGAGGTCTGTACGCTGCAGGGGATCTCTCTCTGTAACTAGCCATACCTCTTCGTGGACGGTAACTTCTTCTAGCACGGGCTCCTGTTGTTCTTTAGCGCACTTTTCATGATGGCAATATGGCGGCGCTTCCAATTTTTCAAGCGGACCGCCCAGGCACATGGTCACCGGTCTGTACAGGTCTAGTCCTTATCCTGTTCGTGACGCCAGATGTGAAGCCCCACAGGTGTTGTGTCGGTGAATTACCTTCTGGGACTCCACGAGGAGGGAACAGTCTGGTCACAGGTAGGGAATCTTCTCTTAGGATTGTCGTGACGCCACTCTCGGTATTGTAGTCAGGGTGACCGCCACTGCAGATTAAGGGGTGCCTAGGGCTGATGGTGGGTGCAGTCAGTTGTTGTGCCCTTGAGAGTGAGGCAAGTCCCAGGGCCCGGTGTAAGTGTGTGGAACCACAAGGTGCAGAATGACTCAAACACAGAAGCAGAATGTCTTTCAGGGGTTTTACTCACATTAGGTGGCAGGGTGAGTAACCCGGGCATAGCTGTGATGAACCAGGCTGGAACCAGGAATCCTTCCGGCTGGCTGATGAGGGTGACTACCAACTCGCCTTCCTTAGCCCTTTGTGTTTTTGTGGTGACCCCGACTTGAAGTCCCTACGGGGGTCACCCAGGGAAGTTGCTGCTGCCTGTTCTCCCCTCGTTTTGGCCCGTTTGCTTGTAGCCTGGACCAGGTCACTCCGGCTGCTTGCCTCCTGTGAACTATGGGCCTTCTCTTTACTACGTTGCTGCGGACTCTGTGGTGTTATCTTGGAGGTCTGAAGTGCCCCCTCAGGCAGGTTTGGCAGAAGAAAGGTGAATCTATCTCTGCACTGGGACCTGTTACCCTTGCAGGCCTGGTACCTCCCTGGCAGTTCCCTTACTCTGCCACCCCTTTGCTCTCTCTAGCCTTGGGTGGATTCCGGGTGGCACTACCAGGTGACCGATCTCCCTCGTCGGTAGTCACTGCGCGGACGCTGTTAGACTGCAACAGCTCCAGGGTCTGCTCCTCACGTCTGCTCTCCCTGAGCTGCACACTAAACTGGCTCACTGCTCCTCCTCTTCTGTTCTTGCCTACGCCACCTAGCAACCAGGCTCTCTACCACACCCCGTGAGTGGATATGGAGGCACGCCCCCTCCTGGAATATCTCAGGAGTCCCTCCAAAGGTAGATGTGTGAGACCTGATTACTATGCGCCTGTGTAGTCACACCTCAGTCAGCCTTCTGAATTACCTGTATTGTACTGCCCCCAGCATGGGTGCAGTACTCAGTGGGGCCTGACCAGGTCAGGAGTGCCACACCGTGCCCTGGGCCCCTTTTGTTACTGGGGATATTTACAGGGGAGATAAGAGTTTTTGTCATGTGACGCCACCTGCGGGTTGCGGTTAATGATGGAGAACCGCCACTGCTTAATGTGGGTACTCCCCAATGCCTTATGGGGTACAGTCTCCTTCTCCGTACGGCGGGCAGTGTGGACCCTGCGGGGAGGTAAGTGTCCAAACTCTGATCCTAGTTTACTGCTGATGCCCCCAGATTATTTGGTTCGGTGAAGTCCGTGAAGGTGTCCTCACTGGGCAGGTATTTGCCAAACAGTCTAAAACTTGTGCTTGACCTAGAGCCCTGTGCCCCTTGCGTGCTCTGGTCCCAGCGGTATCTCGGTATCCATCCTGGCGACCTCTCTCCTGTGCCCCCAGGGTCACCGTTACACGGACCCAGCTCAGGCACTCCGCACACCTCTCCAGTGTGCTTCCGACTCTAGACTACTCTCTGACTGACTGACCCCTCCCACCAGGTTGGCTATACCCAGGAACTCGTTCCCATGGTGACCATCCCCTTACGTGGTTAACCCTCTATGCCCAGTGTGGAGAGGAGAACTAGGATTTAGATTGTGTTTTGGTGGAAAAGGCACTGATACTTCAGGTTCCAGGGGGTAGGTCCTGCATCCCCAAGAGGATGCAGTTCCCTTTAGTGCCCTGAGGGTCTCAGGGGCGCTACACTTCCATCTTAGGTAATAATACATTGGATCACAGGATTTATCTCTCTTTTAATACACAATCGTGTTTGTTTTTGCAGCTGTTACTTGTAATCAGAAAACCCAAGTCATTCTCCTGTTCTGTAGTCTGGAGTATATTTCCATTTATTGTATACAAAGAAGTAGTATTACTTCGGCAGTGGTACTCTAGATTTATTAACATTGAACCTCATCTGCTATGTGTTTGTCCATGCAGTTATCTTATACATTGTGTATACAGTTCATTTTCAGACCTACAAGTGCATATCAATAATTTAGAATATCATATCATCAAAAAGTTAATTTATTTTAGTAATTCAATACAAAAAGGGAAACATATAATATATAAAGTCATTACACATAGAGGGATCTATTTCTATATATTATATAGAGTCATTACACACAGAGGGATCTATTTCTATATACTATATAGAGTCATTATGTGGCGCCCCTGACCTGGTCAGGCACCACTGAGTACTGCACCCATGCTGGGGACAGTACAACACAGGTAATCCAGAAGGCTGACCGAGGTGTGACTACACAGGCGCATAGTGATCAGGTCTCACACATGTACCTTTGAGAGGACCCCTGGGGATCCCAGGAGGGGGCAAAGCCTTCACCTCCACTTGAGGAGTGGAGGGGGCGAAGCCTCCATCTCCACTCAAGGGGTGTGGTGGAGAGCCTGGTTGCTAGGTGGCGTAGGCAGGCACAAGAGGGAGAAGGAGGAGGACAGTCTGAAGCAGAGTGGGGAGGAGTGAGGAGCATGAAGTGGAGCTGAGAGGAGCAGCAGTGCAGGTCCCTCAAGTGAGCCGGTTTAGTGCAGGAGTCCAGGGAGCTCAGAGAGGAGCAGACCCCTGGGGCTGTTGCAGTCTAACAGCGCCCGCGCAGTGGCTACCGACGGGGGAGAACGGTCACCTAGGAGTGCTACCCGAAATCCATCTTCAGCTAAAGAGAGAGCACGGAGTGGGAAGTAAGGAGACTGCTAGGGAGTACCAGGCCCAAACGGGCGGCAGATCCCGGAGCGGGGATAGATCCACCTTTCCTTGCTAAACCTGCCGGTGTGGGGCCCTCAAAGCCCACACCACAACACCCAAAAGCCGCAGCCACGTAGCCACAGTTAGGGCCCATAGTTCACAGGAGGCAAGCAGCTGGAGTGTCCTGGCCCAGGCTACAAGCAAACGGACAAACCGAAGGGGAGAGAGGCTTCAGCAACTTCCCTGGGTGACCCCCATAGGGACTAAAAGTCGGGGTTACCCCAAAACGCAAAGGGCTAAGGAAGGCGAGTCGGTAGTCACCCTCATCAGTCAGCCCGAAGGACACCTGGTTCCAGCCTGGTTCATCCCAGCTACGCCCGGGTTACTCACCCTGCCATCAACTGTGAGTAAAACCCCTGAAAGACATCCTGCTTGTGTGGAGTTATTCTGCGCCTTGTGGTTCTACACACCTACACAGGGCCCTGGGGCTTGCCTCACTCTCAGGAGGCTATTACAACTGACTGCACCCACCATCAGCCCCAGGCATCCCTTAATCTGCAGTGGCGGTCCCCACTGACCGCAATTCTGAGAGTGGCGTCACGACAATCCTAGATAGAAGATTTCCTACCTGTGACAGGATCCAGCTGAGTGGAGTCCCTGAAGGTAATGCACCGACACTGCACTTGTGGGGCTTCACATCTGGCGTCACGAACAGGATAAGGACTAGACCTGTCCAGACAGGTGACCATGTGCCTGGGCGGTCCGCTTGGAAAATTGGAAGCGCCGCCATATTGCCACCATGAAAAGCGCGCTGAAAAACAACAGCAGCCCGCGCTGGGAGAAGTTACCGCCCACGAAGAGGTGTGGCTACCCAGAGATCCCCTGCAGAGTCCTGGCTTCGCAAGTGATGAGAGCGGAGGCGTTCAGAGACGTCGGGACAGAAAGGGAGCCAGAAGCCTGCTGCTAGAAGAGGCAGAGCAGAAACTGAAGAGCCTGCTACTAGAGGCAGCGACGAGTCCGCTGCTGGGAAATCGTGCAGAAGACGGCGCAGAGGAAATGGCGTCTGAACGCAGAAACCCAGAGCCAGGCTCCGCTGCCTGGTGGTATCGGGAGCTTGCCCAGTTCTGCGACCGACTGGAGACCCGGGTCGTAGAGCAGATCAGAGAGGAACGCATGGAGCTTCTGGAGATGGCTGCAGCGGTTCAGGCCTACGAGGGGAGAGCCACGCGGCGAGTGCCAGACCGGACGGCGACGACTCAGACCCCGATGGTGCCACCGATGGGTGAGTCCAGTGTTGCCCCTGCCAGCACGAGTGCCCCGACCCCTGCTGCCACGCCCGCGGTCCCTGAGGAGGCGCCCGGCGCGGCGACGCTGAGCCAGGCCGCAGCCACGCCAGGTGCGGCCCGCCAAGCCCAGGCCGCCGCAGCGATGCCCTGCCCGGCCCGCAAAGATCCGGCTGCCACCGCGACCCTCATCCATGCCGCAGGTGTGACGCTGACCCAGGCCGCCGCCTTGCTAGGCCCGGCCCGCCAAGACCCCACCGCAGCAGCGACGCTCGTCCGCGCCGCAAGTGAGGTGCTGAACCAGGCCGCAGCCACGCCAGGTGCGGCCCGCCAAGCCCAGATCGCTGCAGCGACGCCCAGCCCAGCCTGCAAAGATCCCATCGCAGCTGCGACGCCGATCCAAGCCACGACAGCGACGCCAATCCAGGCCGCCGCAGCGATGCCCTGCCCGGCCCGCCAAGAACCGGCCACAGTAGCGATGCCCGCTAAGGCTCCAGCTGCGACAGCGACGCTGATCCAGGCCGCCGCCATGCCAGGCGCGGCCCGCCAAGACCAGGCCGCCGCCATGTCAGGCGCGGCCCGCCAAGATAAGATTGTATCACCGTTTACCCCGGCCTGCAAGGCCAGAGCAGACACCGCTCCCCAGTCCAAGGAAGTCCCTGCTAGGAAGTCCCTGATAGGAGAGGACCCCGCATACTGGGAGCTGAAGGCTAACCTAGAGTCCCAGTTCCCACAGGAGATGGTGGACCGGTATCTGCTCCCTCCACATACCCCCAGGAGGATTCCGGCAACTCTTGCAGCAACCACGCCAAAGAGTCCCCCGCCTGGGCCTGCTGAAGAACATCCATCCCCAGCACTGCCACGACAGGAGTGCTCAGAAGAACTAAGGGGGAGGGGAGGCCAGGAAGTTGAGGAGCTGACCCCGGAGCCATCAGCAGTGGATCCATGCCCAGAGCCAGAGATGTTGCCATATTCCCGCTGGGATGAAGAAGACCCGATACCCTCTGCTGAGGAAGATGTATCCAGAATTCAGCCTGCAAGCCGCGAAGTAGCGACCCAGCAGAGCCCGGCCCGCAGGACACGGCGCCGTAGCAGAACCAAGTTTTCCCCTGCACCGCAGTCTCCAGAGAATAAAGATGAAGTCACGGCCAGAGACTTAGAGGAGAAACGGTTTTTGAGAAGAGCCAAATCCCAGGTCAGAGGTCCACTTTGTCGAGGTGTAGTAGAAGATTTCAGCCTAAAATCAGGATACGGCTTCATAGTAGCACCTGGTATGAAAGAAGGCATTTTTGTCAACAGAAGAGACGTTAGAGCTCATTTGCCCAGAGGACATCCTGGAAGGAACCTAAGGATGGGAGATTCAGTGGAGTTTACCATGCATCAAGGAGAAAGAGGCTGGTATGCACTCGATGTTACACCATGTCCTAAAGAAAAAGAAACAGACACAGAAGAAGAAAGGAAAGACAGAGATAGAGAAAGAACAGACAAAGAACCCACTGATGAGACTACCACAGACGATGAAAGAGGTCAAGGAAGCAACAGGTGCCGCAGCCCTACAGGCCCAAGCCCTGGTGAGGAGGAATCCACATAAAGTACAGAAAGAAGTATAGAAGTTCCCAGTTTGACAAGTTTGAAGTTTTGCAACGTTACTGTTTAAGAGATGTGCCCACATAAACTAATGTGAGAAATGAACCTTAAGGCTATGAACTGGCTATAGCCACAAACTCTCGCAGTGTAAATAGTTACACCAGAGGCACCACCACCAGAGCCAGCCTGTTTAGGGGCTTGGCTCGTCTGCAACCAGGGAGCACGTCCGTATATAGGGCCTTGGCTCGCCTGCAACCAGAGAGCATGCCTGTTTATGGGGCCTGGCTCTCCACCACAAAGAGGGTACCTGGTCAGCACCAACTGTGGAGGCTGCCTCTACATCCTGCCAGAAGAGGCTGAAGGCGCGGCTCCACCAGGCCAGGTATGCCCTGAAGACCACCAGACCACGAAAGCCGCCTCTACATCCTGCCAGAAGTGGCTGAAGGCGCGGCCAACGGGAGAGGAAGATTGGAGGAAAGGTCTGGGGAAGTGGATGGCCCAGACCTGGTTACCAAAAGGACCGGTGACCTGCCTCCTGAAAGGGTTTAGGGTGGGTAACGGACTTGTGGGTGGAGGGTGGTGATGTATGGTACCTGGTGGTTTTAAAAGTTTTACCATGTTTTAATGTTTTATGCATTTTAAAATGTTGTCTTGCAGCCCGAGGACGTGCTGGTGATAACTAAGGGGGAATGTGGCGCCCCTGACCTGGTCAGGCACCACTGAGTACTGCACCCATGCTGGGGACAGTACAACACAGGTAATCCAGAAGGCTGACCGAGGTGTGACTACACAGGCGCATAGTGATCAGGTCTCACACATGTACCTTTGAGAGGACCCCTGGGGATCCCGGGAGGGGGCAAAGCCTTCACCTCCACTTGAGGAGTGGAGGGGGCGAAGCCTCCATCTCCACTCAAGGGGTGTGGTGGAGAGCCTGGTTGCTAGGTGGCGTAGGCAGGCACAAGAGGGAGAAGGAGGAGGACAGTCTGAAGCAGAGTGGGGAGGAGTGAGGAGCATGAAGTGGAGCTGAGAGGAGCAGCAGTGCAGGTCCCTCAAGTGAGCCGGTTTAGTGCAGGAGTCCAGGGAGCTCAGAGAGGAGCAGACCCCTGGGGCTGTTGCAGTCTAACAGCGCCCGCGCAGTGGCTACCGACGGGGGAGAACGGTCACCTAGGAGTGCTACCCGAAATCCATCTTCAGCTAAAGAGAGAGCACGGAGTGGGAAGTAAGGAGACTGCTAGGGAGTACCAGGCCCAAACGGGCGGCAGATCCCGGAGCGGGGATAGATCCACCTTTCCTTGCTAAACCTGCCGGTGTGGGGCCCTCAAAGCCCACACCACAACACCCAAAAGCCGCAGCCACGTAGCCACAGTTAGGGCCCATAGTTCACAGGAGGCAAGCAGCTGGAGTGTCCTGGCCCAGGCTACAAGCAAACGGACAAACCGAAGGGGAGAGAGGCTTCAGCAACTTCCCTGGGTGACCCCCATAGGGACTAAAAGTCGGGGTTACCCCAAAACGCAAAGGGCTAAGGAAGGCGAGTCGGTAGTCACCCTCATCAGTCAGCCCGAAGGACACCTGGTTCCAGCCTGGTTCATCCCAGCTACGCCCGGGTTACTCACCCTGCCATCAACTGTGAGTAAAACCCCTGAAAGACATCCTGCTTGTGTGGAGTTATTCTGCGCCTTGTGGTTCTACACACCTACACAGGGCCCTGGGGCTTGCCTCACTCTCAGGAGGCTATTACAACTGACTGCACCCACCATCAGCCCCAGGCATCCCTTAATCTGCAGTGGCGGTCCCCACTGACCGCAATTCTGAGAGTGGCGTCACGACAATCCTAGATAGAAGATTTCCTACCTGTGACAGGATCCAGCTGAGTGGAGTCCCTGAAGGTAATGCACCGACACTGCACTTGTGGGGCTTCACAATTACACACAGAGGGATCTATTCCTATATGTTATATAGAGTCATTACACACAGAGGGATCTATTCCTATATATTATATAGAGTCATTACACACAGAGGGATCTATTCCTATATGTTATATAGAGTCATTACACACAGAGGGATCTATTCTTATAAAATATATAGAGTCATTACCAACAGAGGGATCTATTTCAAGTGTTTATTTCTGTTAATGTTGATGATTATGGCTTACAGCCAATGAAAACCCAAAAGTCATTATCTCAAAAAAATAGAATATTATATAAGACCAACTGAAAAAATGATTTTAAACTCAGCAATGTTAGTGCCTACTAAAAAGTCTGTACAGTTAATGCCTCAATACTTGGTCGGGGCTCCTCTTGCATGAATTACTGCATCAATGCGGCGTGGCATGGAGGCGATCAGCCTGTGGCACTGCTGAGGTGTTATGGAAGGCCAGGTTACTTTGATAGCAGCCTTCAGCTCGTCTGCATTGTTGGCTCTGGTGTTTCTCATAGACTCTTTATGGGGTTTAGGTCAGGTGAGTTTGCTGGTCAATCAAGCACAGTGATACTGTGGTTATTAAACCAGGTATTGGTACTTTTGGCAGTGTGGACAGGTGCCCAGACCTTTACTTTCCTCTGAAAACAACACCTTATACCACTGAGCAGCAGTCCAGTTCTTTTTCTCCTTGGCCTGTGTTGTCTACTGATCATGAGTGGCTTGACACAAGGAATGCAACAGTTGTAGTTCATGTCCTGGATACGTCTGTGTGTGGTGGTGTCACGCTCCCCGGGTCCCGACGTCGTTCCTCACTCACCGCTCCGGTCCCTGGGTCTCCTGCCTCCAGTCACACGTCCTCCTCGGCACCACTCTTTGCTCTGGCCTCCGGCACCCGAGCGTCGCGCATGCGCATTAGGGCGTGCGCACGGTCACTGACCTCCTCTTAAAGGCCCAGCACTCCCTAAACAGGATATTGCATCAGTCAGGGTCAGGTATATTAGGAGCTTCCTGCCTGGAGGGCGTCGCCTGTTCTACGAGTTCTATAGCTAGGAGTCCAGGTCCCGCTTGCTGTGTCTTGCATTAACACTGTGTCTTCCACAGAACCACTTCTACCAAGTTAACCTGGTCCTGTCCACAACCTGTCCGAGAGGTCCTGCGGGGACTGTCCTGCCAAGCTATCCTGGCCTGGGCCACAGCCTGTCCGAGTGGTCCTACGGGGACTATCAGCTGAGACACCACCATCTTCTTCAGTCTGAACCTGCCTCCTACCCTCGGCTTCACCCGGTGACCTTTGCCTCCTCTACCAGTTGGACTCTGTTCACGTCTGACGTCTCTACCTGCCATCAGTACCCGGGCACCGTCATCACACCTGGCACCAGGAACTCTTTGTCCCCAGGGACTTCCTCATTCCAGCTTCTGGAAAGGACTCTGACCTTATCCCGCTTAGTGCTCCGGCAACCGTGCACCTAGGCCCTCTGGTGGGGTGACCGGACAGTCCCTGTATAGGGGTTAGCTCTGTGTTGCCTCACTGGGGGAGTCCGGTGCACGGCCCAGAGGATCCACCACCCGGGCATTACAGGTGGTTCTTGAAGCACTAACTCCAGCAGCAGTCAACTCTTTGCGAATCTCCCCCAAAGTTTTGAATGGCCTTTTCTTAACAATCCTATGAAGGCTGCGGTTATCCCGGTTGCTTGTGCACCTTTTTCTACCACACTTTTTCCTTGGATACAGCACTCTGTGAACAGCCAGCTTCTTTAGCAATGACCTATTGTGGCTTACCCAGCTTGTGGAGTGTGTCAATGACTGCCTACTGGACATCTGTCAAGTAAGCAGTCTTACCCATGATTGTGTATCCTACTGATCCAGACTAAGGGACCATTTTAAACGCTTAGGAAGCCTTTGCAGGTATTTTGTGGTAATTACTCTAATTTTCTGAGATAATGACTTTTGGGTTTTCATTGGCTGTAAGCCATAATCATCAACATTAACAGAAATAAACACTTGAAATAGATCACTTTGTGTGTAATGACTCAATATAATATATAGAAATAGATCCCTCTGTGTGTAATGACTCTATATAATAAATGCATTTCCTTTTTGTATTGAATTTCTGAAATAAATTAACTTTTTGATAATATTCTAATTTATTGAGATGCACATGTATATGGAAGGTTGATAAATCCTGTGCGTATGCTAGTGAGGCTTGGATAGATGAACTTCCATAGATGGGCAGATTTCTAGTGGGCATCGACAATTAGTTGACACCTCCTCCTGTAAATTTTTGTATCCATTTTTTTAATTTCCCAAATCATGCACTGGGATGCCTGCTGAGAACACAAGATCCTGACTGCAACCTAAGCAGCATAAGGATGTTCAACCCATCAGCCCCAGCTGGATATATCTTGATTTTCTTTTTTGCACATGCTGCACTTTGGCCTCCTTCTCCAGCATTCTTTGAATCATATTTGACTCAGACCTTTCCTTCACTCCTTATGTCCAATCGTTTACTCATCGTTCTCCACTGACCCCCCCACCATCGTTCTGCACCGACCCCCCTACCCCCATAGGGAACACATGTAGGGAATACATACTTACTCCTCCTCTGTCCCCGCCGCTCCTGCACATTCGTCCGCTGTCTGCTCTGGACATATCAGCACAGTAGTGACGTCACCGCTGTCCTGAATTGTCAGACACAGACAGCGGGGCAGTTATGAGAAGAAGCGCTGCGCTCCCTCTCATCAGTGCTTTCAAATATATCAAACTTAGATAATGGTATAATGCCTCAAGCATATGGAAAAATATTGGACTATACAATGAAAAATGCTACTTGCTAATTTGAACATGTGAATAATGAATTGCATACCTGGCATGAATATAAGGAAAAAGGAGATATTTAGCAATCGCATTGATCAATGTGCCCCAAGACCTCGTCAAGGTATATCTCTATATTGGGGTCCCTAGCTCTGTGACCCTAACTGTGTGTCATCTCATTGCAATTAAAAACTGCTGTGGGTGGAGAGGGGTAACTAAGGACTTTCTTATATAGGAGATGGAAAAAACATGGCCGAAAGGGGCGGAGCTGTGTTCACATTCAGAAAAAAACTACATATAACTGAATAGGATAACTGAAGTGAGCACTAATATATATATATTATGAGTGCAAGCCAAAAAATACATACTATATATAAGGATAAGGCTGCACATCAAACTTATATTCCTTATATTCATGGCAGGTATGCAATTCATTATTCACATGTTCAAATTAGCAAGTAGCATTTTTCATTGTATATTCCAATATTTTTCCATATGCTTGAGGCATTATACCATTATCTAAGTTTGATGTGCAGCCTTATCCTTATATATAGTATGTATTTTTTGGCTTGCACTCATAATATATATATATTAGTGCTCACTTCAGTTATCCTATTCAGTTATATGTAGTTTGTTTCTGAATGTGAACACAGCTCCGCCCCTTTCGGCCATGTTTTTTCCATCTCCTATATAAGAAAGTCCTTAGTTACCCCTCTCCACCCACAGCAGTTTTTAATTGCAATGAGATGACACACAGTTAGGGTCACAGAGCTAGGGACCCCAATATAGAGATATACCTTGACGAGGTCTTGAGGCTCAGTTACATTGATCAATGCGATTGCTAAATATCTCCTTTTTCCTTATATTCATGGCAGGTATGCAATTCATTATTCACATGTTCAAATTAGCAAGTAGCATTTTTCATTGTATATTCCAATATTTTTCCATATGCTTGAGGCATTATACCATTATCTAAGTTTGATGTGCAGCCTTATCCTTATATATAGTATGTATTTTTTGGCTTGCACTCATAATATATATATATTAGTGCTTACTTCAGTTATCCTATTCACTTTCAAATATATCGGCATCTGTGATCTGTGATGCCGATACATTTGAATGTGTGATCCTGAGCAGGGGGCCTGGTGCTGGCAGTGACACCGCGGTAGCCGCAGGTAGGCCCCTCCCCTCAGCTCACGGGTCCCACAGCAGTGCCGGGGAAGGTTGCGGGGAGAGTACAGGGTGTGGGGGAATGTGTGGGAGGGTGCAGGGAAGGGGGCGGAGACTCCACGCACTGTAGCTGCCCAGCAGGGTGGCAACATGTTGTTCACAGATTTGCATGTCAACATGGTCCTGCCCATGTTGACATGAAATGACCGGAAGCAGCAAAATTGCAGCAGGAGCGGTCCCATGACCACTCTGAGCCAGGGGAGAGGGGCAGATAAGTGGTCTCTATCTACTAATATACTAATAGGGTAATAATAAAAAAATAGTCAAAATAAGCCGGATAACCCCTTTAAGTCATTTGTATCTCAAAAACATCTTCAAAATTCATCCTAGTCTTACCATGGAAACTGCAAGCTATCATTGTGTGATTCATTCTTATCTTGACTACTACAACTCACTAAACTCTCTCCTCTTCAATCTATCCCCAAATGCAGCAGCAAGTTTTATATTTCTGTCCAGCTACTACACTGATATTCACCATGGGTCCAAGATCTTTCATTTGAGGAGTGACATTTGTGACAATACCATTATATTTTTTAGGCATTGTCAAAGTTGTTCCTTTGTTCCTCTGTTGATTATCAGGTATGATGTAAGATATACTGACCAGGAAATCTAGATGTAATTTCATTGTTTGGTCATCAAGATTGTTAGTCCTTTAGCGTTACCCAGGGTGCACCACGTGGAGGCGGACTAATATTGCACCCCAAGACACCCACCCATCCGAACTGCAATCACCTTGCATGAACAAGACTTCAATTTAGAGGAGAAATGGCGAGTACTTTGGGTCAATGTAGTAGACGGTGATCCCCAAATGTTCCCTAATTTACAAAACCCTCCACCAGGCTTCAATCTACCAAGGAAAACATGGGTTACTCTAAATCGTATCAGAACAAACTTTGGCGTCTGTGCAGATTTTATGTGTAAGTGGGGAAAATATGACTCTCTGACCTGTGACTGTGGAGCAGATCGTCAAACTATCCAGCACATTGTTGAGGAGTGCCCCCTGAGATCCGACCATGGTGACAAGAAGGATTTCTATATTGTAAATGATAAGCTATTGCATATATAGAAAATCTTGATATTCAAATTTGATTTTTATCCTTTTGATATTTTTCAATCACTGTCTATTGTCTGGTGTTTATTTTTATATGATGGTAAGATATACGTTCATACGATTAAATAAACTACACTGATGCTTTCTCCCTGTACCAGCCATTGCACTGGTTGCACATCTGCTACAAAATACAGTATAAAAATATCACTCTCGCCCACAAAGCTCTCCACAGATCTGCACCGCACTGCATCTTCTCTGCATCATTTCTGTCTATCCCCTTACCCATGCTCCCCATTCTGTTAATGTTCTAAAACTAACATTCTCTATAATTCTAACCTTCCAATTACATTTCTAAGACTTTTCTCATGTTGCATAAGATCTCTGAAATGCACTACTTTGGTATTGCCGCTTTTAGAAATACCCGATCTATCAAAATATATAATCAATTAATCTGATCGGTACACGGCGGGGCAAAAAATAATTTCAAATGCTAAAATTACATTTTTTGGTCACTGCAACATTTCTTTAAAATGCAGTAACAGGCGATCAAAACATCACAACAACACAAAAAAATGGTATGATTAAAAAGATCAGCTCAAGATGCGAAAAATAAGCTGTTACCGAGCAATTGCCCCCTCCATGGATTGGAAGTGTGCGAGTGATTTGCTTCTGTTGCACCTGTGATGCCTCTACTTTATTGGGGGTCTTGCTGCATTCTGCTAGTGCATTAGTTCCTTGGCCTGGGCAGGTTATAACAGGTTTGTCGCTGGGCAACATTTTGTTTCAGCTCCCTCCAAAGATTGTCTATTGGGTTCATGTCTGGAGACTGGCTAGGCCACTCCAGGACCTTGAAATGCTTCTTACGAAGCCACTCCATAGCTGCCCTTGCTGTGTTTTTCCAGTCATTATCATGCTAGAAGACCCAGCTATGACCCATATTGCATGCTGTAACTGAGGGAAGGAGATTGTTGGCTAAAATATCGCAATACATGACCCCATCCATCCTCCCTTTAATATGGTGCAGTCATCTTGTCCCCTTTGCAGAAACGAACCCCCAAAGTATGATGTTTTCATCCCCGTGCTTCATGGTTGGGTCAGTGTTCTTAGGGTTTTACTCATCCTTCTTATTCCTTCAAACACGGTGAGTGGAGTTGATACCAAAAAGCTTTATTTTGGTCTCATCTGACCACATGACCTTCTCCCATGCCTCTCTGGATCTTTGAGATAGTCATTGGTGAACTTCAAACGGGCCTGGACTCGTGGTAGCATGAGCAGGGGAACCTTGTGTGCCCTACCGGATTTTAATCCATGACGACGTGATGTGTTACTAATGGTAATATTTGAGACGGTGGTCCCAGCTCTCTTCAAGCCATTAACCAGGTCCTCCTGTGTACTTCTGGGGTGATTCCTGACCTTTGTATTTCTTCCATTTTCTTATAATTGCTCCAACAATTGTTGCCTTCTCACCAAGCTGCTTGCCAATTGTCCTGTAGACCATGCAAGCCTTTTGCAGGTCTAAACTTTGTCCTTGGTGCTCTTAGACAGCTCTTTAGTCTTGGCCATGGTGGAGAGGTTCGAGTGTGATTAATTGAGTGTTTGAACAGGTGTCTTTTAAGCCAGCTTTACACCTTACAATTAGGTATGCGATCTCGTATGCGATGTGACACGCCCAGGTCGCATATGCGATTGAATGAGATTGCACATAGGTCGTTCATTTGCTGTCACACGTGCGTTAGTAGTCTATGTTAAATTGATCAATTTTGTGTGCGATCCTTTAGATCATGTGTTCTGTGACGTATGCATTGGACACCCTTTTTTTTTTTATTTATTGACTTGCCAAGTGTGTGTAATGTGTAGGGATGCGTTTTTACTATGTCATCTGCCATTCAGCTCTGCTACATGGCCGCTGACAGCAGACACAGACAGCCATGTAGCAGAGCTGAATGGCAGATGACAGCAGACACAGACAGAGCCGCACTGTCAGAATGAACTCGGGTGAACTTCACCCGACTTCATTGTCATGCTGCGGCTCTGTCTGTGCCGCGTCCTGATTAGCGGTCACCAGTGAAGGGCTCACCGGTGACCGCTAAACTCCTGAGTAAGTTAATTGAGCAGCCCTCTCTCATACTCACCGATCCCCGATCCCCGGCTCTGCACGGCATTCACACTGCTCCGGCGGCTTTTACTGTTTTGAAAAAGCCGGCCGCCCATTAAACAATCTCGTATTCCCTGCTTTACCCGCCCACCGGCGCCTATGATTGGTTACAGTGAGACACGCCCCCACGCTGAGTGACAGGTGTCACACTGCACCCAATCACAGCAGTCGGTGGGCGTGTCTATACTGTGTAGTGAAATAAATAATTAAATAATTAAAAAAAACGGCGTGCGGTCCCCCCCAATTTTAATACCAGCCAGATAAAGCCATACAGCTGAAGGCTGGTATTCTCAGGATGGGGAGCTCCACGTTATGGGGAGCCCCCCAGCCTAACAATATCAGCCAACAGCCGACCAGAATTGCCGCATACATTATATGCGACAGTTCTGGGACTGTACCCGGCTCTTCCCGATTTGCCCTGGTGCGTTGGCAAATCGGGGTAATAAGGAGTTATTGGCAGCCCATAGCTGCCAATAAGTCCTAGATTAATCATGTTAAGCGTCTATGAGACACCCTCCATGATTAATCTGTAAATTACAGTAAATAAACACACACACCCGAAAAATCCTTTATTAGAAATAAAAAACACAAACATATACCCTGGTTCACCACTTTAATCAGCCCCAAAAAGCCCTCCTTGTCCGGCGTACTCCAGGATG
Organism: Anomaloglossus baeobatrachus; assembly: GCF_048569485.1. Classification (NCBI taxonomy): domain Eukaryota; kingdom Metazoa; phylum Chordata; class Amphibia; order Anura; family Aromobatidae; genus Anomaloglossus; species Anomaloglossus baeobatrachus. The sequence continues at coordinate 157,046,552 of NC_134362.1, forward strand.
GTCCAGCGTCGCGTCCAGCTGTGCTGCATGAAGGTGACAGGAGCTGCAGAATACACCGCCGCTCCTATCAGCTCCACACAGCAAATGAAGACAGCCGCGCGATCAGCTGAGCTGTCACTGAGGTTACCCGCGGCCACCGCTGCATCCACCGCTGGAAAACCTCAGTGACAGCTCAGCTGATCGCCGGCTGTCTTCATTTGCTGTGTGGAGGTGACCGGAGCGGCGGTGTCTGCTGCAGCTCCGGTCACCTCCATGCAGCAGAGCTGGATGCGACGCTGGACCATCCTGGATTACGCTGGACAAGGAGGGCTTTTTGGGGCTGATTAAAGTGGTGAACCAGGGTATATGTTTGTGTTTTTTATTTCTAATAAAGGATTTTTCGGGTGTGTGTGTTTATTTACTGTAATTTACAGATTAATCATGGAAGGTGTCTCATAGACGCTTAACATGATTAATCTAGGACTTATTGGCAGCTATGGGCTGCCAATAACTCCTTATTACCCCGATTTGCCAACGCACCAGGGCAAATCGGGAAGAGCCGGGTACAGTCCCAGAACTGTCGCATATAATGTATGCGGCAATTCTGGGTGGCTGTTGGCTGATATTGTTGGGCTGGGGGGCTCCCCATAACGTGGAGCTCCCCATCCTGAGAATACCAGCCTTCAGCCGTATGGCTTTATCTGGCTGGTTTTAAAATTGGGGGGGACCGCACGCCGTTTTTTTTAATTATTTAATTATTTATTTCACTGCACAGTATAGACACGCCCACCGGCTGCTGTGATTGGGTGCAGTGTGACACCTGTCACTCAGCGTGGGGGCGTGTCTCACTGTAACCAATCATAGGCGCCGGTGGGCGGGGAAAGCAGGGAATACGAGATTGTTTAATGGGCGGTCGGCTTTTTCAAAACAGTAAAAGCCGCCGGAGCAGTGTGAACGCCGTGCAGCGCCGGGGATCGGGGATCGGTGAGTATATGAGAGAGGGGGATAGACTGACATGGACAGAGAGTGAGGGACAGAGATAGTGACCGACTGACAGAGATTAGTGCATGACAGACATTGTGAGGCGCTTCAGAACGCAGCTTTTCAGCTGCGCTCTGAAGCGGACCTTTTTTAAGCTGCGGTGCAGAGCGCACACCTGCGCACATAGCCTCAGACATCAAAATCGTATGAGGGATGTCACACGTTACAATTCACTAGGTTCATACAACAAAACATCCAATGTATGAGGAATAAACGACGTGTATGCGATCACCGTATTTTCGTTCAATCTTGATTGCACGTAGGTGTCACACGCAAATACGTCACGAACGATGCAGGATGTGCGTCACTTACAACTTGACCCCGACGACGGATTGAAAGATCTATTGAAGCGTGTAAAGCAGGCATAATACAGGTAATGAGTTCAAACAGGTGCAATTAATACAGGTAATGAGTGCAGAGTAGGAGCACGTCTCAAAGAAAAAATAACAGAACTTTTGCTGGTTGGTAGGTGATCAAATACTTATTTCATGCAATAAAATGCAAATTAGTTATTTAAAAATCATACAATGTGGTTTCCTGGATTTTTTTTATCCTGTCACAGTTGAAGTGTACCTATGATAAAAATTGGGAAAACATGCAAAATCGTCAGTGTCTCAAATACTTATTTTCCCCACTGTAGCACAAAAAAACCATGAGCCAGAGTATAAGTTGGTATACAGGCACTGTATAGAAGCATGTTCACACTGTGGCCATTTCACAGACAAAACCTAAAATAGAAACAAAATGAGCACATACCCTGATGTAAATAATAAGTCATAATCAACAGTACATATAAATAACATAGTGTACTATGTACACATTGTTAGATTAGGGACCGTCCCGATTGGGGTACACCTTGTCACAATGGGATGGCTTTACACTTTTTTTAATCGAAAACAGTGCGTACTAAGTACCCTATGTAATTTATATGTAATATTGCTTTTTACTTATTTCTTTTACACCAGGGTATTTGCTAATGTTGTTTCTAACCCATAAGCTGTTTAATGCCTGCAAAAGATAAATAGATATAAATATTGATAAATCTGAAGCCCTAAATATTTCATTACTAACGTAATCAGTAGAAATTTTAAAATTAAATTTCCCCTTTAAATGGACCCCAAATGATAGTATTAATTATATAGACATTCGTATTCCCTCGGATCTTTCTTAACAGTTTCTCTCCGTTTCCATTTATTTTTATCTAGACTTGAGAAAGACCTTAACAACAGGGAACCATGGATAACTCTCCTGGTTCGGCAGAATTAATATACTCAGGTCGTTATATTTGCTACAAACCATTCCAGTGTATATCCCTTCTTCTTTCTGGATCAAAATGTAGCACAATTTTAGCTGCTTTGTCTGGTCAACTGGTTGCCCAAAGATCTAAGTTAACATTAACTAGACCTAAAGAAGCAAGAGGTGTTGCGATGCACGATTGTTGTCGATTCTATCTAGCGTCCACTCATGCAAGGATACTCGATTTATTACATTGCTCCAAATCAAAGTTATAGATCCGAATTGCACAACGTACTAGCGAGATATCTGTATCCACTTTATCTTGGACGTGGTCCACAGTGATCCAACATAATAATATTTCTTTGTCATATAATGTCAGGTAAACACTAAAAAGACTCTTTATACCAAGAGCTGATTGATCATTGGGGTTCTCTAACTCATATAATTGAAAATCCAAGGTTTTTATGAAGTGCTTCAACCAAATCCTTCCTGGGTAGTAAGCAAAAAGCAAAAAACATCCTTATGTATATATCAGGTCCCTCCAAGTAGAAAACTTTGCTACTCTTTACCATCTTATGTGACCAAACCCTCATAATGCGCCAGACATTTGAATACACCCAGACTTGAAAATTCTTCCTTTTGCGTGACTTGGGAGTCTGAATTACAACAAAAATTTACAAGATGTTTTCACCTACCCCATAAACCATTTTTTGCTACTAAAGCACAAGGAACAGGGTAAACAATTGTTTCAAACGGTATAGAGTTCTGCTTTACATAAATGGTTCACTGAAGTTTCAAGTGCTGGCATTGTGTGGGGGATATGAGGGAACACTGACATACATTTGGTTGTCTTGCTCGATCTTGGAAGGGAGTTATGCAGGTAATTGAAGTTTAGAGTAGCGATGTCACTTTGGGATAGCGAGGAACCAGACCAGGGCTCCTAAGCTATACCTCAACTAGGAGGCCTTATGCTATCCCTATTCTCAGGGATACTCCTAATGATAGAGAGGCCTAAGTCTCCTTCCAGGTCCATCTTTAGACCAGTTCTGTGCTAATTCCCCCTTCCCCTTCCCTAGGGAGGGATGGGACCAGAGTGTATTGAAACCACAGAAAAAGACAGATAAGGGGAAACCCAAAAGTCTGTCACACAACATGCACACACACAAGATAAGACAATAAGAGATTGAGGTGAAAAACAAGAGCAGTAAGGAAGTACAAAACAATAGGGGTACACTCCCCAACCGCACCAAGCAAAAAGCACCACTAAAAACCAACTGTGTTGGTCTGTGAGGAGTGGGACACCACACCTGACAGACCAACAAAGAATAAACTATAGCTGGCATGGGTAGAAGGATTCCAACAGTATAAATAGGAGAGGAGCAGATGTGATAGGTCTACCCACAGAATGTGATTAAAGGATCAAGCAGACTAGCAGAGATTAACTCTTGCTAGCCTACCTATGAATCAGCACAAAGCAGGTCAACGCCCAAATCTGCCAGTGTTGAACCCAAAAAAACAGAGAAACCACAAGGAGTGTCACAATCCGTAATCTGAATAAGCTCAATGCGGCCATGACAGTCGACAAATTTTATGCCATACTCCCTGTGACAAAAAAGGGACTGTAAGCAAAAATGAGGGATGCAACCAGAAACATCAGGTCCTGACTGGGTATGTGTACATAAGCACCTCATGTAGGCCGCATACTGCCACTGGTGTCAGCTGGCCAGGACCAGATGACAATTCACTCGCACAAGGAGACCAACTGTTCATTTTAGACAGGAACTCTTACCTGCACAGTTCATTGTCATTCACAATTTAACACTCCAGATAGCGGACACATATCTTACAGAACTTTCCATTTTCACTTTGCATTACCAGACACAGTTCAATTTCCCTCTGGGTTGCATCCAATCTAAGTAGCCATTAAATCCCAGTGCAACCCAGTCCAGTGTTACAGTGTACACAGTGATAGCCACCTTCCCTTCCTCCAGGCTCAAGTCCAGTCTCCTCAGGGGTTCCAAATGACCAAAGTAAAGCTTTGCACACTCAGACATCTAGAAGGAAAGCACTCGGTTGGTTGACTACGTCACACACCAGTAGAGGTTAAACTAGTACCTTGACGGTTAAAAGGCCTGGAAACTAGAGTCCTGCGCCAGTAGAAGTCATCCGTCTGCCAGATATAGTGACCATTTCAGAAGTTAGCAACATTTAGTTTGTAAAAATTAAATTTTTCTTCATGCCACTTTGAATTAATTCTTGAAAAGCAGCTGCAGTGTGTAATAAACAACCTGACAGCAGTTTTGAATATCTTGAATATGTTGGGGGTACAGTTTTTAACCCTTTCCTGAACCTAGACATACTGGTTTTGTACTGCTTGTAAGGGACTTCACGAACTTGGATATGCCCAGTATGTTCTGGTGATCGCGTGGGCACAGGAGCTGTGCCCATGTGATTGCCACCGGGACCTCAGCTTACCTGACAGCCGATCTCTGCCTCTCAGAGCCAGGGATGGTCCCCATGAAAATTAGTTATTGTTCTCAGAATACTGCAATGTAAAAACTATTTTTTTTCAATAATATTATTTTTATGGTGTGATAGCAGCAAAACCTAAAAAAACTGTATTAATGTGGTATTGCTGTATTCATACTAATCCAAAGAATAATGCTGTATTTTAACTTTTACAACATGGTAAACGGCGTAAAAAAAAATCCTGAATCGCAGTTTCTTCTTGTTTCTGCCTGCTTAACAAAAAATATTATGAGGCCCAAAATGGCCCAATAAAAACTCCAACTCATCCCTCAAAAACAAGCCCTCACATGACTATGTCGGCCTTCAAAATACAGTGATGCAAAAAACCTTTTTTTGGTAAAAAAGTGTTTTTGTCATGATCCAGGAATGGTATTCTCCGCTCCAGAGTTTCCTAGACCTGGCATGGTTATGTCAGGGGTTAAGTCCCATCGGCTTCATTCTGGTTTCAGGAGATACTATATCTGTGCGCTGCACCAGCATTCCAGCCCTGGTTATAGTTTTGCTCTGCAGCATGTGACTGGCTCTGGTGAGGTTTCCTGTTTGATCTGACTCCTTGTTACCGTGCCCTGACCTGTACCCTCCCCCATTCGTCTGTCTGTCCTGGTCCCTGACTTCCCTCTCCTGTCAGTTGTTTACCCATCCTGGTTCAATCTCCCTCCTGTGTTTGTGTCTCCTCACCTTCCGGTCTTGTCTTCTGTTCCCTGTGCCCTTTCTGTTTCCCTCTGCATACCTGATATCCCAGCTTCCGACTTTGGTTGTTTTCTCACCTGATTTTGATCCTCCCTTTGCAGTGACTTGACTTTCCTGGCTTGACCCTGACTGCTTGACTACTCTATTGCCCCCTGGTGGGTCGCCGGTGAACTGCCTGCTAAAGTTACTCTGCTGTACTTCAGTCTCCTTTCTGTTACAGTGTTAGGGCTCTTTTCCGCCTGCAATTTTCATTTACGAGTGCAATTCGATAAAAAAATCGGAGACCACTCGCACCAGTGTTAATCAATATGGCAGTTTCTTCTTTCCTGTTATTTCTCGACACAAATTGTGCTCTCGGTGCAATCGCAGCATGCTGCGTTTTGCAGTGAGTCTTGGCTCACGCATCCCCATACAAGCCTATGGGAGCGTGTGAAACATTGCACTGCACTCACATGTTATGCGACTCCAGTGCAATATACGCAGAGACAGACAGCGGAGGAGATGGGAGAAAGTTCTCCAGCCATTTTCTCCGCTCCTGTGATGTGATCGCAAGACCCACAGCAGAGGGTCATTAGCATATTTCTTCTGATGCTCTCGCATCGGAAGCAGTACACAAGTAGAAAAGAGCCCTTACTTTGACTCTCCTTCACTACTATGCTGCAACCTAGTGGGGAATATGCTGTACTACATCTTACCAGCCCTTTGTACAGTGTGACAGTTTTTTAGAGTGATACGGTAGTAGCCAAATCTAAAATAACCCTATATAAATCTAGTATCGCTGTAATCATACTGACCTGAGGAATAAAGCTGTATTTTCACTTAAACTGGACAGAGTACAGTGTAAAAAATAGTAATAAACACATATCTTCAACTGCTGTTGATTTGTTTATTCTGCCTCCCAAAGATCGCAGTATGGCACGGCTCACATTTATTCTGTGCTTTACATTGAGTGCTTATGCTGAGGACTACATGTAAATTTCGTGTGCGGACAAACAGTACTTTACAGTCACATGTGGGGTATTGCCAAGTTTAGGAGAAATTATATAACATATTGTTAGACCCTTTTTTTGGAAATATGAGGTTAAAAGAAAATTTTAGTGTTAAAAACGTAATTATTTTTTCTTCACCGCCCAATAGTATAACATTTTGTGACACACTTGTAGTGTCAATATGCTCACTGCACCCCTGGATGAAGTCATTGACCAGTTCAGGTTGTAAAATGGGTGTCTTGTGGAGGGTATTTGCTGTTCTGGTACCTCAGCGGCTCTGCCAATGTTAAATAGCGTCCAATATGGCACTCCTCTTCTTAGTTTTGCACTGTACATCAAAAGCAGTTCCCGATTACATGGAGGTACTGTACTCTGGAGAAATTGCACAACAAATTGTATGGTGCATTTTCTCCTGTTACCCTCGTGAAAATTAAAACTTTTAATGCAACATGTTTGTGCATTAAACATGTTTGTGGGAAAAATGTATTTTTTCATTTTCACGGTACAACATTATAAAATTCTATGAAGCACCTAGAGGTGTAGGGTACTCAGCAAACATCTAGATAAATTCCTTAAGGGGTCTAGTTCCCAAAATAGGGTTACTAGTGGGGGTTTCCACTTTTTAGGTACATCAGGGTCTCGCCAAACATGACATGGCTTCTGCTAACGATTCCAGCCAATTTTGCTGTCAAAAGGTGCTCTTTCCCTTCCAGTCCCTGCCATGCACCTAAAGAGTAGTTTTCCACCACATATCGGCATACTCAGGAGAAATCGCACAACAAATTGTATGGCGCATTTTCTCCTGTTACCCTTGTGAAAATGCATAATTCGAGCCTAAAATAACATTTTTGTGGGGAAAAAGTAACATTTTCAATTTTTTTCCTTCCACGTTGCGTTAGTTCCTGTGAAGCACCTGAAGGGTTAATAAACTTCTTAAATGTGTTTTTGAGCAGTTTGAGGAGTGCAGTTTTTAGAATGGTGTCACTCTTGGGTATTTTCTGTTATATAAACGCCCCAGTCATTTTAAATGTGATGTGGTCCCTAATAAAATGTTTTTCTTAATTTTATTGGAAAAATGAGAAATTGCTGATAAACTTTTAAACCTTTAACTTCCTAGCAAAAAAATATATTTCAAAAATTGTGCTGATGTAAAGTAGACATGTGGGAAATGTTATTTATTAACTATTTTGTGTGACATAACTGTCTGGTTTAAGAGCATAAAAATTCAAAGTTTCAAAATTCCAAAGTGAATCTGTCAGTTTCATAGTTATGAATCACCCTAATTTACTTTCTGTCACAATGTGACTGTAGGATAATGAGGGAGATGGGCTCCTATACTGTCCCTCATGCTAGGGGACTGTAGACTATCCCTAACCTCAAGGATACTCCTGATAATGGAGATGCCTGAGTCCTGTGCCTAACTATGCTTCTAACCAGATCTAATCTGATTTTCCCCTCCCACCAGGGAACAAAAGGTTAAAAGTGAGATGGCAACACAGATAAAAACAGACAAGGGAAAACCAAACTCTAACCCATTGCACACATACAGGAATAAGGGGTACTTCACACACAGCGAGATCGCTGCTGAGATCGCTGCTGAGTCCTGGTTTGGTGACGCAGCAGTGACCTCCTTAGCGATCTCGCTGTGTGTGACACTGAGCAGCGATCTGGCCCCTGCTGTGAGATCGCTGCTCGTTACACACAGCCCTGGTTCGTTTTTTATTGTTGCTCTCCCGCTGATAAGCACACATTGCTGTGTGTGACAGCGAGAGAGCAACAATCCTGAATGTGCAGGGAGCCGGCGTCTGACAGCCTGCGGTAAGCTGTAACCAAGGTAAACATCGGGTAACCAAGGTGGTTACCCGATATTTACCTTCGTTACCAGCCTCCTCAGCTCTCACGCTGCCAGTGCCGGCTCCTGCTCCCTGCACACGCTAAGCTAAGCAGTGTGCGCTGGTAACTAAGGTAAACATCGGGTAACCATACCCGATGTTTACCTTAGTTACCAGTGTCCGCAGCTTCCAGATGCCGGCTCCGTGCAAGCGCAGCGTCGCTTGCACATCGTTGCTGGCTGGGGGCTGGTCACTGGTCGCTGGTGAGATCTGCCTGACTGACAGCTCACCAGCGACCATGTAGCGATGCAGCAGCGATCCTGACCAGGTCAGATCGCTGGTGGGATCGCTGCTGCGTCGCTAAACTGTGACGGTACCCTAAGACAATGAAAGACTCAGGAGAAAAGTAAGAGCAGAAGATAGCAGCAAATGGTAACAAGGGTTAACTATACAAACACATTCAGCAATAAGTACCACAATCACCAGATAGTCATTATCAGAACACCTCACCAGACCAGCTAAGATAAACTATAGCTGGCATAAAACGAGGAGAGCACATGTAATTGGCTCCTCCACAACATGTGATCAAAGGAGACTGACAAGAAGACTAGCAGAGATTAACTGTTGCTAGCCTGCCTATGAACTATCTCTCTGCAGATCAATGCCCGAGCCTTCCTGCATTGATCACAGACACCATAGAAGTTATCAGGCAGTGTCAGAATCAATAGTCTGAACAGATCCCACCATCGCCATGACAGTTAGTAAACGTAAAAATCTACATGTGAAACTTTCTGTCTGAATTGTGATTTTTGGAGATGCCTTAATACATTAGTATAAATCACTACATTTATGAGAACCTAGCCTAATACAGTTTGTTTAAAAGAACTGAGAGTCCTCAGTAGTTGATACCTTTTAATGGCTAACTGAAAAGATGGTAGTAATAGCAAGGTTTCGAGACTACTCAGGTCTCTTCATCAGGCATGGTAGACCTGAGTAGTCTCGAAAGCTTGCTATTACTACCATCTTTTCAGTTAGCCATTAAAAGGTATCAACTACTGAGGACTCTCAGTTCTTTTAACCCCTTCACGACCGTGGGCAGTAAAGTTACGTCCTATTTTAACGTGACTTAACGACCAGGGACGTAACTTTACTGCCTAAAGTTGATTTGATTGCCGTGGCCATAGCAACGGCTTTCAAATGATGTCCTCTGCTGTTTCTTACAGCAGGGGACCTTTGCTTGACCCCAAGGGGGTGGCATTGCCATCCCCCATAGACGATCGATGTGATTGGCTGTTCAAATCTGAACTGCCAACCACATTGTTCGCACTGATGTTGTCAAAAATAATGCCTGAATTAGTGCGATACTGTGATATCCGGCTATGAGATGCTATAGCAGCTGCAGAAGATCATAGCTGGACCTCAAACATGTCGCCACCAGCCCCTGCAGCACTGATTGGAGCAATCGTGCTATGACGCGCAATCGCTGCAATCAGTGTGCAGTGGGGCGGTCTGATCTGCAGGTGGCCACCCTCCCCAGGCCTGTGCTGGTCTGCGAAGCCCTCCTCCAACATGTCTGCAGCGTGCACTGGCTGGTACTTTTGGTACCATGCCACCGCCGCCGCCACTGCTGATGCTGCTGATGTCACCGCTCCAGCTCCTGCTCCACGTGAGTATTCCGCTCCCCTTGCAGCCCGTGCATACTCCCGTGAAGGCCCCTGCGCACTAGCGTGATGGCCCCTGCCCGTGCCCCCCACGATCTTCCCCCCATGCCCCGATCTGCCCCCCGACATCCCGATCTGTTCCCCCTGCGATCTGCCTGCCTCCTCTGTGATCTCTATTCTGCTTCCTTCCTTCTGCCTTTGCTTCTCTGCTATCCCCCTCTGCTCTTCCCCCTCCCCATCTGCTCTCCCCCCTCCCCATCTGCTCTCTTCCTCCCCCTCTGCTCTCCCCTCGACGTCCACTTACCTGCCTTCACCGGGTCGTCTGAGGTCTTCACTGGCCCGATCACATCTGCCTCCATCGCTGGGTCCTTCTTCCTGGGTCTTCTGCTGATCTGTCCAACGTCCTGCCTGCTGCTCCTGTACATCTGTCTATCTCGCTTGCCTTCTGTTCCTCCTGCAGTTCTTCTGGTAAGTGATCCTCATGCTAATCCTCTGGGTACTGTGAGTATAACTTTTTTTTTTTTTCCTGTATCCCCTGTCCATTTTTACACCTAATCCGTCCGTGCTTCCCGCCGAGTGCTGATCAGGAATGCACATAACGTATCTGCATCTGTGAAGCCCCACAGGTGTTGTATCGGTGCATACCTTCAGGGACTCCACGTAGCTGGTGCTGGTCACAGGTAGGGAATCTTCGGTTTGATCGTGACGCCACTCTCAGTATTGCGGTCAGTAGGGACCGCCACTGCAGGTTGAGGGTCGCCTGGGGCTGATGGTGTGTGCAGTTAGTTGGAATAGCCTCCTGAGAGTGAGGCAAGCCCCAGGGCCCGGTGTAGGTTTGTAGTACCACAAGTCGCAGAATGACTCACACAGGCAGAACTGTCTTTCAAGGGCTTTACTCACATTTGATGGCAGGGTGAGTAGCCCGGGCGTAGCTGGGATGAACCAGATGGGAACCAGGTATCCTTCAGGCTGACTTTATGAGGGTGACTACTGACTCGCCTTCCTTAGCCCTTGGTGGTTTGGGGTGACCCCGACTTTGAGTCCCTATGGGGGTCACCCAGGGAAGATGCTGCAGCCTCTCTCCCCCTTTTGTTTGCCGTTTGCTTGTTCCCCGGACCAGGCCACTCCAGCTGCTTGCCTCCTGTGACCTATGGGCCCTCACTGCGGTTACGTGGCTGCGGCTTTTGTGGTGTTGTGGTGTGGGCTTTGAGAGCCCCACACCGGCAGGTTTAGCAGAAGAAAGCTGGATCTATCTTCGCTTCGGGATCTGCCGCCCGGTTGGGCCTGGTGCTCTCTAGCAGTCTCCTTACTTCCCACTCCGTGCTTTCTCTCTAGCTGAAGCTGGCTTTCAGGTAGCACTCCTAGTTGACCGTTCTCCCCCGTCAGTAGCCACTGCGCGGGCGCTGTTAGACAGCAACAGCCCCACAGGTCTGCTCCTCACTGAGCCCTATGGGGTTCTCTCCTCTAACTGACTCACTGCTCCTCCTCTCCTGTTCTTGCCTACGCCACCTAGCAACCAAACTCTCTTACCACACCCCTTGAGAGGAGATGGAGGCTTTTGGCCCCCTCCACTATTCCAGTGAAGGTCAAGGCTTTTCCCCCTCCTGGGATCCCCAGGGGTCCTCTCATGGGTACATGTGTGAGACCTGATCACTATGCGCCTGTGTTCCACACCCCTGTCAGCCTTCTGGATTACCTGTATTGTACTGTCCCCAGCATGGGTGCAGTACTCAGTGGCGCCTGACCAGGTCAGGGGCGCCACATTCCCCCTTAGTTATCACCAGCACGTCCTCGGGCTGCAAGACAACATTTTAAAATGCATAAAACATTAAAACATGTAAAACATTTAAAAGCACCAGGTACCATACATCACCACCCTCCACCCACAAGTCCGTTAACCCACCCAAAACCCTTTTACGTTGGCCGCGACTTCAGCCACTTCTGGCAGGATGTAGAGGCGGCTTACTTGGGCTGGTGGTTTCAGGGTATACCTGGCCTGGTGGATCCGCGCCTTCAGCCTCTTCTGGCAGGATGCAGAGGCGGCCTCCACAGTTGGTGCTGACCAGGTACCCTCTTTGTGGTGGAGAGCCAGGCCCCATAAACAGGCATGCTCTCTGGTCGCAGGTGAGCCAAGGCCCTATATACGGACGGGCTCCTCCTGGTTGCAGACGAGCCAAGCCCCTAAACAGGCTGACTCTGGTGGTGGTGGTGCCCTTTGGTGTAACTATTTACACTGCGAGAGTTTGTGGCTATAGCCAGTTCATAGCCTTAAGGTTTATTTTCTCACAATAGTTTTTGTGGGCACATTCTTAAACGTAAACGTTGCAAAACAAAACTTTTCAAACTTTAACTTCTGTACTTCTTTCTTTACTTTACTTTACTTTACTCCTCTTTACCAGGGCTTGAGCCTGTATGGCGGTGGCACCTGCTGCTTTCCTGCTCTCTGTCGTCGTCTGTGGTAGTTTCATCTGTAGGTTCCTTGTCTTTTCTCTCTTGATCTTCATCTGTGTCTTTATCTCTGTCTTTTCTCTCTTGTAGCATGGGGTGGCTGTAAGGTTTACTGGTACATAGTGCTACATCAAGCGCATACAGTCCTCTTTCGCCTTCATGCATAGTGAATTGTACTGAATCCCCCATCTTTAGGTTTCTGCCAGGGTGTCCTCTAGGCAGATGAGCGCTCACATCTCTTCTGTTGACAAATATCCCTTCTTTGATACCAGGGGCTACAATGAATCCATATCCACTTTTCAAATTGAAATCCTCCACTACTCCTCTGCAAAGGGGTCCTCTGGCCTGGGCTTTGGCTCTTCTCAGGAACCTTTTCTCCTGTAGGTCTCTGGCTGTGACTTCTCTCTGCTCTGGAGACTGTGGTGCAGGGGACAGTTGCGTTCTGTTGCGGTGTGTCTTACGGGCTGGATTCTGTAGGGTGCAGCTCACAAACTCCCAGGTAAGGCTTTTGGGCAGATCTTCTTCTGCGGACGGTGTCAGGTCTTCCTCATCCCAACGGGAATAGGGTAACATCTCCGGCTCTGAGTATTGCTCCACTGCCGGTGGCTCCGGAGTCAGCTCCTCAGCTTCCTGGCCTCCTCTCCCCCTTAGTTCTTCTGAGCACTCTGGTTGTGGTAGCGCTGGAGATGAGTGGTCCTCAGCTGGTCTGGGCGGTGGACTCTCTGGCGCGGCTGCAGGGGTTGCCTGAATCTCCTTGGGGGTATGCGGAGGGAGCAGATACCGATCCACCATCTCTTGTGGGAACTGGGCCTCTAGGTCAGCCTTCAGCTTCCAGTATTCGGGGTCCTCTCCTATCAGGGTCTTCCTAGCAGGGACCTCTTTGGACTGGGGAGCGGTGTCTGCTCTGGCCTTGCAGGCCGGGGTAAATGATGAGGTAATCTCTTCTTGGCGGGCCGCGCCTGGCATGGCGGCGGCCTGGTCTTGGCGGGCCGCGCCCGGCATGGCGGCGGCCTGGTCTTGGCGGGCCGCGCCCGGCATGGCGGCGGCCTGGTCTTGGCGGGCCGCGCCCGGCATGGCGGCGGCCTGGTCTTGGCGGGCCGCGCCCGGCATGGCGGCGGCCTGGTCTTGGCGGGCCGCGCCCGGCATGGCGGCGGCCTGGTCTTGGCGGGCCGCGCCCGGCATGGCGGCGGCCTGGATCAGTGTCGCTGTTGCAGGGGGCTCTGTGCAGGCTGGGCTGGACGTCGCTGCAGCAGTCTGGGCTTGGCGGGCCGCGCCTGGCGTGGCTGCGGCCTGGTTCAGCACCTCACTTGCGGCGCGGACGAGCGTTGCTGCGGCGGTGGGGTCTCGGCGGGCCGGGCCTAGCAGGGCGGCGGCCTGGGTCAGCGTTACGCCTGCGGCGCGGATGAGGGTCGCGGTGGCAGCCGGTTATTTGCGGGCCGGACTGGGCGTTGCTGCAGGGACCGGGTCTTGGTGGGCCGAGCAGGGCACCGCTGCGGCCGCTGGGGCTTGGAAGGCCGCACCTGGCGTGGCTGCGGCCTGCTTCAGCGTCGCCGCAACGGACGCCTCTTCGGGGACCGCGGGCGTGGCAGCAGGGGTCGGGGCACTTGCGCTGGCCGGGGTATCACTCGACTCACCCACCGGTGGCAGCATCGGGGTCTGCGTCATCGCCGTCCTGTCTGGCACTCGGCGCGCGGCTCTCCTTTCATAGGCCCGAACCGCCGCGGTCATCTCCAGCATTTCCATTCGTTCTTCCCGGATCTGCTCCACAACCCGGGTCTCCAGACGGTCGCAGAACTGGGCCAGCTCCCGATACCACCAGGCAGCGGAGCCCGGTTCTGGATTTCTGCGGTCAGACGCCATTTCTTCTGCGCCCTCTTCTGCACGACTCTCCAGCTGTGGACTCGCCGTTGCCTCTGATAGCAAGCTGTTCAGTTTCTGCTCTGCCTCTTTCAGCAGCTCCTCTCCCAGCAGCAGGCTTGTGGCTCCCTTTCTGTCCCGACGTCTCTGGACGCCTCCACTCTCATAGCTGGCAAGGTCAGAACTCTGCAGGGGATCTCTGGGTAGCCACACCTCTTCGTGGGCGGTAACTTCTCCCAGCGCGGGCTGCTGTTGTTTTTCAGCGCGCTTTTCATGGTGGCAATATGGCGGCGCTTCCAATCTTCCAAGCGGACCGCCCAGGCACATGGTCACCTGTCTGAACAGGTCTAGTCCTTATCCTGTTCGTGACGCCAGATGTGAAGCCCCACAGGTGTTGTATCGGTGCATACCTTCAGGGACTCCACGTAGCTGGTGCTGGTCACAGGTAGGGAATCTTCGGTTTGATCGTGACGCCACTCTCAGTATTGCGGTCAGTAGGGACCGCCACTGCAGGTTGAGGGTCGCCTGGGGCTGATGGTGTGTGCAGTTAGTTGGAATAGCCTCCTGAGAGTGAGGCAAGCCCCAGGGCCCGGTGTAGGTTTGTAGTACCACAAGTCGCAGAATGACTCACACAGGCAGAACTGTCTTTCAAGGGCTTTACTCACATTTGATGGCAGGGTGAGTAGCCCGGGCGTAGCTGGGATGAACCAGATGGGAACCAGGTATCCTTCAGGCTGACTTTATGAGGGTGACTACTGACTCGCCTTCCTTAGCCCTTGGTGGTTTGGGGTGACCCCGACTTTGAGTCCCTATGGGGGTCACCCAGGGAAGATGCTGCAGCCTCTCTCCCCCTTTTGTTTGCCGTTTGCTTGTTCCCCGGACCAGGCCACTCCAGCTGCTTGCCTCCTGTGACCTATGGGCCCTCACTGCGGTTACGTGGCTGCGGCTTTTGTGGTGTTGTGGTGTGGGCTTTGAGAGCCCCACACCGGCAGGTTTAGCAGAAGAAAGCTGGATCTATCTTCGCTTCGGGATCTGCCGCCCGGTTGGGCCTGGTGCTCTCTAGCAGTCTCCTTACTTCCCACTCCGTGCTTTCTCTCTAGCTGAAGCTGGCTTTCAGGTAGCACTCCTAGTTGACCGTTCTCCCCCGTCAGTAGCCACTGCGCGGGCGCTGTTAGACAGCAACAGCCCCACAGGTCTGCTCCTCACTGAGCCCTATGGGGTTCTCTCCTCTAACTGACTCACTGCTCCTCCTCTCCTGTTCTTGCCTACGCCACCTAGCAACCAGACTCTCTTACCACACCCCTTGAGAGGAGATGGAGGCTTTTGGCCCCCTCCACTATTCCAGTGAAGGTCAAGGCTTTTCCCCCTCCTGGGATCCCCAGGGGTCCTCTCATGGGTACATGTGTGAGACCTGATCACTATGCGCCTGTGTTCCACACCCCTGTCAGCCTTCTGGATTACCTGTATTGTACTGTCCCCAGCATGGGTGCAGTACTCAGTGGCGCCTGACCAGGTCAGGGGCGCCACACATCCGTGGTCATTCTTCGGCGGGACTTTTTTTTTCCCGTATCCCCGACGCTTTTTGTATCGCATCCGACCGTGCATCCCGCCGAGCGCTGATCAGGGATGCAGATAACGGATCTTCATCCGTGGTCAATTTTTGGCGTGACTTTTTTTTTTCCGTATCCCCGACGCTTTTTATATCTCATCCGACCGTGCATCTTGCAGCGGCCGATCAGTGCACCTCGTCTGTGCGTTTGAAAAGTCAAATGGTGTTCCTTCTCTTCTGAGCCCCGCCGTGCGCCCAAACAATTTATTCCCACCACATATGAGGTATCTGCGTACTCAGGAAAAATTGCACAATACGTTTTATTGTGCATTTTTTTCTGGTACCATTGTAAAAAAAAAAGCTACCTGGTTGATGCAAAAATGTTGTGGTTAAAAAAAAAAAAAAATTCACGGTTCAACGTTATCAACTCCTGTGGAGCCCCTGGGGGTACAATGGGCTCACAAAACATCTAGATAAATTCCTTGAGGGGTCTAGTTCCAAAATATGGTAATTTGTGGGGGAGCTCCACTGTTTAGGCACCTCAGGGGGTCTCCAAACGTGACATGGCGTCCGCTAATGATTCCAACCAATTTTGCTGTCAAATGGCGTTCCTTCTCTTCCGAGTCCCGCTGTGCGCCCAAACAATTACTTTCCACCACATGTGAGCTATCTGCGTACTCAGGAGAAATTGCACAATACGTTGTATGGTGCATTTAAAGTACCCAACACTCTGCTGGGATCTGGATATAATAAACAATTATACCACAAGTTCGCTTGTTTATTATAGTCATAGTGGTGTTCTGGCACTTTCAATAAGGTTAGGAAGTGACTTATATTAAATGGGATCTGGATATGCAGTATGCAGTGGTGATTCCCCCACAGGCTCCTGTCCCACGGCACAGATTTTCTTCTCCCCCCATGGGAATCACCACTGCATACTGCATATCCAGATCCCAACAGAGGGTTGGGTACTTGGGGTCTTTATACCCTGTATGAATTCTAATTGTGAAATAAGTTCCAAGGGCTTGGAGTCTTACCGTTTCATTGTAAAAAATTGCTCTTCTTTGACCAACACATAATGTGTGGACCACATGTAACAACATTCAAATGAACATTATGTCCATGAGAGATTTACCCTGTAGATAATAGCAAAGGTAGATTACTAATGTTCAATGCCAACACATGCGAACGTTTTTTCACCATTCTAGTACCGCATATATTCTTTTTGAGATCATATATTTGATAAAGGCCTGACTGTATGGCCGAAACGTCATTATTATGTTCTGCGTACCTTTGCATGAATAAAAACTGAAATCAAAAGCATCAACATCTTTGTTCATATTTTTTGAGTGCCTGAGCTGATTTTCTATATATTTGCCCTATTTCTCGGAGGCACCTAATCTAAGTGTGAATCAGATTCTATTCTATATATCTAGATAGAACAAGAACTCGAGCTTTTTGCTAAAAGTTCGGCAGCTCGAGTTATGTTCGAGAACAGCAAAAAGCCTAGCTAGTTACTGGCTGACTTTTCACTGTAATAGTGTGAGTCACTCTGTGATTCACACTATTATCTAATTTCAGCGTATAGTGTGCGGGGGGGACGGGTTTTAAATTTGTGATGCTGAGAAAATGCCGATCGACATTTTTTTTTCTTTCTACGCGCACGTGTAGTGGGGCGGGCCAGCATGTCCGCCAATCCCAGACACACACACGGCTAAGTGGACTTTTTGCCAGACAAGCAAGGGCATGTGTCATAGGCTGTGAATGTCACATGTCCTTGCATTATAAATACAGCCATTTTCCCTCAGGACACCATTATCTGCCTTCTGCATCTGGGTGACAGTCATCGCTCATGCAGCTCGTGTCGCCAGTCCTGCTGTGTACGCTATACACACAGCGCTCTACAGATTAGGGACAGAAGTGTATTTCAGCCCTTTAGAGGGCTCATTTCCTCAGGCTCAGAGCCATAGGTGACAATCAGGTCCGTGGAGACGCTGTATACAGCTTCAGATAATAGCGTCTGTGTACCTAAGCTGAGGGAATTCCTTGCTGCATTTCACCATTAGGAGGGATAGAAAGTGAGGCTTCCTTTCCTCTACACTGACCCACAACCCGGCCACTGTACCCTCCTGCCCTTTTTTGCAAAGCCATTTTACTAGCAAAGAGTGGTGCCAGCTAGTGCCATCCACAAAGTGTCTGCTAGACTACATTAGGGTACCATTTGTGCATAGCAAGTTCCACCACCTCTGCAATGTACCCTCATGCACATTTTTGCAAAGCCATTTTAATTGCAAAAAGTGCTGCCAGTTAGTGCCATCCAAAAAGTAGCTGCTGTACTCCATTAGTGTCCCACTGGTGCCAAGCAATTTCCAGCACCTCTGCATTCCACCCTCCTGCACATTCTTACTAAGCTATTTTAATAGCAAACAGTGCTGAAACTTAGTGGCATCCAAAAAGTGGCTGCTGTACTCCACTAGTGTCCCACTGGTGCCAAGCAATTTCCAGCACCTCTGCATTCCACCCTCCTGCACATTTTTACTAAGCTATTGTAATAGCAAACAGTGCTGAAACTTAGTGGCATCCAGAAAGTGGCTGCTGTACTCCATTAGTGTCCCACTGGTGCCAAGCAATTTCCAGCACCTCTGCATTTCACCCTTCTGCACATTTTTACTAAGCTATTATAATAGCAAACACTGCTGAAACTTAGTGGCATCCAAAAAGTGGCTGCTTTACTCCATTAGTGTCCCACTGGTGCCAAGCAATTTTCAGCACCTCAGCTTTCTACCCTCCTGCACATTTTTACTAAGCTACTATAACAGCAAACACTGATGAAGCTTAGTGGCATCCAAAAAGTGGCTGCTGTACTCCATTAGTGTCCCACTGGTGCCAAGCAATTTCCAGCACCTCTGTGTGGCGCCTTGGACTAGCCAGGTCATCACAGGTACTACAACACACACACCCCACCCTGAGACAGGCACATCAGCCAGACACAAAATCCTTGTTGCCTCCCTCCAGGGGCTGATGTCCACACCAGGTGGAGTGGAGCCAGGCAGTTGGCCCCACCCAGTGAGGAGTTCACAGTCCTGGAGGCGGGAAAAGGAAGTCAGAGCAGTTAGGGAAGTGCAAGTGAAATGAGTGAAGTAGTAGTGGAGGAGTAAACTGATGGTGTCCGGGTGTGTGGCCCGGGCACTAAGAGCAAGGTTGGCAGATGGTGGTGGCCGTCTGCAGAAGAGGCGAATCAATGCGGAACTGTAGGACCAGGGACGGGCGGTGGCCCACCGGTACCGAACCGGGGAGCGAAGTGAAGCCAGCACACACAGGCAGGGCCTGCGGACCCCGACCAGGCTTGGAGTCGCCATTAGAGGTCAAATCCGTCAGTGACCGGAACCCCAGGGGTTTCCTAACAGCCAAGACACGATTAAAGGCAACCGTCCGACCAGCAAAAGGAAATACAGCTACCGCCACAGCTAGAGTTCCAAGGGCCAGAGCCTGCGGGCAAAAGGGCTCCTTCGGCACATATACACGCTGGAGAGCAGGTTACCGGTCGGAATCCATCGGGACCGAACATACACAAAGGTGCAGGGAAAGGCAGCCACCACCAACCGTCCGGGAGAAGTCACAGTAGCCGGCTGCGGGACCCGTCCATCCAGCCGTTTGGTTTACCAGAGACTTTGTGTACATTTGTGGCTGAGTGAGTACAACCGTGCCGTCCGGCACCGCGCTGCGCAGTCCAGGCGACCCTGCACCTTGCCAACCCTGCCTCCCCGTCACCTCACCGGGACCACCAACCCCTACCCATGGAGGGGGGAAACAACATACCAGCTGCTCTCTACCATCGCTCCCGGGATCCCCGTCACCAGCAGCGGTGGTGCCCAACCTCACCACAACCCGTGGGTGGCGTCACGGACCAAATCCCCAAACCAAACTACCCCCCTTTCACTCACGGGCGAGGAGCGCCGCTCGAGCCCTCGGATCCGGCCCACCGCTCTAGCCACCGAGCAGCCATCGCAGCAGCACCGGACCCGAGCGTTAGCCAGCGCAGCGGCATCCTTCCCCGCCCGCGACATCTGCATTCCACCTTCCTACACATTTTTACTAAGCTACTATAATAGCAAACACTGATGAAACTTAGTGGCATCCAAAAAGTGGCTGCTGTACTCCATTAGTGTCCCACTTGTGCCAAGCAATTTCCAGCACATCTGCATTCCACCCTCCTGCTCATTTTTACAAAGCTATTATAATAGTAAACACTGCTGAAACTTAGCGGCATCCAAAAAAGTGGCTGCTGTACTCCATTAGTGTCCAACTTGTGCCAAGCAATTTCCAGCACCAATGCATTCCACCCTCCAGCGCATTTTTATTAAGCTATTATAATAGCAAACTGTGCTGCCAGTTTAAGGGCCATAGTTGCATTGTCATTGATAGTCAGTGTTGTTTCTTCAGCTGTCAATAAAGCTAGACCACCTCTACAATCTACACCACCTCTCAATTTTTACTACCACATTTTAAGTGGACAATCTTGTCGCTATCAAAATGAGTGGCAAAATGACAGATGCTGGTAGAAAGGGGAACAGGCATGTTGGAAAAGGAAAAAAAGTTTTTGTCTGTGGGGAAGGTGGCAAAGCTACATTAACATCTGCTGAAGATAGGCCATCTTCCAGCAAAAGTAAGATGTCTACTACTTTCCGTGGACAATCCAATGTGCTCCCTTTTTTACGGACCCAAACAACTGTAACAAAGGTAGATGATGCAGAAAAAAAGCACATGCTTGAATGGTTCTCAAGTGCTCCAATAAGTGCCCTCTCCTCCACCTCAACTACGGCATTCAAAAAAAACCAGTCCTCTGAGTTGTCATCCCAATCACACTTGCTTTCTCCCAGCTCTCAAGTCTCCATCCTCCCTGCACAGTATAGTGGAACAGAGATGGCTGAGTCTGTCGAGCTGTTCAGTCACACTATAGCCTGAGAATCAGAGGTATGCTCCCAAGCTACAGTGAGTACAGACCAGGAAATGGTCTGCAGTGATGCCCAGAACCTTTGTGACTCGGATTCAGGCCGTGATGACCAAGTTTCTGAGCATAAAGTTGACCCTTATTCACAAACTGTAACACCTGTTGTTAGAGACAATGAGGAACATACTGATGACGATGAGACACAGATACCAGATTGGGATGACAACTTAAATATTCGGTCAGGGCAGGAAGAGGCTAGGTCTGAGGGTGAGGGAAGTGCAAACACAACGATTGATGAGGAACTTCTAGATCCCACCTACTGTCAACCCACAGTCAGGCACTCGAGGGGGTCAACAGAGGCGGTGGAGGAGGATGCAACTGACGACGAAGTTACCTTGCGCCTTCCTGGACAGAGGAGGAGTACTGGTAGCACGTCTACAACTGCATTCTCAGCCACCACTCTGCCTCTGAGCACTAGTCGGGGTGGCTCAGTCGATCGCATGTCCTCTAAGCCTTGCCTAGCCTGGTCCTTTTTTGACCTTGCAAAGGATCGCCCAAATTATGTGATCTGTAAAATTTGTCGAGATTCTGTAACTAGAGGCAAAAACCTCAGCAGTTTGACAACTTCTTCCATGAATCCTCACATGAATAAAAATCATATGTCCCAGTAGGAAGCTCACCGTGCTGCAATGTGGCCTAGCGGAGCGGACCATCCACCGCCTGCCCCTTCCAGTACATCCGCGCGCTCTTCATCTTCTAGGACTGTGGGGACAGCTGTCATACCTGGTTTTCCATGCACAACTTCCCCCACTGTAACCGCAACTGGCAGTTTGCTTGGTAGGTCGTCAGTTGGTTTGGAAGGTAAAACAAGTGTACAGCTCTATCAGATATTGACAGCACCAACTTTGGATGAAGGCAACATCATGTCTCCGACTGCACTTTTTTCACAAACCTGCATTTTTCCAGGGACACACTACTCACCACCGTCTACACACAGCAGCCAGATCTCTGTCCCTCAGATGTGGACAAATAAAAGGTAATTTCCTCCGACCCATGACAAAGCTAAGAGGTTGACTTTATCCCTCTGTAAGCTCTTGGCTACCGAAATGCTGCCTTTCCGCCTGGTGGACACACAGGATTTTCGAGACCTTATGTCTGTTGCTGTGCCCCAGTACCAGATGCTCAGTCGCCACTACTTCTCTAAGAAAGGTGTGCCTGCACTACACCAGCATGTCGCACACAACATCACCGCTTCCTTGAGAAACTCTGTGTGTGAACGGGTGCATTTCACCACCGATACTTGGACCAGTAAGCATGGACCGGGACGTTGCATGTCGCTCATTGGGCACTGGGTAACTATGGTGATAGATGGTGAAGTGTCTGCTGCAGAAGTCTTGCCATCCCCACTACTTGTGCGTCAATCCTCTGTCTGTCTAAGTTCCTCCACTGATTCTGCCTCCTCAACCTCGTCTGGGTACTCCACCTCCGCCCCAAGGCTGCCTGGTCAGGCCACCAGCGTTGTAACTGCGCACAAGGAATCACGCACACCTCATTACTATGCTGGCAGCAGAGTGCAACGGCATCAGGCGGTCTTTATCTTGAAATGTCTTGGAACTAAAAGTCACACAGCGGCTGAGTTGTGGGCAGCTCTGGAGACTGAGTTTGGTAAATGGTTGTCTCCACTCAACCTGCAGCCAGATAAGGCCGTGTGCGACAATGCTGCAAACCTGGGTGCAGCCCTTCGCCTGGGCAAGGTGACACACGTGCCTTGTATGGCTCACGTGTTGAACCTTGTTGTCCAGCAATTTTTAACACACTATCCCGGCCTAGATGGCCTTCTGCACAGGGCACGAAAACTGTCTGCTCACTTCCGCTGTTCAACCGCCACAGCGGAGCGTCTTGCATCGCTCCAGAAGTCTTTCGGCCTGCCGGTTCATCGCCTGAAATGCGATGTGCCGACACGCTGGAATTCGATTCTCCACATGTTACAGCGACTGTGGCAGCACCGCCGAGCACTGGTGCAATACGTCATGACGTATAGCCTGGGCCAACGAGATGCAGAGGTGGGGCAGATCACCCTCATGGAGTGGTCTCAGATAAAAGACCTATGCACCCTTCTGCACAGTTTCGACATGGCGCCGAATATGTTTAGCGCTGACAATGCCATTATCAGCATGACAATTTCAGTCATTTACGTGCTGGAGCACTCGCTAACACTATTCGGAGTCAGGGGGTGGGACAACAGGAAGGGGAGGAAGTACAGAAGGATTCATATGCGCAAGGGACAACAACATCACCAAGGTCCAGATGTTCATCATCACCAAGGCGGCAGGCATGGGACCATGGGGGACAGGGATCAACAAGGGTGCATGGTAGCAGGCAAAATGTTGAGGAAGGTGCAGGAGAACATGAAGAAATGGAGGACGAGCTGTCCATGGACATGGAAGACTCAGCGGATGAGGGAGACCTTGGCCAAATTTCAATTGAAAGAGGTTGGGGGGAGATGTCAGAGGAAGAAAGAACGGTTAGCACCTCTATGCCACAAACACAGTAAGGACTTGGTCCGCATGGCTGCGCAAGACACATGAGCGCCTTCTTGCTGCACTACAAATGACACTCGTATTGTCAAATTTAGAAGTGATGATGACTACTGGCTTGCCACACTATTACATCAATGGTACAAGTCCAAATTTTGTGACATACAGTTAGGTCCAGAAATATTTGGACAGTGACACAAGTTTTGTTATTTTAGCTGTTTACAAAAACATGTTCAGAAATACAATTATATATATAATATGGGCTGAAAGTGCACACTCCCAGCTGCAATATGAGAGTTTTCACATCCAAATCGGAGAAAGGGTTTAGGAATCATAGCTCTGTAATGCATAGCCTCCTCTTTTTAAAGGGACCAAAAGTAATTGGACAAGGGACTCTAAGGGCTGCAATTAACTCTGAAGCCGTCTCCCTCGTTAACCTGTAATCAATGAAGTAGTTAAAAGGTCTGGGGTTGATTACAGGTGTGTGGTTTTGCATTTGGAAGCTGTTGCTGTGACCAGACAACATGCGGTCTAAGGAACTCTCAATTGAGGTGAAGCAGAACATCCTGAGGTTGAAAAAAAAGAAAAAATCCATCAGAGAGATAGCAGACATGCTTGGAGTAGCAAAATCAACAGTCGGGTACATTCTGAGAAAAAAGGAATTGACTGGTGAGCTTGGGAACTCTAAAAGGCCTGGGCGTCCACGGATGACAACAGTGGTGGATGATCGCCGCATACTTTCTTTGGTGAAGAAGAACCCGTTCACAACATCAACTGAAGTCCAGAACACTCTCAGTGAAGTAGGTGTATCTGTCTCTAAGTCAACAGTAAAGAGAAGACTCCATGAAAGTAAATACAAAGGGTTCACATCTAGATGCAAACCATTCATCAATTCCAAAAATAGACAGGCCAGAGTTAAATTTGCAGACAACACCTCATGAAGCCAGCTCAGTTCTGGAAAAGTATTCTATGGACAGATGAGACAAAGATCAACCTGTACCAGAATGATGGGAAGAAAAAAGTTTGGAGAAGAAAGGGATCGGCACATGATCCAAGGCACACCACATCCTCTGTAAAACATGGTGGAGGCAACGTGATGGCATGGGCATGCATGGCTTTCAATGGCACTGGGTCACTTGTGTTTATTGATGACATAACAGCAGACAAGAGTAGCCGGATGAATTCTGAAGTGTACCGGGATATACTTTCAGCCCAGATTCAGCCAAATGCCGCAAAGTTGATCGGACGGCGCTTCATAGTACAGATGGACAATGACCCCAAGCATACAGCCAAAGCTACCCAGGAGTTCATGAGTGCAAAAAAGTGGAACATTCTGCAATGGCCAAGTCAATCACCAGATCTTAACCCAATTGAGCATACATTTCACTTGCTCAAATCCAGACTTAAGACGGAAAGACCCACAAACAAACAAGACCTGAAGGCTGCGGCTGTAAAGGCCTGGCAAAGCATTAAGAAGGAGGAAACCCAGCGTTTGGTGATGTCCATGGGTTCCAGACTTAAGGCAGTGATTGCCTCCAAAGGATTCGCAACAAAATATTGAAAATAAAAATATTTTGTTTGGGTTTGGTTTATTTGTCCAATTACTTTTGACCTCCTAAAATGTGGAGTGTTTGTAAAGAAATGTGTACAATTCCTACAATTTCTATCAGATATTTTTGTTCAAACCTTCAAATTAAACGTTACAATCTGCACTTGAATTCTGTTGTAGAGGTTTCATTTCAAATCCAATGTGGTGGCATGCAGAGCCCAACTCGCGAAAATTGTGTCACTGTCCAAATATTTCTGGACCTAACTGTAATTCCAGCCATAGAAAGGGACGCACGTATGCAGGAGTATCAGCAGAAGCTGTTACTCGATCTTAGCTTGGCTTTTCCACCAAACCACCGTGGTGCACGGAGTGAATCTCCCAGTTGTAACTTGACAAACATGGGACTGTCTCGTCATCAACAGTCTACCCGTACCAGCAGCACCATATCTGGTGCTGGTAACAGTAATTTTATTGAATCGTTTCATAATTTTTTTTAGACCATCCTTTGCAAGGCCACCTGAGACAAGAAGTCTGACACATAGTCAATGGCTGGAGAGGATGATACAGGAGTATCTCCAAATGAACATTGATGCCATGACTTTGCAAATGGAGCCTTGCTCATTTTGGGCTTCAAATCTTGAAAAATGGCCTGAGCTCTCCACTTACGCCTTGGAGATCTTGTCGTGTCCAGCTGCCAGCGTTGTCTCTGAACGTGTCTTCAGTGCTGCTGGGTGTGTGCTGACAGATAAGCGCACGCGTCTGTCCAGTGACAAAGTGGACAGACTAACATTCATCAAGATGAACAAGTCATGGATCCGCAAGGACTTTAATACCCCTGTGTCATCCTGTGGAGAATAAAGGCTTGTGGATTTGGAATGTGCTTGATGCTAATGTACCTCTCAAGTTTACAATTGGGGCACAAGTGCTGCCACTGAAGGGGTGTCTGTGTGGCCCAATTTTTGGAAAAAACAGAGAATGGTGAAGTAGGGCTTGCACGGCCGCGCCAGTGACCACTCTGACCATAGAGAGTTAATGTTCCTTTATTTCATCTTTAGGTCGACGCGTTTCTGGAGTCTCTGCTCCCTTCTTCAGGACACACAGGAAAAAAGTACATCAAAAAGATTTGATGTACTTTTTTCCTGTGTGTCCTGAAGAAGGGAGCAGAGACTCCAGAAACGCATCGACCTAAAGATGAAATAAAGGAACATTAACTCTCTATGGTCAGAGTGGTCACTGGCGCGGCCGTGCAAGCCCTACTTCACCATTCTCTGTTATCAGCCAATTTGGGTGCTGCTGCCTTTGGCCGTGATTTGTTGCCTGCATAGTAGTTGTGACTCTCACAACTCTCTGGGTGAGTGATATTCATTATTTCACCCCATATTTTACTCGGATAAGACCCTATTGCGCTTCTTTTTTCCACAGCTTCTCTTTATAATTTTTGGAAAAAAGGGAGACTCTGCTTGGAGTAACCCTTGCTGTGTTTTTAAAAAGGAGCCAAGATGAAAAAGTCATGGTTCAGCAAAGACTTTGCTACCTACCCCGGTGTCATCCTGGGGATGGTTAAGGATGGTGTATTTTTGAATGTGCTTGATGCAAATCTACCTGTGAAGTGTACAACTGGGGCACAAGTGCTGCCACTGAATGGGTGTCTGTGTGGCCAAATTTTTGGAAAAAGGGAGACTCTGCTTGGAGTAACCCTTGCTGTGTTTTTAAAAATGATCCAAGATGAACAGATATGGGATCAGCAAAGACTTTGCTACCTACCCCGGTGTCATCCTGGGGACAGTTAAGGATGGCGCATTTTTGAATGTGCTTGATGCAAATCTACCTGTGTAGTGTACAACTAGGACACAAATGCTGCCACTGAAGGGGTGGGTGTCTGTGTGGCCCAATTTTTGGAAAAAAAGGGAGACTCCGCTTGGAGTAACCCTTGCTGTGTTTTTAAAAAGGAGCCAAGATGAACAGATCTGTGATCAGCAAAGACTTTGCTACCTACCCCGGTGTCATCCTGGGGACAGTTAAGGATGGCACATTTTTGAATGCCTTGATGCAAATCTACCTGTGAAGTGTACAACTAGGACACAAGTGCTGCCACTGAAGGGGTGGGTGTCTGTGTGGCCCAATTTTTGGAAAAATGGAGACTCCGCTTGGAGTAACCCTTGCTTGCAGTGTTTCTAAAAATGATCCAAGATGAACAGATCTGGGATCAGCAATGACTTTGCTACCTACCCCGGTGCCATCCTGGGGACAGTTAATGATGGCGTATTTTTGAATGTGCTTGATGCAAATCTACCTGTGAAGTGTACAACTGGGGCACAAGTGCTGCCACTGAAGGGGTGTGTTACGGGGGGCTGTCTGATAATAACCGAAAGGAGTATCAGACAGTCAGGGTCCACCGTGCAAAGACTTTGCTGCAGACTATGGCAGAGTGCAATACCTCTGTTAACTCACAGAAGGATATAATAAGTAAGTAAAGCAATTCCTCCCTTACTTGGAGGGTGTGTGGAATGATCTCTGTTAATAATCACAGAGACAAAGGCAATGTGTGCGAAATGGCACCTACCTAGGTCCGCTCTTCTAGTGGTGCAAAAGAGACGCACAGCAGCGTAAGCCGCACAAAGCTCCTACCTGCGTTCGCTCCACTAGTGTGCGAGGACACGAACCACTAGATATGGCACCTGCCTAGGTCCGCTCTTCTAGTGGTGCAAAAGAGACGAACAGCAGCGTAAGCCGCACAAAGCTCCTACCTCTGTTCGCTCCCCTAGTGTGCGAGGATACGAACAACTGCCAGACGCAGTATAAGGAACGTTACCCTAGCGGCAACGTCCACCTACGAGTAGAATCCCAAGGCCCAGCCAGACCATGTGCCTCAGGCACCTGCCTATGTCCGCTCCCCTAAGAGGTAAGGATACGGACAGCAGCCGAAGCTGTAAGGTATAAGAACGCTACCCTGCCGGTAGCGCTCACCTAGCATAGACAGAGGAATGCCTAGAGGAACGCGCACAGAGCGTCTACTCATATGCATGAACCAAGAGGACTGAGCACCATGCGGCGTGTGTCAGGGTCTTATATAGACTCTGTGCCTCATCCAAGATGGAGGACACCAGAGCCAATCCGCTGCCAGAACGACAGGAGTGACGTCATGCTGGCCTATCACCGAGCAAGACGTCACAAGCACATGACTAGCGACCAATCGGCATAGAAGGTGTCAGAGACATGTGACCTCGTGTCAGCGATGATGTCACCCGCACATGTGCAATGGCTCCAAGATTGGACTTAGTCTCCAGCGCTCGCACATGTGCAGTAGCAAGAAATCTGGACTTAGTCTCCAGCGCTCGCACATGTGCAGTAGCAAGGAATCTGGACTTAGTCTCCAGCGCTCGCACATGTGCAGTAGCAAGAAATCTGGACTTAGTCTCCAGCGCTCGCACATGTGCAGTAGCAAGAAATCTGGACATAGTCTCCAGTGCTCGCAGTAACCGTAACAGTACCTCCCCCTCAAGGGCCCCCCTCCCGGCGACGCAGGTAATCGGCAACTAAGTCGGGAGCATGGACAGCCTCCTCAGGCTCCCAAGAGCGATGTTCCGGGCCATATTCCTCCCAATCTATCAAGAAGAACCTGCGCCCTCTAACCATCTTAGAACCAACTATGGCTCGTACCTCATAGCTAGAGCGAGAGGAATCAGAGGCAGGAGAGTGCACTTCACGAGCGTGAGGTAAAATAGCCGGCTTTAGCAGTGAGACATGGAATTTGTCATGGATCCTAAGATGGACAGGTAACTTCAATTGATAGACTACAGGATTTACCTGTCGAAGAACCTCATAAGGACCCAGGAAGCGAGGAGCAAATTTGACAGAGCTCACTCTAAGTCTCACGTGTTTTGCAGAGAGCCACACAAAATCCCCTGGAGAAAAGACAGGAGCCGGGCGACGAAACCGATCGGACACCGTCTTCATACGGTCCTTAGCTGCTTGGATCGACTCTTGAGTCCGATCCCAAACCTCTCTGGCATTAGTTGCCCAGTCGGCCACAAGAGGAGGAGGTGCAGCAGCGGGAAACGGTACCGGTACCCTAGGGTGTTGCCCATTATTGAGTACGAACGGTGACTGCCCAGTGGCCTCAGCCAGCGAATTGTTAAGGGCAAATTCTGCCCAGGGTAGGAGGGAGGACCAGTTATCGTGATTCTCAGCAACAAAGTGTCGAAGGTATATAATCATAGATTGATTGGTACGTTCAACCAAACCATTAGTCTCCGGATGGTATGCCGAAGAGAGATTCAACTCAATTTGCAGAAGGCTACAAAGATCTCGCCAGAAACGGGAAGTAAATTGCGGGCCTCTATCACAAATGATACGATCTGGCATCCCGTGAAGCCTAAAGACATGCTTGAGGAATAGTTTGGCTAGTACCCTGGAAGATGGGATTCTCGATAACGGTACGAGATGAACCATCCGGGAGAAATGGTCCGTAATGACCCACACAAATCTATGTCCCTGTGAACATGGAAGATCACCCACAAAGTCCATGCCTACCACCTCCCATGGTCTATCTGGCACTGGTAAAGGATGCAAGAGCCCAGCCGGTCTCTGCCGTAATGGACGGTTGCGAGCACACGAGTAGCAGGAACCGACATATCTCTTGACGTGGCTGGCTAAGTGTGGCCACCAATACCACCTCTCCAGTAACTCTCGTGTCCGCCTAATACCAAAATGCCCACCCACCTTTGAGGTGTGGGCCCATGACAGTATATCATTCTGTCGATCAGGCGGAACAAAGGTCTTGCCCGGTGGGATTTGGTCTAACGTCACAGGTGAGAGCGTATGAAAAACCCTGGAGGGAAGGATAAGTCGAGGTTCGTCAATCTCTTCCTGGGTAGAAAGCATAGAGCGAGACAGGGCGTCTGCCTTGTTATTCTTACTCCCAGACAGATAGTTGATGGAGAAGTGAAAGCGGGAGAAAAACAAGGACCAGCGGGCTTGGCGAGGATTCAGACGCTGAGCGGTTTGTAAGTACGTCAGATTCTTATGGTCTGTATAGACCTGGAAAGGATGTTTCGCTCCTTCCAGCAAGTGACGCCACTCCTCCAAGGCTAATCTCAAGGCGAGCAGTTCCCTATCCCCAATGGTATAGTTTCTCTCTGCCGGTGAAAAGGTTTTAGCAAAGAAGAAACACGGCCTTTTTCTACCTGCACCGTTCTTTTGATACAAGACCGCACCAGCACCCACTGCAGAGGCATCAACCTCTAAGAGGAAGGGCTTATTCTCATCGGGTCTTTGAAGAACGGGAGCAGTTGAAAAGTGTCTTTTTACTGCCTCAAAAGCCTGAGATGTCTCAGTAGACCAGGCTTTGGGATTAGCACCTTTCTTAGTCAAGGCCACCAAAGGGGCCACCAAAGTAGAAAAATGGGGTATGAACTGCCTGTAATAATTTATGAATCCTAAGAAGCGTTGCACCGCCTTCAAGGAATGAGGTTCGGACCATTGCAGGACAGCAGAGAGCTTCGCAGGATCCATAGCCAGACCCTCTTGTGAGATAATGTAACCCAAAAAAGGCAATGAGGACTGCTCGAATACACATTTCTCGAGTTTAGCAAACAATGAGTGCTCCCTTAAACGGGAAAGGACACGAACGACATCCTGACGATGAGTCTCCAGATCAGGAGAAAAAATCAGGATGTCGTCCAGATACACCACTACTGAGGATAACAGTAAATCCCTGAACACATCGTTTACGAAGTCCTGAAATACTGCGGGTGCATTGCATAACCCAAAAGGCATGACGAGGTATTCATAGTGACCGTCTCGGGTGTTAAAAGCGGTCTTCCATTCGTCACCCTTTCGAATTCGTACCAAGTTATACGCACCCCGCAGATCCAACTTCGTAAAAATTTGAGCTCCTCTCAGTCTGTCAAACAGCTCCGAAATTAAAGGTAATGGGTATTTGTTCTTTATTGTGATTGCGTTGAGACCCCTGTAATCTATGCAGGGACGCAAATCACCCTCTTTCTTCCGAACAAAGAAAAACCCAGCTCCCGCGGGAGAGACAGACTTACGAATGAACCCCTTCTCTAAACTCTCTCTTATATAGGTCGACATGGCCTCCGACTCAGGTATCGACAGGGGGTAAACCCTGCCTTTAGGTGGAACCGAACCTGGGATAAGGTCTATGGCACAGTCATACGGCCTATGGGGTGGAAGAACCTCAGCACCCTGTTTGGAGAACACGTCAGCGAAATCCAAATAGGGTGTAGGTATGGGAGAGAGATCAGTTGATGCAACCGCAACGACCTTAGGTGGTAAGGGAAGACATCGGGACTGACATTTCGAACCCCAACTAATAATGCTGTCAGACTCCCAGTCAATGTGAGGAGCATGAGTCCGAAGCCATGGAAGACCCAGAAGGACGTCGTCTATACCCTCAGGCAAAACAAGAAAAGATATCTCCTCTATGTGACCCTGAGACAGGGAAAGGCGCAAGGGAACTGTCCTCAATGTAATGGAGTCAGACAACATAGTTCCATTAACAACACGGACAGGAATAGGCGCCTCTAACATGATAGAGGGAATATTGTGTCCCTTTACAAATCCTGAGGACACAAAAATCCCGTCAGCTCCGGAATCCACAAAAGCCATAATAGGCCATGTATTCTCAGATAACGAGAGCTGACCTGGGATACAACACTTAGAGGGTGCAGAAGACGTCTCTAGTAACCCCCCTCTAATGGTTACTAGGCCAGGGAGTTTCCCTGACGACTAGGACACTTGTTGGCATAGTGCCCAGCCTGACGACATACGTAACATATAGGAGGACCAGACTTGCATAGTCTGGAGAACGTATGACCTAACTCCATAGGAGTGGGAGATGTTTCAGATGCTGAGGAAGATGGTAGTGGACCCTCAACAACTGGAATAGCCCGATGCTTAGGGCGTGAGGAAGAGACCTCGAGTCTACGTTCCTTATGGCGTACATCGATCCTCGTTGCTACTGTGATCAAGTCCTCCAGAGAAGCAGGGACCTCACGAGTAGCAAGGGCATCCTTGACATAGCCTGCCAACCCTCTCCAGAAGATAGGAATCAACACCTTCTCTGGCAAATCTAGTTCTGCCACCAGAGTTCTAAAAGCAATGGCATAAGAACTAGTGGATAACGAACCCTGAGATAGATCTAACAGTCTCAGGGCCGCATCATGGGTAACCTGCGGACCCATGAATACCGCCTTAAGAGCATCCAGAAAGTCTTGATGTCTCAGAGTAACCACATCAGAGCGCTCCCATAGGGGAGTCGCCCATTCTAAGGCTTTGTCCTGAAGTAAGGAGATGATAAAGCCTACTCTGGACCTCTCCGTAGAGAAGCGAGAAGAGTTGACCTCTAGGTGTATCTGACACTGACTAATGAAACCACGACATGATCTGGCATCGCCAGAATATCTGTTTGGCAGAGCAAGTCGAGGATCATGTGCAGATGTCACCATGGTCTGAGGTTTATCCTCTATACTCTTGAGCCGTGACTCAAGTACTTGTATGTAACGGTGTAACTGCTGATATTCTGCCATAACTGCCAGACCCTTGGCTCAGTCCTAATGTTACGGGGGGCTGTCTGATAATAACCGAAAGGAGTATCAGACAGTCAGGGTCCACCGTGCAAAGACTTTGCTGCAGACTATGGCAGAGTGCAATACCTCTGTTAACTCACAGAAGGATATAATAAGTAAGTAAAGCAATTCCTCCCTTACTTGGAGGGTGTGTGGAATGATCTCTGTTAATAATCACAGAGACAAAGGCAATGTGTGCGAAATGGCACCTACCTAGGTCCGCTCTTCTAGTGGTGCAAAAGAGACGAACAGCAGCGTAAGCCGCACAAAGCTCCAACCTCTGTTCGCTCCCCTAGTGTGCGAGGATACGAACAACTGCCAGACGCAGTATAAGGAACGTTACCCTAGCGGCAACGTCCACCTACGAGTAGAATCACAAGGCCCAGCCAGACCATGTGCCTCAGGCACCTGCCTATGTCCGCTCCCCTAAGAGGTAAGGATACGGACAGCAGCCGAAGCTGTAAGGTATAAGAACGCTACCCTGCCGGTAGCGCTCACCTAGCATAGACAGAGGAATGCCTAGAGGAACGCGCACAGAGCGTCTACTCATATGCATGAACCAAGAGGACTGAGCACCATGCGGCGTGTGTCAGGGTCTTATATAGACTCTGTGCCTCATCCAAGATGGAGGACACCAGAGCCAATCCGCTGCCAGAACGACAGGAGTGACGTCATGCTGGCCTATCACCGAGCAAGACGTCACAAGCACATGACCAGCGACCAATCGGCATAGAAGGTGTCAGAGACATGTGACCTCGTGTCAGCGATGATGTCACCCGCACATGTGCAATGGCTCCAAGATTGGACTTAGTCTCCGGCGCTCGCACATGTGCAGTAGCAAGAAATCTGGACTTAGTCTCCAGCGCTCGCACATGTGCAGTAGCAAGGAATCTGGACTTAGTCTCCAGCGCTCGCACATGTGCAGTAGCAAGAAATCTGGACTTAGTCTCCAGCGCTCGCACATGTGCAGTAGCAAGAAATCTGGACATAGTCTCCAGTGCTCGCAGTAACCGTAACAGGGTGTCTGTGTGGCCCAATTTTTGGAAAAAAGGGAGACTCCGCTTGGAGTCACCTTGCGGTGTTTTACATGATTTTAGAAGGTCATGCCATGTCTATATCTGTGTCTCGTAACGCTGTTTTGTTTTCGCATGAGTATATGTCCTTGTCACTTTCCCATGTGTTTGTGTTGTGTTGTGAGTTGTTTGTCACCTTTTGGACACCTTTGAGGGTGTTTTCTAGGTGTTTTTATGTGTTTGTGATTGCCTTCCATTGTTTCCTATGGGGTTTGAATGGTTCGTCGAACCGGTTCGCCAAACCGAACTCGAACGCGGCCTCCGTTCAATGAACCAAGCTCGAGCCGAACCGCGACCGGTTTGCTCATCTCTAATTGTGAGACATTTTAGTATCAAATCGGTCATTTTATTCATGCAAATCTGTACATCCTGATCAAATTTTGTAATTATAATACAATATTATGGCCATGAGAAAAGAAGAGATTGAAAGCAATTACTTGTACACAGGATAACTTTTTACATAATTTGTTTATTTATGTTTATGCAGTACACACAGAGATACAGAGTTATAGTCAATAATTTATTACGGAGGAGTGTTATGTGGTTAATACCATTCCACATATTCACACATTTTCAGCAGAGCTAAAATTTCAGATCCTAATGGGGTGGAGATCAAAGTTAGAACTTGTTCAAATGAAGACTGACTCGCTTTGAACTGACTTTAAATTTTACCGTTCCCAAAGGAATGTGCGAGACCGGCAGTGACAGAGTTAAACTTGCATTTGATAAACTGAAACTGGGGATTTAAATATCTCTCCTTTCATTCCTGACTGTTTTATCAATTTTATATGTCATCCTGACTGTCACTGCTTAATTGTAATACTATACAATATTTTATTTTGCTGACAAGCAATCATATATTGTTAGGACATCAGTATAAGGTTATGTGCCCACAATGATATTTAAACTCAGGCAAATTCTCAAAATTTTTTAAGAAACTTTGATTTCTTTTTGTTGTCCTGAAACGTAATTTTTGGTGACATTTTTTGGTCATTTTCTAAGCACTTGCTTCATTATTTTGAACGCTGACATTTTTTATTTTTTAAATAATTTTTAGGTCAAATTGTTAATGCTGTTTTCTGACAGTTTTTGTCTCCATCCAACAACGAAACAGCCACTAACAGTTTCAGCAATAAAAAAAGCTGGAAAAAGACTCAAAAGACATTTTTCGAGAGTCTTTTGAGGCTTCCTACTGACTTGTAAGGTACAAATCATCTTTTCAGCAGAAAATGCCTAAAGAATGGTAAGGTCACTTATTGTATGACCCTGAAAACTAGGAACAGTCAAAAGAGTGTAAGCACAGTGGTTCTCCTCGTTCAAAGAAGTTCATGGTGCAAAAATCAGCCAACCGCCTGGCTCCGCCCCACCTGGTGTGGACATCAGACTCTGGAGGGAGGCAACAAGGGTTTTTTGGTTGACTGTTGTAACTGTCTAGGGTGGGGGGTATGTATGTTGGTATGTATGTGACTACCTGGCTAGTCCAGGGCGTCACACAGGCACCTCACACTTCACTCCAACCTTTCATCAAGATTAGCGTGAAAAATTCCAGTCTTGATACCATTGTATCAAATGCCATAATGCACTTATAGATGTGAATGGCATGGTTACACAAAACCCACTCTAAATAAAAACATAGAAATAAAGGAAACATGACTACAGAGAATTGGAGAAAAATGGCCGTGACGCTTTTATTAAGGGTTACTAAATAAACTTCCATGAGAATAAATATGCATCCATTAATAAATAAATATATTTTTTTAAAATACCTCTGTGGCGCCCTGGACAAGCCAGGACATCACAGGTACTGCAACAACACACCCCACACCCCAGTTAGGCACATCAGTCACACACACAAATCCTTGTTGCCTCCCTCCAGGGGCTGATGTCCACACCAAGTGGGTGGAACCAGGCGGTTGGCCCCACCCACCGAGGAGTTCACAGTCCTGGAGGCGGGAAAAGACA
Source organism: Anomaloglossus baeobatrachus (assembly GCF_048569485.1). Lineage (NCBI taxonomy): Eukaryota > Metazoa > Chordata > Amphibia > Anura > Aromobatidae > Anomaloglossus > Anomaloglossus baeobatrachus. The sequence continues at coordinate 157,082,027 of NC_134362.1, forward strand.
GTAGTTCAGTTAGGGAGAGTGAAGTGGAAGGAGTGAAGTGGTAGTTGAGGAGCAGACTGACCGTGTCCGGGTACGTGGCCCAGGCACCCCAGAGCAAGGTTGGCAGACGGTGGTGACCATCTGCAGGAGAGGCCGATTGACGCATAACCGTAAGGACCGGGGACGGGCGGTGGCCCGCCGGTACCGAACCGGGGAGCGAAGAGAAGACAGCACCATTTGGCAGGACCTACGGACCCCGACCAGGCTTGGAGTCGCCGTTAAACCGGTCAAATCCGTCAGTGACGGGAACCTCCGGGGTTTCCCAGCAGCAAAGATCCGACTGAAGGCAACCGCTCAACTGTGAAGGGAAATACAGCTACCGCCACAGCTAGAGTTCCCAGGGCCAGAGCCTGCGGGCAAAAAGGGGCTCCTCTGGCAAACACACCGCTGGGGAGCGGGTTACCAGTGGGAAGCCACCGGGGCCGAAAACACATCACAGGTGCAGGGAGAGACAGTCACCGCCAACCTACCGGGAGTGACCACCGCAGCCACCTGCAGGACCTGTCCATCCAGCCGTTTGTTTTACCAGAGACTCCGTGTACGTTATTGGCTGAGTGAGTACTACCGTGCCGTCTGGCACTGCACTGACCCCCGCGACCCTGCACCTCGCCAAACCCCGTCATCCACTTTCCAGTCACCATCACCGGGACCACCAAAACCCCCTACCCACGGAGGGGAGAGAAACATCTCGGCTGCTCCCTGTCATCACTCCCAGGATCCCCGTCCAGAGCAGCGGTGCTGTCCCCAACCTCACCACAAACCGTGGGTGGCGTCACGGACTGACTTCCCACACCCCAAAAACTATTCCCCTTTCACTCACGGGCGAGGAGCGCCGCTCGAGTCCCCGGATCTGGCCCACCGCTCGAGCCACCGAGCAGCAGCAGCGCCGGACCCGAGCGTGGTGAGCGCAGCGTCCCCTCCCCGCCCGCGACACCTCAAATACCAATTAATGAAAACTTGTTATAATAACTATAATCCAAAACCGTAATCTGCCCCAATAAGCAAAAGGGCAATTTATCCCCTCTAATAAAAGCGCACGACAAAGAATATAAAAGGGAGGGTTGGTGAGTGTTTTCCATCTTCTTGTCACCTCAGGATGAGGTGACCATTCAAACTGTGGAGGTTAAATACCCTTCCTTCCCGCACTTTCTGACATAGCCAATGAGCTACTGTCTCCAGGTCAACCACACAGCAGCTGAGTCCAATCAAAATGCTGCTTGCGTTACTAAGGTTTACATCCATATCTTCAGTTACAGCTGACCAATCAACTCCCATAAACAAATTAGCTATAAAAATTGACCACATCCTGGAAGGACAAAACTCATAGAAAAGCAATATTCTCCAAAATAACAAAAGGAAACCGTCAGTAAGCTGTTATCACAAATAACAATGTAGAAATACAAATAGGGATAACAAAAAGGAGTGGGGGGAAATAAAAATAAAAAAGGGATTTGTGAAACAATGTCATCCCCCCACTATCCGTTCAGGGGGCTATCATTACACATTTTGGACACCTTTTCAAACATCTTGTAAAAAAAATATTACTTTATGGAGTGCCACTAGAGGACGCACCAATTAACTTTAGCCAGAGTAAAAATATTGCGCCTAGTATCATAGGCTGGGACTGTTGTGATTATAGATCATTAGACCTGGGGTTGAGCTAGGGCTTTCTGCTGTAATATGTCTGAATGTGAATGTGGACACAGATATCGAATTATATCTTAAAAGAAACTGACCAATACATGCAAGAAGCATTACTGATATCATTTATGCATGTAGAAGTGTTCGTACACCCCCAAGTAGCACATGTAATCATTTTTTTACACAGTCACACACTGTCATGAGTGTCTCTTGTGATTGAGAGATTGAGTTCTGTGATCTGAGCCTCACATATTCTCATGAGGCTCTGCATATTACCATATTTGCTTTATTTTGGTGTACCAAGGGTTAATGTCTTTTTGTTGCTGCTAGCTCCTAATTAGTTGTTCTCAGGTGCAGCCGGTTTGTGACCACTCCCTTCCTCTTTAAAAAGTCACATGATCCATCACCTGATGCCGGCAATAGATTCACTTTATTCTGACAATCTGAGGAGAAAGGAAGGTTCTAGCAGTGGCTGAAGATTCTGCTATTGGAGCTGTGTCGTCTGCAGTCAGGTGTTGGGATGCAACAGTTTGTCGCATATCTTTTTTGTCTATATTACCATCTAATTTTGTGTTGTAATATTGTATTGGTGGGACTAGCACTAGCACTCTTGCCTGCCTTCTCCCTAGCCAGGGTGAGTGTAGAGCAAGCATGGGTCTAAGTAGGTGATCGTAGATAGCGTTAAAGAACCCATATGGGGACATTAGGCAGTGCAGGGAACAGCACCAGGTGAGTGTAGGAGTTGTCCCCACTCCCCTTTCCCTAGCATCAGGGCCCTCCATTGTAGTGTGTACTCTGTGTTTTACGGCGCTCAACAGGGAGTTTGTTTGTATCTGGCAAAACCCCAATAGTCACACCGTGACATATACATGAAGTAAAGGAGGTTTTCCGGGCTTTAGTCAAATTACTGTAGTCATTTTATGTAACTGCAGATTGCTAAATAAATACTGTATGTAATGTGCCCACTTTCATGATTCCGCAGTATTCGCAGCGCAAGTAGTCTGTCATGTACTATTTAGATTCTCATCTGTTTCTCTCAATAGAACATTACAAATCCCATACTTGCAGTCACATGACCACCTCGTGTCGCTAGAAATATAGGGGGATTGTGAATGTGCACTGTGACAATTAGGTAACCTGCTGTCATGTAGCGTGACTGTAGAAATTTGTGAGACATACATGAAGTCAAAGAGGTTTTCCAGGCTTTAGTCAAATTACTGTAGTCATTTTATGTGACTGCAGATTGCTAAATCAAGTCTGTTTGTAATGTGCCAACTGTGATGATTCCGCTGTACTCGGAGTGCAAATAGTGCAAATAGTCTGTCTTGTGCCGTCTAGATTCTCATCCATTTCCTTCAATAAAGCATTACAAATCCCATACTTGCAGTCACATGACCACCTGGTGTCGCTAGGAATATAGGTGGATCGTGAATGTGCTGTGCACATTGCACACTGTCACAATTAGGTAACCTGCTGTCACGTAGAGACTGTACAAATTTGTCTAGAGCCTGGAAAAAGACTTAAAATATTAGAGCACTAAATTTAACGGGGAAAACCATGTCTGTCGAAGCACACTCCCTCTGCATGGCATGTAGTACATGGCAGGTGTAAATCAGCAAAAGTCATAAAGGGTGCAAATTAAGTCAAATAGACCCTCTTTCATGTCTGTATGACCTAACATGCAACACAACCACGTTTTATCTTTATTAGACATCCCCTTTAATATATGCTAATAATAAGCGTATCATATTCAAAATGACCAGTGAATGGTTGAAACTAAAAATTAAATAAATTGAGTCCACAGCGCTAGGCACAAAATGTGTATCAAATCAATCACCCCATTTTGCTTTAAAGCACTTTAAATATAATAAACTCAACTGAAGCAAAAGTGCAAGAGATGAGGGGAGACACTGTGCCTGATTATTATCTTAAATAATATATTTGAATACCAGAATTGAGATTTTAGATCAATTATGAGAAGTGATTGAAATGCAGATCAGACTTCCCACAGAACATTTTGCAGCTCATTACATTAAAAAATAACCTAAAAGTATAAAATGAGAATAATTTTAAAGGCCAGTTCTAGAACTTCCAGGACTTTATGTACCTTTGAAAATTGCCCCCTGATGTTTTATATGAAGATGTGCTTTTATTTTATGTATGAATTACGGCAACAGCTTATCTCAGAGAACTGATCAATAGCCTTTAACTATGGAAATCATCTCCAATGGAGAAGCAAAGTTGAATCCTAACCTTTCATGCAAAGCTGTGTGTAGTGCAGAGTGGCTACAGGTTTGTTTTACAGACCAAAAGGTTGGAGCAATAGCCAGTGCGCCATGTGCCCGGAAACATAAAGTTGTTGCTTTCCTAGGGAGGGTATTCCAGTGTTGTTTCTGCACTCAGTCCTGCTTATTGGGTGTCGTCCATAGCAAAGTCTCAACATGCAAATTACCACTTTCTTACAGTTTTTCCCCTTAGACCCCACTAGAGCTTCTCATACAGCCAGATCAGATCTCATACTTTGTACTGACGAGGGACAATCATCCCAAAACACAGTGTCTGCAAATTGAGGTTCTGATCTGGCATAAATCCTAAGTCATATGAAAAGGCTTGTTAAAGAGCCACTTTTGACTTTTAGGATAGCTACTTCCAATAGGTGACACTAGAGTTTGTCTCCTACCTCCCTGAAAAGACAATTTGAAAATTTCCCAGAGGAGCATTGCAGCTATAAGAGTCCTCACCACTGACAGCCAGATTGGTTTTTCAGTCTCCGCAAGGAGAACAGATTTCCCCTTAGGCCCCACTAGAGCTTCTCATATAGCCAGATCAGATCTCATACTTTGTTTCAGGATGATTGTCCCTCATCAGTGCACTGTGTCTGCAAATTGAGGTTCTGATCTAATATAAATCCTAGGTTATATGAAAAGGCTTGTTAAAGAGCCACTATTGACTTTTAGGATAGGTACTTCTAATAGGTGGCACTAGAATTCGTCTCCTTCCTCCCTGAAGAGACAATTTGAAAATTTCCCAGAGGAGCATTGCAGCTATAAGACTCCTCACCACTGACAGCCAGATTGGTTTGTCAGTCTCCGCAAGGAAAACAGTTTTCCCCGTATACCCCACTAGAGCTTCTCATATAGCCAGATCAGATCTCATACTTTGCACTGACGAGGGACAATCATCCCAAAACGCCATGTCTGCAAATTGAGGTTCTGATCTGGCATAAATCCTAGGTCATATGAAAAGACTTGTCAAAGAGCCACTTTTGACTTTTAGGATTACTACTTCCAATAGGTGGCACTAGAGTTTGTCTCCTTCCTCACTGAAGAAACTATTTGACAATTCCTTGCAACCATTCTCAGTCCAGTTCACACCTTACTTCTGCAATCAAGGAAATAAATCTCTTCAAGTTAATTTCCAGTTTACCTACTGTATATTTCATTGTATTCCTCTGATTAGCCATTTCCATACTACAAGTTCCATTTTACATACTTTAATGCTATTAATTATTGTCTTGCTGGAAGATACCAGTTTCCTATACTGCTACTGTTCCTCTGTCTCTCACATTTGGATCTTCTCCATCTGTGATTTGTGATGTGCATGTTAAAACCCTGTGGAGACACGAGGGTCTTTGGATGCTATCATCCGCTGGCCTAGCTGTCTTCAGAAAGACTACACAGTCCAGGGCTCATCCTATTGAACGCTCGCACTCCTTCCCTGTGGACAGAACACTACTAAGACAACAGCGGTTGAGGAAACCACACATTGGTAAGACTTTATTGGTTCATCAACAGGCAAAAACATATTGTAAATTCCTATCAAGAACATAAGATGGTACAAGTCTCACCCTTCTCTTCATGACTTTGGGGATTCCAGGGCCAACTATCTCAGCAGCATCCCACTTTTGGCGGCCACTCACTAAGATATGATAGCAGCAAGCTTAGGAAGCTGACCAAGTACAGGAAGCTATATAGCCAGGCAACCGAATTGTCCCAACTTGGGTTCTCAAAGTGAATTTGTGGGCTCAGCAGTGAAGCAGTTCTGTAATCCTCCAGCTTAAACCATGGATTCTTGGCTGAAGTCGTGTAGAGTGAATGAATCTTGAAGCAGTTATGCGATCCTCCAGCTGGAACCATGGATTGTCGGCTGAGGTCCTGTTGAATTAATGAATCTTGAAGTAGTTCTGTGATCCTCCAGCTGGAACTGTGGCTCTTAAGCTGACATCCAGTGGAATGAATATAGTTACAACAGCAATGCCCTTTTTATACCTATCAGTTCTCATTTCAGGCTATTGTGTATTACAGTATTGGTGGGCGATGACTGTTCTCTCATTGGTCGCTAGTTCACTCCGACTGCATAATTTTCCTCTGATTGATGTAGTCAAAGGGGCTGAGGTAATCCACACTTAGAAGGCAATCCACAAACTAAAAGACAATTAAGAACATAGTATGACCTAATTAAGAACAGTTTGCCTCCCACACAGTACTGCATACTATGCTTCCTTTGTTCAAACCATCAGTTGACCATCAACTCCTGAACCACTGCACTGCACACCACAAAGGTGTAATAACTTGGAAAGAGGGCTGACTACTTTGAGGAACTAACACGCCATTGACTAGCCAAGGCCCTAATTAGCATAGGAAAAGCGGAGGTTATCAATCCTTTTTTAAACATTTAGTTAAGTGAATAACATTTAACAGGGCTCGTTAGGCAGGCAATTTATTCATACAGATGTGAATGCTGCTAGGTTGGAGGCTATAGGGACCTGACCAGTGTCCTTTAAATTGTGTCTCATTAATCAAAACTGTCTAAATGAAAAGTTAAGTTTTCATTTTTCAAACAGACCTGGTAAAATAAAAACTGCACTATATTGTACTGCTTATTGTATTACTTGGATTTCCTCTTACTTTTGATTACCTCAGTATTTGGAAAAAAAAAATCGCATGATCTAGGTCTGTATCAGCTGCTGTGATTTGATTATTTCGCCTGGTCATGTTAGTAGTTAACTTTTCCCTGCCTCACTCCGGGTTCTGGGACACTATAACCTGGTGCTGCACCTCCGGTTCAGTGCCAGTGATAGTTTTTGCTCTGCAGCATGGGTTACTGGCTCTGGTGAGTTACCTGATCTGTCCTGCCTCCCAGCTACCTTGTTCTGACCCGTACTCTCCTCGTCCGTCTGTCTGTCCCGGTCCCTGAATACCCGCTCCTATCTATTGTGTAACCTTCCCTGTCTGTCTTATCCTGGTTCTGACCTGTTTGCCCTCCTCCCTTGTTTGTACTTGGACTTCCCAGAATCTGACCTGTATCCTCATTCCTACCTTTGGCTCCACCTCTCCCCTGTGTCGCATACGTGACTTCCCGGCTTCCGACCTTCGGCTATCACCTGACCACGATTTGATTATCCCTGTGCTATTGACAAGACCTCCTGTTGCTGACCTGGTTTACTGACTACTCTACTGCCCTCTGTTGGTTTGCCTGCTAACTGCACTCTGAAGAAGCTACACTGCTAAGCGTCTTCCTTAGTTTAGTGTGATAAAGACTTAATTAGATTAACATTAGTAGCGCTAATTTATTATTATAACCAATTTATCGATGTAATATTTTATTATTCTCTGTATTTTGGCTTAGCAAGGACCTTCCACAAAATGTTTCATGTTGAACTAGACACACAATGAAATAGTGGCTGCAGATGGAAATAAAATATAATTTTTTATTTTGCTACTCTATTAAGTAGATATTAGCTATCAGTGTTAATGGGGGGTCGTATTTTTTCTCTTTGTTTGACGCTGACCAATCATAAGCAAGCAACAACAAAGAAGAGCATAAGGACCTGTGATGATGTCATCAAGGTCACATGACTAAAGTCAACAGGTCCTGCCAGCCACAGTGTGCAGTCTAAATAAGCACTAAAGAAGTGAAGCTGTATTAGACAGCATGGAAGTATGTTAATATTAACCACATTTTTGGACTCTCTGATTGTGTTAAACCTGGCTAAACTGTATATACCCTAAAGTAAGTCTCCTGACATCTCATCTCTGTTAAAGTGCATACGGCTCTATTATTATTGAAGAAGCCTTGTTTAGTTACACCAGTCCATGACCAAGTTGCCCTCTGGCATACTTGGCTTAGCCAATTTTGTGGCCAATTTACCATCCAGCATACTTGGTCCTACCATTTTAAGAACAAGGTGCAATACAGCATACTTAACTCTGCTGTTTCAAAAAGACCATCGTACCATCCAGCATATTCAGTTCTGTTGTGCCACAAACAAAACGTCATCTGGAATAGTATACTATACTATGCCATTCCAAGACCAAGGAGTCAACCAGCATGCTTGGCTCCTCCGTTTCCTGACCAAGGCATCTTTTAGCATACTCAGCTCTGCCATTCCAAAACCAAGCCATCATCCAGCATACCCGACTCTGCTGTGTGATGACCAAGGTGCCATCCAACATACACAGTTCTGTCATTCCACAAAGAAGATGCCATCAGGTATTCTCAGGTCTGCCATTTCAAGACAAAGGTGTCATCCAGCCTACTAGGCTCTGCCGTTTACCGACCATTGCATCAACCAGTATACTCAATGCTGTTGTTCCACAACTAAGGTGCCATGTAGCATGCTCGGGTATTCCTTTCCATGACCAAACCGTAATCCAGCATCCTCATACTGTTCCCCTGAATACTCTGATTTTAAATGTGCCATATAGTTCAAGAGATACAGGGCTTTTTATTTACTGAACTTTTTAATGGTGTTTACCAGGAAGGAGCTTCGATCAGAGGGGGATGATGCAAAGCAGCGTAAAGACACTCGCAACGCACTGACGCTGCAGAGGTGACGGCAGTGTAAGGAGGGAGCTCCTCCTCCTGCCGTCTGTCAGCGTGCAGAGAGCCGCAGAGGAGGATGGGAGACACAGGAGAGGCCGCCGCTGCAGGTAAGCGCTCAGTGGGCCGAAGATGCAGGGAGAGGGGCCACATAACATGGCAGCTATATGGGGAGAAAAGCCGCATAAGAGGGGAGCTATATGTGGCTATATGGGAGAGGGGCCACATAAGAGGGGAGGTATATGTGGCTATATGGGGAGAGGAGGCCACATAAGAGGGGAGCTATATGTGGCTATATGGGGAGAGGGGCCACATAAGAGGGGAGGTATATGTGGCTATATGAGGAGAGGAGGCCATAATAGGATGGTATTTGCATGGAAAAAGGGGCCATAATGGGATGGGATCTGCAGGGGGAAAGGGGCCATAATGGGATGGGATCTGCAGGGGGGAAAGAGGCCATAATGGGACGGGATCTGCAGGGGGAAAGAGGCCATAATGGGACGGGATCTGGAGGGGGAAAGAGGCCATAATGGGATGGGATCTGCAAGGGAAAGAGGCCACATGGGATGGGATCTGCAGGGGGAAAGAGGCCATAATGGGATGGGATCTGCTGGGGAAAGAGGCCATAATGGGATGGGATCTGCAGGGGGAAAGAGGCCATAATGGGATGGGATCTGCTGGGGAAAGAGGCCACATGGGATGGGATCTGCAGGGGGGAGAGGCCACATGGGATGGAATCTGAAGGCAAGAGACCACATGGGATGGGATATGTTGGGGGAAAGGTGCCACATGGGATGTATCTGTATGGGGAAGGTCGTCCATTTCAATTTTAGCAGGGCTCCTTTAGTAATAATTTTTAAAAACTGTAGAAAAACCGTTTAATACAGTGACAGTGACTGGAACAACTGGTGCTGGACAGGAGAGACAAGGTATAGGAGGGGAAGAAGGGGAAAGAGATGATACTTTAAATTACTTGTATTTTTTGGTTGAGGAAAGTGTGTGAAAATGGGTGTGGCTAACAAAATGGGTGTGGTTACAGAATGGGTGTGGTTTTCAAATGGGCGGGGTTTACAGAGAACCTGTTGTTAAAAATTTGAATCCCATCCCTGTCGCATGGGATGTACTTGGATGTTCCAACATGACAACAATCCAAAACAGAAGGCCAAGTGGACCTGTCATTGGCTACAGCAGAACAAAGTGAAGGTTCTGGAGTGGCCATCTCAGTCTCCTGACCTCAATATCATTGAGCCACTTTGGTGAGAACAAAAAAATTCAAGCTAAAATTGATGTTAGAGGGGGCAATACATGGTATTAAGTGAGCAAGGATGGTTGACCTTAGGGAGATCAACATCCACCACTGCGGAGACACCATCACGTGTTTCTCAACGCAGTGATTCTAGAGCAATGCCCCCTGGGAAATATTCAAAGAAGAAGGCCTGCGGAGACACCATCACATGTTTCTCAACGCTGGCAGGAAACTAGCCAGGTCTTTCACCGGGAAGGAACAACCATGGGAAGGGCAGTCTCCAGTCAAGGAGACCACCTATGCCAAACATGGTATCCATCCACAGACAGCCGTTTCGGGGTATTTGCCCCTCATCAGTGTGGAGTAGGAATCTGGCTAGTGGGACATTGCCTAGTAAAAGACTATGTGAGCAAGGATGGTTGACCTTAGGGAGATCAACATCCACCACTGCGGAGACACCATCACGTGTTTCTCAACGCAGTGATTCTAGAGCAATGCCCCCTGGGAAATATTCAAAGAAGAAGGCCTGTGGAGACACCATCACATGTTTCTCAACGCTGGCAGGAAACTAGCCAGGTCTTTCACCGGGAAGGAACAACCATGGGAAGGGCAGTCTCCAGTCAAGGAGACCACTTATGCCAAACATGGTATCCATCCACAGACAGCCGTTTCGGGGTATTTGCCCCTCATCAGTGTGGAGTAGGAATCTGGCTAGTGGGACATTGCCTAGTAAAAGACTATGTGAGCAAGGATGGTTGACCTTAGGGAGATCAACATCCACCACTGCGGAGACACCATCACGTGTTTCTCAACGCAGTGATTCTAGAGCAATGCCCCCTGGGAAATATTCAAAGAAGAAGGCCTGCGGAGACACCATCACATGTTTCTCAATGCTGGCAGGAAACTAGCCAGGTCTTTCACCGGGAAGGAACAACCATGGGAAGGGCAGTCTCCAGTCAAGGAGACCACCTATGCCAAACATGGTATCCATCCACAGACAGCCGTTTCGGGGTATTTGCCCCTCATCAGTGTGGAGTAGGAATCTGGCTAGTGGGACATAGTCTTTTACTACGCAATGTCCCACTAGCCAGATTCCTACTCCACACTGATGAGGGGCAAATACCCCAAAACGGCTGTCTGTGGATGGATACCATGTTTGGCATAGGTGGTCTCCTTGACTGGAGACTGCCCTTCCCATGGTTGTTCCTTCCCGGTGAAAGACCTGGCTAGTTTCCTGCCAGCGTTGAGAAACATGTGATGGTGTCTCCGCAGGCCTTCTTCTTTGAATATTTCCCAGGGGGCATTGCTCTAGAATCACTGCGTTGAGAAACACGTGATGGTGTCTCCGCAGTGGTGGATGTTGATCTCCCTAAGGTCAACCATCCTTGCTCACATAGTCTTTTACTAGGCAATGTCCCACTAGCCAGATTCCTACTCCACACTGATGAGGGGCAAATACCCCGAAACGGCTGTCTGTGGATGGATACCATGTTTGGCATAGGTGGTCTCCTTGACTGGAGACTGCCCTTCCCATGGTTGTTCCTTCCTGGTGAAAGACCTGGCTAGTTTCCTGCCAGCGTTGAGAAACATGTGATGGTGTCTCCGCAGGCCTTCTTCTTTGAATATTTCCCAGGGGGCATTGCTCTAGAATCACTGCGTTGAGAAACACGTGATGGTGTCTCCGCAGTGGTGGATGTTGATCTCCCTAAGGTCAACCATCCTTGCTCACATAGTCTTTTACTAGGCAATGTCCCACTAGCCAGATTCCTACTCCACACTGATGAGGGGCAAATACCCCGAAACGGCTGTCTGTGGATGGATACCATGTTTGGCATATTTGGTCTCCTTGACTGGAGACTGCCCTTCCCATGGTTGTTCCTTCCCGGTGAAAGACCTGGCTAGTTTCCTGCCAGCGTTGAGAAACATATGATGGTGTCTCCGCAGGCCTTCTTCTTTGAATATTTCCCAGGGGGCATTGCTCTAGAATCACTGCGTTGAGAAACACGTGATGGTGTCTCCGCAGTGGTGGATGTTGATCTCCCTAAGGTCAACCATCCTTGCTCACATAGTCTTTTACTAGGCAATGTCCCACTAGCCAGATTCCTACTCCACACTGATGAGGGGCAAATACCCCGAAACGGCTGTCTGTGGATGGATACCATGTTTGGCATAGGTGGTCTCCTTGACTGGAGACTGCCCTTCCCATGGTTGTTCCTTCCCGGTGAAAGACCTGGCTAGTTTCCTGCCAGCGTTGAGAAACATGTGATGGTGTCTCCGCAGGCCTTCTTCTTTGAATATTTCCCAGGGGGCATTGCTCTAGAATCACTGCGTTGAGAAACACGTGATGGTGTCTCCGAAGTGGTGGATGTTGATCTCCCTAAGGTCAACCATCCTTGCTCACATAGTCTTTTACTAGGCAATGTCCCACTAGCCAGATTCCTACTCCACACTGATGAGGGGCAAATACCCCGAAACGGCTGTCTGTGGATGGATACCATGTTTGGCATAGGTGGTCTCCTTGACTGGAGACTGCCCTTCCCATGGTTGTTCCTTCCCGGTGAAAGACCTGGCTAGTTTCCTGCCAGCGTTGAGAAACATGTGATGGTGTCTCCGCAGGCCTTCTTCTTTGAATATTTCCCAGGGGGCATTGCTCTAGAATCACTGCGTTGAGAAACACGTGATGGTGTCTCCGCAGTGGTGGATGTTGATCTCCCTAAGGTCAACCATCCTTGCTCACATAGTCTTTTACTAGGCAATGTCCCACTAGCCAGATTCCTACTCCACACTGATGAGGGGCAAATACCCCGAAACGGCTGTCTGTGGATGGATACCATGTTTGGCATAGGTGGTCTCCTTGACTGGAGACTGCCCTTCCCATGGTTGTTCCTTCCCGGTGAAAGACCTGGCTAGTTTCCTGCCAGCGTTGAGAAACATGTGATGGTGTCTCCGCAGGCCTTCTTCTTTGAATATTTCCCAGGGGGCATTGCTCTAGAATCACTGCGTTGAGAAACACGTGATGGTGTCTCCGCAGTGGTGGATGTTGATCTCCCTAAGGTCAACCATCCTTGCTCACATAGTCTTTTACTAGGCAATGTCCCACTAGCCAGATTCCTACTCCACACTGATGAGGGGCAAATACCCCGAAACGGCTGTCTGTGGATGGATACCATGTTTGGCATAGGTGGTCTCCTTGACTGGAGACTGCCCTTCCCATGGTTGTTCCTTCCCGGTGAAAGACCTGGCTAGTTTCCTGCCAGCGTTGAGAAACATGTGATGGTGTCTCCGCAGGCCTTCTTCTTTGAATATTTCCCAGGGGGCATTGCTCTAGAATCACTGCGTTGAGAAACACGTGATGGTGTCTCCGCAGTGGTGGATGTTGATCTCCCTAAGGTCAACCATCCTTGCTCACATAGTCTTTTACTAGGCAATGTCCCACTAGCCAGATTCCTACTCCACACTGATGAGGGGCAAATACCCCGAAACGGCTGTCTGTGGATGGATACCATGTTTGGCATAGGTGGTCTCCTTGACTGGAGACTGCCCTTCCCATGGTTGTTCCTTCCCGGTGAAAGACCTGGCTAGTTTCCTGCCAGCGTTGAGAAACATGTGATGGTGTCTCCGCAGGCCTTCTTCTTTGAATACATGGTATTAAGAACTGGGGTATGTGAACTTTTGATTAGAGTCATTAGGATGTTTTTGGTTGTCATGATTTAAAAAGAGAAAACACAACACTTTGACAATAAATGTCTTCACCCAACCACTAATAATGAGTGGAAAAAAAGATTTTGTGTTATCATACATATTCTTGTTAAGGTGAACTCTTAAGGGGGTGTCACACACAGCGACAACGACAACGACGTCGCTGCTACGTCACCATTTTCTGTGACGTTGCAGCGACGTCCCGTCGCTGTCTGTGACATCCAGCAACGAGCTGGCCCCTGCTGTGAGGTCGCCGCTCGTTGCTGAATATCCAGCTTCATTTTTTGGGCGTCGCTCTCCCGCTGTGACACACAGATCGCTGTGTGTGACAGCGAGAGAGCGACGAAATGAAGCGAGCAGGGAGCAGGAGCCGGCATCTGGCAGCTGTGGTAAGCTGTAACCAAGGTAAACATCGGGTAACCAAGGTGGTTACCCGATATTTACCTTCGTTACCAGCCTCCGCCGCTCTCATGCTGCCAGCGCCGGCTCCTGCTCTCTGCACATGTAGCTGCAGTAAACATCGTGTAATTAACCCGATGTGTACTGTAGCTAGGAGAGCAGGGAGCCAGCGCTCTGTGTGCGCGGCTCCCTGCTCTCTGCACATGTTGCAGCACAGCGAAGCGTGTCGTTATGATCGCTGCTTCGGCTGCTGTGTTTGACAGCTAAGCAGCGATCATAACAGCGACTTACAAGGTCGCTGCTACATCACAGAAAATGGTGACGTAACAGCGACGTCGTTGTCGCTGTCGTTTAGTGTGAACCCAGCTTTAACTAGAGATCACTTGTTGCCTACTGCTTGATTCTAATTAGTGTGGATCGAGTGCATGCTTGAAAAATGAGATCAGACACACAGTCGGATATTCATCTTTCCTCAACAAAAGTCGGCCCAGGCTCTGCCTGATTTATTCAAGGGAATGCCTTTATATAACCTAGGAAAGGGGCATGGTCGGCTCTACAGTGAGCATACTTGGATGTGTCCATTGGTCAGTGGGTTGAACAATGTGTTAGTCCATGAGCTGATTGGTGGGAGTCATCGCAGGCAGGTCTATGACGTCATTGGATGGATCCATGGTGATGGTGATGAGAGGGACATCATCTGGTGTATCCATGTTGATAATAGGGTCTGTGATGTCATCGGGGGCCATCTTGGCTTCCTCTGAAGACTGACTGGCTTATGTATAGAGAATTGATTTCATTGAACACACTTCTCAGTGCTCTATGTCCAGAGGTTAATGAAGTATTTCATCTTATGGCTCTCCTCAACATTCTCTGAAAGAAACACAAAAAAACTGAGCTGTAACAAATGTTCAATAAACATGCAACATTACAAGCATGTGAATTGCAGCCTCAAGACTAGAAAAAAACCAAGGAGAAAAATTGTAGGAAAAATACCCTGACTATAAATAAATAAATTGCAAGTGCTTAATAACAGGGTACTTAGTATATACATTTTTGCAAAAAGGTAAGAAGCTGTCTCACCTCGTCACGGTGTACCCATCTGAGACAGTCCCCAACCTACTGAAGTTAAAAACATATTCTGTACCTGACTTGTGTCATGTCCAAACTTCAATATGAATGGTAAAGTGGTCAGCTGGGTCCCAGATTAAATACACAGCAAGTGTTTTTTTCTAGTCTTGAGGCTGCAATTCACATGCTTGTAATGTTGCATGTTTATTGAACATTTGTTACAGCTCAGTTTTTTTGTGTTTTTTGTCTGTTATCTTGCCCTAATGCAAGTTGGGGGTGCAGCCCTCCTGATACTGAGGCTGAACAATTACCTGCGTCTCACTTTTTGCTGTGTATTTAATCTGGGACCCAGCTGACCACTTTACCATTCATATTGAAGTTTGGACATGACACAAGTCAGGTACAGAATATGTTTTTAACTTTAGTAGGTTGGGGACTGTCTCAGATGGGTACACCGTGACGAGGTGAGACAGCGTCTTACCTTTTTGCAAAAATGTATATACTAAGTACTCTGTTATTAAGCACTTGCAATTTATTTATTTATAGTCAGGGTATTTTTCCTACAATTTTTCTCCTTGGTTTTTTTCTAGTCTTGAGCCTGCAATTCACATGCTTGTAATGTTGCATGTTTATTGAACATTTGTTACAGCTCAGTTTTTTTGTGTTTTTTGTCTGTTATCTTGCCCTAATGCAAGTTGGGGGTGCAGCCCTCCTGATACTGAGGCTGAACAATTACCTGCGTCTCACTTTTTGCTGTGTATTTAATCTGGGACCCAGCTGACCACTTTACCATTCATATTGAAGTTTGGACATGACACAAGTCAGGTACAGAATATGTTTTTAACTTTAGTAGGTTGGGGACTGTCTCAGATGGGTACACCGTGACGAGGTGAGACAGCTTCTTACCTTTTTGCAAAAATGTATATACTAAGTACCCTGTTATTAAGCACTTGCAATTTATTTATTTATAGTCAGGGTATTTTTCCTACAATTTTTCTCCTTGGTTTTTTTCTATTCTCTGAAAGAAGGCCAAGAAAGCAAAAAAATTGCCAGGGTATGTAAACTTTTGAGCACAACTGTAAAATAGGAGTAAAAACTGGCCACTTTTGACCTGGTGAAATGTCTTTGTTATAGGAGATCTATCCTGTGGGCTAATATTTAAGAACCCTGACAACTTGTTCAACGGATGTTAATAGCTTAGAATCACTAAAAAGAGAAGAGTTAAGTCATAGTCAACGGTTTATAAAATTCTCTGTGCTCTGAAAGCTTGCTAATATAATTTTTCTGGTTAGCCTATAAAGGTATCACTCCTAAAATACTTTTGTCATTCTTGGGACATAGTATTTCAATAGACTTTCACCTACAATTTACTACCCATACCGTGCCAACAACATCTAGAACAACCTAAAAAGTAGCTCACGGGAAAAGAATTATGTTAGTCCTTTTTATCATAGGACTATGAAGCAATGGATGCAATATAATACATAAGACACGATAACTGAGTGAAATACGCTGCAGTAACCTATAAATTGCCCAGGGGTTACACAGTAAATATTCAGTGTCTCCCCTGCTTTTCTTTTGTCATGAAGCAATTGCTGTACGGACATTAGATATAGACACTAGTTTTAGGGTAGGAGGAGATTAAAACCTTTTTATGTCTGTTTCTCTTTGCTGAAGTAGAAAAGAAATGATATTGACTTAAATGTGGGAAATTTAAAAAGGGCCATATGTTCTCACTTTGTGCTTTGTCTCTAATAGATAGGAAGAAATCTTTGAAGTGTGGATTGGCACAGCAGGCTAAATCTTTCAGTAAAGAGAAGATTGTAAAAGAGGGGGGGTGTGAATGGGGATAGGATACAATATTACCCATGCAGCCCAAAAGACACACAAGAAAATCCTATGATAATGTACATCTGTTTCAGGGAATTATAGGCTTTGAACATTTTTATGTGCTGATAAGTGGATCCTTCTCTTGCCATAACTTAGAACTTCAAAGCAGATTTTGTGGATAATGCAAATTGCTGAAATATAAGATTTTTCTACAAAGAGGTTTTGAAAAAAAGAGGAATTAGGCCTAATTGATGCAACAGCCTTTAATGTGCCGTGCAAAAGAATGTTACAAAAATTGATTTTTTTTTTTTAATGAAATGTGGTCTTGTATTCTTTTTTTTCTTATTGCAAGAACTTCGGTTGGACTTTCCGCACATGATATATTTATCTCTCCTTTCAGCAAATTGTACTTTAAATGAAAACATCAGTCGGAGTTTAACGGATCAGTACCAGTTTGTCGCATTGATGGGAAAAATGGTATATCTTTAACACAAGGTGACTAGAAGTACAAGTTGGAGGACACCACATTGATCTGAACAAGTCAATTCTGTCTCTGATGAAAGTATGCTGTGCCACTTTCATCTGCTGTAAGACCATCGGGTCATTTTATTTATAACTAGTTTCAATGTGTTACAAATTTTATAGACATCACATAATTACAGTTGAAACCAGTAGTTTACATCCACTATCTAAAAAGACAAATCTGCATGTTTTTCTCACTTTCTGACATGAAATAAGAATAAACTTTTCCCGTTTTAGGTCAATTAAGAACCAAAATCTAAAATATAAAGCTGAGTGTATGTGTGTGTGTGTGTGTGTGTGTGTGTGTGTGTGTGTGTCGGCTAAAGGAATCCGCACCATTGCATTTACAATCACGAAATTTTGCACAGACACCCCACATGACTCAGGGAACATTATAGACTATGTTTTGACCGGAAAATTTAACCCCACGCTTTACAGATACTCTCCAAAGAACCTGCCTCCGTTAAAGTCAATGGAGCTGCGAGCTACAGGTTATTAATAGGAGCTGTGATTGGTTGCTATAGGAACAAAGGACATTCTTAGTATAAGAAGCTTATGTGTGAGGTAATATGATGTCGGTGGGAAAACAGATAGAGAGAAACAGAAAGAGACAGACAGACATAGTCACAGACAGAGTAAGAGGCAGACAGGGAAAGAGACAGAGAGAGACAGACAGTCAAAGAGATAGACAGAGGCACACAGACACAGAAAGGCAGGGAAAGAGACAGACAGGGAAAGAGACAGACACAGACAGACAGGGAAAGAGACAGGCAGACAGGGAAATAAACAGACAGAGAGACAGACAGGGAGACAGGGAAAGAGAAAGACAGGGAAAGACACAGACAGGGAAAGAGTCAGTGAAAGAGACAGAGACAGGATAAGAAACAGACAGGGAAAGAGACAGAAACAGGGAAAGAGACAAAAACAGGGAAAGACAAAGAGACAAGGAAAAAGACAGGGAAAGAGAAAGAGACAGGGAAAGACACAGGCAAGGACAGAGACAGGAATAAAGACAGAGACAGACGGGGAAAAAGACAGACGGGGAACGAGACAGACAGGGAACGAGACAGACGGGAAAAAAGGCAGACGGGGAAAGAGACAAACCTGGAACAAGACAGACCTAGAATGAGACAGACCTAGAATGAGACAGACCTGGAACGAGACAGATGGGAAAGAGACAGATGGGGAAAGAGATAGACAGGAAAAGAGACTGACAGACATACAGACACAGAGATAGAGAGAGACAGACCAACACAGAGATAGAAAGAAACAGAGAGACTGATACAGAGACAGACAGAGAGATAGAGACTGACAGACAGAGAGATAGACACAGACAGACAGAGAGATAGACACAGACAGACAGACATGGATAGAGACAGAGATGTACCGCCCTGAGAGGGGCCCGGCCGCTTCTCCGCTGCTCGGGCCGAGCCGCTCGAGGTCCGGGCTCGGGTTGTCGGTGGCACAAGCGCCTCCGCACCGGGGGCCACGTCGCTCTGTTGAAAGGGGGAGGCAGTAGGGTGGTGGTGCGGGACAAGGCGCGCAGCTGGGCGGGCAGCGTTGTCGTCCCACGGGTCGTGACGCCACCCACGGGTCGTGGTGACGGGATGCACCACCGCTGCGGCTGGAGTGAAGGGTGGGCTCGTCCGGGATTGGTGTTGCGGCCGCAGCCTAGATGTTAGGCCCTCCGTGGGTAGGGGCGGTGTGTCCCGGGGCCCGGTGGGGGAGAGACTGATGGCGACGGTGTTGTTGTCGGGGTGCAGGGTGCCATGCTGCGGTGCAGTGTCGTGCCCGGGTGGCACTGGTGTACTTACGATTAATTCACACTCAGAGTCACTGGTAAACCAAAGTTCGGGTATGGTCGGGTCCCGCAGCTGGCTGCTTGTGTCCCCTGTGAGGTTGATGGTGGCCCCTTTCCCTTGCACCTCTTGTTGTGGTTTTTCGGCTCCCCTGCCTGGACAGTGGTAGCCCGCTCCCCGGCGTTGAGCTGCCGGAGGATCCCTCGGTTGCCCGCAGGTGCTGGCCCGTCGGATGTTTGGACCTTGGCGGTGGCTCTCACCCGGTATCGGTGGGCTTTTGCTTTTTTTCGGGACTTTGGGTGTGAATGAACCCGTGAGGTCCAGCCAGCAATCAGTCAATTTGCCTAAACTTAGTGGCTTCTAAGCTAGGACGGGGTCTGAGTACCCGGTTTCTGGTGCTCTGGTAAATGGTTGACTCCCCGGTTCAGGGCCGGCGGGCTCCAACCCTGGCCCGATCCCTACGGTTCCGCCGGTTGCTGTCCCGGTACTCCTACCACCGTCTGCCTGCCGGACGTTTCAAGGGTCCCAGGCTCCTACCCGGGTCCCTGACAGCTCTGCAACTCCACTCCTCTCCCTGTCACACTCTACAACTGTTCTTAACTGACTGTATTTTCTGCCTCAGGCCAGTAGTCTCCTCGGTGGGCGTGTCTTTCCGCCTGACTCCGCCCACCTGGTGTGCCCTACTGGCCCTGAGGGAGGCATCAGGTCTCCCTTTCGGGTGATGGGTGTGTCCTCACAGGGGATGGGTGTGTGTGTAATGTGGTAGGTGTTATTACCTGTGACCCCTGGGGTCCAGGGCGTCACAGAGGCACTCATGGATAGATAGAGACAGACACACAGACAGACAGGGAAAGAGACAGACAGAGAGACAGACACACAGAGACAGACAGGGAAAGAAACAGACAGAGACAGGCAGAGAGACAGAGACAGATAGACAAAGACAGACAGAGTCTGGGAGAGAGACATAGAAATAGTTACTATCCCGGGCAATGCCCGGGTACTACAGCTAGTTATTTATATTTGCCTAATGCCAGAATAATGAGAGAGAATGTTTCAAGGCATTTTTATAACTGTCTGCAAAGTCAAAAGGTTACATACACTTATGGTCATGTCACATACAACGACAGCAACGACGACGTCGCTGCTAAGTCACCATTTTCTGTGACATAGCAGCGACCTTGCTAGCGATGTTGCTGTGTGTGACATCCAGCAACGACCTGGCCCCTGCTGTGAGGTTGCCGGTTGTTGCTCTCCTGCTGTGAAGCACACTTCGCTGTGTGTGACAGCGAGAGAGCAACAAACTGAATGTGCAGGGAGCAGGGAGACGGCTTCTGTGGACGCTGGTAACCAAGGTAAATATCGGGTAACCAAGCCTTTGCTTGGTTACCCGATATTTACCTTTGTTACCAGCGTCCGCAGCTTCTTGAAGCCGGCTGCCTGCTCCCTGCACACGTAGCCAAGGTACACATCGGGTAACTATAAGCAAAGCGGTTTGCTTATTAACCCGATGTTTACTCTGGCTATGAGTGCAGGGAGCCAGCGCTAAGCGGTGTGCGTTGGTAACCAAGGTAAATATCAGGTAACCAAGCGAAGCACTTTGCTTGGTTACCCAATATTTACCTTAGTTACCAAGCGCAGCATCGCTTCCACGCGTCGCTGCTGGCTGGGGGCTGGTCACTGGTCGCTGGTGAGATTTGCCTGTTTGACAGCTCACCAGCGACCATGTAACGACGCAGCAGTGATCCTGATAAGGTCAGATCGTCGTCGTGATCGCTGCTGCGTCGCTACGTGTGACCTAGGCTTAAGAGTACTATGCCTTTAAACAATATGGGACAGCCCATATGGTGATATCCATGTCTTTGGAAGATTCTTATAGGTTTATTGCCAACATTTGAGTTAATTACAGACACACCTATGGATGTATTTTAATGCACACCTGAAACACACTGCTTCTTGATGTAGCATCTTGGGAAAGTCAAAACATATCAGCCAAAATCTCAGGAAGATAATTATGGAAATGCACAAGTCTAGATCATCCTTCGGTGCAATTTCCAGATACCTGAAGATGCCACATTCATCTGTAAAAACAATTATACACAAATTGCAAACAAGATAGTAATGTCCAGCCATCAAACCGCTCAGGAAAGAAATTGATTCTATGTACAAGAGATGACCGTGCTTTGGTCAGATATGTGTATATCAACCCAAGAACAAAAGCAACAGGCCTTGTGAAGATACTTGCGGAAGCTGGTAAGATTGTGTCATTATCCAAAGTGAAAGAAGTACTGTATCAACATGGGCTGAAAGGCCACTCTGCCAGGAAGAAGCCATTACTCCAAAAGAAACATAAGCCAGATTAATGTTTACAAATGCACACAGGAACAAAAACCTTAATTTTTGGAGACAAGTCCTGTGGTCTAACAAAACTAAAATTTAACTGTTTGGCCAAAATGATCATCGTTACATTTGGAGGAAAAAGGGAGAAGCATTGAAGCCTAAGAACACCATCCCAACTGTGAAACACGGGGGTGGCAGCATCACGTTGTGGAGTTGTTTTTCTGCAGGAGGGACTTGTGCACTTCACAAAATAGATGGCATCATGAGGAAAGAAGGTTATGTGGCAATACTGAAGCAACATCTCAAGACATCAGCCAGGAACTTAAAGCTTGGGCAGAAATGGGTCTTCCAAAAGGGATAAGAAATTGGATAACTGACTACCTATCAGATCGGCCACAGTTTGTACAGATGGGAGCAGTTGTGTCTAGCAGATTATTGAGCAGTGTAGGTGCCCCTCAGGGAACGGTGCTAGCGCTCTTTCTATTCACACTGTATACATCAGACTTTCAGTATAAATCTGATTTTTGCCACCTTCAAAAATTCTCGGATGACTCCGTGGTTGTTGGATGTATTAGGGGGGACCAGGGTGATGAGGAATATAGAAGGGTGGTGTCGAATTTTGTGGATTGGTGCCATGGTAACTATCTACAACTAAATGTTAAGAAAACTAAGGAGTTGGTGGCCAACTATAGCAGGAGAAAGATGGAATGTTTACCGATCACTATGGCTGGTCAGGAGGTGGAGCAGGTGGAGAGTTACAAATATTTGGGGGTCCACCTGGATAGCAAACTGGACTGGAGATGCCACTCAGAGATGGTCTACAAGAAGGGGATGAACAGACTGTATTTCCTAAGGAAACTGAGGTCTTTTAATGTGTGCAGCAAAATGTTAGAAATGTTCTACCAGTCTGTAGTGGCAAGTGCCATCTTTTTTGCACTAATATGCTGGGGTGGTAGTGTGCGGGTCTCTGATGCTAATAAGCTGAATAAGCTTATCAAGAAGGCAAGTTGGCTGCAATCTTGACTCTTTTGAGGAGGTAGTGGAGAGAAGAACTCTGAAAAAGTGTATGGCGATTATTAATAATAATGCACATCTATTATATGAGCTATTCATGAGACAGAAGAGCACCTTCAGTAGACGGCTAATCCTTCTGAGGTGTAAGAAGGAAAAATATAGGAAATCATTTGTGCCAACTGCTATGGGAATGTACAACAATAACATTAGTGTTAAATCATCAAGGTGAATGTCTACTTCTTTATTTCTTCTTCTTTTCAGTTTACCCGCTGTGTATGACCTAATCTAATGTATAATGTTCTTCTGTCAACTCTACTGTCTTGTCAATTAAGTAATTCATGTTATGATTTAAGTTGTGCTGCTGTGATACCATAATTTCCCACGGGGTCAATAAAGTGTATCTTATCGTATCGTAAATGGACAATGACCCACATACTGCCAAACTGGTTACAAAGTGGCATAAGGATAACAAAGGTAATGTTTTGGAGTGGCCATCATAAAACCCTGATCAGAATCCTATTGAAAATTTATGGGCAAAGCTGAAAATGCCGGTGTGAGCAAGATGACCTACCGACATGGCTCAGTTACACCACATCTGTCAAATTCTTACAAACTATTGTGAAAAGCTTGTGTCATACAGTTTAAGGGCAATGGTACAAAATACTAATGAAATGTACGTAAACGTTTGACTTTGCAGAAAATAATAAAAATGCCTTAAAACATTCTCTCTCTCTCATTATTCTGGCATTTTGCAAAATATAAAGAATTTTGGTTCCTAATTGACCTAAAACAGGAAAGGTTTAATCTAATTTCATGTCAGATAGTGAGAAAAACATGCAGATGTGTCTTTTTAGATAGTGTATGTAAACTTCTCGTTTCAACTGTATATCAGAAAATATGATTATGTAGAAGTGATGCTATGCAATATAACCTGGGGTTAATTTTCTGTTTCACTGAAAGCAAAACTGGTTACTCTCAGAGATGTAATTTGAAGATCATGGCCCCCAATGCCAAATTTGTAACAACTCAGCCACCTGCCAAGGGCACCAGTGGCAAATGAATCCTTTGCATCCTATTATAGCTATGTCTCTGGCTTGCATCAATTACACATTTCTATATCCCTTCTCATGGCTTGTTTCTTCTTTTTTTTTTTCCTTGCCTTAAAGTGGGTATCCTAGATTTGATTATTTTAGCAGAAAGCAGCGGCCGATAATAAACTTCTCTCAACTGCTTTTGACACGCCCGCCTCAGGGCTGGGGGCACTTGGAACCGGGCCAGACAAGTCCGGGGATGTCAGCGGTGGCGGAGGTCCGGCTCCGTGACCCTGGCAGTGTCTTTAAAATTAAAGGGGAGATGATGATGGGAGTTATAGTTAAATATTAAATAAAAGTTTGTGACGCCAGCTGTGGATTGCGGCTTTGGAGCCGCGGCTGCTGGACGGGACCTCCGGGGATGGTGTTATGGCAGCTGAAGGTGTTTCTGCTCCCCACAGGTGGGTAACCCTGGGGCAACCGTTAGGAAGGTCTCTGATGGAAATGGATGGGGCGCAGGAAGAAGCAGATGACATGAGGTTTGCAGTCAAGATGTTTTACTCACAGTCTGTTCCAATATTATTATTATTATTATTATTTATTTCTAGAGCACCATTGATTCCATGGTGCTGTACATGAGAGGGGGTTACATACAGAGTACATCTACAAGTTACAATAGACAGACTAGTACAGAGGGAAGAGGGCCCTGCCCTTGCGGGCTTACATTCTAAAGGGTTTTGGGGAGGAGACAGTAGGTGGGGTGTATAATGCAGCTGACTGGTTTACGCGTGGTGTGCCAGGATTCACTGTTATGGGCCTCAGCCGATCCCGAGCAGGTCAAAGGTCAGTACCGGTGCACCCCTCAATGTGTCTCTCCTGGCCGTCTCTCTAGTGCTGACCTTCGCTGAACTGTCCTGCACCTCTGCCACCGAGCCCTGACTAAAGGGTGGCTGACTGTGGTCCTTTTGAAGCTCCCCTTTACACAGGATGGGGGGCAGGTTGTGGCCTCGGGTGCCTACAGCAATCACCCGGGCCGTCAGATTGCTAAAAGAAATGTCTTTCTTCCTTTTGCCTGGGGACCGTCCCCCTTATTGCAGCCAGATTCCTCTACCCTGGTGTTTTTGGTGGAACAAGCTCACGGAGGCCTCTCGCACCTCCATGGCACTCTGAAACTCCTTCTCTTGGTGTCACCTGGGTCTAGCCATACCCCAGGGTCTTCACCATGAACACCACAGTCTTTTTCTCCTCCTTCTGACTGGACTCCTTTTCACTGACTCCTGTCAACTGTCACTTTGCTCTGACTGAAAACTCACTCTGACCAGACCTGGCTGGTTCTAACCAGTTCTCCAACTACCTCACTGACTCCTTTCACACTCCCTCTCCTAGGCTCCACCCCTCTAAGACAGTGAATGGGACTTAAGGCTCCACAACCAGGTATTCTGGTCTCTGCTTCTGAGCAGTAATGGAGTACTTGCCTTTAACCCAGACTCGGTGTGTGACCTAACACTTGGTGTGCGCAGGTTTTGTCTGTGAACCGGTAGATGACCCCCTTCTTACCCAGAATGGGATACCACACCTCTGGCTGAGGTGCAGTACCTCTGTGGCGACGGAAGCCTCAGGGGCGCCACACTTCATGTTTACATAGGCAGTAACCATGAAGGACAGAAGATCAGCAGCTAATGTACAGTAAAAATTATTTCAAACTGGTTTTATCCATTTCCAATAGCTGCTTTTACATTTTTAGACTTTTTTTTAACCCTAGCTAGGTTTAGAGCTAGGGATTACTTTGGTTAAGGTATTGGCTAGGGTTAGAGCTACATTTAGGATATGTACATACATTCTGTTTGCTCCATTTTTGTCACCTTTTTGTGCAGTTTTGTCCCAAAAAAGCTGGAGCACTTTCTAGTACCAGCAAGTGAACGAGATTTCTGGAGCTTCATACACACTTTGTTATTTTTCCCTTTCAAATTTGCAACATGTTAAATTTGTCAACGTTTTTCACCCACTCTAATGTATGTGAAAAAATGCAAGTAAAAAACATAGAAAATGCAAGTAAAAATTGTGGCAAAAATGCGTAAATTTTAATCTGCCTTTCTCCTGCCAAGAGAAACGTTTTTGGTGCAGAAATGTCTCCTGCAAATACTTAACATTGCACATGGCCTTCAACTTAAGGTTTGGGATAGGACTAGAGTAATACAAATCTAGTTACAATTAAAAAATAATAGTAAAACAAAATAAGAGGCAAAATATAGAAATATAGTGGGGAAAATAAGTATTTAGTACACTACCGATTTTGCATGTTTACCCACCTACAAAGAATGAACAGGTCTGTAATTTTTATTGTAGGTACAATTAAATCTTCACTGACAGAATCCCCCACAAAAATTCAGAAAATCACATTGTATGATTTTTATAAAATTAACTAGCTGTACTACCCGTCTACACCCTGGTTAATAACTGCTGTTAATAAAATAGAATGTATTTACAAAAATGTATTCTGCACCCAAAAACCACAAAACAAATAGATAGAAATGTATTTATTAAAAGGCAAAAACTAAGCTAAATGAAGCATTTCACAACATATATTTCAACACCACAGATATTCCACACAGATTTAACTAAATTGGCCAAGTAATGTGCTCCATCTGTCTCTTTCCAGATCTGTCTCTTTCCCCATCTGTCTCTTTCACTGTCTGTCTCTGTCTGTTTCTTTCTCCGTCTGTCTCTTTCCAGGTCTGTCTCTTTCCAGGTCTGTCTCTTTCCAGGTCTGCCTCTTTCCTCGTCTGCCAGTCTCTGTCTCTTTCTTTGTCTGTCTCTATCTCTCTGTTTCTTTCCCCATCTGTCTCTTTCTAGGTCTGTCTCTTTCCCCGTCTGTCTCCCTGTCTCTTTGTCTGTGTCTTTTCCTGTCTGTCTCTTTCCCTGTCTGCCTGTCTTTGTCTGTCTCTATTTCTCTGTCTCTTTCCCCGTCTGTCTCTATCAAGGTCTGTGTCTTTCCCCATCTATCTTTGTCTGTCTGTCTTGTAGCTGCGACGGTGCAGATGCCAATCCCGGACATACACACACATACACACACACATACATACATACATACACACATTCAGCTTTATATATTAGATTTGCATTTTATTGCATGATATAAGTATTTGCTCACCTACTAACCAGCAAGAATTATGGCTCTCACAGACCTAATATTTTTTCTTTAAGAAGCTCTCCTACCTGTATTAATTGCACCTGTATGAACTCATTACCTGTCCACACACTCAATCAATCACACTCCAACCTCTACACCATGGCCAAGACCAAAGAGCTGTCTAAGGACAACAGGGACACAATTGTAGACCTGCACAAGGCTGGTATGGGCTACAGGACAACAGACAAGCAGCTTGGTGAGAAGGCAACAACTGTTAGTGCAATTATTAGAAAATGGAAGAAACCCAACATGAGTGTCAAACTTTCTCTGGTTGAGGCTCCACGCAGTATCTCACCTGGTGGAGTAAGGTTGATTCTGAGAAAGGTCAGGAATATAGTTGAGCGAGTACCCAACTATTCACTATACTCATTACGAATACTGTCTATTGCTCGCGTATTCGTTCTGAAAAACATATGCAATGCAAGTCAATGGGGAAAAACTCCCAATGTAACGAGTAACCCGAATGCCGTACTATTTGTGAGAATAGCGAATAGTGCGTAATTCGGGTTACTCATTACTTTGCGAGTATTCCCCATTGACTTGCATTGCAAATGCTATTAGGAACAAAGACGCGAGTATTAGACAGTATTCATTAAGAGTATAGGGAGTACAAATAGTTAGGAACTCGCTCAACTCTGGTTAGGAATCAGCCCAAAACTACATGGAAGGACCTGGTCAATGACCTCAATAGAGCTGCGACAACAGTCTCAAAGATTATCTCCTCTTCCCACAATCGCGTACAAGATTTCTCCCGTGCCTCCCCCATACTCTGGAACGCTCTACCACAGCTTATAAGACTCTCCCCTACCGTGGAAAGCTTCAAGAGGAAACTCAAGACCCACCTCTTCCAACAAGCCTACAACCTACAATAACCCTCAGTCCAGTACACCACTGCGCAACCAGCTCTGCCCTTACCTATTGTACCATCACCCATTCCCTATAGATTGTGAGCCCTCGCGGGCAGGGTCCTCTCTCCTCCTATACCAGTCTGTTATGTACTGTTAATGATTGTTGTACGTATACCCTCTTTCACTGTAAAGTGCCATGGAATAAATGGTGCTATAAAAATAAATAATAATAATAATAATAATTAACATTAGTAACACACTACGCATTCATGGATTAAAATTCTGCAGGATACGTAAGGTCCCCCTGCTCACACTACCACATGTCCAGGTATGATTAAAGTTCGCTAATGACCACCTAGATGACCCAGAGGAGGCATGCGAGATGGTCATGTGGTCAGAGTAGACCAAAAGAGAACTTTTTGATATCAACTCCACTTGCCATGTTTGGAGGAAGAAGAAGGAAGAGTCCAACCTCAAGAACGCCATCCCAACCATGAAGCAAGGTGGTGGAAGCATCATTCTTTGAGGAAGGTTTTCTGCAAAGCGGACAGGACGACTGCACTATATTGAAGGTAGGATGGATGGGGTCATGTATCTCAACAGTTTGGCCAACAACCTGTTTCCTTTGTGACGCCCTGGCTTATCAGGTCGTCACAAGGGTTCTGTGCAGTCTGCTTTTATGCATGGTACCCGCTCCTCCTTGGTTATGGGTCCTGTCCCTTTGGTGTTGCTAAGAACAGGTATACAGAAATCCTGAGGAACACTCTGCACCACACCCACCAAACACCCATTGGGCAGCCTGAGGGGAATAGGACCGCCCAGATGGAGGGATGGTAGAAGGAGGGCCAGAAGTGTCAGTTGTAGTCAGAGAGTGTCAGTGAGCAGTAACAGGAAAGGTCACGCTGTGGAGCTGGGCTCCTGTACCCGTCCCAGGTGCCAGACGTTGACCTGGTTTGGAAGGAGCTGCAACCCCGGTCGCAGGGGATAACTAGCAAGGGGCACAGTACTGCCACAGAGGGCAGGCCGGCGGCCTTATGCTACAACCGGGCAGGGGCCAGGGCACGACGGGGTACGCGGACCCTAGGCTGGGAAATAGCTTTATGCAGCCCAGTAATTCACCAGACGAGGACGCAATCTTCATGAACCGCTCTCCACCTGCTCTAAAATCTAGGTACTAGCGCAATGAGGGGGATAGGACTTCCCAAAATCGTCCAGAAAATACGAAGCGTGAACCCTGAGAGCAGGCTCACCTTGCTAGCCACGTAGGTGAGCGGGACCCGAGTAGTCTTAGGTGAAAGGGATTCACCAAGTTACACACAGTGGCTTGACACACAAGGCTTCAGACCAACCAGCAATGCCAAAAGGGCACGGACCCAGCGTGTTCGGCTTAAGGCTGCAGGACATTCAGGACTTTGGTTTACCCGGTGTCCGTGTCAGCATCTCTGGGCTGTGTGAGTATGTTGTGCCCCTTTGCCTTCAACGGGTCCTCAGCCTGCCCAGCACCGAGCCCCGGGACACCTTCACCTGCTCATGGAGGGGTTAACATCTCCAGCTGCCATCCCATCGTTCCCAGGCGCTCAACCAACAGCAGTAGTGGTATCCCATTTTTACCACAACCCATGGGTGGCATCATGAACACTATCCAATCCACCTTTTCACCCCCTTTTTTATTTTCGAGCAGCCGTGCGATCTCGCCTCAGGTCCGGAGACCCTTCGAGCCACTGCAGATCCAGATCCGAGCAGCCCGTCGGCTGTCGTGGGGGCGGCACACCTTCAGTAAGAGAACTGAAGATGGGTTGTGGCTGGGTCTTCCATCATGACAATGACCAGAAATACACAGCCAAGGCACCTAAGGAGGGTTCTGTAGGAAGCATTTCAAGGTCCTGGAGTGGCCTAGCCAGTCTCCAGACCTGAACCCAAGAGAAAATCTCTGGAGGAAACTGAAACTCAATGTTCCCCATTGAGAGCCTCGAAACCTGAAAGATCTGGAGAAGATCTGTATAGAGGAGTGGGCCAAAATCTCTTCTGTAGTGTGTGCAAAACTGGTCAACAACTACAGGAAACTTCTGACCTCTGTAATTGCAAACAAAGTTTTCTGTACTAAATATTAAGTTCTGTTTTTATATTGTATCAAATGCTTATGTTATGCAATAAAATGCAAACTAGTGTTAATAAAGTGTGGCAATGGTCAGGTTTACAAAGAGTCAGAGAAATGGATAGGACTGTCTGCTCACATATCCACACCCCAGGGGATGGGGTGGATAGAAAGTCCAGGTATATCATTAACTGTCTATGTGTGAAGGTAAGAAGGCCTACTGTATGAAGTCTCTATGCTAGAACTTGTATACTGGTCTATCACGTTGTATGGACTGTGTATCATGTTTTAATGTGCTGAAAGGCCATTTATTTCCTGTGTTGGAGGCAGATATAAATGCGCAGAGTAATAGATTAAAGTGGGGCCCTAAATGCTAAAATATTGTACCATCGCACTCAAACATTTAGGATACATTTAAATGTTCTGAGTTCTTATTGATAGAGCACCTCTCTAGCATTTTTTTTATGTCATCACTCACTGGAGTGGTACTTTAAATGTAGGTGCCTTTCCCCCGTCTTACAGTATACTCGCCTTCCGACGGCGTCATCTTTCTCACTACCGCTCTGGTCAATCTCCTTTGATTTGTGACCTGCCGGCAGCTCCAATATTTCATAGAGCTCGCTGGAGGATAGAACTCAATACATCTCTATAAGCACCTTGTCTTGGCTCTCATAGGCTTCTTGCTGTGAGCGCTAAATTCTGACTTCCGGACAGTCAGACGTTATGGGCATAAGATGGTGCCGTGGTACCAGAGTGGCATCGATCAATGTGAGTATATGACGGGCAGAGGACTTAAGGGTACTTTACACGCTGCGATATTGGTACTGATATCGCTAGCGAGCATACCCGCCCCGATCGGTTGTGCGACACGGGAAAATCGCTGCCCGTGGCGCACAACATCACTAACACCCGTCACACTGACTTACCTTCCCTGCGACGTCGCTCTGGCTGGTGATCCACCTCCTTTCTAAGGGGGCGGTTTGTGCGGCGTCACAGTGACGTCACACGGCAGCCGTCCAATAGCAGAGGAGGGGCGGAGATGAGCGGCTGGAACATGCCGGCCACCTACTTCCTTCCTCATTGCCGGTGGACGCAGGTAAGGAGATGTTCATCGTTCCTGTGGTGTCACATATAGCGATGTGTGCTGCCACAGGAACGATGAACAACATCATACCTGCAGCAGCAACGACATTAAGGAAATGAACGACGTGTCAACAAGCAACGATTTTTCACGTTTTTGCGCTCGTTGATCATCGCTCATTGGTGTCACATGCTGCGATTTCGCTAACGGCGCCGTATGTGCGTCACTAACGACGTGACCCCGACGATATATTGTTAGCGATGTCGCAGCGTGTAAAGCACCCTTTAGATTTAAAGCACCACTCCAGGGCTGGGAAACAGAAAACACTGGAGTGATTTAAACAAGCTTGATCGACAATATTAAATTTGTTCTGCGCGTGTTTCCCGGCCTGTTTACACAAGTTGACGAAGAATAATTGGTACAAAAGGATCACTAGTAGATCAATCTGTCCCCAAACAGTATCATATTATCAGCAGCACATTTGCAGTTTAGCCCGGGCGTCATGCTGCTTAGCGGGCTTTACACACTACGATATATCTAATGATATGCCGTTGGTGTCACGTCGTAAGTGACGCACATCTGACATCGTTAGTGATATCGTAGCGTGGGAGAGCTACGTGCGACGGTGAACGAGCAGAAATACTCACCTTCTCGTTCATCGTTGACACATCACTCATTTTCTAAAAATCGAACGTCTGGTTGTTCATTGTTCCCGAGGCAGCACACATCGCTCCGTGTGACACCCCGGGAACGACGAACGCAGCTTACCTGCGGCCGCCGGCAATGCTGAAGGAAGGAGGTGGGCGGGATGTTTACGTCCCGCTCATCTCCGCCCCTCCGCTTCCATTGGCCGGCCGCTGTGTGACCTCGCTGTGACGCTGAACGTCCCCCTTCAGGAAGTGGATGTTCACCACCCACAGCGAGGTCGTTTGGAAGGTAAGTACGTATGACAGGGGGTTACAGCATTGTGCGTCACGGGCAAAAATTTGCCCATGCCGCACAAACGATGGTGGCGGGTGCGATCGCAAATGCGATCGCACGAGAAATCAACACATGTAAAGCAGCCTTTAGATCATTAGTTTTTGTCCCGCAATGAACAATCCAATGACGTGATGAATGAGCATCTTTTTTATTCGATCATTGGGCATTTGCCGAAATGTTTACACCTATGAACTCTCATCTGTGCATCTAGGATTTATAAATGGATGTTACCTTCGATCCTCACGAGATCTCCTTCTTTACTCCCCTCTCATCTCCTCTTCCCATAATCGCATAGAAGATTTCTCCCATGCTTCCCTCATACTCTGGAATGCTCTGCCGCATTTCAGACTCTCGCCTACCTTGACTAGCTTCAAAAGAAACCTGAAGACCCACCTCTTCTAACAAGCCTACAACCTGCAGCAACCCTCAGTCTGATATAGCGCCACACAACCATCTCTACCCTCACCTATTGTATCCTCACCCATCCCTTGTAGACTGTGAGTCCTCGCGGCCAGGGACCTCTCTCCTCCTATACCAGTCTGTATCTTGTATTGTTTATGATTATTGTACTTGTCCCTATTATGTGTACCCCTTTTCACATGTAAATAGCCATGGAATAAATGGCGCTATAATAATAAATAATAATAATATTAACAATAATACAATTAACAATAATACACGCAGTATGTGATATGTACAATGCATATTACACACACATAGCACACACGCATGTATACACCGATCACATACACACACAATCTTATATGTACACAGCGGATAACCACCTTTGTAATGTAGCACCCAGGGGGCAGGGGGGTTAACCCGACTCATTGCTGGGCTTGTGATGTCAGTTCCAGGGATGTCACTGGCGGCCCTGCCCAGCTTCATGCCCCGAGGTGTCCACATTAAAAAGGGTGGGGATTAAGAGGTGGATGTTTGTCATGACGCCATCTGCGGTACACGGCCAGGTAATTAGCCGTCACTGCTGTCGCTATCCACTGGGGCGAATGGTAATAGCAGCCAGGATTTTATCGCTCCCCACAGGTGGAGAAGGGCCCCTGGGAGGAAGATGAGGAGAGTAGTGGTAGAGGTGCTCGGTGTAAGCGCCGGTTATAAGAGTCCGAGTCAACCGATGCGGTTCCAGGTGTCTTTACTCACAATTCTTTAAGTAACCCGGTCGCTGCCGCAGTAGCACTGGTCATGGTCACCGGTGTGATGGGCTCCGTCGACCTTGGATAAGTTTGAAGAAGCCACTGGTGTTTGGTAAAGGTTCTTTGTAAGAGTAGCCTCTCCAGCAGTAAGGAACCCGGGCTGAGCATTCCATTCCAAGACTAAGCCCCGTGAAAGAAAAAGAGGAAGAGAAGATGGTGGTGTCGTGTCACCAGAACTGATGTCCCATGTATACTGACTGAAGATTCTGTGAGTTGCTCCTACTTCTACCCAAGTGGAACCTGCCCCCTACGTGGTTGGCCTACTGACCGGGAAATTCCCATGCTTCATGATAGCCTACCCTTGTCCAGCTCTCCAGAGAGAAGGCTCCTAAGCTGTATGTAAAGTGCGAATGTGGAACACCGGTGATTAACCCCCTCCTTTCCCGAGGTGAATACTGCACCTTAACTGAGGTGCAATACTCTGTGGTGACTGGAGCTGCAGGGGTGCCATTGTGACACATATCTCCCCTCCATGACGTGACATCTTACAACACATAGACATATAAGGGCTTGTTTTTGGGGGCATCATATTTTACTTTTGAATGCCTATATTCATTTTACCACACTGTACTAGAAAATGGGGAAAATATTCCAAATGTAGAGAAATTGTGAAAAAAAACCACAATTCTTACATGGTATTCGGGAATTGTTTATACAGTGTACATTTTGTCGTAAAAATTCCCTGCAAAAAGATTCAGTACAATTATTGATATACCAAATATTGGGAGTTTTTTTATTACTTTACTATTTTTATAATTTGTAAGCTTGCAAGCAGGGTCCTCACCCCTCATGGTATCTGCTGAATTGTGTTATCCTGTAATGTCTGATATTGTCCCTACGTGTCCTCTCTGAATTGTAAAGTGCTGCTGAATATGTTTACATTATCTAAAGAAAAATAATAATAACAAGTTTTATCATTATTATTATTGATGAAAAAAATCTGAAATTTGCAAAAAAAAAATTTCTTCCTTATAGTGTTGGTTTTTTATATATATACAGTACAGGCCAAAAGTTTGGACACACCTTCTCATTCAAAGAGTTTTCTATATTTTCATGACTCTAAAAATTGTAGATTCACATCAAAACTATGAATTAAAAGATGTGGAATGAAATACTTAAAAAAGTGTGAAACAACTGAAAATATGTCTTACATTCTAGGTTCTTCAAAGTAGCTACCTTTTGCTTTGATTACTGCTTTGCACACTCTTGGCATTCTCTTGATGAGCTTCAAGAAGTAGTCACCAGAAATGGTCTTCCAACAGTCTTGAAGGAGTTTCCAGAGATGCTTAGCACTTGTTGGCCCTTTTGCCTTCACTCTGCGGTCCAGTTCACCCCAAACCATCTCAATTGGGTTCAGGTCTGGTGACTGTGGAGGCCAGGTCATCTGGCGTAGCACCCAATCACTCTCCTTCTTAGTCAAATAGCCCTTACACAGCCTGGAGGTGTGTTTGGGGTCATTGTCCTGTTGAAAAATAAATGATGGTCCAACTAAATGCAAACCGTATGGTTTACTATGCCTTCAATTTTGAATAAATCCCCAACAGTGTCACCAGCAAAGCACCCCCACACCATCACACCTCCTCCTCCAAGCTTCACGGTGGGAACCAGGCATGTAGAGTCCATCCGTTCACCTTTTCTACAAAGACACGGTGGTTGGATCAAAACATCTCAAATTTGGACTCATCAGACCAAGGCACAGATTTCCACTGGTCTAATGTCCATTCCTTGTGTTCTTTAACCCAAACAAGTCTCTTCTGCTTGTTGCCTGTCCTTAGCAGTGGTTTCCTAGCAGCTATTTTACCATGAAGGTCTGCTGCACAAAGTCTCCTCTTAACAGCTAATCTAGAGATGAGAAGGTATGTCCAAACTTTTGGTCTGTACTGTATATATATATATATACTTTTTTTATCGCTTCATGTTTTTAAAAAAAAATTTTTTCTTTTTACTGTTTTTAACCCCTTCACCCCCTGGCGATTTTTCATTTTTTTGTGTTCGTTTTTTCCTCCCCTTCTTTCAAGAGTCTTAACTTTTTTATTTTTGTGGGTCGAGTTGTACTTTTGAATGAAACCATTAGTCTTACAATATAGCATACTGAAAAACGTTAAAAAATTCAAGTACGATGAAGTTGCAAAAAAAAGTGCAATTGTACAATTGTTTTGGGGTCTTTTATTCTCTCTGTTCAATATATGGTAAACCTAAGGGGTACTTTACACGCTGCGATATCGCTAGCATCAGCTAGAGATGTTGTGTGGGATTGCACCCGCCCCCGTCGGTGGCACGATATGTGGTCATCGCGGCCGTAGCAAACATTATCACTACGGCAGCGTCACACGCACATACCAGTGCAGCAACGTCGCTGTGACCGGTGAACCGCCTCCTTCACAGCAGCGTCACTGAACCGCCGCCCAATAGAAGCGGAGGGCGGAGATGAGAGGCCGGAACACCTCCTTCATGCCTCCTTTTCTGGTGGACGCAGGTAAGGAGATGTTTGTCATTCCAGCGGCGTCACACATAGCGATGTGTGCTGCCACAGGAACGACAAACAACATCGATACTGCAGCAGCAACGATAATTGGGAAGAGAGGGGCATGTCACCAATGAGCGATTTTGAACGTTTTTGCGACAATTCAAAATCTCTCATAGGTGTCACACACAACGACATCGCTAAAGCGGCCGGATGTGCGTCACAAATTCCGTGACCCCAACGAGATTGCTTTAGTGATCTCGTAGCATGTAAAGCCACCTTAAGTTGTCAGAGTGATGCCACAGGTCGGTACAAGTTCGTAGATACTAAACATGTATACTTTTACTTTTATCTAAGAGGTTAAAAAAATTCAGCCACAGGTCAGTACGAGTTCGTAGATACTAAACATGTATACTTTTACTTTTATCTAAGAGGTTAAAAAAATTCAGAAGTTTGTCTAAAAAATGAATTTGTCACCATTTTCCGAGACTCATAGCGTTCTCATTTTTCAGGATCTGGGGCTCAGTGATGGCTTATTTTTTGCAAATTGAAGTGTTGTTTCTAATTATACAATTTTTGTGTACATGCAATGTTTTGATTGCCTGTTATTGCATTTTAATGCAATATTGCAGCAACCAAAAAACGTAATTTTGGCATTTGGAATTTTTTTTATTGCCACGCCGTGTACCGATCGGATTAATTCTTTTTTAATTTTGATCGGATACTTCTAAACTCGGTGATTCCAAATATGTGTATTTTTGTATTTTTTTTATTTTCAATGTAGCAAAAGGGGGGAGATTTGAACTTTTACTTTTTTACATTTATTCATATTTTTTAAAACTTAATTTTTTTTATTTTTATTGATTTTACTAGTCCCTCTAGTGGAATTTATGCCTGGACAGTCCGATCACTGGTGTTGATCAGAGCGCTGCTGCAGCATTGCTCCGATTAGCGAAAATGCAGTGTTCTTGTGAGTGCCGGCGCTCTGTTAGCACTCATAGGAAATACGTCATGGTAACATCAATGATTAACACCATGGCGCTCCATGATTGCATAATAGGGCCACCGATGACGGTGGGGAACGATGCGATCCCCGCCGCGGCCAATTAAATCTAATCGGATCAGCAGATGTTTGGTGGGAATACCGCGGGTTCGCTGCCAGGGCCCATGGTAATCGGGGGGACATGACTTAGGACATATATACGTCTAAAGTCGTGAATGGGTTAATAGTCAACTTAGGGGCTTGAATTTGCAATCGTCTGATCACTTGTGCTATTTACAGCAAATTCAGAGCATTGCTGCAGATAGTGAAAATCACAGTCTCCTTTAAAACTAGGCCGCAGGCTTAGTTTCAAAACAACTCTTTAATGACATGCACAGAAGTCTTTAAAAGACCCCTGCTGTCATAGCAACCCATCAGCAAGTCACATTCACATCACGGGTGCACCAATAGCCACTTAAAATGGTGTGTCCCCAACCAATGCATTTTAAATGCTACTGTCAGAGTTTGACAGCAGGACTAGTTAACAGGTTAAAGGGAAGGTGTTACGTTTTTTATGTTTGTATTATTAATAGTGATTATGAAATCAAGTATTTTTAATAAACAATTAAACTCACTGTTTATTTAGTTTTTATTTAATTCTAGTTTTACTGAAACACTGGGCGCTGCCATCATGGATTTGCTGTGTGTAACGACAGTTAACTTAAATACGGCAGCCCCTGTGCATAACAATCAGTTATCGTACTGCGACCCTATTCTCTAAAACTGACACTGCTTCTGCTGGTAACTGTGGCACCCCTGATGCTCCAGTCGCCACAGAGTATTGCACTTTATTTAAGGTGCGATATTCGCCTTGGGTAAGGAGGTGGTTAATCACCGGTGTTCCACATTCACACTTACATATAGCTTAGGAGCCTTCTCACAGGGGGATGGCTCAGGTTAGGCAGGGGGGCAGCCATCAAGAGGCATGGGACTTCCCCGGTCACTGAAACCAGCCACCTGGGGGGCCCGGTGATGAGTAACTCAGGTACAAGACCCTGCGTGCCTGAACCCCCTTGCCCCCTGGGTGCTGCATTTTGACGTCACGAACAGGTTACCGTGCCTAGGGCAAAAACCTCTGTACTGTGCGCCTTACTGGACTCTGTTTAATGTTTTTGCTTAAAAAGGACGGTCGCTATTAGTCATTTTGTGCGGGAAAAGAAGGGGCGTGTTGTCGTGGGCGGTACTTGTAAAAAGCACGAAAGTGTGGGTCAAGCCCAAAAAGAGCGCCAAAGTGAGCCCCACTGCCAACAGTTGACAGGAAACTCGAAACTGGTACAGACATGTCCAGGGAGGAGAGAGACCAAACCGTCCCGGTTGCCGGATCCGCAGCAATGGCACCAGCTCCGGTGCTGCCCTTTATGATGCTGTATCTACCAGGGGCAATGTAGCTCCCCCAGTATTCCGGGGAGGTATATACCCTGGCTGACTTCAAGGAGAGACTTTACAGTTTATTCCGGGTGTTTCCTTTGACGGAGGATCAGAAGGCCAGTGTCATTATTAGTCAACTGACCGGGGCGGCCCAACTTTAAGTCAGATCCTGGCCACAAACCGATAAAAGAGTAGCAAAGGACATTTTTACCAAGCTTAAGGAAACTTTTGAAACCCATACAGCAGCTGAGATAAAAATGCGGTTCTACGGGTGTAAGCAAAGGGCCTAGGAGAGTATTTGGGACTATGCTTTAAATCTGCAGAAGGCTATAAGAGCTGTTCGGCAAGTGGACCCAGAGGAGGTAAAAGATCAGAACCGCCTGCTGACTGATCAATTCATAGAGGGGCTTCTGTCCGATACCCTCCTGACCCAGATGCGCATTGTATCCATGCAAAGCCCTGACCTCAGCTTCGCAGAGTTCAAAGATCAGGCCATCCGAGCACTGCGTGAACCGAATCACAGCAGCATTATGTTAAAGCAACAGGGATTACAGCCAACTACATCTGTGCAAGTGGGAGCCAAGGGACAGACTGCAGGTGGAACCTCCAATGATGAACTGTGGCTCCGCATGTTGGAACTGATTAAAGGTATGGCTACTTTGACCAAAGCAGTGCAATCCAGGCAGGGGACTCAACCACTTGTAACCATTGAACTGCCTTATAGTGCTGATGATCATCCCTGGCGGCAACATTATGATGTTAATGGATAGCCATTCTGCTGGCACTGCAATAAAGTTGGATACTTTGCCCGTGGGTGTGCATTGAATGCCCAGAGCAAGGGGGTTTGGACCAACCTCTGGCACCACTAGCAACCAAGCAAGAATAACTGTTTTTCTTTTCCATATGCAAATGTTGATATTAATTGCATGATGATACTGCTGACCGGTAACTGTTGAAAATGTTTGAAACCGTTTATTAATGGTGCCTCCCATAAAGGGAAGAATGTTATTTGTTATATTGCATAATGAAAAAATTGCGGTGTACTAACCTTGTTTAGTTGCAGCCCGGGAGTGCTGCCATTTGATGTGGGGGAATGTGGTGCCCCTGATGCTCCAGTCGCCACAGAGTATTGCACTTTATTTAAGGTGCGATATTCACCTCGTGTAAGGAGGGGGTTAATCACCGGTGTTCCACATTCACACTTACATATAGCTTAGGAGCCTTCTCCCAGGTGAGATAGCTCAGGGTAGGCAGGGGAGTGGCCATCACGAGGCATGGGACTTCTTGGTCCCTGGAGCCATCCACCTGGGGGGTGGATTCCACTTGGGGTAGAAGTAGGAGCAAACACACAATAGCCAGTATACCCGGGACACCAGTTCCGGGACACGACACCATCACCACTTTCTTCTCTTCTCTTCACAGGGTCTGGGGCTTGGAGTGGAGCGCTCAGTACAGGTTCCCAATGGCTGGAAGAGCAACTCTGAAAAAGGACTTTCTTCTTTCAAACACCGGTGACTGTTTCTAACTTATCCGAGGTCGACAGGGCACATCACAGTGAGTGACCAGTACTACCCAGTCAAGCGGCAAAAGAGTGAGTAAAGACACCTGGAACCGCAGCATCTGACTCAGACTCTTATTACCGACGCTGCTGCCCCGCGCCTCGGCACCAAAGGCCATCGCCATCACTACTCCCCTCATCATCCTTCCCGGGGCCCGCTCTGCCTGTAGGGAGCGATACCATCCTCGGCTGCTATTACCATCCACCCTGAAGAACAGCAACAGCAGCGGTGGCTAATCTCTGGCCGCGTACTACAGGTGGTGTCAAAACAATCTTCCTACTACAAGCCCCATCATCCTCCCTCTTTATTGGTGTACACTTTGGGGCACGAAACTGGGCAGGCCACCACGACATCCCAGACCACCACACCGGCCTGGTGACGAGAAACTCAGGTACGAGACCCTGCGTGCCTGATCTCTCCTACCCCCTGGGTGCTACATAACCAACTCTGCTCTGCTGGGTTCCTGTCTGTTTCCCTGGACTCATTCTGTCTGTGCTGCTGAAGTCCAGTGTTATGCTCCTAAAGTCCAGTGTTCTGCCTGAGTCCAGTCACCTGTCTTAGTCTGGTATCCTGTCTGAGTCCAGCTAACCTTGCGTTCGGCATATTCAGATACCTGCATATCAAGGAAAAAGCGTATTACAGTTAATGGTATGTCCTCAGTCCGGAGACTCCAGTCTTGCTGTTTGCTGTACTTGAATTGTTGCTGTGCTCTGTACCTGAAGCCCTGCTGTGTCTTGTACCTGAAGCTTGGAGTTACTCTAAGCCTGTGTCCAGTGAATATAAGTCCTTAGTGCCTGCTATGCCTGCACCACCCTGCTGCAATCCACGCCTGTTGTGCCTGCCCCACACTGTCCAGACCTTTTGTGCCTCCACCACCCTGCTGCAGTGCATGCCTGTTGTGCCTGTACGACCCTGTTGTGCTCCATGCCTGTTGACCCTGCACCAATCTGCTGCGGTCCTCGCCTGTTGTGCCCTGATGTCCTGTGCATGATGTCCGGTGCCTGATGTCCTGTGTCTGATGTCCCTTGCACGGGGACCTGAGCCTGGAGGTCCAGTCTGGAAGTTCCATATGTTTCTTCCCTTCCTGCCTGTCCCCATCCAGACTGTGCCCCTTATGTTGCCCTGTTTGCTGCTGTTCTCCCTATCCTGCTCTCATCCTTTACCGCTCAGCTGTCACTGTCCCAGTCACTGCCCTGGGAGTGACACCTGGTGTTCTGCCTTGTGACGGGTGCATAGTCAAGCCCCTCCAGGACCTGATGCTGATCAGCTGATGCGGTCACCTGACTGCATCACCAGATCACCAGGTGACCGCATCAGCTGATTACAGGTGGCTCCTAGAACGATGGGACGGGAGACATGCACTTTCGCTGTGCAGCGTATGTGCAGCAGCTTCTCTCTGCCTGTACATTCACTGCAAAGCGAAATCAAAAGTGAACAAAACAAAAAAAATAGCATACTCACTTCTGTGCTGACTCCCGGGAAACGTCCGATCGCTGCAGGAGCTGACGGTGATCAGCTGATACGGTCATCTGACGGTATCGCCTGATTACCAGGTGACCGCATCAACTGATTACCGCCGGCTCCTGGAGCGATCGGACGGGAGTCTGCACAGAAGTGTGTATTTTTTTTTCTACTGATGCATCAGCTGATTGTATAAACGGCTTTTATGCAATCAGCTGATGTATCATGTGTAGAGATGAGCGATGTTCGATTCGAACCGTTTGCCAATTTCAAATTCGAGTGATTTTGGGCAGTGTTCGAGTCGTTCGACGAACTCAAATGATTTGCTTCAAGTTCGGCAGTTCGAGTTACCGTTCGATAACGGTTCGATCACCAAAAGCGTGGCTTTTCACAGTAAGGCTATGTGCGCACGTTATGTATTTGCATATGTCCTGCGTCCCCAGTATAATCCCTCTCTCTTTCCTACTCACCGATCACTGGCGCTTCGCTGCACGGCTGTCACAAAGCTCCAGCAGCTTTTCCTCTTTTGAAAATGGCTGCCGCTCATTATTCAATCTGGTATTCCCTGCTTTCCCCGCCCACTGGCACCCATGATTGGTTGCAGTCAGACACGCCCTCATGCTGAGTGACAGCTGTCTCACTGCAACCAATCACAGCCGCCGGCGGGCAAGTCTATATCGTGCAGTAAAATAAATAATTTAAAAAAAAAACCTGCGTTCCCCAGAATTTTGATACCAGCCAAGATAAAGCCACATGGCTGGAGGCTGGTATTGCCAGGATGGGGAGCGCCACGTTATGGGGAGCCCACCACCCTAACAATATCAGCCATGTAGCCGCCCGGAATTGCCGCAGCCATTAGATGTGACAGTGCCGGGACTCTACCCGGCTCAACCCAAATTGCCCTGGTGCGGTGGCAATCGGGGTAATAAGGTTAGGTTAATCATGACAGGCGTCTCCCCGAGATACCTTCCATGATTAACTTGTAAGAAAAAGTAAATAAACAAACACAACGAAAAATCCTTTATTTGGAATAAAAGACAAAAAAACCCCTCATTTACCTCTTTATTAATCCCCAAACAACAATCCAAGTCCGAAGTAATCCACACGACGATTTCAGCTCTGCTACATGAAGTGGACAGGGAGTGCCGTAGAACACGAGCGCTCTGTGTCAGCTCCATGTAGCAACTGAAGTGAGCCGCGCTGTCACCGGAGACTTCACTCAGGTAGTGCATGCGTGTCTCTCTCTCTCTGCAATACAGAGGTCAAGATTACCAAATCTTCCTATGCTTTTTATTACAGGCAGTGGCTCAGTGGGTAGAGCTGCCACCTAAGGAGAATTACTTCACGAGTTTGGGTTGCAGTAAAGAATTTAATTTATTTATAATTTTAAATTATAATTATTATTTATTTATTCATAATTATAATTTAATTTAATTATGCACTGAGGTGAGGAGCCGGACATCAGCTGTGAGCCGCGGGACACACCTCTAAAATCAGAGCAGTTCACGAAATGAGGCTGCATTGCTCTCTCATCTCTCTCCTCTCTCTCTCTCTTCTCTCTCCTCTCTCTCTTCTCTCTATTCTCTCTCTCTCTATTCTCTCTCTCTCCTCTCTCTTCTATCTTTTTCTCTTCTCTCCTCTTCTCTCCTCTCTCTCTTATCTCTCCTCTCTCTTCTCTCTCTCTTCTCTCTCTCTCTCCTCTCTCTTCTCTCTCTCTCTTTTTCTCTCTCTTTCTTTCTCTCTCTCTTTCTCTCTCTTTGTCTCTCTTTTTCTCTCTTTGTGTGTCTTTCTCTCTCTTTTTCGATCAATTTCTTTCTCTCTCTTTCTTTCTTTTTCCCTTTCCCTCTTTCACTCTCTTTCTTTCTTTATCTCTCTAGTTTTCTCTCTTTTTATCTCTTTTTCTCTCTCTTTCTCTCTCTTTCTCTCTCTTTCTCTCTCTTTTTCTCTCTTTTTCTCTTTCTCTCTTTTTCTCTCTTTTTCTCTCTTTCTCTCTCGTTCTCTCTCTCTTTTTCTCTCTCTTTCTCTCTTTCTCTCTCTTTCTCTCTTTATCCCTCTTTCTCTCTTTCTCTTTCTTTCTCTCTCGTTGTCTCTCTTTTTCTCTCTTTCTCTCTCTCTTTCTCTCTTTTTCTCTTTTTCTCTCTCCGTCTCGCTTTTTCTCTCTTTTTCTCTCTCTCTTTCTCTCTTTTTTTCTCTCTCTCTTTTCTCTCTTTTTCTCTCTTTCTCTCTCTTTCTCTCTCTTTCTTTCTCTTTTTCTCTCTTTATCCCTCTGTCTCTCCTCTTTGTAGCTGAATAATCCACGTCTGGATTCTTTACTGCAATTCAGAGGTCAAGATTACCAAATCTTCCTATGCGTTCCATTACAGGCAGTGGCTCAATGGGTAGAGCTGCTGCCTGAGGAGAATTACTTCGCGAGTTTGAGTCCCGGCCGTCCCGGTAATGGATTCAATGTAATTTTAAATTATTATTATTTATTTATAATTATAATTTCATTTAAATATGCACTGATGGGAGGAGTCGGACATCAGCTGTGAGCCACGGGACACACCTCTAAAATTGGAGCAGTTCACGGAATGAGGCTGCATTGCTCTCTCTTCTCTCTCCTCTCTCTCCTCTCTCTCTCCTCTCTCTCCTCTCTCTCTTCTCTCTTTCTCCCTCTTCTCTCTCACTTCTCTCTCCTCTCTGTTCTCTCTCTCTCCTCTCTCTCTTCTCTCTCCTCTCTCTCTTCTCGCGCTCTTCTCTCTCTTCTCTCTCTCCTCTCTCTTCTCTCTCTCTCTCTCCTCTCTCTCTCTCTTCTCTCCTCTCCTCTCCTCTTCTCTCTTTCTTCTCGCTCTCTTCTCTCACTCTCTCTCCCTCTCTCTTTTCTCTCCCTTCTCTCTTTCTCTTTTCTCTCTCTTTTCTGTTTCTTTTCTCTCTTTTTTTCTCTCTCTTTTCTCTCTCAGACCTGGCGATGATTTGCTGATGCGGTCACCTGACGGCATCAGCTGACACTATAAGTTGAGCGGTGAGGCCGGCTTTTTACTGCCCAGCCGGCTAAACTATCAGCTGCTGCTGTCGGACAGGAGTCTGCACAGAAGTGTGTAATTTGTTGGGTTTTTTTGCACTGATGCATCAG
The DNA here is from genome assembly GCF_048569485.1 of Anomaloglossus baeobatrachus. NCBI lineage: Eukaryota > Metazoa > Chordata > Amphibia > Anura > Aromobatidae > Anomaloglossus > Anomaloglossus baeobatrachus. The sequence goes on from NC_134362.1 coordinate 157,125,886, forward strand.
CTGATTGTATAAAAGCCGTTTATACAATCAGCTGCTGTGTCATGTGATTCAGGCCCTTGAACCTGACACATCATCTGATCGCTTTGCCTTCCAGCAAACCGATCTGATGATATTGGATCCGGATTGGATGGCGCGGGACCCTTGACCCAGGATTACTTTGGAGGAGGGTTCTTTATTTCAAGAAAGATGGAGTCACTAATTGTATTATGTTTTATTTCTAATAAAAATATTTTCTGTGTGTTGTGTTTTTTTTATCTGTACTAGAAATTCATGGTGGCCATGTATAATATTGGCGTGAAACCATGAATTTCGGGCTTAGGGCCAATTGATAATATACAGCTAGCCCTAACCCCATTATTACCCAGCGAGCCACCCGTCACCAGGGCAGCTGGAATAGTTGGATACAGCGCCAGAAGATGGCGCTTCGATGAAAGCACAATTTTCTGGGGCGGCTGCGGACTGCAATTTGCAACAGGGGTGCCCAGAAAGCTTGGGCACCCTGCACTGCAGATTTCAATCCCCAGCTGCCTAGTTGTACCTGGCTGGACACAAAAATTGGGTGAAGCCCATGTCATTTTTTTTTCTTAATTATTTCATGAAATTTTTGAAATAATTAAAAAAAAAGGGCTTCCCTATATTTTTGGTTCCCAGCCGGGTACAAATAGGCAGCTGGGGGTTGGGGGCAGCCCGTAGCTGTCTGCTGTACCTGGCTAGCATACAAAAATATGGCGAAGCCCACGTAATTTTTTGGGGGGGCAAAAAACTACTGCATACAGTCCTGGATGGACTATGCTGAGCCTTGTAGTTCTGCAGCTGCTGTCTGCTGTCTGTCTGTATGGAAGAGAGGAGACAGCAGCTGCAGAACTACAAGGCTCAGCATGTTCCATTCACTAGTGTATGCAGGAGAGCAGACCTGGCTGGGAACTAAAAATATAGGGAAGCCCTTTTTTAATTATTTCACGAATTTCATGAAATAATAAAAAAAAAAAAAAACGACGTGGGCTTCGCCCCATTTTTATATCCAGCCAGGTACAACTAGGCAGCTGGGGATTGGAATTCGCAGCACAGGTTGGACCGAGCTTTCTGGGCCCCTCTGCTGTGAATTGCAGTCCGCAGCCTCCCCAGAAAATGGCGCTTTCATAGAAGCGCCATCATCTGGCGCTGTATCCAACTCTTCCAGCTACCCTGGTGACGGGTGGCTCGCTGGGTAATAATGGGTTAATACTAGCTTTGTTTTACTAGCTAGTATTAAGCCAGAGATTCTTAATGTCAGGCAAGTTTGACCCGGCCATTTAGAATCTCCAATAAAGGGTTAAAAAAAGACACCATACAGAGAAAAAATACTTTAATAGAAATAAATACACAGACACACTTAGAAACTCCATGTTTACTACTCCCTCTCACCCCTCAATGATCCTGGTCTTCTGTCTCTTTCTCCTTCAACCCATGCAGCTCTGCTACATCAGACAGCACTGCATGGGAGGAAGACGCTGCTGCTCCTGTGCAGTCTAATCACTCAGTGAGTGAACAGAGGCTGCGGGTTGTAAGTGGTGACGTCACTGCTGCCACCATTGAAATAGTAATCTGACAAGCGGGTTACTATAGCAACGGTGATCTCCGATCATGTGATTCCCGGTGCCGCTATTCACTGACTGTGGCATCAAGTCCTTTCATGTGGGCTTGTAATGGGATCAACAATTCAGACTGCATCATTAATGTAGAAATGGATTTGAATATTGCTTCAGCACTTGCCCACAAGGGGGCAGTGTCAGACTATGCAATCACAAACACAGAGGTGGGAAATCCCCTGCTGCAGCTTGTGTGTTCTAACCAGGAAGAAAAAGTGCGGGAAGATTATTCAGCCCCGGAGTTCAGTCAGGAGAGAGCTGCGTGTGGTCTCCCTGAACAGAGGGCTCTTTTGCCACCGGATTCTTGGAGGAATCACCCTGTGGAAGTGGTTTCTGCCAACCCCGGTCTCAGAGACTTTGTTTTCCCTGAGAATCTAACCGGACTGCAGAGCATCGCGCCCGGAGTGCATATCCAGGGGCTGTGATAACTTGACTGCAGAGCATCGCCCCCTGAGTGCAAGTGCAGGGGCCGTGACCTCCCTTCTTCTGCTCGGTGTGCCCCGGGACTAAAAGACTGACTAGAATCCGTTACCAGCGGGAGAAGATCAAAGGAAAAGACCGAGGAGCTGCATCCCTTCAGTGCTGCACCGGGACCCATCATCGTGAGACTACAGGCCTGCGACGTGGGAGTGGCATCTTCTTCTGGGATAGACTGGTACGTGATTGTAGGGAAAGTTAGGGAAAGTTGCCGTCATTTCTTTGTTGTTTTTTTCTCTTTTCTTTTTTTCTTGCTGTGCACCCGGAAGGAGTGAAGATCCGGGGACTCCAGTATACACATGTGCGCAGATAGTTCGGTTGATTGTGTTATAAATATGTTTCATAGTAAAGAAATGTTACTACCGGTAAAATCTGAGTATGGGGATTTTGTTGGAATAGAGCATACACACACACCCGCGGCCCTACCACCGGTCGCTTCAGGCTGACTCTGTAAAGAGCGCCGACATGCAGGGACGGGAAGCCAAGCATGTGCCCAAGCATCTCGCTGGTACACGGAGATGCTCAAATGAGCACCGTGTACCGGAGAGGTGCACTGACAGGACTTAGCATGACGTCTAGCAATGTGACCAGTCTGTAGCCAATGAGATAATACACACGTGACTGGTCACATGCTATGACGACGTCACCGAAGGTCCTATCATCAGTCCTGGTTACCGGGAGGGCGCAGCGATGATCGGAAGGAAAAGCGGCGGGAGACAGAGTGCAGGACGCGTCGCGGGGACCTGTAAGTATAATGGCAATGTTTATTAACTGTATGTGTATATGTATAATGTGTTTGTATGTGTTTGTGTTTGCCTGCCATTGTTTTCATTGGGGTTCAAAGGTGTTCGTCAAATGTTCGTCGAACGTTCGCTGAACTAACCCTCCGTTCGACTAACCGAACTCGAACACTATGGGGGTGGCTCAACACTAATCATGTGATTCATGTCCTTGAACCTGACACATCATCTGATCGCTTTGCCTTCTAGCAAACCGATCAGATGATATTGAATCTGGATTGGACATCATGGGACCCTTGACTCAGGACTATGGCGGAGGGGGGAGGGGGGTTCTTTATTTCAATAAAGATGGCGTCACTAATTGTGTTGTGCTTTATTTCTAACAAAAATATTTTTCTCTGTCTTGTGTTTTTTTTTATCTTTATTGGAAATTCATGGTGGCCATGTCTAATACTGGCATGACACCATGGATTTCGGGCCAAGTACAGCAGGCAAGCAGGGGCTGCCCCCAACCACCAGCTGCCTATTTGTACCCGGTTGTGAACCAAAAATATAGGGAAGCCCTTTTTTTAATTATTTAATGAATTTCATGAAATAAAAAAAAAAAAATGACGTGGGCTTTTATGTAGTCGCCAGAACAGCTCTCAAACCAAAGTAAAAGAGAGGAAATTGAGAAGAAACAGTATGGGCACAGCCTGTAGAAGGTTGGAAATCATCTGGAATCATGCCTGGTCTCTCTCTCCTCATTCACGTTCCCTTTTGTCATGCTTTACAAATGCAGCTCTGCTCATTGACATTTCCTTTCCCATCCTTTACACTGCAGCTCTGCTCATTCACGTTTCCTTTACCATGCTTTACACTGCAGCTCTGCTCAATCATGTTTCCTTTCCCGTGCTTTACACTGCAGCTCTGCTCATTCACGTTTCCTTTCCCATGCTTTACACTGCAGCTCTGCTCATTCATGTTTCCTTTACCATGCTTTACACTGCAGCTCTGTTCGTTGACGTTTCCTTTCCCATGCTTTACACTACAGCTCTGTTCGTTGACATTTCCTTTTCCATGCTTTACACTGCAGCTCTGCTCATTCACGTTTCCTTTTCCATGCTTTACACTGCAGCTCTGCTCATTCCCATTCCCTTCCTCATACGTTATACTGTATGTGTGTTTCAAAAAGCATCCAAAACACTGTGTTTTGGATGCATTTTGAATGCGGTCCCCCTCGGCTCTGCTACATCCCTATAGAGCAAGGCTGGCTGTGAGACAGAGACGCGCGATCAGAATGAACTCGGATGAACTTCACCCGATTTCATTGTCATCGCGCGGCTCTGTCTGTGGCGCAGCCTGATTTGCGATCACAGGTGAAGGACTCACCGGTGACCGCAAATCCCCAGAGTGACTGAAGAGAGCCACGTGATCAGCAGTGCCATCACTCAGGTTACCCGCGGGTAACCTGAGTGACGTCATCGCTGATCACGTGGCTCACTTCAGTTGCTGCGTGGAGCTGACAGAGAGTGACGGTGTTCGACGGTCACTCCTGTCAGCTTCATGTAGCAGAGCTGAAAGCGTCGCGGGACCTTGTGTGGATTACGCCGAACCTGGAGGGATGTTTTGGGATTAATAAAGTGGTGAAAGAGGGTGTTTCTTTTTTGTCTTTTATTCCAAATAAAGGATTTTTCGGGTGTATGTGTTTATTTTCTTAAACTTACAGGTTAATCATGGGGGGTGTCTCATAGACGCCTGCCATGATTAACCCAGGACTTAGTGGCAGCTATGGGCTGTCATTAACTCCTTATTACCCCAATTGCCACCGCAACAGGACAATTCGGGATGAGCCGGGTAGAGTCCTGGGACTGTCGCATTTAATGGATGCGGTAATTCCAGGTGGCTGCTGGCTGAAATTTTTAGGCTGGGGGGCTCCCCATAACGTGGGGCTCCCCATCCTGAGAATATCACCCTTCAACCGTATGGCTTTATCTTGGCTGGTATCAAGATTGGGGGGGAACACACGCCTTTTTTTTAATAATTTATTTTACTGCACTACATAGACCCGCCCACAGGCGGCTTTGATTAGTTGCAGTGAGACAGCTGTCACTTAGTATGTGGGTGGATCTGATTGCAGTCAATCATAGGCGCCAGTGGGCGGGGGAAGCAGTAAATACGAGCTAGAATAATGATCGGCCGGCATTTTCAGAAGCAGAAGAAGCCGCCGCAGTATGACAGCTGTGCAGCGCCGTGTCAGTGATCAGTCTGTGATCGGTGAGTATGAGAGAGGGGTGAAGAGGGAGAGACAGACAGACAGAGAGAGACTGACGGACAGTCTATCTACACCGCCAGCTTCCGCCAGCTGCCCAATTACAGCGAGTTCACAAAATGGACGATGGCGTATATAGCCCCTATGACGCTGTGTGAGAAATGAAAGTATCGGAGCAGATGTTGTTTTATTTGTCGGATACCGAATGTCTCGAATAGCCTGTCTAACATGGTACAAAGATATATATTACCTGTATCGAATAGCCTGTTATCCGTCGGATACCGAATAGTGGCGAATACATTCGCTCATCCCTAATAAAAACACCAAAGAATGGCTAAGAGGAAAACACTGGACTATTCTGAAGTGGCTTCTATGAGTCCTGACTAGAGTTGAGCGCGGTTCGCGGTTCGAGGTTCTCCAGTTCGCGGCTCGAGTGATTTTGGGGGCTGTTCTAGATCAAACTAGAACTCGAGCTTTTTGCTAAAGCTCGATAGTTCTAGATACGTTCAAGAACGGTTCTAGCAGCAAAAAGCAGGGCTTTTTACAGCTACAGTGTGCAGGAGCCATCGCTGGCAGCCTGCCAGAAGCTAGTAACCAAGATAAACATCGGGTATCTAAGCAAAGCGCTTTGGTTAGTAACCCGATGTTTAGTTTATCCTAGTGACGTGCAGGAAGCCCACACTTCCCCGCTCAGCTCACTCCGCCCCCTCCTGCACGCGGCATGTACACACACACTCACACACGTCCCCAGCCATGCAGTCCACGACACTGACGTCCTCCTGGCACTCTGCACACATGGTACTGCTCGGCTTACCTGTGGTGATGAAGTCCCGACCTCAGTGCTGTCACTGTCCTCCATGGCCGCCGCTTGTCACATCACCTTCTCTCGCTTCCGACCCGAGACTGACTAGCGGTGACGTCACGGGCCTCTTGCGATACTTGGCTGTGAAGGCGGCGGTCATTGAACTCAGTGACAGGTGCTGTCAGCAGTGCAGGAGATCAGCGCAGGTAATGTACCTCGCTGACAGCAGCACTTGTCATCCCCTGCAGTGACCTGGGATGACCCATTGATGTTAGCTCAGGTCACTGCACTGCTCTCCCAGCCAATGGGGAACATCCTGCTCTTCATTGACTGGGACAGTGTGGATCGTCATGGCAACCCCTTGGATTACACCAGACCTGGATTTGTTTTTCTTTCTAATAAATTGGTTAAAAAGGGAATGTATTGGGGAGTGTTTTTTCAAATAAAAATGTGTTTGTCGTCTATTTTTTTTTATTACTGACTGGGTTGGTGATGTCGGGTATCTGATAGACGCCTGACCTCACCAACCCCAGGGCTTGGTGCCAGGTGACATTACACATCTGGTATTAACCCCATATATTACCCCGTTTGCCACCGCACCAGGGCACGGGATGAGCTGGGGCGAAGCACCAGGATTGGCGCATCTAATGGATGCGCCACTTCTGGGGCGGCTGCGGCCTGCTATTTTTAGGCTGGGGAGAGTCCAATAACCATGGACCTCCCTAGTCTGAGAATATCAGACCCCAGCTGTCTGCTTTACCTTGGCTGGTGATCCAATTTTGGGGGGACCCCTGCGTGTTTTTTTTTTTTATTATTTCTTTAATTTAAAATAACAGCGTGGGGTGCCCTCAGTTTTGGATTACCAGCCAAGGTGAGGCTGCCAGTTGTGGTCTGCAGGCTGCAGCCGTCTGCTTTACCCTAGCTGGCTACAAAAATAGGGGGAACCCTACGTCATTTTTTTTTTCATTTTTTTGGCTAAATACAAAGCTAAGCACCCCTTAGTGCCACATGAAAGGCACCAAAGGGTGCAAAATTACAAAATGCAGGAGAGTGGGGCATTATGTGTCTTTCTGCCATTATAATGACAGAAAAGACTGATATGAAGTGTACAAGCACAGGAAAATCACCAGAGCGCTCTACGCTGTGAAAAGCAGTAGAAAATGGCACTGGAGTGAACATGTGACCACCTCATGTAGGTTGAAGCTAAGGATCCTGGGTAAATTTATGTATTTTCCCTCCTTCAGTTTTTTTGCAGTACACAAAAAAAAACGGAAGGCACACGGATGACAAACAGATGACATACGGACCGTCTACGGAACGGAAACGGATGCCACACGGATGCACCCATGAAAAAAAACGGACTGTTTTTTGCAGACCACAAAAATGGATTGGTCGTGTGAATGTAGCCTTATTCTGATCTGCCGTTTATAAACAGCAGGCAGAAATAAATTAATAACGCCCCCTAGCGTCAGAAAATCTTCGGGGTTTCAGGGCTAGCTGAGACCCTGGAGATCATGATTCAGGACGCTTTTTCCGGTCCCCGCTCACGTGATCACAGGTATACATCGTATACCGATGATCACGTTACAGTAAATGACAGCGCCGGTAAAAAATTATTTATCTCCCATCTGGCATGAACAAACATGATAAATCTCCTCCCCGGTCTCCTCCGGTCCCCCGGTGTCGCCAAAGTGCCCCCCCCTGATGCCCTCCCAGAAATCCAAGATGGCCGCGCGCACAGCAGCGCGCCGGCCGCATTCACCCTACTCCTCTGATTTCTGTCGCATGTGCCATGACACATGCGACAGAAAACTCCTCCCCAGGCCCTGCCAGGTCACCCCCTATAACCCCACCGGTGTTCCCCGGTGTCCCACGGTACCTGTGCAGCGTTGATCCCCCCACGGCCCTCTCCTTCACAATAGACGCTGCCGCATGCACAGAGCGGCTGTCAGCTCAGCTTCCTGTGTTGAGACACAGTGAGTGGTGGTTATGCATCCGTAAGCTAAATGGGTGGCACGGTGGCTCAGTGGTTAGCACTGCAGTCTTGCAGCACTGAGGTCCTGGGTTCAAGACTCACCAAGGGCACCATCTGCAAGGAGTTTGTATGTTCTCCCCGTGTTTGCATGGGTTTCCTCCGGGTACTCCGGTTTCCTCCCACACTCCAAAGACATACAGCGCTATAGAATTAATAATGCTATATTAATGAATAAATTAATATTATTACTGCAATGCCCTGCTCATGAGGTAAGGAACATAATTGATCAGGAGAGCTATATAATACATTTCCAAATGGAGGGATTTGCTTTTATAGTTTCCCTGCTGAACGACTACCAAACATGAGAGTCCGTTATACGCCACAAGAAAACACATCTAAATAGCGAGTTCTGTTGTTAAGTATTCATTCAACTGGATAACTGGACTTAAAGGGGTATTCCATCTCCAAGATCCTATCCTCACTATATAGTAGGTGGAATAGCAATAATATCAGCAAATACCAATATTTGGAAATGTAGAATAGTTCTCCTGATTAGGCATGCCCTTACCTCATGAGCAGGGCATTGCAGCTTTGGTAGCAAACATTATGACATGGACTCTGCTGCTGTGGACCCGGGGAGAGTGAGTGCAGATTCATTCCACCCACACTCCTCACATGAAGGGTCTGCACTCCTAGAAAATGGGGGATACGTTCCCTGAGTGTCTCCCCCCCATATTCTAGACGGTCCAGAGTCGTCGTGGGACCCCTTTATTTTTTTTCTTACAATAAATTGGTGAAAGAGGAAATGTTTTGGGGACTGTTTTTTCAAATAAATTTCTTTTGTCGATTTTTTTTTTTGTTAGTACTGACAGTTTATGATGTTGGGTATCTAATAGATGCCATGACATCACAAACTGCTGGGTTTGATCTCAGGTGACTTTACAGCTAGTATCAACCCAATTTATTACCCCGTTTGCCACTGCACCAGGGCACGGGATGAGCTGGGGTGAAGCGCCAGGATTGGCGCATCTAGTGGATGCGCCATGTCTGGGGTGCCTGCGGCCTGCTATTTTTAGGCTGTGAAGGCCCAATAACTATGGACCTTCCCACCCTGAGAATACCAGACCACAGCTGTCCGCTTTACCTTGGCTGGTGATCCAATTTGGGGGGGACCCTACTTTTTTTGTGTAATTAATAATATTTATAAAATAATTATAAAAAAAGAGCCTGGGGGGACCTCCACATTGGATCCCCAACCACGGTAAAGCTGCCAGCTGTGGTTTTCAGGCTACAGCCGTCTGCTTTACCCTAGCTGGCTATCAAAAATGGGGGGACCCAACGTCATTTTTTTTTTAACTATTTTTTAAATAGAAAAAATTAATGGGCTTCCCTGTATTTTGATTGCCAACCAAGGTAGATGGGGGTGGCAACCCATAGCTGTCTGCTTTATCTGCACTGAGAATCAAAAATACCGCGGAGCGCTACGTCATTTTTTTTAAAGATTTATTTTTACAGCACTGTGATGTCCAGCAATCAAAATACAGGGAAGCCCATTTTGTTTTTAGTTATTTAAACAAATAATTAAAAAAAAATATATATGGGCTCCCGCTGCATTTTTTGTATTGCCAGCTAAGGGTAATCCAAGCAGCTACTGGCTGCTAACCCCCACTGCTTGGTGTTACCTTCACTGGCAATGGAAAATCCAGGGAAGCATTTTTTATTTTTTTTGCCAAAAAACTACAAAAAAAGGACGTGAGCTTCGCCATATTTTTGTATGCTAGCCAGGTATAGCAGGCAGATGCTGGAAGAGTTGGATACAGCGCCAGAAGATGGCGCTTCTATGAAGCCATTTTCTGAGGCGGCTGCAGACTGCAATTCGCAGCAGTGGGGCCCAGAAAGCTCAGGCCAACCTGTGCTGCGGATTCCAATCCCCAGCTGCCTAGTTGTACCTGGCTGGACACAAAAATGGGGCGAAGCCTACGTCATTTGTTTTCTAATTATTTCATGAAATTCATGAAATAAGAAAAAAAGGGCTTCCCTTTATTTTTGGTTCCCAGCCGGGTACAAATAGGCAACTGGGGGTTGGGGGCAGCCGTACCTGCCTGCTGTACCTGGCTAGCATACAAAAATATGGCGAAGCCCACATAATTTTTTCAGGGGGCAAAAAACTTCTGCATACAGTCCTGGATGGAGTATGCTGAACCTTGTAGTTCTGCAGCTGCTGTCTGTCTGTATGGAGAAGAGCAGACAGCAGCTGCAGAACTACAAGGCTCAGCATACTCCATCCAGGACTGTATGCAGAAGTTTTTTACCCACCAAAAAAATGACGTGGGCTTCGCCATATTTTTGTATGCTAGCCAGGTACAGCAGGCAGCCACGGGCTGCCTCCAACCCCCAGTTGCCTATTTGTACCCGGCTGGGAACCAAAAATATAGGGAAGCCCGGTTTTTTTAAATATTTCACTTATTTCATGAAATAATTAAAAAACAAATGACGTGGGCTTCGCCTCATTTTTGTGTCCAGCCAGGTACAACTAGACAGCTGGGGATTGGAATCCACAGCACAGGTTAGCCCGAGGTTTCTGGGCGCCTCTTCTGCGAATTGCAGTCCGCAGCCGCCCCAGAAAATGGCGCTCTCATAGAAGCGCCATCATCTGGCGCTGTATCCAACTCTTCCAACAGCCCTGGAGCCGGGTGGCTTGTTGAGTAATCATGAGTTAATACTGGCTTTGTTTTACTAGCCAGTATTAAGCCAGAAATTCTTAATGTCAGGCACGTTTGACCCGGCCATTAAGAATCTCCAATAAAGGGTTAAAAAAAAACACCACACAGAGAAAAAATACTTTAATAGAAATAAATACACAGACACATTAGAGACTCCATCTTTATTACCCCCTGTCAGCCTTCCACGATCCATGGTCTTCTGTCTTTCTCGTTCAACAAATGCAGCTCTGCTCCATCACTGCTGCATGGGGGAAGACGCTGCTTCCCGTGCAGCCTTCACTCCGTGAAGCGTGCAGCCTTCACTCCGTGAGAGATCAGTGCTGCTGGCTGCTGGTGGTGACAGACGCGTTACCATAGCAACAGGGCTCCGATCATGTGATTCCCGGAGCCGCGGTTAGCGGTGACGTCACCGCTAACTGCATTGCTATGGCAACGGTGATCTCCGTTAATGACCGGCTGTGTCGACCGTATGCTAGAGCATGTCGCCGGTACACGGCGATACACAAATGTGCACCGTGTACCGGAGAGTGCAATCACAGGTCCTACATGACGCGTCATAGTAATGTGACCAGTCTGTGGCCAATGAGATAATAGCCACGTGACTGGTCACATGGCTATTTTGACGTCACGATAGGTCCTGCATCACTGCTGGCAGTGCTGGTCACCGGGAGGATTCAGCGATCATCGGATGGAATAGCGGCAGGAGACAGAGTGCAGGAGAGATCGCGGGGACCGGTAAGTGTTATGGTAATGTTTATTAACTGTATGTGTACATTTATAATGCGTTTTTATGTGTTTGTGATTGCCTCCCATTACTGTATATCCTATTGGTTCGAGTTCGGTTCGTCGAACGTTCGCCGAACTGAACTCAAACGAGACCTCCGTTCGACGAACCGAACTCGAGCCGAACCACGGCCAGTTCGCTCATCTCTAGTCCTGACCTAAATCCTATTGAGCATCTTTGGAAAGAGCTGAAACATGCCATCTGGAAAAGGCAACCTTCAAACTACAGACAACTGGAGCAGTTTCCTCTTGAGGAGTGGCCAAAATATCTGTCGAAAGGAGCATTAGTCTCATTGACAGTTACAGGAATTGTTTGATTGATGTGTTTGCCTCAAAAGGCTGTGCAGCAAAATATTAGGAACCATCATTTCTGCACAGGCCAATTTCATGAGTTTTGGGGGTTTTTTGTTTGTTTGTTTTTTTTTTTTTTTAATTCTGTGGAAGCAGAAAAGCAATGTCTGACATGCATTTGTTCATTTTCATAGATTTTTTTATTTATTACTACTTTTGTCATTCAAGTTATTTCTGTGACCTTTGTAGGTTTTTCCTTCATTAAACGAGGAGTACCAACAATTTTATATATATACTAGATGGTGGCCCGATTCTAACGCATCGGGTATTCTAGATATGTGCCCTTATCGTGGTTCAGTCAGGATCGTTGTGTATGCAGCATCCTGGTCTGTGTCCCATCCTGGTATAGTCTCCATCCGTGTATGAACCCCATCCTGGTATGTGGGTGTCTGTGTTTGATATGTGTCTGTGGGCGGTGTTTGATATCAGCGGGGTTGTGTCTGTTTGTGTGTGTGTGTGTGTGTGTGCGGCGGTGTGTGTGCATGGTGGTTTGTGTGTGCCGGTGTGTGTGTTTGTGTTGGACTGTGTGGGAGTCGTGATGTGTGTGTGTGTGTGTGTGTGTGTGTGTGTGTGACTTAATTTCCCGTTTGCCATGAATAGTAATGATTGGCTCATGAGCACTCCAGGATGCAGCTCAGCCACTAACCACCAATGAATGCAGGGGAAGCACATGGCTACTTAAATATTAACTCTTCAGTGAATATTAAGTAGCCGCTCACGAATAGTAATGAGCGGCTCATGAATAGTAATGAGCGGTCCCTTAACATTCCCAGAAGTGTTAATCTTTCAGTAGCCATGTGCTTCCCCTGCATTTATTGTTGGTTAGTGGGAGAGCTGCGTCCCTGAGTGCTGGGTTCCTAGTGTGCCGCAGCTGCGTCTCCTCCGCTTCCCATCCCTCTGTGTCTCTGTGGCATAGTTGGGTCACTGACCTGCGCTTTGGGGCCTCCTGTGGGTCAGGGCTTAAGGGCGCTTTCACACTTACGTTGAACGTCCTCCGTTGCAATCTGCCGCCTTGAGGAATTATGGTAACCGTTGCAGGAATCCGTTTATTGCTCATAGGCTTCTATTAAGGGCGGATTGCAAAGGATGGTCTTGCGTTGCATCCGCCCCACGGCGCATCAGTTGTTTTGTCGGTGACCGTCAGAGCCCATCAGGCGGAAGGAACGCTGAATGTAGCGTTTTTTGTTGCTGTAAAAAAAGCACTCCGCAGGATTCCGTCGGGATTCGTTAAGAGGCATAATGAATTTCTATGGTGCTGGATTCCGTCGCCATGTGTTTGGTGACGGATTTTAGTGCAGGATTCCGTCACGTTCTACTGAGCATGCTCAGCATTTCCAGCAGTACGTTCTAAATCGTTAAAAGCACTACTGGTCTCTCTCTCTCTCTCTGTCGGTGTCTCTCTCTCTCTGTCGGCTGGTCTCTCTCTCTCTGTCGGTCGGTTTCTCTGTCGGTCTCTATCTCTCTCTGTCAGTCTATCTCTGTCTCTGTCAATGTCGGTCTCTCTCTCTCTGTCGGTCTGTCTCTCCCTCTCTCCCCCTCTCTCATACTCACCGATCACCGGCGCGGCACTGCACAGCTGTCACACTGTGGTGGCTTCTCCTGTTTTGACAATGTCGGTCGCTCATTATTCCATCTCGTATTCCCTGCTTCCCCCGCCCACCGGCGCCTATGATTGATTGCAGTCAGACATGCCCACACGCTGAGTGAAAGCTGTCTCACTGCAACTAATCACAGCCGCCAGTGGGCGCGTCTATTTCGTGAAGTGCAATAAATAAAGAAATAATAAAAAAAAAATGGCGTGCGGTCCCCCCCAATCTTGATACCAGCTAAGATAAAGTCACACAGCTGAAGGCTGGTATTCTCAGGATGGGGAGCCCCATGTTATGTGGAGCCCCCCAGCCTAAAAATTTCAACCAGCAGCCACCCAGAATTGCCGCATCCATTAGATGCGACAGTCCCGGGACTCTACCCGGCTCATCCCGAATTGCCCTGGTGCGGTGGCAATCGGGGTAATAAGGAGTTAATGGTAGCCCATACCTGCCACTAAGTCCTAGATTAATTATGGCAGGCGTCTATGAGACACCTCCCCTCCCATGATTAACCTGTAAGTGAAAGTAAATAAACATATACACTGAAAAAATCCTTTATTTGAAATAAAAGACAAAAAACACCCTCTTTCACCACTTTATTAAAATCCCCAAATACCCCTCCAGGTTCGGCGTAATCCACAGAGGTACCATGACGCTTTCAGCTCTGCTACATGAAGCTGAATGGAGCGGCCGTAAAACACCGCCTCTGACTGTGAGCTCCAGGCAGCAACTGAAGTGAATCGCGCTGTCAGTGGAGAAGTGGAGACGTCACTCAGGTATTGTCGGTGTGTGTGCTGTGATGATGGGTGCAGTAGTGCCTGGGTGTGTGCGGTGATTATGAGTGTGGTAGTGCCTGCGTGTGTGCTGTGATGTTGGGTGCGGTAGTGCCTGGGTGTGTGCGGTGATGATGGGCGCGGTAGTGCCAGTGTATGTGTGGTGATGATGGGAGCGGTAGTGCTGGTCAATGTGCGGTGATGATAAAAGCGGTAGTGCTGGTGTATGTGCGGTGATGATGGGTGCAGTAGTGCCGGTGTATGTGCAGTGATGATGGGAGTGGTAGTGTCGGTGTATGTGCTGGGATGATGGGTGCAGTAGTGCCGGTGTATGTGCGGTGATGATGGGTGCAGTAGTGCCGGTGTATGTGCGGTGATGATGGGTGCAGTAGTGCCGGTGTATGTGCAGTGATGATGGGAGCGGTAGTGTCGGTGTATGTACGGTGATGATGGGTGCAGTAGTGCCGGTGTATGTGCGGTGATGATGGGTGCAGTAGTGCCGGTGTATGTGCGGTGATGATGGGAGCGGTAGTGCCAATGTATGTGTGGTGAGGATGTTGTCAGGGTTTTGGCGAGTGGGCGTGTCCTAATTGAGCGGTCGTCGCTGCTGATTTGGTGTGGGTAGAGTAAGGTGTGGGTGTGTGGGGGATGTGATGCAGGGCCGCTGCTGATTGGGTGAGGTGGAGGGAGGGGTGGGTATGTGGAGGGGTGTTCGGCCTGTTGGGGCTGTGTGGGTGTGGTTTAGGCTATTTCAGCATATGACGTCATTTATTGGACAGACAGACAGAGAGACAGAATAGAGCAATTTTTATATATATATATATATATATATATATACAGTTAGGTCCAGAAATATTTGGACAGTGACACAATTTTCGCGAGTTGGGCTCTGCATGCCACCACATTGGATTTGAAATGAAATCTCTACAACAAAATTCAAGTGCAGATTGTAACGTTTAATTTGAAGGTTTGAACAAAAATATCTGATAGAAATTGTAGGAATTGTACACATTTCTTTACAAACACTCCATATTTTAGGAGGTCAAAAGTAATTGGACAAATAAACCAAACCCAAACAAAATATTTTTATTTTCAATATTTTGTTGCGAATCCTTTGGAGGCAATCACTGCCTTAAGTCTGGAACCCATTTTGCACTCATGAACTCCTGAGTAGCTTTGGCTGTATGCTTGGGGTCATTGTCCATCTGTACTATGAAGCGCCGTCCGATCAACTTTGCGGCATTTGGCTGAATCTGGGCTGAAAGTATATCCCGGTACACTTCAGAATTCATCCGGCTACTCTTGTCTGCTGTTATGTCATCAATAAACACAAGTGACCCAGTGCCATTGAAAGCCATGCATGCCCATGCCATCACGTTGCCTCCACCATGTTTTACAGGGGATGTGGTGTGCCTTGGATCATGTGCCGTTCCCTTTCTTCTCCAAACTTTTTTCTTCCCATCATTCTGGTACAGGTTGATCTTTGTCTCATCTGTCCATAGAATACTTTTCCAGAACTGAGCTGGCTTCATGAGGTGTTTTTCAGCAAATTTAACTCTGGCCTGTCTATTTTTGGAATTGATGAATGGTTTGCATCTAGATGTGAACCCTTTGTATTTACTTTCATGGAGTCTTTTCTTTACTGTTGACTTAGAGACAGATACACCTACTTCGCTGAGAGTGTTCTGAACTTCAGTTGATGTTGTGAACGTGTTCTTCTTCACCAAAGAAAGTATGCGGCGATCATCCACCACTATTGTCATCCGTGGAAGCCCAGGCCTTTTTGAGTTCCCAAGCTCACCAGTCAATTCCTTTTTTCTCAGAATGTACCCGACTGTTGATTTTGCTACTCCAAGCATGTCTGCTATCTCTCTGATGGATTTTTTCTTTTTTTCAGCCTCAGGATGTTCTGCTTCACCTCAATTGAGAGTTCCTTAGACCGCATGTTGTCTGGTCACAGCAACAACTTCCAAATGCAAAACCACACACCTGTAATCAACCCCAGACCTTTTAACTACTTTATTGATTACAGGTTAACGAGGGAGACGCCTTCAGAGTTAATTGCAGCCCTTAGAGTCCCTTGTCCAATTACTTTTGGTCCCTTGAAAAAGAGGTGGCTATGCATTACAGAGCTATGATTCCTAAACCCTTTCTCCGATTTGGATGTGAAAACTCTCATATTGCAGCTGGGAGTGTGCACTTTCAGCCCATATTATATATATAATTGTATTTCTGAACATGTTTTTGTAAACAGCTAAAATAACAAAACTTGTGTCACTGTCCAAATATTTCTGGACCTAACTGTATATATATATATATATATATATATATATATATATATATATATATTGAACTCATTGAATGTCTGAATACCAGGGAGAGAATATGAACAAAACATTCCACATAAAAATCTAATCTCTATTATGAAGCATTAAAAATCACCTTCTCATTCAAAGAGTTTTCTTTATTTTCATGACTCTGAAAGTTGTAGATTCACAATGAAGGCATCAAAACTATGAATTAACACATGGGAATGAAATACTTAACAAAAAAGTGCGAAACAACTGAAAATCTGTCTTATATTCTAGGTTCTTCAAAGTAGCCAACTTTTGCTTTGATTACTGCTTTGCAAACTCTTGGCATTCTCTTGATGAGCTTCAAGAGGTAGTCACCGGAAATGGTCTTCCAACAGTCTTGAAGGAGTTCCCAGAGATGCTTAGCACTTGTTGGCTCTTTTCCCTTCACTCTGCGGTCCAGCTTACCCCAAACCATCTCGATTGGGTTCAGGTCTGGTGACTGTGGAGGCCAGGTCATCTGGCGTAGCACCCCATCACTCTCCTTCTTAGTCAAATAGCCCTTACACCGGCTGGAGGTGTGTTTGGGGTCATTGTCCTGTTGAAAAATAAATGATGGTCCAACTAAACGCAAACCGGATGGAATAGCATTTCGCTGCAAGATGCTGTGGTAGCCATGCTGGTTCAGTATGCCTCCAATGTTGAATAAATCCCCAACAGTGTCACCAGCAAAGCACCCCCACACCATCACACCTCCTCCTCCATGATTCACGGTGGGAACCAGGCATGTAGAGTCCATCCGTTCACCTTTTCTGCGTCGCACAAAGACTCGGTGGTTGGATCCAAAGATCTCAAATTTGGACTCATCAGACCAAAGCACAGATTTCCACTGGTCTAATGTTCATTCCTTGTGTTCTTTAGCCCAAACAAGTCTGTTCTGCTTATTGCTTGTCCTTAGCAGTGGTTTCCTAGCAGCTATTTTACCATGAAGGCCTGCTCCACAAAGTCCCCTCTTAACAGTTGTTCTAGAGATGTGTCTGCTGCTAGAACTCTGACCTGGTCTCTAATCTGAGCTGCTGTTAACCTGTGATTTCTGAGCTGGTGACTCGGATAAACTTATCCTCCGCAGCAGATGCGACTCTTGGTCTTCCTTTCCTGGGGCGGTCCTCATGTGAGCCAGTTTCTTTGTTGCGTTTGATGGTTTTTGCCACTGCACTTGGGGACACTTTCAAAGTTTTCACAATTTTTCGGACTGACTGACCTTCATTTCTTAAAGTAATGATGGCCACTCGTTTTTCTTTACTTAGCTGCTTTTTTCTTGCCATAATATAAATTCTAACAATCTATTCAGTAGGACTATAAGCTGTGTATCCACCAGACTTCTGCACAACACAACTGATGGTCCCAACCCCATTTACAGTTAGGTCCAGAAATATTTGGACAGTGACACAAGTTTTGTTATTTTAGCTGTTTACAAAAACATGTTCAGAAATACAATTATATATATAATATGGGCTGAAAGTGCACACTCCCAGCTGCAATATGAGAGTTTTCACATCCAAATCGGAGAAAGGGTTTAGAAATCATAGCTCTGTAATGCATAGCCTCCTCTTTTTCAAGGGACCAAAAGTAATTGGACAAGGGACTCTAAGGGCTGCAATTAACTCTGAAGGCGTCTCCCTCGTTAACCTGTAATCAATGAAGTAGTTAAAAGGTCTGGGGTTGATTACAGGTGTATGGTTTTGCATTTGGAAGCTGTTGCTGTGACCAGACAACATGCGGTCTAAGGAACTCTCAATTGAGGTGAAGCAGAACATCCTGAGGCTGAAAAAAAGAAAAAATCCATCAGAGAGATAGCAGACATGCTTGGAGTAGCAAAATCAACAGTCGGGTACATTCTGAGAAAAAAGGAATTGACTGGTGAGCTTGGTAACTCAAAAAGGCCTGGGCGTCCACGGATGACAACAGTGGTGGATGATCGCCGCATACTTTCTTTGGTGAAGAAGAACCCGTTCACAACATCAACTGAAGTCCAGAACACTCTCAGTGAAGTAGGTGTATCTGTCTCTAAGTCAACAGTAAAGAGAAGACTTCATGAAAGTAAATACAAAGGGTTCACATCTAGATGCAAACCATTCATCAATTCCAAAAATAGACAGGCCAGAGTTAAAGTTGCTGAAAAACACCTCATGAAGCCAGCT
The DNA here is from genome assembly GCF_048569485.1 of Anomaloglossus baeobatrachus. NCBI lineage: Eukaryota > Metazoa > Chordata > Amphibia > Anura > Aromobatidae > Anomaloglossus > Anomaloglossus baeobatrachus. The sequence goes on from NC_134362.1 coordinate 157,144,473, forward strand.
CAGTTCTGGAAAAGTATTCTATGGACAGATGAGACCAAGATCAACCTGTACCAGAATGATGGGAAGAAAAAAGTTTGGAGAAGAAATGGAACGGCACATGATCCAAGGCACACCACATCCTCTGTAAAACATGGTGGAGGCAACATGATGGCATGGGCATGCATGGCTTTCAATGGCACTGGGTCACTTGTGTTTATTGATGACATAACAGCAGACAAGAGTAGCCGGATGAATTCTGAAGTGTACCGGGATATACTATCAGCCCAGATTCAGCCAAATGCCGCAAAGTTGATCGGACGGCGCTTCATAGTACAGATGGACAATGACCCCAAGCATACAGCCAAAGCTACCCAGGAGTTCATGAGTGCAAAAAAGTGGAACATTCTGCAGTGGCCAAGTCAATCACCAGATCTTAACCCAATTGAGCATGCATTTCACTTGCTCAAATCCAGACTTAAGACGGAAAGACCCACAAACAAGCAAGACCTGAAGGCTGCGGCTGTAAAGGCCTGGCAAAGCATTAAGAAAGAGGAAACCCAGCGTTTGGTGATGTCCATGGGTTCCAGACTTAAGGCAGTGATTGCCTCCAAAGGATTCGCAACAAAATATTGAAAATAAAATTTTTTTTTTTGGGTTTGGTTTATTTGTCCAATTACTTTTGACCTCCTAAAATATGGAGTGTTTGGAAAAAAATGTGTACAATTCCTACAATTTCTATCAGATATTTTTGTTCAAACCTTCAAATTAAACGTTACAATCTGCACTTGAATTCTGTTGTAGAGGTTTCATTTCAAATCCAATGTGGTGGCATGCAGAGCCCAACTCGCGAAAATTGTGTCACTGTCCAAATATTTCTGGACCTAACTGTATAAGGCAAGAAATCCCACTTATTAAACCTGACAGGGCACACCTGTGAAGTGAAAACCATTTCCGGTGACTACCTCTTGAAGCTCATCAAGAGAATGCCAAGAGTGTGCAAAGCAGTAATCAAAGCAAAAGGTGGATACTTTGAAGAACCTACAATATAAGACATATTTTCAGTTGTTTCACACTTTTTTTGTCAAGTATTTCATTTCACATGTGTCAATTCATAGTTTTGATGCCTTCAATGTGAATCTACAATTTTCAGAGTCATGAAATAAAAGAAAACTCTTTGAATGAGAAGGTGTGTCCAAACATTTGGTCTGTACTGTATATACTGACAAAACAGTAACGTCCAGCAGTGTTGTGCTAAAATAACGTAGTGGGGATCACATAAAATACAATAGGTACTAACTGTACAAATATATCTTCTTGACAAGAGCAAAATTAACCATGAGTAGGAAAACATTGCAGTATCATACATATGCATCCACATGAAGCCTAAATAGGTCACCAAAAATAAATATCAATAGGGCGAAAGCTCAACAGGGGAACAATATCCCAGTGAGTAGAAGCAAGTCTTGCAAAATGCCTGATAGAAAATAAAAGTATAAATATCGACACAACTTGGGAGTAGATTACTTGAGTGAAAACAGGGGGGCTCCAAGGAATCTGACCCCAACACCTGTTTCACGTATTGCGGTAGCTTACTTTGTCAATGGGAGTACCTTAATTGATGATGCAGAACTTTTTGAGCAAGTGACTGTGATCCCATGTCTCGGGACATCCAATGAGATGGGTATTGCGGAGCATGTGCCGCTGACTGATAGAGATCGCCCACCGTTGCCCCGGCATCAGGGCCCAGTGCACATGTCAAGAAGTGGGGACGTGTCATCCTGGTGTAACGGGGTGCCAGGGGTGCCTCAGGGATTATAGTCGTGGCCCCTTCTGTTAGGCTTACCCCTGGTGCCGCCGTCACTTTTGGGACAGGAGATGACTTGGTGGGGCAGAGTGTGGTGGTACAGACGCCGTCGTCAGTTGTACAGAGACTCTGCAGACATGGATCAATTGAACCAGCAGGCATTTTATTAAACACTTCTTCACAGAGGCACAACACTTCAGGTGACTTCACACTTTTTGGCTGAGGGGAAAAACCTGTTCCTGACGTCTCCTCCAGTGGGGATGTGCCCGGCTAATCTACTTCACCTGGCTCCCACGACGGCTACCCACAGACCGGCCCACACCGGTACTGCTTCGCACTTGAGGTTCCGCCTTCTCCTTTTCTCTCCGGCTTTCCTATTCACTCAGCTCCCACACTCTGCCCCTTCTCTGCTTCTTCTCTCCCGTCCCGGACACAACTCCCTGCTAGTTCTAACTTTTTCCTCTACAACTCAACTTCTCCCTCCCCTTTCTGCTGCCGGCTCCTCCTTTCCTCTGCCCTGTTTCTGTGGAGACAGCCGTCCCACCCGGCCACTAGGGGGACCCCTAAAAACAGTGCATATAACAATAAAACATTTTTATTAAACAACATTAACATTCCGGGGAAACTGTACCTCTTTGTAAGGGGTCTGCCCACCCCTTACACTGGCTGACAGACATGCGCACAGCCACACCAGAGATGCCAAGTGAGAAGCGGGAGGGCTCTACAGCAGGGTGCATGTGCATGCTCATTCAAATATAGATGTTAATTTTCCTGATTCGTGATACATGGTAAACATATGTATCTGCAATGAGTACATATTGCACATAGTATAAGTGTTTCAGGACCTTGTAAATACATCACCAGGCAAAGAATAAAAGAGAAAGGGCTTCAAGGGAATCCAATAATTTCTACAGAAAAACATACCATAGTCAGGTGACATGCCCAGATCTCAAAAGGGTGAAGTATGGATACTGCCAGGAACAAGTAAGAAATACAATATGTAGATAAACACAAATAAAAACTGTAATAAGAACTAAGCAATCTATTAATACGGATATGAATAACAGAAAACTACAGTAAAGATGCGAAGCGCAGGGTCCTAGGGAGACAATCGATTTAGTCTCTCTTTGGGCTAGCAATTTCTTCACATTTCCACCCGTGACCCCACCCTGCACCAAATCTATACCCCTAATTTTCAAGAATCTAGGGTCACACTTCTGACACTTCCTAAAGTGGCGTGGTTGTCACTGTTCTGACCGCACCAATGTCCCTCCCATGCTTGTGAAGTCTGACCCTCAGCTCCCTAAAGGTCAGGCCAAAGTAGATTTTAGGGCACTCATAAGTAGCATAATATACTACGAAGGTGCATTTACACGAGATATAGTGATTGATTTTGAAGGCGCACTTACCATCCGCTATCTCAAATGATGTCCTGTGAAGGACATTGGTGTTTTCCACACAGTGACCATAAGGGTATCATTGTATCATTGTATACGTTTTGTATCTGATAATCAGGAAGAGTGGTCCTCTTTCCTTCCTTTCAGTGAATTTTCCATTAATAATCATCATCGTGAATCCACTAGGGCGTTACCATTTTTTGTGTCTATGGTTGGTACCCCCAGTTCTGTACATTTCAGGAGGAGCACTCGTCAAGAGTACCTGGGGGGGATTTATTTATCTCATCTTTATCGTCTATATAGGTGGAGGTTCAGCAACATTTGTATGACATGGGTTCTAAATATAAACATGTGGCTGATTGTGGACATGTGCCTGGTCCGGACCTGCGTCTGGGTGATCTTGTGTGGTTATCTACTATTAGCATGAAACTCAAAATACGCTCATTGAAGTTAGAACCCCAGTTTATTGGTTTATATAAAATTACTGCAGTCATTAATCCTATTGCTTTCCCTCTGTTACTAATCACATAAAACTATAATGTGTTTTACAGGTCTCTGTTAAAAAAAAATACATGGTTTCTGGAATCTATCTTCCCTTACCTTCTCCTTTGGTCCCAGTCTATGGGTTACTAGAGTTTCGGGTTTGAAAAATTTTTGATCCCTGTTTTGCACGCCTTTTGCTGCAGTATTTAGTTCATCGGTGGGGTTATGGACTTGAGGAGAGGCCATGGGTACCAGCCTAATACTCATGCTGAGCATCTGGTTTGAGGTTCTCATCATCTTCGTATGGAAAAACTAGGTCCAGAGGGTCCAGAGACCCCTTTTAGAGGGCGGGGTACTGTCACAAGGACGTTTTTGCGGACATCGCCAACTGTCATGGTGGTGTCTGTGTGGCGCCCCTGACCTGGTCAGGCGCCACCGAGTATTGCACTCATGCTAGGTCAGTACAAAACAGGTAATCCCAGAGGCTGAATAGAGTGTGGACACAGACACGAAGTAACCAGGAACACACACAGCTTAGAGGGGACCCCTGTGCAGTCCCAGGGAGGGGGTGTGTCCCTCGTATCCCAGCTAGTGGTGGGTGTGGGACTGGAGACAGGGAGTTGTGCAGTGGCAGCCGAAGGAGAAGGACTGGAGGAGCCGCGTCTGGAGGGTAGAGCAGAGGAGCAAGACCCTGTCAGACCCTGCACCTGTAGTGGCTGCTGGCAGGGGAGAAAGGCTACCCAGTGGTGCCGCCTGAAAACCACCTAGGGCAGTAGCAAGAGGTGGCTGAGTATGGGGACTGCCGATAGTCCAAGCCCGCACGGGGAAACAGGTCCCCAGAGCAGGGGCCCATTCAGTTGGCCTGCCAAACCTGCTGGTGAAGGCCCTTTATGTGCCTCACCAATCACATAGAGTCCGCAGCTACAGCAGCTACAGCAGCAATCCATAAGGAGGATTGAGCCAGGAGCCATCTTATCCTTGGTCCACGCTGTCAGGCAAACGGGCCAGAAAGGGGAGAACGGCAGTTGCGACTTCCCTGGGTGACTCCAGTAATACTACAAGTAGGAGTCACCTCAAATCAAGAAGGGAAGGAAGGAGAGTCAGCAGTCACCCCTACTTCAGCGGAAGGGATACTTGGTTCCTCCTGGTTCATCATAGCATCGCCCGGGTTGACTCACAGCTACCATCTGAAAGTGAGTAAAAACCGTGAAAGACATTGTTGCCTGTGTGTCAGTTCTGCGACCTGTGGTACTACACACTTACACTGGACCCTGGGGCCAGCCTCACTCTCGGAAGGCCACAACAACTGACTGCATCTACCATCAGCCCCACGCGTTCCCTAAACTGCAGTGGCGGTCACCTCCTGACCGCAATTACCGAGAGTGGTGTCACGATTCCCATAGAAGTTAACCTGACCTTACCCGTAGCCAGAAGATTTCCTGCACTGTGGCGTCCCCGAACAGAAACAGCGCTCCTGGGGCAGCACATCTGGATCTGTGGAAACCACTTATTCTGGCACTCTTTCTGCTAACTTCTCTAATGTCTGTGATCAGCGCAGGGAGACTTGAATGTCGACCCACAGACTTATAGCTCATAGGCAGAATAGCAAGAGTTATTCCCTTCTGGGCTGCTTATTAATCTCCTTTTGATCACATGTGGTGGGGGAGGGAAGTCAGTCAGATTCGCTCCTCTCCTATATGCTGGCTGGACAATTCCATTAATGTCAGCGAGTCTATACTGGTCCAAAGGTGGTGTGATCCAGACTTACTAGTGGTTGTAGTACTTTATTGCTGTGAGCAGTTGTGGTGTTAATGTCGCGGGCGGAGGAGGGGACACTGCGCTCTCCCACTGCTCGGGTCCGGCCGCTGCTGCTGCGGCTGCTGCTGCTCGGTGGTGGCTCGAGCGGTGGCCCGGATCCCGGGGACTCGAGCGGCGCTCCTCGCCCGTGAGAGAAAAGGGTGGGGATTGATTGTAGGGATTTGAGATTTCCGTGATATTGGTGACACCACCGCTGCTCTGGACGGGGATCCCGGGAGCGATGACAGGGAGCAGCCTGGATGTTAGTTCTCCCCTCTGTGGGTAGGGGGTTGGTAGTCCCGGGGCCCGGTGATGGGGTAGGGATGGATGGCAGGTGGGTTACAGGGCCTGGCGAGGTGCAGGGTCGTGAGGGGCAGCGCTGTGCCGCACGGCACGGTGGTACTCACTCAGCCAATGATGAGAACACAGTTCTCGGTAAAACACATGGCTGGATGGACGGGTCCCACAGACGGCTGCGGTGTTGTTTCTCCCGGCAGGTTGATGGTGACTGCCTTTCCCTGCACCTGTGTACTGTAAACGGTTCCAATGGGTTCCCACCGGTAACCCGCTCCCCAGCTTGGATGGGTGCTGAAGGAGCCCCTTTTGCCCGCAGGCTCTGGCCCTGGGAACTTTAGCCTTGGCGGTGACTGTGTTTCCCTCTCTTGGTTGGACGGTTGCCTTCTGTCGGGACTTGGCTGCTGGGAAACCCAGGAGGTTCCCTTCACTAACGGATTTGGCAAATTCACGGCGACTCCTAGCCTTGCCGGGGTCCGCAAGCCCCTGCCAGATGGTGCTGGCTTCTCTTTGCGTACCGGTCCGGTACCGCCGGGCCAGCGCCCATCCACGGTCCTTACGGTTAGCTCCAATAGGCCACTCCTGCAGACGGTCACCACCGTGTGCCAACCTTGCTGATCCGTCCGGGCCACACACCCGGACCAACTTCAGGCTGCTTAACTGCCACTTTCCTTCCTCTCACTTTCACTTCCCAAACTGATCTCTCTCCACTCCTCAACTGATCTCTCTCCACTCCTCAACTGATCTGCCTGCTTTTCCCGCCTCCAGGACTGTGAACTCCTCGGTGGGCGGGGCCAACCGCCTGGCCCACCCCCTGGTGTGAACATCAGCCCCTGGAGGAAGGCAACAAGGGTTTTGTCTGACTTCGGTGTGCCTGACCGGGAGTGTGGGGTGTGTTGGTGTTATTCTCTGTGGCCCCTGGCTTGTCCAGGGCGCCACATTAACCCTTGCTGTCCTTTTCTTGCTGCCTTACTTTTCTTGTTTTTCTCCTTAGTCTCTTACTGTTTGTTCCACTGAGTTTACAGTGTGTCTGAGTTTTGTTTTTTTTCCTGTTTGTTTTTATGGGTGTTGCCATCACACTCCTGTCCCTTCCTTCCCTGAGGGGAGAACAGATTAGTGCTAGTCAGGAGAATAGCCAGGCACAGGACTCAGGAATCCTCACCATTAAGGGTAACCCTGAGTTTAGGGATAATCTAGTGTCTCCTAGCATGAAGGACAGCACAGGAGCCTCTTGTCCCTTGTCATCCTGCAGTCACATTGCGACAATTGTTAGTATTAAATGGTTCACCAAGTTAGACCCAAGTTAGACCCTATTATCCGATCTGAATCAGGGAAGTGGATGAGTGGAAAGCGGCCTTTAATACTCCGGAAGGATATTATGAAATTCTAGTCATGCCATTTGATCTGACTAATGCTCCCGCTGTTTTGCAGCATTTTGTTAATGACATTTTGCTCCATTTGATGGGCAGATCTGTAGTGGTTTATCTTGACGAAATTTTGAATTACCCGCCTAATTTTGACTCACATCAAATACACGTTAGGTAAGTATTACAGATATTACCAAGTAACAAACTATGCTAAACTTGAAGAATGTGTATTTGATATACAGGAGGTGCAATATTTGGGGTACTTGATGTCATTTTCAGGTTTCCATATGGACCCCGATAAAGCCCACACTGTCTCATAAGGGTTGTCTCCCCAGAGTTTCCCTGGGGGGAAAAAGGCTCTTATGACATTCTTCTTATTTTGCAAAAGGTGTGGTCATTTCCACTGTGTGCTCTGATTCTGAGCTCAAGGTGTTATTGGTTTGGGGGACTCTCCTGCTTTCAAGGTTCAAGAGGACACCCCTGCTGCCAAGGTTCAAAGGGATGCCCCTGCTGCTAAGGTTCAGAGGGATACACTGACTGCCAAGGTTCGAGGGGGTGCCCCTGTTGCCTGTCCTACAGAGAAATTATTTGTGCCTTTAAATTTGCATCTTAAAACCTTAGGTGAACATCATAACTCAGTTTTTGCAGGTCACTTAAGTAGTAAAGCAACATTGGGCCGTCTTTCTTGTCATTTTTAGTGGCCAGGGTTGTATCAGAATTTGTTTGATTTGATGTCACTATGTAATATTGGTGTGTGTTCTAAGACTCCTCATACTCATCCGTCCGGGTGTCTCTGTTACGCCCTGGACTATCCAAGTCGTCCCAGGTAGTCACACACACAACATCACCCCCTTTCCAGTTAGGTAACACCAGTCAAACACAAAAACCTTGTCACCAGCCTCCAGGTTTGATGTCCACACCAGGGGGGGTGAAGCCAGGTAGTTGGCTCCACCCACCGAGGAGTTCACAGGTCTGGAGGCGGGAACACAGAAAAGAGAGTGGTAGTCTGGCTCTGGAAGAGTCGAGTTGTAGGGAGGTTGTGTCCAGTAGCAGACCTGTGCTCAGGTCTGCCAAAGACTACTCCGGTGGCTGGGTTGCAGCCCAGTCACCATTGGCAAGGAGGCAGACGGTAGTGGCCGCCTGCAGGAGACCGGGAATACGACCGGTGGAACCGTAAGGGATCGGGGTAGGGTAGTGGCCCACCGAAACCGAACCGGGGAGCCAACTGGATACCGGAGCACCAGGCAGCGTACTCAGACCCCGAACTAGGCTATATGCCGCCACCATAGTCAAATCAACTGATTGCGGTATGGACCTCAGGGGTTCATTCCCACCTAAGTCCCGATTGAAGGCAACAGCCCAACCAGTCCGGATAAGTGCCACCGCCAAAGGCAAGAGATCCAAAGGGCCAGCGTCTGCGGGCAAACGGGCTCCTCTGAAACTTATACGCCGGGGAGCGGACTACCAATACCCAGGCACAGGAGTCAAGAGTCACACACAGGTGCAGGAGAAAGATGAACATTGCCACCCCAACTGGAAAAGCTGCAGCCGCCTGCGGGCCCTGTTCATCACTCCGTTTGGTTTACCAGTGACTCCAGTGTCTTGTGTCAGAGTGAGTACACCAGTGCCATCAGGCACACACCGCGCTGCACCGCAACACCGCTCCCTGCACCCCGGCCCTCGCCAACCGGGCCCCGGAACCAACATCCCCTGCCCACGGAGGGGTTGACACCTAGCTGCACCACTACATCGCTCCCGGGAGTCCCCGTACCTTCACCGCAGTGGTGGTGTCCATGATCACCACAACCCGTGGGTGGCTTCATGAACTATCACCTCAAACCCAAACACCCTCACATCCCCGCGTGTAGCGCCAACCCCCCTTGCAGAGCGACGTGACCCCCGGGTCCGTGAGGGTCTCGAGCCAAAACCTGCAGTACACGAGCACGGATCCGAGTGGCTCGGCGGCCGCAGCTGAGGCCGCGGGGCGGTACATCTCCTACCTTTGAAACGCATAACTGATAAAAAAAAACAAAAACAAATTTGCCAGGTCCAGACCTGTGTAAATGACTATGTGTGTGGTTATCTACCTGAAATGTTAGGTTAAAAATTCCTGCTTGAAAACTGGGTCCTAGTTTCATTGCTCCTTACAAAGTTATCACCATCATTGATCCTGTGGCCTTTCGCATTGAGTTACCCCAAGCACTCCAAAAAAATGCAGAATGAATTTCATAGGACATTGCTTAAAAAATATGTTGCGCCTTCCGAACCTTCACCCTTGCCACCTCCTTCAGTCATTCTTGATGATAACTTGGAGTTTCAGGTGGCGAGAATTGTTGATTATCATTTTGTTCTCCACTCTTTTCAGTATCTGGTAAACTTAGGCCCTGTGCGCACTGGCAAACGGAATTTTCTTAAGAAAATTCTGCAGGGTCTGAAAGATTACCGCATCTGCGGTACAACAAAACGTGGCAAACCGCACCCAAAAACCGCAAGTGGTTTGCTGCGGTTTTACCACGGTATTGCCACAGTATTGCCGCGGTATTTTTACCTCGGTTTTGCCGCTGCTTGGTACATGTGTTTTAATGCATTCAATGCAATAAAGCACATTGGGAAAAAAAAAAAAAGTAATTTCCTTCTGAGATAGATAGTAGATAGATAGATAAATAGATAAATAGACAGATAGAATAGATAGATATATAGATAGATAGATAGATAGATAGATAGACGGATAGACGGATAGATAGATAGAGGACAGATCAATCAACAATCGACACACTGCATTTCTCCCGGCGGTAGTGTGTTCACATTACTGGCTGTGAGAAATGACCTGTAATTACCTCTGTAGTGTCGTTACGAGGCTCTATTCTGTACAGTGTCAGTCGCGGCTGGATGCAAGCGACGCGGGACCTCGGTGGATTACGCCGGAGCTGTGTGTTTGGGAGGTTAATAAAGTGGTGAAAGAGGGGCTTTTTTGTGTTTTATTTAAAATAAAGGATTTTTCGGTGTTTGTGTTTATTCACTTTACTTACAGGTTAATCATGAAAGCTGTCTCATAGACGCTGACATGATTAAAGCCTGGACTTAGTGGCGGTGATGCGCTGCCATTAACTCATTATTACCTTGATTGCCACCGCATCACGGCAACAGGAAGAGCCGGGACACTCCGGGACTGCCGCATAATGGATGTGACAGTCCCGGGACAGCTGCAGGCTGATATTCTTGGCTGCGGGGGGGGGGGCATTAACCATGGCCCTCGCCCTCCCCAGTATGAGAATACCGGCCCGCCGCTGTATGTTTACCTTGGCTGGACGGTAAAAATACAGCGGAGCCCACGTTTTTTTATTTTTATATGTCTGTTTGATTTCTATGTGTATTCTATATGTCTGCCTCTGTGTGTGTGTGCGATCTGTGTGTGTTCTATGTCTGTGTCTGTGATGTGTGTGTGTGTGTGTTTACTCTCTGCTCCGCTTCCTCTTCCTGTTATAATTACATCACTTCCCTGCAAACCGCAGGCAGTGGTGAACATTATGTCCCGAAACCGCAAAATACCGCAGGGAATAACGCAGGAAAACACAATAAACCGCACAAAATTTGCTACCTGCGTTATTCCCTGCGGGATTTCCCGATTACATTGCAGTCAATGGAGTGTAATGCCGCAGCAACGTGCGGAAAAGAAGTGACATGCAATTGTTTTTGCTGCGGGAATCCCGCAGCAAAACATGCAGCTGTCAAAATCCGCATAGTGCGCACAGCATTTTTTTTCCCCATAGAATTTGCTGGTGAATCACTGCAGAGATATAATGAACATAACATGCAGCGAAGCATGCAGCAAAACCGCAGGAAATCCGCAGCAAAAACCGGTAAGTGTGCACAGGGCCTTAAAGGGTTATGATTCTGAGGAGGGAATGTGGGTTCCAGTATCTGAAGTAAATGCCAGGAGCTTGGTACATTCCATTCATGCATCTCATCCAAATAAACCTGGTCCCAAAGGTCCAGAGGCCTCTTGTAGAAGGGGGAGAGGGTTGTGTCACGAGTGTGTCACATTCAACTTATTTAGACTGTTGCAGTTTCTGTGATTAAAAGGTCACTGTGATAAGCAAATCACAGGTTCTCTTTAACATGAGTGTATTAAACTTAGTTTAATGCAGAAAGGGTTAAGAGTCCCTTTTTGATTCAGCTAAGATTTCATGTATCTCTAGTCTCAACTGCTGCACCTTAATTCCACTCCCCTTCTTTTTTTTTTTAAACTCACTCTTCGCTCTCCCATATGCCAGTGATAGTTCTGCTATACTGACCTTCCAGACGTTGTCTTTGTGGAAGCTGTGGATATCTGTTTGTTGTTTTATTACCTTGTGTTTGTCTCTTCTCCCTGTATTGTCTTTATTGTAGTTGTAAGACTAATGTTTTGCTGCCCATATCACTAGCCAGTGCTAACCCAGAGTTATCCAAGGCTTAGGCATGTGATCACATATGGGAAAAAGTACCAAACAAGGGATGATAGAGAATATAGGGTGCACCCTCAGGTGAATTCTTGGGGGTCACCCATACCCCCTTTCCCTTTGCCCTCCCATATGCCAGTGATAGTTCTGCTATACTGACCTCCCAGGGTTTTATTCCCTTGTGTTTTTCTTTCCCCCAGTTTTGTCTTTATTATAGTAGTAAGACTAGTGTATTGCTGGCCTGCTCACTAGTGAGGGCTAGCACTGGGTCAGCCAGGGCTTAGACACGTGGGAAAGTGACTCGCCCACCCCAGGGCTATGGGACACCCGGTGCCGGGCCGGACTAGTCCGGGGGTCGTCAGTGGTGGCGGGGCCCGACTCCGTGGCCCTGGTGGGTGTCAGTTAAATATGGCTGGTGACTTGGGGTTTGAATAAAGTTTGTGTTCGTGACGCCACCTGTGGTATGCGGCTATAAAGCTGCCGCTGCTGTATGAGGCCTCCGGGGTGATGGAATGGCAGCTGGTATGGTACTGCTCCCCACAGGTGGAGCGGTACCCCGGGGCACTGTTGGTGCTCGTGAGTGTCTATGCAGAGGAAATAACAGAGGCAACTCCAAGGGTGCAGTTCAAGTTGTTTACTCACAGTTCCTGGTAGGTGTACACTGGTGCCTCTGGACTACTGAGACCCACTGTCAGGGACCTCCGCCGATCCTGGGTAATTTCTGGAGTAAAAGACGGTACCCTTCTCTCAAGTGTCTCTGTCTGCAGCTGTCTCCTTAAACCTTGCCTTTGTAGGATGAACCTGGCTCGGCCTCCACAACAGCCTCCAGGCTGGGGGGGGTCACCTGTCGGATGATTATCCCTTTTCTAGAGGTTCTGCGGTGGGCTGTGGCCCGGGGAGTTTACAACTTTCCCTGGGCCTCGGTTTCTACTGTTTGGAGATGATTTTGCACTCCTCCGGTTTCTAGGGACCGTCCCCTGTTGCAGCTTGATCCCTCCACCGATGTTCCTGTGGAACAGGCCACCACAGCTCAACAGCTATCCGTGGCCCTGGAATCCCTTCTTCTCTCTGCTTGGTGTCACCTGGACCCTCTGAGTCCCAGGATCTTCACCAGGAAGCGTCTCTTTCTTTCCTTAGCTCCTGACTGACTAGAGCTCTCTTTCCTCTACCCCTTCTCGTCTGCCTCACGCAGCCCTCCTCCTCCTTCCCTCTCTTTTTCAACTCTTTCCACCCTCTGACTAAACTTGACCTTCCTTTTAGTGTCTGCTCTCTGGTGGCTCCTCCCACCTCCCCAGTTGCTCTGATCTATCCTATAGGAGCAGGGATGGGTCTTACGGCCCCTCCCAGCGTGCAGCATGGGAGGGTAGCTGCCACTATCCCTGGTCCCAGTGTGTTCCTAACAATGGGTGTAGTGTGGATTTGCCAGGGGATCGGCGTTCACTCCTTTCCTCACCCAGAATGGGACATCACACCGCTGGATGGGGTGCAATGTCCTGTGGCGACGGAAGCCTCAGGGGCGCCACAATCCCCCACAGCGAATCCCAGCACGTCCTCGGGCTGAAAAACAACAGAAAATGTGGAAAGAAACTGCAAAAAACATTTTTGGTATGCATACATAAAACAATAAAACTTTTCTTCCCTTTATGGGAGGCACAGGTACTTAAACGTTGTAAACTTTCTTATAAAGAAACTCTACATGTGCACTTCCAGTCCATTGCACGGTTTGGGCACTTCCCCCATAATTCTGGTAGGGGGCACAACGGGTGCAACTATTTACATTTTGATCTTCTGACCACACATAGTCCAGTGGCCCAAAACGTCTTTTCAACATTAAAAAGGGGGGGAGAAAGGCAATGACAAAACCAGCCACTAAGTCCAGTGGCCTGGTTACACAGGACACATTACATTCACATTCACCGGGGACCACATTCCAGTTCCGTGGCCCGGTAACACATACACATGGGGGGTGACTTCTTCAAAAAGTACATTAGGGCAAAACAAAAGGGACATCTTCACAAAGGATTAGGGGCTGACAGGGGCTATATACAGTTCAGTTTCTTCTTTTCTTCACATCTCTGTGCTAGAGTCCCGACTTGGCAGGGCCCTGGGCAGCATATAGTACATTGAAATCTGTATCTGCAACTCTTGGGTGCTTGTAGCAGGCCTGCTGCAAGGTGCTGCGTCCTTGTCTTGGCGGGCCGCGCCCTGCGTGGCGGCGGCCTGGATTGGAGTTGCTGCTGTGGCCGGTTCTTCACGGGCCGCGCCTGGCGTGGCTGCGGCCTGGTCTTGGCGGGCCGAGCCTGGCGTGGCTGCGGCCTGGTTCAGCGTCACTCCTGCGGCGTGGATTAACGTCGCTGCTGCGGCGGCATCTTGCTTGGCCAAGCGGGGTATCGCTGCTGGGGCCTGAGCTGGACGGGCCGGGCTGGGCGTCGCTGCTGCGGTGTGGATGGGCGTCGCTCCGGCGGCGAGATCTTGGCGGGCCGCACCTGGCGTGGCTGCGGCCTGGATCGGCGTTGCCGCACCGGGCGCCTCTCCACGGACCGCGGGCATGGCAGCGGGGGTCGGGGCACTCGCGCCAGCAGGGGCATTAAATGACTCACCCCTCAGTAGCATCTCCGGTGTTCTGGTGGTCGCTGGCCTGCTGCAGGGTGCTGGTATCGGAGCTGCGGTGGTGGCACGCGCGCCTGCAGGAGGACTGGGCAGGAACCCCACCTGGCAATCCGGGCTCCGCCAGTTGGGGGTGACACTCTTTACCCGGCTCTGCAGCGGCTGCTGGATCTTCTCCGCTCTCCAGGATGCAGGATACCACCCGGTTCTCAGGTGCGTGTCCTGGCTTGGCCACTCCTCCTCTGGCCGCTCGTTGCTCGGCGTCCATCCTTTTAGCTTCTTCACGCGCCATCTTTTCTTCCTCCGCTCTCCATCGCAGGCACTGCTTCGCGCTCTTTTTTGGACAAGACCAAGGGGGCGGGGCTTCTCTTCACGCCCTTTCTTCTGGCACGCCCCCCTTCTTCCCGCTCACAGCAGCGCTAATGGCAGCAGTTTTCACAATGACACAGTCTTTTAAGCACAGTTTCTGCAGGCACACAGTACCCGGTGTGACCGGGCACGAAATCCTGTTCGTGATGCCAAAGTTGACTCGCCTACCCCAGGGCTATGGGACACCCGGTGCCGGGCCGGACTAGTCCGGGGGTCGTCAGTGGTGGCGGGGCCCGACTCCGTGGCCCTGGTGGGTGTCAGTTAAATATGGCTGGTGACTTGGGGTTTGAATAAAGTTTGTGTTCGTGACGCCACCTGTGGTATGCGGCTATAAAGCCGCCACTGCTGTATGAGGCCTCCGGGGTGATGGAATGGCAGCTGGTATGGTACTGCTCCCCACAGGTGGAGCGGTACCCCGGGGCACTGTTGGTGCTCGTGAGTGTCTATGCAGAGGAAATAACAGAGGCAACTCCAAGGGTTCAGTTCAAGTTGTTTGTTGTGTCCTCCTCCTTCCCTCTCTCTTTCAACTCTTTCCACCCTCTGACTAAACTTGACCTTCCTTTTAGTGTCTGCTCTCTGGTGGCTCCTCCCACCTCCCCAGTTGCTCTGATCTACCCTATAGGAGCAGGGATGGGTCTTACGGCCCCTCCCAGTGTGCAGCATGGGAGGGTAGCTGCCACTATCCCTGGTCCCAGTGTGTTCCTAACAATGGGTGTAGTGTGGATTTGCCAGGGGACCGGCGTTCACTCCTTTCCTCACCCAGAATGGGACATCACACCGCTGGATGGGGTGCAATGTCCTGTGGCGACGGAAGCCTCAGAGGCGCCACAGAAGGACCTGTCTAGGGATGATAGGGAGTGTATAATGCAGCCTCATGTGAGTGTTTAAGGGTCACCCATACCCACTCTCCATATCGCCAGGGCCTCTTCATACCTGTTTCGCTTCCCTTTGCGCCGCATGCTGGGCATCATCTTCCCATGGAGTGTCATCCATTGCTTACACTTTGACGGTCTCCACTAGGCAGGACTGGTAGGATTAGAGCCGGGAACGCTTTGTGAAGCAACTCTGTAGTCTGCTGTGCCAATTGTGGTGTAGTACTGTAGTTAGTGTCGACCTGCAAGTACAGGTAAGTATATCCAGTAAGTGAACTACATGTGTCATTACACTACTGCCAGGCGAATGCACAGAGCGGAAATTTGACAACTTGTCCAGGATCGTTCTCCTTTTTAACCGGGCAACTGTTTGGATGTTTCTGGTTACCTGGCTGACATTGTATTGCTTTGTGAAACATAGAGATCCTAAAATAAAATAAAAAAAATGCCTGAAAGTCTTCCTATTCATTTCAATTGTAAAAGCACTTCTTCTGTTCATATGTTCAGAGGTTTTTTCCATTTCAGGTTTTGGAAACATTTGGTGGGAGAAAAGAAAGTGAATGTCAGTACTTTGAAGCGGTTCCTGATTGAAAGTGCTCCAAACTGGGTGCTGTTTAATCAAAGGCTGCAAAAATGTTTTCAAGAAAAAGTACTTTATAAGTAAATTATTGACCGCTTGAATTAATATTCATTGTAGAATGGTCATTATAAAGGATAAAATGTCCCGCGTTAGCATTTCATGCCACACTGGATAGCAGCATTTCCTAACAATACCCTGTAGATACAATGAGAATCAAATACATGATCACATAACAGACTGCAAATTGCAATTTAGGCCAGTTAATTGACTAAAAGATGATTTTTTTTTAGTTCAAAGTTTGTATTCTCCTCTCATCCTCCACAGTGACCTCTTATTATGTTTATAATATCAATCACAAGAAGCAAATATCTAATACTGTTATACAAGCCATAAAAACCTTGTTACATCTCAGATCTTTTCACGAGATGAATGGTGCTTTAACAGGGTCAGCGTTTCAGTTCTTCAATCAGAATCTTTCATTATATGTATAAAAGGGTTTGTCATACATTATAATGGATAAAAGCTGAGCACAATTTTTTTTTTAGCTTTAGCCTTTTTCTCCTATTGTCCGCTGGGAAGCAGAGAGTGTCCCTTTAAGAGCGGAAACCCTAGCAGATTCAAAGTTCTCTCAGTCTCTACAAATCATAAGGCGTTTTTCATTTTGTTACATCAAAGCCATCTGCTCCGCTTTGAAGTCCTCGCATGCTGTTTAAGGTAGAGCATGAATGAAGAAATGTCAATCTAGCGGGCGTCCGTGTAGTTTATGCTGAACACTAACGCGGAGTTGCTACATAAAAGGCAAACAGGAGCCTTGATAACGAATGTCCTACATGGAAGTTTGCATATCTAAAAGAGAAATCTCAGCTGGAGGACATATTTCCAAACCTCAAACTGAAACTCAGACCAGGTCCAGGAGATTAGAAACAAAGCAGGAATCAAGAAGTATAAAAATAAGATATCTATCTAAGGCCGGTGTCCCACTTGCGATTACCGTGCGTATATCTCGCGCGGGTTTTACGGTGCATCACCTGTCACAGACTCACACGCTGCTCACAGGAGCGGGTCGGCTGCATAGAGATGCATGCAACCGACCCGCTCCTGTGAGCATAGTGTGAGTCCGTGACAGGTGATGCACCGTGAAACTCGCACGAGATATACAGTATGTGCGGGAATCACAAGTGGGACACCGGCCTAAGACAGAGTAGATGCATTAACAACATGGCGTAAACACACAGGTGCTGGTTCATACTGCTGCAAAGTAAGAGCAAACGAAAAAATTACCACAACACAATGCCAGCACAAGACACATGTCAACATGTATCAAGCAAACTTGCACAATATCACAGATCTTCAAGAGTAACATGACTCCTCTACTGCAGAGGCTTCCCAACCGTCTTGCCTACCCCACTAACCTATTCAACACCCGCGCCCCATCCCTTAATGAAGATTGGGGATCTGATCTGGTATAAATTCTAAGTCATATGAAAAGGCTTGTTAAAGAGCCACCTTTGACTTGTAGGATTGCTACTTCCAATAGGTGTCGCTAGAGTTTGTCTACTTCCTCCCTAGAGAGTCAATTTTAATTTTTCGCAAAGGGGCATTGCAGCTATAAGTCCTCTCACTGGCAACCAGACTGGTTTGTCAGGTCTCCGTAAGGAGAATAGTCTTCCCCGTGGTCCCCACTATAGCTTCTCATAAGCCAGATCAGTTCCCACACTGATGAGGGGCAATCACCCCGAAACACCATGTCTGCAAATTGGGGTTCTGATTCTGATGTATAAATCCTAAGTCATACGAAAAGGCTTGTTAAAGGGTCACTTTTGACTTGTAGGATTGCTACTTCTCATAGGCGGAGCTAGACTTTGTCTCCTTTCTCCCTGGAGAGACAATTTTAATTGAGACGTAACACCATTATTGCATAAATTGGCCAGATCAGCCCCTTTTATTAACAAACATTACAAAAATAAAAAACTATACGCAAGGGAGGTTCTTGGAGCCCCAAAACACCTGACGGACAACCAAATATTATTTATAAACCATCCTGCATTTTTGCCCACAGCACGGCTACCAGCTCGGGGGCATGTCTGTTGCCAGAAAACCTTGTCCCTAACCGTCTCTCAGAGGACCGCACCCTGCAGAGCCCCCAAGTCCACCAAGCAATTACCATTCCAGAATAACCGAGCGGGGGTGGTCCCCATCCATCCAAGGTACCACCACCCACCCCAACTTTTCCACCAACTCCAAGAATCCCCCTCGCCACCACTCGCCGAAATGACCCGAACAAACAACATTATCATGTTTCCCCAACTTCTCCCCCACAAAAGATTGAACATAGGGAGGGAGGGCGGGACCTTCTCTGCTGGTACCTTGCGCCGATATGGCGCCGCCCCTCTCCCCTGAACATATATATGCTCCCACCCCTTCTAACCTCCCCTGGCCCTAATAACCCACCCATTAAACTATTGATCCCATAAAAAGCCTACTCTGCACCCTGCAGCTAAATTAACTCTTGGTTGCCCTGTAAAGGAGAGTCATGGGTCACTATGCCCATGGCTCTGCTTTGGCTCCGTTCTGCCTTTGCTTAAAAAGTAAGAGGTGATTTTTATATACTTTCGATTGCTGAGCTGAAAAATTCCATCATGTACAGTTTTTTTTTACAAACACTGACTCCATAGGCTTTATGTTGTGCCATACTTTGATTCCTCTGCGTGACCTCTGGTGTAAAACTAGGTGATCATAACAAGTCCTGCGCTCCACATGTTGTGTGTTCTGTTTGTGTAGAAGAACTTAGACAGTGGCCTAAATGGGAAAAAAGACATTTAGTTTTGGCATGCCAATGATATGGAGGGAGCAACAAAATCATAGTGATGGGCGAATACTAAAATAATCAGATACGGATAGCACCGAGAATATTTCGTACTAGTATTGTATTTGTCACGAAAAAAGTCAATGGGAAATTCAAATAAATTTCCAGTGCACCCTCCCAGAATGTCTGGCGGGGCTGTAAAAATGCTGAAATTAATGAAAAAGTGCTGAAAGTGAATGGGAACAGCATGGGGAAAATGCCTGGATGCATCTTTCAAACACAGGTTGCTTCTGGGAACAATGTTGTCAGAGTATTACGCCACTTTGATGTGTGTTCCCAAGCCTATTTGTGATAACCAGAGCAGGAAAAGTAGACAGCTGTGGGCTGCTTTATCTTGGCTGGTTATAAAAAATAGAGGCTCCCCCATTTTTAAAAAAAATTATTTAAACAAATAATTTAAAAAGTGATGTGAGCTCCTACCCATTTGTAATAACCAGCGCAGATAAAGCAGACAGCTTGGGACCAAGATTCTCAAGCTGGGAAGGCCCATGGTTATTGGATCCTCCTCAGCCTAAAAATAGCACACTTGGCCCATAATTGGCACATCCATTAGATGCCCGGTTCATCCCGACTGCCCTGGTGTGGTAGCAATTGAGGTTATATATGGGGATTGATGTCAGCAATGATTTGTCAAAAATCACAGCTGCCATCAAGTCCTTGGTTGGTAATGGAGAGGGGTCTATGAGACCTCCCATTTCCAACCCTGTAAGTAAAAAGAAAAAAAACAAAAATCCTTTATTTTAAATTAAAAAAAATACCTCTTTCACCAATTTATTAACCTCAAAAACACTCCCATAGGTCAGACATAATCCAAACGACATCCCCCAGCGATCCCACTTCTGCTACATCTGAAGGTTATGGTGAGAGGTGACATTAGAACACATCACCGCTCACCGTGGCCTCCAGGACACACTGAGAGCAGCATGGGACCTGCCAGAAATAACCTCAGGCAGTGGCGTACCGTCCATAGAGGCAGACCACGTGGCTACTAAGGGGCCCGTGACCTTATAGGGCCCGCAGTGGCTGCCCGCTGTGTGTGTAAACTTTGACTTTCCTCATCGCAACACAGACGGGCTTCCCCGGGACGGTCACCAAGCAGCTGAGAGCCCGCACTGTTTGAATACCTCCAGGCAGCCGCAGCACAGAGATGCAGACACTGCACACAGCGCAGCCTCTGCTGTAGAGGCGGAGTGGTCGGGCAGCGTCTTCTTCCAGTCAGAAAGCTGAGAGAGCTGCCAGGAGAACAACCAATCAGGAGAGGGGGCGGAACTTGTTCAGTATAGCCGGGATATTGAAGATATGGAAAGCTAAACAGTGCAGAAGCAGCAGAGCAAGAAGAGAGTTAAGCAAACAAGAAGAAGCAGAGCAGAAGCATCAGGCAGAAAAAGCAGATGAACGGAACACAGCAAGGAGGAGCCACAGGAAGTGGAGGCAGAAGCCACTAACATCTCTCACTGCACAGGAGCAGATGAGTATAATGTGCAGATGTCTGCCTGTAACACTACAGAAACTGCCCTGTGCTGTGTCATCCCTCTGTGTAATATCTCTGTATTAAAAGGTAAACCATCAGTAAGCCATAAGTAAATACAAGGTGCAGCGCTGTGTAACAGAGCATGAAGCAGAGCCAATATACCAGATGTGGCACAGCAGTGGGGTATCAGAGTAGGAGGGAAGCCCCATATATAGCTGCCATAGCTGCGTGCGGCTTCCCTCCTACTCTGATACTCCTCTGCACATCTGGTATATTGGCTCTGCTTCATGCTCTGTTGCACAGTGCTGGTATATTGGGTCTGTTTCATGTTCTGTTGCACAGTGCTGGTATATTGGCTCTGCCTCATGCTCTGTTGCACGGTGCTATTGTGACGCCCTGGACAAGCCAGGACGTCACAAGCACAACACCAACACACCCCACACTCCCGGTCAGGCACACCGAAGTCAGACAAAAACCCTTGTTGCCTTCCTCCAGGGGCTGATGTTCACACCAGGGGGGTGGGCCAGGCGGTTGGCCCCGCCCACCGAGGAGTTCACAGTCCTGGAGGCGGGAAAAGTAGGGCAGATTAGTTTTGGAAGTGAAAGTGGAAGGAGAGAAGTGGAGTAGAGAAGCCTGAAGTTGGTCCGGGTGTGTGGCCCGGATGGATCAGCAAAGTTGGCAGACGGTGGTGACCGTCTGCAGGAGTGGCCTATTGGAGCGAACCGTAAGGACCGTGGACGGGCGGTGGCCCGGCGGTACCGGACCGGTACGCAAAGAGAAGCCAGCACCATCCGGCAGGGGCTTACGGACCCCGGCAAGGCTAGGAGGTACCAGACCGGTACGCAAAGAGAAGCCAGCACCATCCGGCAGGGGCTTACGGACCCCGGCAAGGCTAGGAGTCGCCGTGAATTTGCCAAATCCATTAGCGAAGGGAACCTCCTGGGTTTCCCAGCAGCCAAGTCCCGACAGAAGGCAACAGTCCAACCGAGAGAGGGAAACACAGTCACCGCCAAGGCTAAAGTTCCCAGGGCCAGAGCCTGCGGGCAAAAGGGGCTCCTTCAGCACCCATCCAAGCTGGGGAGCGGGTTACCGGTGGTAACCCATTATAACTGTACACGTTACACAGGTGCAGGGAAAGGCAGTCACCATCAACCTGCCGGGAGGAGAAACACCGCAGCCGTCTGTGGGACCCGTCCATCCAGCCATGTGTTTTACCGAGAACTGTGTCCTCATCATTGGCTGAGTGAATACCACCGTGCCGTGCGGCACAGCGCTGCCCCCCGCAACCCTGCACCTCGCCAGGCCCCGTAACCCGCCTGCCATCCATCCCTATCCCATCACCGGGCCCCGGGACAACCAACCCCCTACCCACGGAGGGGAGAACTAACATCCAGGCTGCTCCCTGTCATTGCTCCCGGGATCCCCGTCCAGAGCAGCGGTGGTGTCACCAATATCACCACCGTCTGTGACGTGGGTGGCGTCACAGACAATAACCAAATCTCCACAATTCAATCCCCACCCTTTTCACTCACGGGCGAGGAGCGCCGCTCGAGTCCCCGGGATCCGGCCCACCGCTCGAGCCACCACCGAGCAGCAGCAGCCGCAGCGGCAGCGGCCGGACCTGAGCAGTGGGAGAGCGCAGCGTCCCCTCCTCTGCCCGCGACAACTTGGCGTCACGAACAGGATCTTACCGCTCTGCCATCTGGTAGAGGTGCGCCTTGTTACCGCCGGAGGTGTCCGGCCGGAAAATTTGAGAAGCCGCCATCTTGGGCGCGAAAAATTCCTGCTCGAGCGTCTCCTCGAGCAGTGGAGGCGTGAAGGCCAAAGCCCCGCCCCTGTAGAGGAGGAGCCGGAAAGAAACTAAGGGGGACTGATGGCGTCTGGCCGCATGTAGCCAGCGGCTATAAAAGCAGGGACGCCAGGACCCTGCGGCGATCTTGTTGCTGGTTCCTGGAAGAGGCCGCCAGAGCCATGTCTATGCCGTCCCGCAGCACCGTAGCCCCCGCACCTGGAACCGCGGTGTGGGAGGAGATCCGGACCGCGCAGCTCCAACAACGGCTGCAGGTCAAGATGCAGCTCCTCTTGGAGGAGTGGGTGGCCGACATGGCGGAGGTCGCAGCGACCGTGCGGAGACGCGAGGAAAGGGAGCTTCGGAAGGGAGGGTGAGTGACCCACGCCCCTGTGCCCCTAGTGGGTCGGTCATCGCGGCCGAGGGACCCGGTGCACGCCCGCTCACCTTGCTACGGGCAAGGTACCCCAACCACCAGCTGCCTAATTGTACCCGGCTGGGACCTAAAAAAATATTGAAGCCCTTTTTTTAATTATTTCATGAATTTCATTGCAGTCTAATCACTCAGTGAGTGAGCAGAGGCTGCGGGCTGTAAGCGGTGACGTCACCGCTGACAGGCGGGTTACTATAGCAACGGTGATCTCCGTTATTCACCGGCTGTGGCATCCAGTCCTTGCATGTGGACTGACTCTGTAAAGAGCGCCGACATGCATGGATGGGGAGTCGACCATGTGCCAGAGCATCTCGCCGGTACAAAGAGATGCTCAAATGAGCACCGCGTACCAGAGAGATGCACTGACAGAACCTAGCATGACGTCTAGCCATGTGACCAGTCTGTAGCCAATGAGATAATAGACACGTGACTGGTCACATGCTAATTTGACATCACGGAGGGTCCTATCATCAGTGCTGGTTACCGGGAGGGCGCAGCGACGATCGAAAGGGAAAGCGGCGGGAGACAATGTGCAGGACCTGTAAGTGTAATGGCAATGTTTATTAACTGTATGTGTATATGTATAATGTGTTTTTATGTGTTTGTGTTTGCCTCCCATTGTTTTCAATGGGGTTCGAAGGGGTTTGTCAAACATTCATCGAACGTTCGGCGAACCAAACTCGAACACTAGGGGGGTGGCTCATCTCTAGTCTCCGATCCTGCCAACTCCCCGCTGCTGCTGCTTCCAGCCCCCAGTGGAGTGAATATTCAATGAGCATAATGAGCGGGGGTCGGAAGCAAGTGACAGCAGCGGCAGAGACAGCAGTGCTGGAGAAGGTGAGTATAGAAATGTATTTATTTTTTTACAAACAATTGTGTGTCTGTGACACCACCCGTGGGTTGCGGTGATGAGATGGTGGCACCGCCGCTGCCTCTGGGGACAGTGCCCGGGACCAATGGTGTGGGGCAGCAAGATGGTATCCCCTCTACGGGTAGAGGAGGTATAGTCCCGGGGCCCAGTTGGGAGTTGTGGTGGTGACAGGGATAGCACAGCAGAACGCGGTCCGCAGAATTGGACCGGAGGGGATTTGTGTACTCACTCTGAGGATGACGCAGTAACTTCACACAAGTCCATGAACAGAACCGAACTCGAACACTATTGGGGTAGCTCAATACTAGTAAACAGCAGTCCAGAGTCGAGAGACCAAAACCAGAACACTGAGCACCACAGGAGCCAACAGCACAACTATAAACAGGAAGTACGACTTTCGGCGTCCTGATCTAACATGCTCCCTAATGAAGCAGCGCAATCACCGGGAATGAGAAGCATCTGCGAGAGCATCTGTCAGGACCAGGATTAAACCCAGTGCTGTTGAATAACCAGCAGAGCATTCATCCTTCAAAATGCTGTGCACCATAAGCAAATACATACTGGCTATGCAAGAGAGCATAGCAGAATGATACAGAATGTTCTGCACATAGGAATCATGACATGATCTTTCCCGATGACTGTCGATCGCTTATAAACTCTCTGTGGTGCTGAAACCTGCCAGGACTTATCCAGATCCGGTACCCCTGGACTCATCTTTTGGTATCGTAAGTCCTGAACTCAGGCCCTGTGCATATTTTTTCTATTTTTGCGGGAAGTGTGTACACACTCAGTGGTTTTGGCACCAAATCAGTTGAAATATTTTGTAGCCAATTACACAGGACTAAACTTGAGCTAATGCAGCATAGCTGTAAATAAAGTGTTTAGCCCCGGGTTGCCTGCTACTGGGCATATGTGAGAACGGGAGAGGGGAAATAGTGAAATAGATACGTTTGTTAATCATCGTGCTGGTCCAGAGACAGGTCCTGCTGTATACTCAGTGATTTACACTCCTTAATAGTTTAGAGGTTTTGTGCTACCATTGTTTAGGTTTCCTGTGAAGTAAATTGTTCCAGTAGTTCCTGAGACATTGGAAAGTGTCACTGGAGCAGCACATTAATACTGGATTCCTGAGTCAGAAGTATGTATATTCGTTTGTAGTAAATTCTGACCGTTATTCCATTATTGAAAAGGGCCTTTCCATCAAATTCTTAATTAACCTCTTGACATAGGGGATTGTGGGAAGTATGTCCAATGAAATCAATTCGCCTTGCATAAGCCAGTCTTCAGATATAGTGTGTGACATATCCAAGATGACTGCCGATGACATCATAGACTCACCCATCAGTGTCACCATAGATCAGCCCCAATGATGTCAAAGACCCGCCCATCAGCATCACCGCAGATCCGCCCCAATTACATCATAGACCCGCTCATCAGCGTCACAGATCAGCCCATGCACTAGCCCATTAACCAACCCACTGACCAATAAACACAAACAAGTATGCCCACTGTAGAGCCGACCATGCCCCTTTTCCTAGTTTATGTAAGTCCATGTGCTTGGAATAAATCTCTCTCTCTTGGTGCCATTTACTCTGATCAAGAAGATATTTTACATCTGACTCTGTCCGGTGTTAACTCTTTTAAGCATGCACTTGATCCACACTAAATAGGTCAGGAGCAGGCAACTCGTGAACTTTTGTAAGAGTTCACCCTAACATCGTGTTGAGTCTCCCACACCCTAATCGTATATAAAGAAAAAGAGTCCATACTCAGTCGTAGTCTACGACCCGCTGTATCCTAGAAGCAACCCCTCAGGTCCACACCCCCACCATTGCTCGCTTTTACACCTTCATCATTGCTACTTCGAGACCACATATACCGATGTAGTCAACTGATTGGTAGATGGCATCAGACCAATGTGCCAAGTGACTGGTTGCACTGATCACATATCATAGACCTGAGCCATCTGTTGCAGCAATGAGATACGGGAAAGCAACAGTGGAGCAGTGGTTGTTGAGTTAGGCAAAATATTTTTTTTATTTTAACCTGAGCAAGCCTAAGGGCATTTAAAAATTAAAAGAACACTCTTACTTTTAAAGAATTTTCAGAGTCCAGAACTTTTATCAATATTAACTTCGTTTACATAGAAATTTTAGGGCAGGGTTTTTTTGTAATCCACGTATTTTCACCCTCTTCCGAATATTGTTTTTAACAAAGAGCAGTATTTTAAAAAGGATTGTGTGAAACCTTTGCAAAATCAGGGGGTCTTTTAAGTTTTGTTCTAAACAAATATTAAATTTATAATGAAAGTCTGTATAAAGTTCACAACGGGGGCACCTGAAAAATCCCCCTATTACTAGTGCACACAGAAGCCAAGCCTTTTTCCCCCTCCAGCACATATCCATAGGCTCAGATGCTGAAAAAGCTTAGTGTACCAGCAGGGCAACTGTAGCCTACATTAGAGGCATGATAGCAAGATACTGATTAATAACAGGAGGGGGTGTTAATCAGGAAAAGCCATATGCTATTAAACTTAAGATGAAAGTGGAAATGATAATCATTATTTCAGAAAAGATGCAGTTAAAAGTGTAGTTGAACAGCAAGCGGCATCTTTTTATCATTACAACGTCTCCCTGCAAAACCTCTTTCCATTTTCTTTTCTAAAGATTTTTTTTTTTCATGAACATCTGATTCATTTCATCTTTAGACATTCTTCCAACGCCCCCCTCCCCTCCATCCATTGCATTTGATGTTGTTTTTGAAGAGAGACTTCTAAATATGCAATTAATTCCTATTAATTATGGCCTTCAAATCTGCAAAATTATACTCTATTAAGATAATACATTTTATTTTATCGGGATAACTGTTAGCAACTTTTTATGTTTATATATACACAATCTTGCGCTTAGTAATTCTGTCTGGTGTTTAGTAATCCATTATTTGAAGCTCTTGGGTGCCAATGTAAAATCTGTGACATAGCGCCATACAAACCATATGCCATTTATAATTCTAACATCTTATATGACATAGGGATTCCCTAAAACATTAGGGACCCTGATGTAAAAATAGTCCTTAAAGTTACGCACCTCTGCATAGAGATGTTCTAGAGAGCCTGATGCTGTGCAAAAAAATATTAAAGTTTTGTTTTCAACACACTTGTCATCTTTCTAAAATATTCCTGCGGGAGAATCGGGAGTAAATTTTGTGTAACGCTCAGCAGCGGTCGAACCGCTTGGATCCTGATGTCACTGCTCGTGGCTCGAGGGTCTCCGGACCCGGGGGCTAAAGGTCACACCCGAATAAAGAAGGGGGATATTTGCAGGGGAGATAGGTATATAGTTCGTGACGCCACCCGTGGTGTACGGTAATTGGGAGTACCGCCACTGCCATTGGGAGTACCCGGGGTGATGGAGTGGGGCAGCAAGATGATGTTACCCTCCACGGGTAGGGAAACGCCCCGGGACTCCGTATGGTGGTTTGGGGTGCAGGGGGAGTGCAGGCTCACTGGTTGCAGGGATTAATCTGGTACTCACTCAGCAATGAAGCAGACGCTGACAACGGGGTAAACCAAGTCTCTGGTTGCCGCTGCCCTCTTGGGGGAGCTCGTCTAGGTCACGTCCCCTGCAGCACTGCCTACTGGTCTGTGACCTGCCTCCTGGCACAGTATTTTTAGAGTGTCCTTTGTGGCCCGTCAGCTTGGAGGTTTCCGGGCCCTGTTCCCCACTGTGGCTAAGTAGAAGAGCTTGCTCTCAGGGGCTCACGCTTGGGATTTCAGTGCGCCGCTTGCTTGGAAAGCCCTATCCCCCTCATTGCGCTAGTGCCCCCGATCTCTGACCTTCGTGGGAACAGTCCATAGAGGCCCTGTCCTCAGCAGGTTAATTGCCGGGTTGCTTGAAGCTTCTCCCTGACCTAGGGTCCGTGTACCCCATCGTGTCCTCAGTCCCAGACCGGTGATTAGGCCCAGGCTGCTGACCGTCTTCCAAGAAAGGTCCCAGGCGCCTAGCCTCAATCCCCTGCGACGGGGGTCCGACTCCTCTAGGTCCAGACCACCATCTGCGACCTAGTCTTCTTCTCCCCTGGGAGCTACAACTACCAGCTTCCTCAGAGCTCCTCACAGCTTGAGGGCTACCACTCAACTAACTTGACACCTCCCACCTCCCTGCCTGTCCTCTAGGTGGGCGGCCCTATTCCAGCTTAAGCAGCCCACTGGAGTGCCTGACAGGATGTGGTGCAAGGTATATCTAGGATTTGTAAAAGCTGGTGGAGGCAGTACTGCAGGTTGGGTTCCCAGAACCATGGGGGTTTGAGCCCTGCACGGGGAGAGAAATATTGTGCAGAACCCTGTCACGACCTGACTTGTACAGGGCGTCACATTTGCATAATCCCATCTCTATATCTTGACCATGCCCCTTTTTTGCTCTTTTACCGTTCCCTGAATGTGGGTCTGGATCGCCAAAGCTCAGTCTAATGACGAAGCATCACAACAAGAGAGAGTTCAAGTTTCTGGTGGTGTTGAAGCCAGGCTGGCAGGCAGGAGCGGCCATGCTTTCAGGGGTTACCAGGCTGCAGCGTGGCTGGTGGTTAACCTCATGCCTCCCAGTCTGAGCTCCAATTAAAGGGGG
The DNA here is from genome assembly GCF_048569485.1 of Anomaloglossus baeobatrachus. Lineage (NCBI taxonomy): Eukaryota > Metazoa > Chordata > Amphibia > Anura > Aromobatidae > Anomaloglossus > Anomaloglossus baeobatrachus. The sequence goes on from NC_134362.1 coordinate 157,172,513, forward strand.
GTTCCTGTGTCTTCCCCTCGCCGTCACATCATTCTTCTGAGACAGGGAGAAACACACACGGGGATTTCTTTTAAACAAGTTCTCTTTACTAATAACAGTCTCGGCAATCAGAGCACCAGAATTGGTCCCACAGGGGTTCTCCTTAAACTTCCCATCCACAGTAATTCGGTATAATTTGGAGGTCGGCTGCTTCGCTGGAATGTGTGTACCTTTTGGACACTCCTAGGCTCCTCATTAGATATGAGCGAATCGGTCGCGGTTCGGCTCGAGGTCGGTTCGCCGAACGGAGGTCCCGTTCGAGTTCGGTTCGTCGAACGTTCGACGAACCGAACTCGAACCGCATAGGAAACAATGGCAGGCATTCACAAACACATAAAAACACCTAGAAAACACCCTCAAAGGTGTCCAAAAGGTGACAAACAACTCACAACACAACACAAACACATGGGAAAGTGACAAGAACAAATTTTCATGCGAAAACAAAACAGCTTGATGAGGAAAAGGAGGACGAGACACAGATATAGGCATGGCATGCCCTTCTAAAATCATGCAAAACACCGCAAGGGGACTCCAAGCGGAGTCTCCCTTTTTTCAAAAAATTGGGCCACACAGACACCCCATCAGTGGCAGCACTTGTGCCCTAGTTGCAAACAGGATGTTTTAATTTGCATCAAGCACATTCCAAATCCACAAGCATTTACTCTCCCCAGGATGACACAGGGGTAGTAAATTCCTTGTGGATCCATGACTTGTTCATTTTGATGAACGTTAGTCTGTCCACATTGTCACTGGACAGACGCGTGCGCTTATCTGTCAGCACACACCCAGCAGCACTGAAGACACGTTCAGAGACAACGCTGGCAGCTGGACACGACAAAATCTCCAAGGCGTAAGTGGAGAGCTCTGGCCATTTTTCAAGATTTGAAGCCCAAAATGAGCAAGGCTCAATTTGCAAAGTCATGGCATCGATGTTCATTTGGAGATACTCCTGTATCATCCTCTCCAGCCGTTGACTATGTGTTAGACTTGTTGTCTCTGTTGGCCTTGCAAAGGAGGGTCTAAAAAAATTATGAAAAGATTCCATAAAATTGCTGTTACCAGCACCAGATACAGTCCTACTGGTACGGGTAGACTGTTGAAGATGATGAGACCGTCCCATATTTGTCAAGTTACAACTGGGAGAATCACTCCCTGCACCTGCACGGTTGTTTGGTGGAAAAGCCGAGCTAAGATCGAGTAACAGCTTCTGCTGATACTCCTGCATACATGCGTCCCTTTCTATGGCTGGAATTATGTCACAAAATTTGGACTTGTACCGGGGATCTAATAGTGTGGCAAGCCAGTAGTCATCATCACTTCTAATTTTGACAATACGAGGGTCATGTTGGAGGTAGTGCAGCAAAAAAGCACTCAAGTGTCTTGCGCAGCCATGCGGACCAAGTCCACGCTGTGTTTGTGGCATAGAGGTGCTAACCGTTCTTTCTTCCTCTGACATCTCCCCCCAACCTCTTTCAACAGAAATTTGACCAAGGTCTCCCTCATCCGCTGAGTCTTCCATGTCCATGGACAGTTCGTCCTCCATTTCTTCATGTTCTCCTGCCCCTTCCTCAACATTTCGCATGCTACCATGCGCCCTTGTTGATCCCTGTCCCCCATGGTCCCATGCCTGCCACGTTGGTGATGATGAACATCTGGACCTTGGAGATGTTGTTATGTCTTGCGCATATGAATCCTCCTGTAGTTCCTCCCCTTCCTGTTGTCCCACCCCCTGACTCCGAATAGTGTTTAGCGTGTGCTCCAGCATGTAAATGACTGGAATTGTCATGCTGATAATGGCATTGTCAGCGCTAAACATATTCGTCGCCATGTCGAAACTGTGCAGAAGGGTGCATAGGTCCTTGATCTGAGACCACTCCATCAGGGTGATCTTCCCCACCTCTGCATCTCGTTGGCCCAGGCTATACGTCATGACGTATTGCACCAGAGCTCGGCGGTGCTGCCACAGTCGCTGTAACATGTGGAGAGTCGAATTCCAGCGTGTCGGCACATCGCATTTCAGGCGATAAACCGGCAGGCCGAAAGACTTCTGGAGCGATGCAAGTCGCTCAGCTGCGGCACTTGAACGGCGGAAGTGAGCAGACAGTTTTCGTGCCCTGGTCAGAAGGCCATCTAGGCCGGGATAGTGTGTTAAAAATTGCTGGACAACAAGGTTCAACACGTGAGCCATACAAAGTACGTGTGTCACCTTGCCCAGGCGAAGGGCCGCACCCAGGTTTGCAGAATTGTCGCACACGGCCTTACCAGGCTGCAGGTTGAGTGGAGACAACCATTTATTAAACTCGGACCGCAGAGCTGACCACAACTCCTCAGCTGTGTGACTCTTATTCCCAAGACATGTCAAGCTAAAGACCGCCTGATGACGTTGCGCTCTGCTGCCAGCATAGTAATGAGGGGTGCGTGATTCCTTCTGCGCAGTGAGAACGCTGGTGGCCTGACCAGGCAGGCTTGGGGCGGAGGTGGAGGACACAGATGAGGTGGAGGAGGCAGAAGCAGTGGCGGAACTTGGACAGACAGAGGATTGACACACAAGTCGTGGGGACGGCAAGACTTGTGCAGCAGACCCTTCACCATCTATCACCATAGTTTCCCAGTGCCCAGTCAGTGACATGTAATGTCCCTGTCCATGCTTACTGGTCCAAGTATCGGTGGTAAAATGCACCCGTTCACACACAGAGTTTCTCAAGGAAGCGGTGATGTTGTGCGCGACATGCTGGTGTAGCACGGGCACACCTTTCTTAAAGAAGTAGTGGCGACTGGGCATCTGGTACTGGGGCACATCGACAGACATAAGGTCTCTAAAATCCTGTGTGTCCACTAGGCGGAAAGGCAGCATTTCGGTAGCCAAGAGCTTACAGAGGGATAAAGTCAACCTCTTAGCTTTGTCATGGGTCGAAGGAAATGGCCTTTTAATTGTCCACATCTGAGGGACAGAGATCTGGCTGCTGTGTGTAGATGGTGTTGAGTAGGGTGTCCCTGGAAAAATGCAGGTTTGTGAGGAAAGTGCAGTCGGAGACATGATGTTGCCTTCATCCAACGTTGGTGCTATCGATGTCTGAGAGAGCTGTACACACGCACTTGTTTCCCCTTCTAAACCAACTGACGACCTACCAAGCAAACTGCCTGTTGTGGTTACAGCGGTGGAAGTTGTGCGTGGAAAACCAGGTGTGACAGCTGTCCCCACAGTCCTAGAAGATGAAGAGCGCGCGGATGCACTGGAAGGGGCAGGCCGTGGATGGTTCGCTCCGCTAGGCCGCATTGCAGCACGGTGAGCTTCCCACTGGGACCTATGATATTTATTCATGTGACGATTCATGGAAGAAGTTGTCAAACTGCTGAGGTTTTGACCTCTACTAACAGAATCACGACAAATTTTACACATCACATAATTTGGGCGATCTTTTTCTATGTCAAAAAAGGACCAGGCTAGGCAAGGCTTAGAGGGCATGCGACCTGCTGAGCCCCCCCGACTAGTGCTCAGAGGCAGAGTGGTGGCTGATGATGCAGTTGTAGACGTGCTACCAGTGCTCCGACTCTGTCCAGGAAGGCGCAAGGTAACTTCGTCGTCGGTTGCATCCTCCTCCACCGCCTCTGTTGACCTCCTCGAGTGCCTGACTGTGGGTTGACAGTAGGTGGGATCTAGAACTTCCTCATCAATTGTTGTGTTTGCACTCCCCTCACCCTCAGACCGAGCCTCTTCTTGCCCTGACCGAATATTTAAGTTGTCATCACAATCTGGTATCTGCGTCTCATCGTCATCAGTTTGTTCCTCATTGTCTATAACCACAGGTGTTACAGTTTGCGACAAAGGGTCAACATTATGCTCAGAAACTTGGTCCTCACGGCCTGAATCAGAGTCACAAAGGTTCTGGGCATCACTGCAGACCATTTCCTGTTCTGTACTCACTGTAGCTTGGGAGCAGACCTCTGATTCCCAGGCTATAGTGTGACTGAACAGCTCTGCAGACTCAGCCGTCTCAGTTCCACCATACTGTGCAGGGCTGATGGAGACTTCAGAGCTGGGAGAAAGCAAGTTTGATTGGGATGACAACTCAGAGGACTGGTGTTTTTTGGATGCGGTAGTTGAGGTGGCTGAGAGGGCACTTGTTGGACCACTTGAGATCCATTCAAGCATTTTCATTTTTTGGCCATCATCTACCTTTGTTCCAGTTGTTCGTGTCCGTAAAAAAGAGAGCACATCGGATTGTCCACGGTAAGTAGTAGACATCTTACTTTTCCTGGTAGATGGTCTATCTTCAGCAGATGTTAATGGAGCTTTGCCACCTTCCCCACGGACAAACCCTTTTTTTCCTTTTCCAACACGCCTCTTCCCCTTTCCACTAGCATCTGTCATTTTGCCACTCATGTTGATTGCGACAAGATTGTGGTAGTAAAAATTGAGAGGTGGTGTAGATTGCAGCGGTGGTCTAGCTTTATTAACAGCAGAATAATAAAGAATAATTATCCCTGATAATGCAACTACGGCCCTTAAACTGGAAGCATAAATTGCTAGTATAATGGCTTAGTAACAATGAGTTTTATTGTGCAATGCAGGCAGACGTGCTGCAAATATCTTTGCACTACTGGGGCAATACAGCAGTCCAACAGCCACGTTTAGGATGCCACTAAGTTCACTCAGTGTTTGCTAGTATAATGGCTTAGTAACAATGAGTTGGAGTGTGCAATGCAAGCAGACGTGCTGCAAATATCTTTGCACTAGTGGGACTATACAGAAGTCCAATAGCCACGTTTAGGATGCCACTAAGTTCACTCAGTGTTTGCTAGTATAATGGCTTAGTAACAATGAGTTTTAGTGTGCAATGCAGGCAGACGTGCTGCAAATATCTTTGCACTACTGGGGCAATACAGCAGTCCAACAGCCACGTTTAGGATGCCACTAAGTTCACTCAGTATTTGCTAGTATAATGGCTTAGTAACAATGAGTTTGAGTGTGCAATGCAGGCAGACGTGCTGCAAATATCTTTGCACTACTGGGGCAATACAGCAGTCCAACAGCCACGTTTAGGATGCCACTAAGTTCACTCAGTGTTTGCTAGTATAATGGCTTAGTAACAATGAGTTTTAGTGTGCAATGCAGGCAGACATGCTGCAAATATCTTTGCACTACTGGGGCAATACAGCAGTCCAACAGCCACGTTTAGGATGCCACTAAGTTCACTCAGTGCTTGCTAGTATAATGGCTTAGTAACAATGAGTTGGAGTGTGCAATGCAGGCAGACGTGCTGCAAATATCTTTACACCAGTGGGACTATACAGAAGTCCAATAGCCACGTTTAGGATGCCACTAAGTTCACTCAGTGTTTGCTAGTATAATGGCTTAGTAACAATGAGTTTTAGTGTGCAATGCAGGCAGACGTGCTGCAAATATCTTTGCACTACTGGGGCAATACAGCAGTCCAACAGCCACGTTTAGGATGCCACTAAGTTCACTCAGTGTTTGCTAGTATAATGGCTTAGTAACAATGAGTTGGAGTGTGCAATGCAAGCAGACGTGCTGCAAATATCTTTGCACTAGTGGGACTATACAGAAGTCCAATAGCCACGTTTAGGATGCCACTAAGTTCACTCAGTGTTTGCTAGTATAATGGCTTAGTAACAATGAGTTTTAGTGTGCAATGCAGGCAGACGTGCTGCAAATATCTTTGCACTAGTGGGACTATACAGAGTTGGAGTGTGCAAAGGGCAGGAGGGTACAGTGGCAGGGTTGTGGGTCTCTGGGTAGAGGAAAGGAAGCCTGCCTTTCTATCCCTCCTAATGGGGAAATGCAGCGAGGAAATCCCTGACCTTAGCTACACAGACGCTGTCATCTTGTGTAGCTGTTAAACTCTGTTTTAAACTCTGTCACCTATGGCTCTGACCCTGCCGGTATGAGCCCTTAAAAGGACTGATAGAAAGTGCTATCCCTATGCTGTCCAGCGCTGTGTATGGAGCGTATACAGCAGTATCGGCGATAGGAGCTGCGCCAGTGATGTCTGACACCAAGGACGCAGAAGGCAGATAATGGCGTGCTGGAGGAAAATGTCCGGTTTTATAATGCAGGGACATGTGACATGGACATCCTATCAGACATGCCATTGCTTCTCTGGCTAAAAGTCCACTTAGCTGTGTGTGTGTCTGGGATTGGCTGACATGCTGGCCCGCCCCACTACACGCGCGCGCTTAGGGAAGGAAGACAAGGGGAAAAAAAAAAATGGCGATCGCCATTATACATACAGCAGTGATCTGAATGCGCTGTTCCCGCACACTATACACTGAAATGTCATAATAGTGTGAGTCACAGAGTGACTTACACTATTACAGCAGAAAGCCAGCTAGGAATCAGCTGTTTTTTTTGCTGCTAGAACCGTTCTCGAACGTATCTAGAACTATCGAGCTTTAGCAAAAAAGCTCGAGTTCTAGTTCGATCTAGAACAGCCCCCAAAATCACTCGAGCCGCGAACTGGAGAACCTCGAACCGCGAACCGCGCTCAACTCTACTCCTCATCCCCCTGGCAGACATCACACTAGCATGGGCCAAATCATTACAGCCTCTAAGCCTTTCCATCCCACCCACAGGGATTTGCATGCTGCCTGGAAGGGACTTACAGTGTGTTTCTCTTTGGCTATTCTCCAGCCGGGACAAGATGTACCTTTCTCCAGAGGGCGCAACCGACCTTCAGTCATCCGGGGGGTTCTTAAGTTATCCACAGCAGAGGAACGGTCGACTTCCCGACAGGTTGGATTGTACCCAAATCAGGGACGAGGTTCAGACAATCCTTCAGCGTTATGATCCCTCGTTCCACCGGTCCAGGACTGACCCTTAGGGTTCACTAATTCACTGAGGTCAGGCCTCCACTCCAAACCTCCCACAGATGTGTTCACGTACGCCTCTCGGGGACTCTCCTCCTTATTTTCTCTTGCACCTTCCTTTTGTCACCTGGGCTCCACCCCACTACCCTCTCCCTAACTCACAGGACCAGGGAAGTGGCCGTGCACACCATGGTCACCTTGTGGCCAAACAATACAATGACACAACACCAACAGTGGAACTACAGGTCGTAGCCATAGGGTGTGCTGAACCTGCACCCCCTTACAGTGGGCTTATTCAGCATCCAGGTGATCTGCAAATTTTTCCATGTACGTGAAAAAGTCTCTCCCATTTGCCTTAATTTCTAAGATAGAGTTATTGTTATGATTGTGATCCTGATAATATATAAAGTTTGAAAAAATAAAAAAAAACTAACAGGTGGAAGAGGAATAGATGTCTAACCAATGTAAAATATACTACAAATAATACTTCATATAAACATTAGCAAATGGTATATATCCAGTGCTACTTGAAAATTTGTGAACCATTCAGACTTTTGTAGATTACTGCATAAATTTGACTTAAAACTACATCAGATTTTCACACAAGTCATAAAAGTAGATAAAATAAACCAAAACATGAGAGACAAAAATATTAGAATGTGTCATTTTTATTGATGAAATGTCACACTTGGTACAGGGCAGTACCCAGCATACAATGAAAGGGAAGGGAAACCCTGTTTCTAGGGAAGGGGGAGATGGTGACCCCTGAGCAAACCTGCTGCTGGTCCCTGGATTCTCTCACCACCCTAGATAGGTTCCACATCTATGCGCCAAGCAGGATATCTCACCCACGGCTGACCCTGTATCTGGGCCCTAGGTAGGGAGCAGATGGGATGAGCTCTTTGTCAACCCCACTGAGTGCTAAAGGACAAACAGGGATAACAAATAGTGATGAGTGAATATATTCGCCACAATTCAGTATCCTGTGGATAATGGGGTATTCGAGGTATTCGGTATCCGACGGCTAATATGGTATTCGCTCCGATACTCTCATTTTCATTTCTGGACTTCCTGGCACCTTTTTCCAGCCAATGAACCCATCTGACGTTGCATGCTCTCACAGTAACGCCACAGCCATCTTTGTTGTGGTGTTACTGTGATTGGCTTGGCTGCACAGTGTTATAGGGGCTATATAAGGCTGCCGCCATTTTGTGAACCCGCATTAATTCCTGAGCTGCTGGTTTAGCTAGACTGTACTGTGTGCGGGACAGCGTTTCTCCAGCCAACTAATACTAGTCCTTCTAAGGGCTGAAGATATTTAGCATTAGCTGCTAGCGGCTGTGTAAATTATAGAAACAGGTATAGGGACAGTGCAGTGCATTCTATGAGATAGTGTTCCTGCTGCACAATACAAAATAGTCCTTGTAAGAGCTTAACACAGTGTCCACTGTGTGCTAGCAGCTGTGTAAATCATAGAACAAGGTATAGGGACAGTGTTACTGCATTGCTTAGTTAGGTGACAGTCGTTCCTGTTTTAAACCGGCCAAAAAAAATAATTCCTCTTACTAGTGGTGCATATGGTCTGTTACTGCAGTGTGTGAAATAGGGAGAGCTTATTCACAGGCAGGGAGAGATTTAAAGCTGTCCTGACATCTGCTACTAATAATCAACAATCTCAGCACTGCTACGTCCCTTGTGTCTGCTATACTAGCAATATGTATTACAACTTGCAAAAAAAAAGAGGTACCAAAAAACAACGGATTGAGGTGTAGTGTAGTGCCTGTCAGCCACCATCTCAATTCACAGTCTGAGTGTTACCAAATTTTTATTAATACTAGGTGTCAGTGGCACAACTTGTGCCTGAAGCAAAATACCTTCATAGCACCAAGCTAGCCTAATTTTGGGGATCTTCACATCTTACACAAATTAAATAGTGGCCTTCTGCCACTAACACACAGTCTGAGTGTTACCCAATTTTTATAAATACTTGGTGTCAGTGGCACTACTTGTGCCTCAAGGCCAGTACCTTCCTATCAGCAACCTAGTGTAATTTTGGGGGCTTAATATCTTACAGGACCTACATAGTGGCTTGCTCTTATTAAAACACAGTCTCAGTGTTACCCAATTTTTATTAATACTTAGTGTCAGTGGCACTACTTGTGCCTGAAGCAAAGTACCAAACTAGCCTAATTTTGGGGGCTTCATATCTTACAGAACTTAGATAGTGGCCTGCTGCCACTAACACACAGTCTCAGTGTTACCCAATTTTTATTAATACTTGGTGTCAGTGGCACTACTTGTGCCTCAAGGCCAGTACCTTCCTATCAGCAACCTAGTGTAATTTTGGGGGCTTAATATCTTACAGGACCTACATAGTGGCTTGCTCTTATTAAAACACAGTCTCAGTGTTACCCAATTTTTATTAATACTTAGTGTCAGTGGCACTACTTGTGCCTGAAGCAAAGTACCAAACTAGCCTAATTTTGGGGGCTTCATATCTTACAGAACTTAGATAGTGGCCTGCTGCCACTAACACACAGTCTCAGTGTTACCCAATTTTTACTAATACTCTGTGTCAGGGGTACTACGTTTGCCTGAAGGCCAGTACCTTCCTATCAGCAAACTAGCCTAAGTTTGGGGGCTTCATATCTTACAAAACCTACATAGTGGCTTGCTCTTATTAAAACACAGTCTCAGTGTGCCCATATTGTTTCAGCCTTTTCCCGTCCATTTCAGCCTTTTCCTCAGTCACCACAGGTCACCGACAGGTCCAACGTAAAATTATTCTGGTTTCCCATAGACTTACATTGGGGGTCGAATATTCGCGAATACTAGAATAACGGCGAGGTATTCGCCGGGTATCCGTCGAAGCGAAAAATAGGGTATTCGATCATCCCTAATAACAAACAAAGGAAGGAATCAACAACTTATCTCTAGATGTCTCAGGAAGAGGAACTGCAAATAACAACCAGGTTACACTAGATGAATGCAAGCCGACTGCTTGCACTGAAGACTTGTTAAGGGTAGAGGACTTATCACCAGCACTGACTATGGGAAGATGAGGGTATATCTAGATACCAAAGAAGTGCTGATGAAAAGCAGCTGAAAAGGTTGAGGAAGTCCGCAGGTACATAAAGTGAAAGGGATGAAAACAAAGCAGAGGAGATACATAGGATACCAAAGACATCAAGCAGGAATTTTAGAAAGTCAGGGAGCAGTTTGCGCAGCCAAATGCTGTGATCTTCTATTGCCTCACATGCTGTCTGCCTCCCGTGACACACCGGTGAGAGTAAAATGATCCAATTGCATGCCTGTGAATGGCAAAAATTTGGGAACCTTTATGATTAACAGACCATTTGAAAATGAAATTAGAGTTTGGTATTTTCAATCAATGGAATGACAATCAAGTGTGAGTGGAGTGAGTGAGTGAGTCAGTGTGAGTTTTATCTTTAGAAAATTAATTTATATTATTTACACTGATGAGCAAAAGGGTAACAATATTTTAAAGTTTGACTTTGAGGATCTTTGAACGTGAAAAAAAAATTGATTTGCAACTGTTTAGCATATGATTAATTATACAGATTCTTGTCATGGCATTTCATTATTACTATTTTGCTCCAAAAAAAACATCTAAACTTAAATTTTTACTATTTTGTTAATATTTAGCAAATTCACTTTTTTGCTTTCAACACTGCCTGAACACTTTTAGGTATGCTCTCTGTCAGATTCAATCATGTCTCGACTGATATCTGATCCCAGGTCTCTTCTACATGTTCCCACTGTTGGTGCATACTGGTTGACTCTGTTGGGTATGTATACAGCTTTTTCTTCAACTCTATCTGACTCGCCCCAGGGTTTATGGATTACTCGGTCCCGCGCGTGGGCTAGGGAATGTGTCACGGTTACTGGCCGTACCCGGTCCCGTGGCCCTGGTGCAGCTTTTAAAAGGGGATATTGTACAAGAGAAAAATAAAATAAAAATAAAGAGTTTGTCGTGACGCCACTTGTAGGTTGCGGCAATAATAAGGGGCCTCCGCTGCGTTGCTCACACTGCTGGGGCTGATGGAATATGGCAGCTATGGTGTAGTGACCGTCCGCAAGTAGGGTTGTGCACCAGGGGAGATGATGGTGGTTATAGTTGTAGAATGTCACTGTGTAGAGGCGCAGAAGAACTCATTTGAGACAAGGGGTTGCAGTTTAACTGGTACTTTACTCACAGAGAGCTGGTGCTCCCGACTGGTCCTGGGTTTCCAGAGTTTGAGTCCAGGTCCTCCAGTACTCCCTTTGGATCCGATGCTGATTGTGTGACTTGGTAACAGTCTCCCTTTGCGCACTCTGGTAGTTTTAGTGGGTCCCTGTGGCTTGGAGCAACTTAGGGTCCCCTCCTGGTTTTCCACTGCCTTGGCTTGTATGACCGGCAACTTGAACCCGGTGGAATGGCCATTGTCCTTGTTCCTGGCTCTCTCATTGCTGCCGGGTCTATCAAGCTCTGAAGTGTGTGAGGAACCCGGATAGTTCCCTCACCTGCAGACTTAACGGGTCACTCTGGAGCTTCTTCCCGTCTTAGGGCTCTGCACCCCACCTGCGCTCAGTCCCGGGAATGCCAGTCCTGCACTCCACTGGCAACTGCACTCCTTTTGCTACACAGCTTGTGACTTTGACCTTCTTCTCACTCCGACACTCTCACTCCTCTCTCTCTACTGTCCAACTACTAACTAACTGTCCCTTTTGGTCCTGCCCAAGTCTGTACCCAATTTTAGCAGAAAGGGCGCACTGGTATGTGTGTGTGTGTGTGTGTGTGTGTACCGCCATCGCTCCTACAGGAAACCAGAGGAAGAGAATTGCACCTGAACTGCGTGCAATACCCTGTGACACCTAATGACTCCACCAAATTCCCCCTTGGTTAAACCCAGCACATCATCGGGCTGCAAAAACAACAAAACATTATAACAGGTTAACTCATCTTCCCTTTATGGGAGGCACTTTCTTAAAATGTTTCATGGAAACTGGTAACATTCCACATTGGGTACCCCATTTCAACCACCCACCACCCAGAGTCCCTGGAGTCCTCTTCGAAAGACTTTGTCAACAGGAATCCTCCGGGTTGTAGAATGTTACTCTGGTGAGGTGCACAATTGGTGCAACTATTTACAAATCAATGTCAAATCCTCCAGGCTGTGTGCGCTCCCAAAGAATTTAATCATACAGGCTGTAATAATTTCCTGTAAAAATTTTTATTATTTTTAAGCCTAAGCCACACGGCGAGAAAAACGGTGCGAGTGGAGTACGATAAATAATCACATTCCACTCAGACCAATATTAGCCTGTGTGTAAGCGTACATGAGCGATTATTTTCTCAGCCCTACTCGGACCGAGAAAACAATCGCAGCATGCTGTGATTGTAATGCGAGACTCTTTCTCTCACACCCATTCAAGTGAATGGGGCGAGAGAAAAATCGCACTGCACTCGCGGTACACCGGTGTGTGGCGCCCCTGACCTGGTCAGGCACCACTGAGTACTGCACCCATGCTGGGGACAGTACAATACAGGTAATCCAGATGGCTGACAGGGGTGTGGAACACAGGCGCATAGTGACCAGGTCTCACACATGTACCCATGAGAGGACCCTTGGGGATCCCAGGAGGGGGCAAGCCTTCACCTTCACTGGAATAGTGGAGGGGGTAGAGCCTCCATCTCCTCTCAAGGGGTGTGGTGGAGAGTCTGGTTGCTAGGTGGCGTAGGCAAGAACAGGAGAGGAGGAGCAGTGAGTCAGTTAGAGCAGAGAACTCCATAGGGCTCAGTGAGGAGCAGACCTGTGGGGCTGTTGCTGTCTAACAGCGCCCGCGCAGTGGCTACAGACGGGGGAGAACGGTCAACTAGGAGTGCTGCCTGAAAGCCAGCTTCAGCTAGAGAGTGCACGGAGTGGGAAGTAAGGAGACTGCTAGAGAGCACCAGGCCCAACCGGGCGGCAGATCCCGAAGCGAGGATAGATTCACCTTTCCCTGCTAAACCTGCCGGTGTGGGGCTCTTAAAGCCCACACCACAACACTACAAAAGCCGCAGCCACGTAACCGCAAGATTGGGCCCATAGGTCACAGGAGGCAAGAGGCTGGAGTGGCCTGGTCCGGGGAACAAGCACACGGCAAACAACAAGGGGAGAGAGGCTTGGAGCATCTTCCCTGGGTGACCCCCATAGGGACTCAAAGTCGGGGTCACCCCAAACCACCAAGGGCTAAGGAAGGCGAGTCAGTAGTCACCCTCATAAAGTCAGCCTGAAGGATACCTGGTTCCTACCTGGTTCATCTCAGCTACGCCCGGGTTACTCACCCTGCCACCTGAAGTGAGTAAAAACCCTGAAAGACATCCTGCCTGTGTGGTCATTCTGCGACTTGTGGTACTACAAACCTACACAGGGCCCTGGGGCTTGCCTCACTCTCAGGAGGCTCCTACATCTAACTGCACACACCATCAGCCCCAGGCGACCCCCAACCTGCAGTGGCGGTCCCTACTGGCCGCAATACTGAGAGTGGCGTCACGATCAAAAACAGAAGATTTCCTACCAGTGACGGAGATCCAGCAACGTGGAGTCCCTGAAGGTAACGCACCGACACCGACACTACACCTGCGGGGCTTCACATCTGGCGCTGTGAACAGGATAAGGACTAGACCTGTTCAGACAGGTGACCATGTGCCTGGGCGGTCCGCTTGAAAAATTGGAAGCGCCGCCATATTGCCACCATGAAAAGCGCGCTGAAAAACAACAGCAGCCCGCGCTGGGAGAAGTTACCGCCCACGAAGAGGTGTGGCTACCCAGAGATCCCCTGCAGAGTTCTGACCTTGCCAGCTATGAGAGTGGAAGCGTCCAGAGACGTCGGGACAGAAAGGAAGCCACAAGCCTGCTGCTGGGAGAGGAGCTGCTGAAAGAGGCAGAGCAGAAACTGAACAGCTTGCTATCAGAGGCAACGGCGAGTCCACAGCTGGAGAGTCGTGCAGAAGAGGGCGCAGAAGAAATGGCGTCTGACCGCAGAAATCCAGAACCGGGCTCCGCTGCCTGGTGGTATCGGGAGCTGGCCCAGTTCTGCGACCGACTGGAGACCCGGGTTGTGGAGCAGATCCGGGAAGAACGAATGGAAATGCTGGAGATGACCGCGGCGGTTCGGGCCTATGAAAGGAGAGCCGCGCGCCGAGTGCCAGACAGGACGGCGATGACGCAGACCCCGATGCTGCCACCGGTGGGTGAGTCGAGTGATGCCCCGGCCAGCGCAAGTGCCCCGACCCCTGCTGCCACGCCCGCGGTCCCCGAAGAGGCGTCCGGTGCGGCGACGCTGAAGCAGGCCGCAGCCACGCCAGGTGCGGCCTTCCAAGCCCCAGCGGCCGCAGCGATGCCCTGCTCGGCCCACCAAGACCCGGTCCCTGCAGCAACGCCCAGTCCGGCCCGCAAAGAACCGGCTGCCACCGCGACCCTCATCCGCGTCGCAGGCGTAACGCTGACCCAGGCCGCCGCCCTGCTAGGCCCGGCCCGCCGAGACCCCACCGCCGCAGCAACGCTCGTCCGCGCCGCAAGTGAGGTGCTGAACCAGGCCGCAGCCACGCCAGGCACGGCCCGCCAAGCTACGGTCACTGCAGCGACGCCCGGCTCAGCCTGCACGGACCCCATCGAGGCTGCGACGCTAAGTGAGACCGCGGCTGCAATGCCCAGTCCGGCCCGCCAAGAACCGGCCGCAGTGGTGATGCCCACTGAAACGCAAGCTGCAACCGCGATGCTAGACCAGGCCGCCGCCATACAGGGCGCGGCCCGCCAAGACCAGGCCGCCGCCATACAGGGCGCGGCCCGCCAAGACCAGGCCGCCGCCATACAGGGCGCGGCCCGCCAAGAAAAGACTACCTCAGCATTTACCCCGGCCTGTAAGGCCAGAGCAGACACCGCTCCCCGGTCCACAGAGGTTCCTGATAGGCAGCCCACGGTGGGTGAAGACCCTGCATATTGGCAGATGAGGGCTGACCTGGAGGCCAAATTTCCACAATGGTTGGTGAGCCAGTACATACCCCCTCCGCATACCCCAAAGAGTCTCCTGCTAACTCCTGCAGCAGCTACACCAAGGAGTCCCTCACCTGGGCCGGCTGAAGAGCATCCATCCCCGGCACTGCCACAGCTGGAGTGCCAGGAAGAACTAAGGGGGAGAGGAGGCCAGGAAGCAGAAGGGTTGACTCCGACTCCAGTGCCACCAGCAGCAGATGTGTATTCAGAGCCGGAAATGCTGCCATACTCCCGCTGGGACGAGGAGGACCTGACCCCCTCTGCAGAAGAAGAGCTGCCTAAGAGCTTCACCTGGGAGCCCACAGGCATGGATCCAGCCCGCAAGACACGGCGCAGAAGAACACAGTTTGCTCCAGCACCACAGTCTCCTGAACAGAGAGCAGTCACCGCCAGAGACCTAAAGGAGAAGCGTTTGTTGAGAGAGTCCAAAGCCCAGGCTAGAGGACCCCTGTGTTATGGCGTAGTGGAAGACTTTAATCTGAAAAGCGGCTATGGATTCATTGTAGCACCAGGAATAAAAGAAGGGATATTTGTAAACCGCAGAGATGTGAACGCTCATCTGCCAAGAGGACACCCTTGCAGAAATCTAAAGATGGGAGATTCCGTTCAGTTCACCCTGCATCAAGGCGAAAGAGGATTGTATGCTCTGGACGTAGCGCTATGTCCCAACAAACCTTACAGCCATCTCCTGCAACAAGAAAGACAAGAAAGACAAGGAAGACAAGAAAGACAAGAAAGACAAGAAAGACAAGAAAGACAAGAAAGACAAGAAAGACAAGAAAGACAAGACAGAGATAAAGAAACAGATACAGAAAAGGAATCAGATGCAGACCAAGAAAGGAAAGATAAAGATCCTACAGATGCAACAACCACAGACAAAGATCCTACAGATGAGACAACCACGGACGACGACGGAGAGCAAGAAAGTCACAGGTGCCGGTGCCCTACATGCCCACGCCCTGGTGAAATGGAGGAGTAGAGTAGAGAGAAGTAAAGAAATACAGCAAGTTACCAGTTGAAGTTTTGACAAGTTTTGTTTGCAACGTTTAAGAAATGCGCCCACAAAAACTATTGTGAGAAAACCATAAACCTTAAGGCTATGAACTTGCTATAGCCACAAACTCTCGCAGTGTAAATAGTTACACCAGTGGCACCACCACCAGGGCCAGCCTGTTTAGGGGCTTGGCTCGTCTGCAACCAGGGGGGCCCGTCCGTAGAAAAGGGCCTTGGCTCACCTGCGACCAGAGAGCACGCCTGTTTATGGGGCCTTGGCTCACCACCACAAAGAGGGTACCTGGTCAGCACCAACTGTGGAGGCCGCCTCTGCATCCTGCCAGAAGAGGCTGAAGGCGCGGATCCACCAGGCCAGGTATACCCTGAAACCACCAGCCCATGAAAGCCGCCTCTACATCCTGCCAGAAGTGGCTGAAGCCGCGGCCAACGGGAGAGGAAGATTGGAGGAAAGGTCTGGGGAAACGGATGGCCCAGACCTGGTTACCAACAGGACCGGTGACCTGCCTCCTGAGAGGGTTTTGGGTGGGTTAACGGACTTGTGGGTGGAGGGTGGTGATGTATGATAACTGGTGATCTTAAAATGTTTTACCATGTTTTAATGTTTTATGCATTTTAAAATGTTGTCTTGCAGCCCGAGGACGTGCTGGTGATAACTAAGGGGGAATGTGGCGCCCCTGACCTGGTCAGGCACCACTGAGTACTGCACCCATGCTGGGGACAGTACAATACAGGTAATCCAGATGGCTGACAGGGGTGTGGAACACAGGCGCATAGTGACCAGGTCTCACACATGTACCCATGAGAGGACCCCTGGGGATCCCAGGAGGGGGCAAGCCTTCACCTTCACTGGAATAGTGGAGGGGGTAGAGCCTCCATCTCCTCTCAAGGGGTGTGGTGGAGAGTCTGGTTGCTAGGTGGCGTAGGCAAGAACAGGAGAGGAGGAGCAGTGAGTCAGTTAGAGCAGAGAACTCCATAGGGCTCAGTGAGGAGCAGACCTGTGGGGCTGTTGCTGTCTAACAGCGCCCGCGCAGTGGCTACAGACGGGGGAGAACGGTCAACTAGGAGTGCTGCCTGAAAGCCAGCTTCAGCTAGAGAGTGCACGGAGTGGGAAGTAAGGAGACTGCTAGAGAGCACCAGGCCCAACCGGGCGGCAGATCCCGAAGCGAGGATAGATTCACCTTTCCCTGCTAAACCTGCCGGTGTGGGGCTCTTAAAGCCCACACCACAACACTACAAAAGCCGCAGCCACGTAACCGCAAGATTGGGCCCATAGGTCACAGGAGGCAAGAGGCTGGAGTGGCCTGGTCCGGGGAACAAGCACACGGCAAACAACAAGGGGAGAGAGGCTTGGAGCATCTTCCCTGGGTGACCCCCATAGGGACTCAAAGTCGGGGTCACCCCAAACCACCAAGGGCTAAGGAAGGCGAGTCAGTAGTCACCCTCATAAAGTCAGCCTGAAGGATACCTGGTTCCTACCTGGTTCATCTCAGCTACGCCCGGGTTACTCACCCTGCCACCTGAAGTGAGTAAAAACCCTGAAAGACATCCTGCCTGTGTGGTCATTCTGCGACTTGTGGTACTACAAACCTACACAGGGCCCTGGGGCTTGCCTCACTCTCAGGAGGCTCCTACATCTAACTGCACACACCATCAGCCCCAGGCGACCCCCAACCTGCAGTGGCGGTCCCTACTGGCCGCAATACTGAGAGTGGCGTCACGATCAAAAACAGAAGATTTCCTACCAGTGACGGAGATCCAGCAACGTGGAGTCCCTGAAGGTAACGCACCGACACCGACACTACACCTGCGGGGCTTCACAGGTGTACCACGCGTGCAGAGCGGGAATCGCAATAGCCGGCTACGGAGGAGAGAGAGAGAGAAATCCCTCCCACCCCTCCTGACTGCCGGCCCTCCCCCCGCAACTGAGGTCTGCTCGCACGAACGGACCTCAGTAACAAGGACACACGCATGACACTCGGCTATGCTGTACTGCCAGTGTGAGACAAGTGTCATGCAAGGGGATCGCAGTAATCCCCGTGTGGCCCCAGCCTTACAAGAACAAACAACGCATTTCGACAAACAAATGTCTTCCTCGGGTATATTGTCTAGATGCACTACATTTCTGACTAGATTTTATATTAAATTCTATAGGAGTACTAACACGTCCGTTTGGGTGGGGACCAAGTCTGACAGTTTTTGACACACCCATTAGAAATTGCATTGCAGGTAGGTAGTTTGTAAAAGTCCTTACACCATACAATTAAATGATTTCATTTAATTGTATGGTGTAAGGACTTCTACAAACTACCGACCTGCAATGCAATTTCTAATGGGTGTGTCAAAAACTGTCAGACTGTCTATTTTTTGGAGCAAAATAGTAATAATGAAATGCCAGGACAAGAATCTGTATAATTGATCATATGCTAAACAGTTGCAAATCAAATTTTTCTTTCACATTCAAAGATCCTCAAAGTCAAACTTTAAAATATTGTTACCCTTTTGCTCATCAGTGTAAATCAGATAAATCAATTTTCTAAAGATAAAACTCACACTCACTCACTCCACTCACACTTGATTGTCATTCCATTGATTGAAAATACCAAACTCTAATTTCATGTTCAAATGGTCTGTTAATCATAAAGGTTCCCAAATTTTTGCCATTCACAGACATGCAATTGTATCATTTTACTCTCACTGGTGTGTCACGGGAGGCAGACAGCCATGTAATGTGAGGCAATAGAAGATCACAGCATTTGGCTGCGCAAACTGCTCCCTGACTTTCTAAAATTCCTGCTTGATGTCTTTGGTATCCTATGTATCTCCTCTGCTTTGTTTTCATCCCTTTCACTTTAGGTCCCTGCGGACTTTCTCAACCTTTCAGCTGCTTTTCATCAGCACTTTTTTGGTATCTAGATATACCCTCATCCTCCCATAGTCAGTGCTGGTGATAAGTCCTCTACCCTTAACAAGTCTTCAGTGCAAGCAGTCGGCTTGCATTCATCTAGTGTAACCTGGTTGTTATTTGAAGTTCCTCTTCCTGAGACATCTGGAGATAAGTTGTTGATTCCTTCCTTTGTTTGTTATTAGGGATGATCGAATACCCTATTTTTCGCTCCGACGGATACCCGGCGAATACCTCACCATTATTCGAGTATTCGCGAATATTCGACCCCCAATGTAAGTCTATGGGAAACCAGAATAATTTTACGTTGGACCTGTCAGTGACCTGTGGTGACTGAGGAAAAGGCTGAAATGGACGGGAAAAGGCTGAAACAATATGGGCACACTGAGTCTGTATTTTAATAAGAGCAAGCCACTATGTAGGTTTTGTAAGATATGAAGGCCCCAAAATTAGGCTAGTTTGCTGATAGGAAGTTACTGGCCTTCAGACAAAAGTAGTACCCCTGACACAGAGTATTAGTAAAAATTGGGTAACACTGAGACTGTGTGTTAGTGGCAGCAGGCCACTATCTAAGTTCTGTAAAATATGAAGCCCCCAAAATTAGGCTAGTTTGGTACTTTGCTTCAGGCACAAGTAGTGCCACTGACACTAAGTATTAATAAAAATTGGGTAACACTGAGACTGTGTTTTAATAAGAGAAAGGCACTATGTAGGTTCTGTAAGATATGAAGCCCCCAAAATTACACTAGGTTGCTGATAGGAAGGTACTGGCCTTGAGGCACAAGTAGTGCCACTGACACCAAGTATTAATAAATTTGGGTAACACTCAGACTGTGTGTTAGTGGCAGAAGGCCACTATTTAATTTGTGTAAGATGTGAAGATCCCCAAAATTAGGCTAGCTTGGTGCTATGAAGGAATTTTGCTTCAGGCACAAGTTGTGCCTCTGACACCTAGTATTAATAAAAATTTGGTAACACTCAGACTGTGAATTGAGATGGTGGCTGACAGACACTACACTACACCTGAATCTGTTGTTTTACATTTTTTGGACCTCTTTTTTGCAAGTTGTAATACATATTGCTAGTATAGCAGACACAAGGAACGTAGCAGTGCTGAGATTGTTGATTATTAGTAGCAGATGTCAGGACAGCTTTAAATCTCTCCCTGCCTGTAAATAAGCTCTCCTTATATCACACACTGCAGTAACAGACCGTATGCACCACTAGTAAGAGGATTTTTTTTTTTTGGCCGGTTTAAAACAGGAACGACTGTCACCTA
The DNA here is from genome assembly GCF_048569485.1 of Anomaloglossus baeobatrachus. Lineage (NCBI taxonomy): Eukaryota > Metazoa > Chordata > Amphibia > Anura > Aromobatidae > Anomaloglossus > Anomaloglossus baeobatrachus. Next base: position 157,192,614 of record NC_134362.1, read on the forward strand.
ACTAAGCAATGCAGTACCACTGTCCCTATACCTTGTTCTATGATTTACACAGCTGCTAGCACACAGTGGACACTGTGTTAAGCTCTTACAAGGACTATTTTGGATTGTGTAGCAGGAACACTATCTCATAGAATGCACTGTCCCTATACCTGTTTCTATAATTTACACAGCCGCTAGCAGCTAATGCTAAATATCCTCAGCCCTTAGAAGGACTAGTATTAGTTGGCTGAAGAAACGCTGTCTCGCACACAGTAACGTCTAGCTAAACCAGCAGGTCAGGAATTAATGCGGGTTCACAAAATGGCGGCAGTGTTATATAGCCCCTATGACACTGTGCAGCCAAGCCAATCACAGTAACACCACAACAAAGATGGCTGTGGCGTTACTGTGAGAGCATGCAACGTCAGATGTGTTCATTGGCTGGAAAAAGGTGCCAGGAAGTCTATAAATAAAAATGAGAGTTTCGGAGCGAATACCATATTAGCCGTCGGATACCGAATACCTCGAATACCTCATTATCCACCGGATACTGAATCGTGGCGAATATATTCACTCAGCTCTATTTGTTATCGCTGTTTGTCCTTTAGCACTCAGTGGGTTGACAAAGAGCTCATCCCATCCGCTCCCTACCTAGGGCCCAGATACAGGGTCAGCCGTGGGTGAGACATCCTGCTTGGCGCATAGATGTGGAACCTATCTAGGGTGGTGAGAGAATCCAGGGACCAGCAGCAGGTTTGGTCAGGGGTCACCATCTCTCCTTTCCCTAGATGCAGGGTTTCCCTTCTCTTTTGCCGTTCACTTGGTACTTCCCCGTACCTACTGTGACAATTACAGTGAGGGAGGAGGTATAAGGAGAAATACAATTCCCAGCATGTCCAGACTAGGGTATATACTAACTAGAACAACAACTGTCTCCAAGGATTCCACAGGTTCCTTCCATTTACCCTGTGCCTGTACCATTCCACATAAGTTGAAAGTTCTTTGCTTTATTGCCAGATCCACACCTAAGGGTGGTTGTGTTTTGTTTTGATTTTGCTTAAAGTCTGTTTTCTTGCAGGAGAGGAATTGTCTGTTTTGATGAGCATAAGGGTTCCCCCTCTGCAGGCCCTACTGCAAGAAAAGGGAGATTCTCCCTGTTCTATTTGATTTTTTGCACTTTAGTATTTCTTGTGGGGGTTTTTTTTGGTATTTTGTTTCCTCCATTATTTACAAGAGTACCTGATATAGTGGGGGAGAATCTGTGTGGTCTCAGTATTTTTTATTATCAGGAGATTGCTATTTTTTGCAGGGTTTTTTTTACTGACCGCAAACAGATATCTGTCCTGTCCTGTTCTATCTAGGAAGTTGGGCCTAGCATTTCCTAATCTATATTTCCCATCTGTGTATTGTGTTTTCTTACATCACTGTTGGCTTCATATGTTGGGGGCTTGCTATTCCTTTGGGGACTACTCTGAGGCAAGGTAGGTTTCCTCATTTCTATCTGTGAGGTGTAGTAAGTTTTTTCGGCTGTGACGAGATGTCTAGGTGTGTTTAGGAACGCTCCACGGCTTCTTCTAGTGTGGTCTGATACATAGGGGATTGCAAAAAAAAAAGTCCTTACACCTTACAATTAAATGATTTAATTTAATTGTATGGTGTAAGGACTTCTACAAACTACCGACCTGCAATGCAATTTCTAATGGGTGTGTCAAAAACTGTCAGACTTGGTCCCCACCCAAATGGACGTGTTAGTACTCCTATAGAATTTAATATAAAATCTAGTCAGAAATGTAGTGCATCTAGACAATATACCTGAGGAAGACATTTGTTTGTCGATACGCATTGTTTGTTCTTGTAAAAGTAATAAAAAATTGTACAAGAAATTATTACAGCCTGTATGATTAAATTGTTTGGGAGTGCACACAGCCTGGAGGATTTGACATTGATATTTTTCCTATGGTAACTCGGGCTGAGTTACAGGATAGCCACAAGGAGTCTGCAGCATACCGTTTCGGAAGGAGAACTCTCCATTGAGATCTGAGGTCCTAAAGGATCGATAAGCAAGTTAACAAGGCTTGCTAAAGGTGAGTGTATGAAAATATAACATTCATCTACGAATTATCTATACAGCTACATTTAGATCGGTGTGCTTTTTGTTTTCTTTTCCCTTTCTCTTTGGTGAACAACTATTTACAAATGGATGTCTTTTTCTACCACCAGTCCTGTAACCTGCGGTCCATTTTTATCAAACAACAATGAACTGATCCAAAGTTCTTGCAGAAGTGTCTCTGGTGGACCATCACAATACATAATATTTACATAAATCAACATGCTTATCACTCTATGGTTCCCTATGGGCGTCTCTGCTTAGGAGTAGAGTTGAGCGATGTTCAATGTTCGAGGTTCGCTAATTTCATGTTCATGTATGGAGCAGCTAGATGTTAGTTCTCCCCTCCGTGGGTAGGGGGTTGGTTGTCCCGGGGCCCGGTGATGGGGTAAGCAGGGAGCAGAGCGCAGTGCTGCAGTGCAGTGCCCGAAGGGCACGGGTGTACTCACAAGTAAGTCACACGGAGTCACTGGTAAACTAGGAATTGCCGGTGTCCGCAGCCTTCGGTACGGGGGTGTTAGTGTCCCATACACGGTGCAGCAGCCCTTGTTGTTCTTTCCCTGCAGCCAGGTGCCTTTCTCTCCACTCTCTTCCTCTTTCTCCTCAGCCGGGAACGGGGAATCCACTCCCCTGTAGTGATCCGGGTACCCAGGTACCGAGGGGCCACCGCCCTGCTCCGGCTACCTCTGGCCCCTTTCTCACTACAGCCTGTCCCGGCCCTCTCGGAGCACGCTTCACTATCAGCCTGGGAGCTACAACTCCAGGCTCCACTTCTGTCTCCTCTCCAAACACTCTGCTCCAGCCCCTCCCCTCTGCTCTGCTTTTTCCTTACACTGGGGAGTGTGGTTTGTCTTGCTGCACCCGTGTGGGATCAGATTACCAAGGAGGATTAACTCTTTCTGTGACAACCTGGCTGTGCCAGGGCGTCACACAGACACAGACAGAGAAAGAGGCAGACACAGACAGGGTAAGAAACAGACATAGACAGGGTAAGAGACAGAAACAAAGAGACAGACACAGACAAAGAGACAGACTGACAGGGAAAGAGACAGACAGGGAAAGAGAGGAAAAGAGCGAGAGACAGGTTAAGAGACAGATGCAGACAGGTAAAGAGACAGACACAGGGAAACAGACAGACAGGGAAAGAGAGGGAAAGAGACAGACAGGGTAAGAGACAGAAATAGACAGGTAAAGAGACAGACAAAGAGACAGACACAGGGAAAGAGACAGAGGGAATGAGACAGACAGGGAAAGAGATTGGGACAGACGGAGAAAGAGACAGAGACAGTCAGAGACAGACAGGGAAAGAGAAAGACAAAGAGATAAAGAGAGAGACAGAGAGATATATACAGAGGGGGAGACAGACAGAGAATGGGAGAGAAACAGAGAGACAGTTACTATCCTGGACAGCGCCAGGTTCTATGTTGTGAGGTGAAATTTTAACCCCGCGCGTTCCAATTTACCAATCAATTTTGCCCCTATCTACATAATGGGGAAAAAGTGAAGCGAAAAGTGTTGGGGGCAAATTGACAGCTGCCAGATGTGAATAAGGTGGACTTAAAGAATGAGAGCGATGGCGCCAAAGAGTATATACCGTACAGTTGCTAAGGTGGGTCCCCGACATGGGATACTCACCACACTCGGGGATATGAACACACACAAAATGTTCCACACACTACCACGTACGTGAACACATATACCACCCTCAGCACACATCTCAACACACATACACCAACCTCGCCACATAATCGCCCTAAAACACACACAAGTCTGGTATTATCCTTCAAAAATAAAAATCTGATTAATAAGCAGCCAAACTACAAGAACAACAAATGTACCATATAGGAAATACGGCAGCTATCAGTCACATGACCTGTCTATTTTGTGTATGTGTGAGCTAATATATACTGTCAGGGGGGAGGGCTTTCTGTTGCCTGAAGATCTATCTATCTATGTCTGTATCTATCTATTTATCTCTCTATGTATCAATCTATCTATTTGTTTTGTGTTTTTTGTGTGCAGAGTACATTTTGTGTTAATACATTCTATTTTGTTAACAGCAGTTATTAACCCGAACGAAGCCGGGTAGTACAGCTAGTTTGGAATAAAAGACAAAAAAACACCATTTTATTAATCCCAAAACAACAATCCAGGTCAGAAGTAATCCACACGACACTGTCAGCTCTGCTAGCTCTGCTACATGAAGATGACAGGGAGCGTTCTGTGTCCTCTCCACGTAGCACATGAAGAGAATCGCGCTGTAATCTGAGACTTCAGTCTGCAATGCAAAAGTCACGATTACCAAATCTGCCTATGTGAGCGCTCGACTCAGAAGCATTAGTTTACGAGTTCTAGCCCCCCGGCCGTCCCGGTAAAAAATTTAATTTATTTTTAATTTTAAATTAGAATTATTTATTTATAATTCTAATTTAATTTAATTATGCACTGAGGGGAGGAGCTGGACATCAGCTGTGAGCCGCACCTCTAAAATCAGAGCAGTTCACGGAATCATTCTGCATTGATCTATCTCTTTCTCTGTCAGTCAGTCAGTCAGTCTGTCAGTCAGTCAGTCTCAGTCAGTCAGTCAGTCTCAGTCAGTCAGTCAGTCAGTCTCAGTCAGTCAGTCAGTCTCAGTCAGTCAGGCTCAGTCAGTCAGTCAGTCTCAGTCAGTCAGTCAGTCTTAGTTAGTCAGTCAGTCTCAGTCAGTCAGTCAGTCTCAGTCAGTAAGTCTCTCTCTCTCTCCTCTCTTCTCTCTCATCTCTCTTCTCTCTTCTCTTCTCTCCTCTTCTCTCCTTTTCTCTCCCCTCTCTCTTCTCTCTCTCTTCTCTATCTCTTCTCTCTCTCTCATCTCTTCTCTCTCTCTCCTCTCTCTCTCTCATCGCTCCTCTTCTCTCTCCTCTTCTCTCTCTTCTCTCTCTCCTCTTCTCTCTCTTCTCTCCCCTCTCTCTTCTCTCTCTTCTCTCTTTCTCTACTCTCTCTCTGTTCTCTCTCTCTCCTCTCACCACTCTCTCTTCTCTCCTCTTCTCTCTCTCTCTCTTCTCTCTCTCTCCTCTTTCTCTTATCTCCTCTTCTCTCTCTCTTCTCTTTTCTCTCTCTTTTCTCTCTCTTTTTTCCCTCTCTCTATTCTCTCTCTTTTCTCTCTCTTTCTTCTTTATCTCTCTCTCTCTCTCTCAGACCTGGTGATGATCAGCTGATGCGGTCACCTGATGGAATCAGCTGACATTATAAGTTTCTCGGTGAGGCCGGCTTTTTACCGCCCGGCCGGCTAAACTATCAGCTGATGCTGTCAGACAGGAGTCTGCACAGAAGTGTGTAGTTTGTGTTTTGGGGTTTTTTTGCACTGATGCATCATCTGATTGCATAAAAACTGTTTATACAATCAGCTGATGTGTCATGTGATTCAAGCCCTTGAACCTGACACATCATCTGATCGCTTTGCCTTCCAGCAAACCGATCAGATGATATTGGATCCGGATTGCACGGCGCGGGACCCTTGACCCAGGATTACTGCGGAGATGGGTTCTTTATTTCAATAAAGATGGCATCACTAATTGTGCTGTGTTTTATTTCTAATAAAAATATTTTTCTGTGTGTTTTTTTTTTTTTTTAATCTGTACTAGAAATTCATGGTGGCCATGTCTAATATTGGCGTGACACCATGAATTTCGGGCTTAGGGCCAGATGATAATATACAGCTAGCCCTAACCCCATTATTACCCAGAGAGCCACCCGTCACCAGGGCAGCTGGAAGAGTTGGATACAGCGCCAGAAGATGGTGCTTCTATGAAAGCGCCATTTTCTGGGGCGGCTGCAGACTGCAATTCGCAACAGGGATGCCCAGAAAGCTTGGGCACCCTGAGCTGCAGATTCCAATCCCCAGCTGCCTAGTTGTACCTGGCTGGACACAAAAACTGAGCGAAGCCCATGTCATTTTTTTGAAAAATTATTTTATGAAATTCATGAAATAATTTAAAAATAAAAGGGCTTTCATATATTTTTGGTTCCCAGCCGGGTAAAAATAGGCAGCTGGGGGTTGGGGGCAACCCGTAGCTGCCTGCTGTACCTGACTAGCATACAAAAACATGGCGAAGCCCACGTAATTTTTTAGGGGGGGGGCAAACACTCCTGCATACAGTCCTGGATGGAGTATGCTGAGCCTTGTAGTTCTGCAGCTGCTGTCTGTCTGTATGGAGGAGAGCCGACAGCAGCTGCAGAACTACAAGGCTCAGCATGCTCCATTCACTAGTGTATGCAGGAGAGCAGACAGCAGCTGCAGAACTACAAGACTCAGCATACTCCATCCAGGACTGTATGCAGTAGTCAAAAAAATTACGTGGGATTCGCCATATTTTTGTATGCTAGCCAGGTACAGCAGGCAGGTATGGATGCCCCCAACCCCCAGCTGCCTATTGGTACCCGAATGGGAACAAAAAAAATAGGGAAGCCCTTTTTTTAATTATTTCATAAATTTCATGAAATAATTAAAAAAAAAAATCGACATGAGCTTCTCCACATTTTTGTGTCCAGCCAGGTACAACTCGGCAGCTGGGTATTGGAATCCGCAGCACAGGTTGGCCTGAGCTTTATGGGCCCCTCTGCTGCGAATTGCAGTCCACAGCCGCCCCAGAAAATGGCACTTTCATAGAAGCGCCATCATCTGGCGCTGTATCCAACTCTTCCAGTTGCCCTGAAGCCAGGTGGCTTGCTGGATAATGATAAGTTAATACTAGCTTTGTTTTACAAGCTAGAATTAAGCCAGAGATTCTTAATGTCAGGCAAGTTTGACCCGGCCATTAAGAATTTCCAATAAAGGGTTAAAAAATAAAAGACACCACACAGAGAAAAAATACTTTAATAGAAATAAATACACAGACACATTAGAGACTCCATGTTTATTAATACCTCTCATCCCTCCACGATCCATGGTCTTCTGTCTTCTTTCTCCTTCAACCCATGCAGCTTTGCTACATCATATAGCCCTGCATGGGAGGAAGGACGCTGCTGCTCCTCGTGCACTGCAGTCTATTCACTCAGTCAGTGAGTAGCAGAGGCTGTAGGCTGTAAGCGGTGACGTCACTGCTGACAGGCGGATTGCTATAGCAATGGTGATCTCCGTTATTGACCGGCTGATGCAGCCGGTGAATAACGGAACGGGGAAGCAGAACGGGGAGTCGACCATGTGCCAGAGCATTTCGCCGGTATACGGAGATGCTGGAACAACCACCGCGTACCGGAGAGTGCAATGACAGGACCTAGCATGACGTCATAGCCATGTGACCAGTCTGTAGCCAATGAAATAATAGACACGTGACTGGTCACATGCTTTTTTTGACGTCATGGAAGGTTCTACAATCATTGCTGGTTACCGGGAGGATGCAGCGATTATCGGAAGGAAAAGCGGCGGGAGACAGAGTACAGGACGCATTGTAGGGACCTGTAAGTGTTATGGCAATGTTTATTAACTGTATGTGTACATTTATAATGTGTTTTTATGTGTTTGCCTCCCATTGTTTTCAATGGGGTTCGAGAGGTTCGTCGAACGGTTTGCCGAACCGAACTCGAACGCGGCCTCTGTTCGATGAACCGAACCGAACTTGAGCCTTTAGAGGCTGGCTCATCTCTACTTAGGAGCCCTGGTTTCTACCTCCCAACCCCAGGAACTTACTTTCCTAACTTAATGTTCATGGGGCTTAGCCCAGTTCCTCCACCATTCTGTACACTACTATTTAAAATTCATTTACAAGTGGATACCTTCTTGTTTACCCCTTTTACTCTCTGTACCTAAGTGGGGGCTGATCAAAATTGCTACGACTTGATCTACATACTGTAGATGTGTCACTCTGAGTAGACCTACTGTATGTACTACTGGTGTGCTTGGTAGCTGTCTCAGATTCCTTAAGCGGGCTTTACACGCTACAATAAATCTTACGATGTGTCGGCGGGGTCACGTCGTAAGTGACGCACATTCGGCATCGTAAGTAATATTGTAGCATGTAAAACCTACGTGCGATTGCGATTGAACGAAAAACCGTTCATCGCATGCACGTCGTTCAAAACCTAAAAATTGTCCATCGGGTTGTTCAATGTTCCCAAGGTAGCACACATCGCAGTGTGTGACACCCCAGGAACGATGAACAGATCTTACCTGCGTCCCGCAACTCCCTCCGGCAATGTGGAAGGAAGGAGGTGGGCGGGATGTTTACGTCCCGCTCATCTCCGCTCCTCCACTTCTATTGGTCGGCTGCCGCGTGACATCGCTGTGACGCCGAACGTCCCTCCCACTCCAGGAAGTGGATGTTCGCCGCCCACATCAAGGTCGTATGGAAGGGTAAGTACGTGTGACGGGAAATAATCGTTTGTGCGACACGGTCAACAAAATGAACGTGCCGCACATACGATGGGGGCGTGTTCCATCGCATACGATATTGTATGCGTAATTGTACTGTGTAAAGCAGGCTTTAGTCTTACTGCAGGATTGGCAGATTCACCGATTGCAGGATCCTGTAGTTCTGCTACAGCAGGCGGATCTTCTGGAACTTGAGTTGGATCTTCCAGTCTTTCTAATTCTTCTACTGGTTGTGGGAAAGTAAGTACTGGCACAATTATGGCTCCATTGTACCGAGGTCAATTCTCAGGAAAGTCTCCAAGTATTGTATGTATCACTTTTTCTTGCTTTTCTGGTATTTGAGGAATACAATTAATTTCTTCTTTGGCTTTCAATTGTTCAGGGCACTTCTTCAAATGATCCCTTGAAACTGTTGTTGATGTTTTTCCTTTGTCTTTGCTGATCACACAAGTTTTCTTGTTGTCAAAATTGTAAGGTAGCACAGTATAAAGTTCTGCTTCCCACTGGTCATCAAGCTTATAAACTCTTCTTTTTTCCTTTTTAGAACTATTTCTCCTGGTGATAAGGAAACAGCTTGTGGATTTTTTTTGTAATCCTTCTCTTTTGTTTCTCTGATGTGATTCAGGTTCTTTTCAACACACTCTTGTACTCTTTTGTATTGTACTTGACGAGTAGAGTCCCAATCAGCATCTGGTGAACTTGTTTCAGGAACCACAATACCCATCTCTTGATCAACTGGTAATCTTCCGGGTCTTGCTTGCATCAGATATGCTGGTGTACAGTTATTATTATTATTATTTATTATTATAGCGCCATTTATTCCATGGCGCTTTACAAGTGAAAGAGGGTATACGTACAACAATCATTAACAGTACAAGACAGACTGGTATAGGAGGAGAGAGGACCCTGCCCGCGAGGGCTCACAGTCTACAGGGAATGGGTGATGGTACAATAGGTGAGGACAGAGCTGGTTGCGCAGTGGTCTACTGGGCTGAGGGCTATTGTAGGTTGTAGGCTTGTTGGAAGAGGTGGGTCTTGAGGTTCCTCTTGAAGCTTTCCACGGTAGAGGAGAGTCTGATGTGCTGAGGTAGAGCGTTCCAGAGTATGGGGGATGCACGGGAGAAATCTTGTACACGATTGTGGGAAGAGGAGATAAGAGAGGAGCAGAGAAGGAGATCTTGTGAGGATCTAAGGTTGCGTGCAGGTAGGTACTGGGAGACTAGGTCACAGATGTAGGGAGGAGACAGGTTGTGCATGGCTTTGTATGTCATGGTTAATGTTTTGAACTGGAGTCGTTGGGCGATGGGAAGCCAGTGAAGGGATTGGCAGAGTGGCGAGGCTGGGGAGTAGCGAGGGGAGAGGTGGATTAAACGGGCTGCAGAGTTTAGGATAGATTGGAGGGGTGCAAGAGTGTTGGAAGGGAGGCCAGAGAGCAGGAGGTTGCAGTAGTCGAGGCGGGAGATGATGAGGGCATGCACTAATGTTTTTGCAGATTACAGTTGGTGGAACTCACAGGAATGTGGTTGTACATATCCACTAAGTCAGGCAACTTCTCTGGCCACATGTTTCTTTCTTCCAATGGCAAGGTTTTCAACATGTAAATGACTACTTGGTTGATTTTCTCACACATGCCGTTGGTTTGTGGGTGATAGGGTGTGGTGCGGATTTTCTTACAGCCGTATAAATTACAGAATTCTTGGAATACTTCAGCCTTGAATGCAAGCCGTTGATCTGTTAATACCTGTTCAAGATATCCGTGAGGTCTGCAAAAGTAAGCTTGGAAGGTTTTTGCTGCAGTTTTTGCTGTTAAGTCCTTCAATGGAGCTACTATTTAGAACCTGGAATAATGGTCCACCATCGTAAGGGCATACGTATAGCCTGTTCTGCTACGTGTCAGTTTCACATGATCCAAGGCTACAAGTTCCAAGTGCTGCTTGGTGATGATTGATTGTAGCGGTGCCCTCTGACTTTTACAGTCTTTTCTTCTCAAATTGCAGGGACCACAATTTCTTCACAATTTCTCTATGGTAGTTCTCATGCCAACCCATTAGAACCTCTCACGTTGCAGCGTCTCCAGTTTCTTCCATCCACAGTGTCCTGCCCTGTCGTGGTATGCTTCTGTCGCAGGTGGAGGAGGGCACGCCGCGCTCTCCCACTGCTCGGGTCCGGCTGCCGCTGCTGCCGCGGCCTGCTGCTGCTCGGTGGCTTGAGCGATGGGCCGGATCCCGGGGACTCTAGCGGCACTCCTCGCCCGTGAGTGAAAGGGGATTTGGTTGTGGGATTGTTTATTGTCCGTGACACCACCCACGGTTGTGGTGATTATGTAGACACCACCGCTGCTCTGGCTGGGGATCCCGGGAGTGGTGGTATGGAGCAGCCAATTGTTAATTTGCCCCTCCGTGGGTAGGGGTTTGGTGGTCCCGGGGCCCAGTGATGGGGTTGGAATGGTGGACAGGCGGGTTATGGGGCCTGTGGAGGTGCAGGGGCAGCGCTGTGCCGCACGGCACGGAGGTACTCACTCAGCCAGTAAACACGACACAGTTCTCGGTAAACAAACGGCTGGTTGGACGGGTCCCTCAGACGGTTGCGGTGCTGATGTTCCCTGCAGTTGACGGTGACGGTCTCTTCCCTGCACCTATGTGTAGTCTGTTGGTAGCGATGGATTCCCACCAGTAACCCGCTCCCCAGCCTGGATATGGGCCGGAGTAGCCCCACTCTTGCCCGCAGGTGCTGGCCCTGGGAAACTGGTGCCTTGGCGGTGGCGGTGTCTCCCCTTCACAGTCGGACTGTTGCCTTCAATCGGGACTTAGTTGTTGGGAGACAGTCGTCCCCTTCACTGACGGATTTGGCAAATTATGGCGACTCCTAGCCTTGCCGGGATCTGAAAGGCCCCTGCCCTGGTGCTGACTGTTCTTTGTATACCGCTCCGGTACCGCCGGGTCACCACCCATCCACGGTCCTTTCGGCAACCTCCGAGCAGCCTCTCCTGCAGATGGTCACCGCCGTCTGCCAACCTTGCTGTCTCAGTCCGGGGCACACACCCGGACCAACTTCAGGCTTCTTGCTGTCACTTTCTCTGTCACTTTCAACTCTCCTCTTACTGTTTACTCCTTCCACTTCAAACTCTCTAACTCAACTTAGCTCCACACTCAAGCTCTTCCCTGAGCTAACTGCCTGGTTTTCCCGCATCCAGAGCTGTGAACTCCTCGGTGGGTGGAGCCAACCGCCTGGCCCACCCCCTGGTGTGGACACCAGCCCCTGGAGGAAGGCAACAAGGATTTTAGTTTTGACCTTGTGTGTACCTGCAGGGAATGTGGGGTGCGTGTGGTGTTGTGACCTGTGACCCCTGGCTTGCCCAGGGCGTCACACTTCCAGCACCATCTGGATGTTCTTCTTTGGTACCACCACTTGCCATACCATCTCATGGGTTTTTGGGTTAGTGACACTCCTGCACAGCACAGAACAGTCTGCTCCTCTCTATCCACAGTTGCTGTTCCTCTGGTGCGGCATCTGGACCAAGGTGAGCGTCTGGTTGGGTTATCAGCTCCTTGACTAAGCTAACAGCCGGATCACACTCGTATGTTTCTTTCCACCCGTGATGAGGTAGCGGGTTCAATACAGCCTCTTGACGATTGGTGCAGGATTGTTCATACCGGGATGCACTACTGCAGTAGAAGGCTGGCAGCTCTTTCTTCTAGCTTATCCTCATCTTCTCCATCTGGTAGGTGAGGCATCCTTGACAACGCATCTGCATTGACATTCTTGTGACCAGGCCAGTATTTGATGGTGAAGTCATAGTTTGACAACCGGGCCACCCATTGTTGTTCTAGGGCATCCAGCTTGGCGGTGTCCAGATGAGTTAAGGGATTATTTTTCGTGAACATAGTGAATTTTGCATCTGCTAGGTAGTTCTTGAACTGCTCAGTGACAGCCCAGACCAGTTCCAGGAACTCCAACTTGAATAAGCTGTAATTTTCTGGGTTCCTCCTAGTAGGTCGGAGCTTCCTGCTTGCATAGGCAATCAAGCGTTCTTTGCCATTCTGCACTTGAGACAGCACTGCTCCCAATCCCAAGTTGCTGGCATCAGTATACAGCACAAATGATAGGTTGTAGTCAGGATAGGCCAGAATTTATTCACCAGTCAGAGCCCATCTCATTTGCCTGAAGGAGTTCTCTTCCTTTTCACCCCACTCAAAGGGAGGACCTGAAGTCTTGCCCTTCTTTGCTTGGCCTACCAGGAGTTCTTCTAGAGTTTCTGACAACTTGGTATAGCCCTTGATGAATCTACTGTAGTATCCTACAAGGCCCAGGAACTGACGTACTTCCCTGACAGTGGTGGGTCTTGGCCAGTTCTTGATGGCGGTGATCTTGTCTGGGTCTGGTGCCACTCCTTCTGCGCTGACCACGTGTCCCAGATATTCAACCTATGGCTTTAGCAGATTGCATTTGGATGACTTCAACTTCATTCCATATTTTGTCAGTGCCTCAAATACCTCAGTCAGTTGTTTCAGGTTTTCTTCATAGGTTTTTGAATACAAGATGACGTCATCTAGGTAGAGTAGCACGGCTTCAAAGATGCGGTGTCCCAGACAGCACTCCATCAGCCTTTGGAATGTTCCAGGTGCATTGCAGAGTCCAAACGGCATGCTGTTGAATTCACATAAACCCATTGGTGTGGTGAATGCAGTCTTCTCCCGGTCTTCTTCTGCTACGGCGACGTGCCAATACCCACTAGTAAGATCTAAAGTAGAAAAGTAATTAGCAGTTTTCAATGCAGCAAGTGACACCTCTACTCGGGGTAATGTGTAAGCATCCTTATGTCTTATGCGATTTATTTGCCTATAATCCGCACACATTCTCATTGTGCCATCCTTCTTTTTAACCAGGACCAGGGCAGCTGCCCAGGGGCTACAACTATCTCTGATAACCACAGCTTCCTTCATATCCCGCAACATTTCTTTGGCACACTGGTAGTGAACTGGCGGTACAGGCCTATATCTCTCTTTAATGGGGGGATAGTCTCCTGTGGATATTTGATCGCGTACCCCTTTTATCCTACCAAAGTCTAATGGATGCTTACTGAAAACCTGCTCATACTCCTGTACTCCTGTACACCACCACTGGGCTCTTATATACAGCATTCTAACATGCTGTATATAAAAGCCCAGACTCCTGTGTAGAACATTAAAAGCACTTTATAATACTCACCTAAACCGTCGCGGTGGCTCAAATGGGAGTCTTCGTCCTCCGGTGCCAGCGCCTCCTCTTTCGGCCATCTTCATCCTTCTTCTGAAGCCTGAGTGCATGACTCGTCTACGTCATACACTCGCCGGTCCCACGCATGTGCACTACAATACATTGATCTGCCCTGCTCAGCGTAGATCAAAGTGCGTCTGCTCAGGACTTGAATGCCGGCGAGTGTGTATGACGTCAGACGCGTCATGCACTGTAGCTTCAGAAGATGGAGGACGAAGATGGCCGACACAGGCATAACCGGCACCAGAGAACAGAGACTCTCATCTGACCCATATCCACCGCACCGACCGGTTTAGGTCAGTATTATGAAGTGGTTATTTTTGTTTTACACAGCAGCCTGGGCTCTTATATACAGAATGTTAGAATGCTGTATACAAGAGCCCGGTGGTGGTGGCCTAAGCTTATATGCCAAAAAACTGGTGACATGTTCCCTTTAAAGTGAACTATTGGTCGCCTTGTGAGTGTGAGTCGTCATCTGGTCCTGGGCAGACGACATCAGCGTGTGCCGCCCCGTGCTCGGCGGCAGTCGAGCCGCTCGGATCCGGACCTTCAGTGGGTGGCTAGAGGGTCTCCGAACCCGGGGGTCCACGGTCACTCCAATCTAAAAGGGGTTGGTGGTTTAGGGGGATGTAGGTGTATGGCCGGAGCCGTGTTTGAGTTCGTGATGCCACCCACGGGTTGTGGTGAAGGTGGACACCACCGCTGCAGTTACAGGGCACCCGGGGGAGATGTTGCGCAGCAAGTTGTTAACCCCTCCGTGGGTAGGGATGGTGGCCCCGGGACCCGTTGTGGGAGTAGTTGGGCGGTGCAGGGAGATGGGTGGCAGGAGGGCACTGATGTACTCACTATTAGTAAACACACACGAGTCTCTGGTAAACCAAGGTGATGGTGGTCGGTGCCAGCAGCCGGCTGCAGTCTGGCCCCCCACCCGGTTGGTGGTCTCTGCCTTTCACCTGCACCTGTTTTGTGATGATGGACTACCTGCGTCTGCAACGTCAGTAGTCCGCTCCCCGGCTTGTGGATGTCGGAAGAGCCCTTTGCCCGCAGACGCTGGCTCGTGGGATCTCTCTGCCGTGGCGGTGGCTTTCTATCCCCCTCGTTGGGCTGTTGTCTTCAGTCAGGACTTTGGGTGGGACAGGACCTATAGTCCTGGCCGCAATCAGTTAATTAGCTAGCCCCCAGTAGTTTCTGGACCTAGCTTCAGGGTCTGAGTACCCCCATTTGTGCTCCGGTTTCCAAGTCGGTTCCCCGGGTCGGTACCAGCGGGCCACTACCCTGTCCCGGTCCACCATGGTTCCACCGAGCCATCTTCCCGGCTCCTGCAGGCAGAGGCCTCCGTATGCCTCCTAGCCAAAGGTGCCCGGGCTCCTACCCTGGCACCTGTCAGTCTGCTACAGGCCTGTCACGCAGGCCTGACCTCCTCCACTGAACTCTCAAACTGAACTCTTAGACTCAACTGTTTACTTTTTCCTGCCTCAGGCTCTCTGAACTCCTCGGTGGGCGTGCCAACTTCCTGGCTCCGCCCCCTTGTGTGTCCATCAAGCACTGAGGGAGGTAACTAGGGTTTAAAGTGTTTGGCTGCTGTCACCTTGTTAGGGGACTGGTGTAATGCGGGGCCCTATCTGCGACTACCTGGCCCGGCTATGGTGTCACAAGCGGCAGTATGTAACCTGGAGGGGTTCCCAGCCCACATGGCCAAAGTCCACTCACCAAGCCAGGACCAGGTATTTCATGTAATGTGCAGAGTTAATTCCTTGCTCTTTACTACCACTCAAGCCACTCTACAAGTCCATAGAACCCTTGAACAATCAGATATTTCTTGGCCCATTCTTCACATTTCCACTTCTGTGTCTTGTTCAGTGGTGGTTAGATTTCAGCCTTACTTACCTTGGCAACATCTCCAAGCACTGAACTTTTTTTTTCAACACATTTTTGTAACCCTGTTGACTATTTCCAACAAAACTTTTGATGGTTATGTGATCACGTCTACATATCTTAGCAATTTCAAGCGTGCTGTATTCCTCTAAGACTTTTAACAATTTTTGATTTTTCAGAGTTTTGACTCCTCTGGCAGCAGCTTATCTTTCCAAGAAAAATATTATCGTCACTCAAATTCTGACATGCCAGATCTTTAACCCCCTGATATCTGTTGGGGGAGAGCCAAGAGATCCCCCCTTCCACATAAATTAGACAGTCAGCCAAGCTGAAAGATATTGGACATTTTATACCCATTGGACAGAGGATAAATTTCAGCTTTGTGGGGGTCCGACTGCTGGGAACCGCACAGATCCTAAGAAAGAGGGAGATGGTTGATCATTAACACTTTGTGGGATAACGAAAAGACAACTAAAATGTCTGTAATGTCCACAACTGTAGGATTATCTAAGGAAAGGAATCTTGGATACAAAGAACAATTATATGAAATAAACTTTAGATGACTTAAAACTTATTTTATTTTATTAGTGCCAGAAAAACCTCATCACGTTTTGTTATATTTTTATCTGGACTGTAACATAAACATTTTTTTTTCAGCCATCATTAAGATTTAATATTAGGGGTCTGATATGACCATTTGCTGATTTTCTTTTTTTTTTGCTTATAGGAGGCCAAAAATAAATTAGACCAACGGAGGAGTGCCATCTAGTGGCTATCTTGGTTACTTTCAACACTAGATTTTACTATAAAAAACTGCATGAGTTGTTATTCCTATAAGGATCCAGACATTTTTTTTCCTTCTTTGCACTTTAATATTTCATGTGCTATAACTTTTTTTATTTTTTTTATCAGCGTAGCAGTATAAGGGCTTTTTTTTCATTAAGAATAACACCTTTCATTTTCCATATAATGTACTGTAACAAAAATGTGAAAGTAATTCCAGGTAGTGTGCAATAATGAAAAAAAATGCAATTGCACAATTGTTTTTTGGGGGTTTTGAGTTCACGTTGTTCATTGTGCAGCAAAAATGACTTGTCAATATAAATTTGGTATGGCCATTATTGTACTGATCTGGAGAAACAAAAGGTTATTTTTTATTGTTAAGGGATTAAAAAAAAGGATAGCTGATAATTCTCCTCCTCACTCAACCCCCCCACCTGACATATCCATCAATGTCAATGGCTGCTCACGTTCCCCAGTCCCACGTGCTCGCTGTCTGGGAGTAACTCTTGACGCTGATTTCTCTTTCAAGCCACACATCCAAGCCCTCTTCACCTCCTGCTGCCTCCAACTCAAAGATATTTCCCGAGTCCGTACTTTCCTTTCCCAAGAAGCTGCAAAAACCTTAGTACATGCCCTTATTATCTCCCGCCTGGATTATTGCAAACTCCTGCTCTGTGGCCTCCCTTTTAACAGTCTTGCACCCCTACAATCTATTCTAAACTATGCCGCCCAACTACCGTAATCCACCTGTCACCCCGCTACTCCCCGACCTCTCCTCTCTGCCAATCCCTTCACTGGCTTCCCATTGCCCAACGACTCCAGTTCAAAACCCTAACCATAACATACGAAGCCATCCACTACCTGTCCTCTCCCTTAATCTGTAAACTAGTCTCCCGGTACTTACCTGCATGTAACCTTCGATCCTCACAACATCTCCTTCTCTACTCCCCTCTCATCTCCTCTTCCCACCATTGCATCCAAGATTTCTCTCGTGCCTCCTCCATACTCTGGAATGCTCTCCCACAACATATCAGAATCTCGCCTACCTTGACAAGCTTCAAAATTAACCTGAAGAACCACCTCTTCTGACACGCCTACAACCTGCCGTAACCCTCAGTAGGATATAGCGCGGCACAACCAGGTCCACCCTCACCTACTGTATTGTGACGCCCTGGACTAGTCAGGTCGTCCCAGGTTGTCCCATGTACACACTCCCCCTCCCCTTAGAAAGGTGACAGCTGCCAAACTACAAACCTTTGTCACCACCCTCCGGGTTTGATGTTCACACCAGGGGGCGGAGCCAGGTGGTTGGCTCCGCCGACCGAGGAGTTCACAAGCCCAGAGGCGGGAAAAACAGTAGATGAGTTTTAGCTTTGACAGTGGAAGGAAGTGAGTAGAGTCAAGTTCAAGGGCAGACCTGTGCTCAGGCCTGCCAAAGTCTACACCAGGTGTCTGGGTTGGAGCCCAGTCACCTCTGGCAAAGAGGCAGACGGTGGTGGCCGCCTGCAGGAGCTGGGATTACAGCCGGTGGAACCGTGGGGACAGGGGACGAGCGGTGGCCCGCCGGTACCGAACCGGGGAACCGATTGGAAACCGGAGCACCAGTAGGGGTACTCAGACCTAGTACGAGGCCCAGAAACAACTAGGCTAAGTCAAATCAACTGATTGAGGACTGGACTTTAGGTCCTTTCCTACACAAGACCCGACTGAAGACAACAGCCCAACCATTGGGGTAAAGCTACCGCCAAGGCATAGAGATCCAAGGGGCCAGCGTCTGCGGGCAAACAGGGCTCCCCCGACACATCTTAGGCATATGATTCATAACGTTTACACTAAAGAGGTGCAGGAAAAAGGCGGAAACCACCAACCTGTTAAGGTGAAACTGCAGCCGGCTGCGGGCACCGTTCATCATCTTGTTTGGTTTACCAGAGACTCCAGCATATTTATCATAGTGAGTACACCAGTGCCTTCGGGCCGCGCACCGCGCCGCACCGTACCGACACCCCAGCACGCATCCATCCCCTTGCCTCAGCACCTCCCTCGGGCCCCCGGGACCATCATCCCCCTACCCATGGAGGGGGTCAATACCAAGCCCGTCCCCGGGAGCCTAGTCAACGGCAGCGGTGGTGTCCATCCATTCACCACAACCTGTAGGTGGCGTCACGAACTTAAATCCCCTGCAAACTACCGCGACTCCGGCCGTGGACCTCCCCACCGAAGTCCCTACGTGTAGCGCCAACTCCCTTTCAGAGCGACATGACCCCCGGGTCCGTGGAAGAGCTCGAGCCACACTCCGACAAGCACAGATCCGAGCGGCTCGGCAGCCGGCCAAGCCTCGGAACGGTACAGTATCCTCACCTATCCCTTGTAGACTGTGAGCCCTCGGGGGCAGGGACCGCTATCCTCCTGTACCAGTCTGTGCCTTGTATTGTTTATGATTATTGTACTTGTCCCTATTATGCATACCCCTTTCACATTTTAAGCGCCATGGAATAGATGGCACTATAATAATAAAATACTAAATAATAATAATAATTCATTGATTTGTCAGGGTCTGACTGCTGGAACCAGCAGCGATCAGCAGAACAAGAAACTGATCCCTATACTGCTCCATTCATTCCCTATGGAGCTGTGGAGTGCTGCGCTTAGCCTCTTCTGGCAGCAACATAGGGAATGATTGAAGTTCGGTTGGGCATTATACTTGCAGTGCCATTTTGTAATGGGGATAAAAGTTCCCCGATCTGCCAATCATTGCAGGCCCTGGAGGAAGGACTTCCACCGATCATCGAGTTATCCCCTATCCCAAGGTTAGGTGATAAAGGGGTTGTTTAGTAAAAATTAGACAAGGTGACCATGCAAATTAGACTATACACCCCATACATGTTGAAAACCCCATAGTGCATGTGTCGGCATTGCCTTGATGAAATTTCAAGGTCATTATTTATTTGCTAGATTGATAACATTTTGCATCGTAATCTATAGTTTTACTTGATCCCCAATTGTTACATTTTATTGAAGGAGAAAAAAGGATAAAATGAATCTTTTGAACATCTTGGGGTAAAGAAAACACTTGGCATCAGATAATTAGGTATCTCTTCTACTCACTTTAGGTAATTTAAGAAGCTTGGAGGTTTCACTAGTCTTTTTTCCTCATTTTATATTCATGATCTTCTGGTCTTCTCTCACCAGGAGACATTCTTTGTTCCGGCTTTCAACTTGCAAGTGTGTTTTATCTATATCACTTATGGATTACCAGCCCTTTTTTTCTGCCCTTCTCAGCCTTTTATCAAGCCGCAAGATGTGGCAGATGTGTCTCGATACGTGTAATAATTACCTTTATGTAATTGTATTCATGTTATGTTCTAATAGGAAACTATATAAAATATATATTATTTTTAAGATCTAAAATATCTTTTATAGAAATGATATCGTGCCAGTTTCCCATATATAGAAATACATAGAAGTTCCTTTAATTCTATTTATTAAAGATGATGTTTCAATGGAATTCTTATTTAAACTCAGTACAATTCCAAATACATCTGCTCCACTGATCCTGAAACAGGAGCGCTATATATTTTAATTATTGCTTCAACCAACTGAGAGTGCACCACAGAACTTCTCTGTGGGCTTTTGGCTAGCATTAGTGATGAGCGAGCATGCTTGTCACTACTCGGTACTCGCACGAGTATCACTGTACTCGGGCTGCTCGGCGGGGACCGAGTAATCTCGCGATACTCGTGCTTTACTCGTGGTCTTCATTTCTGCATGTTGGCGCTCTTTTGAGAGCCAGCCCTCATGCAGGGATTGGCTGGCAGACCACTGCAATGCCACAGCCCTGTTAGTTGTGGAATTGCAGTGATTGGCCGGCCTGCACAGCGTCACCGAGCCTTTATATAGGCCGGCGCGCTGTGCTCTGCTCACAGCTATTCTGACAGTGAGTGTAGGGAGAGTGTCGCTGATTCAGGGAAAGCTTTGCGGCCCTTTATAGTTAGTTCCGGAGCAGGGCTGCAAACAGTGTGACCAGAAGTCCTTCTCAGGACTATTCTAGTTGTATACAGGCAGGCAGGGTATAGCCAGGTCGGAGTACAGTAGCAGAGTCCTTCTCAGGACTATTGTTGCTATATACAGGCAGGGTATAGCCAGGTCGGAATACAGGCTAGTGACCAGAAGAGTCCTTGTCAGGACTATTGTAGCAGTATACAGGCAGGCAGGCAGGGTATATATAGCCATTCCTAGTGGTGACCGTATACCAGCCTTCATCATATCTGGGGCTGGTGTACACAGTGTAAAACAGTCCAGATAGTGTCAGACTTCTCAGTAATTGTCGCTCCTAAAAACCAGTTAGGTTCTTATTGCGTCCGTGCTTGCATTTAAAAACAGCACGTGTGTGGCAGTCGGTGGCAGGGTACAGGTGCGCGTTTTGCACAAACTATTATATAACGCACAAGTCTAGTGTATAATACACGTCAGTCAGCAGTGTCTGATAGTGTCAGACTTCTCAGTAATTGTCGCTCCTAAAAACCAGTTATGTTCTTATTGCGTCCGTGCTTGCATTTAAAAACAGCACGTGTGTGGCAGTCGGTGGCAGGGTACAGGTGCGCGTTTTGCACAAACTATTATATAACGCACAAGTCTAGTGTATAATACACGTCAGTCAGCAGTGTCTGATAGTGTCAGACTTCTCAGTAATTGTCGCTCCTAAAAACCAGTTAGGTTCTTATTGCGTCCGTGCTTGCATTTAAAAACAGCACGTGTGTGGCAGTCGGTGGCAGGGTACAGGTGCGCGTTTTGCACAAACTATTATATAACGCACAAGTCTAGTGTATAATACACGTCAGTCAGCAGTGTCTGATAGTGTCAGACTTCTCAGTAATTGTCGCTCCTAAAAACCAGTTAGGTTCTTATTGCGTCCGTGCTTGCATTTAAAAACAGCACGTGTGTGGCAGTCGGTGGCAGGGTACAGGTGCGCGTTTTGCACAAACTATTATATAACGCACAAGTCTAGTGTATAATACACGTCAGTCAGCAGTGTCTGATAGTGTCAGACTTCTCAGTAATTGTCGCTCCTAAAAACCAGTTAGGTTCTTATTGCGTCCGTGCTTGCATTTAAAAACAGCACGTGTGTGGCAGTCGGTGGCAGGGTACAGGTGCGCGTTTTGCACAAACTATTATATAACGCACAAGTCTAGTGTATAATACACGTCAGTCAGCAGTGTCTGATAGTGTCAGACTTCTCAGTAATTGTCGCTCCTAAAAACCAGTTAGGTTCTTATTGCGTCCGTGCTTGCATTTAAAAACAGCACGTGTGTGGCAGTCGGTGGCAGGGTACAGGTGCGCGTTTTGCACAAACTATTATATAACGCACAAGTCTAGTGTATAATACACGTCAGTCAGCAGTGTCTGATAGTGTCAGACTTCTCAGTAATTGTCGCTCCTAAAAACCAGTTAGGTTCTTATTGCGTCCGTGCTTGCATTTAAAAACAGCACGTGTGTGGCAGTCGGTGGCAGCGTCAGGCTCCACGTTGTCCCTGGATAGAGACGTGCATGAGGGCCTCAAAACATTGTTCCCATTGCAAAGGAGTGGGTCTCCTGTCGTTGTAATGTCCATTCTGCAAAGAATGGGCGAAAAAATTTACCACTGGGGGTATACCTGAAACAAAGGCCTAAGTATTGCAATTTGTAACGGTCATCATCATGGTGGCGCATGAGGAGAAGGAGGAGCAGTCCAGCGATTAGCCAAACTCCAGAAGTGTGTACCCATGGGTGAGTGGAGGTACATGGCAAACTTTAAATTCCGCTCTCATTTGCTGGTGGTGTGGTGAAGTCTGGCCCAATCCAACCCTTGTTCATCTTGATCAGAGTCAGCTTGTCAGCATTTTCAGTTGACAGGCGGGTGCGTTTATCTGTAATGATTCCACCTGCGGCACTAAAAACACGCTCTGACAAAACGCTAGCAGCAGGGCAGGCCAGGCCTTCCAAGGCGTAGAGAGCCAATTCATGCCACGTGTCCAGCTTGGATACCCAATAATTGTAAGGCACAGAGGAATGTCGGAGTACAGTTGTTCGATCTGCAAGGTACTCCTTCAGCATCTGGGCAAACTTAGGATTTCTTGTGGCACTACCCCGCACCTCAGGGGCTGTGGTACGTGAGGGGCTGAGAAAACTGTCACACATCTTAAAGACTGTTCCCCTACCTCTGGCGGATTGGACTTGTGCCTCTCTCGGCTGTACGCCTCGGTTGTCCACTGATTCATGACCTATGCCGCTAGCGTTTTGTGAGGGGAATGCTTTGCCTACTTCCGTGACTATGGCCTTCTGGAACTGCTGCATTTTGCCTGACCTCTCCGCCTCGGGAATAAGAGACATAAAGTTCTCCTTTTAGCGTGGGTCTAACAGTGTTACCAACCAGTAATGATTGTCGGCCAAGATGTTCTTAACGCGAGGGTCACGAGACAGGCAGCTTACCATAAAGTCAGCCATGTGTGCCAGACTCTTAACAGCCATCACTTCAGTATCCTGACCGACACGATGACTGAACATGCTGTCCTCCTCCTCCTCATCATCTACCCTGTCCTCTGGCCAGCCACGCTGAACCGAGGATATGACTGCATGTCATATCCTCAATTTGGCCAGAGAGTTGCTCCATGTCTTCATCCTCCTCCTCGTCATAGTCCTCCACTGCACGTTGTGATGAGACGAGGCTGGGCTGTGTGTTATCATCACCCACACCCACTACTGTTTCTTGCTGAAACTCATCGCGCTCCGCCTGCAATGCATCATGTTTGTTTTCTGAGCAGAGACCATTTTAGAAGGCAGAGAAGCGGTATGGTGACGCTAATAATGTCGTCATCGCCGCTCACCATCTTGTTGTAGTCCTCAAAGTTTTGGCGGATGGTGCATAGGTCGGACATCCATCTCCACTCCTCAGGTGTTATGTGTGGAGTTTGACCCATTTCCCGACGGCTTAGGTGATGCAGGTACTCAACAACTGCCCTCTTCTGCTCACATATCCTGACCAACATGTGCAGAGTTGAATTCCAACGCGTGGGGACATCACACACCAGTCTGTGTGCCGGAAGATGCAAACGGCGTCTTAAGGCGGCAAGGCCGGCTGAAGCAGTAGGTGACTTTCGAAAATGTGCAGACAGGCGGCGAACTTTTACCAGCAGATCAGACAGCTCTGACTATGACTTTAGAAACCGCTGAACCTCGAGGTTGAGCACATGGGCCAAGCATGGAACATGTGTCAGCTGGCCTCGCCTCAAAGCCGCCACCAGGTTCCGGCCATTGTCACACACCACCTTTCCTGGCTTTAGGTTCAGAGTTGTGAGCCAGTGATCTGCCTGCTGTTTCAGAGCTGTCCACACCTCTTCTGCATTGTGGGGTTTGTCACCTATGCAGATTAGCTTCAGCACTGCCTGTTGCCGCTTCGCCGAGGCAGTGCTGCAGTGCTTCTGTGTCGCCCTGGACAAGCCAGGGGCCACAGAGCACAACACTTAAACACCCCACACTCCCTGCAGGCATATCATAGTCAAAACACAAAATCCTTGTTGCCTTCCCCAGGGGCTGTTGTCCACACCAGGGTGTGGAGCCAGGCGGTTGGTCTCCACCCACCGAGGAGGAGGGAAAACACAGGCAGTGAGAGTTAAGCTAAGGAAGTGGAAGGAGGAAAGTAGTAGAGAGGAGAAAAGTGACAGCAAAGAGCCTGAAGTTGGTCCGGGTGTGTGGCCTGGACAGGACAGCAAGGTTGGCAGGATGTGGTGACCGTCTGCAGTGGAGGCCGATTGGAGTCTGCCGTAAGGACCGTGGACGGGTGGTGACCCGGCCGTACCGGACCGGTATACAAAGCGAAGCCAGCACCATTGGCAGAGGACTTTCGGATCCCGGCAAGGCTTGGTGTCGCCGTGAATTTGCCAAATCCGTTATTGAAGGGGACCTCAGGGTTTCCAAACAGCCAAGTCCAGATAGAAGGCAACCGTACAACCGTGAAGGGGAGACACAGCCACCGGCAAGGGCAACCGTCTCCCAGGGCCAGCGCCTGTGGGCAAAAGGGGCTCCTCCGGCCCATATCCAGGTCAGGGAGCGGGTTACCGTTGGGAAACCATCACTACCAACACTTAACTTCGGTGCAGGGAGAGACAGTCATCACTAACCTGCAGGGAGGAACAACCGCAGCCGTCCGAGTGACCTGTCCATCCAGCCACTTGTTTTACCCTGAACTGTGTCATCATCATTGGGCTGAGTGAGTACCTCCGTGCCGTGCGGCACAGCGCTGCCCCTGCGACCATGCACTTCATCAGGCCCCGCAACCCGCCTGTCATCCATCTCTACCCCATCACCAGGCCCCGGGACAACCAACCCCCCTACCCACGTAGGGGAGAAATAACAACAAAGCTGCTCCCTGTCACAGGCTCCCGGGATCCCCGTCCAGAGCAGCGGTGGTGTCCACACAATCACCACAACCGTGGGTGGCGTCACGGACAATATCCCCAAAACCCAAACCACCCCTTTTCACTCACGGGCGAGTAGCGCCGCTCGAGTCCCCGGGATCCGGCCATCGCTCGAGCCAACGAGCAGCAGCAGCCGTAGAGCTGCGTCAGCCGGACCCGAGCAGTGGGAGAGCGCACCGTCCCCTCCTCCGCCAGCGACACTTACAGCTTGGGACTGGTGTGGAGGGTAAAGTGGATCAGGATGCGCAGGAGGAGGAGGAGGCTGAGGAGCATGACATTCCGGAGCTGTAGAGTGTGTGTGAAACCCTGACTGAGGTAGGGCCTGCAAAACTTGGTGTGTGAAGGACGTATTCCGTCCCTCGCTCAGACTGGGTCCCAGCTTGCACAATATTAACCCAGTGTGACGTCAACGAGATGTAGCGGCCTTGCCCACATGCACTTGTCCACGTGTCTGTGGTTAGGTGGACTTTGGCTGAAACAGCGTTGTTCCGGGCACGTGTGATGTTTTGTGACACGTGGTTAGTTATGCAATGCGGGGACGGCACACAGGGAGAAATAGTGGCGGCTGTGGACCGAGTAACGTGGGACAGCTGCCACCATCAGTTCGCGGAATGCTTCTGTCTCAACCAGCCTAAAAGGCAACATTTCCAGCGCAAGCAGTCGCGAAATGTTAGCATTTAGAACTGTGGCATGTGGGGTGTTGGCAGTGTATTTGCGCCTGCGCTCAAAGGTTTGCTGAATGGATAACTGAACGTTGCGCTGGGACAAGGACGTGCTTGATGATGGTGTTCTTTCTGCGTAGGCAACTGCAGGTGCAGGAGTGGAGGAGGCTTGTTCGCAGGCAGCATGGACAGGGGATTGGCTCGCATGCACAACCAGCGAAGACGTAGCAGTGACATCAGCAAGCACTGCTCCTCGACTCTGTTGTACTTCCCACAAAGTCGGGTGCTTGGCTGACATGTGCCTGATCATGCTGGTGGTGGTCAGGCTGCTAGTTTTGGTACCCCTGCTGATGCTGGCATGGCAGGTGTTGCAAATGGCCTTTTTAGAATCATCTGGAGCCAACTTAAAAAACTGCCAGTGTCAGAGTTCCTGGTTTTCCAGTTTTCTTTTGAAAGAGCTTGCCCTTTGTTAACATGGAGTTTTCTGTTATGTTGCCCTACTTCCTGTCCATCTGTTTAAAAGCCGCCCCTAAAGCTTAGTCCAGTGCCTGAGTATACTGCTTCCTGTGTGCTCCTGCCCTGCTGCTTTTGGTTCCTGATTGTTATTCGGATCCTCTTGGAAAACAACCGACACCGACTCTGGACTTCATCTGGTATCATCTAGCTGTACCTGGACTCCGTTTGCCGTCTTTGGTCGGAACTTCTGCCCGGTTCCTTCCGTTTAATACCACTCTGGACTCACATCACGTACAGACATTTTTCGACTTACCTATTGCCCTTTTGTGTCCCGGCTGCTGCGCATTTAGGGCTTCTGGGGTGATTGCCAGACAGTCCCTGTATAGGGGTTTGCTGTTGGTGGTCTCCCTGGGGGAGTCCGGTGCGCGGTACCGGGAATTCCCTTTCGCTCAGTCCCTGGAAGGTATTTCCTGTATTTATGTTCTACTGTGTTTTTGTTCCGTTTATGTACATATTTGCTGGTTGCATATTATAAATGTCTTGCACCAAGAACTCGTCTCTGGTTGTCATTGCCCTAACGCAATCGAAATCCTCAATACATACAATAGTATTACAGCCAGACTCGGGAAGACCTAACATTTGTACAGGCACCTTGTGTCGTGTTGTTCCTGGGAACAGTTGACTGACGTCTGCCTGGGGCCACCACTCTGCTTCTTACTGCCTGTTGTGATGCTACGCCTCCCTCCCCCTGTGCACTGCTGTCCTCGCTCTGCATATCCTCCTGCCAGGTTGGGTCAGTTACTGGATCATCCACCACGTCGTCTTCCTCTTCCGCACCCTGCTCCTCCTCCTGACTTCCTGACAATTGTGTCTCATCATCGGCCACCCCTTGTTGAGACACGTTGCCAACTTCGTGAGAACGTGGCTGCTCAAATATTTGTGCATCTGTACATACAATCTCGTCATGGCCCACTTCAACAGGAGCTGGCGAGAGGCCAGAATTTGTGAATGGAAACGTGAACGAACAGCTATTCCGAGTGTCCAAGTGTGGGATCAGTAATGTCCGTGGACGTGTACTCGGCCTGGTGGTAGGAAGGAGGATCAGGTTCTGAAATGTGCGGTGCAGTATCACGGCTACTGACACTTGACCGTGTGGAAGACAGAGTGTTTGTGGTGGTGCCAATCTGACTGGAAGCATTATCCGCTATCCAACTAACAACCTGTTGACACTGGTCTTGGTTCAAGAGGGGTGTACTGCTGCGGTCCCCAAGAATTTGGGACAGGACGTGCGAGCGACTAGATGTGGCCCTTTGTTGTGGCGAAATTAGAGCTTGCACACAACCTCGGTGTCTGCCTGCACCACCATCACGTCCACTTCCTTGTTCGTTGACAACGCCCTTGCGCATTTTGCAATGCTGTGCTGATGTGTATTCACTAGACTTGTGTGTTATATCCAAGTTTGTGCAAAACTCACACAAATGCAGCGGAAAGCTGCCACCAACAGGCACACACGTGCGGTTTTTAAATGCAAGCACGGAGGCACTAAGAACCTAACAGGTCTCTATCCAGGGACAACGTAGAGCCTCCCAATGTTTGGCTTCCCTGCCTAAGGGCTATACTATAATACACCCACTTCCTTCCAATGGGCACTTCAGGTTTACAGGCCTTCATGCACGTCTCTATCCAGGGACAACGTGGAGCCTCCCAATGTTTGGCTTCCCTGCCTAAGGGCTATACTATAATACACCCACTTCCTTCCAATGGGCACTTCAGGTTTACAGGCCTTCATGCACGTCTCTATCCAGGGACAACGTGGAGCCTCCCAATGTTTGGCTTCCCTGCCTAAGGGCTATACTATAATACACCCACTTCCTTCCAATGGGCACTTCAGGTTTACAGGCCTTCATGCACGTCTCTATCCAGGGACAACGTGGAGCCTCCCAATGTTTGGCTTCCCTGCCTAAGGGCTATACTATAATACACCCACTTCCTTCCAATGGGCACTTCAGGTTTACAGGCCTTCATGCACGTCTCTATCCAGGGACAACGTGGAGCCTCCCAATGTTTGGCTTCCCTGCCTAAGGGCTATACTATAATACACCCACTTCCTTCCAATGGGCACTTCAGGTTTACAGGCCTTCATGCACGTCTCTATCCAGGGACAACGTGGAGCCTCCCAATGTTTGGCTTCCCTGCCTAAGGGCTATACTATAATACACCCACTTCCTTCCAATGGGCACTTCAGGTTTACAGGCCTTCATGCACGTCTCTATCCAGGGACAACGTGGAGCCTCCCAATGTTTGGCTTCCCTGCCTAAGGGCTATACTATAATACACCCACTTCCTTCCAATGGGCACTTCAGGTTTACAGGCCTTCATGCACGTCTCTATCCAGGGACAACGTGGAGCCTCCCAATGTTTGGCTTCCCTGCCTAAGGGCTATACTATAATACACCCACTTCCTTCCAATGGGCACTTCAGGTTTACAGGCCTTCATGCACGTCTCTATCCAGGGACAACGTGGAGCCTCCCAATGTTTGGCTTCCCTGCCTAAGGGCTATACTATAATACACCCACTTCCTTCCAATGGGCACTTCAGGTTTACAGGCCTTCATGCACGTCTCTATCCAGGGACAACGTGGAGCCTCCCAATGTTTGGCTTCCCTGCCTAAGGGCTATACTATAATACACCCACTTCCTTCCAATGGGCACTTCAGGTTTACAGGCCTTCATGCACGTCTCTATCCAGGGACAACGTGGAGCCTCCCAATGTTTGGCTTCCCTGCCTAAGGGCTATACTATAATACACCCACTTCCTTCCAATGGGCACTTCAGGTTTACAGGCCCTCATGCACGTCTGTATGCAGGGGCATTGGTGAACCTCACAATTTAGGACTGCCCTGGCAAAGGAAAATACTACAAAGACTCACTTCCTCAAAATGGGCACATTAGACTCAAGAGGCCTTCATGTACGTCTCTTCTCAGGGACATCGGAGTGCCACACAATGTTTTCACGTAAAATCTTTCATGTATTGATCTCAAAAAGTAACATACACCAGCTCTATCTCACTATTGGGTATGTGCCCTTAACATTTCCGCCATGAAAAATCATTTTGGGGTCATTTTGGAAGGTTTTCTGGTGAGTCCGTAAAAATGGCGTAAAACGCGGACAAAATTGTTCACAGCTGTGACTTTTGAGTGATAAATGCTTCAAGGGGTCTTCCCCATGCTGTTGCCATGTCATTTGAGCACTCTTCTGAGACTTTTGTGACATTTTTAGGGTTTCTCCATGCTGCCGGGAGGTCATTTCACAAAAATACTCGGGTCTCCCATAGGATAACATTGGGCTCGTTGCTCGGGCCGAGTACACGAGTATCTTGGGAGGCTCGGCCCGAGCTTCGAGCACCCGAGCTTTTTAGTACTCGCTCATCACTAGCTAGCATCATAGAGGAGAAAAAGACATAAAAACACAGCCCCATCATAGAAAGGTAAATGCAAACGTCCACATAAGGTCAGAGCTGCAGACTGGTTTAGTGTGTTCTCCTAAGAACTATGTAGTTACAATGTCACTTTTTGCTATTGGAGAGCCGTTGGACAAAAATAGATCAGCAGAGCTGGACTGACAGATCGGTGCTGCTTTTCCCATGTGCACCAGCAATGCTGCTCCAGGAATGCTGCTACTCTCCTGTGCACCAGCTCTCCCACGCTGTTGCTCTCCTGTGCTCGTGCTCTCAAGCACTGCTGCTCTTGTGATGCCCTGGACTAGCCAGGTAGTCACAGTTAAATCCCCGCACAACACCTGTTCCCTAAAAAGGAGTCATCAGCCAACCACAAAAACCCTAGTAACCTCCCTCAGTGCTTGATGGACACACCAAAGGGGCGGAGCCAGGCAGTTGGCACGCCCACCGAGGAGTTCAGAGGGCCTGAGGCAGGAAACACTGTAGAGATCAGTTTCAGTAGTGTTGAGGAGTGGAGGAGGTCAGGCCTGTGAGACAGGCCGGTGACAGTCTGACAGGTGTGAGGGTCGTAGCCCGAACACCTTGGCTAGGCAGCAACCGGCGGCTAGGAGGCAATCAGTTGAGAGCCTGAAACGAGGTCCAGAATCCACTGGACTGAGTTAATTAACTGATTGCGGTCTGGACCATAGGTCCTTTCCCACCCAAGTCCCAACTGAAGACAACTGCCCACCGAGGGGGATAGAAAGCCACCGCACAGGCAGAGAGATCCCACGGGCCAGCGTCTGCGAGCAAAAGGGCTCTCCTGACATACGCAAAGCCGGGGAGCGGACTCCCGTCGCTGAAGCGCAGGCAGTCTACAGCTACACAACACGGTGCAGGAGAAAGGCAGAGACCACCATCCGGGTCAGGAACCCAACCGCAGCCGGCTGCGGACACCGACCACCATCAACTTGGTTTACCAGTGACTTGTGTGTGTCAATAACAGTGAGTACAACAGTGCCCTCCGGCCGCGCACATCGCCCTGCATCGCCCAGCTATCCCCAACGGGTCCCGGGGCCATCATCCCTGCCCACGGAGGGGTTAACATCTGGCTGCACTACCATCTCCCCCGGGTACCCCGTAACTGCAGCGGTGGTGTCTACCTTCACCACGTTCCGTGGGGGGCATCACAAACTCAAGCGCGTCTCCGGCCGTGCACCTACCTAACCACCCCACTGAAAGCGCCAGCATCCCCTTTCAGAGCAAAGTGACCCCGGGTCCAAAGGCGCTCGGGCCACCCACCAACAAGCCCGGATATGAGCGGCTCGGCTGTAGCTGAGCGCGGAGCGGTACACATCGACTCTTCTGGCGTCACAAACAGGATACTTACCTATTCACTTACCTAGTGAAGTGTGCCTTAAAGTGAAGTCAGCGGTGATCCGTTGCAAAGTTTTCAGAATTCTCCATCTTGCCGCCATCTTTTGACGTGAAGATTCCCGCCAGAGTCTTCTTCCCTGCAGAAAGGGAGCGAAAACCAAAGCCAAGCCCCCTGGGAACACGGCCGTGCAGAAAAGCGCGCGGTCGGAAAACGAAACTACAGGGAAAAAGCAGCGAGTGCCGCGAAAAGACCAAGGGGGAGCAGATGGAGGATGTCTGCTCCCAAGCCTGATACCGGCCCCACGCCGACTGCTGGAGCGGCGGCACCCACAGAGAATGCCGCTGGCGAGGAGGAGGCTGCAGCTCCCACTCCAGAGATTCCGGTGGTAATTCCCCACGTGGCGGCACCTGAGGATGAAGGGGCCGCGAATCCCGTGTTGGACGCCGAAGCCGAGGTGGAGGGATGCGGGCTGCCGCCGGGGACCGGCGCTTGGTTGGAGCGAAAGATGGCGCAGTTTTGCATCCAGGTACGGGTCGAATCGATGCAGCAGGCTCTGGGCTGGAGAGGGGAGATGCAGAAATTGGTCGCCATGGTGTGGGCGAACGAAAAGCCCGCCTCATGGAAGGAATCCCGGCAGGATAAGGCCACGCAGACTCCCTTGGCCCCATCAGCCGCCTGGAGACGGAACCCCATCAGGATAAGGTCGGTGAACCTCAGGTGGCTCAGTCCCAGGAGGGACGGCGGTGCCTATAGAGCTGCTCCAGTGTACCGTGAAAGCCATGAATCCTAGGATGCACCGTACCTGGTTCGGCGGATCCAGCTCCCAGCAGCGGGAGCGGCCCGGTCCCATGCAGTAGAGGTTAAAGAAGAAGTTGAGCAAGATAGCGGTTCCTGGCTACCATACTGCCCGTCCCCATTGGGACTTTGTTTGGTCCCCGTTAAATACCCCGTTTTACAAAAATGCACATGGCCGAGAACTTGCAGGCCACCCAATAACTTTTGGGTTTGTAAATAGTCCCGAACCACCTTTCCCGTCCTACAATCTCCAGAGAGGATGGTTGGAGGAAGGGCCTGCGGCAGAGGAGGCCGAGATCCCATCACCATGCAGACCGGTGACAACCCTCCGGGCCAGGGGTCCCCTGGATGTGGGGCCTCTGACTGCCGGGTAAGGAACTTTTTACCTGGCACGTGTGGGCAATACCTGGACTTGAACCCGATTCCTGGACTGGGGAAAAGGGGTGCTGACCTGTTTTTAGAGGCAGCATCAAGGTTTAGGTTTGCTGGGTGGGCAAATGGAAAGACCCGGTCCCGTCCCATTCCCGGTTTAATAAAAATGTTCCGTAATGTTTAAGCAAGATGCCTCCCATCAAGGGATGAATCCTAAATCTTCATAATGTAAATATGTCATTATATTTGTTCTAAAATTTTATCTTTTTCAGTTACAAAATAAATGGTGGAGGTCGGACAGCCCGCGGACGGTCTGTGGTTAACCAAGGGAGAGTGTGACGCCCTGGACTAGCCAGATAGTCATAGTTAGACCCCCCGCACAACACCTGTCCCCTAAAAAGGAGCCATCAGCCAACCACAAAAACTCTAGTCACCTCCCTCAGTGCTTGATGGACACACCAGGGGGGCGGAGCCAGGCGGTTGGCACGCCCACCGAGGAGTTCAGAGGGCCTGAGGCAGGAAACACTGTCACTGTACAGATCAGTTTGAGTAGTGTTGAGGAGTGGAGGAGGTCAGGCCTGTGAGTCAGGCTGGTGACAGTCTGACAGGTGTGAGGGTCGTAGCCCGAGCACCTTGGCTAGGAGGCAAGCGGTGGCCTCAGCCTGCAGGAGCCGGAAAGACGGCTCGGTGGAACCGTGGTGGACTGGGACAGGGTAGTGGCCCGCCGGTACCGACCCGGGGAACCCACTCGGAAACTGGAGCACACAGGAGGGTACTCAGACCCTGAAACGAGGTCCAGAATCCACTGGACTGAGTTAATTACCTAATTTTGGTCTGGACTATAGGTCCTTTCCCACCCAAGTCCCGACTGAAGACAACAGCCCACCGAATGGGATAGAAAGCCACCGCACAGGCAGAGAGATCCGACGGGCCAGCGTCTGCGGGCAAAAGGGCTCTCCCAACATACACAAATCCGGGGAGCGGACTCCCATCGCTGAAGCGCAGGCAGTCTACAGCTATACAACACGGTGCAGGAGAAAGGCAGAGACCACCATCCGGGTGAGGGACCCGACCGCAGCCGGCTGCAGGCACCGACCACCATCAACTTGGTTTACCTGTGACTTGGGTGTGTCAATAATAGTGAGTACAACAGTGCCCTCCAGCCGCGCAAATCGCCCTGCAACGCCCAGCTATCCCCAATGGGTCCCGGGGCCATCATCTGCCCACGGAGGGGTTAACATCTGGCGTCATGAACTCAAGCGAAAATAAGGAATAACGTTTGGAACACCATTCTAAGTCTGAACTGGGTGCAAAAAACCTAAAAAAAACATCACTATGGGGAGATAAGTTATGCACACCAGTGACTATGTAAGGGGAATACATGGAATAGCAGAAACTGCTGTGTGAATACTGACTTGAAAAATCCAATAGCTATATGTAAGAGTGAAAATGTGAAAAATGGAATCTGCATTACTGCCATGAACATATGAATCAAGAGAAATTTAGCTACTGAATTGATCAATGCAATAGAGCCCCAACACTACGCCAAAGTATTTCTCTACGTTGGGGTCCCTAGCTTGTGTGTGTCCTCTCATGCAGTTAAAAAACTTACCGTGTATGGGAAGCTGAGACCCAGGCTATCTATGCGTATGATATGGATTGGCAATAGGTGTGGTTGGGGAGGGTTCCCAAACGAAAAACAACTAACAAATAAGGAATAACGTTTGGAACACCATTCTAAGTCTGAACTGGGTGCAAAAAAACTAAAAAAACATCACTATGGGGAGATAAGTTATGCACACCAGTACTGACTTGAAAAATCCAATAGCTATATGTAAGAGTGAAAATGTGAAAAATGGAATCTGCATTACTGCCATGAACATATGAATCAAGTCAGTATTCACACAGCAGTTTCTGCTATTCCATGTATTCCCCTTACATAGTCACTGGTGTGCATAACTTATCTCCCCATAGTGATGTTTTTTTAGGTTTCGGGTCCGGAGGTGCTCGGGCCACCCACCAACGAGCCCGGATCCGAGCGGCTCGGCTGCAGCCGAGCGCGGGGCGTTACACTCTCCTGTGATCTGGCTCTCTAGCGCTGCTACTCTCCTGTGATCTGGCTATCTAGTGCTGCTTCTCTCCTATACTTCGGGTCTCTAGCACTGTTTTTCTCCTATGCTACCGCTCTCTAGCACTGCTTCTCTCCTGTGATCTTTCTATCTAGTGCTGCTGCTCTCCTATGCTACGGCTCTCTACCACTACTTCTCTCTTGTACTCCGGCTCTCCAGCACTGCTGCTCTCCTGTGCTACTGCTCTCCAGCACTACTGCTCTGTTATGATCTGGCTATCTAGCACTGCTGCTCTCCTATGCTATGGCTCTGCTTCACTCCAGTATTCCTGCTCTCTAGGGCAGCTGCTCTACTGTGAACTGGTTATCTAATGCTCCTACTGCTCTCCTGTGCTACAGCTCTCTAGTGCTCTCCTGTGCTACTGTTTTTTGTGCTCTGGCTCTCCTGTGTTGCTGACTGACTGTTATGCTCACGGGGCGAGCACCAGATTTGTGTGTCCACTGGACCGAAAGTACCATTCACTTGCCTGGAGGAACGAACTGGACCGGCCGCCGATTCTTTTCTGCCACCTCTGGTGGCAGTACAAAACCTAGCAAGCAGCCGGCAGAGGGCAGCCCAGGGAATCTGTGGTACCTCGGCAGCTGGTGCCATAGGTATAGTACAGTCTCTGGTTCTAGCGACAGCAGTAGCAGATGGAGTCGTGGATTTGTCCAGTATAGATGGATGGATGCGGTAGCAGCGGCCTATGAGGATACTTTCTGCTGCAGATATCGTGGTAGGTGAAAGGCGTGGATAATTGCAGCAGCGGGTATCGTGGTATCCAACCTGCAGGGATGGTTGCAGCAGCTGACTGGCAGTGCACTGAAACACAGAGATGAATTGGCAGGAGAACACAGCATAAAGACACAAGCAGCACAATGGGACCTCAGTACTAGCAACGTTAGGAACTCATTGGCCCGGCAACTCCCTTAAGAAGAAGGTGCACTAACTACCTGGAACCTCTCAGCTAACCTGAGAGGCACTTCTGGGTCAAGGAGCACTGGGCATGTAAGAAGAGGTGTGTAGTCGCACACGAACTCTACGGGCATTCCCAGAAGGCCTGTGTGGTGTGTGCAGGCCCTGGAAGACAGTAGCATGAACCAAGGATGGAGCAGCCACAAAGGGCGGCCTGGCAGGTGAGAACCAACGTCCCAGCCGGAGGAGAGGGACAGGACATTGTGGGGGAGTCAGTATGGGCGTTACAGTTTGCTCCCCCTTTTCCAGGAACCTTTTAAGGAGAATAGGGGCATTAATATTCTCCCTTGGCTCCCATGACCTCTGCTCAGGGCCAAACCCCTTCCAGTCCACCAAGTAGTATGTTTTACCTCGGACCTTTTTAATAGCAAGGATGGCTTTTACTTTAAAGGTGTCTTCATCACTGACCAGAGGAGGTGACGTATAGTAACGGCTCAGGATGAAAAGTTTGAGGAGGGACTCCTGGAATGAGTTGGGAATGCGTAGGGAATCTGGGAGCTCTAACTTGTGGGGCAACTTGTTAATCCGTTTGAGTACCTCAAAGGGACTGATAAAGCAGGGACCCAACTTGTAGGAAAGCACCTTGCAACAGACAAAGGAGAGTCTAGATGTCTTTTGTCCGCGTGCCTCTTCATAAGGATAGAGGACTGCTCCAGGGAAGACTTGGTCTCCACCCAGATGTCGGAGAATGTCTTGACAAGAGAATCGGCCGCTGGAGGTAAATGCCACTGGGAACAGGATTCTGGGTCGATTTGCATACACTACCTGGAAAAGGAGACTTGGATTCACTCACGTGATTGTTATATGAGAATTCCGCTCAAGGAGCACAGGGGAGAAGACAGCACACAAGGGAAGAAAGAGCACAGGGGGAGAAGAGAGTGCACTGAGGAAGAAGAAAAAACACGGGAGAAAAGATAGCGCATAAGGGGAGATAGCACGAGGAGGGAGAACAGAGCGTATGGAGGGATAGGAGAGCATAGGGTGAAGATATTGCACAGCGGGAGAGAGCAGAGGGGGAGAAAGAGCATTAAAGAAGACGAAAGAGCACAGGGTGAGAAGAGAGCACATGGAGGGAGAAGCGAGAACACAAGGGGGAGAAGAGAGCACACATAGGGAGAATTAAAAACACAGGGGAGAGAGCACAGATGAAGAAGAGGCAGCACATGGGGAGAAGAGTGCGCATAGTGGGAGAGACAGCACAGGGGAGCAAGAGTGCACTGGGGGGAGAAGACAGCACACTGAGGGAGAGACAGCACAAGGGGAAGATTGCACAGGGGGAGAGAGTGCACAGGGGCAGAAAGAGAACACAGGGGGAGAAGAGAGTGCATGGGGGGAGAAAGCACATATTGGCAAAAGATAGCGCATGGAGGGAACAGACCGTACGACGGGGAGAGAGTGCATGACCGTGGATTATATTTACGGGGATTGTTTTTTATATATACAGGCCGCAACCTCTATCTTATAATCATAAATCATGGTATGTGTGAAAAGGCCAAACTGAGACTCTTTCACACAGAGCCCATGAAAACCTGGTGTCTTCCTTGGTTTTGCATATGCATATGCATGCTTTGCTTCTACTATATGTCACTTCTGGTCATGTGATCTGCAGCACTGCGTATGGATGCACACTGTCACTTTTTGGTCCTGCTACATTTATTGATGCTATCTATATTTGACATACATGCTTAACTCTTAATATTAATTAACTCTTAATATCACCTACGATCATGTGACTCTCTGCAGTGCAGTTGTGATGCCCTGGCCTATCAGGTCGTCACAAGGGTGCCGTGCAATCTGCCCTTCTGCATGGTACTCGCTCCTCCTTGGTTACGGGTCCTGTCCCTTTGGTGTTGCTAAGAACAGATATACACAAATCCTGAGGAACACTCTGCACCACACCCACCAAACACCCATTGGGCAGCCTGAGGGAAATAGGGCCGCCCAGATGGAGGGATGGTAGAAGAAGGGCCAGAAGTGTCAGGAGTAAGAGAGAGTTGTAGTTGGAGAGAAGTGCCAGTGAGCAGTGACAGGAAAGGTCACGCTGAAGAGCTGGGCTCCTGTAACCGTCCCAGGTGCCACAAGTTGGTCTGGCCTGGAAGGAGCTGGAACACCAGTCGCAGGGGGTAGTGAAAGGGGGCACAGTACTGCCACGGAGAGCAGACCGGTGGCCTTGTGCTACAACCGGGCAGGGGCCAGGGTACGACGGGGTACGCGGAACCTAGGCTGTGAAGTAGCTTCATGCAGCCCAGTAATTCACACGACGGGAATGGAATCTTCATGAACTGGTCTCCACCCACTCTAAAATCAGGGTACTAGCGCAACGATAGGGATACGACTTCTCAAAACCGTACAGAAAATCCCAAGCGTGAACCCTGAGAGCAAGCTCACTCTGCTAGCCACGCAGGTGAGCGGGACCCGAGTAGTTCTAGGCAAAAGGGATCCACCAAGTGTAAACACGGTGCCAAGGGACAAGGCTTCAGACCAACCAGCAACACCAAAAGGGCACGGACCCAACGTGTTTGGACTAAGGCTGCAGGGCGTTCAAGACTTTGGTTTACCTGGTGTCAGTGTCAGCATCTCTGGACCGTGTGAGTACGTTGTGCCTCTTTGCTCCCAACGGGTCCTCAGCCTGCCAGCACCGAGCCATAGGACACCTTCCCCTGCCCATGGAGGGGTTAACATCAATAGCTGCCATTCCCTCACTTCCGGGCGCTCCCCTCTTCCCTAAACGCAGCAGCAGTGGTATCCCAATTTTTACCACGAACTGTGGGTGGCATCACAAACATTATCCCATCCACCTTTTCTACCCCCCTTTTATTTTCGAGAGGCCACGCGACCCTGCCTCGGCTCCGGAGACCCCTCAAGCCACTGCGGATCCGGATCCGAGCAGCCCGTCGGCTGTCACGGGGGTGGCACACAGTCCACTATCCAAGCTATTGACATCAGATATTTTAACTCTTTAAAACTTTGTGATACTAATTGATTTGGTCCAGCTTGACATACTTCATGTAAGACATCACTGCTAGGGGTTATGTTATTCAGTGATGTGGCTCAGATTAATACGCACATTACATGAGAGACATATGCCTCCTGCTTTATGTCACTTTCAGGATGTGGTATTATTCAGCAGAGTAGTTCATCATGACATGCACACATTATACCTGACGCCGGTTCCGGTCATATGACTTCTGTTGGTGGGACTTATTATGACACATGTAAGCATGGTTGACAATGTTCTTTCCCCTGAAGACACCATTCATGTTATTGTCGTGTAATGGGTACTGCATTGTTTGTAACTATTGCGTCATGTAAATTGTATTGTGAGGTAAAGTGTGTTAGTGTTAGTAATGATATGTAGAGTATAAGGTATAGTAAGTAATGTATGTGGTAATGTGCTCCATAAGCACTTGTCCAGGAAGTTGTCAGACTTTAAGGCTGCTTTACACCAGACAATCTATCGTGCGATAGATCGTCGGGGTCGCGGTTTTTGTGACGCACATCCGGCATCGCTGGCGATGCCGGCCTGTGTGACACCTCCTAGCGATTTAGTTGTTCATCGTTTCCGGGGTAGCACACGTCGCTCCGTGTGACACCCCGGGAACGATGAACAGCAGCTCACCTGCGTCACGCGGCCGCCGCCGGCTATGTGAAGAATGGAGGTGTGCGGGATGTTTACGTCCCGCTCATCTCCGCCCCTCCGCTTCCATTGGCCGGCGGCCGTGTGACGTCAGTGTGACGCCGAACGTCCCTCCCACTCCAGGAAGTGGACGTTCGCCTCCCACAGCGTGGTCGCACGAGAGATAAGTACGTGTGACGGGGGTTACTGACTTTGTGCGACACGGGCAGCGATTTGCCCGTGACGCAAAAAGGACGGGGGCGGATACGATCGATTGTGAAATTGCACAATCGGTCGTACCGTGTAAAGCAGCCTTTAGGTTCAGCAATAGTTAAGCGTTGGGACTAACCCACCATGGGAGGGGTCAAATAAAATTGAAAATAAAGGTTCAGTTAGGAGTAGTCAGTGAGCAAAAGTGACGGATCTATAAACAGTAATGCGGGCGTCACACGGTACGATCTATCGTGCGATCGCACGAGCGATCGTACACGCCCCCATCATTTGTGCGTCACGGGCAATTAGTTGCCCGTGGCGCACAAAGTCGTTAAACTGCCATCACACGCACTTACCCGCTGAGTGACCTCGCTGTGGGTGGCGAACATCCTCTTCCTGAAGGGGGAGGGACGTTCAGGGTCACAGCGACGTCACACAGTGGCTGGCCAATAGAAGCGGAGGGGTAGGTATGAGCGGGACGTAAAGTTCCCGCCCACCTCCTTCCTTCCGCATTGCCGGCGAGAGCCGCGGGACGCAGGTAAGGTGTGTTCATCGTTCCTGGGGTGTCACACGGAGCGATGTGTGCTGCCCCGGGTACGATGAACAACCGGCACCATTAAAAATAAACAATTTTTTAAAAATAAGCAACGAGTGCACGACTCACGATTTGTGAGCGATTCTGCATCGCTCGGAGGTGTCAAACGAAACAACGTCGCAAGCGATGGCGGATGTGCATCACGAAAACCGTGACCCTGACGATGCATCACGTGATAGCTCGTCTCGTATGATGCCCGCATAAGTAATGAAGATCGCAGATAGTGGGTTTGTGGCAACAAAGAAGAAGATGAGGGGAAGGAAGGCAAGATGGTGTGAAGCCCAAGTGTTGACAGATACCTGTAGTGCAGAAGGCATTGAAATGAGAGCCTTATCCTTGAACAAAGTTATCCCAG
The DNA here is from genome assembly GCF_048569485.1 of Anomaloglossus baeobatrachus. Classification (NCBI taxonomy): domain Eukaryota; kingdom Metazoa; phylum Chordata; class Amphibia; order Anura; family Aromobatidae; genus Anomaloglossus; species Anomaloglossus baeobatrachus. The sequence continues at coordinate 157,232,372 of NC_134362.1, forward strand.
AGGACAGGATTCTAGAAGCCCCTTTGACAATCAAGGTACTGGCTTAAGCTCAACCTCAGAGTCCCTTCACACTTAGCGATGCAGCAGCGATCCGACCAGCGATCTGACCTGGTCAGGATCGCTGCTGCATCGCTACATGGTCGCTGGTGAGCTGTCAAACAGGCAGATCTCACCAGCGACCAGTGAACAGCCCCCAGCCAGCAGCGACGTGCAAGCGACGTTGCGCTTGCACGGAGCCGCCGTCTGGAAGCTGCGGACACTGGTAACTAAGGTAAACATCGGGTATGGTTACCCGATGTTTACATTAGTTACCAGTGTGAGCAGGGAGCAGGGAGCCGCGCACACTAAGCGCTGGCTCCTTGCTCTCCTAGCTACAGTACACATCGGGTTAATTAACCCGATGTGTAATGCAGCTACATGTGCAGAGAGCAGGGAGCCGCGCACACTGAGCGCTGGCTCCTTGCTCTCCTAGCTGCTGTACACATCAGGTTAATTAACCCGATGTGTACAGCAGCTACATGTGCAGAGAGCCGGAGCCGGCAGCACAGGCAGCGTGAGAGCTGCGGAGGCTGGTAACTAAGGTAAATATCGGGTAACCACCTTGGTTACCCGATGTTTATCTTGGATGCAGCTTACCTCAGCTGTCAGACGCCGGCTCCTGCTCGCTTCATTTGTCGCTCTCTTGCTGTCACACACAGCGATCTGTGTGTCACAGCAGGAGAGCGGCTTTGAAGAAAACGAACCAGGGCTGTGTGTAACGAGCAGCGATCTCGCAGCAGGGGCCAGATCGCTGCTCAGTGTCACACACAGCGAGATCGCTAATGATGTCACTGCTGCGTCACAAAAAGCGTGACTCAGCAGCGATCTCGGCAGCGAGCTCGCTGTGTGTGAAGCACCCCTAAAACCTGAACCTCGTGAAAGACCAGAGCAGTTTCCCTGTAGACGTTCGGGAACACTAAGCTTTACTCCAGTCATGATGGAACCCTTAAGAAGATGGGATGTGGGTCTGATGGACGGAGAGGTGACCATCACAGTGTGCATTTAATGCTGTACTGGGTTGTGCTAATACTCATAGAACTAGTTAGACCTGAAGCAACCCAGTTAACTATATCTTATAATGCTGTTCAAAACTGTAACATGCTGGAAGACAACTGTCCGCTATCTGGAGCATGAAGTTGTTGGACAGAATGAACCTTTGAGTTACTGTTAGGGTAAGTTCACACACTGCGTTTTTTTTACGCTGCATTTTTGTGCCTTTTTGTGGCAAAAAAGCACAAAAACACAGCAAAAAACGCATGCTTTTTACCGCGTTTTGGTGCGTTTTTTGCTGCATTTTGCTGCGTTTCTGCTCACTGCGTCTTTATGCGTTTTTTATCAGTGAAAAATGCCATTAAAGATTGTTCAAAGAAAAAAAAAAGTCTGATGTAATTTCCTTCTTCAATATGTTCATCATTCTCCACTAGTGTATGCAGGAGAGCAGACAGCTGCAGAACTACAAGGCTCAGCATACTCCATCCACTAGTGTATGCAGGAGAGCAAACAGCAGCTGCAGAACTACAAGGCTCAGCATACTCCATCCACTAGTGCATGAAGGAAGCAGACAGCAACTGCAGAACTATAAAGCTCAGAATGCTCCATCCAGGACTGTATGCTGGAGGGAGAGGCAGGGGGAGCAGAACTACAAGGCTCAGCATACTCCATCCACTAGTGTATGCAGGAAGCAGACATCAACTGCAGAACTACAAAGCTCAGCATGCTCCATCCAGGACAGTATGCTGGAGGGAGAGGCAGGGGGAGCAGAACTACAAGGCTCAGCATACTCCATCCACTAGTGCATGCAGGAAGCAGACAGCAACTGCAGAACTATAAAGCTCAGCATGCTCCATCTAGGACTGTATTCTGGAGGGAAAGGCAGGGGGAGCAGAACTACAAGGCTCAGCATACTCCATCCACTAGTGTATGCAGGAGAGCAGACAGCAGCTGCAAAACTACAAGGCTCAGCATCCTCCATCCAGGACTGTATGCAGGAGTTTTTTGCCCCCCAAAAAAATGACGTGGGCTTTGCCATAATTTTGTATGCTAGCAAGGTACAGCAGGCAGGTACGGGCTGCCCCCAACCCCCAGCTGCCTATTTGTACCCGGCTGGGAACCAAAAATATAGGGAAGCCCTTTTTTTTTTTTTTTTTTAATTATTTCATGAATTTCATTAAATAATTTAAAAAAAAATGACGTCCAGGCAACTAGGCAGCTGGGGGTTGGAATCTGAAGTGCAGGGTGCCCAAGCTTTCTGGGCACCTCCGCTGCGAATTGCAGTCCCCAGCCACCCCAGAAAATGGTGCTTTCATAGAAGCGCCATCTTCTGGCGCTGTATCTAACTCTTCCAGCTGCCCTGATGCCGAGTGGCTCACTGGGTAATAATGGGGTTAGGGCTAGCTGTATATTATCAGCTGGCCCTAAGCCCAAAATTCATGGAGTCACGCCAATATTAGACATGGCCAAAATGAATTTCTAGTAAAGATAAAAAAACACAACACAGAAAAATATTTTTATTACAAATAAAACACAGCACAATTAGTGACTCCATCTTTATTGAAATAAACAACCCCCTCCGCAGTAATCCTGGGTCAAGGGTCCCGCGCCGTCCAATCCAGATCCAATATCATCTGATCGGTTTGCTGGAAGGCAAAGCGATCAGATGATGTGTCAGGTTCAAGGGCCTGAATCACATCACACATCAGCTGATTGTATAAAAGTCGTTTATACAATCAGCTGATGCATCAGTGCAAAAAAAAAAAATACACACGTCTGTGCGGACTGCCATCCTGTGTGAACTTACCCTTTTGCTTGCCCAGCAAAGTCTATGAGTTTTCATTTTTGCTGTCTGCACACAGCATTTTTTTTAGCTGCGTTTTTGTGGTGCCCAGAAAAACGTAGCATGTGAATTATTTTTGCGTTTTTCACTGCGTTTTCCACCCATTGAGTTCAATGAAATGTTCAAAAACGCAATGAAAATTGTAAATTGCAAATATAGCTGTGTTTTAGTGCGTTTCTATGACTAAAAACGCAGCTATAAACGCAAGGGGTGGGTAGTAAAGTGACATGTACAGGAAGAGGATTCCTTTTGTCAGTAAACACAGAAGCGTGAATCCTCCCGGTACCGCCACCGCTGCTTCCACCTCCAGTCTAGCGCCATGTCCGCTCCCGTCCTGCACCATTTCCGGATGGGAGGTGGAAGCAGCTGCGAAATTAAAAGTGAAGAGTAGAAAAAAAAAGTCATACTCACCTGTCTGCAGACTCCCGGTGCCATGTCCCCTCCCAGCTCCTCTTCCCGGTACCACCACCCCTGCTCCGGCTGTGTGCAGAATGCCAGGACACGTCCGATGGCTGCAGGACCTGGCGGTGGATCACCTGATGCGGTCACCTGATTCGGCACCTGACACATCAGTTGATCGTAAGTCTCGAGGTGACGCCAGCTTTTTACCGCCGACGGTAAGACGGCCGTCTTACTATCAGCTGATGCTGCCAGGAGACTTAATCACTGATTACCGGCAGCTCCTGCAGCAATCGGACGGGAGTCCGCACAGACGTGTGTATTTTTTTTTTTTGCACTGATGCATCAGCTGATTGTATAAACGACTTTTATACAATCAGCTGATGTGTGATGTGATTCAGGCCCTTGAACCTGACACATCATCTGATCGCTTTGTCCTCCAGCAAACTGATCAGATGATATTGGATCCGGATTGGATGGCGCAGGACCCTTGACCCAGGATTTCTACAGAGGTAGGGGGGGTTGTTTATTTCAATAATGATGGAGTCACTAATTGTGTTGTGTTTTATTGCTAATAAAAATATTTTTCTGTGTGTTGTGTTTTTTTTATCTTTACTAGAATTTCATGGTGGCCATGTATAAAATTGGCGTGACACCATGAATTTCGGGCTTAGGGTCAGCTGATAATATACAGCCAGCCCTAACCCCATTATTACCCAGCGAGCCACCCGGCATCAGGGCAGCTGGAAGAGTTGGATACAGCGCCAGAAGATGGCGCTTCTATGAAAGCGCCATTTTTTGGGTTGGCTGCGGGCTGCAATTCGCAGCGGAGGTGCCCAGAAAGCTTGGGAACCCTGCACTGTGGTTTCCAATCCCCAGCTGCCTAGTTGTACCTGGCTGGACTCAAAAATTGGGCAAAGCCCACGTCATGTTTTTTAATTATTTCATGAAATTCATGAAATAATTAAAGAAAAAGGGCTTCCCTATATTTTTGGTTCCCAGCCGGGTACAAATAGGTAGCTGGGGTTTGGGGGCAGCCCGTACCTGCCTGCTGTACCTGGCTAGCATACAAAAATATGGCGAAGCCCACGTCATTTTTTGGGGGGGCAAAAAACTCCTGCATACAGTCCTGGATGGAGGATGCTGAGCCTTGTAGTTCTGCAGCTGCTGTCTGCTCTCCTGCATACACTAGTGGATGGAGTATGCTGAACCTTGTAGTTCTGCTCCCCCTGCCTCTCCCTCCAGCATACAGTCCTGGATGGAGCATGCTGAGCCTTGTAGTTCTGCAGCTGCTGTCTGCTCTCCTGCATACGTGACGCCCTGGTCTATCAGGTCGTCACAGGGTATTGTGCAACCTGCCCTCCTACACAGTATCCACCCTCCTTCGTTAATGGATCCCAGTGCTCTCGTGTTGTTAACAACTAGTCCAATAAAAATCCTAGGAACACTTCCCACTTGAACCTGACAGACACACCATTGGGGGCCTGAAGGGAATAGGGCCGCCCACATGGGGGGTTGGTGAGGAGAAAGTGAGGACAGTGACAGTGGAGAGTTAAGTTTGGAGGGTGAAGGGAGAGGAGGTGAGGTGGCTCTCGAGAGGAGAGGCCACGGAGGAGAGCTCCTGTATAGTAGGTGGCAGGCCAATGTCTGGGCCTGGTAGGAGCTGGAACCCGATTGCAGGGGACAGTGTCAAGGGGCACGGACTGCCAAGGAGGGCAGCCGGCGGCTTTGAGCTATCACTGGGCAGGGGCCAGGGCATGACGGGGTACGTGGACCCCAGGCCAGAAAGTAGCTTTACGCGTTCCGGTAATTTACCCGACGGGGGTTAAGACTTCAGGTGTCATCCCCAACCCGCTCCAAAATCGGGGTACTAGCGCACCGATGGGATAGGACTTTCCCACTACAGTCTAAAGAAATCCTACGCGTGAACTCTGAGAGCAAGATCACTCCGTTAGCCATACGGGTGAGCGGGACCCGGAGCGTTTCATATCAACGGGTCCAAGTGAGACTAAAGTGCCAGGGATAGGGCCACAGACTGACAACAACACCGACAGCATGGATTCAGGCGTGCTCCCCACAGACTACGGTGGTGCTCGGAACTTTGGTTTACAAGCTGTCGGTGCGGTTATTCTGGGACTGAGTGAGTACATCGGAAACCCCCTGCACCTATCCCCCAATGGCACCCAAACATCATCCAACACCAACGTGCCCCAGGACACGAACTCCCTAAATATCAGGCTGCCACACCATCATCACCGGGCTCCCCAATGGCAGCAGTGGTCCCTCATATTACCACGCACCGTGGGTGGCGTCACGAACTTTCCAAAATTCCACTGTACATATCTCCCCCTCTCCTTTTAATCGAGTGGCCACGCAACCCCCAAGTCCGGAGACCCCTCGAGCCACCACGGATCTAAGCGGCAGCAGCAGCCCGGCTGCACGCCCCGGTGCGGTACACATGAACTAGTGGATGGAGTATGCTGAGCCTTGTAGTTCTGCTCCCCCTGCCTCTCCCTCCAGCATACAGTCCTGGATGGAGCATGCTGAACCTTGTAGTTCTGCAGCTGCTGTCTGCTGTCCTGCATACACTAGTGGATGGAGTATGCTGAGCCTTGTAGTTCTGCTCCCCCTGCCTTTCCCTCCAGAATACAGTCCTGGATGGAGCATGCTAAGCCTTGTAGTTCTGCAGCTGCTGTCTGCTCTCCTGCATACATTAGTGGATGGAGCATGCTGAGCCTTGTAGTTCTGTAGCTGTCTGCTCTCCTGCATATGTCGCGGGCGGGGAGGGCGCTGCGCTCACCACGCTCGGGTCCGGCGCTGCTGCTGCTGCTGCTCGGTGGCTCAAGCATCGGGCCGGATCCGAGGACTCGAGCGGTGCTCCTCGCCCGTGAGTGGAAGGGGAGTAGTTTGGTTTGGGGATTTGGTCCGTGACGCCACCCACGGGTTGTGGTGAGGTTGGACACCACCGCTGCTGTTGACGGGGATCCCAGGAGCGTTGTCGGGGAGCAGCTAAGATGTTTTCCCCCTCCGTGGGTAGGGGGTTGGTGGTCCCGGGAGCATGGTTAAGGTGACGGGGAAGCAGGGCTGGGCAAGGTTCAGGGGGGGCGCTTGGACTGCACAGCACGGTGCCGGACGGCACAGTAGTACTCACTCAGCCAAAAACGGATGCAAGTCTCTGGTAAAACAAATGGCTGGATGGACAGGTCCCGCAGCCGGCTGCTGTGGTTTCTCCCGGACGGTTGGTGGTGGCTGCCTTTCCCTGCACCTTTTGTGTATCTTCGGTCCCGATGGCTTCCCACCATATGGGCTGGAGGAGCCCTTTTGCCCACAGGCTCTGTCCCTGGGAACTCTAGCTGTGGCGGTAGCTGTATTTCCCTTGTGCTGTTTGGATGGTTGCCTTCAATCGGGTCTTGGCTGTTTGGAAACCTCTGGGGTTCCAGTCACTAACGGATTTGACCTGTTTAACGGCGACTCCAAGCCTGGTCGGGGTCCGCAGGCCCTGCCGGTTTGTGCTGGCTTCACTTCGCTCCCCGGTTCGGTACCGGCGGGCCACCACCCGTCCCCGGTCCTACGGTTCTGCGTTGATCAGCCTCTCCTGCAGACGGCCACCACCGTCTGCCAACCTTGCTCTTGGTGCCCTGGCCACGTACCCGGACACAGTCAGTTTGCTTCTCTACTACTACTTCACTAACTGCACTCGAGCTCTTCCCGAGCTTAACTCCTCTCTACACTGACTTCCTTTCCCGCCTCCAGAACTGTGTACTCCTCAGTGGGTGGGGCCAACCTCCTGGCTCCACCCTACCTGGTGTGGACATCAGCCCCTGGAGGGAGGCAACAAGGATTTGTGTCTGACTGATGTGCCTATCTCGGGGTGGGGGGTGTTGTGTTGTAGTACCTGTGACGACCTGGCTAGTCCAGGGCACCACACATACACTAGTGGAGAATGAAGAACATATTGAAGGAAATGACATCAGACCTTTTTTTTTTCAACAATCTTTAATGGCATTGTTCACTGATAAAAAAACGCATAAAAACGCAGTGAGCTGAAACGCAGAAAAACGCGGTAAAACGCATGCATTTTTCGCCATGGGTGCGTTTTTGTGGGTTTTTTTGCCGCAAAAAATGCACAAAAACGTAGAGTCAAAAAAATGCAGTGTGTGAACTTACCCTTAGTCTCTTTGTGAGTACAAGTCATCATCCGGTCCTGGGCATCCCACGTCAGTGGCAATATGTGACCTACATGGATTCATAGCCCACAAGTCCACACACCCAATCAGGACCAGTCAATTTCTTGCTGTTATTTCTTATCTTGGAATATTTCTAAGTATTTCACATGAGGATATTTAGGATTCATTTATTTTGTTTTGTGCAGGATATCCCAATGTACGTTTTTGGTAAAGACCTTATTCATGGGTGGGCTATAGGGAAAGTTGATTTCTATATGCATCTCTATATTGTAGATCTCTTTTTTTAAACAGAATATCCCACGGTCTTATTGTTTTTTAAACGTTTTTAATTTTTTGACAATCACCATATTTATGTAATAAAAATTGATCACTATTATCATTCTAGTTATCTTTTCGTTATTCGGGTAGCTGGTCACGATTATACACCTCTCTCTTTTTATATTATGTGTTGTGACTGAATGAGTTCTGACGGGAGCCCAACTGAAAGTGAATCGGTTTATCTATTGCATACTTTACCATAAAAACATAGCTTTTACTTCTGGTGTTGTCTTTAGAGTTGATGCAAATGTATTTGTACATCCAAATGGCCAAGACATTGGTCTGTGGCTGCTGGATATGAGAGGGAGTACTGCCTACCAGACAGCATCGGCCATTCTTCTTTTGATTAGCTATCCAAGCATACCGTCATAGTTGCGATATAACGCACATGTCATGTCATGCCAAGATGCTAATTAAAAGAAAAGTGTCAGATGCTGCCAGGTGAGAGGTGGTACACCTTTTCTCATCCAGCGACCACAGTCCACTATCATAGCCGATGGAATCGGAGATGCGAATTGATTCATATAAACTGTACATGCTACTACTATAGGTGCATAGAATAAAATGTGAAAGCCAGTTGACCACAGAGTTGGTGTGCCGCCCCTGCAGCGGTTGAACCGCTCGGATCTGGTGGTTGCCGCTGCTGCTGTGGCTCGAGGGTCACCGGACCCGGGGGCTTGCGGCCACTCTCAAATGTAAAAGGGTCTATTTACAGGGGATAATAGTTTGTGATGCCACCCATGGTGTGCGGTAAGGGGAGTACCACCGCTGCTGATGGGAGTACCTGGGGGAGATGGAGTGAGGCAGCCAGATGATGTTTCCCTCCACGGGTAGGGAAGGCCCCGGGACTCTGGATGGTGGTGTGCAGGGGAGCGCAGGGCTAGGTGGTAGCAGGGGATGACCATGTACTCACTCAGACGGTGTCGGCAATGGGAAAGCAGACTCTGACAACAAGGTAAACCAAGTCTCTGGGTGCCATTGCCCTCTTGAGGGGAGCCCGTCCTGGTATCCGTCCCCTACAGTACTACCTGATGGTCTGGAGCCTGCCTCCATGCACAAATTTAGAAGTGTTCAGTTGGCCCGTTGGCATAAAGCTGTCCGGGTCCCTCTCCCTACAATTTGTTAGAGGAGTTTTGCTCTCAAGGGCTCACGCTTGGGATTTCAGTGGGCTGCTTGGTTTGGAAAGCCCTATCCCCCTCGTTGCGCTAGTGCCCCTGATCTCTGAGCTTCGTGGGGACAGTCCATAAAGTCACTATCCTCCACAGGTTAATTTCCGGGTTGCTTGAAGCTACTCCCCGACCTAGGCTCCAGTACCCAGCCGTGCTTTCGGTCTCAGACCGGCTATTGAACTCGAGCTGCTGACCGTCCTCCAAGACTAGGTCCAGGCACCCAGTCCCAGTATCCCACAACCGGGTCTCTGACTCCTCCGGGTCCAGACCACCGTCTGCAACCCAACCTTGAACTCCCCGGGAGCCACACGCTCCCACTAGCTCCTCACTGCTCGAGGGCTACTCTCTTTTCTCCTCTCCCTTTTAGAGCTACTACTTCCCTTCCTCTCAATTTGCTCCCTTGGAGCTGACTACTCTAACCCCTCCCACCAGTCTGCCTGACCCCTAGGTGGGCGGCCCTATTCCAGCTTAGCAGCCCACTGGTGTGTCTGACAGGGTGTGGTGTGAGGTGTGGTTGGGATTTTTGGATGCTGATGGAGGCAGTACTGTAAGTTGGGAACCTAGAACCAAGAGGGGTTGAGTCCTGCGCTGGGAGATAAAGAGCGTGCAGTACCCTGTGATGACCTGACTAGTCCAGGGGCGTCACATTGGTTATAAATATCTGATTATTGGGGGCCCTACGATTAGGACTCTCACAATCACTAGCACGGGGACTTCCAATATCCCATTTTTAATTGCCGCAAAGTTGAAGTAATAAGTGGTGGATGAACATTCACACTTCAGCAACAATTAAAGGGGATGTCTGGGACCTTTACATTGATGGCATTTGTTTCGGGAAAGAAACAAGATTTCTGTATAATTGTACATAATGAGGGCTCCTCAGTGCACCCTTTCCATAGCCTAAGACCACTGTCCTGACCTTCGAGTCAACATGCACCTCTTCTTCACTCTAGGCAAGCGAGTACGGTAAATCAAGGAAATGCTGCCTGAATGGAATCACCAGCTCTGCGGGCACACACTGACACTGCCGGAGCCAGACAGGTTTGCTCTCATCCCTTCTCCTATCTGCCCACACTGACACTGTTTGTGTTTGCCTCTTTTGCTTCTACAGTGTCAGTGCAGTCCAGAAATCAAATCAGTCAGGCTAGCGCTGTCAATCAAGCTACAAACATTTTTCTGTACTATTAAAGAGAAATCTATACTGCAGATATGAGTGTTATAGGGCTTAGGTCCAGTACAGAACTGTATAAGTAGTTATGGGTATAAGTAGTATAAGTAGTTATGGGTATAAGTAGGTTATCTTAAACTACTAGTACTACTAGTTTATCTTAAACTATATCTTTTGTATAAGGGTACTTTCACACTTGCGTTTATTTCCTTCCATTACAATCCGCCCTTTTGGAAAACAGCGGAATCCGTTAACGGATTCCGCTGTTTCCTTGTATGGGTGACGGATTGTACCAAAAGGACCTGCGTTGCTTCCGCTGGGCGACGCTCCGTTGCTTCCGCTCAGCGGGAGGAACGCAGCATGTAACGTTATTTTGAGCAGCGGAATCCTCTGGATTTCACTGCGAATGCTCTTTTTTTTTTTTTTTTTTTAAATCAAACTTTATTTTGGCTCGCGGTGGCCGAACCTTCAGCTGAGCGCCCGGCCGTCGGCAAGCGACCGCGCTCAGCTGAGCGACCGGCCGTCGGCAAGCGACCGCGCTCAGCTGAGCGCCCGCCCGCCGGCATGCCCGGCCGCCGGCAAGTGACAGCGCTCAGCTGAGCGCCCGCCCGCCGGCATACCCGGGCGCCGGCAAGTGACAGCGCTCAGCTGATCACCCGGCGGTCGGCTGCAGGGAGCGATCAGCTGATCACCCGGCGGCCGGCAAGTGACAGCGCTCAGCTGATCACCGGCGGTCGGCTGCAGGGAGCGATCAGCTGATCACCCGGCGGCCGGCTACTGGGAATGATCAGCTGATCACCCGGCGGCCGGCTGCAGGGACCGATCAGCTGGTCACCCGGCGGCTGGTTGCAGGGAGTGATCAGCTGATCACCCGGCGGCCGGCTACTGGGAGCGATCAGCTGATCGTTCACAATAGTCTGCCGCTGGTAAAAAAAAAATCAAAACGAATTGCGTTGTTTTGCAGCATCCGTTGCATCCGTTGTGCCACTATATGCAACACATCCGTTGCATCCGTTACACAACGCAATGCAACGGATACCGTTCAATGCAAGTGTGAAACTAGCCTTAGTAGTTATTGGTATAAGTAGTTATGGGTATAAGTAGTTTATCTTACACACCTTGTTTAACCTATTTCTATTGATTTGTTGGATTGATATGATGCATAATAGAAGATTTATATGAAAGATCTTCAATCTGCCATCCCAAAAATTATCTACTTGGACCTATTGCCACCATATGGTAAAAGTTATATTGCAAAACAGTATCAGCTGTCTGCAGATGGGGTCTCTTTCTCTTGGAGGAGATTCATTAATCATGTTACAAGGCTCCATTAAGTCTAGAACTTTAGGGCAGATATTGTTAAAGCGCTGGGTTAAAGAAGTCGTCTGATAAAAATATATCTTTATAATGGGCATTATTTGTAAGAACTAACCAGTATTTTAGCTGCTTTAATTTTAAAGTTCAAGAGAACTCGTAATTCCTATATCTGTGTTTTTTTGTTTTGTTTTTACTTCCTGCGACATTTTGTTAGAACGGAGTTACCCAGGACATCACAGGAGGATGCCCCTGCAGCTACTTCCCCGCAGCTTCTATTGACGCCCTAGAACAGGATGTCATCAAGGGGCAGCGCTACCGTCACTTACCATAGTTTCTGTAACCACCATTCCGAGTCAACTGTGGTATTGGTGATGGTGGCAGGGAGAAGTGACCACAGCTTCTTTCACCGCTGCTACACTTATATCCACGCCATCCCGCATCTTCAGCCCACATGCTATAAAGCTTTTGTCCCACTGCCCTCATTCACTAAAGCAAGATGTCATCGAGAGGCGGTGAAAAAAGCAGGGTGAGTGACAGAAGTGCCACCCTATCACTGCTCTACACCAAGTAGTCATCAAGGGGTGGGGATGCTGCTGTCACTCATTCTGCTTCTAACATCGCGCAGATGACGCCTCATTTTAGGCTGGTGATAGGAGCTGTGATGTGCCGATGCTCTCACATACCATCCCCTGATGATGTCTCATTCAGTGAATGAAGCAGCGGGGACCAAAGTAGTGCAATAGTGGGGACTGAAGATGTAAGGCGGTGGATGTGAAGAACCCTGTAATCGCCGGGTGATCAGTAACCTACGCGTCAAGCTGTCCACTATAAAATTAAAGTTCCCTCCTTTTAGAACAGATGTTATTAAGGAAAGGTAAATTGTACTGCTACTTGTCTTTCTAAAGAATTTGCAATATTACACTTATAAAAAAGCACTTGACACCTCCAAAACTTAGTGGCTAAATTTGTATAAATGTATATTTAGCATACAATTAAAATATCAGATAATTGAATTCCAAATTATCCTTCCTGGCTTAACCTGCTGAGAGCCAGGAGTAACACATTACAATAATTTTCGGGTTTGGTCTTCTTTTATCAAATAAGTATTGTCCAATCACACCAAGAACAAACCTACTTCTTTCTTCAACAGGGATTCCCTCTAGATATGAATGGACCCGTGAAAGTTCAAGTTCTCGAAGTTCTGCCAGACTGTAATTAAAAGTTTGGTTCAGGAACAAGACTTCTCCGGAACTTGGTCAGCTGGGTCCCAGATTAAATACACAGCAAAGTGGGAAGCAGTTAGTTGTTCAGCCTCAGTATAAGGAGAGCTGCAACCCCAACTTGCAATAAAGCAAGATAGCAGACTAAAAACACCAAAAAACTGAGCAGTAACAAATGTTTAAAGGGGTTATCCGGCTTCTTTGACTTTTTTTTTTTATTTCCCTATTGGGCTACATTGGGGCAGGTAAGTAGATAGAGACCACTTACCTGCCCCGCTGTCAGCCCCCTCTCCCCCGGCTCAGAGCGGTCATGTGACCGCTCCTGCCGCGATTTTGCTGCTTCCGGTCTTTGCACGTCTACATGGGCAGGGCCATGTTGACATGCAAATGTGGAGCAGCATGTCACCTCCCTGCTGGGCGACTACAGTGCGAGGAGTCACCGCCCCCCTTCCCTGCACCCTCCCACACATTCCCCTGCACCTCCAGTAACCTCCCCCTGCACTGCTGTGGGGTCCGTGATTTGGGGGCGGGGCCTGGCGGCAGCTGCCGTAGTGTCAGCTCCAGCACCGGGCCCCCTGCCCAGGATCGCACATTCAAATGTACCGGCATCACAGATCACCGATGCCGGTACATTTGAATGTGCTGATGAGAAGTCACTGTCCCTCCCGCTGTCTGTGCGCTCTGCAGCACAGCGGTGACGTCACTACTGTGCTGAAGAGAGCACAGACAGCGGACGAACGTGCAGGAGCGGCGGGGACCGAGGACGGGTGAGTATGTACTCCACATGTGTTCCCGATGGGGATGGGGGGGTTGCAGAGCCATGTGTGTGCGTGTGCAGAGCCATGTGTGTGCGTGTACAGTGCAGAGCCATGCGTGTGCAGAGCCATGTGTACGGTGCAGAGCCATGTGTGTACGGTGCAGAGCCATGTGTACGGTGCAGAGCCATGCATGTGCAGAGCCATGTGTACGGTGCAGAGCCATGTGTACGGTGCAGAGCCATGCGTGTGCAGAGCCATGTGTACGGTGTAGAGCCATGTGTGTACGGTGCAGAGCCATGTGTACGGTGCAGAGCCATGTGTGTACGGTGCAGAGCCATGTGTGTGCGTGTACAGTGCAGAGCCATGCCTGTGCAGAGCCATGTGTATGGTGCAAAGCCATGTGTGTGCGTGTGCAGAGCCATGTGTGTGCGTGTACAGTGCAGAGCCATGCGTGTGCAGAGCCATGTGTACGGTGCAAAGCCATGTGTGTGCGTGTGCAGAGCCATGTGCGTGCGTGTACAGTGCAGAGCCATGCGTGTGCAGAGCCATGTGTACGGTGCAGAGCCATGTGTGTACGGTGCAGAGCCATGTGTACGGTGCAGAGCCATGCATGTGCAGAGCCATGTGTACGGTGCAGAGCCATGTGTACGGTGCAGAGCCATGTGTACGGTGCAGAGCCATGCGTGTGCAGAGCCATGTGTACGGTGCAGAGCCATGTGTGTACGGTGCAGAGCCATGTGTACGGTGCAGAGCCATGTGTGTACGGTGCAGAGCCATGTGTGTGCGTGTACAGTGCAGAGCCATGCGTGTGCAGAGCCATGTGTACGGTGCAAAGCCATGTGTGTGCGTGTGCAGAGCCATGTGTGTGCGTGTACAGTGCAGAGCCATGCGTGTGCAGAGCCATGTGTATGGTGCAAAGCCATGTGTGTGCGTGTGCAGAGCCATGTGTGTGCGTGTACAGTGCAGAGCCATGCGTGTGCAGAGCCATGTGTACGGTGCAGAGCCATGTGTGTACGGTGCAGAGCCATGTGTACGGTGCAGAGCCATGCATGTGCAGAGCCATGTGTACGGTGCAGAGCCATGTGTACGGTGCAGAGCCATGTGTGTACGGTGCAGAGCCATGTGTACGGTGCAGAGCCATGTGTACGGTGCAGAGCCATGTGTACGGTGCAGAGCCATGCGTGTGCAGAGCCATGTGTACGGTGCAGAGCCATGTGTACGGTGCAGAGCCATGTGTACGGTGCAGAGCCATGCGTGTGCAGAGCCATGTGTACGGTGCAGAGCCATGTGTACGGTGCAGAGCCATGCGTGTGCAGAGCCATGTGTACGGTGCAGAGCCATGTGTGTGCATGTGCAGAGACATATGTGTGCGGTGCAGACCCCGATGTGAGGCTGTTATTTGCAATGCTGTAGTGATACCAGGTCAGGTGCTGGGGAAGAATATACTGACAGGGACTGTGTGTGCAGGGGGCGAGGCTGGACACTGGGGTGGGGCTGGACACTGAGGCTGGGCGGTGACAGCTCTGACTGAGGTTTTGCACAGGAAGTGGTCATGTTTGCTGGATCTGAATGTAAACAAGGAGCTGCAGAGAATAAAGGTATAATTCAAGAGGAACAAAAGTTAGAAAACAGAAAATAACAATGTAGGTGTGATTTATATGACAATACAGCACAGATAAACTCAAACATTTTTGTTAAGCTAATGTCGGACAACTCCTTTAATAAACATGCAACATTACAAGCATGTGAATTTCAGCCTCAAGACTAGAAAAAAACAAGGAGAAAAATTGTATGAAAAATACCCTGACTATAAATAAATAAATTGCAAGTGCTTAATAACAGGGTACTTAGTATATACATTTTTGCAAAAAGGTAAGAAGCTGTCCCACCTCGTCACAGTGTACCCATCTGGGACAGTCCCTAACCAACTAAAGTTAAAACCATTATATACCTGACTTGTGTCTATCAAAAACTCCAATGTGAATGGTAAGAAGTGGTCAGCTGGGTCCCAGATTAAATACACAGCAAAGTGGGAAGCAGTTAGTCATGCTTGTAATGTTGCAAGTTTTTTTTCTATTCTTAAGGCTGCAATTCACCTGCTTGTAATGTTGCATGTTTATTAAACATTTGTTACTGCTCAGTTTTTTGGTGTTTTTTGTCTGCTATCTTGCCTTATTGCAAGTTGGGGGCGCAGCCCTCCTTATACTGAGTTGAACAACTAACTGCTTCCCACTTTGCTGTGTATTTAATCTGGGACCCAGCTGACCACTTCTTACCATTCACATTGGAGTTTTTGATAGACACAAGTCAGGTATGTATAATGGTTTTAACTTTAGTAGGTTGGGGACTGTCCCAGATGAGTACACCGTGATGAGGTGGGACAGCTTCTTACCTTTTTGCAAAAATGTATATATTAAGTATCCTGTTATTAAGCACTTGCAATTTATTTATTTATAGTCAGGGTATTTTTCATACAATTTTTCTCCTTGTTTTTTTTTCTAGTCATGAGGCTGCAATTCACATGCTTGTAATGTTGCATGTTTATTGAACATTTGTTAAAGCTCAGTTTTTTGGTGTGTTATTTTGGGTTTTTTTCACCGGAACTTGACTTTAGACCCAATATAAGTCAATGGGGACCCAAACATTGGCTGAAAAAAAGAGTCGTTGTAAGGATTAGGGGGCCGCAAAAGGAAGCAAATTGGTGATAAAAACAGGACAATTGTGACAACTGTTAGGAAAAATTATGGGCCTGTCGCTGTCCGTGAGTGACTTGTGGAGCCTCGTTGTGAGAATATTATCAGAATAAAGGTCCATAGGAATCTTTGAGAATTTTGGAACAATATACCATGAGATTACGTTGGAAATTCGAAGATTTCTTTTTAATTAATAAATTAGTGAACAAGGGAGTGTAGGGCAGCATCAGCATTGCTCTGATCCGTAGAAAGCTGTGTTCCAGTCAGGACTATGGAGTCGGAGTCAGTGCCCATTTTGGTGGAGTCAAAGTCGGTATAAGATGGACCGACTCCTAAAATATATAATAAATTGGGTACAACGGTTCAAGGCAGTATGTAATGAATATTTTTTCCATAAGAATTTGGGAAAAATATGAAGTGTCCTATAAGTGTCTGCTCTATTCCTGATCAAAGAATCTAGGCTTTTAGTTGAGATGAATCTGTGCTGCACTTCTGCTTGCTACATGATATAAGTAGTGAAGCTTCTCCTCTACAGATAAGGGTAAAAACAAAGACACAAAGAATGCCTGCAGTCATCTCAGAAAAGTAGAGACTCTAGAGTGAACAGGATAGTAGGTTTAAGGTAAGTACTTCTTAAAGCAAGTCATTTAGACTTGCTTTAAGAAGTACTTACCTTAAACCTAATATCCTGTTCACTCTAGAGTCTCTAGCAATAAACAGCAAAATTATCCTTTAGAATTAAATGATCTTGTTGAAGCTGCTTCACATCTCTCTCCTATTTATCACATGTGCTGTGTTGTGCACACGCTGGAGCATGCAAAAAGAGAGTCTGCAAGAGGGACATGCTGTAACTCTGATTGATGAAGTGAGGAAATTGGTTATTGCTGCCAGAACTCCTAAAATGTATTCCATCTTGAAGAGACGTACTGGAAAAGTGGAAATTGTTGATCAAGTTCTCGGTGGGGTCGTACTTATGTAATGATTGAGTGATTGCTTGAGCTGAAACCCTTTCTTGTAGACATGGCCAACCCACAGGTAACACTAAATTAAGGTCAATGGACACAGGTGACTGAATTGAAGGAATTGTTTCATCACATATTTACAGTGATTAAAAAATTACAAGCTAAGGAATTAACTCCTGACATTTTCATAAAGGATTAGAAGAACTTGCTGTTTTGCCTGTCCCAAAGAGAAGGTTTAATCGCAGAATGCGTTGCAGCGTCAAAGATAAGGAGAGAGACGCTGATATTAGAAAATAAAATTCTTCTGGCAGCTGTGTATGTGGAGCCAAGTTCTCGTATACGCCTGGATGATCAGCAGCTTACTAAAGGAAAAGAAGCTCTGACAGAGGTAGCAGTTAGAATGTATGGGCTACAGGACTGCCTAGAGCAAGAGGACTTGGGTACTGCCAGTGCTATTGCTTCTGTATATTCAGCCTCATCAGATGAGGTGCTGTATTTTGAAAAGTATTTGTGGTGCCCCTGAGGCTTCAGTCACCACAGGGGTATTGCATCTCAGCCAGAGGTGTGGTATCCCATCCCGGGTAAACAGGTTACACACCAGTGTACACCAAACACAGACACACTGTCACTTAGCAACACGCCACCAGGTCATGGTTTCTCTGTTAGCCAGTTTGGAGGTGAGGTGTAGTTGGTGGGAGGAGCCTGTGGGACGTTAGTCAGAGAGTAAGTAGAGAGTTGAGAGGAGTGAGGACCTGTAGTGTGAAGCTGGAGCAGCTCAACCCAGGATACAGCAAGAAGAGGTTTCAGAGCCCATGGGAAGTGTGCCATACTGCCGTGGATCTCGTTCCACATAGGCATACCAGAGTAGAGGGACTTGGCCGCATCGAAGAGCGGGGGTCTGGGGTCTCTAGACTAGAAGAGAATAATAGACCTCAGCTGGTAAACTGGAGATGGAGGATACTGCAAGTACCGAAGCCACCACCGCACATATTCCCTGAAAAGAGGACCATATAGGGCCAAGAGGACAGAGCTTCAACCCACCCGACAAGGTCCACGGACACTGGCTTAGAGCCCTGTGTGTAAGTACTGGGCAGGCAGGAGAGAAAGCCAGTGCGGGAAGTCGACCAGGAAAGGACACAGAAGGGTGTACCGGGTTGTGTTTCCGAACTATCCGGGATTGGCTGGAACCCATCACAGCAGAGCTCAACACCCCATTGGCGACATCCAACTGGTCATGTAAACTTGGAATAGGAAGTGAGTGAATAAAGATCTTGAGACTGCAAAACCCCTATGTCGTCTAGTCATTCACCGCACCCCTGGTCTTACACCTCAGCCATAAAAGCAACTACTACCCCCAATCGCCCTGGTGCCCAGCTCTACACATGGAGACCTAAACCATCTCTGCTGCGTCACTACCATCTTTCCCAGGGAAACGGAATAGCAGCGACGGCTCATATATGGCCGCATACCATGGGTGGTGTCACAAACTATATCCCCTGTATATATAATCCCCTGCCATCTTGAAAACTGACACCGCCGGGGTCACGGAACTGGGCCTGACATCCTCCCGACAGGACCGGCCTGATAACAAGTGCCAAACGGCCTCGTTATGGGTGTGTCATATTTGGACGACATGGAGCAGGCAAAGTGTTGCTGCAGGGAAAAAGATTATACTCCCATAGCAAACAGATTGACCATATTTCAGCAACATTTTTCACTTGCTCTCAAAGAAGTAGAAGACTTCAACCGTTCATCAAAACTGACTGCATGAGGCAATTACTTTATACCCGGAAATTGTTAGAGATGTTGCCCATGTGGTCACTGTTTTGCCTCCAACCCAAGTTAGTGTAGAGAGGTTGTTCTCTAGCTTTAAAATAAATAGGTCAGATTTGAGGTCATCTATGAAGGAGGATGGGAAGGAGGCCATACTGTTTCTCAGAACAGATTCCTAGCCTGCACAAATGTTATTCCATACATTTTTGTTGAAAACTATTTTTTCCCACTTGCTGCACAGTGTATTCCATATTTACAATTTATTAAAGTTTTTTGTGTTCTAACTTTTATTCCAATAAATATATTTTATGTTCTATCTAAGCAGCTTGATTACTGCATCATAATAATGATTAAAAGTCTGATGTTACCATTTTACCACAAACCATGAGTCATTTATGGGGGAGTAAGAGTCATGGAGTCAGATTTTAAGTCGGAATCAGGGAAATTGAGGAGTCGGAATCAGAATCGGAGGTTTGGCTTACCGACTCCACAGCTCTGGTTCCTATGAGTGTTTGCGTGCTGCCACCATTCACAGGAAGGGAGTCATGGCAGCAACAAGGTCATCAGCTAACCCCGTGCTGCCATGTCAAACACATTGGCACCCCGTGATTGCGACACAGGGCCGCCGATGGCAGCAGGAAATGGCGCGATCCCTGCCGGAACACATTAGATCATGATGTCAGAGTTTGACAGTTCAATATAAAGGCCCCGTCACACACAATGAGATCGCTAACGAGATCGTTGCTGAGTCACAATTTCTGTGATGCAGGAACGATCTCGCCAGCAATCTCGTTATGTGTGACACCTGCTGTGAGATCACTAATCGTTGCCGAATGGTCCAGACCATTTTTTTCAAAGGTGATGTCCTGCTGGGCAGGATGCATCACTGTGTTTGATGCCTACCAACGACCTCCTAACACGGTCCCAACGCCCGCCGAGATCGTTATACAGGTCGCTGATCGCTACTGCATCGTTGATAAGGTCTGACTGTGTGACATCTCACCAGCGACCTCCCAGCGACTTACCAGCGACCCTTATCAGGTCGTATCATTGTCACGATCGCTGGTAAGTTGTTGTGTGTGAGGTTAAAAGGCATGGGTGGATCAGAAATCCAGCTGTGCCTGTTAGCGTCACATGTCTGCTGATCAGATCAGCAGATGTGTGCAGGGATTATCACAATTTCACTATGCAAGTCCGTGGTAGCAGGACAGACACGGCCAAGGACATACCGGAACATCATTGATCGTGAAGATGTTTAACCTAAAAAGTAAACACAGAAAAGGTTATAAACTTCATTCAGCACAACAAGAATTTTTTACTTGCATGCAAGTATTTGGTGCTAAAAAAAAAAAATTATGCAATTGGGTTTTATCAAAAATGTTGCACAGTTTGCCTTCCATACTTTCACTGTGCTTCACCCTCTATTGGTGGCTTCAGAATCTGTGAACCTGTGCATAAATTTATAACTCTCTTACCTGTCCTGTTCTGAGCTCATTTCAGCCGATTTATGACCACAGACCACATCAAAGTTGAGAAACAAAGAGCTTGTTACAGTCAAATGGTGCAGAATGTTAAATAAAACCCAATTGTAAAAAGGAGTCTGTCTCAAATACTGTACATCCTTAATGACCCGACGAATTTCAGTTTTCCACTTTCATTTTTTGCTCCCCTTCTTCCAAGAGCCGTACGTTTTTTATTGTTCTGTCGATCTTGCCGTATGAGGGCTTGTTTTTTTCAAGATGAGTTGTACTTTTAAGCAAAACCATGAGTTTTACCATATAGTGTACTGTATTATGGCAAAAAAAAATCCCAAAAAAGTGCAATTGCACAATTGTTTTAAGGTATTTTATGCAACGTGTTCACTATATAGTAAAACTGATGTGCCAATGTGATGCCTCAGGTTGGTACGAGTTCGTAGACACCAAATATGTATTGGTTTACTAAAGGGTGAAAATAAACCCATAAGTTTGTTCAAAAATAGTGGCACACTTTTTGTGCCATTTTCCGAGACCCATAGCGTTCTGATTCTTCGGATACTGGGACTCCATAAGTGATGGGTTATTTTTTGTGTCTCGAGCTGACCTTTTTAACTGTACCATGTTCGTGCAGATGTGTTGTTTTGATCTCCCATTACTACATTTTGCAATTTTGCAATGGCCAAAAAACGAAATTTTGGTGTTTGGAATTTTTTACAGCTATGCCGTTTACCAATCAAGTTAATTGGTTTTATAGATCGGGCACTTCTGAATGCAGCGATACAAAATATGTGAATATTTTTATTTTTTTAACTATTTTATTTTCAATGGGGCGAATGGGGGATGAGATGAACTTTTAAGGTTTTTTTCATATTAAATACTTTTTTTTACTTTATTCTTTATTTTACTAGTTCCCTTAGGGGACTTTATCACTGCACAGGCTAATCGCCTGTGCATTTCCTTGATCAGCAACTCTGATCAGCAGAAATGCTTCTTTCCTGTCAGTGCCAGAGCCACTGGCAGACTGTGAGGGCCGGGGAGGACTGGTAGGCCCAGGAGGTGGATCCACTGGGCCGAGCACCCCACCTGGAGGGCAGGGTACACGGTAACTGGAGCACTAACGTGGCAGGAACGGGTGCAGGTATCAGGAAGCAAAGACAGGACCAGGTCACTAAGGTCACAGCGTACTTTAAGGCAGTAATAGGAAACAGGAACAAAGACCTGAGCACTTAGCTCACAAGACAAGGCATAGAAACACAAGCGATGATCAGGCGCCGCCCACATGGAGAGGCTAGTCTTATATACTCAGCACAGCCTCAGGTCATTTCCTGTTGCAGCAGTGCTGGGGCTATAAGACCAGGTGAGTGGGCGCGGCCCGGTCCTATACAGAACATTAGTCAGAATCAGACTCCTGAGACCAGGAACAGGACTCAGGGGAGCAAGAGCGGGAGCGGCAGCCATGACCGGTGGACACGTGGACTGGATCAGTGGGTAAGGAGTGGTGCTGGGACACGGGGAGCGTGACAGTACCCCCCTTGAAGCCCCCCTCTCCTCGGCCGAGACATGAAGGCGCACCGAAGAGAGACAGCAACGTACTTCCGGGACAACCAGGACCGGGCCTCAGGACCGCAATTCACCCAATCGACCAGGAAGGACTGCTTACCCCGGACCGTTTTCATGACCACTATGTCCCGTATCGGAGAACCCATGTCAGCGGCAAGGGAGGCAACAGAAAGGGAAGGACAGTTAGAAGCAGGACTGGAATCTTGGACGACCGGATCGGGCGTCTCGGACCGGGTATCAGACAATGTCACATCCTGGGCAGCCGGTGGAGTCAAAGTCTCATCTCCAGAAGATGGTGGAATCAAGGCCTCAGAGACTGGGGATGATGCAACGACACTGGATAGCATCGTCTCTTCTTCGGGATCCTGCAGCTTGACTGAGTCAAGTGCCAGGGGCTGAGGAACAGGCTGCAAGCAGGTTTCGTGGCACAAGGGACTCCAGCGGGTAATCGCGCCAGAGCACCAACTAATAGCAGGGTCATGGAGTTTCAGCCAGGGCAGGCCCAACAGGAGCTCAGGAGCCATCCTCGGGATCACATAGAAGGCGATGGTCTCTGTATGCGAAGTGCCAACCTGGAGGTTCACGGGCTCGGTGGTATACTGGACAGGTTCGTAGAGCAGTTTACCGTCTACGGAAGCGAACCAGAGGGGCTTCTTCAGCGGAGTGACAGGGACCTGGTATTTGTCTACCGTGGCCTGGTGGATAAAGTTGCCTGCCGCCCTAGAATCGATGTGGGCCTCAGCTGAAAACCGGGTCCCCTCTGTCGTCACCTGAACCATCTGTTTAACTGGGACTGAAGGGATTCCGGTGGCAAGGGTGGCGGTTCCCACTATCCCTTGGACCTGGGGTCTACCAGGTTTCTCAGGGCATGTTCGAAGCATATGTGACCCGTCTTCACAATAGAAGAACAGGCCCCGGGCGAGCAGTTCTGCACGGCGTTGCTTGGCTTGGGTCAGACGGTCCACTTGCATGGGTTCTGGTGACGATTCGTGGAAAGGCAGGGACAAGGGTGCGGTAGGTTTCTGTGGGAACAAGGCGTGACAAGGTGGTCGCTTCTCCCGGACTACCTCCTGGGCACGCTCCTGAAAACGGAGGTCAATCCGAGTGGCCAGGGAAATAAAAGCGTCCAAGGTGCGGGGAACGTCACGGCCGGCGAGTTCGTCTTTGATGCGGCCAGAGAGACCTTCCCAAAAGGCCGCCGTCAAGGCCTCATTGTTCCAGCCCAGCTCAGAGGCGAGCGTGCGGAACTGGATGGCGTATTGGCCGACGGTCAGGGTCCCTTGGCGTAGCCGAAGGAGCGAAGAGGTCACTGCGGTAGTTCGTCCGGGCTCATCGAAGGTACTTCGGAAAGCTTGCAGGAACTCCTGGATGTCGGTGATCATCGGGTCCTCATTTTCCCACAGGGGGTTAATCCAGGCCAGGGCTTCGCCTTCCAGGTGTGACATCAGGAACGCCACCTTGGCCTGGTCTGAGGCAAACAAGTGCGGGAGCAACTGGAAGTGCAGGGAGCACTGGTTCAGGAAGCCTCGGCAGGACTTGGGATCCCCTGCGTAGCGAGGCGGAGCAGCAAGGCGAAGTTGCGAGGCCGCGGAGGAACCTGGTTCAGACCTGGAGACTGGTTGCTGCGTGGACTCAGACGAGGCGGTGGTCTGCAGCGTATATAACCGGTGGTCCACGGACGCCAGGAATTTCAGCATCCGGTTCAGGGTTTCACGCTGTTGTGCCAGCTCCTGGCGCAGCTCAGCCAGCTCTGATTTCTGTGTCTCAGTGGGATTCATGGCCTGTGCTCCAGCGGGATCCATGGCCTGATCATACTGTGAGGGCCGGGGAGGACTGGTAGGCCCAGGAGGTGGATCCACTGGGCCGAGCACCCCACCTGGAGGGCAGGGTACACGGTAGCTGGAGCACTAACGTGGCAGGAACGGGTGCAGGTGTCAGGAAGCAAAGACAGGACCAGGTCACTAAGGTCACAGCGTACTTTAAGGCAGTAATAGGAAACAGGAACAAAGACCTGAACACTTAGCTCACAAGACAAGGCATAGAAACACAAGCGATGATCAGGCGCCGCCCACATGGAGAGGCCAGTCTTATATACTCAGCACAGCCTCAGGTCATTTCCTGTTGCAGCAGTGCTGGGGCTATAAGACCAGGTGAGTGGGCGCGGCCCGGTCCTATACAGAACATTAGTCAGAATCAGACTCCTGAGACCAGGAACAGGACTCAGGGGAGCAAGAGCGGGAGCGGCAGCCATGACCGGTGGACACTTGGACTGGATCAGTGGGTCAGGAGTGGTGCTGGGACACGGGGAGCGTGACACAGACATATCGCCAGTGCAGCTGGTGTAGTGGCACAGGGGCCCTGAGCGGGAGGGGGCTCCAGGACCTGATAACATTTGGGGATTTCCTTTGCTAGCTTGAATACTAACAGGACAAGTAGGGGCCCGATCAGCTGAATGCATATGGTTATGCTGAGCTGACACGGGCCCCTTCCCTCACCTGTTAGGGGCCTGCAGTCCGGAGGATTCATCATCACTGCCAAAGCTGCTAGCCGGCGCCACAGAGGAAGACTGTCAGAGAAAGAAAGAGGAGGCTCCACCCACCAGCTCTGTCTCCAAGCCTGGACTCTGGACTCAATAACGTCCACTTTTTCACTAAAAACTGGAGTGCTGCCTTTGCTTTATTTTATGGCTATCTATCTATCTATCTATATTTCTCTCTTTCTATCTATTATTTATCTATTATCTATTTATCTATCTGTCCCTCTATCTGTCTGTCTATATGTATGTCTAATATGTTTCTATATGTGTTGGCAGCCGAGTCACTCGGATCCGGGCTCGTCAGTGGATGGCTTGAGCGCCTCCGGACCCAGGGGTCACGTCGCTCTGAAGGGAAGCTGGCGCTACGTGACGGGGGTGGTCTTCAGTGGGGAGGTTCACGGCCGGGGCCGTGGTGTTTAGGGATTTAAGTTTGTTACGCCACCCACGGGTTGTGGTGAGTGTGGACACCACCGCTGCCGTTAACTAGGCTCCCGGGGACGGTGTTGTGCAGCCTGGTCTTAACCCCTCCATGGGCAGGGGGTGATGGTCCTGGGGCCCGGTGGTTGCGAGGTGCGGGCGTGTTAGTGCGGTGCGGTGCGCTGCCCGAGGGCACTGTTGTACTCACTATGACATATACACCAGAGTCTCTGGTAAACCAAAAAGATGGTGGTCGGTGTCCGCAGTCGGCTGCGTCTGGTCTCCCACCCGGTTTGGTGGTTCCCGCCTTTCTCCTGCACCACGTTTTGTAGATTTTGACTGCCTATGCCTCAGCGACGGTAGTCCGCTCCCCGGCTATGTGTGTGTCGGGAGAGCACGTTTGACCACAGACGCTGGCCTGTGGGATCTCTCTGCCTGAGCGGTGGCTTTCTATCCCCCTCGTTGGGCTGTTGTCTTTAGTTGGGACTTGGGTGGGAAAGAACCTAAGGTCCAGACCCCAATCAGTGAATTCGACTCGGTCCAGTGGCTTGTGGGCCCCTTCTGGGTCTGAGTACCCCTCTTGGTGCTCCAGTTTCCAATTGATTCCCCGGTTCGGTGCCGGCGGGCCACTACCCTGTCCCGGTCCCTTACGGTTCCACCAGCCGTCTTCCCGGCTCCTGCAGGCGGCAACCACCGTCTGCCTCCTTGCCATAGGGTATCCGAGCTACGACCCAGATCCCTGACAGACGTTTACTCCTTCTAGACTACTCTCCTCTCCCTCCTAACAGATCTGTCGTGTTTTCCCGCCTTAGGCTATCCGAACTCCTCGGTGGGCGTGGCCCCTGGTGTGAACGTCAAAACCTGAGAGGGGTGACTCAGGGTTTTTAGGTTGGCTGCTGTTACCTTGTTAGGGGACGGGTATTTGTGCAAGGGCCTGTCTGTGACTACCTGTCTAGTCCAGGGCGTCACATTCCCCCTTGGTTTAATGCAGACCGTCCGCGGGCTGCACGACCAACACCAGTTTATTTTTGTTTGCTGTAAAAGATAAACGGGAAAAACAGGTACAAGTATACTAAACTTTTTACATTTTAAGCAAGTTTTGAAATCATCCCTTATGGGAGGCACATTCTTAAACGTTGCACATATCTAAAACATTTTTATTAATGGTGAACGGGACCGGGTCCTTCCGCTTGCCCACCCAAGCAAACCTAAACCTTGATGCTGCCTCTAAAACTAGGTCAGCACCCCTTTTCCTCAGTCCAGGAACGTTTCAAGGTCTGGGTATTGCCCAAACGGGCCGGGTAAAAAGTTCCTTACCCGGCAGTCTCTCAGAGGCCCCACATCCAGGGGACCCCTGACCCGGAGGTCAGTCACCGGTTGCCATGGTGACAAGGCCTCGGCCTCCTCTGCCGCAGGCCCTTCCTCGAACCAGCCTCCCCGTAGACTGTAGGACCTGAAAGGGTGGTCTGGGACTTATTTACAAACCCAAAAGTTATTGGGTGGCCTGCTAGTTCTCGGCCTTGTTAATTTTGAAATGGGACAAACGGGATTCAACAGGGTCCCAAAAGGGGTCAACAACAAATGGGGTAGCCGGAAACCGCTACCTGCTACTCTTCTTCTTGTGGTTCCGGCATGGGGCGAGGGGCTTCATCTTCCAAAGTAGATTCTGCTTCACCCTCAAACATCTCCAGCACACAGCAGGCGCGGCATGAGAAGGCCATCTGGTACCCATTTCCACCGCATCGTGGGATATACCGTATGTAGCTTCCATGGCAACAACATTGGGGGGCCCCTCATCTTCCGAGACCGGCTCCATGTCGCCTTCTGAGCCACTACCATCTGATTCCGCGTGGCTGGCTACGGGATCTTGTGAACCGGGTTCCAACTCCATCTTGGCTGGACGGACGGCCGGGGCCAACACCCTTCCTGCGACAGGCGGTTCACTGCCAGCTGTTGCACGGGGGGTCACCACCGACGCCTCTGAGTCCGCCTCTCCTTCAGCCCATGGGGGAACTGCAACTTCTTACTCCGGGCCGGCGGCTTCCCTTGCAGGCGGATCCTTGCACGCCGGTGCGGCAAACCCCGCTGCCGGTGCTGGTGGCAGCGGGTCGGGTAGGGGAGCAGCGGCGGATGGCACAGGCGACGGGGGAGGCAGTATAGGGGCCAGGGGTAGACAGGGTCCCTCAGCCGCATCGGCCGGTGCCTCCGGGACACAGGGGCGTGGGTCACCTACCAGCTCCGCTAAGGCTGCCTCCACTTCGTACGCCTGCGCGACCGCAGCCAACTCCTCCACCTCAGCTGTCCATCGCTCCATCAGGAGGCGCACCTGGGCTTGGTTGCGGCGGCATATCAGCATTTTCTAAACTTCCAGCCAAGTCGCTGTTCAGGCACGGGCTCCGGGATCTCAGGCTTGCCAGACGGGGCGGACATGGTGCACTGTCGGGGTCCAGGAATCAAACGGGTAGCAGAGTCCTGGAGTTCCTGCCCTTTATCCACTCAGTCACATGGCAGGGGATCTTCACCCCCCCCCCTTGGTCTTTTCGCGGCACTCGGCGCTCTTTCCGTTTAATTTTACTTTTCAGCCGCGCGCGTTCCTGCACCACTCTGTTCCCAGGGGGCGGGACTTCACTCTCTTGCTCTTTTCGCAGGGAGACGACTTTGGCGGGAATCTTCGCGCCAAAAGATGGCAGATTCTGCAATTTTTCAACGGGTCACCGCTGACTTCTACTTCAAGGCGCACTTCCACCGGTAAGTGGATGGGTTCAATCCTGTTTGTGACGCCAGAAGAGTCGATGTGTACCACCCCGGGGCTCGGCTGGCAGCCGAGCCGCTCGGATCTGGGCTTATCGGTGGGTGGCTCGAGCGCCTCCGGACCTGGGGGTCACGTCGCTCTGAAGGGAAGCTGGCGCTACGTAAGGGGGGTGGTCTTCGGTGTGGAGCCGTGGTGTTTAGGGATTTAAGTTCGTGACGCCACCCACGGGTTGTGGTGAGTGTGGACACCACCGCTGCCGTTAACTAGGCTCCCGGGGAAGGTGTTGTGCAGCCTGGTGTTAACTCCTCCGTGGGCAAGGGGTGATGGCCCCGGGGCCCGGTGGTTGCGAGGTGCGTGCGTGTTAGAGCGGTGCGGTGCGCGGCCCGAGGACACTGTTGTACTCACTATGACATATACACCGGAGTCTCTGGTAAACCAAAAAGATGGTGGTCGATGCCCGCAGTCGGCTGCGTCTGGTCCCCCACCTGGTTCTGTGGTTCCCGCCTTTCTCCTGCACCTCGTTTTGTAGATTTTGACTGCCTATGCTTCAGCGACGGTAGTCCGCTCCCCGGCTTTGTGTGTGTCGGGAGAGCCTGTTTGCCCGCAGATGCTGGCCCGTGGGATCTCTCTGCCTGAGCGATGGCTTTCTATCCCCCTTGTTGGGCTGTTGTCTTCAGTCGGGACTTGGGTGGGAAAGAACCTAAGGTCCAGACCCCAATCAGTGAATTCGACTCGGTTCAGTGGCTTGTGGGCCTCGTTCTGGGTCTGAGTACCCCTCTTGGTGCTCCGGTTTCCAGTCGGTTCCCCGGTTCAGTACCGGCGGGCCACTACCCTGTCCCGGTTCCTTATGGTTCCACCAGCCGTCTTCCCGACTCCTGCAGGCGGCAACCACCGTCAGCCTCCTGGCCACAGGGTATCTGGGCTACGACCCAAATCCCTGACAGACGTTTACTCCTTCTAGACTACTCACCTCTCCCTCCTAACAGATCTGTCGTGTTTTCCCGCCTCAGGCTATCCAAACTCCTCGGTAGGCATGGCCAACTGCCTGGCTCCGCCCCCTGGTGTGAACGTCAAGACCTGAGAGGGGTGACTCAGGGTTTTTAGGTTGGCTGCTGTTACCTTGTTAGGGGACGGGTGTTTGTGCAAGGGCCTGTCTGTGACTACCTGGCTAGTCCAGGGCGTCACATTTGTTATGTCTATGTATTTGTGTACATATGTGTATTTATCTGTGTGGATTCACCAATATGCTCATATGTGATATTTCAGCTCCATTACAAGTTTGGGAAAGACCTGATGTGGTGACATGTCGCATGTGAAAATATAGGTGAATATTTACATATATAGAAGCCCCCTTTTTTATTGATGGTGTGTTTGTGCATGTAATGTAGTGAAAATGTATTTATATACTCACTTACTGCCAGTCTTCCAGTCTTCTCGTCGTCTGAGTGATGTCACCGCTCTCCAGTATCTCGGGTCACACTACACTCTGATCCGGAAGTCTCTTTTACAATCAAAGCCTATAGAGCCTCTTTCTAAACCTCTTTCTGACGCTCCATAGATTTACATTGGAAAAGTCACTTTTGTTTCCTGCAGAGTGCAGTGTGACCCGGAGATACTGGAAAGCAGAGCCTCACTGAGAACAGGAGAAGAAGAGTACAGGACATCGGAGAGTCTGCAGAGTATTGACGTCACTGAGAAGAGGAGCAGAAGAGCCCTGGAAACTGGAGAGTCTGCCGAGCGGTGACGCCACTGATAAGAGAAGCAAGAAAGCCCTGGACACCGGAGAGTCTGCAGAGCGGTGACGTCACTGAGAAGAGGAGCAGAACAGCCCTGGACACCGGAGAGTCTGCAGAGCGGCGACGTTACTGAGAAGAGGAGCAGAAAAGCGCTGGACACCGGAGAGTCTGCAGAGCGGTGATGTCACTGAGAAGAGGAGCAGAACAGCGCTGGACACCAGAGAGTCTGCAGAGTGGTGACGTAACTGAGAAGAGGAGCAGAACGGTGCTGGACACTGGAGAGAGCGGCGGCAGGTGAGTGTATTATCTCATAACAGAACACTACATGCATATACACACGTTCCATCAATAAAAAAGTTATTGTGAGTTTCTTTAATTATGTCTATGGTGAGGCTGTTTTTTGTTGTATTTCCTCTGTTTCTCTTCTGTACCCACCTGTGGTATAGAGCACTGCGTAAAGGGAACCTTGACAGCAGATACATGCCACTAGTGGATGGAGCAGCATGTATCAGGCAGTGGCTGTACGATCTCCACCAGGCATGTGTAACTCTAAAACGCTGCAGAGATTCAGAGAAAAATTAACTTCAATAGCTGCCGGGGACTGAGCCACATGAAATACTAGCCGGAGATACGTGACCTGGTGGCTTCTCCCCACTCACGACCAGTGACTGACAGGTCTCTTTCTGTACACGCACACAGGAATACGTTACACCTGTCAGTCACTGACAGTGAGCCAGAAGAAGCCACCAGGTCACGTATGTCCAGCTAGTATTTTATGAGTCTAATGCCTGCTTTACACGCTTCAATAAATCTTTCAATCCGTCGTCGGGGTCAAGTTGTAAGTGACGCACATCCTGCATCGTTCGTGACGTATTTGCGTGTGACACCTACGTGCGATCAAGATTGAACGAAAATACGGTGATCGCATACACGTCGTTTATTCCTCATACATTGGACGTTTTGTTGTATGAACCTAGTCAATTGAAACGTGTGACATCCCTCTTACGATTGTGTTGTCTGAGGCTATGTGCGCAGGTGTGCGCTCTGCACCGCAGCTTAAAAAAGGTCCGCTTCAGAGCGCAGCTGAAAAGCTGCGTTCTGAAGCGCCTCACAATGTCTGTCATTCACTAATCTCTGTCAGTCGGTCACTATCTCTGTCCATGTCAGGCTATCCCTCTTACCCCCTCTCTCATACTCACCGATCCCCAATCACCAGCGCAGTCCTGCACAGCATTCACACTGCTCCGGCGGCTTTTACTATTTTGAAAATGCCGGCCGCTCATTAAACAATCTCGTATTCCCTACTTTCCCCGCCCACCGGCGCCTATAATTGGTTGCAGTGAGACAGGCCCCCACGCTGAGTGACAGGTGTCTCACTGCACCCAATCACAGCAATCGGTGGGCGTGTCTATACTGTGCAGTGAAATAAATAATTAAATAATTAAAAAAAACGGCGTGCGGTCCCCCCCCAATTTTAAAACCAGCCAGATAAAGCCATATGGCTGAAGGCTGGTATTCTCAGGATGGGGAGCTCCACGTTATGGGGAGCCCCCCAGCCTAACAATATCAGTTAGCAGCCGCCCAGAATTGCCGCATACATAAGATGCGACAGTTCTGGGACTGTACCCGACTCTTCCCGATTTGCCCTGGTGCGTTGGCAAATCAGGGTAATAAGGAGTTATTGGCAGCCCATAGCTGCCAATAAGTCCTAGATTAATCATGTCAGGCGTCTCCCCGAGATGCCTTCCATGATTAATCTGTAAATGACAGTAAATAAACACACACACACCTGAAAAAATCCTTTATTAGAAATAAAAAAACACAAACATATACCCTGGTTCACCACTTTAATAAGCCTGAAAAAGCCCTCCATGTCCGGCATAATCCAGGATGCTCCAGCGTCGCTTCCAGCTCTGCTGCATGGAGGTGACCGGAGCTGCAGCAGACACCGCCGCTCCTGTCACCTCCACGCAGCAAATGAAGACAGCCGCGCGATCAGCTGAGCTGTCACTGAGGTTACCCGCGGCCACCGCTGGATCCAGTGACAGCGGGTAACCTCAGTGACAGCTCAGCTGATCGCGCGGCTGTCTTCATTTGCTGCGTGGAGGTGACAGGAGCGGCGGTGTCTGCTGCAGCTCCGGTCACCTCCATGCAGCAGAGCTGGAAGCGACGCTGGAGCATCCTGGATTACGCCGGACATGGAGGGCTTTTTCAGGCTTATTAAAGTGGTGAACCAGGGTATATGTTTGTGTTTTTTATTTCTAATAAAGGATTTTTTCAGGGGTGTGTGTTTATTTACTGTCACTTACAGATTAATCATGGAAGGTATCTCGGGGAGACGCCTGACATGATTAATCTAGGACTTATTGGCAGCTATGGGCTGCCAATAACTCCTTATTACCCCGATTTGCCAACGCACCAGGGCAAATCGGGAAGAGCCGGGTACAGTCCCAGAACTGTCGCATCTAATGTATGCGGCAATTCTGGGCGGCTGCTGACTGATATTGTTAGGCTGGGGGGCTCCCCATAATGTGGAGCTCCCCATCCTGAGAATACCAGCCTTCAGCCGTATGGCTTTATCTGGCTGGTTTTAAAATTGGGGGGGACCACACGCCAGTTTTTTTAATTATTTAATTATTTATTTCACTGCACAGTATAGACACGCCCACCGGCTGCTGTGATTGGGTGCAGTGAGACACCTGTCACTCAGCATGGGGGCGTGTCTCACTGCAACCAATCATAGGCGCCGGTGGGCGGGGAAAGCAGGGAATACGAGATTGTTTAATGAGCGGCCGGCTTTTTCAAAATAGTAAAAGCCGCCGGAGCACTGAGAAAGCCGTGCAGCACCGCGCCGGGGATCGGGGATCGGTGAGTATATGAGAGAGGGCTGCTCAATTCAGTTACTCAAGAGTTTAGCGGTCACCGGTGAGTCCTTCACCGGTGACCGCTAATCAGGACGCGACACAGACAGAGCCGCAGCATGACAATGAAGTCGGGTGAAGTTAACCCGAGTTCATTCTGACAGTGCGGCTCTTTCTGTGTCTGCTGTCATCGGCCATTCAGCTCTGCTACATGGCTGTCTGTGTCTGCTGTTAGCGGCCATGTAGCAGAGCTGAATGGCAGATGACATAGTAAAAACGCATCCCTACACATTACACACGCTTGGCAAGTCAATAAATAAAAAAAAAAAAAGGGTGCCCAATGCATACGTCACAGAACACATGATCTAAAGGATCGCACACAAAATTGATCAATTTAACATAGACTACTAACGCACGTGTGACAGCAAATGAATGACCTACGTGCAATCTCATAAGATCCCGTATGCAACCTGGGCGTGTCACATCGCATATGAGATTGCACACCTAATTGTAAGGTGTAAATCTGGCTTAAGTCCCCAACATCTATTCTAGTTTTTCTCTGAATCTCCGCAGCGTTTTAGAGTCACACATCCCTGGCTGTGATCATACAGCCACTGCCTGGTACAGGCTGGTGAACCTAAAGGGATGAAAACGGGGTATTTCACCTATCATTACCTAACAAAACCCCATAAAATTCAATACTTTATTAATCAAACCAAAACAAAGTGCAAATTAAAAACAATGTTGTTTAGAATGCATATTCAGGTCACAGGGATGATTCTGGGCAAATCCCTATTCTCCCCCTTCCTGACCGCGGGGGTTGGCACCCTATTTTGATATACACAGTGGCGCCCCCGA
Organism: Anomaloglossus baeobatrachus; assembly: GCF_048569485.1. Classification (NCBI taxonomy): domain Eukaryota; kingdom Metazoa; phylum Chordata; class Amphibia; order Anura; family Aromobatidae; genus Anomaloglossus; species Anomaloglossus baeobatrachus. The sequence continues at coordinate 157,265,406 of NC_134362.1, forward strand.
TTGACGTGGACTGACCCTTCAGGCCCTATCCTGACAGTCTTATAAGTGCTGCTGATCACTGTATGGGCCTTCGCATAGTATCTCAGTGAAATTCTCACACATCCATTCAGACACTTTCAAGAACCCTATATTGGATAGATATTCCAGGTTCTACCCTTATCTATATTTAGATCCAATATTGTACAAAACACATAATCAGTTTCTCCAGCCTAAAGGCACAGTCCATGTCGCCTATGCACCAAACTTCTAGATGTCAATCATGAATGGTGTAGCCAAATGACTACTGCTTCGCTACTGCACGTAGCTCACTGCCCGACGCGTTTCTCCTCCCGGACCATAAATTGAACGGAGGTTCATCAGGGGCTGTCCATAGCGGAATTGCATATATGGCAGACTGAAACATCAATGTGTCTACGTTAGAGGACTAGACATCTTTCCATAGAGCCAACAATACAGTATTCCACAAATAATCCATTACTCACATTATTATTGTGCCATGAATAATCAATTGATCCTCCAATGAGGTGCAGTACCTGGCTGTAAATTAACATATGATATATAAGTCTGTCACATATCTCATTTAAATTCAATAAAATTCCATTTCCAGCCGTACTTACTTAGAAATTTCACTGTCCAATTGTATACATTTTGTTTGTGCCACGGAACATAAACCGATCCTCCAATAAGGTGCTGTAATTAGCTGTAAACCAATAGAATGCATATACATACATCAGCCCACCTTCTCTTTGGTCAAAAACAGATCCCATTTCCAGTAATACTCACTCAGATGTCTCGCTAGGTATACAGGCAGGACGCATTCCGATGGTATGGAGTGTAATGGCGTCTGATTAATTCAGAACGCTGAGTGAAATGGAATTTTATTGAATTTAAATGAGATATGTGATAGACTTATATATTATATGTTAATTTACAGCCAGGTACTGCACCTCATTGGAGGATCAATTGATTATTCATGGCACAATAATAATGTGAGTAATGGATTATTTGTGGAATACTGTATTGTTGGCTCCATGGAAAGGTGTTTAGTCCTCTAACATAGACACATTGATGTTTTCAGTCTGCCATCTATGTGATTCCGCTATGGACAGCCCCTGATGAACCTCCATTCGATTTATGGTCCGGGAGGAGAAACGCGTCGGGCAGTGAGCTACGCGCAGGAGCGAAGCAGTAGTCATTTGGCTACACCATTCATGATTGACATCTAGAAGTTTGGTGCATAGGCGACATGGACTGTGCCTTTAGGCTGGAGAAACTGATTATGTGTTTTGTACAATATTGGATCTAAATATAGATAAGGGTAGAACCTGGAATATCTATCCAATATAGGGTTCTTGAAAGTGTCTGAATGGATGTGTGAGAATTTCACTGAGATACTATGCAAAGGCCCATACAGTGATCAGCAGCACTTATAAGACTGTCAGGATAGGGCCTGAAGGGTCAGTCCACGTCGAGCGGGGATGCCACTGCGTATATCAAAATAGGGTGCCAACCCCGCGGTCAGGAAGGGGGAGAATAGGGATTTGCCCAGAATCATCCCTGTGACCTGAATATGCATTCTAAACAACATTGTTTTTAATTTGCACTTTGTTTTGGTTTGATTAATAAAGTATTGAATTTTAGGTGGTTTTGTTAGGTAATGACTGGTACAGGCTGCCCACGGCTCATGGGTATCAGCTGTCAGGTTCACACATGCCTGGCTGTGATCATACAGCCACTGCCTGGTACAGGCTGCCCACGCCTCATGGGTATCAACTGTCAGGTTCACACATGGTAGCATAAAGCCCACTATAACCAATTAACTTACCATTAATAAAGAATAAATACTCAGACACATGACATTTGGATAAAAATGGCCGTGGTGTTTTATTATTGGTAACTTGATAAATTAAAATCACCATATTATTAAAAATAAATAACCATAAAATTCCATAAATACCACCATAAAGTACAATTAACCACTTATAAAACCACAATCCACCCAACATAGTTGGGCGATTTTTCCCCAACTAATAAAACATCACGACAAAAATTAATGAACAGTTAAAAACCATGACTTTACATTGGGAGGGTGGGCGGGGGATTCTTCTTTCTTCACAGCTGGAAACTGACACAGCTGGCTCACAGCTGGCTCCTTATAAAGGCAAGTCTCCTGCATATTTACCTCTGTCCACCAATGACAGACTTTAAAATTGGCGCGCAGCAGGCTGACCAATCACACAGTCTGCTTGCGTTACTCACAGGGGCAGATTAACCCCATAAATTCCTGTCATAACTACTTCCATTACCACCACGCAGCAGGCTGACCAATCACAGCAGCCTGCTCGTGTTACCACATGAAGGGAATTAACCCTTCATTCCCCATACTGAATTTGGCACAGCTGAATGCCACAACTTAAACTTGTAACACCTATAAACATAACGTCAGGGGGCCCATGCCACCATGCAATCACCAGGCTATACGCTGCTGGTGATTATACATGGTAGCATAAAGCCCACTATAACCAATTAACTTACCATTAATAAAGAATAAATACTCAGACACATGACATTTGGATAAAAATGGCCGTGGTGTTTTATTACTGGTAACTTGATAAATTAAAATCACCATATTATTAAAAATAAATAACCATAAAATTTCATAAATACCACCATAAAGTACAATTAACCACTTATAAAACCACAATCCACCCAACATAGTTGGGCGATTTTTCCCCAAACGGCCGAGTATCAACAATACGAGGCCCCCCCCAAACACCGCAGCCATTTTTCTATCATATTCTGAATACCCACATTAAAAATGTCCAGACCAACGTCAGAGAGATGTACCCCATCTGACCTGTATAGGCCAGCCGTAAACCCTTCTAGATCACTATGGCGATACGAGAAGTCGCCCAAACTAACAAAAAATTTTGCCATGTCACGATTGACACGTTTCCTTATTTTTTCCAAAAAGGCAAGCTGGCCATTCCAGACCAGTCTTGGTACAATTTCAGAAAAAATCAGCGCTGAATAAGGAAAAAGGTTCTTTATTAGCGCAAAATCTCTGTGGAAATTAGATAACAAGTCCAATGTCTTTATTTTACCTAGGTCATTCCCTCCGATGTGTAAAATTATGAGATCAGGATACGGGTGAGTCAACAGCATACCTTTTAGGGTGCCAACCAAATTAGAAAATTTCAGACCCCTTATACCGCACCAAAAAACATTTATCAGTTCATACTGATAAGATAAGTTCTCTGTGTAACTTCTACAAGCCGCTCTCCTCTGCGCCCAGTGTATAAACGAATGGCCTACAAACCAAATCACCATTGGGCCTAGAATTAGAGAGAAACAGAATAAATTAATTATAATAAATTAGGGCGTATATACAACTGATAGCGGTTTGACGCCCATTTACCAATTTTACCAATTCTTTTTCCTTTGAGGCCAGCTCTTGCTGCCTCGGTTGCAGCCCCGATCCGAAAAGAATGTGATGAGAAGTTGGAGCTATCTAGCTGTAATTTAACCATACATTTTTTTAATATTGCATTAAATTGAAACTTAGTGGCAGGAGAACCATCTACATGTAAAAACAACAAACCTGGGGTATCCCCCCGTACAGTAAGCCATTGACATAAATTGGTGACGGGGCATATACATGAACCCCGTAAAGGGCGCAACTTCACAGAACACCCTTTACCAAGTTGGTCCATTTTTGACCTACTAATAAATAACACAGCACAAGAGTCAGATACATTAACATCCTTCCTATATAAACCCGAGGTGTTGCACCGACTATGGGACAACAACTCACTAATCCTGAGTTCTGCGAAGAAACAAATCACAAAAGCTGCACGAAATAAACATAACTCAAAATTATTAAAACAAACTTCACTCAACATAAACCATAGCTTTTCTAATAGATTCACGGATATAGGCCTGCGGCGATCAGGCACAACACAACCTTTTTTACAACCCTTTAGTGCCTGCCGAACCGCAAATAAGCTTACTAGAGACTCCTCACCATGTAATTTTAAGAAAAAAGAGATTCCACAAAATGTTTTATACAAAAAGGTATAACGATAACCTAAACCAACATAAAAATTCAAAAAACCAAGTGCTGTAGACACATCACACTTGTGGGGAAACAGATTCCTGGAATCACAAAATTGATTCCAAGCCAACCAAGCAGCAGAGTATGCCTTCCAAGTCCCTGGTGCAATAGAATTTTTAATGGAAGCTGCTACTAATCCAAAATTGCCTCCCATAGCTGGGATGGGCATGCAGTCAAAAGGGGATCCATCTTTCCTGAACTCTTCCTGAATTCCTCTAACCGCTGAGAAGAGAGGTAAAAAACGGCAGCATTATTGCACTCAGGAGCAAAACGAGCCTTCAACCAAATATTCCACCTCAAACACAAAAGGACCAATTTTCGCAATATACCACCTAGAAACCTACACTTCACCACCAAGGTGTTTAAAGCAAAAACCAAACCTTGACAATGTGATATGAGTATAATCCTCCTATTCGCTAGTTCCTTACCCCAAATATGCACTGAAACAAAAACCGGAAAAAGCTCCAATAACACCTGTTTCTCCAGCAAACCTTCCGACAACCAAGATGAAGGCCATGAAGAAAAGCACCAGTGTGTACGAAAAATCGTACCGAACCCAACTTCCTTAGACACACCTGTAAACCAAAGTAGATCCTGAGACAACATAAAATCCTGCTGAACGCAGCTAATCCCGTTAAAACTTTCTAAAAATTCATACCAAATTCTTAAATCCTTCCTCATCTCCCACGAAATTCTAATGTGTGAACCTGAACACCTAACACCCTTAGTTGCATCATACAAACGTCTTGAAAACACTCTCCCCATTGGCAAAATTCTTAATGCAAAGTTCAAACTACCCAGCAGAGATTGGAGCTCTCGCAGGGTACACTTTTTCTTCACTAAAAAACTTGCAATACAGCCTTTTAACTTCATAATCTTCTTCCATGGAGTCTCAATTCCATTTTTTGTGAATCCAACACAATCCCTAAAAACTCGAGCTCTGTACAAGGGAAAACTGTTTTATCATGAGCTAACGGAACCCCAAAAAACTTCATCAAACCCAAAAATTTATTTAGTAATTGCAAACAACGCCCTGACCTACCAACAAATAAGAAATCGTCCAAATAATGTAACATACCCCCCCTCTGAAAACCCCTCTTGAACTGCCCAATGCAAAAACGTGGAAAATGACTCAAAATAATAACATGATAAAGAAAAACCCATAGGGAGGCACCTGTCAAAATAAAAAGAACCCTCAAAACAAAAACCCAAAGAATTAAAACCCAAGGGGTTAATTGGCAAAAGCCGGAAGGCAGACTTAATATCTGATTTGGCCAGGAAACAATCCGGGCCAAACTTCCGTAACAAATCCACTGCCTCATCAAAAGATGTGTAACTCACCGAAGATGCATTAGGATCAATAGCATCATTCAGTGAGCTACCTGTTGGATAAGACAGGTGATGTATGATCCTAAAAGAATTAACCTCCTTCTTGGGGACAACCCCCAAAGGTGATATCCTAAAATTTGTAAACGGAGGAAATTCAAAAGGACCAGACACCCTGCCCAACAACAGTTCTTTTTCAATATGTGACCTGACTACCTCCTTATGGCTATCGACCGATTGTAAATTCTTAGTTACATTACAACCTATACCTTCAAAAGAAGGTACAGGAAAACCAGCCTGAAACCCACTACGAACCAGAGCTGCCTTCGGCCTGTCTGGAAAACGGACTAGCCACGGGAGCATTCCTTCCAGGCTCACTGGAGTCTGAGCCTTTGAAAAACTGCTCCCTAACACCAGATGGCTGTACCGTGGACTGACCATGCTTTTTAAAACATTTAAACAAGGGGTGAGCCCCGCCACAAAACGAGCACTCATGGCGAAAGCGACAGGTACCCTGCCACTTGCATGAGGACTCATTGAATGCAAAGCACACCCCCCTTTTTGAATTGACATTCACCTGCTGTCTGTGAGGGTTCTGACGCTGAGGCAGCATTAAATTCAGCCATAACCCAACATCCTTGACACCCCACTTGACAGCAGGGTGAACCGCCAATTTCTGTCTGAAAGACTCATCGTAATTCAGCCATGCTAAGCCACCGAAATTACGATAAGCCTCCAGAATACAATCTTGGTGTTGAAACAAACCACTACATAATTTAGGAAACTTCTCCCCAAGAACTGCAGCATAAATGGAGAAAGCCTGTAACCATGAATAAAATGATTTAAAATGTTTCTTTCGTTCTGACTCAACCTCTTGTTTTCCATCAGGTTTCTCCACTTTATGCTGCAATTCCCTAGCAACCGGTAACAGAGAAAAGATATCTACATACTCTTCTCTCCAAATCTTTTCTTTAATGGAAGCACTGAGATGAAAACCCAAAGGGGAAACATCACATGTCAGTGCTTCCTTTAAATGAGACTCTGCCACCCCAGGGAACCTGTCCTGAATAGAAACTTCAGCAACAGGTGCCTGGGGAAGCACTACATGGCCCCCAAGCAACTCGGACAGGTCCTAATGACCATATCCTTAACACAATTAATATTAGGTGCTCCAGCAAGGGGGCTCTCACCATGTCCTCCGCTCCCGGGTCCATCCAACGCGCTGTACATGGGTTGACGACCTCCACTTGCTGCGACGTCCTCTTCGGATTCTTCGGTCGAGCTCCAGACCTGCGTTGCCGCCGCCAAAGCCCCATCTGAGCTCTTTTGCAATGGGGTCGGCGGCGCGTACAGGCCCGTGAGCGACCCAGGATCTCCGTTATACCCGGCCACAACAGCCGGAGCGGAACTCCCGGCGGCGACTTCCGGGATAATCGCCCGCCGGGCATTCTGGGAGTCGCGCCCTGATGACGCGACCAAATCTCGTCGGCTTCTTGGGCGGTCTCGCGATGCTCCGGACCCTCCTCTCGCCGGAACTCCCGCCTCTCGCGATGTCTCCGACGCCTTCCTCTCAGCGCCGCGCCGACCGCGAGCAGATGCCGACCTCTTCCTCCCTCCGCCGGACCGCTGGGAACAGGATTCAGGCGGTGAGTAGACGTCGCTCTTCTTCCTCTTCTTCCTCAGGGATCTCCGGACGTCTTCTCCATCTCCGGGCCGCAGAAGCTCTTCCCTCCGCGCAGGAACACCGGCGGGATCCGGAGCTGGATCCAGGACCACTTCGGCGGCTTCGTTCACCGGCGCCAGACACCTCTTCAGCCACTCCTCGCCGTCCACTGCGCTGACCCGAGCCATCATCTTCTCCATGAGGGACTCCATCTGGATTCTTCTTTCTTCACAGCTGGAAACTGACACAGCTGGCTCACAGCTGGCTCCTTATAAAGGCAAGTCTCCTGCATATTTACCTCTGTCCACCAATGACAGACTTTAAAATTGGCGCGCAGCAGGCTGACCAATCACACAGCCTGCTCGCGTTACTCACAGGGGGCAGATTAATCCCATAAATTCCCATCATAACTACTTCCATTACCACCACGCAGCAGGCTGACCAATCACAGCAGCCTGCTCGTGTTACCACATGAAGGGAATTAACCCTTCATTCCCCATACTGAATTTGGCACAGCTGAATGCCACAACTTAAACTTGTAACACCTATAAACATAACGTCAGGGGGCCCATGCCACCATGCAATCACCAGGCTATACGCTGCTGGTGATTATACATGCCTGGCTGTGATCATACAGCCACTGCCTGGTACAGGCTGCCCACGGCTCATGGGTATCAGCTGTCAGGATCCATTTAAAGGAGTTGTTTGAAATAATACATGTACTGTAAAGAAACTGTCTGGCAAAAGGATCTAATGGGGGTTAAATTTTATAAAAATAACAAAATAAATTATTTATACCTGCAGTCACCCTCCTGGATCCAGCACAGGCCATCCTGTCATCTGTGCAGCATTAATTATGTCACCGTTCTACCAGATACAGGACTGTTGTAGCTTGTGATAGGCTGCAGCGGTCAGGTGACTTGAACTGCATACATCACAAGCTGCAGTGGTCCTATGTGACATAATTAATCCTGGCACAGCCCACAGGACGGCCTGCGCTGGATCCAGGAGGGTGACAGCAGGGGAAAACAATTAATTTTGTTATTTCTACAGAATCTGGCCTCCAGGTAATGACCTTTTTTCTGGACAATCACTTTAATAAACTAAATCCTCATCAGTCTTGCTCCTGACAGCTCTAATGTTCCACTCCCTGATGCTTCTGTTTACAGTGGCTGCAGACATCACAGCCCAAGTGCCATATGTGACCGCTGCAGACAATCACTGGCTTCAGACTCTTGAACCATATAGCACTGACAAGCTGCAACACACAAGGGTGTCCAGGTTGTGCCATCTCCAATGTAAATAGTAGCATTGGAGACAGCGCTGAAGATGCCACAAGATAGAAGGGCGGCAGGACTGTTCTGTGTTAAATTCAGTTGGTAAATATGGGACTTATTTATTGTTTAGATTTGGCAGTTGTGTCCTAAACTAGTATTAAACAGTACAGTCTATATGTTTACATCATTTTGTTGTGGTATGAAGGGGGAAATGCCCAGAAAGATTTCTTGCACAGGGGCCGTCTGCAGTCTGTGTCTGCCCCTGGCCGGAGCTCTGTCAGGAAATACTGTACATCATGACAGTGAAAGGCATCACATGACAGGCATCGATCCCATGATCGAGTGACGGGGACTCCAATGATGGCGGGGAACAGCGTGTAACCGGCAGCAGCCATTTCAATCATGGTGTCACATGTTGACAGCGTGATCTAAGCGTTTAATGTGAGACACACATGTCTGCTGTTCAAATCAGTAGACATGTGCAGGGATCACCGCCGGCTCACCGCAGCAGCCGGCGGTGATTACCCCGACATGACCAAGGACATACCAGTATGTTCTTGGTTATTAAGGGGTTAAGGAAAACAATCACTTAAAATTTGTACTATAAGTATCATAAGAAGAACAGTTTAAAAATCAGAATTGACAATTTTTGCTTGTCTATTCTAAGTGAGTAAAAAACTTACTATGTACCCCAAAATGTATTAAAAAATTCAGTTCGGATTTTTTAAAAAAACAAGTCATCTCCACGAATGGAGAAATGAAAAGTTACAGGTCTCAGAAAATGGTCATTTTTTTAAGAATTGTAAAAAAAAAAGGAAGCTATTTTTTCATCTTTGCAATACTAATTAATGAAAAACATCGGCCAAAATGCAGGCAAGGGTGGTTTTTGTAATTTTACTGCTTTAGCAATTAGTGTTGAGCAAAACCGGACATGAAAAATACGGATCCGCGAGGTTTCAGTGGTAGTTCCGAGTCCGACCCGGACGCGGGATTCCGGGTGCATGATCCGAATTCGGCAATTATTTTTTTTTCTCCTCTCTCTTTCTCTCTTTCTCTCTTTCTCTCTCTCTTGTACCGGATTCCGCTCCTCATTGACATATATTAGGCCGGATTCCGGATCGGATCTCGGACTTCCTTGCAAACCTACCACTGATCCGCCAGACCCGAATTATTGGCAATTAGCTCAACTCACTGTGATTCGCAGAGGGAGCCTGCAGTTCTCATTGTGATCCGCAGAGGGAGCGCTCGATACACTGAGCTACAGTTCTCATTGTGATCAGCAGAGGGAGCGCTCATTACCCTGAGCTGCAGTTGTCATTGTGATCAGCAGGGAAAGCTGTGGTTATACTGAGCTGCAGTTCTCATTGTGATCAGCAGAGGGAGTGCTCGTTAAACCGAGCTGCAGTTCTCATTATGATCAGCAGAGGGAGCTCTGGTTATACTTTGCTGCAGTTCTCATTATGATCAGCAGAGGGAGCGCTGGTTATACTGAGCTGCTGTTCTCATTGTGACCAGCAGAGGGAGCTCTGGTTATACTAAGCTGCACTTCTCATTGTGATCAGCAGAGGTAGCGCTCGTTACACTGAGCTGCAGTTCTCATTGTGATCAGTAGAGGGAGCTCTCGTTATACTGACCTGCAGTTCTCATTGTGATCAGCAGAGGGAGCGCTCATTACCCTGAGCTGCAGATCTCATTGTGATCAGCAGAGGGAGCTCTGGTTATACTGAGCTGCAGTTCTCATTGTGATCAGCAGAGGGAGAGCTCGTTAAACCGAGCTGCAGTTCTCATTGTGATCAGCAGAGGGAGCGCTGGTTAGACTGAGCTGCAGTTCTCATTGTGATCAGCAGGGGGAGCTGTGGTTATACTGAGCTGCAGTTCTCATTGTGATCAGCAGAGGGAGCTCTCGATATAGTGAGCTGCAGATCTCATTGTGATCAGCAGAGAGGGCTGTGGTTATGCTGACCTGCAGTTCTCATTGTGATCAGCAGAGGGGGATCTCGTTAAACTGAGCTGCAGTTCTCATTGTGATCAGCAGAGGGAGCTCTGGTTATACTGAGCTGCAGTTCTTATTGTGATCAGCAGAGAAAGCTCTCGTTATACTGAGCTGCAGTTCTCACTGTGATCAGTGGGGGAAGCTCTGGTTACACTGAGCTGCAGTTCTCATTGTGATCAGCAGAGGGAGCTCTGGTTATACTGACCTGCAGTTCTCATTGTGATCAGCAGAGGGAGCGCTCATTAAACTGAGCTGCAGTTCTCATTGTGATCAGCAGAGGGAGCTGTGGTTATACTCAGCTGCAGTTCTCATTGTGATCAGCAGAGGGAGCTGTGGTTATACTGAGCTGCAGTTCTCATTGTGATCAGCAGAAGGAGCGCTGGTTATACTGAGCTGCAGTTCTCATTGCGATCAGCAGAGGGAGCTCTGGTTATACTTAGCTGCAGTTCTCATTGTGATCAGCAGAGGGAGCTCTGGATATACGGAGCTGCAGTTCTCATTGTGGTCAGCAGAGAGAGCTCTAGTTATACTTAGCTGCAGTTCTCATTGTGATCAGCAGAGGGAGCTCTGGTTATACTGAACTGCAGTTCTCACTGTGATCAGCAGAGGGAGCGCTCGTTAAACTGAGCTGCAGTTCTCATTGTGATCAGCAGAGGGAGCTCTGGTTATACTGACCTGCAGTTCTCATTGTGATCAGCAGAGGGAGCGCTCGTTAAACTGAGCTGCAGTTCTCATTGTGATCAGCAGAGGGAGCTCTGGTTATACTTAGCTGCAGTTCTCATTGTGATCAGCAGAGGGAGCGCTCGTTAAACTGAGCTGCAGTTCTCATTGTGATCAGCAGAGGGAGCTCTGGTTATACTGAACTGCAGTTCTCATTGTGATCAGCAGGGGGGGCTGTGGTTATACTGAGCTGCAGTTCTCATTGTTATCAGCAGAGGGAGCGCTCGTTAAACTGAGCTGCAGTTCTCATTGTGATCAGCAGAGGGAGCTCTCGTTATAGTGAGCTGCAGATCTCATTGTAATCAGCAGAGGGAGCTCTTGTTAAACTGAGCTGCAGTTCTCATTGTGATCAGCAGAGGGAGCTCTGGTTACACTTAGCTGCAGTTCTCATTGTGATCAGAATAGGGAACTCTGGTTACCCTGAGCTGCAGTTCTCATTGTGATCAGCAGAGGGAGCTCTCGTTATACTGAGCTGCAGTTCTCATTGTGATCAGCAGAGGGAGCTCTGGTTATGCTGAGCTGCAGTTCTCATTGTGATCCGCAGAGGGAGCTCTGGATATACTGAGCTGCAGTTCTCATTGTGATCAGCAGATGGAGCTCTGGTTATGCTGAGCTGCAGTTCTCATTGAGATCAGCAGAGGGAGCTCTGGTTATGCTGAGCTGCAGTTCTCATTGTGATCAGCAGAGGGAGCTCTGGATATACTGAGCTGCAGTTCTCATTGTGATCAGCAGATGGAGCTCTGGTTATACTGAGCTGCAGTTCTCATTGTGATCAGCAGAGGGAGCTCTGGTTATACTGAGCTGCAGTTCTCAATGTGAACAGCAGAGGGAGCACTGGCTATACTTAGCTGCAGTTCTCATTGTGATCAGCAGAGGGAGCGCTGCTTATACTTAGCTGCAGTTCTCATTGTGATCAGCAGAGGGAGCTCTGGTTATACTGAGCTGCAGTTCTCATTGTGATCAGCAGGGGGAGCTCTGGTTATACTGAGCTGCAGTTTTCAATGTGAACAGCAGAGGGAGCTCTGGTTATCCTTAGCTGCAGTTCTCATTGTGATCAGCAGAGGGAGCTCTGGTTAGACTTTGCTGCAGTTCTCATTGTGAACAGCAGAGGGAGCTCTGGTTATAATGAACTGCAGTTCTCATTGTGATCAGCAGAGGGAGCGCTCGTTAAACTGAGCTGCAGTTCTCATTGTGATCAGCAGAGGGAGCTGTGGTTATACTAAGCTGCAGTTCTCATTGTGACCAGCAGAGGGAGCTCTCGTTAGACTGAGCTGCAGTTTTCATTGTGATCAGCAGAGAAGCTCTGGTTACCCTCAACTGCAGTTCTCATTGTGATCAGCAGAGGGAGCTCTCGTTATACTGAGCTGCAGAACTCATTGTGATCAGCAGAGGGAGCTCTGGTTATACTGAGCTGCAGTTCTCATTGTGATCAGAAGAGGAAGCTCTGGTTATACTGAGCTGCAGTTCTTTTTGTTATCAGCAGAGGGAGCTCTCGTTAGACTCAGCTGCAGTTCTCATTGTGATCAGCAGAGGGAGCTCTGGTTATACTGAGCTGCAGTTCTTATTGTAATCAGCAGAGGGAGCTCTCGTTAGACTGAACAGCAATTCTCATTGCGATCAGCAGAGGGAGCGCTCGATACATTGAGCTGCAGTTCTCATTGTCATCAGCAGGGAAGCTTTGGTTAACTGTGCTGCAGTTCTCATTGTGATCAGCAGGGGGAGCTCTGGTTACGCTGAGCTGCAGTTCTCATTGTGATCAGCAGGGGGAGCTCTGGTTACACTGAGCTGCAGTTCTCATTGTGATCAGCAGAGGGAGCTCTTGTTATACTGAGCTGCAGTTCCCATTGTGATCAGCAGGGGAAGGTCTGTTTACACTGAGCTGCAGTTAAGCTGAGCTGCAGTTCTCATTGTGATCAGTAGAGGGAGCGCTCATTAAACTGAGCTGAAGTTCCCATTGTGATCAGCAGAGGGAGGGCTGGTTAGACTGAGCTGCAGTTCTCATTGTGATCAGCAGAGGGAGCTCTGGTTATACTTAGCTGCAGTTCTCATTGTGATCAGCATAGGGAGCTCTCATTATACTGAGCTGCAGATCTAATTGTGATCAGCAGAGGGAGCTCTCGTTATACTGACCTGTAGTTCTCATTGTGATCAGCAGAGGGAGCTCTCATTAGACTGAGCTGCAGTTCCCATTGTAATCAGCAGAGGAAGCTCTGGTTATACTGACCTGTAGTTCTCATTGTGATCAGCAGAGGGAGCTCTCATTAGACTGAGCTGCAGTTCTCATTGTGATCAGCAGGGGGAGCTCTGGTTACCCTGAGCTGCAGTTCTCATTGTGATCAGCAGAGGGAGCGCTCGTTACATTGAGCTGCAGTTCTCATTGTGATCAGCAGAGGGAGCGCTCGTTAAGCTGAGCTGCAGTTCTCATTGTGATCAGTAGAGGGAGGGCTGGTTAGACTGAGCTGCAGTTCTCATTGTGAGCAGCAGGGGGGGCTGTGGTTATACTGAGCTGCAGTTCTCATTATGATCAGCAGAGGGAGCTCTCGTTATAGTGAGCTGCAGATCTCATTGTGATCAGCAGAGAGGGCTCTGGTTATGCTGACCTGCAGTTCTCATTGTGATCAGCATAGGGAGCTCTCATTATACTGAGCTGCAGATCTAATTGTGATCAGCAGAGGGAGCTCTCGTTATACTGAGCTGCAGTTCCCATTGTAATCAGCAGAGGAAGCTCTGGTTATACTGACCTGTAGTTCTCATTGTGATCAGCAGAGGGAGCTCTGGTTACACTGAGCTGCAGTTCTTATTGTAATCAGCAGGGGGAGCTCTGGTTACCCTGAGCTGCAGTTCTCATTGTGATCAGCAGAGGGAGCGCTCGTTACATTGAGCTGCAGTTCTCATTGTGATCAGCAGAGGGAGCTCTGGATATACTGAGCTGCAGTTCTCATTGTGATCAGAAGAGGGAGCTCTGGTTACGCTGAGCTGCAGTTCTCAATGTCATCAGCAGAGGGAGCTCTGGTTAGACTTATCTGCAGTTCTCATTGTGATCAGCAGAGGGAGCTTTGGTTATACTGAGCTGCAGTTCTCATTGTGATTAGCAGAGGGAGCTCTGGTTATACTTATCTGCAGTTCTCATTGTGATCAGCAGAGGGAGCTTTGGTTATACAGAGGTGCAGTTTTCATTGTGATCAGCAGAGGGAGCTCTTCTTATTCTGAGCTGCAGTTCTCATTGTGATCAGCAGAGGGAGCTCTTGTTATACTGAGCTGCAGTTCCCATTGTGATAACCAGGGGAAGCTCTGGTTACACTGAGCTGCAGTTCTCATTGTGATCAGCAGAGGGAGCGCTGGTTAGACTGAGCTGCAGTTCTCATTGTGATCAGCAGAGGGAGCTCTGGTTATACTTAGCTGCAGTTCTCATTGTGATCAGCAGAGGGAGCTCTGGTTATACTTAGCTGCAGTTCTCATTGTGATCAGCAGAGGGAGCTCTGGTTATACTTAGCTGCAGTTCTCATTGTGAACAGCAGAGGGAGTTCTGGATATACAGAGCTGCAGTTCTCATTGTGGTCAGCAGAGGGAGCTCTAGTTACACTTAGCTGCAGTTCTCATTGTGATCAGCAGAGGGAGCGCTCGTTAAACTGAGCTGCAGTTCTCATTGTGATCAGCAGAGGGAGCTCTGGTTATACTGACCTGCAGTTCTCATTGTGATCAGCAGAGGGAGCGCTCGTTAAACTGAGCTGCAGTTCTCATTGTGATCAGCAGAAGAGCGCTGGTTATACTGAACTGCAGTTCTCATTGTGATCAGCAGGGGGGGCTGTGGTTATACTGAGCTGCAGTTCTCATTGTGATCAGCAGAGGGAGCGCTCGTTAAACTGAGCTGCAGTTCTCATTGTGATCAGCAGGGGGGGCTGTGGTTATACTGAGCAGCAGTTCTCATTGTGATCAGCAGAAGGAGCTCTCGTTATAGTGAGCTGCAGATCTCATTGTGATCAGCAGAGAGGGCTCTGGTTATGCTGACCTGCAGTTCTCATTGTGATCAGCAGAGGGAGCTCTTGTTAAACTGAGCTGCAGTTCTCATTGTGATCGGCAGAGGGAGCTCTGGTTACACTTAGCTGCAGTTCTCATTGTAATCAGCATAGGGAACTCTGGTTACCCTGAGCTGCAGTTCTCATTGTGATCAGCAGAGGAAGCTCTCGTTATACTGAGCTGCAGTTCTCATTGTGATCAGCAGAGGGAGCTCTGGTTATGCTGAGCTGCAGTTCTCATTGTGATCCGCAGAGGGAGCTCTGGATACACTGAGCTGCAGTACTCAATGTGATCAGCAGAGGGAGCTCTGGATATACTGAGCTGCAGTTCTCATTGTGATCAGCAGAGGGAGCTCTGGTTATACTTAGCTGCAGTTCTCATTGTGATCAGCAGAGGGAGCGCTGCTTATACTTAGCTGCAGTTCTCATTGTGATCAGCAGAGGGAGCTCTGGTTATACTGAGCTGCAGTTCTCATTGTGATCAGCAGGGGGAGCTCTGGATATACTGAGCTGCAGTTTTCAATGTGAACAGCAGAGGGAGCTCTGGTTATACTTAGCTGCAGTTCTCATTGTGATCAGCAGAGGGAGCTCTGGTTAGACTTTGCTGCAGTTCTCATTGTGAACAGCAGAGGGAGCACTCATTAAACTGAGCTGCAGTTCTCACTGTGATCAGCAGAGGGAGCTCTCGTTAAACTGAGCTGCAGTTCTCATTGTGATCAGCAGGGGGGGCTGTGGTTATAGTGAGCTGCAGATCTCATTGTAATCAGCAGAGAGGGCTCTGGTTATGCTGACCTGCAGTTCTCATTGTGATAAGCAGAGGGAGCTCTTGTTAAACTGAGCTGCAGTTCTCATTGTGATCAGCAGAGGGAGCTCTGGTTACACTTAGCTGCAGTTCTCATTGTGATCAGCAGAGGGAGCTCTGGTTATACTGAGCTGCAGTTCTCATTGTGATCATCAGAGGGAGCTCTGGTTACCCTGAGCTGCAGTTCTCATTGTGATCAGCAGAGGGAGCGCTCGTTATACTGAGCTGCAGTTCTCATTGTGATCAGCAGTGAGTGCTCTCGTTATCCTGAGCTGCAGTTCTCATTGTGATCCGCAGAGGGAGCTCTGGATATACTGAGCTGCAGTTCTCAATGTGATCAGCAGAGGGAGCTCTGGATATACTGAGCTGCAGTTCTCATTGTGATCAGCAGAGGGAGCTCTGGATATACTGAGCTGCAGTTCTCATTGTGATCAGCAGAGGGAGCTCTGGTTATACTGAGCTGCAGTTCTCAAAAGGAACAGCAGAGGGAGCTCTGGTTATATTTAGCTGCAGTTCTCCTTGTGATCAGCAGAGGAAGCTCTGGTTATACTTAGCTGCAGTTCTCATTGTGATCAGCAGAGGGAGCTCTGGGTAAACTGAGCTGCAGTTCTCATTGTGATCATCAGAGGGAGCTCTGGTTATACTGAGCTGCAGTTCTCAATGTGAACAGCAGAGGGAGCTATGGATATACTGAGCTGCAGTTCTCATTGTGATCAGCAGAGGGAGCGCTGGATAGACTTAGCTGCAGTTCTCATTGTGATCAGCAGAGGGAGCTCTCGTTAAACTGAGCTGCAGTTCTCATTGTGATCACCAGAGGGAGCGCTCAATACACTGAGCTGCAGTTCTCATTGTGATCAGCAGAGGGAGCTCTCGTTAAACTGAGCTGCAGTTCTCATTGTGATCACCAGAGGGAGCGCTCAATACACTGAGCTGCAGTTCTCATTGTGATCAGCAGAGGGAGCTCTGGTTACACTGAGCTGCAGTTCTTATTGTAATCAGCAGAGGGAGCGCTCGTTACATTGAGCTGCAGTTCTCATTGTGATCAGAAGAGGGAGCTCTCGTTAGACTGACCTGTAGTTCTCATTGTGATCAGCAGAGGGAGCTCTGGTTATACTGAGGTGCAGTTCTCATTGTGATCAGCAGAGGGAGCGCTGGTTATACTGAGCTGCAGTTCTCATTGTGCTCAGCAGAGGGAGCTCTCGTTATACTGACCTGTAGTTCTCATTGTGATCAGCAGAGGGAGCGCTCGTTAGACTGAGCTGCAGTTCTCATTGTGATCAGCAGAGGGAGCTCTGGTTACACTGAGCTGCAGTTCTTATTGTAATCAGCAGAGGGAGCGCTCGTTACATTGAGCTGCAGTTCTCATTGTGATCAGAAGATGGAGCTCTGGTTACGCTGACTTGCAGTTCTCAATGTCATCAGCAGAGGGAGCTCTGGTTATACTGAGCTGCAGTTCTCATTGTGATCAGCAGAGGGAGCTTTGGTTATACTGAGCTGCAGTTCTCATTGTGATCAGCAGAGGGAGCTTTGGTTACACTGAGCTGCAGTTTTCATTGTGATCAGCAGAGGGAGCTCTTGTTATTCTGAGCTGCAGTTCTCATTATGATCAGCAGAGGGAGCTCTAGTTATTCTGAGCTGCAGTTCCCATTGTGATAATCAGGGGAAGCTCTGGTTACACTGAGCTGCAGTTCTCATTGTGATCAGCAGAGGGAGCTCTGGTTATACTGAGCTGCAGTTCTCATTGTGATCAGTAGAGGGAGCGCTCATTAAACTGAGCTGAAGTTCCCATTGTGATCAGCAGAGGGAGGGCTGGTTAGACTGAGCTGCAGTTCTCATTGTGAGCAGCAGGGGGGGCTGTGGTTATACTGAGCTGCAGTTCTCATTATGATCAGCAGAGGGAGCTCTCGTTATAGTGAGCTGCAGATCTCATTGTGATCAGCAGAGGGAGCTCTGGTTATACTTAGCTGCAGTTCTCATTGTGATCAGCAGAGGGAGCTCTGGTTATACTTAGCTGCAGTTCTCATTGTGATCAGCAGAGGGAGCTCTGGTTATACTGAGCTGCAGTTCTCATTGTGATCAGTAGAGGGAGCGCTCATTAAACTGAGCTGAAGTTCCCATTGTGATCAGCAGAGGGAGGGCTGGTTAGACTGATCTGCAGTTCTCATTGTGAGCAGCAGGGGGGGCTGTGGTTATACTGAGCTGCAGTTCTCATTATGATCAGCAGAGGGAGCTCTCGTTATAGTGAGCTGCAGATCTCATTGTGATCAGCAGAGAGGGCTCTGGTTATGCTGACCTGCAGTTCTCATTGTGATCAGCAGAGGGAGCTCTGGTTATACTTAGCTGCAGTTCTCATTGTGATCAGCATAGGGAGCTCTCATTATACTGAGCTGCCGATCTAATTGTGATCAGCAGAGGGAGCTCTCGTTATACTGACCTGTAGTTCTCATTGTGATCAGCAGAGGGAGCTCTCGTTAGACTGAGCTGCAGTTCTCATTGTGATCAGCAGAGGGAGCTCTGGTTACACTGAGCTGCAGTTCTCATTGTGATCAGCAGAGGGAGCTCTGGTTACACTTAGCTGCAGTTCTTATTGTAATCAGCAGGGGGAGCTCTGGTTACACTTAGCTGCAGTTCTTATTGTAATCAGCAGGGGGAGCTCTGGTTACCCTGAGCTGCAGTTCTCATTGTGATCAGCAGAGGGAGCTCTGGTTACACTTAGCTGCAGTTCTTATTGTAATCAGCAGAGGGAGCTCTGGTTACACTTAGCTGCAGTTCTTATTGTAATCAGCAGGGGGAGCTCTGGTTACGCTGAGCTGCAGTTCTCATTGTGATCAGCAGAGGGACCTCTGGATATACTGAGCTGCAGTTCTCATTGTGATCAGAAGAGGGAGCTCTGGTTACGCTGAGCTGCAGTTCTCATTGTGATTAGCAGAGGGAGCTTTGGTTATACAGAGGTGCAGTTTTCATTGTGATCAGCAGAGGGAGCTCTTGTTATTCTGAGCTGCAGTTCTCATTGTGATCAGCAGAGGGAGCGCTGGTTACACTTAGCTGCAGTTCTTATTGTAATCAGCAGGGGGAGCTCTGGTTACCCTGAGCTGCAGTTCTCATTGTGATCAGCAGAGGGAGCTTTGGTTACGCTGAGCTGCAGTTCTCATTGTGATCAGCAGAGGGACCTCTGGATATACTGAGCTGCAGTTCTCATTGTGATCAGAAGAGGGAGCTCTGGTTACGCTGAGCTGCAGTTCTCATTGTGATTAGCAGAGGGAGCTTTGGTTATACAGAGGTGCAGTTTTCATTGTGATCAGCAGAGGGAGCTCTTGTTATTCTGAGCTGCAGTTCTCATTGTGATCAGCAGAGGGAGCGCTGGTTATACTGAGCTGCAGTTCTCATTGTGATCAGCAGAGAATGCTCTTGTTATACTGAGCTGCAGTTCTTATTGTGATCAGCAGAGGGAGCTCTCGTTATACTGTGCTGCAGTTCTCATTGTGATCAGCAGAGGGAGCGCAAGTTATACTGATCAGCAGAGAGTGCTCTCGTTATCCTGAGCTGCAGTTCTCATTGTTATGCGCAGAGGGAGCGCTGGATATACTGAGCTGCAGTTCTCATTGTGATCAGCAGAGGAAGCTCTGGTTAGACTGAGCTGCAGTTCACATTGTGATCAGCAGAGGGAGCTCTCGTTATACTGAGCTGCAGTTCTCATTGTGACCAGCAGGGGAAGCTCTGGTTATACTGAGCTGCAGTTCTCATTGTGATCAGCAGAGGCAGCTCTGGTTATACTGAGCTGCAGTTCTCATTGTGATCAGCAGAGGAAGCTCTGGTTAGACTGAGCTGCAGTTCACATTGTGATCAGCAGAGGGAGCTCTCGTTATACTGAGCTGCAGTTCTCATTGTGACCAGCAGGGGAAGCTCTGGTTATACTGAGCTGCAGTTCTCATTGTGATCAGCAGAGGCAGCTCTGGTAATACTGAGCTGTAGTTCTCAATGTGAACAGCAGAGGGAGCTCTGGATATACTGAGCTGCAGATCTCATTGTGATTAGCAGAGGGACCGCTGTTTAGACTTAGCTGCAGTTCTCATTGTGATCAGCAGAGGGAGCTCTGGTTATACTGAGCTGCAGTTCTCATTGTGATCAGCAGAGGGAGCTCTGGTTATACTGAGCTGCAGTTCTCATTGTGATCAGCAGAGGGAGCTCTGGTTATACTGAGCTGCAGTTCTCATTGTGATCAGCAGAGGGAGCTCTGATTATACTGAGCTGCAGTTTTCATTGTGATCAGCAGAGAATGGTCTCGTTATACTGAGCTGCAGTTCTCATTGTGATCAGCAGAGGGAGCGCTCGTTACATTGAGCTGCAGTTCTCATTGTGATCAGCAGAGGGAGCGCTCGTTATACTGAGCTGCAGTTCTCATTGTGATCAGCAGAGGGGGCTCTGGTTATACAGAGCTGCAGTTCCCATTGTAATCAGCAGAGGGAGCTCTCGTTATACTGAACTGCAGTTCTCATTGTGATCAGCAGAGGGAGCTCTCGTTATACTGAGCTGCAGTTCTCATTGTGATCAGCAGAGGGAGCTCTGGTAATACTTATCTGCAGTTCTCATTGTGATCAGCAGAGGGAGCTCTGGTTATACTGAGCTGCAGTTCTCATTGTGATCAGCAGAGGGAGCTCTCGTTATACTGAGATGCAGTTCTCATTGTGATCAGCAGAGGGAGCTTTGGTTATACTGAGCTGCAGTTCTCATTGTGATCAGCAGAGGGAGCTCTCGTTATACTGAGCTGCAGTTCCCATTGTGATCAGCAGAGGGAGCTCTGGTAATACTTATCTGCAGTTCTCATTGTGATCAGCAGAGGGAGCTCTGGTTATACTGAGCTGCAGTTCTCATTGTGATCAGCAGAGGGAGCTCTCGTTACACTGAGCTGCAGTTCTCATTGTGATCAGCAGAGGGAGCTCTCGTTATACTGAGCTGCAGTTCTCATTGTGATCAGCAGAGGGAGCTTTGGTTATACTGAGCTGCAGTTCTCATTGTGATCAGCAGAGGGAGCTTTGTTTATACTGAGCTGCAGTTCTCATTGTGATCAGCAGAGGGAGCTCTGGTTATACTTAGCTGCAGTTCTCATTGTGATCAGCAGAGGGAGCTCTGGTTAGACTGAGCTGCAGTTCTCATTGTGATCAGCAGAGGGAGCTTTGGTTATACTGAGCTGCAGTTCTCATTGTGATCAGCAGGGGGAGCTCTGGTTATACTGAGCTGCAGTTCTCATTGTGATCAGCAGGGGGAGCACTGGTTATACTGAGCTGCAGTTCTCATTGTGATCAGCAGAGGGAGCTCTGGTTACACTGAGCTGCAGTTCTCATTGTGATCAGCAGAGGGAGCTCTGGTTACACTGAGCTGCAGTTCTCATTGTGATCACCAGAGGGAGCTCTGGTTATGCTGAGCTGCAGTTCCCATTGTAATCAGCAGAGGAAGCTCTTGTTATACTGAGCTGCAGTTCTCAATGTGATCAGCAGAGGGAGCTCTGGATATACTGAGCTGCAGTTCTCATTGTGATCAGCAGAGGGAGCGCTCGTTATACTGATCAGCAGAGAGTGCTCTCGTTATCCTGAGCTGCAGTTCTCATTGTTATGCGCAGAGGGAGCGCTGGATATACTGAGCTGCAGTTCTCATTGTGATCAGCAGAGGAAGCTCTGGTTAGACTGAGCTGCAGTTCACATTGTGATCAGCAGAGGGAGCTCTCGTTATACTGAGCTGCAGTTCTCATTGTGACCAGCAGGGGAAGCTCTGGTTATACTGAGCTGCAGTTCTCAATGTGAACAGCAGAGGGAGCTCTGGATATACTGAGCTGCAGATCTCATTGTGATTAGCAGAGGGACCGCTGTTTAGACTTAGCTGCAGTTCTCATTGTGATCAGCAGAGGGAGCTCTGGTTATACTGAGCTGCAGTTCTCATTGTGATCAGCAGAGGGAGCTCTGGTTATACTGAGCTGCAGTTCTCATTGTGATCAGCAGAGGGAGCTCTGGTTATACTGAGCTGCAGTTCTCATTGTGATCAGCAGAGGGAGCGCTCGTTACATTGAGCTGCAGTTCTCATTGTGATCAGCAGAGGGAGCGCTCGTTATACTGAGCTGCAGTTCCCATTGTAATCAGCAGAGGGAGCTCTCGTTATACTGAACTGCAGTTCTCATTGTGATCAGCAGAGGGAGCTCTCGTTATACTGAGCTGCAGTTCTCATTGTGATCAGCAGAGGAAGCTCTAGTTATACTGAGCTGCAGTTCTCATTGTGATCAGCAGAGGAAGCTCTGGTTAGACTGAGCTGCAGTTCACATTGTGATCAGCAGAGGGAGCTCTCGTTATACTGAGCTGCAGTTCTCATTGTGACCAGCAGGGGAAGCTCTGGTTATACTGAGCTGCAGTTCTCAATGTGAACAGCAGAGGGAGCTCTGGATATACTGAGCTGCAGATCTCATTGTGATTAGCAGAGGGACCGCTGTTTAGACTTAGCTGCAGTTCTCATTGTGATCAGCAGAGGGAGCTCTGGTTATACTGAGCTGCAGTTCTCATTGTGATCAGCAGAGGGAGCTCTGGTTATACTGAGCTGCAGTTCTCATTGTGATCAGCAGAGGGAGCTCTGGTTATACTGAGCTGCAGTTCTCATTGTGATCAGCAGAGGGAGCGCTCGTTACATTGAGCTGCAGTTCTCATTGTGATCAGCAGAGGGAGCGCTCGTTATACTGAGCTGCAGTTCTCATTGTGATCAGCAGAGGGGGCTCTGGTTATACAGAGCTGCAGTTCCCATTGTAATCAGCAGAGGGAGCTCTCGTTATACTGAACTGCAGTTCTCATTGTGATCAGCAGAGGGAGCTCTCGTTATACTGAGCTGCAGTTCTCATTGTGATCAGCAGAGGGAGCTCTGGTAATACTTATCTGCAGTTCTCATTGTGATCAGCAGAGGGAGCTCTGGTAATACTTATCTGCAGTTCTCATTGTGATCAGCAGAGGGAGCTCTGGTTATACTGAGCTGCAGTTCTCATTGTGATCAGCAGAGGGAGCGCTCGTTATACTGAGCTGCAGTTCTCATTGTGATCAGCAGAGGGAGCTTTGGTTATACTGAGCTGCAGTTCTCATTGTGATCAGCAGAGGGAGCTCTCGTTATACTGAGCTGCAGTTCTCATTGTGATCAGCAGAGGGAGCTTTGGTTATACTGAGCTGCAGTTCTCATTGTGATCAGCAGAGGGAGCTTTGTTTATACTGAGCTGCAGTTCTCATTGTGATCAGCAGGGGGAGCTCTGGTTAGACTGAGCTGCAGTTCTCATTGTGATCAACAGAGGGAGCTCTGGTTATACTTAGCTGCAGTTCTCATTGTGATCAGCAGAGGGAGCTCTGGTTAGACTGAGCTGCAGTTCTCATTGTGATCAGCAGGGGGAGCACTGGTTACACTGAGCTGCAGTTCTCATTGTGATCAGCAGAGGGAGCTCTGGTTACACTGAGCTGCAGTTCTCATTGTGATCAGCAGAGGGAGCTCTGGTTACATTGAGCTGCAGTTCTCATTGTGATCAGCAGAGGGAGCTCTGGTTATGCTGAGCTGCAGTTCTCATTGTGATCAGCAGAGGGAGCTCTGGTTATACTGAGCTGCAGTTCTCATTGTGATCAGCAGAGGGAGCTCTCGTTATACTGAGCTGCAGTTCTCAATGTGATCAGCAGAGGGAGCTCTGGATATACTGAGCTGCAGTTCTCATTGTGATCAGCAGAGGGAGCGCTGGTTATACTGAACTGCAGTTCTCATTGTGATCAGCAGAGGGAGCTCTGGTTATACTGACCTGCAGTTCTCATTGTGATCAGCAGAGGGAGCTCTTGTTATACTGAGCTGCAGTTCTCATTGTGATCAGCAGAGGGAGCTCTGGATATACTGAGCTGCAGTTCTCATTGGGATCAGCAGGGGGAGCTCTCGTTAGACTGAGCTGCAGTTCTCATTGTGATCAGCAGAGGGAGCTCTCCTAATACTGAGCTGAAGTTCTCATTGTGATCAGCAGAGGGAGCGCTCAATACACTGAGCTGCAGTTCTCTTTGGGATCAGCAGGGGGAGCTCTCGTTATACTGAGCTGCAGTTCTTATTGTGATCAGCAGAGGGAGCTCTCGTTATACTGAGTTGCAGTTCCCATTGTAATCAGCAGAGGGAACACTCGTTAGTCTGAGCTGCAGTTCTCATTGTGATCAGCAGAGGGAGCGCTCAATACACTGAGCTGCAGTTCTCTTTGGGATCAGCAGGGGGAGCTCTCGTTATACTGACCTGTAGTTCTCATTGTGATCAGCAGAGGGAACACTCGTTAGTCTGAGCTGCAGTTCTCATTGTGATCAGCAGAGGGAGCTCTCGTTATACTGAACTGCAGTTCTCATTGTGATCAGCAGAGGGAGCTTTGGTTATAATGAGCTGCAGTTCTCATTGTGATCAGCAAAGGGAGCTCTCGTTAGACTGAGCTGCAGTTCCCATTGTAATCAGCAGAGGGAGCTCTGGTAATACTTATCTGCAGTTCTCATTGTGATCAGCAGAGGGAGCTCTGGTAATACTTATCTGCAGTTCTCATTGTGATAAGCAGAGGGAGCACTCGTTAGTCTGAGCTGCAGTTCTCATTGTGATCAGCAGAGGGGGCTCTGGTTATACAGAGCTGCAGTTCTCATTGTGATCAGCAGAGGGAGCTCTCGTTATACTGAACTGCAGTTCTAATTGTGATCAGCAGAGGGAGCTCTCGTTATACTAAGCTGCAGTTCTCATTGTGATCAGCAGAGGTAGCTTTGGTTATACTGAGCTGCAGTTCTCATTGTGATCAGCAGAGGGAGCTTTGGTTATACTGAGCTGTAGTTCTCATTGTGATCAGCAGAGGGAGCTCTGGTTATACTGAACTGCAGTTCTCATTGTGATCAGCAGAGGGAGCTCTCGTTATACTAAGCTGCAGTTCTCATTGTGATCAGCAGAGGGAGCTCTCGTTATACTAAGCTGCAGTTCTCATTGTGATCAGCAGAGGGAGCTTTGGTTATACTGAGCTGCAGTTCTCATTGTGATCAGCAGAGGGAGCTTTGGTTATACTGAGCTGTAGTTCTCATTGTGATCAGCAGAGGGAGCTTTGGTTATACTGAGCTGCAGTTCTCATTGTGATCAGCAGGGGGAGCTCTCGTTATACTAAGCTGCAGTTCTCATTGTGATCAGCAGAGGGAGCTCTGGTTATACTGAGCTGTAGTTCTCATTGTGATCAGCAGAGGGAGCTCTGCTTATACTGAGCTGCAGTTCTCATTGTGATCAGCAGAGGGAGCTCTGGTTATACGGAGCTGCAGTTCTCATTGTGATCAGCAGAGGGAGCGCTCGTTAAACTGAGCTGCAGTTCTCATTGTGATCAGCAGAGGGAGCTCTCGTTATACTGAGCTGCAGTTCCCATTGTAATCAGCAGAGGGAGCTCTCGTTATACTGAGCTGCAGTTCTCCTTGTAATCAGCAGAGGGAGCTCTGGTTATACTGAACTGCATTTCTCATTGTGATCAGCAGAGGGAGCGCTCAATACACTGAGCTGCAGTTCTCATTGGGATCAGCAGGGGGAGCTCTCGTTATACTGAGCTGCAGTTCCCATTGTAGTCAGCAGAGGAAGCTCTGGTCATGCTGACCTGTAGTTCTCATTGTGATCAGCAGGGGAGCTTTGGTTACGCTGAGCTGCAGTTCCCATTGTAATCAGCAGAGGGAGCTCTCGTTATACTGAACTGCAGTTCTCATTGTAATCAGCAGAGGGAGCTCTGGTTATACTGAGCTGCAGTTCTCATTGTGATCAGCAGAGGGAGCTCTGGTTACATTGACCTGCAGTTCTCATTGTGATCAGCAGAGGGAGCTTTGGTTACGCTGAGCTGCAGTTCTCATTGTGATCAGCAGAGGGAGCTTTGGTTATACTGAACTGCAGTTCTCATTGTGATCAGCAGAGGGAGCGCTCAATACACTGAGCTGCAGTTCTCATTGGGATCAGCAGAGGAAGCTCTGGTTATGCTGACCTGTAGTTCTCATTGTGATCAGCAGAGGGAGCTTTGGTTATACTGAGCTGCAGTTCTCCTTGTTATCAGCAGAGGGAACTCTTGTTATACTGAACTGCATTTCTCATTGTGATCAGCAGAGGGAGCGCTCAATACACTGAGCTGCAGTTCTCATTGGGATCAGCAGGGGGAGCGCTCGTTAGACTGAGCTGCAGTTCTCATTGTGATCAGCAGAGGAAGCTCTGGTTATACTTATCTGCAGTTCTCATTGTGATCAGCAGAGGGAGCACTCGTTAGTCTGAGCTGCAGTTCTCATTGTGATCAGCAGAGGGGGCTCTGGTTATACAGAGCTGCAGTTCCCATTGTAATCAGCAGAGGGAGCTCTGGTTATACCGAGCTGCAGTTCTCATTGTGATCAGCAGAGGGAGCTTTGGTTATAATGAGCTGCAGTTCCCATTGTAATCAGCAGAGGGAGCTCTCGTTAGACTGAGCTGCAGTTCTCATTGTGATCAGCAGAGGGAGCTCTGGTTACACTGAGCTGCAGTTCTCATTGTGATCAGCAGAGGGAGCTCTGGTTATACTGAGCTGCAGTTCTCATTGTGATCAGCAGAGGGAGCTTTGGTTATACTGAACTGCAGTTCTCATTGTGATCAGCAGAGGGAGCTCTCGTTAGACTGAGCTGCAGTTCTCATTGTGATCAGCAGAGGGAGCTCTGGTTATACTGAACTGCAGTTCTCATTGTGATCAGCAGAGGGAGCTCTCGTTAGACTGAGCTGCAGTTCTCATTGTGATCAGCAGAGGGAGCTCTGGTTATACTGAGCTGCAGTTCTCATTGTGATCAGCAGAGGGAGCTCTGGTTACATTGACCTGCAGTTCTCATTGTGATCAGCAGAGGGAGCTCTGGTTATGCTGAGCTGCAGTTCTCATTGTGATCAGCAGAGGGAGCTTTGGTTACGCTGAGCTGCAGTTCTCATTGTGATCAGCAGAGGGAGCTCTGGTTACATTGACCTGCAGTTCTCATTGTGATCAGCAGAGGGAGCTCTGGTTATACTGAGCTGCAGTTCTCATTGTGATCAGCAGAGGGAGCTTTGGTTACGCTGAGCTGCAGTTCTCATTGTGATCAGCAGAGGGAGCTTTGGTTACGCTGAGCTGCAGTTCTCATTGTGATCAGCAGAGGGAGCTTTGGTTACGCTGAGCTGCAGTTCTCATTGTGATCAGCAGAGGGAGCTCTGGTTATACTTAGCTGCAGTTCTCATTGTGATCAGCAGAGGGAGCTCTGGTTATACTGAGCTGCAGTTCTCATTGTGATCAGCAGAGGGAGCGCTCAATACACTGAGCTGCAGTTCTCATTGGGATCAGCAGGGGGAGCGCTCGTTAGACTGAGCTGCAGTTTTCATTGTGATCAGCAGAGGAAGCTCTGGTTATGCTGACCTGTAGTTCTCATTGTGATCAGCAGGGGGAGCTCTGGTTATACTTAGCTGCAGTTCTCATTGTGATCAGCAGAGGGAGCTCTTGTTATACTGAGCTGCAGTTCTCATTGTGATCAGCAGAGGGAGCTCTGGTTATACTTATCTGCAGTTCTCATTGTGATCAGCAGAGGGAGCACTCGTTAGTCTGAGCTGCAGTTCTCATTGTGATCAGCAGAGGGGGCTTTGGTTATAATGAGCTGCAGTTCCCATTGTAATCAGCAAAGGGAGCTCTCGTTAGACTGAGCTGCAGTTCTCATTGTGATCAGCAGAGGGAGCGCTGGTTATACTGAGCTGCAGTTCTCATTGTGATCAGCAGAGGGAGCTCTCGTTATACTGAGCTGCAGTTCTCAATGTGATCAGCAGAGGGAGCTCTGGATATACTGAGCTGCAGTTCTCATTGTGATCAGCAGAGGGAGCTCTGGTTATACTTAGCTGCAGTTCTCATTGTGATCAGCAGAGGGAGCTCTGGTTATACTGAGGTGCAGTTCTCATTGTGATCAGCAGGGGGAGCTCTGGTTACACTGAGCTGCAGTTCTCATTGTGATCAGCAGAGGGAGCTCTGGTTACACTGAGCTGCAGTTCTCATTGTGATCAGCAGAGGGAGCTTTGGTTATACTGAACTGCAGTTCTCATTGTGATCAGCAGAGGGAGCTCTCGTTAGACTGAGCTGCAGTTCTCATTGTGATCAGCAGAGGGAGCTCTGGTTATACTGAACTGCAGTTCTCATTGTGATCAGCAGAGGGAGCTCTCGTTAGACTGAGCTGCAGTTCTCATTGTGATCAGCAGAGGGAGCTCTCGTTATACTGAGCTGCAGTTCTCATTGGGATCAGCAGAGGAAGCTCTGGTTATGCTGACCTGTAGTTCTCATTGTGATCAGCAGAGGGAACTCTTGTTATACTGAACTGCATTTCTCATTGTGATCAGCAGAGGGAGCGCTCAATACACTGACCTGTAGTTCTCATTGTGATCAGCAGAGGGGGCTCTGTTTATACTTATCTGCAGTTCTCATTGTGATCAGCAGAGGGAGCACTCGTTAGTCTGAGCTGCAGTTCTCATTGTGATCAGCAGAGGGGGCTCTGGTTATACAGAGCTGCAGTTCCCATTGTAATCAGCAGAGGGAGCTCTGGTTATACCGAGCTGCAGTTCTCATTGTGATCAGCAGAGGGAGCTTTGGTTATAATGAGCTGCAGTTCCCATTGTAATCAGCAGAGGGAGCTCTCGTTAGACTGAGCTGCAGTTCTCATTGTGATCAGCAGAGGGAGCTTTGGTTACGCTGAGCTGCAGTTCTCATTGTGATCAGCAGAGGGAGCTCTGGTTATACTGAGCTGCAGTTCTCATTGTGATCAGCAGAGGGAGCTCTCGTTAGACTGAGCTGCAGTTCTCATTGTGATCAGCAGAGGGAGCTCTCGTTATACTGAGCTGCAGTTCTCATTGGGATCAGCAGAGGGAGCTCTCGTTAGACTGAGCTGCAGTTCTCATTGTGATCAGCAGAGGAAGCTCTGGTTATGCTGACCTGTAGTTCTCATTGTGATCAGCAGAGGGGGCTCTGGTTATACTTATCTGCAGTTCTCATTGTGATCAGCAGAGGAAGCTCTGGTTATACTGAGCTGCAGTTCTCATTGTGATCAGCAGAGGGAGCTCTTGTTATACTGAGCTGCAGTTCTTATTGTGATCAGCAGAGGGAGCTCTTGTTAGACTGAGCTGCAGTTCTCACTGTGATCAGCAGAGGGAGCGCTCGTTAGACTGAGCTGCAGTTCTCACTGTGATCAGCAGGTGGAGCTCTTGTTAAACGCCTGCAGTTCTCAGTTGTATTCAGCAGAGGGCGCGCTAGCATTACACATTACACACGCTAATCCTGCGGCTGCTTTTTTCCGACATCAATGAACGTCTCTATGGTTTCCTCCGCCGAACCGAAACTACAGCAAGGAAAACAACTAGATGTGTCAGTTCGGCGGCGTGACGTCATCACCGGGATACGGAGGAAGATCTTGAAGGGGTCGGTGGCCGGGACCGGAGATATGGGCAAGAAGCACAAGAAACACAAAGGAGACAAACCGCGGGGGGAGAGAGCGGAGACACGTGAGTGACACAGGGGGCGGCGGAGGCACGTGACCCTGCGACCCCCGACAGCGAAGACCGCCGGCAGAGGAGACCTGGGTGGGCAGACGCAGGTGGCGGTCAGCCCGTAGCCATTCATCCATATATATATAGCGGACCCCTCTATTAGCTGTGTATATAGCGGACCCCTCTATTAGCTGTGTATATAGCGGACCGCTCTATTAGCTGTGTATATAGCGGACCCCTCTATTAGCTGTGTATATAGCGGACCCCTCTATTAGCTGTGTATATAGCGGACCCCTCTATTAGCTGTGTATATAGCGGACCCCTCTATTAGCTGTGTATATAGCGGACCCCTCTATTAGCTGTGTGTGTATATAGCGGACCGCTCTATTAGCTGTGTATATAGCGGACCGCTCTATTAGCTGTGTATATAGCGGACCCCTCTATTAGCTGTGTGTGTATATAGCGGACCCCTCTATTAGCTGTGTATATAGCGGACCCCTCTATTAGCTGTGTATATAGCGGACCCCTCTATTAGCTGTGTATATAGCGGACCACTCTATTAGCTGTGTATATAGCGGACCCCTCTATTAGCTGTGTATATAGCGGACCCCTCTATTAGCTGTGTATATAGCGGACCCCTCTATTAGCTGTATATATAGCGGACCCCTCTATTAGCTGTATATATAGCGGACCACTCTATTAGCTGTGTATATAGCGGACTCCTCTATTAGCTGTATATATAGCGGACCACTCTATTAGCTGTGTATATAGCGGACCCCTCTATTAGCTGTATATATAGCGGACCACTCTATTAGCTGTGTATATAGCGGACCACTCTATTAGCTGTGTATATAGCGGACCCCTCTATTAGCTGTGTATATAGCGGACCCCTCTATTAGCTGTATATATAGCGGACCACTCTATTAGCTGTGTATATAGCGGACCCCTCTATTAGCTGTGTATATAGCGGACCCCTCTATTAGCTGTATATATAGCGGACCACTCTATTAGCTGTGTATATAGCGGACCACTCTATTAGCTGTATATATAGCGGACCACTCTATTAGCTGTGTATATAGCGGACCACTCTATTAGCTGTGTATATAGCAGACCACTCTATTAGCTGTGTATATAGCGGACCACTCTATTAGCTGTGTATATAGCGGACCCCTCTATTAGCTGTGTATATAGCGGACCCCTCTATTAGCTGTGTATATAGCGGACCCCTCTATTAGCTGTGTATATAGCGGACCACTCTATTAGCTGTGTATATAGCGGACCACTCTATTAGCTGTGTATATAGCGGACCCCTCTATTAGCTGTGTATATAGCGGACCCCTCTATTAGCTGTGTATATAGCGGACCCCTCTATTAGCTGTGTATATAGCGGACCACTCTATTAGCTGTGTATATAGCGGACCCCTCTATTAGCTGTGTATATAGCGGACCCCTCTATTAGCTGTGTATATAACAAACCACTATTAGCTGTGTATATAGCGGACCCCTCTATTAGTTGTGTATATAGCGGACCCCTCTATTAGCTGTGTATATAGCGGACCCCTCTATTAGCTGTGTATATAGCGGACCCCTCTATTAGCTGTGTATATAGCGGACCACTCTATTAGCTGTGTATATAGCGGACCACTCTATTAGCTGTGTATATAGCGGACCACTCTATTAGCTGTGTATATAGCGGACCCCTCTATTAGCTGTGTATATAGCGGACCACTCTATTAGCTGTGTATATAGCGGACCACTCTATTAGCTGTGTATATAGCGGACCACTCTATTAGCTGTGTATATAGCGGACCACTCTATTAGCTGTGTATATAGCGGACCACTCTATTAGCTGTGTATATAGCGGACCCCTCTATTAGCTGTGTATATAGCGGACCACTCTATTAGCTGTGTATATAGCGGACCACTCTATTAGCTGTGTATATAGCGGACCACTCTATTAGCTGTGTATATAGCGGACCCCTCTATTAGCTGTGTATATAGCGGACCCCTCTATTAGCTGTGTATATAGCGGACCCCTCTATTAGCTGTGTATATAGCGGACCCCTCTATTAGCTGTGTATATAGCGGACCCCTCTATTAGCTGTGTGTGTATATAGCGGACCCCTCTATTAGCTGTGTATATAGCGGACCCCTCTATTAGCTGTGTATATAGCGGACCCCTCTATTAGCTGTGTATATAGCGGACCCCTCTATTAGCTGTGTATATAGCGGACCACTCTATTAGCTGTGTATATAGCGGACCCCTCTATTAGCTGTGTATATAGCGGACCCCTCTATTAGCTGTGTATATAGCGGACCACTCTATTAGCTGTGTATATAGCGGACCCCTCTATTAGCTGTGTATATAGCGGACCCCTCTATTAGCTGTATATATAGCGGACCCCTCTATTAGCTGTATATATAGCGGACCACTCTATTAGCTGTGTATATAGCGGACCCCTCTATTAGCTGTATATATAGCGGACCACTCTATTAGCTGTGTATATAGCGGACCCCTCTATTAGCTGTATATATAGCGGACCACTCTATTAGCTGTGTATATAGCGGACCACTCTATTAGCTGTGTATATAGCGGACCCCTCTATTAGCTGTGTATATAGCGGACCCCTCTATTAGCTGTATATATAGCGGACCACTCTATTAGCTGTGTATATAGCGGACCCCTCTATTAGCTGTGTATATAGCGGACCCCTCTATTAGCTGTATATATAGCGGACCACTCTATTAGCTGTGTATATAGCGGACCACTCTATTAGCTGTATATATAGCGGACCACTCTATTAGCTGTGTATATAGCGGACCACTCTATTAGCTGTGTATATAGCGGACCACTCTATTAGCTGTGTATATAGCGGACCACTCTATTAGCTGTGTATATAGCGGACCACTCTATTAGCTGTGTATATAGCGGACCCCTCTATTAGCTGTGTATATAGCGGACCCCTCTATTAGCTGTGTATATAGCGGACCCCTCTATTAGCTGTGTATATAGCGGACCACTCTATTAGCTGTGTATATAGCGGACCACTCTATTAGCTGTGTATATAGCAGACCCCTCTATTAGCTGTGTATATAGCGGACCCCTCTATTAGCTGTGTATATAGCGGACCACTCTATTAGCTGTGTATATAGCGGACCCCTCTATTAGCTGTGTATATAGCGGACCCCTCTATTAGCTGTGTATATAACAAACCACTATTAGCTGTGTATATAGCGGACCCCTCTATTAGCTGTGTATATAGCGGACCCCTCTATTAGCTGTGTATATAGCGGACCCCTCTATTAGCTGTGTATATAGCGGACCCCTCTATTAGCTGTGTATATAGCGGACCACTCTATTAGCTGTGTATATAGCGGACCACTCTATTAGCTGTGTATATAGCGGACCCCTCTATTAGCTGTGTATATAGCGGACCACTCTATTAGCTGTGTATATAGCGGACCACTCTATTAGCTGTGTATATAGCGGACCACTCTATTAGCTGTGTATATAGCGGACCACTCTATTAGCTGTGTATATAGCGGACCCCTCTATTAGCTGTGTATATAGCGGACCACTCTATTAGCTGTGTATATAGCGGACCACTCTATTAGCTGTGTATATAGCGGACCACTCTATTAGCTGTGTATATAGCGGACCACTCTATTAGCTGTGTATATAGCGGACCCCTCTATTAGCTGTGTATATAGTGGACCCCTCTATTAGCTGTGTATATAGCGGACCACTCTATTAGCTGTGTACATAGCGGACCCCTCTATTAGCTGTGTATATAGCGGACCCCTCTATTAGCTGTGTATATAACAAACCACTATTAGCTGTGTATATAGCGGACCCCTCTATTAGTTGTGTATATAGCGGACCCCTCTATTAGCTGTGTATATAGCGGACCCCTCTATTAGCTGTGTATATAGCGGACCCCTCTATTAGCTGTGTATATAGCGGACCCCTCTATTAGCTGTGTATATAGCGGACCACTCTATTAGCTGTGTATATAGCGGACCACTCTATTAGCTGTGTATATAGCGGACCACTCTATTAGCTGTGTATATAGCGGACCACTCTATTAGCTGTGTATATAGCGGACCCCTCTATTAGCTGTGTATATAGCGGACCACTCTATTAGCTGTGTATATAGCGGACCACTCTATTAGCTGTGTATATAGCGGACCCCTCTATTAGCTGTGTATATAGCGGACCACTCTATTAGCTGTGTATATAGCGGACCACTCTATTAGCTGTGTATATAGCGGACCCCTCTATTAGCTGTGTATATAGCGGACCCCTCTATTAGCTGTGTATATAACAAACCACTATTAGCTGTGTATATAGCGTATCCCTCTATTAGTTGTGTATATAGCGGACCCCTCTATTAGCTGTGTATATAGCGTATCCCTCTATTAGTTGTGTATATAGCGGACCACTCTATTAGCTGTGTATATAGCGGACCACTCTATTAGCTGTGTATATAGCGGACCCCACTATTAGTTGTGTATATATAGCGGACCCCACTATTAGCTGTATACACAGCTAATAGTGGGGTCCTCTATATATACACAACTAATAGTGGGGTCCGCTATATACACAGATAATAGAGGGATCCGCTATATATTCACAGCTAATACTGGGGTCCGCTATATACACACACAGATAATAGAGGGGTCCGCTATATATACACCGCTAATAGAGGGGTCCGCTATATATATACACAGCTAATAGTGGGGTCCGTGTGTGTGTATATAGCGGACCCCACTATTAGCTGTGTGTGTATATAGCAGACCCCTCTATTAGGTGTGTATATAGCGGACCCCTCTATTAGCTGTGTATATAGCGGACCCCACTATTAGCTGTGTGTGTATATAGCGGACCCCACTATTAGCTGTGTGTGTATATAGCGGACCCCACTATTAGCTGTGTGTATATAGCGGACCCCACTGTTAGCTGTGTGTGTATATAGCGGACCCCACTATTAGCTGTGTGTGTGTATATAGCGGACCCCTCTATTAGCTGTGTATAAATAGCGGACCCCTCTATTAGCTGTGTGTGTATATAGCGGACCCCACTATTAGCTGTGTGTATATAGCGGACCCCACTATTAGCTGTGTGTGTATATAGCGGACCCCACTATTAGCTGTGTGTATATAGCGGACCCCACTATTAGCTGTGTATATATAGCGGACCCCTCTATTAGCTGTGTGTGTATATAGCGGACCCCTCTATTAGCGGTGTATATATAGTGGACCCCTCTATTATCTGTGTGTGTATATAGCGGACCCCTGTATTAGCTGTGCGTGTATATAGCGGACCCCTCTATTAGCTGTGTGTGTATATAGCGGACCCCTCTATTAGCTGTGTGTGTATATAGCGGACCCCACTATTAGCTGTGTGTGTATATAGCGGACCCCTCTATTAGCTGTGTATATATAGCGGACCCCTCTATTAGCTGTGTGTGTATATAGCGGACCCCTGTATTAGCTGTGCGTTTATATAGCGGACCCCTCTATTAGCTGTGTGTGTATATAGCGGACCCCTCTATTAGCTGTGTGTGTATATAGCGGACCCCACTATTAGCTGTGTGTGTATATAGCGGACCCCACTATTAGCTGTGTGTGTATATAGCGGACCCCACTATTAGCTGTGTGTGTATATAGCGGACCCCTCTATTAGCTGTGTATATATAGCGGACCCCTCTATTAGCTGTGTGTGTATATAGCGGACCCCACTATTAGCTGTGTGTATATAGCGGACCTCACTATTAGCTGTGTGTGTATATAGCGGACCACACTATTAGCTGTGTGTGTGTATATAGCGGACCCCTCTATTAGCTGTGTGTGTATATAGCGGACCCCTCTATTAGCTGTGTGTGTATATAGCGGACCCCTCTATTAGCTGTGTGTGTATATAGCGGACCCCTCTATTAGCTGTGTGTGTATATAGCGGGCCCCTCTATTAGCTGTGTGTGTATATAGCGGACCCCTCTATTAGCTGTGTGTGTATATAGCGGGCCCCTCTATTAGCTGTGTGTGTATATAGCGGACCCCTCTATTAGCTGTGTGTGTATATAGCGGACCCCTCTATTAGCTGTGTTTGTATATAGCGGACCCCTCTATTAGCTGTGTTTTGTATATAGCGGACCCCTCTATTAGCTGTGTGTGTATATAGCGGACCCCTCTATTAGCTGTGTGTGTATATAGCGGACCCCACTATTAGCTGTGTGTGTATATAGCGGACCCCACTATTAGCTGTGTGTGTATATAGCGGACCCCACTATTAGCTGTGTGTATATAGCGGACCCCTCTATTAGCTGTGTGTGTATATAGCGGACCCCTCTATTAGCTGCGTGTGTATATAGCGGACCCCTCTATTAGCTGCGTGTGTATATAGCGGACCCCTCTATTAGCTGCGTGTGTATATAGCGGACCCCTCTATTAGCTGCGTGTGTATATAGCGGACCCCTCTGTTGCTTATACGTTTCATTTTTTCTTCCTTCTTAGAATACGTGGAGAAACCATTGAAGCTTGTGTTGAAAGTGGGCACTGGAGAGGTGAAGGAGCTTTCCACGGCCCGAGCTGCCGCCCTGCCACAAAGCTTCCACGAAGACAAGGCAGACCACGAGAAGCACAAGGATAAGAAGAAGAAGAAAAAGAAGAAAAATGAGAAAGTCGCAGCTCCTGAGGAAAAGAAGAAGAAGAAGGTCAGTTGCATTAGACTAGCTTTTTCCTCTGCATACAGTAACCTATAGTATATCACAAACGTTAGTACACCCCCCCCTACATTTTTGTCAATATTTTATTTTTTTTTTCTTGGAACAACACTGCAGATCTGACACTTTGCTACAATGTACAATAGTCCGTGTGCAGCTTGTATAACAGTGTAAATTTGGTGTCCTCCTAAATAGTAATGTCGAAACCACTGGCAACAAAAGTGAGTACACGCCAAAGTGAAAATGGCCAAATTGTGTGTAAAGTTTCTGTGTGGCCACCATTATTTTCAAGCATGCCATATCTCTTTCGGGCGTAGAGTTCACTAGAGCTTCACAGGAGTCACTGGATCCTCGTCCATCCTCCATGATGACATCATGGAGCTGATGGATGTTACAGACCTTGCGCTCCTCCACCTTCCGTTTGAGGATGCTGCACAGAGGGTCAGTAGGGTTTAGGTGTGGAGACCTACTTAGCCAGACTAGCACCTTTACCCTCGGTTTCTGGGGCAGGCAGTGGTGGTCTTGGAGGTGTTTGGGGTTGTTATCATGTTGGAATATGAATGGAGGGGATCATGCTCTGCTCAGTATCGTACATCACATGTTGGCATTCATGTTCCCATAATGAACTGTAGGTCCGCACAGCTGGCAGCACTTATGCAGCCCCAAACCATGACACTCCCACCACCATGCCTGACTGTAGGCAGGACACACTTCTTCCAGTAATCCATGTTGATAGCTACTGTTTGCAGGCGTTTTTGTACATCATCCTTAAAAGAGGCTTCCTTCTGGGACAACAGACCAATGTGATGCAGTGTGCAGCAGGTCGTCTGAACACTGACAGGGTTTAGACATTAATGGCTGTGTGTTGAGTTATTTTTGTTGCCAGTGGTTTCGACACTATTTAGGAGGACACCAAATTTACACTGTTATACAAGCTGCACACGGACTATTGTACATTATATCAAAGTGTCTAATCTTCAGTGCTGTCCCAAATGAGGGATGTACTCACTATTGTGATGACCTTCCAATATTATGTAGTAAATTATTTTTTTGAGGCACAGTAAAGATTCAGCAAATAACTTTGTGTGTTATGAAATTTTTTTTTTATGTAATAAAATTATAAGTCTTCAAAATATAAGGGAAAATCGCGGCAGAAATAACTTGCAGATTTTGTTTGTAGATTTGTCAGTGGTATTATATTCAATTCTACAACATCAGCAAAAGATTTTTCTTTGTCGCTCCATTGGGAGACCCAGACAATTGGGTGTATAGGCTATGCCTCCGGAGGCCACACAAAGCACTACACTAAAAGTGTAAAGCCCCTCCCCTTCTGCCTATACACCCCCCGTGCTCACGGGCTCCTCAGTTTTTATGCTTTGTGCGAAGGAGGCAGACATCCACGCATAAGCTCCACAACTTAGTCAGCAGCAGCTGCTGACTAGGTCGGATGGAAGAAAAGAGGGCCCATAACAGGGCCCCCGGCATGCTCCCTTCTCACCCCACTTTGTCGGCGGTGTTGTTAAGGTTGAGGTACCCATTGCGGGTACACAGGCAGGAGCCACATGCTGTTTTCCTTCCCCATCCCTTAATGGGCTCTGGGTGAAGTGGGGTCCGGATCGGTCTCCAGGCACTGGGACCGTGCTCCCTCCGCAGCCCCTGGGAATCTGCAGGATAGGAGCTGGGTATCGTCAGGGACAAGGCCCTGCTGCTATGAGGTACTCTGTGTCCCCGTGGGGACCGCGCATGGAGCGCTGGTGCCATACACATTACAGCACTGCTGGGTGTGTTAGTGCGCCGGGGACTACCGCGCATGGAGCGCTTGTGCCATACACACTGCAGCACTGCTGGGTGTGTTAGTGCGCCGGGGACTGCCGCGCTTATTGCCGGCCGCGCTTATAACTTTAGTCCCCGGCTTCTGCGGCCTAGTGTCGCATATTCCCGCCCACAGGCCTGCCAGTCAGGGGAAGGGCGGGACGCTGCACAGATCGTCAGCGCTGAGGGCTGGAGCATACATTAGTATCCTCCTCCCCCCTCACTCAGTTCACTGGGGCACTAGATTCCCGCACTTTTCTTGGGCACGCCCACGGTCCCCTCCTCCCCACAGAACGCCGGCAGCCATTCCTGTCAGCGATTCAGACGCTGGAGAGGAGAGACAACACAGGGAGACCCAGGCAGGGAATCTGGTGATCACACAACCGCTCTGAGCGGTCGGTAAGCAGCACCTGTGGTGCTGGCCCCACTGAGTACCGAAGTGTATATATATATATATATATATATATATATATATATATATATATATATATATATATATATATATATATATATATATATATATATATATAGGCTTATAGGCTATACATTTGCACTGTACGGTCGCTCTGTTGATTTTTGGCTATATACCCTCCTGGTTGTTCTCAGAGGAGACAACATGTCAGCCGCAAAAAGCAAGGGTGCCAAAGCACAGGCTTACTTTGCAACCTGTACCTAATGTACAGCTGTACTACCGGCAGGTTCCACTGACCCTCAT
Organism: Anomaloglossus baeobatrachus; assembly: GCF_048569485.1. NCBI lineage: Eukaryota > Metazoa > Chordata > Amphibia > Anura > Aromobatidae > Anomaloglossus > Anomaloglossus baeobatrachus. Next base: position 157,304,087 of record NC_134362.1, read on the forward strand.
TGTGTGCAATGCTCGGCCCCTGTGGCACTTACTCAGCCGGAGCCTCTGCGACTGGTGGCCCAGGTGGAACCACCTGCTACCACTGTCCAGGTGACAGGGACGGAGTTTGCAGCCTTTGCTGACAAACTGTCTGAGAGTATGGATAAATGGTCTGCTAAAATACTGGAAGCATTGCAGTCCAGACCGGTGATTCAGGCCCCGGGCTCTATCCAATCCTTGACCCCTGGAACAGCAAAGTGCCCCGGGGGTAAACCATAGGTCCCAGGGTGAGGTCTCTGACACGGACCGCAGTCCCAGGCCGCCCAAGCGGGGTCGCTGGGAAATTCCCTCCACTTCATCACACTGTTCAGGGTCCCAGCAGGGGGACTCTCTGGAGGATGAAGCGGAGGTCTCAGATCAGGATTCTGATACTGAAGCCGCTCTCAACCTAGATACACCTGAAGGTGACGCTATAGTGAATGACCTTATAGCGACCATCAATCAGGTGTTGGATATTTCTCCCCCAGCTCCCCCAATTGAGGAGTCTGCTTCTCAGGAGAAATTCCGTTTCAGGTTTCCAAAGCGTACATTAAATATGTTTCTGGATCACTCTGACTTCAGAGAGGCAATCCAGAAAAACCGAGACTGTCCAGACAAGCGTTTTTCCAAGCGCCTTAAGGACACACGTTATCCCTTCCCCCCCGAGGTTGTCAAGGGCTGGACTCAGTGTCCTAAGGTGGATCCTCCAATCTCCAGACTGGCGGCCAGATCCATAGTTGCAGTGGAAGATGGGGCTTCACTCAAAGATGCCACTGACAGACAGATGGAGCTCTGGTTGAAATCTATCTATGAAGCTATCGGCGCGTCTTTTGCTCCAGCATTCGCAGCCGTATGGGCACTCCAAGCTATCTCAGCTTCTCAGGCGCAGATTAATGCAGTAACACGTACATCTGCCCCGCAAGTGGTGTCCCTAACCAATCAGGCGTCGGCGTTTGCGTCCTACGCCATTAATGCTGTCCTGGACTCTGCGAGCCGTACGGCGGTAGCATCCGCCAATTCGGTGGCAGTCCGCAGGGCCATGTGGCTACGTGAATGGAAGGCAGACTCTGCTTCCAAAAAGTTCTTAACCGGTTTGCCATTGTCTGGCGACCGCTTGTTTGGTGAGCGATTGGATGAAATCATTAAACAATCCAAGGGAAAGGATTCATCCTTACCCCAGTCCAAACCAAACAGACCTCAACCACGGAAGGTACAATCGAGGTTTCGGTCCTTTCGGACCGCGGGCAGGTCTCAATTTTCCTCGTCCAAAAGGCCTCAGAAAGATCAGAGGAACTCCGATGCATGGCGGTCTAAGTCACGTCCTAAAAAGACCGCCGGAGGAACCTCTCCCAAAGCGGCCTCCTCATGACTTTCGGCCTCCTCAAACCGCATCCTCGGTCGGTGGCAGGCTCTCCCGCTTTTGCGACGCCTGGCTGCCACAGGTACAAGACCGATGGGTGAGAGACATTCTATCTCACGGTTACAGGATAGAGTTCAGCTCTCGTCCTCCGACTCGTTTCTTCAGAACATCTCCGCCCCCCGACAGAGCCGAGGCTCTTATGCAGGCGGTGGGCACCCTGAAGGCGGAAGGAGTGGTGATCCCTGTTCCTCTTCAGCAACGGGGTCACGGTTTTTACTCCAACTTGTTCGTGGTGCCAAAAAAGGACGGATCCTTCCGTCCCGTTCTGGACCTAAAGCTGCTCAACAAGCATGTGAAAACCAGGCGGTTCCGGATGGAATCGCTCCGCTCCGTCATCGCCTCAATGTCCCAAGGAGATTTCCTGGCATCAATAGACATCAAAGATGCTTATCACCACGTACCGATTGCACCAGAGCATCAGCGCTTCCTGCGCTTCGCCATAGGGGACGAACACCTTCAGTTCGTGGCACTGCCTTTTGGCCTGGCGACAGCCTCACGGGTCTTCACCAAGGTCATGGCAACAGTGGTGTCAATCCTACACTCTCAGGGACACTCGGTGATCCCTTACTTGGACGATCTCCTTGTCAAGGCACCCTCTCAAGGGGCATGCCAACACAGCCTGAACATTGCTCTGGAAACTCTCCAGAGATTCGGGTGGATCATCAATTTTCCAAAGTCAAATCTGACACCGGCCCAATCACTGACATATCTTGGCATGGAGTTTCATACTCTCTCAGCGATAGTGAAGCTTCCGCTGAACAAACAGCGTTCACTACAGACAGGGGTGCAATCTCTCCTTCATGGTCAGTCACACCCCCTGAGGCGCCTCATGCACTTCCTAGGGAAGATGGTGGCAGCAATGGAGGCAGTTCCTTTTGCGCAGTTTCATCTGCGCCAACTTCAATGGGACATTCTCCGCAAATGGGACAGGAAGTCGACGTCCCTCGACAGGAACGTCTCCCTTTCTCGGGCAGCCAAAGCTTCCCTTCAGTGGTGGCTCCTCCCCACTTCTCTGTCGAAGGGGAAATCCTTCCTGCCCCCATCCTGGGCGGTGGTCACGACGGACGCGAGCCTGTCAGGGTGGGGAGCGGTCTTTCTCCACCACAGGGCTCAGGGGACTTGGACTCAGAGTCCTCCCTTCAGATCAATGTTCTGGAGATAAGGGCAGTGTATCTTGCCCTAAAGGCGTTCCAGCCGTGGCTGGAAGGCAAACAGATCCGAATTCAGTCGGACAACTCCACAGCGGTGGCATACATCAACCACCAAGGCGGGACACGCAGTCGGCAAGCCTTCCAGGAAGTTCGGCGGATTCTGCTGTGGGTGGAAGCCACAGCCTCCACCATATCCGCAGTTCACATCCCGGGCGTAGAAAACTGGGAAGCAGACTTTCTCAGTCGTCAGGGCATGGACGCAGGGGAATGGTCCCTTCACCCGGACGGGTTTCAGGAGATCTGTTGCCGCTGGGGCATGCCGGACGTCGACCTAATGGCGTCACGGCACAACAACAAGGTCCCGACATTCATGGCACGGTCTCAAGATCCCAGAGCTCTGGCGGCAGACGCCTTAGTTCAGGATTGGTCGCAGTTTCAGCTCCCTTATGTGTTTCCTCCTCTGGCACTGTTGCCCAGAGTGTTACGCAAGATCAGGGCCGACTGCCGCCGCGCCATCCTCGTCGCTCCAGACTGGCCGAGGAGGTCGTGGTACCCGGATCTGTGGCATCTCACGGTCGGCCAACCGTGGGCACTACCAGACCGACCAGACTTGCTGTCTCAAGGGCCGTTTTTCCATCTGAATTCTGCGGCCCTCAACCTGACTGTGTGGCCATTGAGTCCTGGATCCTAGCGTCTTCAGGGTTATCTCAAGAGGTCATTGCCACTATGAGACAGGCTAGGAAACCAACGTCCGCCAAGATCTACCACAGGACGTGGAAAATATTCCTGTCGTGGTGCTCTGCTCAGGGTTTTTCTCCCTGGCCGTTTACCTTGCCCACTTTTCTGTCCTTCCTTCAATCCGGATTGGAAAAGGGTTTGTCGCTCGGCTCCCTTAAGGGACAAGTCTCTGCGCTCTCTGTGTTTTTTCAGAAGCGCCTAGCCAGACTTCCACAGGTACGCACGTTCCTGCAGGGGGTTTGTCACATCGTCCCTCCTTACAAGCGTCCGTTAGAACCCTGGGATCTGAACAGGGTGCTGATGGTTCTTCAGAAACCACCGTTCGAGCCAATGAGGGATATTTCTCTCTCACGCCTTTCGCAGAAGGTGGTTTTCCTAGTAGCAGTCACTTCACTTCGGAGAGTGTCTGAGCTAGCAGCGTTGTCGTGCAAAGCCCCTTTCCTGGTGTTTCACCAGGACAAGGTGGTTCTGCGTCCGGTTCCGGAATTTCTCCCTAAGGTGGTATCCCCCTTTCATCTCAATCAGGATATCTCCTTACCCTCTTTTTGTCCTCATCCGGTTCACCAATGTGAAAAGCATTTGCACTTGTTAGATCTGGTGAGAGCACTCAGATTCTACATTTCTCGTACGGCGCCCCTGCGCCGCTCGGATTCACTCTTTGTCCTTGTCGCTGGCCAGCGTAAAGTGATACAAGCTTCCGAATCAACCCTGGCTCGGTGGATCAAGGAACCAATTCTCGAGGCTTATCGTTCCTCGGGGCTTCCGGTTCCCTCAGGGCTGAAGGCCCATTCTACCAGGGCCGTGGGAGCGTCCTGGGCTTTGCGGCACCAGGCTACGGCTCAGCAGGTGTGTCAGGCGGCTACCTGGTCGAGCCTGCACACTTTCACGAAACACTATCAGGTGCATACCTATGCTTCGGCAGATGCCAGCCTAGGTAGACGAGTCCTTCAGGCGGCGGTTGCCCACCTGTAGGACGGAGCCGGTTGCGGCTCTATTATGAGGTATTATTTACCCACCCAGGGACTGCTTTTGGACGTCCCAATTGTCTGGGTCTCCCAATGAAGCGACAAAGAAGAAGGGAATTTTGTTTACTTACCGTAAATTCCTTTTCTTCTAGCTCCAATTGGGAGACCCAGCACCCGCCCCTGTTTTTGGTGTACACATGTTGTTCATGTTGAATGGTTTCAGTTCTCCGATATTCCTTCGGATTGAATTTACTTTAAACCAATTTATAATTTTTTCCTCCTTCCTGCTTTTGCACCAAAACTGAGGAGCCCGTGAGCACGGGGGGTGTATAGGCAGAAGGGGAGGGGCTTTACACTTTTAGTGTAGTGCTTTGTGTGGCCTCCGGAGGCATAGCCTATACACCCAATTGTCTGGGTCTCCCAATTGGAGCTAGAAGAAAAGGAATTTACGGTAAGTAAACAAAATTCCCTTCTTTTGATCCATTTCACAGAATGAAAATATTGTCAGTAAATCTAAGCTGAAGGCCCATATGTGAATGCCACGGTCCATGACATCAGAAAAAATGAACACCTGTTTCCTCCCACCAGCTTAGGAGCAGATTATGGCATATGAAGGAGCACATTGACCCACCATAGCCGTACCCTTGAGCTGCTGGGGGATCTTTCATCCAAACCTCTCTTGTTATAGACTAAATTACAGCACCAAATGACTTCTCTGGTGTTCAGGTAATATCTGACTTCATGAATACCTAATTCATGATGAAGTGGGGAGTACAAGAAGCCAATATTCGTTCAGTGGATAACCTGTAACTTCAGCGAGTCTAAGGTTGTCCTGAACATTAGACGGTAGTAACTGCAAAGACAGACGGATGTAAAACCTCATCTATATAGAAACACACGATTTCCGTAACACAACACACTCCTGACATGATGGGGTTTGTTTAGTAAGATCTGAGGACTTAACACATTTATGTCAATTATTGCTGCTATTTAAAAGGAAGAAATAAAATCTGGATGTGTTTTTAAACATAAGTAATTTCTTTGTGTGACTGGTACATGCTTAGTAACGTGTGGTGTCACAGGGTCCTTCTCCAATATCACAATCAACAGAGCTATAGATGAGTGAACAGTCCAAAGATCCTTTATTCCAAGCAAATCAGAAGGTCCATAAAATAATCCACCACACAGAGGGTAAAATAGTCCAGAAACATGGATACAGTCCTGTGAGGGATAAATGTCCAGGTCTCTCTGGAGAGCATCAGCTTCTTCCACAAAGGATCAATCTTACTCCTTCTCTCTTCTCTTTCTCAGCCAGAATGAATAATCCCCTAGGTAAGTAGAGAGGTTAGGTGGATCCCAGGCCCCCTCCCCCAGACGTAGGGACAAAAGCCTGGCAGGGGGTGATTAACCTGCAAACAGAACAATGTACACACAATGAATACACAGAATGGACTGAGCACCACACCTAAAATAGAAACCTACGCAAAATTGCACACAACTCCCCATATTCCACCATCACACATAGAATACCGACATATCCTGCAGCAGTGACGACTCTTTATGGTGTAGCCGAGGCTGTGGACCGATTGGTGAACGTATGGAACAAACGTGGAGCTTGTGAATGGCTTGTTGTGGCCTCCATACACGTCTGTTTTTAGCTTGAAACCACTTGGTAATAACGTGTCCCAGTATCTACACTAATTAGGACATTTCTTTTCAGCTAAACATGGGGTATTTTTGTTTTTTCATATTTTTAGGAGGATAAAAAGAAAAAGGATAAATCCTCCCATGAAAGTGACAAGGATAAGGATCGCAAACTCCATTCAGCACATGGAGCTGATATACCAGCCGTGACTGTTCCAGAATCCTCATTAGCAAAACCAGAAGGTAAAGAAAACCCTTCAGGCTTTTTTTTTTTAATTCCCCCAACTCTTGCAGGATTTATTTTGTCATAATTGCAGATTACAATCTTTTATGGGCATGGATGTCAGTCATCAACCTCTCTGCTCTTGGCTGCATATTCCACAGATAAGCCTCTGTCCTCTGTGATAAGATGCTCCTTTAACCCTTTCACGACCGGCCGATTTTTCGCTTTCCGTTTTTTTTTTTCGCCATTCTTTTTCTGAGAGACGTAACTTTTTTATTTTTCAGTCAATATGGTCATGTGAGGGCTCATTTTTTGCGGAACGAGCTGTATTTTTAAATGAAACCATCAGTTTTACCATATTGTGTACTAGAAAATGGCAAAAAAATTCCAAATGCTGAAAAATAGCAAAAAAAGTGCGATAGCACTATGGTTTTTGAGATATTTTATTCACTGTGTTCACTATATGGTAAAACTGATGTGTGGGTGTGATGCCTCAGGTCAGTGCGAGTTCGTAGACACCAAACATGTATAGGTTTACTTTTATATAAGGGGTTAAAAAAAAATCGGAAGTTTGTCCGAAAAAAGTGGCGCACGTTTTACGCCATATTCCGTGACCCGTAGCGTTCTCATTTTTCGGGATCTTAGGCTCAATGACGGCTTATTTTTTGCGTCTCGAGCTGACGTTTTTAACGGTACCATTTTTGCGCAGATGCTACGTTTTGATCGCCTCTTATTGCATTTTGCGCAAAAGTTGTGGCGACAAAAAAAGTCGTTTTGGCGTTTGGAATTTTTTTGCCGCTACGCCGTTTACTGATCAGATTAATTGATTTTATATTTTGATAGATCGGGCGTTTCTGAACGCGGCGATACCAAATGTGTGTATATTTTTTATTTTTTTAACCCTTTAATTTTCAATGGGGCGAATGGGGGGTGATTTGAACTTTTAGGTTTTTTTGTTTTTTTTTAATTTTTTAAAACTTATTTTTTAACTTTTTTTTTTTATTTTACTAGTCCCCCTAGGGGGCTATTGCGATCAACATTCCGATCGCTCTGCAGTATCTGCTGATCACAGCCACAAGGCTGTAAACAGCAGATACGCTGTCTTTCTCTTTTGCTGTGCCCCGGGCACAGCGAAAGTGAAACCAAGTCATGTGTAGTACAGGAGTCATCACATGACCCTGTGCTACCATGACAACTATCGGGAGTCACGTGATCGCGTCACGTGACTTCCGGTTTCGGGTGGTAAGTAAATGCTTACCGCAATCGCGCTTATAATGGCGCTGTCATGTATTGACAGCGCCATATAAGGGGTTAATCGGCACGAGCAGATAACGATTCTGCTCGTGCCTAGCAGGCACACATCTCAGCTGTGAAAATCAGCTGAGATGTGTGCCGATCGCGGCATGCTGCCGCCGGAGGACCGCGGGCAGTAAGATTATGTCATTTAGGACGTAATTTTACTGCCCGCGGTCGTTAAGGGGTTAATAAGCTGAGTTCTTCTCATTCTGAAGGATGCAGCGAGTCCATGATGTTATATCTACAGCCCCATAATTTTTAAGTTTTAATAGTTTAGATCTAATTGCCGATGGTAAGTGCAATGGCACACCGGGGCATAACGATTGCGGTCACATCCCTGGTGATGGAGGAAGTCTGCTGGCTCACGTTTCACCTGGATGTGCATCTGAGGACACACATTCAAATGAAGTGTATTGTGCAGAGACTCACCGCGTTCCTGCACAGCAATACAAACTGCCGGCCAGTCAGAGGCTGCAGCTGATATCTGCATGGCAGTAACCTCATGCGTTTTGTCGCTTACATACCAAAGTCAGTTGCCAGCTTGGGGGAGCGAAGAAAAGGTGAGTAGTATGATTATGTTTTTTTTAAAAAATTATAGTGGGACATATATACCAGGATAGGGGGACATATTTACCAGGATAGGGGGACATATTTACCAGGATAGGGGGACATTACTACATAATGGGGGAGGCGGGCAATTCATATGTCCTTATAGGATTTAGAACGCTTATACATCTGACCAACACGGAGGGGAAGGTCCAAATATTACACCGCACCTATTGGACTCAAGTTACGCCACTGATGGGACACCCCATAATTTAGCCCTTTTTGTTAAAAACGAAAAAAAAGAAAAAGAAAAATTCTGCTCAAAGTTACAGCTCTCTAGATGGACTGCAGTGAATTCCTGGTAAATCCCCGCACATGCTTTTTATACTGTTATACCATAGTTGCTGATGTAAGAGTTTAGAATGTTCCACATCTCAAATAAAAGGTAAAACCTTAGGATAATTGTGAAATATTCTGCTTTTCTATTACATACAGAAGAACAGACTCCTCTGCAGGAAGCATTGAATCAGCTGGTGAGGCAGCTACAAAGGTGAGAGATTACCCCGGCATATTCTCCGAACATGTGTAACAAGGCGGGGCTTCTCCCACAATCCAAAGACACTCATGGGGAATTTACATTGGGAACCCCAGTGGGGACAGTGATGACGTCTGTATAGTGCTCTGTAATGTTAGTGTGCTACGTAAGCATGCAAATTATATTTACACTTATGAGACAAGCTAAATGCACCCTATTAAAATATGCTTTAATAAATATATATATATATATATTTCTTTATGGTTCCTATGGGAGACCCAGACACTGGGTGTATAGCTTCTGCCTCCGGAGGACACACAAAGTACTACACTAAAAAGTGTAGCTCCTCCCTCTGAGCCTATACACCCCCTGGAGAACCAGATCTAGCCAGTTCATTGCTTTGTGTTCAGGAGGCATACATCCACACATGCATTCTCATCTGATTTTTCATTTTTGGAAAGATTTTGAAGAAAACCGGGTCCAAGTCTGGACCCCCGGCATGTCCCTTCTCACCCCACTGTGTCGGCGGTGTTGTTAAGGTTGATTCCAAGGCTGGAGCCTTACATGCCGTGCTCCTTCACCATCCCTCGGGCTCTGGCTTGAAGTGGGAGCCAGCACTGTTCTCCATGCTTGGCAGGAGACCGGTCTCCATCCGCAGCCCTTCAGGATCCTGCTGGACGGAGCACTCATCCTCAGGGACATGGCCCTGCGTCTCAGCAAGCTAAGTACCTGAGACGTTTATGTTCTGGGGGTCCCTGTACTTTTATTATGTGGGGAGAGTGTGCTGAGTGTTTTTTGTGACATTTCCGGCGGGTTCTCTGGCTGTCGCCTGAGAACCGCGCCGATGGTGCCTGCGCGCCGGCCGCACCGCTCAAATTTAGGCCCCGGCTTCGCCGGAGGCCTACTTTCGGTTTCACTGCCCTCGCATGTCATTCATGCAGAGGGACAGTGTGGCTCCGCCCAGCGGCCGTTCTGCACAGGGGAGAGACACTCCTCACTGGGTACATGTCTCCTCCCCTGTAAGTCTCTTTGGCCCTCCAGATCCCGCTCTCAGGGTTGGCCCCGCCCCCTCTCCTCGCTCCGGCGCCATTTTATCAGCGTTTTCTCTGCAATCAGCACTGGCTGCAGCATCCCTGCTGAGGTGCTTGGGGGTCCGGGCTTTGGGATCTGGAGGGCACACAACACCGCTCCAGCGGTCTGGTAAGCCACAACCTCTGGTTGTGGGCCTTTGTATATACTCTCTGGGGGTCACTCTGGCAAGAGCCCCCACTTCAGCAGCATGTCTCACACGAGGAGCAAGGCTCCAAAGCTATATTCAGTATGCACTGCATGTAAGCTCGTGCTGCCTGATCCGAGCACCTATCCACATTGTGATGCCTGCTCTAACCTGACAATGCCTCAGCCTGGAATCGCCCCCCCAGTGGTCTCTCCGGCTGCTCCGGCTCCTGTGGCTGAACCCCCGGCTTGGGTAGAATCCTTCTCTAGGTCAATCTCCCAGTCTTTTGCCGACTCCATGGGACAGCTGTCCTGGACTTTGCTGAACATGCATCAGCCCCCTTCACAGGGTGCCTCTGCTGCTAGGGCTCTCTCAGCGGAGCTCACAGAGGATTCATCATCTGGTCCTAGACCCCGTCCTCCTAAAAGGAGACGCAGGGCTCCCTCTCCTTCCTCGTCCCACGGCTCTGTTTCAGAAGCTGACTCGCCGGACGAGGAGGATGCCTTTACTGGGGGCTCGGAGGCTACCTCCATGTTGCCCCATTGATCTGTCCGAAAGTGACTCAGATGTTAGTGATTTGATTGCGTCCATTAATTCTGTACTGGACCTCAATCCGCCAGTATCAGAGGAGCAACCCTCTCTGGCAGAAAAGCACCAGTTTACCTTGCCTAAGAGAACAAGGAGTGTGTTCTTTAACCACTCCAGTTTTCAGGCCACTGTGACCAAGCCCAGGGCCTGTCCTGACAAACGCTTCCCAAAACGTGGTTCTGATGACCGTTTTCCCTTTCCACCTGAGGTGGTCAAGGAGTGGGCTCATTCACCAAAGGTAGACCCCCCGGTGTCTAGACTCTCAGCCCGGACCGTTGTATCAGTGGCTGATGGCACCTCTCTTAAGGATTCCACAGACCGCCAGGTTGACCTTCTGGCCAAATCTGTATATGAGGCGGCAGGGGCCTCGTTCTCCCCATCTTTTGCAGCAGTGTGGGCTCTCAAGGCCATCTCTGCTTCTCTAGAGGAGATGCATTCCCTCGCCAGGGAATCTATGCCCGAAATGGTTGCCTTATCGTCCCAAGCTTCAGCTTTTTCATCCTATGCCATGTCTGCCATGCTGGAGGCTTCTCACCGCACTGCGGTGGCTTCGGCTAATTCCCTCACTATCCGCAGGATCTTGTTGCTTCGAGAGTGGAAGGCAGATGCTTCTTCAAAGAAGTACCTTGCTGGACTCCCTTTTGCTGGGTCCAGGCTGTTCGGTGAACAGCTGGATGAAATTATTAAGGAGGCTACTGGCGGGAAGAGTACTTACATGCCACAAACCAAAACCAGGAAACCTGTCCAGGGTTGGAAACAGTCGAGGTTTCGTTCCTTTCGTTCCTCCAACTGGTCGTCCTCTAAGCCCTCGGCCTCGTCCACTAACTCAGCCAAGGACCAAAAATCCAGCTGGCGCACAAAAGCGCGTCCACAGAAGACCGCAGGAGCTGCTGCCACTAAGGCAGCCTCCTCTTGACTATCTGTCCGCGCCAGCAACGTCCTTAGTCGGTGGCAGGCTCTCCCACTTTGGCGACGTTTGGTTTCAACACGTCTCCGATCAGTGGGTGCGGGATATCATCTCCCACGGCTACAGGATAGAATTCTCTTCCAGCCCGCCAAACAGATTTTTTCTGTCAACTCCCCCCTGCTCCAAGGCCGCCGCCTTCTCTCAGGCCGTGGCATCCTTGCAGGCCAACGGAGTAATTGTACCGGTTCCCGCCCGGGAACGGTTCAGAGGTTTCTACTCAAATCTCTTCCTAGTCCCCAAAAAGGACGGTTCCTTCCGGCCCATCCTGGATCTCAAGCTTCTCAACAAACATGTTCAGATGCGGCATTTTCGCATGGAGTCTCTGCGATCAGTCATTGCCTCAATGACCCAAGGGGATTTCCTGGCATCCATCGACATCAGAGATGCCTATCTGCATGTGCCAATTGCAGTTTCACACCAGCGTTGGCTACGTTTTGCAATCGGAGAGGAACATTTCCAATTCGTGGCTCTCCCCTTCGGGTTAGCCACGGCCCCTCGAGTATTCACCAAGGTCATGGCAGCAGTGGTTGCGGTTCTTCACCTCCAGGGGTTGGCAGTGATTCCTTACCTGGACGACCTTCTAGTCAAGGCTTCATCCAGCGCAGACTGTCAGCGGAGTGTCTCGCTCACTCTCGCCACTCTAGGCCAATTCGGGTGGCTTGTCAATCTGCCCAAATCCACTCTGACTCCGACCCAGAGGCTCACGTACCTAGGGATGCAGTTCGAGACTCTGCCGGCACTTGTGAAGCTGCCCTTAGTCAAACAGCAGTCCCTCCAACTGGCGGTGCGCTCTCTGCTGAGGCCCCGCCGTCATTCCATCAGGCACCTAATGCAGGTGCTGGGTCAGATGGTGGCGTCAATGGAGGCTGTTCCCTTTGCCCAGTTCCATCTGCGTCCTCTGCAGCTGGACATTCTCTGCTGTTGGGACAAGCGGACTTCCTCCTTGCACAGGCTAGTGGCTCTGTCGCCACAGACCAAGAGCTCTCTTCAGTGGTGGCTTCGGCCCCTCTCTCTGTCTCAGGGGCGCTCCTTCCTGGCCCCGTCCTGGGTGATCCTCACCACGGATGCCAGTCTATCCGGCTGGGGAGCGGTATGTCTCCACCACCGAGCGCAGGGCACTTGGACTCCGTCCGAGTCAGCCCTCTCGATCAATGTGCTGGAAACCAGAGCTGTGCTTCTAGCTCTCCTAGCCTTTCACCACCTGTTGGCGGGCAAGCACATCTGAGTCCAGTCAGACAATGCGACAGCGGTTGCCTACATCAATCACCAAGGCGGGACACGCAGCCGCCTGGCAATGTTGGAGGTTCAACGCATCCTTCAGTGGACGGAGGACTCCAAGTCCACCATATCCGCAGTCCACATCCCAGGCGTGGAAAACTGGGAGGCAGATTATCTCAGCCGTCAAACGGTGGACAGTGGCGAGTGGTCCCTGCATCCGGCAGTGTTTCAGTCAATCTGCCGCAAGTGGGGCACTCCGGAAGTGGACCTAATGGCATCCCGTCACAACAACAAGGTTCCGGTTTACGTGGCTTGCTCCCACGATCCTCAGGCCTTTGCAGCGGACGCTCTGGTTCAAGACTGGTCCCAGTTTCGTCTGCCCTACGTGTTTCCCCCTCTAGCTCTCTTGCCCAGAGTTCTGCGCAAGATCAGAATGGAGGGCCATCGGGTCATCCTCATTGCTCCGGACTGGCCCAGGCGTGCTTGGTACCCAGACCTGCTCCATCTGTCCGTAGAGGTGCCGTGGCATCTTCCGGACCGTCCAGACCTTCTCTCACAAGTTCCGTTTTTCCGCCAGAATTCTGCGGCTCTCAGATTGACGGCGTGGCTCTTGAGTCCTGGATCTTGACGGCTTCTGGTATTCCTCCTGAAGTCATCTCCACTATGACTCGGGCTCGGAAGTCTTCCTCGGCCAAAATCTATCACAGGACTTGGAGAATTTTCCTGTCCTGGTGTCGCTCTTCCGGCCATGCTCCTTGGCCTTTTTCCTTGCCGACCCTTCTGTCCTTTCTACAGTCCGGTCTGCAGCTAGGACTATCCCTCAATTCCCTCAAGGGACAAGTCTCGGCTCTGTCAGTACTGTTCCAGCGGCGTATCGCCCGGCTGGCTCAAGTGCGCACCTTCATGCAGGGCGCGTCTCACATCATTCCGCCTTACCGGCGGCCCTTGGATCCCTGGGACCTCAATTTGGTCTTCACGGCCTTGCAGAAACCCCCCTTTGAGCCTCTTAGGGAGGTTTCTTTGTTTCGTCTTTCACAGAAAGTGGTCTTTCTAGTGGCCATAACTTCCCTCAGGAGAGTCTCTGATTTGGCTGCGCTCTCTTCGGAGTCACCTTTTTTGTTTTTTCATCAAGACAAGGTGGTTCTCCGTCCGACTCCGGACTTTCTCCCTAAGGTGGTGTCACAAACCACCGGGGGGGTCACTCAGAAATCCCCCGCGCTGGCTACCAGTACGTCACAATCGGGGGGTAACAAGTGGGGTCACCCCTCCTTTATACCTCCCGACCGACAGACAGAGCACGTGACGCGCTCTCTAGCGCCCCTCTTATAGTCAGGCCAATTATGGAATTGCCCGACAATAAGCAAGGAGGCCGCTATACTACTTATGCCGATTATTGAAGGGTCCCCGGTGAGAGTAGGGTATATATTCCCCCGACCTCCGCGGGCGGAATATATAATATCTCCCCGAATCTCACTGGCCTCCCCACAATAATCCTTGGCACAAACTCGCTGCCACCAACCGCTTCACGGTAACTATTAGCCGAACACACAGACGTGGGATTCAAGATCGAGATAACAGAACAGCCCAAGATTAATTATATAATTTAATCAGCCTAAAGCACACTAGAAACTACAATATATACAATAGGGAATCTACAGAATATACATATGTCAGAGTACAGTTACAATCAAAGCATGGGTTACAAACAGGCATACACAGTTCCAGCAGTTACCTTGTTGCGTCTGGCCACAGGGGGGCGCTGTACCCAGGTTTCTAGGATCCTTCCCACAGATGTTTCCTACACGTGCCCCCAGCGAAAAGACCACTGGAAAATGGCCGAAGTAGGGTTATCAACCTGGCCAAATCCAGGTCCCCTCCTACCTTCGTGACCTCACAGGGAGCACTGCTCCACCCCTGGCTTGAGTTATGGACAATATCCCAACATGGAATATGGGCCATAACTTTGCCTGGGAGCGTCGTAGGCGGACGCCAACGCTCTCATTGTGACAGTTATGAATTTAGCTACAGAACGAGGGGACTCATGACCTGTCTGCCAGTTCCCCATTGGCTGATATCACGCCTGGGGCATTTCCCAATGTCCTGCTCCCATAAAAAGGGGGTGCCGGCATCGTCCACATGCGGAGACACCATTTTTATGGTTGCCATATTTATCGGAAATATGGCTTGCGAGATATGAACCATTTTTTACTGGAGTCGTTCTGTCTGGCTATTTCCATAGCCTTGCTAATGAGATACAGCTCTTGTTACAGGGTGACGGCAGGGAGTCATCCTGTGTCCATTGTTCCCACACCACCTCATTTCCATATCACAGGACATGGCCATGGAGGTGTAAGTGGAACACTGAGAAAAGAAGGGAGGGGGCACTGCCAGGGAGTGATGAGGGACTATGACTGGAGTCATAATTCATCTTCATATCCCGGGATTTGCCTCACACCTCCCCCCTTTTGAGGGCGCTAGGGGGCAGCACACTCCGGTGTTCCCCCGTGCGCCCGTCCGCGACCTCTCCTTGTCGGGACAGCCCGTCTGCGTTACCGTGGTCACGGCCCCTTTTGTGGCGAATGGTGAAGTTGTATTGCTGGAGCGCAAGGCTCCATCGCAACAATCGCCCATTCGTCCCAGAGACGGTGTGCAACCAGCTGAGGGGATTGTGGTCCGTCTCCACGATGAAGTGGCGCCCGTATAGATAGGGTGGCAGACGCTGCAGGGCCCACACTATGGCCAGGCACTCCTTCTCCATCGTGGAATAGGCAACTTCCCTTGGTAACAGCTTCCTGCTCAGGTACAAGACTGGGTGCTCTTGGCTCGCAGAGTCCACCTGGCTGAGCACCGCACCGAGGCCGAAGTCACTGGCGTCGGTCTGTACTACAAACGGCCGCGTGAAGTCGGCTGCCTGTAGCACGGGCGGGCTGGACAGGGCGTCCTTTAGGGCCCGGAAGGCTGTCTCGCAGTCCATTGTCCAATCGACTGCAGAGGGCAGCTTCTTCTTGGTGAGGTCCGTCAAGGGCTTTGCCAGGCTACTATAGCATGGAACAAACCTCCTATAGTACCCGGCGGTCCCCAAGAAGGACATCACCTGCTTCTTGGTCCTGGGGGTGGGCCAGGATGCGATGGCCTCCACTTTCTCAGGCTCGGGCTTCAGTGTTCTCCCGCCTACCCGGTGACCGAGGTACTGGACCTCGCTCATGGCCAGCTGACACTTTCCCGGCTTGATGGTCAAACCTGCCCGGTGGATCCGCCTGAGCACCTGTGCTAGATGCTCTAGGTGGTCCTCCCAGGTGGGACTGAAGACGGCAATGTCATCTAGGTACGCGGCCGCGTACCCTTCAAGTCCCTTGAGCAGGGTGTTGACCATCCGCTGGAAAGTGGCAGGGGCATTCCTCATCCCGAATGGCATCACCGTGGACTCGTACAGTCCAAATGGGGTAATAAAGGCAGAGCGTTCCCTGGCCTTGCGAGTCAGGGGGATCTGCCAATATCCCCGGCTCAGATCCATGATGGTCAGGTACTGAGCCCCGGCCAACTGATCGAGCAGGTCATCGATGCGTGGCATTGGGTACGCATCGGCGACCGTGACCGCATTGAGCCCCCTGTAGTCCACGCAGAACCGAGTGGTTCGGTCCTTCTTAGGGACGAGGACTACAGGTGAGGCCCAAGCGCTGTTGGATGCCTGGATCACCCCCAGCTTCAGCATCTCGTCAATCTCCTGGCGCATGTGTTGCTGCACCTCCAGGGAGACCCGATATGCTGAACGCCGGATCGGGGGATGATCCCCAGTGTCCACGTGATGGACAGCCAAGTCAGTCCTTCCGGGCTGGTTGGTAAACAACCCCCGGAAGGGGTGTAGGGTGGCCCACAGCTGGGACCGTTGGTCCTCCAAGAGCTGGTGGCCAACCTCCACATCCTCAATGGATCCGCCTGCCCTAACCTGGGCTAGCATATCCAAGAGGGTTTCCGCTTCTCCCTCCTCGGGCAGGTTGCACACGGGGAGCGCACATGCCTCCCGCTCATGATGTGCCTTCATCATGTTCACATGGAAGGGCTTCCGCCTTCCACGGGCAGGGTCCAGGGTGACCAGGTACGTTACAGGGTTGAGCTGCTGGTACACGAGGTATGGGCCTTCCCAGGCTGCCTGAAGCTTGTCCTGTGGTACGGGGATCAGTACCCACACCTTTTGACCCACTTGGTAGGTCCTCTCACAAGCGTTCTGGTCGTACCAACGCTTCTGATCGGCCTGGGCTTGAGCCATATTGTCGTGTACCAGTTGCGTCAAGGCCTGCATTTTGTCCCGGAAGCGCATGACATACTCGATAACCGACACTCCAGGGGTGTCCAAATCCCCTCCCCAAGCCTCTTTCACCAGAGCCAGGGGGCCCCGCACACGTCGCCCGTACAGGAGCTCAAACGGTGAGAATCCTGTTGAGGCCTGTGGAACCTCCCGGTAAGCAAATAACAGGTGTGGGAGATACCGCTCCCAGTCACGCCCATGGGAGTCGACCAACATCTTAAGCATCTGCTTTAAGGTGCCATTGAACCGCTCGCACAGGCCATTAGTCTGTGGATGGTACGGGCTGGCCACCAGATGTCGCACCTGGACTTGCTTACAGAGGGCCTCCATCAGCTGGGACATGAATTGGGTCCCCCGGTCAGTGAGCATTTCCTGGGGAAAACCCACTCGGGAGAAAATCTCCAGCAATGCGGTGGCCACCTTGTCAGCCCGAATGGACGACAAGGCCACTGCTTCTGGGTACCGGGTGGCATAGTCCACTACCGTCAGTATGAAGCGTTTCCCGGAGCTGCTGGGGATGGCCAGCGGGCCGACCAGATCCACAGCCACCCTCCTGAAAGGCTCATCGATGATGGGCAGAGATACCAGTGGGGCTTTGGGGCGTGGCCCCGCCTTCCCCACTCTCTGACAGGTTTCACACGAACGGCAGTAGGCAGCCACATCGGCCCCCATTTTTGGCCAGTAGAAATGCTGGTTTAACCTGGCCTTGGTCTTAGCGATCCCTAGGTGTCCGGCCATCGGAATCTCATGTGCGATCCGCAACAACTCCGTCCGGAACGGATAGGGTACCACCAACTGTCGGTCCCTGGGCCACGCCTCCGGTGAACCCTGCTGGACCGTGGCCCGGTACAGCCGTCCTTGGTCCCAGACCACTCGCTCCGGGTCCGAGTCCGAGGGAGGCTGTGCCGCCTGCTCCTTAAGAGCTTTCAGGCTGTCGTCAGCTTCTAACGCTGCCTGAAACCCCTGACTAGATGTGGCCAGAATCGACGAGACTGTCACATCTTCAGTCAGTACCCCGGGACCTGTGTCCTGGCCTCCACCTGACTCGGCTGCCACTTGGTCAGAAGGGGAAGAGCTATCGGACCTCCGGGAGGCCCCTTGGCTTCCAGCACTCCCACTGCGGGTGACAGCGGCCACAGCCGCTGCGACCGTGGGTCGTGCCTGCTCCTCCTCCGTTCCTGACCAAGTCGCCGGTTCAGGCAGACCTACCTGGCTTCCTGACACCCCGGTTGTGGGGGAACCATGCACCGAGATCTTACCTGGGAGCACTTCCGCTCCTGGACCGGCCCCAATCTCACCTGCCTGTTCCCCTCCTGCAGCAACAGAACCCCGCTGTGAAATCTCTGGGGACCCCACATTTGCTGTGGTAGCCCCCACCCCACACACTGGTCCTCCCCCTGCAGCACCCTGCTCTCTGCTTATCCCTGCAGAGGGCAACAGATCCCAGCTCACAGGCTGATTACTTGTAGAGGCATCGTCACACCTTTCTCTGACCCCCTCCCCTGTCACAGCTGCAGCTGTGTGTGTGTCTATGGTGTCTATGCAAGCAGAAATATCAGAGTTCACTCCCTCCTCCCTTACATCATTCATAGATAACACATTAACATTGTCCGGAGGCATGTCAGTACTGGCTGAAGGTTCAGCCCTCGGTTGGGGCCCAAACTGGGAGGTTATCTGCCCCAAATCTGTCCCAAGTAGCACGTTTGCAGGGATCCGATCAGTTACCCCCACCTCCCTCACCCCTCGCCCTGCGCCCCAGTCCACATAAATGTCAGCAACAGGCAGCGCCGGGTCAGTGCCTCCAATCCCGGAGACAGCGAGGGTTTTTCCAGGGATCAAGTCTTGGGGGGACACCATCTCAGGCCGCACCAGAGTCACCTCCGAGGCGCTGTCTCGCAGTCCTATGGTCACAGACCGGCCGACGGTGACAGGTTGGAAGCTGTCCAGGGACCTACCACCACCCCCACCCACACAATACACCTTGGGCGGCCCTTGGGACGGGGACGGAGCCGGGGCCTTGGGACGCTGAGGGCACATGGCCTTGAAGTGTCCAGGTAGGTTGCACTGGTGGCACCGTCTTGGTTCCGCCACGGGCCTGGAGAGGGGAGTTGAGGGGGACACCCCCTGCAGTCTAGGGGCAGGTGGGGCAGTCGCAGAATTCATCTTACCCCCTCTCCAGGTGCTGCTGGTGGCCGCTCTCCTGGCCTCAGGGGCCCGGTTGTTGGTGTAGTCATCGGCAAGGGCAGCTGTAGCCGTGGACCCCTTTGGCTTCTGGTCTCGGATGAACTGGCGGAGATCCTCAGGGCAGTTCCACAAGAGTTGCTCCGTGATGAACAAGTCCAGGATCTCCGGTCCGGTGGAAAGCTGCAGGCCTTGGGTCCAGTGGTCGGCAGCTCGGGCAAGTGCCCGCCGGTGGTCAGCCCAGGAGTCCTTTGGTCCCTTCTGTAGGCTCCGGAACTTCTTGCGGTAGGACTCCGGGGTGAGGTTGTACTGTTGGATCAGGGCCCGCTTGATGGTGTCGTAGCCCTGATCTGCCTCAGCAGGCAAGTCCCCAAGGACATCCAGGGCCTTACCCCTTAAACGGGGGGTCAGGTATTTGGCCCACTGGTCCTTGTCCAGATGGTGCTGCAAGCAAGTCCGTTCAAAAGCAGTCAAGAAAGAGTCCAAGTCTCCATCCTTCTCCAGCACTGGGAAGTCCTCAACACGGACCTTTGGAAGTTTGGTGTCTCGAAGGTCACATGTGGCTGATGAGGGCCGGAGCTGAGCTAGCTGCAGCTGGTAGTCACGGTCTGCCTGTCGCTCTCGCTCTTCACGCGCTGCCTGCCGCTCTCGCTCCGCAGCCTCACGCTATGCGTGCCGCTCTGCCCTGCGCTCTGCCAGGAGTTCCTTGTAGCCCTTCTGGTCTCCAGCCTGGAGAAGGGCCATAGCCATTTGAAGAAGGCTATCCGAGCCTCCCAGGCTCGGTGGAATGGCACGTGGTGATCTGCGGCACGCTGCAGAGCTAGGCGATTCACTGTCCCTTTCAGAGCGGAGGGCTGGCATCTGGCTCGTTGAGGAACCTTGGGTGAGCTCCTCCTCATCTTGTCCAGCAGTGCCAGGTTGCGCAATGTCCTCGGCAGAACGGTTTTCTGGCGTCGAGCTCCTGGAGGACTCGTGGGCAACCTCCTCATTGCTGTCCACAGCACCGTCCTCCCTCTCTTCGGCTCCTGCCTTAGCATTGGCCAGTTGCATAGCTCTGCTCCTGGTGCCATCAGCCATTCTTGCAGACTTTTGGTCACTGACACAGAACTGACACCTGATGCCTCCACACACCTTACAGTATCTGCACTCTGACACTCTAGTGTTGAGCTAGTCTGAAGACCCCAGCAGCCACAGCTGCTGCAGGCAGTCTTTAGTGTCTGGGAGTATGGGTCTCACACTCACACACACTATTATCTCGATCCCACCGCTATGCCACCAATATGTCACAAACCACCGGGGGGGTCACTCAGAAATCCCCCGCGCTGGCTACCAGTACGTCACAATCGGGGGGTAACAAGTGGGGTCACCCCTCCTTTATACCTCCCGACCGACAGACAGAGCACGTGACGCGCTCTCTAGCGCCCCTCTTATAGTCAGGCCAATTATGGAATTGCCCGACAATAAGCAAGGAGGCCGCTATACTACTTATGCCGATTATTGAAGGGTCCCCGGTGAGAGTAGGGTATATATTCCCCCGACCTCCGCGGGCGGAATATATAATATCTCCCCGAATCTCACTGGCCTCCCCACAATAATCCTTGGCACAAACTCGCTGCCACCAACCGCTTCACGGTAACTATTAGCCGAACACACAGACGTGGGATTCAAGATCGAGATAACAGAACAGCCCAAGATTAATTATATAATTTAATCAGCCTAAAGCACACTAGAAACTACAATATATACAATAGGGAATCTACAGAATATACATATGTCAGAGTACAGTTACAATCAAAGCATGGGTTACAAACAGGCATACACAGTTCCAGCAGTTACCTTGTTGCGTCTGGCCACAGGGGGGCGCTGTACCCAGGTTTCTAGGATCCTTCCCACAGATGTTTCCTACACGTGCCCCCAGCGAAAAGACCACTGGAAAATGGCCGAAGTAGGGTTATCAACCTGGCCAAATCCAGGTCCCCTCCTACCTTCGTGACCTCACAGGGAGCACTGCTCCACCCCTGGCTTGAGTTATGGACAATATCCCAACATGGAATATGGGCCATAACTTTGCCTGGGAGCGTCGTAGGCGGACGCCAACGCTCTCATTGTGACAGTTATGAATTTAGCTACAGAACGAGGGGACTCATGACCTGTCTGCCAGTTCCCCATTGGCTGATATCACGCCTGGGGCATTTCCCAATGTCCTGCTCCCATAAAAAGGGGGTGCCGGCATCGTCCACATGCGGAGACACCATTTTTATGGTTGCCATATTTATCGGAAATATGGCTTGCGAGATATGAACCATTTTTTACTGGAGTCGTTCTGTCTGGCTATTTCCATAGCCTTGCTAATGAGATACAGCTCTTGTTACAGGGTGACGGCAGGGAGTCATCCTGTGTCCATTGTTCCCACACCACCTCATTTCCATATCACAGGACATGGCCATGGAGGTGTAAGTGGAACACTGAGAAAAGAAGGGAGGGGGCACTGCCAGGGAGTGATGAGGGACTATGACTGGAGTCATAATTCATCTTCATATCCCGGGATTTGCCTCACAGGTGGTTTCTCCTTTCCACCTTAACCAGGACATTTCCCTGCCTTCCTTTTGTCCGGCTCCTGTTCATCGCTTTGAAAAAGCGTTGCATACCCTGGATCTGGTGCGGGCGCTCCGGATCTATGTGTCTCGCACCGCTGCTCTTAGGCGGTGCACGTCTCTTTTTGTGCTAACCACAGGTCGGCGTAAGGGCCTCTCTGCTTCTAAGCCGACCTTAGCCCGTTGGATCAGGTCCACCATTTCCGATGCCTACCAGTGTACTCAGGTGCCTCCCCCGCCGGGGATCAAGGCACACTCGACCAGAGCTGTCGGTGCCTCTTGGGCTTTCAGGCACCAGGCTACGGCTCAGCAAGTCTGTCAGGCTGCCACTTGGACTAGCCTGCATACCTTTTCAAAGCACTACCAAGTGCATGCTCATGCTTCGGCAGATGCGAGCTTGGGCAGACGCATCCTTCAGGCGGCTGTCGCCCATTTGTGAAGTTAGGCTCTGCCTACTTCTCAGTTTTTCTGTTTATTCCCACCCAGGGACAGCTTTGAGACGTCCCAATGTCTGGGTCTCCCATAGGAACGATAAAGAAAGAGAATTTTGTTTACTTACCGTAAATTCTTTTTCTTATAGTTCCGTATTGGGAGACCCAGCACCCTCCCTGTTGCCTGTTGGCAGTTTCTTGTTCCGCGTGTTATCACCGGCTGTTGTCGTGGACAGAGTCTCCGGTTGTTCCGGTTCTTGCTCTGTCTTTACTTGTGGGTGGCTATTCTCCTTCAGCTTTTGCACTAAACTGGCTAGATCTGGTTCTCCAGGGGATGTATAGGCTCAGAGGGAGGAGCTACACTTTTTAGTGTAGCACTTTGTGTGTCCTCCGGAGGCAGAAGCTATACACCCAATGTCTGGGTCTCCCAATACGGAACTATAAGAAAAAGAATTTACGGTAAGTAAACAAAATTCTCTTTATATATATATATATATATATATATATATATATATATATATATATATATATATATATATATATATATATATATATATATATATATATATATATATATATATATATATATATATATATATATTATGTGTGTGTGTGTGTGTGTAATCCAGGGGTCTCAAAAACACGTGGCCAGCAGGCACCGTAGTCCGCTTGATGATCACAGTCCACTAACATCAGCGCTTTGTTACCCTCTGAGATCTTATGAAAGCAGTAAGGGTGTACTTAATTGTTCACACACTTTCTGCATTTTGGCTTAGTTTTTTGTGTAATAATACAATGCATTTTATTATGTGGTGTTCTTCTTGGGTTGTATTTACCTGATTTTAAGACCTAAGTACCAGATGTGGGTTTTTATGTCCTTTTTAAATGTGCAAATTGATTTGAAGGATCCTGGTCCAGTAATCCTTTCCTACCTGCCATTTTACCAATCAGGGGCCTCTTCTGATTTGTCGTTTCGGTGCATACCTCATAGTTGTAGAATGACACCGGCATGATGTTGCGCTGGGCCTTTTAATCTGAAGAGGCACTGAGGATGACGGCAGGTAGCTGGCAGTTTGATCACTGATGTGGCCTCTGGACCAGGGTCCTGCAAAATGACTGATAAATAAAATCGTAGAATTCATTGTAGGTGTATCTACCTTTTTCTCTTGACTCTTATCTATTTGGTTGACTTACCCACAAATCTTCATTACCTTTTGTGTTATGAGAAACTTGTTAAATTGTAATAAATCTTCCTTTATTTTTCGTCTTATAATTACTTTCTATGTCTTTGCTTTTCACAGAAAGGACCCCAGCTCTTTCTTTGCTTTCCCTGTCACGGACTTCATCGCACCAGGTTATTCCATGATCATTAAGAACCCAATGGACTTCAGCACGATGAAGGAGAAGATTAGGAGTGGAGAGTTTGAGTCCATAGAAGACCTCAAGGTATGACCACGATCAACCATAGCATCTTTCTGGGAAAACCATTGAGCCTCTGTGTTGACCGATATAGATATTTACATTATATAAGTATGTATGTGTGTGTATATATACCATGTAGTTTTATTGTCTATCATAAACTTTATAGTTCCATAACAAAAAACAACTTTCCTTCCGTATAAATGAATAACATAAACAGCCATGCCACAGGTATATTGAGATAAGGTAAATGTTGCAGCTTCGCCAATCTCCGTATTCCCAGCCGCATCTCACACTTGTATGAAACGTGTTCACCAAACGCCTATCTGGCTTTAGTGCACCTTTCCTTGCAGAGCAGACTAACCAGCAGCCCCGCCTTGCTCCAGGCTCCACACTGCTGAGCAGACAACCAGCAGCCCTGCCTTCCTCTAGGCTCCACACACTCCACACTGCTGAGCAGACAACCAGCAGCCCTGCCTTCCTCTAGGCTCCACACACTCTACACTGCTGAGCAACCAGCAGCCCCGCCTTCCTCCAGGCTCCACACACTCCACACGGCTGAGCAGACAACCAGCAGCCCTGCCTTCCTCCAGGCTCCACACACTCCACACTGCTGAGCAGACAACCAGCAGCCCCGCCTTCCTCCAGGCTCCACACACTCCACACTGCTGAGCAGACAACCAGCAGCCCTGCCTTCCTCCAGGCTCCACACACTCCACACTGCTGAGCAGACAACCAGCAGCCCTGCCTTCCTCCAAGCTCCACACACTCCACACTGCTGAGCAGACAACCAGCAACCCTGCCTTCCTCCAGGCTCCACACACTCCACACTGCTGAGCAGACAACCAGCAGCCCCGCCTTCCTCCAGGCTCCACACACTCCACACTGCTGAGCAGACAACCAGCAGCCCTGCCTTCCTCCAGGCTCCACACACTCCACACTGCTGAGCAGACAACCAGCAGCCCTGCCTTCCTCCAGGCTCCACACACTCCACACTGCTGAGCTGACCTTTTTTTTTAAAAAAAAAAAATAAATAAATTAAATTAGAATTCTTAGAATTCTCATTCACCATTCGTGCTTTTTCCCAGTAGGCCCAAGAGATCCGAGAAACCAAAGAATAAGGCTATGTGCGCACTAGAGATGTGAAGTTTCTCGAGAAAATCTTCTCGAGAAACTTCTGGGAGTGAAAGATTTGCTGACCTCCGGAAAAAATCCGCGGCAAAACCGCATGCGGATTTGCCGCGGATTAGCCGCGGATTTGCCGCGATTTTCCCGCGGGTGGTTCCCTGCGGATTTTTGCAGTCTGTACTGCAGAAATCCGCGGGGTACCTGCGGATTTAATGGACATGTTCATTTTCTCAAGAAAGTTTCTCGAGAAACTTTTCTCAAGAAATTTTCTTGAGAAAAATCCGCACCAGTGCGCACAGCTTTTTCTTTATCGTTCCTATGGGAGACCCAGACCATGGGTGTATAGCTACTGCCTCCGGAGGACACACAAAGTTACTACACTCAAAACGTGTAGCTCCTCCCTCCCAGTATATACACCCCCTGCTAGCCAGTCCTAGCCAGTTTTTTGCTTTGTGTCAGGAGGCACATGCATCCTTTTTTTTTTTTGATTTTCATTTTTTCTACAGATTTGGAAGAAAAGCGGGTCCACTGGACCCCCGGCATGTCCCTTCACACCCCCCTGGCGGCGGTGCTGTTAAGGTTGATTCAGGGCAAGAGCCCTTCATGCCGCGCTCCTTCACCATCCCATGCTGGGGCTCTGGCTTGAAGTGGGAGCCAACACGGTTCTCACTGCTTTGCAGGAGACCGGCCTACATCCACAGCCCTTTGACAGGACCCTGCTGGACGGAGCACTGGACCCCCACCCCACCAGGGACTGGACCCTGCGTCTCAAAGCTAAGTATAGAGACGTTATTCAGAGGGTCCTTCTGCAATGTGGGGCACTTTATTAGGGGGACAGTGTTTGACTTTGATAATGCTGCTTGTACTGTGTTTCCGGCCGGTTCCACTGTTTTTTTCTGTGTACCGCGCCGATGATGCCTGATTTTCGGCCGCATGTTTAACTCTAGGCCCCGGCTTCGGCCGCGGCCTAGTTTCGTCTCGTTCCCCTGCATGTCAGTCATGCAGGGGGACGCTGCAGCACCGCCCGCCGGCCGCTCTGCACAGGGGAGGACACTCCTTGTTGAGGAGATGATTCCCTCCCCTGTACATTTCTTAGCCCTCCGATTCCCGCTCCTGGGTTAACCCCCGCCCCCCCCCTCACTCTAGCGCCATTTTCTCAGCGTTCTTAGTACGCTGATCGGCGCTGGCTGCTCTGCAGTGCAGAGGGAGTGAATATCTGGGGGGGGGGCTGGGGGTCCAGGCTTGGAACCTGGGGGGGCACTCACAGCGGCCTGACAAGTCACAACCTCTGGTTGTGCACTTTTATATACTATCAGGGCATCGTGAAGGAGTTAATGCTTTATTATAGAACCTCCTCCTCAGCAGCATGTCTCACTAGGAGCAAAGCTCCAAGGCTGTACACTACATGTTCTGCATGTAAGCTCATATTGCCTGAACCGGCACAGGCCATACTGTCATGGTTCTTAGGTGGTGGTGCCTCAGCCTGGAGTCTCCCCAGGCTGAACCCCTGTCTTGTGTTTTCTACTCATTCTAGACAGAGCCCCTCACCTCTGCAGCAGGTCTCACAGAGCGAGGCTGCAGGCTGTTTTTTATTATCCACTGCTGGTAGTCTCGTACGGCTGTACCGAGCTCATAACCGCTGTGGCCCCTCAGCTTGGAGCCTCATGCATGGTCCCTCCAGCTGCTCCGGGTTCGGTGGCTGACCCCTGGGGGAATCTCTTTTTCCAGGGGTCGGCTGTCCCGGCATCCCCTGAGCATGCAACCCCCTTCTCAGGGCGTTTTCTGCTTGCTCAGCAAAGCTCACAGACCCCGTCCTCCTGACAGGGAGACGCAGGGTCCCCTGTCCTCCCCGTCCCGCAGCTCCGATACGAGCTGACCCACTGGACGAGGAGGATGTCTCTATCAGGGGCTCGGACGCTGCTTTACGTACTTTGATCCGTCCGTAGATGACGGGGATGCGAATGATTAGATTGTGTCCATTATATTGGACCTCCATCCGCCTGTATAAGGGGAGTATTCCCCGCTGGCAAAAAGGCATCAGTATACCTTTAACAAGACGAGGAGTGTGTTCCTTAACCACTCCAGTTTTCAACCCGCTGCGTCCAAGCCCGCAGCCTGTCCTGCAGATCCCACAGCGGGGTTCTGCTGCCTGTCTCCCCCTCCCATCAGAGGTGGTCAAGGAGTGTACTCATTCGCCAAGCGTGGCCACTCCGGTGTCCAGACTTTCAGCCCGGATAGTTGTATCAGTGGCTGACGGCACCTCTATAAGGATCCCACGGTACATTAACTTTGTACTGGACCTCAATCCGCCGGAGTTACCTTATCTAGGTGAACACAACGTGTGTTCCTTAACCACGCCAGTTGTCAGGCCCCTGTAACCAGCCCAGGGTCCGCTCTGACAGTCGCTTCCCATGAAGCGTGATTCTGAGGACTGGGTTTCCCCCGTCCACCAATGATGGTCAAGAGGTGGGCTCATTCACCTCAGGTGGCTCAGCCCGGACCGTTATGTCAGTGGCTGATGGCTCCTCAGAGGAGATGCATTCCCTCACAGGGACTCTATGCCCAAGACGGTTGCCTGAACTTCCAGACTTCAGTCTTTCCATCCTCTGCCAAGTCTGCCATGCTGGACACCGCACAGCAGTGGTTTTGGCTACTTTCCTCGCTATCCGCAGGTGTGGCTTCGGCAATGGAAGGCAGATGCCTCTATAGAGGTTCCTTGCTGGGCTCCCCTTTGGTGGGACCAGTCTCTTCGGAACCAACTAGATGAAATTTAGGAAGCTCTCGGCGACGAGAGTTCTTCCTTGCCACAAACCTAAACCAGGGCAGGAATCAGTTGAGGTTTCGGTGGTTTCCGTTCCTCCTTCTGATCGTCCTCTAGCTCGGCCTTAGTTCATAGAACCAAATGGCTTGAAGCTGCGTCTTCAGAAGACCGCAGGAGATGCTACCTCGGAGTCAGCTTCCTCCGAGCTATCTGGCCACGCCAACCACCTCCTTGGTCGGTGGCAGGCTCTCTCCACTTGGCGACGTATGGTTCTACCACGTCTCCGTTCAGTGGGGGCGAGTTTATATCTCCCATGGCTACAGTATGGAATTCTGTCCACCCGCCAAACAGATTTTTTCTGTCAACTCCTCCCGGCTCCAAGGCCGCCGCCTTCTCACAGGCCGTGGCATTTCTTGCAGGCCAACGGAGTAATTGTTCCGGTTCCCGACTGGGAACGGTTCTGAGATTTTTGCTTAAATCTATTTCTAGTCCCCGAAGAGGGCGGTGCCTTCCGACCTGGATCTTTAGCTTTTCAAGCATGGTCAGGTGTGGCGTTTTCACATGGAGTCTCGGTCTTGTTCCGTGTGTTTTTCACCGGATCAATCAAGAACCCAAGGAGATTCCCTAGCAGCCATCGGCATCAGGGATGCCTTTCGGCAAGGATCAATCGCAGTTTCACACCAGCGTTGACTACGTTTTGCCATCGGAGTGGTCCAATTCGTGGCTCTTCCCTTTGGGTTAGCCACGGCCCCTCGAGTATTCTCCTTGGGGCTGCTGTGATAGGGTCCTGCACCCCTAGGGGTTGGCAGTGATCGTTTGCCCTGGACGGTTTTCTTCTCGGGGTTTCATCCAGCGCAGACTCTTAGTAGAGTACTTCGCTTACTCTCGCCACTCTAATCTATTCGGGTGGCTTGTCATTCTGTCCAGGTCCACTCTGACTTCGCACCAGAGGTTTTCAGGGACGCAATTCGAGACTCTGTCGGCACTTGTGAAGCTGCTCTTAGTCGATCAGTAGTCCCTCCGGGTCGACGTCGTTCTATCAGACACCAAATAAGGTGCTGGTCAGACGGTGGCGTCAATGGAAGCGATTCCTTGCCCAGTTTCTCCTGCGTCCTCTGAGACTGGAGGGTTTCCGCTGTACACGCGACCTCCCTCCTTCTCGGAGAGGTGGCTTCGCCACTGACCAGGGGCTCCTTGCAGTGGTGGTTTCGGCCACTCTGTCTCAGGGATGCTCCTTCCTAGCCCCGTCCCGGGTGATCCTCACCAGGGTGCTGGTCTTTCCGCCTTGGGAGCAGTATATCTCCACCGTGGAGCGCAGGGCGCTTGGACTCTGTCCGATTCAGCCCTCTGGTTCAATGTGCTAGAAATCAGGGCTGTATTTCTAGCTCTCTAAGCCTTCACCATCTGTTGGCGGCTAGGCACATTCGAGTCCAGTCGGACAACGTGACAGCGTTTTCCTACATCAACTTCCAGGGCGGGACATTCAGCCGTCTGGCAAGCTTGGCGGCTCATCATTCTTCAGTGGACAAGGGACTCCTAGTCCACCATATCCGCAGCCCACATCCTAGATGTGAAAACTGCGAGGCAGACTATTTCAGCTGTCCAACCGTGGTCCATTGCGGTAGGCACACTGGTTCATGTTTGATCCCAGCTTCGTCTCTACCTCTTGCCCAGAGTCCTGCGCAAGATCAGTTAAGGGGGCCGTCGGGTCATTCTCATTCTCCAGACTGACCCAGGCAGGCTTGGTACCCTAACCTGCTCCTTCTGTCCGTTGGATTGCCATGGCATCTTCCGGACCGTTCAGACCTTTTCTCAAAAGGGTCCGTTTTTTCCGTCAGAATTCTGGATTCTCAGATTGACGGCGTAGATCTTGAGTCCTGGATCTTGGTGACTTCTGGTAGCCTTCCTGAAGTCATCTCCGCTATGACTCGAGCTTCAAAGTGTCCTTTGACCTTTTTAGCCTTGCCGACCCTCCTGTCTCTTTCACAGTCCGGTTTACAGCTAGGACTATCCCTCATAAGGGACAGGTCTCGGCTCTGTCAGTATGTGCCAGCGGCGTATCGTCCGGCTGGCTCCGGTGCGCTCCTTTCAGGGCGCATCTCACATTATTCCGCCTTTCCTGCGGCCTATGGAGCCCTGGGACCCTAATCCGGTCCTCCCGGTTCCTGGAAACCCCCCTTTGCGCCTCTTAGGGAGGTTTCTTTGTTTCATCTTTCACAGAAAGTAGTCTTCTAGTGGCTATAATTTCCCGCCAGAGAGTTCTAGCTGTACTCTCTCGGAGTCACCCCCTTCTTGGCCTTTTGCATCAAGACAAGGTGGTCTCCGTCCGACTCCGGACTTTTTTCCCTGAGGTGGTTACTGCTTCCACCTTATCCGGGGCAATTTTCCTGCCTCCCTTTTGTCCGGCTCCTGTTCATCGTTTGAGAAAGCGTTGCATATCCTGGATCTGGTGCGGGCGCTCCGGATCTATGTGTCTTGCACCGCCGTTATTAGGCAGTGCACCTCTCTCTGGTGATGACCGCTAGTCAGCGTAGCGGTCTCTCGGCATCTAAGCCGACCCTGGGTTGTTGGCTTAGGTCGGCCATTTCCGAGGCCCAACAAGTGTACTCAAGTGCCTTCCCCGCCGGGGATCAGAGCACATTTGATCAGACCTGTCGGTGCCTTTTGGGCTTTCAGGCTCCAGGCTACGGCTCAGTAGGTCTGTCAGACTGCAGCTCGAATTAGTCTGCATACTTTTTTCGAAGCTCTATCCAAGCCATGCTTATGCTTTGGCAGACGCGGGCTTAGGCAGACGCATCTTTCAGGCGTCTGTCGCCCATTTGTGAAGTTAGGTTTTGCCTGCTTCTCAGTTGTCTGTTTATTCCCACCCATGGACTGCTTTGGAACGTCCCATGGTCTGGGTCTCCCATAGGAACGATAAAGAAAAAGAGAATTTTGTTTACTTACCGTAAATTCTTTTTCTTATAGTTCCGTCATGGGAGACCCAGCACCCTCCCTATTGCCTGTTGGCAGGTTTCTTGTTCCGGTGTCTTCACCGGCTGTTATTGTTGTAGACAGAGGTTCCGGTTCTTCCGGTTTTTACTCTGTCTCTTCTTGTGGGTGGATGTCCTCCTTCAGCTTTTGCACTAAACTGGCTAGGACTGGCTAGCAGGGGGTGTATATACTGGGAGGGAGGAGCTACACGTTTTGAGTGTAGTAACTTTGTGTGTCCTCCGGAGGCAGTAGCTATACACCCATGGTCTGGGTCTCCCATGACGGAACTATAAGAAAAAGAATTTACGGTAAGTAAACAAAATTCTCTCTTTTTTTTTTTCTCATAGAATTTCATGGGAAATGTCTGCACAAAGATTGCAGACATTTCTCAAGAAATTTCCGCGGCAAATCCGCGGGTAAATCCGCGGGTATTTTGCTCTAGTGCGCACATAGCCTAATCCTTATAAAAAAAAAAACTTGATCCTTATTCAGTAAGATTCAAAAAGAGGTGACAACAATTGGATGCCCAGGATCCCCGCTGGGGTCCTGCATACATGTTTATCACTGGCCGGAATCACTGTTCATTGGCAGTAAACCAGGAAAGGTACTGCAAATGTAGTGTTTTGGTGAATGGGCAAAGAGAATGTACTGAAGGCAACCCCTCCTCATCCCCATCAATGAAGCGCATGGGAGGGATTTTAATAGTTTGAGGCTGGGCTTCTTTGCCACGGCTGGTCCTGGATTACTTATTGAAGGAGGGGATTAATGTTGTTGTTTGTGATTTAAATCTAGAAAGTACTGAAGCCTAGCCACAATTATAGGCATTCTATGAAGATCTCCACCGGCGCTGACTTCAGGAGGAGAGCGATGCTGACCTTTTGTCGATAGCTGTCTCGCCTTGTGGCAGACCCATCAGTGCTGGTCTTTAGCTTTATAGTTGTTTCTTGCCCAATAACTTTGACCGAGTAATGTTGCAACTGAGCTATTTTCTGAAAGTTTGGGCCGATCGGGGATTTCAGACACTGCCCGTTATTAAGGGTAACACTAAGTTTCAACGGAATATATCAGCAGGTTTTTGCTATGTAAGCTGAAGCCAGCATGCTGCAAGGGTTAACACAGAAAGTTCAGGGATACCTGTTTTGTCTCTCTCCACCTTTTGTTTATTTTCTATGTTTGTTTAAGCAGCAGGACCCTTATTATTACAGGACTACAAACTCAGGGCAGTCCGACAATCCTGCTGTGATTGACGCCTCACTGTATATGTATAATCTCTATACAGAC
Source organism: Anomaloglossus baeobatrachus (assembly GCF_048569485.1). NCBI lineage: Eukaryota > Metazoa > Chordata > Amphibia > Anura > Aromobatidae > Anomaloglossus > Anomaloglossus baeobatrachus. Next base: position 157,335,686 of record NC_134362.1, read on the forward strand.
CCTGGTGTCAGCCGGGACAGCGCTCAGCTCAGCTACATGACTAAGTCTAAAAATTCAGATTGTGTCAGAACGGCTGCAGTAAGTAATCTAAGTGATACATCCTTAGATTCAGAATATCCTTGCCTATGTACCTCCCCGCTCTCTGCAGCCGAGCTGCTCGGATCCGGTCCTTCTGTGGGTGGCTCGAGGGTCTTCGGACCCGGGGGTCTCGCGGTCACTTCAAATGAAAAGGGGAGTGATGGGATGGTGGGTGTAGGACGTATATGTACGTGCTGGGCCGTACGGAGTTCGTGACGCCACCCACAGTATATGGTGATATTGGACACCACCGCTGCAGTTACGGGGCACCCGGGGAAGATGTTGCGCAGCAAGTTGTTAACCCCTGCGTGGGCAGGGATGGTGGCCGCAGGACCCGTTGGAGGGTTTGGCAATGCAGGGAGATGGGCGACCGCATGTTGCTGGTGTACTCACTATAAGAAACACACATGAGTCTGGTAAACCAAGGTGATGGTGGTCGGTGACCGCAGCCGGCTGTGTTCTGGTTCCCCCACCCAGCTGGTGGTCTCCGTCTTTCTCCTGCACCTTTTTTGGAATGGTGGACTACCTGCGCTTGCAACTTCAGGAGTCCGCTCCCGGCTGGATGTGGCCTAAGGAGCCCTTGCCCGAAGACGCTGGCCCGTGGGATCTCTGAGCCTTGGCGGTGGCCTGCTATCCCCCTCGGTGGGTTGTTGCCTTCAATCGGGACTTTGCGGCCAGGACTAGAGGTCCTGTCCCACCCAATCAGTTAATTAACTAGTTCCAGTCGCTTCTGGGCCTAGCTTCAGGGTCTGAGTACCCCCCTGTGTGCTCCGGTTTCCGAGTCGGTTCTCCGGGTTGGTACCGGCGGGCCACTACCCCGTCCCGGTCCACCTCTGTTCCACCGAGCCGTCTTCCGGGCTCCTGCAGACGGAGACCGCTGTCTGCCTCCTAGCCAAAGGCACCAGGACTCCTACCCTGGTACCTGTCAGTTCTCCTTCAGACCTGACACACAGGCCTGACCTCCACTCTCACTGAACTCCACCACTGATCTGACTGAACTGCACTGACTTTTCTTCATCGTTCCTATGGGAGACCCAGACCATGGGTGTATAGCTTCTGCCTCCGGAGGACACACAAGGTACTACACTAAAAAGTGTAGCTCCTCCCTCCGAGCGTATACACCCCCTGGATAACCAACTATAGCCAGTTCAATGCTTTGTGTTCAGGAGGCACACATCCACACATGCATTCTCATCTGATTTTTGATGTTAAAGAGTTTGAAGAAAAGTGGGTCCAAGCCTGGACCCCCGGCATGTCCCTTCTCACCCCACTGTGTCGGCGGTGTTGTTAAGGTTGATTTCAGGGCTGGAGCCTTACATGCCGCGCTCCTTCACCATCCCTCGGGCTCTGGCTTGAAGTGGGAGCCAGCACGGTTCTCCCTGCCTTGCAGGAGACCGGTCTCCATCCGCAGCCCTTTCAGGATCCTGCCGGACGGAGCACTCCTCCCTCAGGGACCTGGCCCTGTGTCTCACAAGCTAAGTATTGAGACGTTATTGTCAGGGGGGTCCCTTGCATTTTAATGTTGGGGAGAGTGTGTTATGTAACCTTTGTGACATTTCCAGCCGGTTCTCAGGTTTTCACCAGAGAACCGCGCCGAGGGTGCCTGCGCGCCGGCCGCATTGTAAAATTTAGGCCCCGGCTTCGCCTGAGGCCTAGTTTCGTTTTCACTGCCCCTGCATGTCAGTCAAGCAAGGGGACAGTGCGGCTCCGCCCATCGGCCGTTCGGCTCAGGGGAGGACACTCCTCTCTGAGGAGATGTTTCCCTCCCCTGTATATCTCCTTGGCCCTCCGGATCCCGCTCTTTCACTAAGCCCCGCCCCCTCTCCTCGCTCCGGCGCCATTTTATCAGCGTTCTCACACTGATCGGCGCTGGCTGCAGCATCTCTGCTAATCTGTCTGGGGGTCCGAGCTGTGGGATCCGGAGGGCACACAAACGGTCTGGTAAGCCACAACCTCCGGTTGTGGACCTTCTTATACACTCTCTGGGGGTCATTCTGGAGAGCCCCCACCTCAGCAGCATGTCTCACACTAGGAGCAAGGCTGTACTCCATATGCACTGCATGTAAGCTCGTACTGCCTGAACTGAGCACATATCCACATTGTGATGCCTGCTCCAACATGGTGGTGCCTCAGCCTGGAGTCTCCCCAGTGGTCCCTCCGGCTGCTCCGGCCCCGGTGGCTGAACCCCCGGCTTGGGTAGAATCCTTCTCTAAGTCTATCTCCCAGTCCTTTGCCGACTCCATGGGAGAGTTGTCCCGGACTCTGCTGAGCATGCATCAGCCCCCTTCTCAGGGCGCCTCTGCTGCTTCGGCTCGCTCTCCAGAGCTCACAGAGGATTCTTCATCTGCTCCCAGACCCCGTCGTCCTAAAAGGAGACGCAGGGTCCCCTCTCCTTCCTCGTCCCGCGGCTCTGATTCACGAGCTGACTCGCAGGACGAGGAGGATGTCTTTTCTAGGGGCTCGGACGCTACCTCCATGTGCCCCATTGATCTGACCGAGGGTGACGCAGATGTTAGTGATTTGATTGCATCCATTAATTCTGTACTGGACCTCAATCCGCCAGTATCAGAGGAACACCCCTCTCTGGCAGAAAAGCACCAGTTTACCTTGCCTAAGAGAACAAGGAGTGTGTTCTTTAACCACTCCAGTTTTCAGGCCACTGTGACCAAGCCCAGGGCCTGTCCTGACAAACGCTTCCCAAAACGTGGTTCTGATGACCGTTTTCCCTTTCCACCAGAGGTGGTCAAGGAGTGGGCTTACTCACCAAAGGTAGACCCTCCGGTGTCTAGACTCTCAGCCCGGACAGTTGTGTCAGTGGCTGATGGCACCTCACTTAAGGATCCCACTGACCGCCAGGTTGACCTTCTGGCCAAATCTGTATATGAGGCGGCAGGGGCCTCGTTCTCCCCATCTTTTGCAGCAGTGTGGGCTCTCAAGGCCATCTCTGCTTCTCTGGAGGAGATGCATTCCCTCACTAGGGACTCTATGCCTGAAATGGTTGCCTTAACTTCCCAGGCTTCAGCCTTTTCAGCCTACGCCATGTCTGCCATGCTGGAGGCTTCTCACCGCACTGCGGTGGCTTCGGCTAATTCCCTCGCTATCCGCAGGATCTTGTGGCTTCGAGAGTGGAAGGCAGACGCTTCTTCAAAGAAGTACCTTGCTGGGCTCCCATTTGCTGGGTCCAGGCTGTTCGGGGAACAACTGGATGACATTATTAAGGAAGCTACTGGCGGGAAGAGTACTTCCTTGCCACAGACTAAAACCAGGAAACCTGTCCAGGGCAGGAACCAGTCGAGGTTCCGTTCCTTTCGTTCCTCTAACTGGTCGTCCTCTAAGCCCTCGGCCTCGTCCACTAACTCAGCCAAGGACCAGAAGCCCAACTGGCGCACGAAGCCGCGTCCTCAGAAGTCCGCAGGAGCTGCTGCCACCAAGGCAGCCTCCTCTTGACTATCTGGCCGAGCCAGCAACGTCCTTGGTCGGTGGCAGGCTCTCCCACTTTGGCGACGTGTGGTTTCAACACGTCTCCGATCAGTGGGTGCGGGATATCATCTCCCACGGCTACAGGATAGAATTCTCTTCCAGCCCGCCAAACAGATTTTTTTCTGTCAACTCCCCCTTGCTCCAAGGCCGCCGCCTTCTCTCAGGCTGTGGCATCCTTGCAGGCCAACGGAGTAATTGTACCTGTTCCCGCCAGGGAACGGTTCAGAGGTTTCTACTCAAATCTCTTCCTAGTCCCCAAAAAGGACGGTTCCTTCCGGCCCATCCTGGATCTCAAGCTTCTCAACAAGCATGTTCAGGTGCGGCATTTTCGCATGGAGTCTCTGCGATCAGTCATTGCCTCAATGACCCAAGGAGATTTCCTGGCATCCATCGACATCAGAGATGCCTATCTGCATGTGCCAATTGCAGTTTCACACCAGCGTTGGCTACGTTTTGCAATCGGAGAGGAACATTTCCAATTCGTGGCTCTCCCCTTCGGGTTAGCCACGGCCCCTCGAGTATTCACCAAGGTCATGGCAGCAGTGGTTGCGGTTCTTCACCTCCAAGGGTTGGCAGTGATTCCTTACCTGGACGACCTTCTAGTCAAGGCTTCATCCAGTGCAGACTGTCAGCGGAGTATCTCGCTCACTCTCGCCACTCTTGTTCAATTCGGGTGGCTTGTCAATCTGCCCAAGTCCACTCTGACTCCGACCCAAAAACTCACGTACCTAGGGATGCAATTCGAGACTCTGCCGGCAATTGTCAAGCTGCCCTTAGTCAAACAGCAGTCCCTCCATCTGGCGGTGCGCTCTCTGCTGAGGCCCCGCCGTCATTCCATCAGGCACCTAATGCAGGTGCTGGGTCAGATGGTGGCGTCAATGGAAGCGGTTCCCTTTGCCCAGTTCCATCTGCGTCCTCTGCAGCTGGACATTCTCCGCTGTTGGGACAAGCGGACTTCTTCCTTGCACAGGTTGGTGGCTCTGTCGCCACAGACCAGGAGCTCTCTTCAGTGGTGGCTTCGGCCCCTCTCTCTGTCTCAGGGACGCTCCTTCCTGGCCCCGTCCTGGGTGATCCTCACCACGGATGCCAGTCTATCCGGCTGGGGAGCAGTATTTCTCCACCACCGAGCACAGGGCACTTGGACTCCGTCCGAATCAGCCCTCTCGATCAATGTGCTGGAAATCAGAGCTGTGCTCCTAGCTCTCGTAGCCTTTCACCACCTGTTGGCGGGAAAGCACATTCGAGTCCAGTCAGACAACGCGACAGCGGTTGCCTACATCAATCACCAGGGCGGGACTCGCAGCCGCCTGGCAATGTTGGAGGTTCAACGCATCCTTCAGTGGACGGAGGACTCCAAGTCCACCATATCCGCAGTCCACATCCCAGGCGTAGAAAACTGGGAGGCAGATTATCTCAGCCATCAAACCGTGGACAGCGGCGAGTTGGCTCCTCATCCGGCAGTGTTTCGGTCAATCTGCCGCAAGTGGGGCACTCCGGAAGTGGATTTAATGGCATCCCGGCACAACAACAAGGTCCCGGTTTACGTGGCTCGCTCCCACGATCCTCAGGCCTTTGCAGCGGACGCGCTGGTTCAGGATTGGTCCCAGTTCCGTCTGTCTTACGTGTTTCCCCCTCTAGCTCTCTTGCCCAGAGTCCTGCGCAAGATCAGAATTGAGAGCCGTCGGGTCATCCTCATTGCTCCAGACTGGCCCAGGCGAGCTTGGTACCCAGACCTGCTCCATCTGTCCGTCAAGGTGCCGTGGCATCTCCCGGACCGCCCAGACCTTCTCTCACAAGGTCCGTTTTTCCGCCAGAATTCTGCGGCTCTCAGATTGACGGCGTGGCTCTTGAGTCCTGGATCTTGACGGCTTCCGGCATTCCTCCCGAAGTCATCTCCACTATGACTCAGGCTCGGAAGTCTTCCTCGGCCAAAATTTATCACAGGACTTGGAGAATTTTCCTGTCCTGGTGTCGGTCTTCCGGCCATGCCCCTTGGCCTTTTTCCTTGCCGACCATCCTGTCCTTTCTACAGTCCGGTCTGCAGCTAGGACTATCCCTCAATTCCCTCAAGGGACAGGTCTCTGCTCTGTCAGTGTTGTTCCAGTGGCGTATCGCCCGGCTGGCTCAGGTGCGCACCTTTATGCAGGGCGCATCTCACATCATTCCGCCTTACCGGCGGCCTTTGGATCCCTGGGACCTTAATCTGGTCCTCACGGCCTTGCAGAAACCCCCCTTTGAGCCTCTTAGGGAGGTTTCTTTGTTTCGTCTTTCACAGAAAGTCGTCTTTCTAGTGGCCATAACTTCCCTCAGGAGAGTCTCTGATTTAGCTGCTCTCTCTTCGGAGTCACCTTTTTTGGTTTTTCATCAAGACAAGGTGGTTCTCCGTCCGACTCCGGACTTTCTCCCTAAGGTGGTATCTCCTTTCCACCTTAACCAGGACATTTCATTGCCTTCCTTTTGTCCGGCTCCTGTTCATCGCTTTGAAAAAGCGTTGCATACTTTAGATCTGGTGCGGGCGCTCCGGATCTATGTGTCACGCACCGCTGTTCTTAGGCGGTGCACCTCTCTTTTTGTGCTGACCACAGGTCGGCGCAAGGGCCTCTCGGCTTCTAAACCGACCCTGGCTCGTTGGATTAGGTCGGCCATTTCTGATGCCTACCAGTGTACTCAAGTGCCTCCCCCGCTGGGGATCAAGGCACACTCGACCAGAGCTGTCGGTGCCTCTTGGTCTTTCCGGCGCCAGGCTACGGCTCAGCAGGTTTGTCAGGCTGCCACTTGGTCTAGTCTGCATACCTTTTCGAAGCACTACCAAGTGCATGCTCATGCTTCGGCAGATGCGAGCTTGGGCAGACGCATCCTTCAGGCGGCTGTCGCCCATTTGTGAAGTTAGGTTTCGCCTACTTCTCAGTTTCTGTTTATTTCCCACCCATGGACTGCTTTGAGACGTCCCATGGTCTGGGTCTCCCATAGGAACAATGAAGAAAAAGAGAATTTGTTTATTTACCGTAAATTCTTTTTCTTATAGTTCCGTAATGGGAGACCCAGCACCCTCCCTGTTGCCTGTTGGCAGTTTCTTGTTCCGCGTGTTATCACCGGCTGTTGTTGTAGACAGAGGCTCCGGTTGTTCCGGTTTTTTGCTCTATCTCTACTTGTGGGTGGCTATTCTCCTTCAGCTTTTGCACTAAACTGACTATATTTGGTTATCCAGGGGGTGTATATGCTCGGAGGGAGGAGCTACACTTTTTAGTGTAGTACTTTGTGTGTCCTCCGGAGGCAGAAGCTATACACCCATGGTCTGGGTCTCCCATTACGCAACTATAAGAAAAAGAATTTACGGTAAGTAAACAAAATTCTCTTTTTCCCCGCCCCGGGCTGTCTAAAACTCCTAGGTGGGCGTCTTCCAACTGCCTGGTTCTGCCCCCTGGTGTGTCTATCAAGCCTTGAGGGGGGTGACTAGGGTTTTAAGGTTGGCTGTGTGTTACCTGTGAGGGAAGGGTGTAATGCGGGGCCCTATCTATGACTACCTGGGCCGGCCAGGGCGTCACACTTACATCGTGCTGCTCTAAGATGAGGTATCAAATACCTGTTGACAAATACCCTTTTAAGTGCTTCCACTTTTCAGAACTGCTACTTTTACTATTACTACAGCCTTATTATCTGACATTCACAAGCCTTTATTCTCTTTAGGAAAATTTCAAACAGATTTGCCACAATGCAATGATTTATAACAAGCCCGGAACCATTTACTTCAAAGCTGCTAAGAAATTGCTGAACTCTGGAATGAAAATCCTCAGCCAGGTAAGAAATAGGTTTTTATTGATTGCAGTGATTGACCTGTATAGCTGTGAAGAAACAAAAGGACTGCGGGTAATAGTGTAAACCAGGGGTGAGCAAATAATTTTCCCAAGGGGCCACATGTGATTGCTGTGGGGGGCTGAACCAATGGGCTGATGGGCTGACACTAATCTTCCTCAATACTAATATATTTTATCACTTAATATTGAGCAGAATTAAGTATGCTGCCACCCCTATCTATCATGTAACCCCACACAAGGCCTATATATATATATATATATATATATATATATATATATATATATATATATATATATATATATATATATATATATATATCATATTATAGCCCTCATACACCCACTGTGTACGGTAGGAGCCCTCATAGGCCCCCTGTGTACGGTAGGAGCCCCTCATAGGCCCCCTTGTGTACGGTAGGAGCCCTCATAGGCCCCCCGTGTACGGTAGGAGCCCCTCATAGGCCCCCTGTGTACGGTAGGAGCCCCTCATAGGCCCCCTGTGTACGGTAGGAGCCCCTCATAGGCCCCCTGTGTACGGTAGGAGCCCCTCATAGGCCCCCTGTGTACGGTAGGAGCCCCTCATAGGCCCCCTGTGTACGGTAGGAGCCCCTCATAGGCCCCCTGTGTACGGTAGGAGCCCCTCATAGGCCCCCTGTGTACGGTAGGAGCCCCTCATAGGCCCCCTGTGTACGGTAGGAGCCCCTCATAGGCCCCCTGTGTACGGTAGGAGCCCCTCATAGGCCCCCTGTGTACGGTAGGAGCCCCTCATAGGCCCCCTGTGTACGGTAGGAGCCCCTCATAGGCCCCCTGTGTACGGTAGGAGCCCCTCATAGGCCCCCTGTGTACGGTAGGAGCCCCTCATAGGCCCCCTGTGTACGGTAGGAGCCCCTCATAGGCCCCCTGTGTACGGTAGGAGCCCCTCATAGGCCCCCTGTGTACGGTAGGAGCCCCTCATAGGCCCCCTGTGTACGGTAGGAGCCCCTCATAGGCCCCCTGTGTACGGTAGGAGCCCCCACATAGCCTCCTATATACTTTGTGAGCCCTCAGTCCATTTTATTTAGTATGAGCTCCCATAGAGCTCTCATATATACAGCAGGAGCCCCCACATAGCCTCCTATATACAGTCACATACATAGAAAAGGAAACCTCACTCCCTTACTCTGTTCTTACCTCCAGTGCACTGACTCGCTGCACTGCAGGTACAATGAAGTAATGTCATCATGTCTGCTGTGTGTTGCACATGATTGGTGGAAGAAGGAGCTGTCGGGTTTGTCCTCCACCAGCCTTTTCACTGCTTTCTGCAGCCTAGGGATGCAGAGAGATGTGACCTCAGGCTGCAGACGACACTGTGCGGACTGCAGGCCACTGTTTTCAGCCCCTCATCTGTGTCTGTAGACGGGTCAGATAAGGGCCCCCCCCCCCGATCACATTTTGCCAGGTCTTGTCTAGACCATATAACCAGCAATCCATTATGGTTGGTACAGGAGAGAATACAGAGTCTGAAGCAGAGCATAGAGTTCATGGCAGATCTTCAGAGCAGCGGGAAGGACAAAGACAAAGGAGACTCGCAGGGTAATCCAGAGGCGGCAGAACAGCTGACCGAGGACTCCATGGACACCAGTGATATAAAGGCCTTTAGAACTCCTTCCAAGGACCTGAAAAGGTGTGTATGACATGGACCCTAAGCAAACTGCCATTATACCAAACTTTTACATTGGCTTCCTAAGGGGTATACCAGGGAAGCCACACTGTGTGGCGTAACGCGTGGGGCTTTTGTGCCCACTCCTTTTACCTACTATCTCCCATTTCTTTATCGTTCCTATGGGAGACCCAGACCATGGGTGCACAGCTACTGCCCCCGGAGGACACACAAAGTTACTACACTCAAAACGTGTAGCTCCTCCCTCCTAGCATATACACCCCCTGCTAGCCAGTCCTAGCCAGTTCATTGCTTTGTGTTTCAGGAGGATCACACACACATGCATCTCTGATTTTGATTTTTGATTTTTTTCCTTCTGGATCAAAGATTTGGAAGAAAAGCGGGTCCAGCTGGACTCCCGGCATGTCCCTTCTCACCCCACTGTGTCGGCGGTGCTGTTAAGGTTGATTTTCCAAGGCTGGAGCCTTCTCATGCCGCGCTCCTTCACCATCCCATGCTGGGGCTCTGGCTTGAAGTGGGAGCCAACACGGTTCTCACTGCTTTGCAGGAGACCGGTCTCCATCCGCAGCCCTTTTGCAGGATCCTGCTGGACGGAGCTATCACCCCCCAGGAACCTGGCAACCTGCGTCTCACAAGCTAAGTATATGAGACGTTATTACCACAGAAAGTGGTCTTTCCAGGGGTCCTTTATGTTTATTATTGGGGGAGTGTGTTTTTATGTTTGGTGTTAACGTTTCCGGCCGGTTCTCCAGTTTTCACTGGAGAACCGCGCCGATGGTGCCTGCACGCCGGCCGCATGTTTTACTCTAGGCCCCGGCTTCGCCTGAGGCCTAGTTTCGGTTTCCACTGTCTCTGCATGTCAGTCAGCAGAGGGACAGTGTGGCTCCGCCCAGCGGCTGTGCAGCACAAGGGAAGGGACACTCCTCACTGAGGAAAGATTCCCTCCCCTGGCCACCTCATTTGCCGCTCTCAGAGTAGGCCCCGCCCCCTCTCCTCGCTCCGGTCGCCATTTTCTCAGCGTTCTCTGTGCCTGCATAGGCACAGAGATTCCACATTGTGACAAGTGGGGGCCGGGGCTGAGGGACTAGAGGGCACAGACATGTCTGTTTAAACGATCTGCAGCCACGACCTCCGGTTTGTGCAGCTGCTTATTTTATCCGTTTATATATGCTGGGGGCCATTCTAGACAGAGCCCCCACCTCTGCAGCATGTCTCACAGAGCGAGGCTGCAGGCTGTTTTTATTATTCCACTGCAGGTAGTCTCGTACGGCTGTACCGAGCTCTTAACCACTGTGGCCCCTCAGCTTGGAGGCTCATTAGTGGTCCCTCCAGCTGCTCCGGTTTCGGTGGCTGACCCCTGGGGGAATCCTATTTCCAGGGGTCGGCTGTTCCGGCATCTGCTGAGCATGCAGCCCCCTTCTCAGGGCGTTTTCTGCTTCAGCTCGCTCAGCAAAGCTCACAAGGGACTCTCCTTCTGGGCTCAGACCCCGTCCTCCTGACAGGGAGACGCAGGGTCCCCTGTCCTCCCCGTCCCGCAGCTCCGATTACGAGCTGACTCACTGGACGAGGAGGATGTCTCTACCAGGGGCTCAAACGCTACTTTATGTACATTGATCCGTCCGTAGGTGACGCAGATGCGAATGATTGGATTGCGTCCATTATACTTGTACTGGACCTCCATCCGCCTGTATCAGGGGAGTATTCCCCGTTGGCAGAAAGGCATCAGTATACCTTTAACAGGACGAGGAGTGTGTTCCTTAACCACTCCAGTTTTCAACCCGCTGCGTCCAAGCCCACAGCCTGTCCTGCAGACCCCACTGCGGGGTTCTGCTGCCTGTTTCCCCCTCCCATCAGAGGTGGTCAAGGAGTGTACTCATTCGCCAAGGGTGGCCACTCCGGTGTCTAGACTTTCAGCCCGGATAGTTGTATCAGTGGCTGACGGCACCTCTATAAGGATCCCACGGTACATTAATTTTGTACTGGACCTCAATCCGCCGGAGTTACCTTACCTAAGAGAACACAACGTGTGTTCCTTAACCACTCCAGTTTTCAGGCCCCTGTGACCAAGCCCACGGTCCGCTCTGACAGTCGCTTCCCATGAAGCGTGATTCTGAGGACTGTGTTTCCCCTGTCCACGAATGGTGGTCAAGAAGGGGGCTCATTCACCTCAGCTGGCTCAGCCCGGACCGTTATGTCAGTGGCTGATGGCTCCTCACTTAAGGTTTTGCGGTCTGCCCGGTTGTCCTTTTGGCCAAGTCGGTATGGGGGCGGCAGGAGCTTCGTTCTCCTCAGCTTTACAGCAGTGCGGTTTTTTTGTACCTTCTCTGCTTCTCTGGAGGAGATGCATTCCCTCTCAGGGACTCTATGCCCAAAACGGTTGCCTGAACTTCCAGACTTCAGTCTTTTCATCCTATGCCAGGTCTGCCATGCTGGACACCGCACGGCGGTGGTCTTGGCTACTTTCCTCGCTATCCGCAGGCTCATGTGGCTTCGGAAATGGAAGGCAGATGCTTCTATAGAAGTTCCTTGCTGGGCTCCCCTTTGGTGGGACCAGTTTCTTCGGAACCAACTGGATGAAATTAAGGAAGCTCTTGGCGGGGAGTGTTCTTCCTTGCCACAAACCTAAACCAGGGAACCTGTCCAGGGCAGGAATCAGTTGAGGTTTCGGTGGTTTCCGTTCCTCCATCTGATCGTCCTCTAGCTCGGCCCAGGTTCATAGAACCAAATGGCTCGAAACTGCGTCTTCAGAAGACCGCAGGAGATGCTGCCACTGAGTCAGCTTCCTCCGAGCTATCTAGCCACGCCAACAACCTCCTTGGTCGGTGGCAGGCTCTCTCCACTTGGCGACGTATGGTTCTAACACGTCTCCGTTCAGTGGGGGCGGGATTATATCTCCCATGGCTACAGGATGGAATTCTGTCCACCCGCCAAACAGATTTTTTCTGTCAACTCCTCCCGGCTCCAAGGCCGCCGCCTTCTCACAGGCCGTGGCATTTCTTGCAGGCCAATGGAGTAATTGTACCGGTTCCCGACTGGGAACGGTTCTGAGATTTTTGCTTAAATCTATTCCTAGTCCCCGAAGAGGGCGGTGCCTTCCGACCTGGATCTTTAGCTTTTCAAGCATAGTCAGGTGTGGCGTTTTCACATGGAGTCTCGGTCTTGTTCCGTGTGTTTTTCACCGGGTCAATCAAGAACCCAAGGAGATTCCCTAGCAGCCATCGGCATCAGAGATGCCTATCTGCAGGGGTCAATCGCAGTTTCACACCAGCGTTGACTACGTTTTGACAATTGGAGTGGTCCAATTCGTGCCTCTTCCCTTGGGGTTAGCCACGGCCCCTCGAGTATTCTCATTGGGGCAGCTGTGATAGGGTCCTGCACCCCTAGGGATTGGCAGTGATCTTTTGCCCTGAACGGCCTTCTTGTCGGGGCTTCATCCAGTGCTGACTCTTAGCAGAGTGCTTCGCTCACTCTCGCCACTCTAACCTATTCGGGTGGCTTGTCATTCTGTCCAAGTCCACTCTGACTTCGAACCAGAGGTTCTCAGGGACGCAATTCGAGACTCTGTCGGCACTTGTGAAGCTGCTCTTAGTCGATCAGTAGTCCCTCCGCTGGCGGTCGACGTCGTTCTATCAGACACCATATACAGGTGCTGCTCAGACGGTGGCGTCAATGGAAGTGATTCCTTGCCCAGTTTCTCCTGCGTCCTCTGAGACTGGATGTTTTCCGCTGTACAAGCGAACTCCCTCCTTCCACGGGGTGGTGGCTTCGCTACTGACCAGGGGCTCGTTTCAGTGGTGGCTTCGGCCACTCTGTCTCAGGGACGCTCCTTCCTGGCCCCGTCCCGGGTGATCCTCACCAGGATGCTAGTCTATCCGCCTTGGGAGCAGTATATCTCCACTGTGGAGCGCAGGGCGCTTGGACTCTGTCCGAAACAGCCCTCTGGATCAATGTGCTGGAAATCAGAGCTGTATTTCTAGCTCTCTAAGCCTTCACCATCTGTTGGCGGCTAGGCACATTCGAGTCCAGTCGGACAACGTGACAGCGTTTTCCTACATCAGCTTCCAGGGCGGGACACTCAGCCGCCTGGCAATCTTGGCGGCTCAACATTCTTCAGTGGACAAGGGACTCCTAGTCCACCGTATCCGCAGCCCACATCCCAGATGTGAAAACTGCGAGGCAGACTATTTCAGCTGTCCAACCGTGGTCCACAATCCTCAGGTTTTGCGGTAGACACTCTGGTTCATGTTTGATCCCAGCTTCGTCTCTTTACGTATTTCACCCTCTACCTCTTGTCCAGAGTCCTGCGCAAGATCAGTAAAGGGGGCCGTCGGGTCATTCTCATACTCCAGACTGACCCAGGCAGGCTTGGTACTCTGACCTGCTCCTTCTGTCCGTTGGATTGCCATGGCATCTTCCGGACCGTCCAGACCTTTTCTCAAAAGGTCCGTTTTTTCCGTCAGAATTCTGGATTCTCAGATTGACGGCGTAGCTCTTGAGTCCTGGATCTTGGCGACTTCTGGTATCCTTCCTGAAGTCATCTCCGCTATGACTCGAGCTCCAAAGTGTCTTTTGACCTTTTTGGCCTTGCCGACCCTCCTGTCCCTTCCACAGTCCGGTCTACAGCTAGGACTATCCCTCATTAAGGGACAGGTCTCGGCTCTGTCAGTATGTGCCAGCGGCGTATCGTCCGGCTGGCTCCGGTGCGCTCCTTTAAGGGCGCATCTCACATCATTCCGCCTTTCCGGCGGCCTATGGAGCCCTGGGACCTTAATCCGGTCCTCCCGGTTCCCGGAAACCCCCCTTTGCGCCTCTTAGGGAGGTTCCTTTGTTTCATCTTTCACAGAAAGTAGTCTTTCTAGTGGCTATAATTTCCCGTCAGAGAGTTCTGGCTCTCTCGGAGTCACCCCCCTTTTTGCTCTTTTGCATCAAGACAAGGTGGTCTCCGTCCGACTCCGGACTTTTTTCCCTAAGGTGGTTACTGCTTCCACCTTATCCGGGGCAATTTTCCTGCCTTCCTTTTGTCCGGCTCCTGTTCATCGCTTTGAGGAAGCGTTGCATATCCTGGATCTGGTGCGGGCGCTCCGGATCTATGTGTCTCGCACCGCCGTTATTAGGCGGTGTACCTCTCTCTGGTGCTGACTGCTAGTCAGCGTAGCGGTCTCTCGGCATCTAAGCCGACCCTGGTTCGTTGGCTTAGGTCGGCCATTTCCCAGACCTACAAGTGTACTCAAGTGCCTTCCCCGCCGGGGATCAGAGCACATTTGATCAGACCTGTCGGCGCCTTTTGGGCTTTCAGGCACCAGGCTACGGCTCAGTAGGTCTGTCAGACTGCAGCTCGAATTAGTCTGCATACTTTTTCGAAGCACTACCCAAGGCATGCTCATGCTTTGGCAGACGCGGGCTTGGGCAGACGCATCTTTCCGGCGTCTGTCGCCCATTTGTGAAGTTAGGTTTTGCCTGCTTCTCAGTTGTCTGTTTTTTCCCACCCATGGACTGCTTTAGAACGTCCCATGGTCTGGGTCTCCCATAGGAACGATAAAGAAAAAGAGAATTTTGTTACTTACCGTAAATTCTTTTTCTTATAGTTCCGTCATGGGAGACCCAGCACCCTCCCTATTGCCTGTTGGCAGGTTTCTTGTTCCGTGTGTCTTCACCGGCTGTTATTGTTGTAGACAGAGGTTCCGGTTCTTCCGGATTTTACTCTGTCTCTTCTTGTGGGTGGATGTCCTCCTTCAGCTTTTGCACTAAACTGGCTAGGACTGGCTAGCAGGGGGTGTATATGCTAGGAGGGAGTAGCTACACGTTTTGAGTGTAGTAACTTTGTGTGTCCTCCGGGGGCAGTAGCTGTGCACCCATGGTCTGGGTCTCCCATGACGGAACTATAAGAAAAAGAATTTACGGTAAGTAACAAAATTCTCTTTTTCTTTTTCGCTCCTAATTGGGAGACCCAGACAATTGGGTGTATAGCTACTGCCTCCGGAGGCCGCACAAAGCACTACACTTAAAAGTGTAAGGCCCCTCCCCTTCTGGCTATACACCCCCCCGTGGGAGCACGGGTCCCTCAGTTTTTGCTTTGTGCGAAGGAGGTCAGACACGCACGCATAGCTCCACTGTTTAGTCAGCAGCAGCTGCTGACTATGTCGGATGGAAGAAAAGAGGGCCCATACAGGGCCCCCAGCATGCTCCCTTCTCACCCCACTTTCTGTCGGTGGTGCTTGTTAAGGTTGAGGTACCCATTGCGGGTACGGAGGCTGGAGCCCACATGCTGATTCCTTCCCCATCCCCATTAGGGCTCTGGGCGAAGTGGGATTTTACCGGTCTCCAGGCACTGAGACCGTGCTCCATCCGCAGCCCCTGGAGAAGCCGCTGGATATGGAGCTGAGTATCGTCAGGGACAGGGCCCTGCTCCGTCAAGGTACTCTGTGTCCCCGTGCATACGCGCGCACACCGCAGCATTGCTGGGTGTGTTAGTGCGCCGGGGACAACAGCGCTGCTGCGCTTGTGCCATTTCCTCACTTCAGCTTAGCTGAGTGGGTAGACTCAGGGAGAACGGTCGCGCCGGCCGCTGGGACTGCGACGCGGCTGGGACTTGTGGTGCGCCGGGGACTTCCGCGCTGGCCGTGCATATATCACGGCCGCGCTTATTACTACAGTCCCCGGCTTTTGCGGCCTAGTTCGCTCGTTCCCGCCTCCGCACCTGCTAGTCAGGAGGAGGGCGGGACGCTGTACAGAGCATCAGCGCTGAGGGCTGGAGTCTTTTTTACATACTCCAGCCCTCACACCAGGCACAGTAGGACGCAGTTTCCCGCACTTTGTTTGTGGCACGCCCACGGTCCGCCCCTCTTCACAGAACGCCGGCAGCCATTCCTGCCTGCACGCTGAGCTGCAGAGGGGAGACGGGGAGACCCAGACACGGGATTCTACGGCCTCATACCCGCTGTTCAGCGGGCGGTAAGCAGCCTCAAGGGCTCACCCCCACTTGTGCCGTTTGTATACTGAGTATTTTGTGTTTGCAAATACTTTGTACTGTACGGTCGCTGGTGATTCTCGGCTATATACCCTCCTAGATTATAAGGAGGCAACAGCATGTCGTCCGCAAAACGCAAGGGTGCCAAGGCACAGACATTATATGCTGCCTGTACCGCATGTGGGGCTGCTCTACCGGCAGGTTCCACTGACCCCCATTGTGTGCAGTGCTCGGCCCCTGTGCAACTTGCACAGCCGGGGCCTCTGCTGGACGTGACCCAGGGTGTACCACCTGTGAATGCTGTCCAGGTGACAGGAACGGAGTTTGCAGCTTTTGCTGACAGATTGTCTATGACCATGTCAAAGATTCTTGAAACATTGCAGTCTAGACCAGTAACTCAGACCATGGACACTGTGGCATCACTGCTCCCTGGTCCCCCTCAGCGGGAACAC
The DNA here is from genome assembly GCF_048569485.1 of Anomaloglossus baeobatrachus. Taxonomy (NCBI): domain Eukaryota; kingdom Metazoa; phylum Chordata; class Amphibia; order Anura; family Aromobatidae; genus Anomaloglossus; species Anomaloglossus baeobatrachus. The sequence goes on from NC_134362.1 coordinate 157,352,138, forward strand.
TTCCAAGCTCCGGGGGTGTCACATGCACCCCAGGGTGACGATTCTGACTCGGACGATAGTCCCAGACAACCTAAGCGGGCTCGTTATGAGGGGCCCTCAACTTCGTCTCACTGGTCAGGATCCCAGCGGGACGAATCTATGGGTGATGAGGCGGATGTAACTGATCAAGATTCTGATCCTGGGACCGCTCTCAATCTGGATACACCGGATGGTGACGCCATAGTGAATGATCTTATAGCGTCCATCAATAGGATGTTAGATATTTCTCCGCCAGATCCTCCTGCGGAGGAGGCAGCTTCACAGCAGGAGAAATTCCATTTCAGATATCCCAAGCGTAAATTAAGCACTTTTCTGGACCACTCTGACTTTAGAGATGCAATCCAGAAACACCACGCTTATCCTGAGAAGCGGTTTTCTAAACTGCTTAAAGATACGCGCTATCCTTTTCCCCCTGACGTGGTCAAGGGTTGGACCCAGTGTCCCAAGGTGGACCCTCCAATCTCCAGGCTTGCAGCTAGATCTTTAGTTGCAGTAGAAGATGGAGCGGCACTTAAAGATGCCACTGACAGGCAGATGGAGCTCTGGCTGAAATCCATCTATGAAGCTATTGGAGCGTCGTTGGCGCCAGCTTTAGTAGCCGTATGGGCACTCCAAGCTATTTCAGCTGGGCTTATACAAGTCGACTCGGTCACACGTACATCTGCCCCGCAGGTGGCACCATTGACCTCTCAAATGTCTGCATTCGCGTCTTACGCGATTAATGCTGTCCTGGACTCTACGAGCCGTACGGCGGTGGCGTCAGCCAACTCCGTGGTTTTGCGCAGAGCCCTGTGGTTGAGAGAATGGAAGGCAGATTCTGCTTCCAAGAAGTGCTTAACCAGTTTGCCTTTTTCTCGTGACCGATTGTTTGGGGAGCGTTTGGATGAAATCATTAAACACTCCAAGGGTAAGGACTCATCCTTACCTCAACACAGACAAAACAAGCCCCAACAAAGGAGAGGTCAGTCTGGTTTTCGGTCCTTTCGAGGCTCAGGCAGGTCCCAATTCTCCTCGTCCAAAAGGACTCAAAAGGATCAGAGAGGCTCAGATTCTTGGCGGACTCAGTCACGCCCAAAAAAGACAGCAGGAAGAACCGTTACCAAGACGGCTTCCTCATGACTTTCAGCCTCCTCTCTCCGCATCCTCGGTCGGTGGCAGGCTCTCCCGCTTTGGCGACATTTGGCTGTCACAGGTCAAAGACCGTTGGGTGAGGGACATTCTGGCTCACGGGTACAGGATAGAGTTCAGCTCTCGTCCTCCAACTCGTTTCTTCAGAACTTCCCCACCGCCCGACCGAGCCGATGCTCTGCTGCAGGCGGTGGCCGCTCTAAAGGCGGAAGGAGTGGTGACTTCCGTTCCTCTTCAGGAACAAGGTCACGGTTTTTACTCCAATCTGTTTGTGGTGCCAAAGAAGGACGGGTCTTTTCGGCCCGTTCTGGATCTAAAGTTGCTCAACAAACACGTAAAAACCAGGAGGTTCCGGATGGAATCTCTACGCTCCGTCATAGCCTCAATGTCTCAAGGAGATTTCTTAGCATCAATAAACATCAAAGATGCGTATCTTCACGTGCCGATTGCGCCAGAGCATCAGCGTTTTCTACGCTTCGTTATAGAAAGCGAACACCTGCAGTTCGTAGCGTTACCTTTCGGGCTGGCAACAGCCCCTCGGGTCTTCACCAAGGTCATGGCAGCAGTAGTAGCTGTCCTGCACTCGCAGGGTCACTCCGTGATCCCGTATTTGGACGATCTACTTATAAAGGCACCCTCTCAAGAGGCATGCCAACACAGTCTGAACGTGGCACTGAAGACTCTCCAGAGTTTCGGGTGGATTATCAACTTTTCAAAGTCAAATCTAACCCCGACCCAATCACTAACATATCTTGGCATGGAGTTTCATACTCTCTCAGCGATAGTGAAGCTTCCACTGGACAAGCAGTGCTCTCTGCAGACAGGGGTGCAATCTCTACTGCAGAACCAGTCCCACTCCTTGAGGCGCCTCATGCATTTCCTAGGGATGATGGTGGCAGCAATGGAAGCAGTCCCTTTCGCGCAGTTTCATCTGCGCCCTCTACAATGGGACATTCTCCGCCAATGGGACGGGAAGTCGACGTCCCTCGACAGGGATGTCTCCCTCTCTCAGGCAGCCAAGGACTCTCTCCGATGGTGGCTTCTTCCCACCTCATTGTCAAAAGGAAAGTCGTTCCTACCCCCATCCTGGGCGGTGGTCACGACAGATGCGAGCCTATCAGGGTGGGGAGCAGTGTTTCTTCACCACAGGGCTCAGGGTACGTGGACTCAGAGAGAGTCCACCCTTCAGATCAATGTTCTGGAAATCAGAGCAGTCTATCTTGCTCTGCGAGCCTTCCAACAGTGGCTGGAGGGCAAGCAGATCCGGATTCAGTCGGACAATTCCACAGCGGTGGCGTACATCAACCACCAAGGGGGAACACGCAGTCGACAAGCCTTTCAAGAAGTCCGGCGGATTCTGACGTGGGTGGAAAACACAGCATCCACCATATCCGCAGTTCACATCCCAGGCGTGGAAAACTGGGAAGCAGACTTTCTCAGTCGCCAGGGCATGTACGCAGGGGAATGGTCCCTTCACCCGGACGTTTTTCAGGAGATCTGTCGCCGCTGGGGGATGCCGGACGTCGACCTGATGGCGTCACGGCACAACAACAAGGTCCCGGTTTTCATGGCACGGTCTCACGATCACCGAGCTCTGGCGGCAGACGCCTTAGTTCAGGATTGGTCGCAGTTCCGACTACCTTATGTGTTCCCACCTCTGGCATTGTTGCCCAGAGTTCTCCGCAAAATCAGGTCCGATTGCCGTTGCGCCATTCTCGTCGCTCCAGACTGGCCAAGGAGGTCGTGGTACCCGGATCTGTGGCATCTCACGGTAGGACAACCGTGGGCGCTACCAGGCCGTCCAGACTTGCTGTCTCAAGGGCCGTTTTTCCATCTGAATTCTGCGGCCCTGAACCTGACTGTGTGGCCATTGAGTCCTGGATCCTAGGGACCTCAGGGTTATCTCATGATGTTGTTGCCACCATGAGACAGGCTAGGAAACCATCCTCCGCCAAGACAGAACGGGGAAGATATTCTTATCTTGGTGCTCTGCTCAGGGAGTTTCTCCCTGGCCATTTGCATTGCCTGTTTTTCTTTCCTTCCTGCAGTCTGGGTTGGAAAAAGGTTTGTCGCTTAGCTCCCTTAAAGGACAAGTCTCTGCGCTATCCGTATTCTTTCAGAAGCGCCTGGCGCGACTTTCTAAGGTACGCACGTTCCTGCAAGGGGTTTGTCATATCGTTCCCCCTTACAAGCGGCCGTTGGAACCCTGGGATCTGAACAAGGTTCTAATTGCTCTCCAGAAGCCACCTTTCGAGCCTATGAAGGAGATTTCCTTTTCTCGGCTTTCACAGAAAGTGGCTTTTCTGGTGGCGGTCACGTCTCTTCGGAGAGTGTCAGAGCTGGCGGCGTTATCTTGCAAATCTCCCTTCCTGGTGTTTCACCAAGACAAGGTAGTACTGCGTCCAATTCCAGAGTTTCTTCCCAAGGTGGTATCTTCCTTTCATTTCAATCAGGATATCACTTTACCATCTTTGTGTCCGCATCCAGTTCACCAATTTGAAAAGGGTTTGCATCTGTTGGACCTGGTGAGAGCACTCAGGATCTACATTTCCCGCACGGCGCCTCTGCGCCGTTCGGATGCACTCTTTATCCTGGTCGCTGGTCAGCATAAAGGGTCGCAAGCTTCCAAATCCACCCTTGCGCGGTGGATCAAGGAACCAATTCTTCAAGCCTACCGTTCTGCTGGGCTTCCGACTCTTTCTGGACTGAAGGCCCATTCTACCAGAGCCGTGGGTGCGTCCTGGGCATTACGGCATCAGGCTACGGCTCAGCAGGTGTGCCAGGCGGCCACCTGGTCGAGTCTGCACACTTTTACCAAGCATTATCAGGTGCATACCTACGCTTCGGCGGATGCCAGCTTAGGTAGACAAGTCCTGCAGGCGGCGGTGGCCCACCTGTAAGAAAGGGCTGCCTGACAGCCCGATCACGAGGTATTCTTTTACCCACCCAGGGACTGCTTTTGGACGTCCCAATTGTCTGGGTCTCCCAATTAGGAGCGAAAAAGAAGAAGGGAATTTTGTTTACTTACCGTAAATTCCTTTTCTTCTAGCTCCAATTGGGAGACCCAGCACCCGCCCTGGTTCTTCTTAGGGTATTTGTTTTTCGGGTGCACATGTTGTTCATGTTGATAAGTTACGTTCTCCGATATTGTTTATCGGATTGAATTTGTTTTTGAAACAGTTATTGGCTTTCCTCCTTCTTGCTTTTGCACTAAAACTGAGGGACCCGTGCTCCCACGGGGGGGTGTATAGCCAGAAGGGGAGGGGCCTTACACTTTTAAGTGTAGTGCTTTGTGCGGCCTCCGGAGGCAGTAGCTATACACCCAATTGTCTGGGTCTCCCAATTGGAGCTAGAAGAAAAGGAATTTACGGTAAGTAAACAAAATTCCCTTCTTTTTTTTTCACTGAACCCTATGCCTTTCTCTAATACGCCCTATCCTCCATATTGAAGACTTTATGGTCGATCAGGTATATTTTTATACTCTGTATGTGACTATAAGTATTGGCGTATCATGCTTTGTATATGGGGATTTGTACACTAGGTTTTGGATTTGACCTTATATATTTATTCAGTAGTGGGGTCTTTTGGTTTCCAGTCTGTTACTGGTTTTAAAGTGGTTTTATCTATGGACACACAAGTAATAAATGTGTTTTGCACCTTACTTTTTGACCCCATCATTGCAATATAAATGTGTATTTCTTTGTCGCTCTATTGGGAGACCCAGACAATTGGGTGTATAGGCTATGCCTCCGGAGGCAGCACAAAGTATTACACTCAAAAGTGTTAAGCCCCTCCCCTTCTGCCTATACACCCCCCGTGCTCCCACGGGCTCCTCAGTTTTTTGCTTTGTGCGAAGGAGGCAGACATGCACAGCACAGCTCCACAGATTGGTCAGCAGCAGCTGCTGACCAGGTCGGATGGAAGAAAAGTGGGCCCATATAGGGCCCCCAGCATGCTCCCTTCTCACCCCACTCTTGTCGGCGGTGTTGTTAAGGTTGAGGTATCCATTGCGGGTACGGAGGCTGGAGCCCACATGCTGCTTTCCTTCCCCATCCCCCTCAGGGCTCTGGGTGAAGTGGGATCCTATCGGTCTCCAGGCACTGAGACCGTGCTTCATCCACAACTCCTGTGGAGACTGCTGGATAGGAGCCGGGTTCCGTTCAGGGACATGGCCCTGCATCTTGAAGGTACTCTGTATCCCTGTAGGGACCGCGCACGGCAACACCTCAGCTTTGCTGGGTGTGCTAGTGCACCGGGGACCGCGGCGCTGACCGGGTCTATATGTGCCATTACACACTCAGCGTCGCTGAGTGTGTTTATATGTAGGGGCTACCGCGCTAACCGCCGCTGCCATGTGAAACTGCGGCGCTTTTACGGCGGCGACGCTTATACTCGAGTCCCCGGCTTTCTTGCGGCCTAGCTTCTTTTTTCCCGCCCTCAGCCCTGACAGGCAGGGGAAGGGCGGGACGCTGCACGGAAGAGAGGGACAAACGAGCAGCATGAGGGCTGGAGCATGCTTTGCATACTCCACTCCCCTCACTGTGCACTGTGTGAGACGCCCACGGCTCCCTCCTCTCGTCAGGACGCCGCAGCCATTTCCTGTCAGCTCCTCCGACGCTGCAGAGGGGGACAAAGTCTGTGAGACCCAGACACGGTCTCTGGTGGCCTCACAACCGCTTTAGGCGGCTGGTAAGCAGCACCTGTGGTGTTAGCCCCATGGTGCTGTAGTGTATGGATACATTCTGTGTTATCACTATATACTTTACACTGTATGAGCTCAGTTCATTATGGCTATTTACCCTTTTGTGTTAATCAGGGAAAACAATAGCATGGCGCCCACAAAGACAGGGGTGCCAAAAAACAGGATTATTATGCTGCCTGCGCCGCTTGTACGACCCAGCTGCCGGCAGGTCCCATTGACCCTCATTGTGTGCAATGTGTGGCCCCTGTGACTCTCTTCTTCAGCCAGAGCATCTGCTAAGAGGGGCCCAGGGGGAGACACCTGTTGACACGGTCCTTAGTGACGGGGATGGAGTTTGCAAAACTCTCTGAGACTATGGCTGAGATACTAGAAGCCTTGCAGTCCAGGCCGGTATCTCAGCAAAGGGACTCTGTTGAATCATTGTTCCCTGGCCCCCCTCAATTGGACCAACAATGTCCTCCCGGGATACATTCCAGGCTGAGGGTTCTGACTTAGACCCCAGCCCCAGACCGACTAAGCGGGCTCGCTTAGAATTTCCCTCGACATCATGTTGTTCAGGGTCTCAGCGGGGGGAATCTCCGGTTGATGATGCGGAGACAGCTGATCAGGATTCTGATCCTGAGGGCGCTCTCAATCGTAATACTCCAGACGGGGACGCCATAGTGAACGATCTTATTGCGTCCATCAATCAAATGCTGGATATTTCTCCCTCAGCTCCTCCGGCGGAGGAGTCAGATTATCAGCAGGAGTAATTCCGCTTCAGGTTCCCCAAGCGTACACCGAGTATGTTTCTAGACCATTCTGATTCCAGAGAGGCAGTCCAGAATCACCATGCTTGTCCAGATAAGCGTTTTTTCTTAGCGCCTTAAGGATACACGTTGTCCTTTTCCACCTGACGTGGTTAAAGGTTGGACTCAGTGTCTCAGAGTGGACCCTCCAATCTCACAGACTGGCGGCTAGATCATTACTTGCAGGATGCCACTGACGGGCAGATGGAGCTCTGGTTGAAATCCATCTATGAAGCTATCGGAGCTTCTTTCTTCAGCGCTCTATTGGGAGACCCAGACGATTGGGGTATAGCTACTGCCCTCCGGAGGCCACACAAAGCACTACACTAAAAAGTGCAAGGCCCCTCCCCTTCTGGCTATACCCCCCCGTGGTATCACGGGTTCTCCAGTTTTCAAGCTTTGTGCGAAGGAGGTCAGACATCCACGCAGGGCTCCACAGATTTTAGTCAGCAGTAGCTGCTGACTATTTCGGATGGAAGAAAAGAGGGCCCATATAGGGCCCCCAGCATGCTCCCTTCTCACCCGTGGATGGTGTTGTAAGGTTGAGGTACCTATTGCTGGTACAGGGGCTGGAGCCCCACATGCTGTTTTCCTTCCACATCCCCTTGTAGGGCTCTGTGGAAGTGGGATCTTGCCGGCCTCTAAGCTCTGACGCCGGGCTCCATCCACAGACCCATAGCACCTGATGGATACGGAGCAGGAGTACAATCAGGGACATGGCCCTGCATCATACAGGTACTCTGTGTCCCCGGCAGGCACAGACACACTCCGGGCTGGCTGGGTGTTGTAGTGCGCCGGGGACCGTAACGTTGGAGTTAGTGTTCCTACAGTTTACTGGGGGACTTTGTGTTGTGGGAACGCAGCGCCGACCCCCACTGGATCGGGCGGCGCTGCTGTGACTTGTGGTGCGCCGGGGACACGCCGACCGCGCTTTTACGGCGGCGGCGTTTATAACTTTAGTCCCCGGCTTTTTGCGGCCTAGCTCCGCTTCGTTCCCGCCCCCACCCTGTCAATCAGGGTAGGGGAGAGACGCTGTTTCGCAGCAGCGACGAGGGCTGGAGCCTGATTTACATGCTCCAGCCCTCTCACTAGGCACAGAGGGAAGCAGGCTTCCCGCTCTTAGCCAGGAACGCCCAGGGCCCGCCCCCCCTCCTCTCCCAGGACGCCGGCAGCCATTACATGCAGTCTGGCTGGAGGAAGGACGCAAGGCTCTGGGAGACCTGGACTAGGGGGCTTTTGGAGACCACACACCCGCTCTTAAGCGGGCGGTAAGCGGCATTTCAGCTGGCCCCTCTAGTGCCTCAGTGTGCATTGGTGTACTGTGTCACCAGATATATATATTTATTTATTTCTTGCACTGTGAGGTCGCTTCCTGGCTGGACCCAGATCGCTCTGAGGAGGCAGCAACATGTCATCCACAAAACGCAAGGCTGCCAAGGCTAGGGCTGTGTACACTGCGTGTGCTGCATGTGGGGCTGCTCTACCAGCAGGTTCCAAAGACCCCCATTGTGTGCAATGCTCAGATCCGGTGCTGCTTCGCCAGCCGGAGTCCGGAGGGGTAGTGACCCAGGCTGAGACGCTTGTAAGTCCTGCCCCGGTGTCAGGGACAGACTTTGCAGTTTTTGCTGATGGAATGTCTGTGACTATGGCAAAAATCCTTGAAACTTTGCAATCCATGACTGGGGCTCAGTCTATGGACACGGCGAGGTCTCTGTCCTCTAATCCCCCTCAGTTGGAATTAATCCAGACTGCAAGGGGGTCCCCGGCTTCCCAGGCTGAGTATTATGACTCAGATGATAGCCCCAGCCACCCTAAGCGAGCTCGCTGGGAAAGACCCTCAACGTCATCACACTGCTCAGGGTCTCAGCGCAATCAGTCGCCCTGTGATGCGTCTGAAGAGAGTGATCAGGAGTCTTATCCTGGAACCCCTCTCAATCTGGATACCCCAGATGGGGACGCCATGGTAAACGAGCTTATCTCAGCCATCAATAGACTGTTGGATATTTCTCCCCCAGCTCCTTCTGCAGAGGAGGCAGCTGCAGAGCAGGAGAAGTTTCGTTTCCTCTATCCCAAGCGTAAATTGAGTGCTTTCTTGGATCACTCTGACTTCAGAGAGTCAATCCAGAAACACGACGCTCATCCAGAAAGACGTTTCTCTAAACGTTCTAAGGATACACGTTTTCCTTTCCCCCCTGATGTGGTAAAGCGCTGGACCCAGTGTCCAAAAGTAGACCCCCCGATTTCCAAACTTGCAGCTAGATCCATAGTTGCAGTGGAGGATGGCGCTTCACTTAAGGATGCCAATGACAGACAGATGGACCTTTGGTTAAAATCTGTCTATGAAGCTATCGGCGCGTCGTTTGCTCCAGCATTCGCAGCCGTATGGGCGCTCCAAGCTATTTCAGCTGGTTTAGCAAAAGTGGATGCTATCATACATCCAGCGGTGCCGCAAGTGGCGTCCCTTACCTCGCAGATGTCTGCGTTTGCGTCTTACGCTATCAATGCGGTCCTAGAATCTACCAGCCGCACCTCAATGGCGTCCGCCAATTCAGTAGTTTTGCGCAGAGCCTTGTGGTTAAAGGACTGGAAAGCAGATGCTGGTTCCAAAAAATGTTTAACCAGCTTGCCTTTATCTAGAGATAGACTGTTTGGCGAGCCATTGGCTGACATCATTAAACAGTCCAAGGGTAAAGACTCTTCCTTACCCCAGCCCAGATCAAGCAAACCTCAGCAGAAAAAATGGCAGCAGAGGTTTCAGTCCTTTCGAGGTTCGGGCAAGACACAATTCTCCTCGTCCAAAGGGACGCAGAGGACGCAAAGAGTCTCAGATTCCTGGCGGGCTCACGCACGCCCCAAGAAAGCAAATGGAGGAACCGCTTCCAAAGCGGCTACCTCATGACTTCCAGCCCCCCCCCTCCGCATCTCCGGTCGGGGGCAGGCTCTCCCGCTTTTCCGACATTTGGATGTCACAGGTCAAAGACCGGTGGGTGACAAACATTTTGTCTCGCGGGTACAGAATCGAGTTCAGTTCTCGTCCTCCAGCTCGGTTCTTCAGAACCTCCCCACATCCAGACCGAGCAGATGCCCTGCTGCAGGCGGTGGACTCCCTAAGAGCGGAAGGAGTAGTGGTTCCTGTACCGCCTCAGGAACAAGGGCGAGGGTTTTACTCCAATCTCTTTGTGGTTCCAAAAAAGGACGGCTCGTTCCGTCCTGTTCTGGATCTAAAGCTGCTCAACAAACATGTGCACGCCAGACGGTTCCGGATGGAAACCCTCCGCTCTGTCGTTGCCTCAATGTCTCAAGGAGACTTCCTTGCCTCAATAGACATCAAAGATGCTTATCTCCACGTGCCAATTGCTACAGAACATCAACGTTTTCTACGTTTTGTGATAGGAAACGACCATCTTCAGTTCGTAGCTCTGCCATTCGGTCTGGCGACAGCCCCCCGGGTCTTCACCAAGGTCATGGCGGCGGTGGTAGCAGTCTTGCACTCTCAGGGACACTCGGTGATCCCTTACCTAGACGATCTACTTGTCAAGGCACCCTCTCAAGAGGCATGCCAACTCAGTCTACATGCTACGCTGGAGACTCTACAGACGTTCGGATGGATCATCAACTTTCCAAAGTCGAATCTGTCACCGTCACAGTCGCTAACGTATCTTGGCATGGAGTTTCATACTCGAGCAGCGAGAGTGAAGCTTCCGCTGAACAAGCAGCGGTCCCTACAGACAGGGGTGCAATCCCTCCTTCAAGGCCAGTCGCACCCCTTACGGCGCCTCATGCACTTCCTCGGGAAGATGGTGGCAGCCATGGAAGCAGTTCCCTTTGCGCAGTTTCATCTGCGCCCACTTCAATGGGACATTCTCCGCCAATGGGACGGGAAGTCAACGTCCCTGGACAGGAAAGTCTCTCTTTCCCAGACGGCCAAGGACTCTCTACAATGGTGGCTCCTTCCCACCTCATTGTCTCAGGGAAGATCCTTCCTGCCCCCATCCTGGGCAGTGGTCACGACAGATGCGAGTCTGTCAGGGTGGGGAGCAGTGTTTCTCCACCACAGGGCCCAGGGGACGTGGACTCCGCAGGAGTCCACCCTTCAGATCAATGTTCTGGAAATCAGGGCAGTGTATCTTGCCCTACTGGCCTTCCAACAGTGGCTGGAAGGAAAGCAGATCCGAATCCAGTCGGACAACTCCACAGCGGTGGCATACATCAACCACCAAGGAGGGACGCGCAGTCGGCAAGCGTTCCAAGAAGTCCGGCGCATTCTAATGTGGGTGGAGGACACAGCATCCACCATATCCGCGGTTCACATCCCAGGCGTAGAAAATTGGGAAGCAGACTTCCTCAGTCGCCAGGGCATGGACGCAGGGGAGTGGTCCCTTCACCCGGACGTGTTTCAGGAAATCTGTCGCCGATGGGGAGTGCCGGACGTCGACCTAATGGCGTCCCGGCACAACAACAAGGTCCCGGCATTCATGGCGAGGTCGCGCGATCAAAGAGCTCTGGCGGCAGACGCATTAGTTCAAGATTGGTCGCAGTTCCGGCTCCCATACGTCTTCCCACCTCTGGCACTCTTGCCCAGAGTGTTACGCAAGATCAGATCCGATTGCAGCCGCGTCATACTCGTCGCCCCAGACTGGCCGAGGAGATCGTGGTATCCGGATCTGTGGCATCTCACGGTCGGTCGACCATGGTCACTGCCAGACCGACCAGACTTACTGTCCCAAGGGCCGTTTTTCCATCAGAATTCTGCGGCCCTGAACCTGACTGTGTGGCCATTGAGTCCTGGATCCTAGCGTCCGCAGGATTATCTCAAGGAGTCGTAGCCACAATGAGACAAGCTAGGAAGTCAACGTCTGCTAAGATCTACCACAGAACGTGGAAGATTTTCTTATCCTGGTGCTCTGCACAGAGAGTATCCCCTTGGCCATTTGCATTGCCCACCTTTCTTTCCTTCCTGCAATCGGGGTTGGAAAAGGGATTGTCGCTCAGCTCCCTTAAAGGGCAAGTCTCGGCACTATCTGTGTTTTTTCAGAAGCGTCTAGCACGTCTTCCTAAGGTGCGCACGTTCCTACAGGGGGTCTGTCATATTGTGCCCCCGTACAAGCGGCCGTTAGATCCATGGGATCTGAACAGAGTACTAGTTGCTCTGCAAAAGCCGCCCTTCGAGCCTCTAAAGGACGTTTCCTTTTCTCGCCTGTCACAGAAAGTGGCGTTTCTTGTTGCGATCACATCGCTTCGGCGAGTGTCTGAGCTGGCAGCTCTGTCATCCAAGGCTCCCTTCCTGGTGTTCCACCAGGACAAGGTAGTGCTGCGCCCCATTCCGGAGTTTCTCCCTAAGGTCGTATCCTCGTTTCATCTTAATCAGGATATATCCTTGCCTTCCTTTTGTCCTCAGCCGGTTCACCGGTATGAGAAAGACTTACGTTTGCTAGATCTGGTGAGAGCACTCAGAATCTATATTTCTCGCACGGCGCCTATCCGCCGTTCAGATGCACTTTTTGTCCTTGTCGCTGGCCAGCGCAAGGGGTCGCAGGCTTCTAAAGCCACCCTGGCTCGATGGATCAAAGAACCAATTCTGGAAGCCTACCGTTCTGCTGGGCTGCCGGTTCCTTCAGGGCTGAAAGCCCACTCAACCAGAGCTGTGGGTGCGTCCTGGGCTTTGCGACACCAGGCTTCGGCTCAACAGGTGTGCCAGGCAGCTACCTGGTCGAGTCTGCACACTTTCACCAAACATTATCAGGTGCATACCTATGCTTCGGCGGATGCCAGCTTAGGTAGAAGAGTCCTGCAGGCGGCAGTGACATCCCCGTAGGGGAGGGCTGTTTTGCAGCTCTAACATGAGGTATCTCTTTACCCACCCAGGGACAGCTTTTGGACGTCCCAATCGTCTGGGTCTCCCAATAGAGCGCTGAAGAAGAAGGGAATTTTGTTACTTACCGTAAATTCCTTTTCTTCTAGCTCTTATTGGGAGACCCAGCACCCGCCCTGTTGTCCTTCGGGATTTTTTTGTTGTTTGCGGGTACACATGTTGTTCATGTTGAACGGTTTTTCAGTTCTCCGACGTTATTCGGAGTTAATTTGTTTAAACCAGTTATTGGCTTCCTCCTTCTTGCTTTGGCACTAAAACTGGAGAACCCGTGATACCACGGGGGGGTATAGCCAGAAGGGGAGGGGCCTTGCACTTTTTAGTGTAGTGCTTTGTGTGGCCTCCGGAGGGCAGTAGCTATACCCCAATCGTCTGGGTCTCCCAATAAGAGCTAGAAGAAAAGGAATTTACGGTAAGTAACAAAATTCCCTTCTTTGTCCCAGCATTCGCAGCCGTATGGGCGCTACAAGCTATCTCAGCAGGTCAAGCGCAAATTGAAGCAGCCACATGCACGGCCGCGCCACAAGTGGCATCCATTACCTCCCAAACCTCGGCAACGCTATTAGTGCTGTCCTGGACTCTGCGAGCTGTACGGCGGTTGCGGCCGCCAATTCGGTGGTACTCCGCAGGGCCTTATGGCTACGGGAATGGAAGGCAGATTCTGCTTCCAAAAAAGCGCTTAACCAGTTTGCCAATTTGTGGCGACAGGTTGTTTGGCGAGCGTCTGGATGAAGTCATCAAACAATCCAAGGGAAAGGATACATCCTTACCCCAGTCCCAACCAAACATATCCCAACAGAGGAGAGGGCAGTCGAGGTTTCGCTCCTCTCGGGGCGCGGGCAGGTCCCAATTCTCCTCGTCCACAAGGTCTCAGAAAGACAAAGGAGCTCTGATGCATGGCGGTCTAAGTCACGTCCTAAACAGACCACCGGGGGCGCCGCTAACAAAGCGGCTTCCTCATGACTTTCGGCCTCCGCTAGTAGCATCCTCGGTCGGTGGCAGGCTCTCCCGCTTTTGCGACACCGGGCTGCCACAAATAAAAGACCGCTGGGTGAGAGTTATTCTGTCTCACGGTTACGAGATAGAGTTTACCTCTCGTCCCCCGACTCGATTCTTCAGGTCATCCCCGCCTCCCGAGCGAGCCGAGGCTCCTCTGCAGGCGCGGCGCACTCTGACGGCTGAAGGAGTGGTGATCCCTGTTCCTCTTCAGCAACAGAGCCACGGTTTTTACTCCAACTTGTTGGTGGTCTCAAAGAAGGACGGGTCTTTCCGCCCGGTCCTGGACCTGAAACTGCTCAACAGACGGGTAAAAACCAGGCGGTTCCGGATGGAATCCCTCCGCTCCGTCATCGCCTCAATGTCCCAAGGAGATTTCCTTGCATCAATCGATATCAAAAATGCTTATCCCCATGTACCGACTGCTCCAGAGCACCAGCGCTTCTTGCGCTTCGCCATAGGACACGAATACCTGCAATTCGTGGCACTGCCGTTCGGCCTGGCAACAGCCCCACGGGTTTTTACCAGGGTTATGGCTACTGTAGTAGCGCTCCTACACTCCCTAGGTCACTCGGTGATCCAGTATTTGGACGATCTGCTGATCAAGGCACCCTCTCTAGAGGCATGCCAACGCAGCCTTGACGCTACCCTGGAGACTCTCCAGGGTTTCGGGTGGATCATCAATTTTCCAAAGTCAAATCTGACACCGGCCCAATCGCTGACATATCTTGGCACGAAGTTTCATACTCTCAGCGATAGTGAAGCTTCCGCTGATCAAACAGCAGTCACTACGGAAAGGGGTACAATCTCTCCTTCAAGGCCAGTCACACCCCGTGAGGCGCCTCACGCACTTCCTGGGGAAGATGGTGACAGCAATGGAGGCAGTCCCTTTCGCGCAATTTCACCTGCGTCCCCTTCAATGGGACATCCTATGCAAATGGGACAGGAAGCCGACGTCCCTCGTCAGGACCGTCTCCCTCTCTCAGACGACCGAAGCTTCCCTTCGGTGGTGGCTTATTCCCAATTCATTAGCGAAGGGGAAATCTTTCCTACCCCCATCCTGGGAAGTAGTCACGACGGACGCGAGTCTGTCAGGGTGGGGAGCGGTTTTTCTCCACCACAGGGCTTAGGGTACGTGGACCCAGCAAGAGTCCTCGCTTCAGATCAATGTTCTGGAAATACGGGCAGTGTATCTTGCCCTGAAAGCTTTCCAGCAGTGGCTGGAAGGCAAGCAGATCAGAATTCAGTCGGACAATTCCACAGTGGTGGCATACATCAGCCACCAAGGCGGCACACGCAGTCGGCAAGCCTCCCAGGAAGTCCGGCGGATTTTGATGTGGGTGGAAGCCACGGCCTCCACCATCTCTGCAGTTCACATTCCAGGCGTGGAAAACTGGGAAGCGGATTATCTCAGTCGCCAGGGCATGGACACAGGGGAATGGTCCCTTCACCCGGGCGTGTTTCAGGAGATCTGTTGCCGCTGGGGGGTGCCGGACGTCGACTTCATGGCGTCCCGGCACAATAACAAGGTACCGACGTTCATGGCACGGTCTCAAGATCCCAGAGCTCTGGCGGCAGACGCCTTAGTTCAGGATTGGTCGCAGTTTCAGCTCCCTTATGTGTTCCTCCGCTGGCACTGTTGCCCAGAGTGTTACGCAAGATCAGGGCCGACTGCCGCCGCGTCATCCTCGTCGCTCCAGACTGGCCGAGGAGGTCGTGGTACCCGGATCTGTGGCATCTCACGGTCGGCCAACCGTGGGCACTACCAGACCGACCAGACTTGCTGTCTCAAGGGCCGTTTTTTCCATCTGAATTCTGCGGCCCTCAACCTGACTGTGTGGCCATTGAGTCCTGGATCCTAGCGTCTTCAGGATTATCTCAAGACGTCATTGCCACTATGAGACAGGCTAGGAAACCAACGTCCGCCAAGATCTACCACAGGACGTGGAAAATTTTCCTGTCGTGGTGCTCTGCTCAGGGTTCTTCTCCCTGGCACTTTGCCTTGCCCATTTTTTCTGTCCTTCCTTCAATCTGGACTGGAAAAGGGTTTGTCGCTCGGCTCCCTTAAGGGACAAGTCTCAGCGCTCTCTGTGGTTTTTCCAGAAGCGCCTAGCCAGACTTCCACAGGTACGCACGTTCCTGCAGGGGGTTGTCACATCGTTCCTCCTTACAAGCTGACGTTAGAACCCTGGATTCTGAACAGGGTGCTGATGGTTCTTTAGAAATCACCATTCGAGACAATGAGAGATATTTCTCTCTCTCACGCCTTTCGCAGAAAGGGTTTTTTCTAGTAGCAGTCACTTCACTTCGGAGAGTGTCTGAGCTAGCAGCGCTGTCATGCAGAGCCCCTTTCCTGGTTGTTCACCAGGACAAGGTGGTTCTGCGTCCGGTTCCGGACTTTCTCTCTAAGGTGGTATCCCCCTTTTCATCTCAATCAGGATATCTCCTTACCTTCTTTTTGTCCTCATCCAGTTCATCAATGTGAAAAGGATTTGCACTTGTTAGATCTGGTGAGAGCACTCAGACTCTACATTTCTCGTACGGCGCCCCTGCGCCGCTCGGATGCACTCTTTGTCCTTGTCGCTGGCCAGCGTAAAGGGTCACAGGCTTCCAAATCATCCTTGACTCGGTGGATCAAGGAGCCAATTCTCGAAGTCCACCGTTCGGCTGGGCTTCCGGTTCCCTCAGGGCTGAAGGCCCATTCTACCAGAGCCGTGGGTGCGTCCTGGGCTTTGAGACACCAGGATACGGCTCAGCAGGTGTGTCAGGCGGCTACCTGGTCGAGCCTGCACACTTTCACGAAACATTATCAGTTGCATACCTATGCTTCGGCGGATGCCAGCCTAGGTAGACGAGTCCTTCAGGCGGCGATTGCGCACCTGTAGGAAGAGGCCGTTCTACGGCTCTTACGCGGTATTATTTTACCCACCCAGGGATTGCTTTTGGATATCCCAATTGTCTGGGTCTCCCAATAGAGCGACAAAGAAGGGAATTTTGTTTACTTACCGTAAATTCCTTTTCTTCTAGCTCTAATTGGGAGACCCAGCGCCCGCCCCTGTTTTTTTGTGTACACATGTCGTTCATGTTGAATGGTTTCAGTTCTCCGATATTCCTTCGGATCGAAGTTACTTTAAACCAGTTTATAATTCTTTTTCCTCCTTCTTGCTTTTGCACCAAAACTGAGGAGCCCGTGGGAGCACGGGGGGTGTATAGGCAGAAGGGGAGGGGCTTAACACTTTTGAGTGTAATACTTTGTGCTGCCTCCGGAGGCATAGCCTATACACCCAATTGTCTGGGTCTCCCAATTAGAGCTAGAAGAAAAGGAATTTACGGTAAGTAAACAAAATTCCCTTCATTTCTAATTGGTTACTCTGTGCCTTTACTTATCTAATTTATTTTAAGCAATCTTTTATTTCATTTGTACAGAAAAGATAAAGAGCAGCAGGAGGACAAACAAAATGACGGGAACGCAGAAAAGGATCAGGAGCAGATTGACCAAATCATCAGAGACTCTTTAGGCAAATTATCAAAGAGATCGATCACTAGTCAGGTAAGGTGAGAATAGTCTGAGCTGTGCACATACTCGCCTGCACCTCCCATATAAAGCGTCTTCCTCAACATGCAGTGTCACATTTCATAATGCACCTATACTTGTAGAAATCAGTTCCCTAATAAAAGTACTATGAGCGGATGTCACACGGGGGAGAAAGTACAGTCACCCTTACACATCATTTTCCAATACTCCAGAGCTGTATTCACTGTTCTGCTGCTTACTATTCGAAGCAGAACATAGGATAGGCAGACACCCATTTACGGTTTGACACCCCCACATGGCATAATTGATGTAAATGATCAGGAAGTCTTGCAATGTCAAGCTGTACAGGGTGGACAGTCTCACTTGATACCATGGCATCATCACTGTGGGATGTATGCAAATTGGTTTTACTCTGTCAATGAACATAAATGAAACTTAAAGGGTATCAATCACCAGGATTTTCCTATATAACCTAAAGCCAGTGCTGTACTGGCACTTATCAGGCTGATTCTATACATACCTTTAGTTGTCAGCTCGGATGTATAGGTTTTGAAACACAAGAAAGTAAAGTTTCTAAAATGAGCAGCTTTTTGATTGACAGCAGCTGCCAATCAGCTGATAGCTGGAGTGGCTTTTCATAGTGATTCCCACTCTCTGTCTATCGATCCTCCCCTGTTGTTTATGCTAATTCTATTATAGAATTGTTTTACTAACTGACTAGAAGGACCTGTGCTGATGTCATACCCATGTGACCAGAAGGGGTGGGGCCTCAGCCAACAGAAAAATGTTTTCTGATATCAGCTATGTGGGCTGAGGTCTCGCCCCTTCTGGTCACATGGGTATGACATCACAGGTCCTTCTAGTCAGTTAGTAAAACAATTCTATACTAGAATTAGCATAAATAACCAGGGGAGGACGGACAGGCGGTGGGTGGGAATCGCTATGAAAACCCACCCCAGCTATCAGCTGATCGGCAGCTGCTGTCATTCAAAAAGCTGCTCATTTTACAAACTTTACTTGTGTTTCAAAACCTGTACACCCTAGCTGACAACTATAGGTATGTATAGAATCAGCCTGATAGTGCCAGTATAGCACTGGCTTTAGGTTATATAGGAAAATCCTGGTGATTGGTGCGCTTTAAAGGGGATTTCCCATGAACAAAGTTAATTTCTTCATCGTTCCTTATGGGAGACCCAGACCATGGGTGTATAGCTTCTGCCTCCGGAGGACACACAAAGTACTACACTAAAAGTGTAGCTCCTCCCTCCGAGCATATACACCTCCTGGATGACAAATCTAACCAGTTCAATGCTTTGTGTTCAGGAGGTCACACACACACATGCATCCTCTGAATTTTGATTTCAAAGATTTGGAAGAAAAGCGGGTCCAGCTGGACTCCCGGCATGTCCCTTCTCACCCCACTGTGTCGGCGGTGCTGTTAAGGTTGACTTTACAAGGCTGGAGCCTTCACATGCCGCGCTCCTTCACCATCCCCTGAGGCTCTGGCTTGAAGTGGGAGCCATCACGGTTCTCACTGCTTTGCAGGAGACCGGTCTCCATCCGCAGCCCTTTCAGGATCCTGCCGGACGGAGCGCTCACCCCCCAGGGACCTGGCACCTGCGTCTCACAAGCTAAGTACTGAGACGTTATTACCACAGAAAGTGGTCTTTCCAGGGGTCCTTTGTACTTTATATATTGGGGAGAGTGTGTTATATGACTGTGTTAATATTTCCGGCCGGTTCTCCGGTTTTCACTGGAGAACCGCGCCGATGGTGCCTGCACGCTGGCCGCATGTTTAAATCTAGGCCCCGGCTTCGCCTGAGGCCTAGTTTCGATTTCACTGCCCCTGCATGTCAGTCATGCAGAGGGACAGTGCGGCTCCGCCCAGCGGCTGTTCAGCACAGGGAACGGACACTCCTCACTGAGGAAAGATTCCCTCCCCTGTATACCTCATTTGCCCGCTCTCAGAGTAGGCCCCGCCCCCTCTCCTCGCTCCGGCGCCATTTTATCAGCGTTCTCAATGTCTGCATAGCCACATTGTGACAAATGGGGGCCTGGGCTGGGGTATCTGGAGGGCACAGAGATGTCTCTATGTTAAACGGTCTGGCAAGCCACAACCTCCGGTTGTGCAGCTGCTTATATACTCTGTTTATATACCCTGCTGAGGGTCATTCTGGACAGTGCCCCCACTTCTGCAGCATGTCTCACATCAGAGCAAGGCTGCAAGGCTGTTCTTAATATGCATGTAGACTCGTACTGCCTGTACCGAGCACATAAACACAGTGGTCCCTCAGCCTGGAAGCTCATCAGTGGTCCCTCCAGCTGCTCTGGCTCCGGTGGCTGAACCCCCGGTTTGGGTAGAATCCCTCTCTCCAGGGGACAGCTGTCCCGGACTCTGCTGAGCATGCATCAGCCCCCTTCTCAGGGCGCTTCTGCTGCTACGGCTCGCTCAGCAAAGCTCACAGAGGACTCTTCATCTCAGACCCCGTCCTCCTAAAATGGAGACGCAGGGTCCCCTGTCCTTCCTCGTCCCGCAGCTCTGATTCACGAGCTGACTCGCAGGACGAGGAGGATGTCTTTACTAGGGGCTCGGACGCTACTTCATGTACCCCATTGATCTGTCCGAAGGTGACGCAGATGCTAATGATTTGATTGCGTCCATTATATTTGTACTGGACCTCAATCCGCCTGTATCAGGGGAGCATCCCCCTCTGGCAGAAAGGCATCAGTATACCTTAAGAGAACAAGGAGTGTGTTCCTTAACCACTCCAGTTTTTCAGCCCACTGTGACCAAGCCCAGAGCCTGTCCTGACAGACGCTCCCAAAGCGTGGTTCTGATGACTGTTTCCCCCTTCCACCAGTGGTGGTCAAGGAGTGGGCTCATTCACCAAGGGTGGACCCTCCGGTGTCTAGACTTTCAGCCCGGATAGTTGTATCAGTGGCTGACGGCACCTCTCTAAGGATCCCACTGTCCGCCAGGTTGACCTTCTGGCCAAATCTATATATGAGGCAGTAGGGGCCTCGTTCTCCCCATCTTTTGCAGCAGTGCAGGCTCTCAAAGCCATCTCTGCTTCTCTGGAGGAGATGCATTCCCTCACCAGGGACTTTATGCCCGAAATGGTTGCCTTATCTTCCAGGCTTCAGTCTTTTCATCCTATGCCATGTCTGCCATGCTGGAGACTGCCACCGCACTACGGTGGCCTCGGCTACTTCCCTCGCTATCCGCAGGCTCCTGTGGCTTCGAGAGTGGAAGGCAGATGCTTCTTAAGAAGTTCCTTGCTGGGCTCCCTTTTGCTGGGACCAGTCTATTCGGTGAACTGGATGAAATTATTAAGGAAGCTTTTGGCAGGAAGAGTACTTCCATGCCACAAACCCAGGAAACCTGTCCAGGGCAGGAACCAGTCGAGGTTTCGTTCCTTTCGTTCCTCTAACTGGTCGTCCTCTAAGCCCTCGGCCTCGTCCACTAACTCAGCCAAGGTCCATAAACCAACTGGCGCATGAAGCCGCGTCCTCAGAAGTCCGCAGGAGCTGCTGCCACCAAGGCAGCCTCCTCTTGATTATCTGGCCGCGCCAGCAACGTCCTTGGTCGGTGGCAGGCTCTCCCACTTGGGCGACGTGTGGTTTCAACACGTCTTCGATCAGTGGGTGTGGGTTACCATCTCCCACGGCTGCAGAATAGAATTCTATACAGCCCGCCAAACAGAAGGTCGTGGCATTCTTGCAGGCCTGTGGAGTAATTGTACCAGTTCCCGACTGGGAACGGTCCTGAGATTTCTACTCAAATCTCTTCCTAGTCCCCGAAGAGGACGGTGCCTTCCGACCTGGATCTCAAGCTTCTCAACAAGCATGTTCAGGTGCGGCATTTTTGCATGGAATCTCTGCGATCAGTCAATGACCCAAGGAGATTTCTTAGCATCCATTGACATCAGAGATGTCTATCTGCATGTGCCAATCGCAGTTTCACACCAGCGTTGGCTACGTTTTGTAATCGGAGAGGAGCATTTCCAATTCGTGGCTCTCCCCTTCGGGTTAGCCACGGCCCCTTGTGTATTCACCAAGGTCATAGCAGCAGTGGTTGCGGTTCTGCACCTCCAGGGGTTGGCAGTGATTCCTTACCTGGACGACCTTCTAGTCAAGGCTTCATCCAGTGCAGACTGTCAGCGGAGTGTCTCGCTCACTCTCGCCACGCTTGCAAGTCCACTCTGACCCCGACCCAGGAACTTACGTACCTAGGGATGCAATTCGAGACTCTGCCGGCACTTGTGAAGCTGCCCTTAGTCAAACAGCAGTCCCTTCATCTGGCGGTTCGCTCTCTGCTGAGGCTCCGCCGTCATTCCATCAGGCACCTCATGTAGGTGCTGGGTCAGATGGTGGCGTCAATGGAAGCGGTTCCCTTTGCCAGTTCCATCTGCGTCCCCTGCAGCTGGACATTCTCCGCTGTTGGGACAAGCGGACCTCTTCCTTGCACAGGCTGGTGGCTCTGTCGCCACAGACCAGGAGCTCTCTTTAGTGGTGGCTTCGGCCCCGCTCTCTCTGTCCCAGGGACGCTCTTTTCTGGCCCAGTCATGGGTTATTCTCACCACGGATGTCAGTCTATCCGGCTGGGGAGCAGTGTTTCTCCACCACCGAGCACAGGGCACTTGGACTCCGTCCGAATCAGCCCTCTCGATCAATGTGCTGGAAATCAGAGCTGTGCTCCTAGCTCTCGTAGCCTTTCACCGCCTGTCGGCGGGCAAGCACATTCGAGTCCAGTCAGACAACGCGACAGCAGTTGCCTACATCAATCACCAGGGCGGGACTCGCAGCGCCTAGCCCTGTTGGAAATTCAACGCATCCTTCAGTGGACGGAAGACTCCAAGTCCACCATATCCGCAGTCCACATCCCAGGCGTAGAAAACTGGGAGGCAGATTATCTCAGCCGTCAAACCGTGGACAGTGGCGAGTGGGCCCTGCATCCGGCAGTGTTCCGGTCAATCTGCCGCAGGTGGGGCACGCCGGAAGTGGATCTAATGGCATCCCGGCACAACAACAAGGTCCCGGTGTACGTGGCTCGCTCCCACGATCCTCAGGCCTTGGCGGCGGACGTGCTGGTTCAGGATTGGTCCCAGTTCCGTCTGGCCTACGTGTTTCCCCCTCTAGCTCTCTTGCCCAGAGTCCTGCGCAGGATCAGAATGGAGGGCCGTCGGGTCGTACTCATCGCCCCAGACTGGCCCAGGCGAGCTTGGTTCCCAGACCTGCTCCGTCTGTCCGTAGAGGTGCCGTGGCAACTCTCGGACCGCCCAGACCTTCTCTCACAGGGTCCGTTTTCCGCCAGAATTCTGCGGCTCTCAGATTGACGGCGTGGCTCTTGAGCCTTGGATCCTTACGGCTTCAGGCATTCCTTCCGAAGTCATCTCCACTATGACTCAGGCTCGGAAGTCTTCCTCGGCCAGGATTTACCACAGGACTTGGAGAATTTTCCTGTCCTGGTGTCGCTCTTCCGGCCATGCTCCTTGGCCGTTTTCCTTGCCGACCATCCTGTCCTTTCTACAGTCCGGTCTGCAGCTAGGACTGTCCCTCAATTCCCTCAAGGGACAGGTCTCGGCTCTGTCAGTGTTGTTCCAGCGGCGTATCGCCCGACTGGCCCAGGTGCGCACCTTCATGCAGGGCGCATCTCACATCATTCCGCCTTACCGGCAGCCTCTGGATCCCTGGGACCTTAATCTGGTCCTCACGGCCTTACAGAAACCCCCCTTTGAGCCTCTTAGGGAGGTTTCGTTGTTTCGTCTTTCACAGAAGGTGGTCTTTCTGGTGGCCATAACTTCTCTCAGGAGAGTCTCTGATTTGACTGTGCTCTCTTCGGAGTCACCCTTTTTGTTTTTTTCACCAAGACAAGGTGGTTCTCCGTCCGACTCCGGGCTTTCTCCCTAAGGTGGTGTCTCCTCTCCACCTTAACCAGGACATTTCATTGCCTTCCCTTTTGTCCGGCCCCTGTGCATCGCTTTGAGAAAGCGTTGCATACTTTGGATTTGGTGCGGGCGCTCCGGATCTATGTGTCACGCACCGCCGCTCTTAGGCGGTGCACCTCTCTTTTTGTGCTAACCACGGGTCAGCGCAAGGGTCTCTCGGCTTCTACACCGACCTTAGCTCGTTGGATTAGGTCGGCCATATCCGATGCCTACCAATGTTCTCAGGTGCCCCCACCGCCAGGGATTAAGGCGCATTCGACCAGAGCTGTCGGTGCCTCCTGGGCTTTCAGGCACCAGGCTACGGCTCAGCAGGTTTGTCAGGCTGCCAATTGGTCTAGTCTGCACATCTTTTCGAAGCACTACCAAGTGCATGCTCATGCTTCGGCAGATGCGAGCTTGGGCAGACGCATCCTTCAGGCGGCTGTCGCCCATTTGTGAAGTTAGGTTTTACCTACTTCTCAGTTCTGTTTATTTCCCACCCATGGACTGCTTTGAGACGTCCCATGGTCTGGGTCTCCCATAAGGAACGATGAAGAAAAAGAGAATTTTGTTACTTACCGTAAATTCTTTTTCTTATAGTTCCAACATGGGAGACCCAGCACCCTCCCTGTTGCCTGTTGGCAGTTTCTTGTTCCGTGTGTTTTCACCGGCTGTTGTTGTAGACAGAGGTTCCGGTTATTCCGGGTTTTACTCTATCTCTACTTATGGGTGGATGTCCTCCTTCAGCTTTTGCACTAAACTGGTTAGATTTGTCATCCAGGAGGTGTATATGCTCGGAGGGAGGAGCTACATTTTTAGTGTAGTACTTTGTGTGTCCTCCGGAGGCAGAAGCTATACACCCATGGTCTGGGTCTCCCATGTCGGAACTATAAGAAAAAGAATTTACGGTAAGTAACAAAATTCTCTTTTTTAATCCAATAGATCTTATAATAATACCTTCAACAACTGGGGGGGAAAAAAAAAAAATTCCTAGGCCGATATAATTTTTATATGTGTCCCTGCTGTGTAAAATGGCCGTGTCTGATCATACCACATCTCCTGGGCAGGGGAGGAAGTAAAAAAGTATACAGATATTACAGCAAGGGTTCACAGCTGATTCTTTCTGTGAGGTTAAACCTTTTTTCTGCCTGTTTTTTAACAAATATTTTAACTCAAATAATTATTTGCAATCCCATGCTGTAATGCTTGTATACTTTTTTACTACTTCCCCTGCCCAGGACATATTACATAGTTACTTAGGTTGAAAAAAGACCTAGGTCCATTTAGTTCACCCTTCCTCCACCAAGTATACATTTTGTTATTAAGCCATTTATAACCGACAATGTTGTGTGTACTGAGGAAATCATCCAGCCCTTTTTTTTTTAAAAAGCAGTTATAGTATTTACCATTACTACCTCTTGCGGTAGGGCATTCCACAGTCTGACTGCTCTAACTGTAAAGAACCCTTTCCTATTTAGCTGCCGGAATCTCTTTTCTTCCAGTTTACATATAGATTGCATATTTTCAGGAGCCTGTCCCAGGTAACACAGGGTTATGTTGTCGACATCTTTGATTTTTAGGATCACAAAAAAGATGTGATCACCCTGCTCTCTACCATATTTACATCAAGCGTTCTTATGCACGTTAGGCCATATAATGGCCTTTAGTGGAAAAGTGACCCATGTCCATTAGCTCAGTAAGATATGCTCTATTGATATTGCCGCGTAGATCTTGTTGCTACACCCCATCCTTTAAAAGATCTTTTTGATTTTTTTTTGTTTTTTTTTTTTTTACTACAAATTAAAACTGTAAGTAACACAAACTGCCTAACATTAATTCTTCTACAGTTTGAGTTTGAGAGAAGGAAAGCAGATGGGACTACAACCCTGGCCCTGCTCAATCCCGCGGAAACTGCATTAGGTATGTTACCCTATGGCCAAATACATGGAAATGTTTTCACCTGATCAGCAGGTAAAAATAATCCTCTCCAGACATGTGCACTAAAGAACACTAAGCACTTCAGAGGAGTATCCCAAAGTCATCTGGACCAATGTATCACCTCTATCATGCCCCATCCTTTCCTTCTCAAGGAAGATGCGCCTCCAGCAGAGGTCTAGCTGCAGATTTTCACCTTCTACCCTTTGAGAATGCATGTGCACTCGAGCGCTACAGTGTATGTGGGTGTCATGGAGCATAGCTGTATAGAGGCTATGCTCAGTATAGACCCAGCAATACCATAAAATATACTAAATGGTCAAACAGATTAGTGTGTTCAGAAAATGGTGCGTTTGAAGCGTTTCATTGATTGCTGTATGGAGCTGATGCTACACGGTGGATCCTTAATGATGTTTATGGAGAGTGTGTGTGGATGAAACGTCGGAAGTCAATTCTTTCTGCTTCTTCTGTAGAATCCGGTCATGGCTCTGCGATCCTGGGGTCTACAGCCGGGCGACTGCAGTCAGGAGTGAACTCACTGCAAGGCTTCAAGGAAGACAAACGCAACAAAGTCACTCCAAGTAAGAGCGCAACTCCGCCGGGATATAGGATGCACAATCTTATATTATTTTAAATCCCTTTGTTATTGGAGTGACTTTATTTCCTGCTTAGTTTTGATTTTCTCGCACTTCTTTCTCGTTGCAATCAGGACGTATTTCCTAAGACACGTGTAGAATAGTTTTTATATATTTAAGTTTTATTTGCAATAGGAGACAGAATAAGTATCTGATTAGTTAATGGTACAAAACGATTTATTTTTTCTTTCTACGTATTGTAACTGCTGCTTATTGCGTCCGATTTGGCAAACTTCAGGCTGCTATATTATAGGCACAAAGTTTCACTTAAATGGACATAAATCCTTACTTGAGATTTGAGCTTTACAGGTCTATTACGGTGGTATAAGTGTTCTTATAATAAAACAACTTGCAACGTTATTTTTAAAAGGTTGATTAGATATTCTTTTCATTGGCTGTACTAAAATGCACAAATTGTGAATAAAAAATTCTGTGATTTATCTCTAGTTTTATACTTGAATTATGGACCATTCACCTCCTACGCTCCCTCTTATGACTCCACATTTGCAAACATCAGTAAGGACGACTCTGACCTTGTATACACAACATATGGAGAAGAACCCAATCTTCAAGGCACCTTCAGGTATGGTATAGTGTTTCATTTGTTTTGGGGTTTTTTTGGTTTTTTTTTTTTTTTTTTTTTCATGAATATCTCCTGCTAGATAGCTGTTAGATTCCAAAAGTTACAAGACGACCATAGATTGAAGGAATGATTCTCAACAGGTGAGGAAAAAAATAAGAGCATAAGATTAAAAAAAAAATGGTGAACGAGAAGGCTTAACCCCTTCTCGATGTATGACGTTCATGTACATCATACGTCATGTCACTGTCTTTGATGCTGGCTCGGATACTCTCCACGTTAAGGATCAGTCCACCACCAGAAGATTTCAATCTGCACCACTGACAGCAATACATCCATGTTTGTCCACACTAAAGTAAAGATCTACCTGCCAGGTAAAGTAGCTGCCATTCTAACACTTTCCCTCCTCTTAAAAATCAAAGGTCCTCCCTCTTCCCCTGTTTTGGAGCAGTTGGTCTCTGTCTGTAGTCCATTCTGCTCATTGATGGGGTGCGTCTTTATAAAGCTACCATCTTGCCTCCATCTCATGCATGGTTTTACACGGCCTGTTGAATGAAAAGAGGGACACCTTTTCCCAGCTCTCCGCCTTGCAGTGAGCTCTGATTTACACCTTAGTTGAAAAATACCTGTACAATGTGGTCTAAACATTTCCACTGGGGCCTCTCTTTGGGATCCCCGGATTTTGTGACATCTCATGCCCTCTATATATCTGAGATTTCTCTTTTGGTCGGTACTCCTTGAGGCTAGGAGCAGCAGTCACTCCGCTGCAGTTCTTCACTATTGTTAAGTGCTTTGGAATATGTTGGCGCTATATTATTACTTATTTTAAACCCCCATTAATTCCAGGGTGTTGCATATAACCTATATAACATACAGTAAATAGACTGTTCTAGAGGAGGAGAAGACCCTGTACAAGGTAATTGTCTTTCCTCCACCCGTAATTAATGTACTCTGGTCATTTCTAAGGTCTTTGAAAGTCATGTGTCAGTTCTTTGTATTGACCACACATGTACTTATACATATTGTTAAGGGTTCTTTACAGTTAGAGCAGTCAGACTGTGTAATGCTCTACCACAGGAGATAGTAATG
Source organism: Anomaloglossus baeobatrachus (assembly GCF_048569485.1). NCBI lineage: Eukaryota > Metazoa > Chordata > Amphibia > Anura > Aromobatidae > Anomaloglossus > Anomaloglossus baeobatrachus. The sequence continues at coordinate 157,379,361 of NC_134362.1, forward strand.
GCAGACAGTATAACAACTTTTAAAGAAGGTCTGGATTTTTTCCTCACAAAAAAGGCATTGTGGGTTATAAATAATCTAGCAATAGAGAATGTATAACTGGTGAAGAAAGGACAGGGTCAGGTGGGTAGTCTGAAGGACAGGGTCAAGTGTTCCCCTGAGGCGGCAGACTTGTAGTATAGGGCAAAGTGAGATGTTATTTTCCATGATAGATTTGGTGGGGGTTTTAGTGGGATGGAGGAAAGACGAGTTTTGTTTTGTCCACATTAAGTTTTAGGAAGCAAGAGGACAAGAAGAATATGGCAGACATTCTGGGATTCTGGACAGCAGAGAGATTATTTCCGAGTCTGAGAGAAGATCTGAGTGTCATCAGTATACAGGTGGTACCGGAAGCCATGGAATATGGCGTTGTCCCAAGCCAAAGGTATAGCTGGAGAAAAGTGGGGGTCACAACATAGGGCATTACAAGATACCAACAGGGAGGGTGGAATGAGTAGGTAGTATGGGAGTGAAAGATGCTAAAGTGAGGTATGAGGCTATCCAGGAGAGGGCAAGTACTTCAACGTCAAGGGTAGAGAGAATGTGTAGTAGGAGGAAATGGTCATCTGTGTCGAAGACAGTGAAGTACAGGGTAATGTAGAAGGCAGAGGATAGGTCTAGAAAAAAGACAACAAGGTAATACAGAAAGTAAAGGACAAGTCTAGAAGGGGGAGCAGAGCATACTATAGAAGGCAGAGGACAGATCTAGGAGGAGGAGCAAAGAGTAATGTGGAAGGTAGAGGACAGGTCTAGGAGGAGGAGCACAGAGTAATGTAGAAGGCAGAGGACCGGTCTAGGAAGAATACAACAGGGTAATACAGAAGGCAGAGGACAGGTCTAGGAGGAGGAGCACTATAGAAGGCAGAGGACAGGTCTAGAAGGAGCACAGAGTAATACAGAAGCAGAGGACAGGACTGGGAGGAGTGGCACAGAGTAATGTAGAAGGCAAAGGACAGGTCTAGGAGGAGGAGCACAGAGTAATACAGAAAGCAGAGGACAGGACTGGGAGGAGGGGCACAGAGTAATGTAGAAGGCAAAGGACAGGTCTAGGAGGAGGAGCACAGAGTAATGTAGAAGGCAGAGGATAGGTCTAGGAGGAGGAGCACAGAGTAATGTAGAAGGCAGAGGACAGGTCTATGAGGAGGAGCACAGTAATGTAGAAGGCAGAGGACAGGTCTAGGAGGAGGAGCACAGAATAATGTAGAAGGCAGAGGACAGGACTGGGAGGAGGGGCACAGAGTAATGTAGAAGGCAAAGGACAGGTCTAGGAGGAGGAGCACAGAGTAATGTAGAAGGCAGAGGACAGAACTAGGAGGAGGAGCACAGAGTAATGTAGAAGGCAGAGGACAGGTCTAGGAAGAATACAACAGGGTAATACAGAAGGCAGAGGACAGGTCTAGGAGGAGGAGCACTATAGAAGGCAGAGGACAGGTCTAGAAGGAGCACAGAGTAATGTAGAAGGCAGAGGACAGGTCTAGGAGGAGGAGCACAGAATAATGTAGAAGGCAGAGGACAGAACTAGGAGGAGGAGCACAGAGTAATGTAGAAGGCAGAGGGCAGGTCTAGGAGGAGGAGCACAGAATAATGTAGAAGGCAGAGGACAGGACTAGGAGGAGGAGCACAGAGTAATGTAGAAGGCAGAGGACAGAACCAGGAGGAGGAGCACAGAGTAATGTAGAAAGCAGAGGACAGGTATAGGAGGAGGAGCACAGAGTAATGTAGAAGGCAGAGGACAGGTCTAGGAGGAGGAGCACAGAGTAATGTAGGAGGCAGAGGACAGGTCTAGGAGAAGGAGCACAGAGTAATGTAGAAGGCAGAGGACAGGTCTAGTAGGAGGAGCACTATAGAAGGCAGAGGACAGGTCTAGAAGGAGCACAGAGTAATGTAGAAGGCAGAGGACAGGTCTATGAGGAGGAGCACAGAGTAATGTAGAAGGCAGAGGACAGGTCTATGAGGAGGAGCACAGAGTAATGTAGGAGGCAGAGGACAGGTCTAGGAGGAGGAGCACAGAGTAATGTAGATGGCAGAGGACAGGTCTAGTAGGAGGAGCACTATAGAAGGCAGATGACAGGTCTAGAAGGAGCACAGAGTAATGTAGAAGGCAGAGGACAGGTCTAGGAGGAGGAGCACAGTAATGTAGAAGGCAGAGGACAGGTCTAGGAGGAGGAACACAGTAATGTAGAAGGCAGAGGACAGGTCTAGGAAGAATACAACAGGGTAATACAGAAGGCAGAGGACAGGTCTAGGAGGAGGAGCACTATAGAAGGCAGAGGACAGGTCTAGAAGGAGCACAGAGTAATGTAGAAGCCAAAGGACAGGTCTAGGAGGAGGAGCACAGAGTAATATAGAAGGCAGAGGACAGGTCTAGGAGGAGGAGCACAGAGTAATGTAGAAGGCAGAGGACAGGTCTATGAGGAGGAGCACAGAGTAATGTAGAAGGCAGAGGACAGGTCTAGGAGGAGGAGCACAGAGTAATGTAGAAGGCAGAGGACAGGTCTAGTAGGAGGAGCACAGAGTAATGTAGGAGGCAGAGGACAGGTCTAGGAGGAGGAGCACAGAGTAATGTAGAAGGCAGAGGACAGGTCTAGGAGGAGGAGCACAGAGTAATGTAGAAGGCAGAGGACAGGACTAGGAGGAGGAGCACAGAGTAATGTAGAAGGCAGAGGACAGGTCTAGGAGGAGGAGCACAGAGTAATGTAGAAGGCAGAGGACAGGTCTAGGAGGAGGAGCACAGAGTAATGTAGAAGGCAGAGGACAGGTCTAGGAGGAGCACAGAGTAATGTAGAAGGCAGAGGACAGGTCTAGGAAGAATACAACAGGGTAATACAGAAGGCAGAGGACAGGTCTAGGAGGAGGAGTACTATAGAAGGCAGAGGACAGGTCTAGAAGGAGCACAGAGTAATGTAGAAGGCAAAGGACAGGTCTAGGAGGAGGAGCACAGAGTAATATAGAAGGCAGAGGACAGGTCTAGGAGGAGGAGCACAGAGTAATGTAGAAGGCAGAGGACAGGTCTGTGAGGAGGAGCACAGAGTAATGTAGAAGGCAGAGGACCGGACTGGGAGGAGGGGCACAGAGTAATGTAGAAGGCAAAGGACAGGTCTAGGAGGAGGAGCACAGAGTAATGTAGAAGGCAGAGGACAGAACTAGGAGGAGGAGCACAGAGTAATGTAGAAGGCAGAGGACAGGTCTATGAGGAGGAGCACAGAGTAATGTAGAAGGCAGAGGACCGGACTGGGAGGAGGGGCACAGAGTAATGTAGAAGGCAAAGGACAGGTCTAGGAGGAGGAGCACAGAGTAATGTAGAAGGCAGAGGACAGGTCTGTGAGGAGGAGCACAGAGTAATGTAGAAGGCAGAGGACCGGACTGGGAGGAGGGGCACAGAGTAATGTAGAAGGCAAAGGACAGGTCTAGGAGGAGGAGCACAGAGTAATGTAGAAGGCAGAGGACAGAACTAGGAGGAGGAGCACAGAGTAATGTAGAAGGCAGAGGACAGGTCTATGAGGAGGAGCACAGAGTAATGTAGAAGGCAGAGGACAGGTCTAGGAGGAGGAGCACAGAGTAATGTAGAAGGCAGAGGATAGGTCTAGGAGGAGGAGCACAGAGTAATGTAGAAGGCAGAGGACAGGTCTATGAGGAGGAGCACAGAGTAATGTAGAAGGCAGAGGACAGGTCTAGGAGGAGGAGCACAGAGTAATGTAGAAGGCAAAGAACAGGTCTAGGAGGAGGAGCACAGAGTAATGTAGAAGGCAGAGGACAGGTCTAGGAGGAGGAGCACAGAGTAATGTAGAAGGCAGAGGACAGGTCTATGAGGAGGAGCACAGAGTAATGTAGAAGGCAGAGGACAGGTCTAGGAAGAATACAACAGGGTAATACAGAAGGCAGAGGACAGGTCTAGGAGGAGGAGCACAGAGTAATGTAGGAGGCAAAGGACAGGTCTAGGAGGAGGAGCACAGAGTAATGTAGAAGGCAGAGGATAGGTCTAGGAGGAGGAGCACAGAGTAATGTAGAAGGCAGAGGACAGGTCTATGAGGAGGAGCACAGAGTAATGTAGAAGGCAGAGGACAGGTCTAGGAGGAGGAGCACAGAGTAATGTAGAAGGCAAAGGACAGGTCTAGGAGTAGGAGCACAGAGTAATGTAGAAGGCAGAGGACAGAACTAGGAGGAGGAGCACAGAGTAATGTAGAAGGCAGAGGACAGGTCTAGGAAGAATACAACAGGGTAATACAGAAGGCAGAGGACAGGTCTAGGAGGAGGAGCACTATAGAAGGCAGAGGACAGGTCTAGAAGGAGCACAGAGTAATGTAGAAGGCAAAGGACAGGTCTAGGAGGAGGAGCACAGAGTAATGTAGAAGGCAGAGGACAGGTCTAGGAGGAGGAGCACAGAGTAATGTAGAAGGCAGAGGACAGAACTAGGAGGAGGAGCACAGAGTAATGTAGAAGGCAGAGGACAGGTCTAGGAAGAATACAACAGGGTAATACAGAAGGCAGAGGACAGGTCTAGGAGGAGGAGCACTATAGAAGGCAGAGGACAGGTCTAGAAGGAGCACAGAGTAATGTAGAAGGCAAAGGACAGGTCTAGGAGGAGGAGCACAGAGTAATGTAGAAGGCAGAGGACAGGTCTAGGAGGAGGAGCACAGAGTAATGTAGAAGGCAGAGACAGAAGTCCTATATGCTCATAGGGTGTATTATTCTGTCTGCAAGAAAAATAATCAGGTTAGCCAATCTTTTTTAATGATTCCTCAGGGAGACACAGTCTGGAAAGTGCGGATCTGAAAAGACTGCCGTTGTTTGAGGGAACTAATGTGGTTACCCCCTTGTCTTTCTCTGGGTACATGTTCAGTCACTTGGAATCTGAGTTGGCATACAGACTGTTCGCATTTGAGAAATGACGAGGTATAGGTAGCCAGGTATTGCCACAGCATGTGGTGCATTTTCTAGTCATGTGGTCCCTAATGTGTTGGGGGAATCTCTCCTGTGTACAACAGGCCACAGGGGCATTTCATTATGTAAACAATGACGTTGGAGTCACAGGTCAAGTATCTCTTGATCGGACAGGACTTCCCCGTTCTGGAGTTTGACCATGTTTGATTTGGTAATGTTAGAACTCACAGCACAATTAAGGCATGGAAATGGATCTTGTTTTGGGGTGTTGTGATTTTTGGACTTGTGTATTAGTACTCATTGTGATTTTCTATCTATCTAATGGATGTGTTGGGGGTTGTACTATGCAGTCTGTTTGGTGTTTTGTCTAATTAGCTATACCGTATAAACCTGATGGTTTGCAGTGTTTGGTATTCTTCATAAAGACCTATGTGACCCATGTAAACATTGCATCCTGCATTTGGCACTAATAAAGAGGCTTTGACTACATCTCCCTCTGGATGGTGTCCACTACTTCTTCCTGTCTTCTCCAGACTGGTTTGTTTACGTAACAGCCCACTACTCATTGGTGTTGGTCTACTGCCAGCAGAGGTGAAATGAGTCCCGTGGTCATTTAGAAAGTCGCCAGAATCCTTCACTGTGAGGACTTTCATCACCGCAGTGTACTATTCTCATCCCACCTCAATGTAATGGTACTAACCTACATTGTGCTCAAAAGTTTACATACCCTGGATGATTTTGTTTTGCTTTTTTGGCCTTTTTTCAGAGAATATGAATAATAACACAAAATCTTTTTTTTCCACTCATGGTTAGTGGTTGGGTGAAGCCATTCATTGTCGAACTACTGTGTTTTCTCTTTTTAAATCATAGTTACAACCAAAAACATCCAAATGACCCTGATCAAAAGTTCACATACCCTGGTGATTTTGGCCTGATAACATGCACAGAAGTTGACATAAATGGGTTTGAATGGCTAATAAAGGTAACATCCCCTCACCTGTGACCTATTTGCTTGTAATCTGTGTGTGCATAAAAGCTGAGTGAGTTTCTGGGATCCAGACAGACTCTTACATCTTTCATCCAGTCACTGACATTTCTGGATTGTGAGTCATGGGGAAAGCAAAAGAATTGTCAATGGATCTACAAGAAAAGATAGTTGAACTGTATTAAACAGGAAAGGGATACAAAAAGATATCCAAGGAATAGATAATGCCAGTCAGCAGTGTTCAAACGTTGATTAACAAATGGAAAATCAGGGGCTCTGTAAAAACCAAACCATGATCAGGTAGACCAACAACAACTTCGGCCACAACTGCCAGGAAAATTGTTCGGGATGCAAAGGAAAACCCACAAATAACATCAGCTGACACACAGGATTCACTGAAAACTAGCAGTGTGGCTGTTTCAAGATGCACAATAAGGAGGCGCTTGAATAAAAATGGGCTGCATGGTCGAATCGCCAGAAGAAAGCCATTATTGTACAATGCCACAAAGTATCTCGCCTACAATATGCCAAACAGCACAGAGACAAGCCTCCAAATTTCTGGAACAAGGTAACTTGGAGTGATGAGATCAAAATTTAACTTTTTGACCACAACCATAAACGTTACATTTGGAGAGGAGTCAATAAGGCCTATGATGAAAGGAACACCATTCCCACTGTAAATCACAGAGGTGGATCACTGATGATGTGGGGATGTGGGAGCTACAAAGGCACAGGAAACGTGGTCAAAGTTGAAGGAAAGATTAATGCAGCATGTTTTCAGCATATACTGGAGGCAAGTTTGCACTTGTCAGCCTGGAAGCTGCGCATGTGACATACTTTGACATTCCAACATGACAACAATCCAAACCACAAGGCCAAGTCGACCTGTCATTGGCTACAGCAGAACAAAGTGAAGGTTCTGGAGTGGCCATCTCAGTCTCCTGACCGCTATATCATTGAGCCACTCTGGGGAGAACTCAAGCACCCAGTTCATTCAGCTCAGAAATTTACAGGAACTGGAGGCTTTTTGCAAAGAATGGGCAGCTTTACCATCTGAGAAAATAAAGAGCCTCGTCCACAACTACCACAAAAGACTTCAAGCTGTCATTGATGTTAAAGGGGGAAATACACTGTATTAAGAACTGGGGCATGTGAACTTTTGATCAGGGTCATTTGTATGTTTTTAGTTGTCATTATGATTTAAAAATGAGTGGCTTCACTCAACCCCTAACTATGAATGGAAAAAAAGATCATATTCTCTGAAAAAAGGCCAAGATAGCACAAAATCTTCCGGGGTATGAATACTTTTGAGAGCAACTGTATATTGCAAGTCCTGGGACCCATAAGCCCTCGCAGTGTACATGTGCACTCATGGGTCAATCCGCTTACCGTATTTTTCGGACTATAAGACGCACCTGACCATAAGACGCACCCTGGTTTTAGAGGAAGAAAATAGGAAAATAAAACTTTAAGCAAAAAAATGTCGTCATGACACACTGTAATGATGCGAGGATCTGCTGCTGACACTGTTATGGGGGTAATGTCCCCAAATTCTCTACTAAGGTACCCCATCCTGGTAATGATCCTCCTGCCTTGTATATGATCCTGCTATAAACCCCCATCCTGTTCATATACCCCCCCATCCATCCTGCTCATATACTCCCATCCTGTTCATATACCCCCATCCTGTTCATATACCCCCCCATCCATCCTGCTCATATACTCCCATCCTGTTCATATTCCCCCATCCATCCTGCTCATACACTGCCATCCTGTTCATATACCCCATCCTGTTCATATACCCCCATCCTGTTCATATACCTCCCATCCATCCTGCTCATATACCCCCCATCCATCCTGCTCATATACTCCCATCCTGTTCATATGCTCCCATCCTGTTCATATTCCCCCATCCATCCTGCTCATATACTCCCATCCTGTTCATATACTCCCATCCTGTTCATATTCCCCCATCCATCCTGCTCATACACTGCCATCCTGTTCATATACCCCATCCTGTTCATATACCCCCATCCTGTTCATATACCTCCCATCCATACTGCTCATATACCCCCCATCCATCCTGCTCATATACTCCCATCCTGTTCATATACTCCCATCCTGTTCATATACTCCCATCCTGTTCATATTCCCCCATCCATCCTGCTCATATACTGCCATCCTGTTCATATTCGCCCATCCATCCTGCTCATATACTGCCATCCTGTTCATATACTCCATCCTGTTCATATTCCCCCATCCATCCTGCTCATATACTGCCATCCTGTTCATATACCCCATCCTGTTCATATACCCCATCCTGTTCATATACCCCCATCCTGTTCATATACCCCCATCCTGTTCATATACCCCCCATCCATCCTGTTCATATACTCCCATCGTGCTCATATACCATCCTGGTATATGGCCTGTATCCTATAGCACAGAGAGAAAAAAAAAAACAAACGTTTATACTCACCTTTCTTTGTCGCTCCATTGGGAGACCCAGACAATTGGGTGTATAGCTTCTGCCTCCGGAGGCCACACAAAGTATTACACTTTAAAAAGTGTAACCCCTCCCCTCTGCCTATACACCCTCCCGTGCATCACGGGCTCCTCAGTTTTTATGCTTTGTGTGGAAGGAGGCACACATCCACTCATGCATTCTCATTTTAGTTATATCGGTTGGAAGAAAAGTGGGCCCCCACGGGGCCCGCTGCATGTTCCCTTCTCACCCCACTACGTCGGCGGTGCTGTTAAGGTTGAGGTACCCATTGTGGGTACAAAGGCCGGAGCCTCATGCCGTCTCCTTCACCATCCCTTAGCGGCTCTGGGAGAAGTGGGATCCTGACCGGTGATCCATTCACTGGGACCGGGCTCCCTCCGCAGCCCCTGTGGGAATCTGTCGGACAGGAGTTTATCCTCAGGGACCGGGCCCTGCAACACTAAGGTACTCTGTACCCCCATGGGGGATGTGCATGGAGCGCCTTCATCCCGGACGCTGCAGCAGCTGCTCTTTTGTGACGGCCGGCGGACTTCCGCGCCGACCGCGCCTGTTTGTCGGCCGCGGTCTTAAATTTAGTCCCCGGCTTCAATTGCGGCCTAGTAGCAAAACTCCCGCCCCCGGGCCTGTCTATCAGGGGTAAGGGCGGGACTGCCGACCTGACGTCGGATGTGAGGGTCGGAGCATCTTGTATGTTTCCTCCCCCCTCACTGATCACTGTGGGGACTCCAGATTCCCGCACTTTTCTAGACGCCGCCCACGGCTCCACTCCTCCCCAGAGAGCTCCGGCAGCCATTTCTTTGGCATTCTGCCTGTGGAGGATTTCCTGGAAAGAGCTCTGCAACGCTGGGAGACCTAAGGCAGGGAATCTGGAGGACACACACTCCGCTTTTTAGCGGTCAGTAAGCCACACCGGTCACCCGCTGCTGGTCCCCTCAGGGTGCCGGAATAGATACTATATATATATATATATATATATATATATATATATATATATATATATATATATATATATAATTATAATATTTCTGTTCGGTCGGGCTGTATACACTCCCCATATACCCTCAGTGATCACTCTCCTAGGAGACAACAGCATGTCGTCCACAAGGGGCAAGGGTGCCAAGGCACAGGGTTATTTTGCGACCTGTACCTCTTGTGCGGCTAAGTTACCTGCGGGTTCCACCTACCCTCACTGTGAGCAATGCTCAACCCCTGTTTTGCTTGCTCAACCGGAGCCTCGTTCACTAGTGGGCCCCTCGGCTCAGGTAGAACCCCTTGCTCTCCCTGTCCAGGCGGCAGGGACAGAGTTTGCAGTTTTTGCTGAAAAACTCTGAGTCACTCTCACAATCCATGGCTCAGTCTATGGACAAATGGTCTGCCAAGCTGCTTGAAGCTTTGCAGTCCAGACCGGTCCTTACACAGGCCCCGGGCCCTGTTGGATCTTCGCCTCCAGGCCCCTCTCTGTCCGCGCCACAGCACGTTCCCAGGGGGGGGCCTAGGTCTCACGTGGAGGACTCCGGTCCGGACCGCAGTCCCAGACCGGCTAAGCAGGCCCGCTGGGAATCTTCCCCGACTTCTTCACGCTGCTCGGGTTCCCAGCTTGAGGACTCTCTGGAGGACGAGGCGGACGTCGCAGCTCAGGGCTCTGAACCTGACGTTGCCCTCAATCTTGATACACCTGAAGGGGACGCCATAGTAAATGACCTTATCTCGTCCATCAACCAGGTGTTAGATATCTCTCCCCCGCCGCCACCTGTGGAGGAGTCGGCTTCTCAGCAGGAGAAACACCAGTTTCTGTTCCCTAAACGTACACGGAGTGCGTTTTTCGATCACTCTAACTTCAGAGATGCTGTCCAGAAGCCCAGAGCGGTTCCGGACAAGCGCCTTACTGACACACGTTACCCCTTCCCCTCTGACGTAGTTAAGGGTTGGGCTCAGTGTCCCAAGGTGGATCCCCCAGTCTCTAGATTGGCGGCTAGATCTGTGGTATCGGTTGCAGATGGCTCATCGCTTAAGGATGCCACTGACAGGCAGATAGAGCTCCTGGTGAAATCCATCTATGAAGCCACGGGCGCGTCTTTTGCCCCGGCTTTTGCAGCCGTGTGGGCACTCCAAGCTATTTCAGCTTGTCTGGCTGAGATTAATGCGGTCACACGTAATTCTGCTCCGCAGGTTGCGTCTTTGACTTCTCAGGCGTCAGCTTTTTCTTCCTACGCCATGAACGCAGTTCTAGACTCTGCTAGCCGTACAGCGGTGGCATCCGCTAACTCTGTGGCAGTCCGCAGGGCCATGTGGCTGCGCGAATGGAAGGCAGACTCGGCTTCCAAGAGGTTCTTAACCGGTTTGCCGTTTGCTGGCGACCGCTTGTTTGGTGAACGATTGGATGAGATTATTAAAGAATCCAAGAGAAAGGACTCCTCCTTACCCCAGTCCAAACCAAAGAGACCTCAGCAACGGAAAATACAATCGAGGTTTCGGTCCTTTCGTCCCTCCGCCAAGCCCCAATCCTCTTCGTCCAGCAGGCCGGAGAAAGGCCAGAGGAACTCTTATGCGTGGCGGTCCAAGTCACGCCCCCAAAAGGCCGCAGGAGGCACTGCTTCCAAGGCGGCCTCCTCATGACTCTCGGCATCCCCGAACCGCATCCTCGGTCGGTGGCAGGCTCTCCCGCTTTTGCGACGCCTGGTGGCCACATGTTCAAGACCGATGGGTGAGAGACATTCTGTCTCACGGTTACAGGATAGAGTTCAGCTCTCGTCCCCGACTCGTTTCTTCAGAACATCTCCGCCCCCCGAGCGAGCCGATGCGCTTTTTCAGGCGGTGAACACTCTGAAGACAGAAGGAGTTGTGATCCCTGTTCCCCTCCAGGAACATGGTCGCGGCTTTTACTCCAACTTGTTTGTGGTGCCAAAGAAGGACGGCTCGTTCCGTCCCGTTCTGGACCTCAAACTGCTCAACAGACATGTGAGCACCAGACGTTTTCGGATGGAATCTCTCCGCTCGGTCATTGCTTCGATGTCACAAGGAGACTTCCTAGCATCGATCGACATCAAGGATGCTTATCTCCATGTGCCGATCGCACCCGAACATCAACGCTTTTTGCGTTTCGCCATCGGGGACGAACACCTCCAGTTCGTGGCTTTGCCTTTCGGCCTGGCGACAGCCCCACGGGTGTTCACCAAGGTCATGGCATCTGTTGTGGCGGTCCTACACTCACAGGGCCACTCGGTGATTCCCTACTTAGACGATCTCCTAGTCAGGGCACCCTCTCAGATGGCGTGTCAAGACAGCCTTTCCGTCGCTCTGGCGACTCTCCAGCAGTTCGGTTGGATCATCAACTTCCCAAAATCCAAGTTGACACCGACCCAATCACTGACGTACCTTGGGATGGAGTTTCATACTCAGTCAGCAGTAGTCATGCTACCACTGGATAAACAGCTTTCGCTGCAGGCAGGGGTGCAATCTCTTCTTCGGGGTCAGTCACACCCCTTGAGGCGCCTCATGCACTTCCTGGGGAAGAGGGTGGCACTCCAGTGGGACATTCTCCGCAAATGGGACAGGAGGTCGACTTCACTCGACAGGAACGTCTCCCTTTCCCTTGCAACCAAGACGTCACTTCAGTGGTGGCTCCTTCCCAACTCTCTGTCGCAGGGAAAATCCTTCCTACCCCCCACCTGGGCTGTGGTCACCACGGACGCGAGCCTGTCGGGGTGGGGGGCGGTTTTTCTCCACCACAGGGCTCAGGGAACCTGGACTCCGATAGAGTCTTCCCTTCAGATCAATATTCTGGAGATAAGGGCAGTGTATCTAGCCCTATTGGCTTTCCATCGGTGGCTGGAGGGCAGGCAGATCCGGATCCAGTCGGACAACGCCACTGCTGTCGCATACATCAACCACCAAGGCGGCACTCGCAGTCGTCAAGCCTTCCAGGAAGTCCGACGGATTCTGCAGTGGGTGGAAGCCACAGCTTCCACCATCTCCGCAGTTCACATCCCGGGCGTAGAAAACTGGGAAGCAGATTTTCTCAGTCGTCAGGGCATGGACGCGGGGGAATGGTCTCTTCACCCAGACGTGTTTCGAGAGATCTGTCGCCGCTGAGGAACGCCGGACGTCGATCTCATGGCGTCACGGCACAACAACAAAGTCCCGGCATTCATGGCCCGGTCTCAGGATCACAGAGCTCTGGCGGCGGACGCATTAGTTCAGGATTGGTCGCAGTTTCGACTGCCCTATGTATTTCCTCCTCTGGCGATGCTGCCCAGAGTGCTGCGCAAAATCAGGTCCGACTGTCGTCGCGCCATTCTCGTCGCCCCAGATTGGCCGAGGCGGTCGTGGTATCCGGATCTGTGGCATCTCACGGCGGGTCAACCGTGGGCGCTCCCTGACCGCCCAGACTTGCTGTCTCAAGGGCCGTTTTTCCATCTGAATTCTGCGGCCCTCAACCTGACTGTGTGGCCATTGAGTCCTGGCTCCTAGCGTCTTCAGGGTTATCTCAGGATGTCATTGCCACCATGAGACAGGCCAGGAAACCAACGTCCGCCAAGATCTATCACAGGTCTTGGAGGATCTTCTTATCCTGGTGCTCTGGTAAGGGTTTTACCCCCTGGCCCTTTGCCTTACCCACTTTTCTTTCATTCCTTCAATCCGGAATGGACAAGGGTTTATCTCTCGGCTCTCTCAAGGGACAAGTGTCGGCGTTATCCGTATTTTTTCAAAAGCGCGTAGCCAGGCTTCCGCAGGTCCGCACGTTCCTGCAGGGAGTTTGCCACATAGTCCCACCTTACAAGCGTCCGCTGGAACCCTGGGATCTTAACAGGGTGCTATTGGCTCTTCAGAAACCACCTTTCGAGCCGCTGCGGGATGTCTCATTATCACGTCTTTCGCAGAAGGTGGCATTTCTAGTGGCAGTTACATCGCTCCGTAGAGTATCGGAGCTGGCAGCGCTGTCATGCAAAGCCCCCTTCCTGGTTTTTCACCAGGATAAGGTGGTTCTGCGTCCGGTCCCGGAATTTCTCCCTAAGGTGGTATCCCCTTTTCATCTCAATCAGGATATCTCCTTACCTTCATTTTGCCCTCATCCAGTTCACCAATGTGAAAAGGATTTGCACTCGTTAGATCTGGTGAGAGCACTCCGGCTCTACGTATCTCGCACGGCGCCCCTGCGCCGTTCAGATGCGCTCTTTGTCCTTGTCGCTGGCCAGCGTAAGGGTTCGCAGGCTTCCAAGTCAACCTTGGCTCGGTGGATCAAGGAACCGATTCTTGAAGCCTACCGTTCTTCTGGGCTTCCGCTTCCTTTGGGGCTGAAAGCCCATTCTACCAGAGCCGTGGGTGCGTCTTGGGCATTGCGGCACCGGGCTACGGCTCAGCAGGTGTGTCAGGCAGCTACTTGGTCTAGTCTGCACACTTTCACGAAACACTATCAGGTGCATACCTATGCTTCGGCAGACGCCAGTCTAGGTAGGCGAGTCCTTCAGGCGGCGGTTGCCCACCTGTAAGAGGGGGTCGTTTTCGGCTCTTTTTTATCGAGGTATTCTTTTACCCACCCAGGGACTGCTTTTGGACGTCCCAATTGTCTGGGTCTCCCAATGGAGCGACAAAGAAGGGAATTTTGTTTACTTACCGTAAATTCCTTTTCTTCTAGCTCCTATTGGGAGACCCAGCACCCGCCCCTGTTCCCTTCGGGCTGTTTGTTCTTTTGTGTACACATGTTGTTCATGTTGAATTGTTCTTTTGGTTCATGGTTTTCAGTTCTCCGAACATCCTTCGGATTGAATTTACCTTAGACCAATTTATAAGTTTCCTCCTTCCTGCTTTTGCACCAAAACTGAGGAGCCCGTGATGCACGGGAGGGTGTATAGGCAGAGGGGAGGGGTTACACTTTTTAAAGTGTAATACTTCGTGTGGCCTCCGGAGGCAGAAGCTATACACCCAATTGTCTGGGTCTCCCAATAGGAGCTAGAAGAAAAGGAATTTACGGTAAGTAAACAAAATTCCCTTCTTTCCTCACTCCCTGCAGCCGATCATCTTCCTCTCTGCACCACTGACCTGTGTGTGTGTGTGTGTGTGTGTGTGGAGCCGTTCCCCTGCAGCACGCGATGTCTTCCTGTCTGTGCCGATCAGCTGACCGGCACAGATCAGCTGACCGGCACAGATCATCTGACCGGCACAGACAGGAAGACATCGCGTGCTGCGGGGGAACGGCTCCACACACGGGGACGGGTGAGTACACTGATTCACTGCACCCCGCGCTGATGATGACGCGCGGAGAGCAGTGAATACAGCCGCACATGATCACTCCAGGCTGTAATTGCCAGGGGTGATCATGCGGGCCGGCTCTTTACTATGCGCGCGTCCCCGCTCGTTCTCCCGCCCACCTGTCAGCGCCGGCTTCTGCGCTGAGAAATGGGCGGGAGGATAGGCGTGCATATGTAATGAGCGGGTCCACGTGGTCACAGCAGGCTGCTACAGCCTCCTCGTGCCCCCGATGACCCGCTCCACCGCAGCACCCTCATTCCCCGCAGCCACAGTCAGACCATAAGACGCACCCCCCCCAACTTTCCCCCAACATTTGAGGGGAAAAAAGTGCGTCTTATGGTCCGAAAAATACGGTATATCTATCTACATGGCCATGGGCATAGTTCTCCAATCTCATTCATTTGGCCGTAGACATTCTGCGGTCTACCCTTATTGGTTCCAACCATATTTCCTCGGTCCACCATTCCACCTCTTTACCTCAACTGCACTTAATGGGCTTCAGGCCTAGAAGCCTCTAATGGCCAAGCATTACCAATGTACTTTTTTTTTTTTTTACATTCTTTATTTAACAGCAAACATGGAAATATTCCACTCTGAGAATTTACAGATTATAATCAGTATAAGCAAAATGCAAAAAGCATTAACTCCTCCTCTGCAGTATACACCCCCTGGCCGGGCCAGGCAACCTCAGTTTTAGCTTAGTGTCTGTAGGAGGCATTTCCTTTCAAGGTTTATTTTTTGAGCGCGACGGTTTCCCTTAGGGACCGATCTCCCAATACCATCAACGGGCGGGAACGCGGAGTGTTGCCTCCACGTACCCCCTCCTGCGACGCTGGATCCTGGGCTGCTTTTTACTGGACGACGGGTCCCACAGACATCGATTTTTCCAGAGCCCAGGGCAGAGAGACAATTCCTCAGCCCCTCTTTGCAGGCTCTGAGTTGATACATTGCACCTGTGTGGCCGGACACTGCCTGGACTGAGGCAGTGTTATGGTGAGATCCCCCCTGACTGGTTTCCCAGACAAAGGGAGACAGACGGTGCAGGAAAGGCTCCCAGGACTACTGAATTTACAGTCTTTTATTCCCACCATAGCTGCTTGCTGGCTGGAGGAGGGGAAAGTCCCTTGCTGATTGCAGGGAATCCTGCAGAGATAATCTAACGGTGGCGGGGGGAGGGCTCCCAGGGCTCATAAACTCAGTGTTTATTCCCTCTAGCTGCGCACTGGCTGGAGAAGGGGGAGTCCCTTTCTGATTGCAGGGACTCCTGCAGAGATAATCTACTGGTAGCTGTGTGCTGACTGGAGGGAGGGAGAGAAACTGTCACAGAAGCTCCCTTCCCGCCGTTTTTTACTACCGACAGCAGGGGGGCACACTGACTTCATCTTGGCGCCCTCTTAGCGCTAAGCCCCGCCCCCCGTGGGGCTGCGATAAGCCCCGCCCCACCAGGAAAACGCGCGAAGATCTCCACAGAGACTCCTTTTTGAGGACGCAGGGCCATCGGCTGACTCTGGTGAGGTACACCGTAGCAAATACAATCCTTGCTTCACTTGTAGCTCTGCATATCATTTCTCTCCTCCTTGCATACTCCTATTAGGAACATGCAGAACTCTAAGGGTATTAAGAGTGCTAAGGCTCACATAGTCTATTATTCAGCCTGCACTACCTGCCATGCTGAGCTACCACGTAAACACACCTCCTTTCTCTCTGTGAGTCCTGTGCCCCTATAGCCCCCCAAGACACCACTCCAACACCCCCCCCCCCCCCCCCGCCACCACTGCTGCAACCGTCAGCCCAGAGCCTAGGGCTCCCAGCCCACCGGAATGGGCACAGTTTCTGTCCCGATCCATGGAAAAACTGTCACAGAGCCTGGTGCTGGCTATGCAGTGTCGTCCTCCACACCCTTCTGGGCCCCTAGACGGAACGCAGCCTGAGGATACCCCTATGGAGGATTCTTCTGAGGTAAACCGGGCCCATGCTTCACCGGTTGCAGGGATCAGAAAAAGAGCACACGGCCGGGTGTCTCCAGCACTCTCTCAGCACTCCCACGGCTTCTGAAGAGCTGGAGGAGGGAGAATGCTGTTTGTACCAGGATGATTCCTTGGTTTCATCCTCCCCAGATGATCAAACTGCAATAGACTCCCTTATAGCAGCAATCAACACTACCACTGACCATGTGGTCTCCTTTAAGAGGGCAAAGGAAACCCCAAAAGGTTTTCGCTGATCACCCAGAGTTTCAGGATATTCTCACAAAGCAAGGGGAGAAGCCTGACAGGCGCTTCGGTAACCGTAAACTCATGGAGTCCCGGTACCCGTTTGCCTCACCTGCCCCTAAGGGCTGGGCCGATCCGCCCTCGGTCGACCCCTCCCCGGTCTCCCGCACTGCCACAAAAACACTCCTGTCTTTACCCGATGGTTCCTACATCAAGGACCCGACAGACAGGTGGAGCACCTCGCCCGCTCTGCCTTTGAGGCTGCGGGTTCCTCCCTCTCGCCCTCCTTTGCCTCTGTGTGGGTCGCAAAGGTGATCTCGGTCTGGGCAGAATCCCTTAACACTTCGCTTGAGGAATCCCAGTTCCCTCATACCGTCACAGAGGTAACAGCTTACATTGCCGCTGCGGCGGAGTACCTCATGCAGGCCTCCATTGATGCTGCTACCTGCGCAGCTTTTGCCGCCTCAAATACCATAGCCATCCGTAGAGCTCTCTGGCTCTGACAATGGCGAGCGGACTCTGCCTCCAAGAAGTCTCTCACGGGTCTTCCCTTTTTTCCAGACCGATTGTTTGGCGAACGTCTGGACAAGCTCATTTCTGACGCCACGGGAGGAAAAAGTACCTCCCTTCCCCAGCTGAAGCCCAGGACGACCTTCACCAGACGTTCACAGTCCTCGTTCCGCTCCTTTCGGAACTCATTTGGTTGGTCGACATCCCGTGCTGTCCCCGCCACTTGCCGCGGACTACGCAGGGACCGACATTCTCAGCTCTCCCCGAAACTCACTTCGTCATGGCAGCCTAGACCGAAACAGTCCAGGACTAGGGAGACTCGTCCACGATGTTTTCCTCCCTCATGACTCCTTCGGCGCCCCGGAAGACACACTCATTGTAGGAGGTCGACTGCGGCTCTTTCAACACATCTGGGCTGCCACCTCAGACGACAAATGGGTGCAAGACCTTGTGTCTTCCGGTTACCACATAGAATTTAGGACCCGATCCCCGAGTCGGTTCCTTCGCTCAAACCCTCCAAAGACTTGAAAACGACGCGAGGCCTTTTTCTTCGGCGCTCCATTGGGAGACCCAGACGATTGGGTGTATAGCACTGCCTCCGGAGGCCACACAAAGCAATTACACTAAAAAGTGTAAGGCCCCTCCCCTTCTGGCTATACACCCCCAGTGGGATCACTGGCTCACCAGTTTTCTGCTTTGTGCGAAGGAGGTCAGACATCCATGCATAAGCTCCACTGTTCAGTCAGCAGTAGCTGCTGACTATATCGGATGGAAGAAAAGAGGGCCCATACTAGGGCCCCCAGCATGCTCCCTTCTCACCCCACTTGTGGTTTGTAAGGTTGAGGTACCTATTGCTGGTACAGAGGCTGGAGCCCACATGCTGTTTTCCTTCCCCATCCCCCTGAGGGGCTCTGAGGAAGTGGGATCTTTCCGGCCACCAAGCCCTGAGGCCGGGCTCCATCCACAGACCCATAGAACCTGCTGGATGTGGAGCGGGAGTGCCGTTCAGGGACAAGGCCCTGCAACTTTCAGGTACTCTGTGTCCCCGTATGGCAGGCCACGCACACTCCAGGCTTGCTGGGTGTGCTAGTGCGCCGGGGACTGTAGCGCTGTGCGCTGGGCTTATAGTCCCTGCAGATTACTGGGGGACTTTACGTGTGGGGACCGCCGCGCCGACCGCCCCTGGAGCGGCGGCGCAGCTGCGACTTGTAGTGCGCCGGGGACGCGCCGACCGCGCTTTTACGGCGGCGGCGCTTCTAACTTTAGTCCCCGGTTTTTGCGGCCTAGCGCCGCTTCGTTCCCGCCCCCACCCTGTCACTCAGGGACAGGGAGAGACGCTGTTCTATAGCAGCGCCGAGGGCTGGAGCCTTATTTGCATTCTCCAGCCCCCTTTACTAGACACAGTGGGCGCCGGGTTCCCGCTCTTGTCTCGGGCACGCCCTCGGCCCGCCCCTCTCCTCTGGACGCCGGCAGCCATTCCGGCACGCAGAGCGGGAAAACGGAGACACTGAGCTACCAGCACAGGATTCCGGCGCCACACACCCGCTTTTGTGCGGGCGGTAAGCGGCAACTAAAGTGCTGACCCACTAATGCCGAAGTGTCCTGTTGTACTTTTGTACGGTCGCTATTCAGGATGCAGACCTAGAAACAGCAGCAAAAGATCAGGGGTGCTAAAGCACAGACTCTATATGCTGCTTGTCTTGCATGTGCTGCAGTGTCATGTGTCCTTTATGCTTGTATGCTTTACATTGCACTGTAAGGGCTATTCTTGGCTGTCTACCCGCCTAGATGGCTAGACAGCGGCAGCAAACAGCAATGGTGCTAAGGCACAAGCCTTCAATGCTGCTTGGATTGCATGTACTGCAGAGTTTATTTTCATGCTTGTACATTCACTGCATGTCGCTATTCTTGGCTAATGCTCCTTGATGACTAGACAACAGCAGCAGAAAAGCAAGGGTGCTAAGGCACAAGCTTTCAATGCTGCTTGGATTGCATGTGCTGCAGTGGTTATTTTCATGCTTGTATGCTATACATTCACTGTATGTAGCTTTTTCTGGCTAATGCTCCTGAATAACTAGACAACGGCAGCAGAAAAGCAAAGGTGCCAAGGCACAGGCTTTCTATGCTCCTTGTACTGCATGTGCTGAAGTGTTTATTGTACTTCATGCTTGTATGCTATACATTGCACTGTACGGTCGCTATTCTTGGCTAATGCTCCTAGATGGCTAGACAGCAACAGCAAAAAAAAAAGAAAAAAAAAAAGCATGGGTGCCAAGGCACAGGCTTTCTATGCTGCTTGTACTGCATGCGACTGTTCCAGGACCCCCAGTGTGTGCAATTACTCAACGGGGTCTCTGCTACAGGTGGCCAAAAGAACCACCTGTGATCCCTGTCCAGGGACAGGGACGGAGTTGCAGTTTACGCTGATATATTGTCTGTGACTATGACTAACATCTTACAGACTTTGCAGTCCAGACAGACCTTGGGCAATGTTGATTCAATGCCCCTGGCCACCCTGATTTCGAAACAAATCATGGCTCCAGGAGGGTCCCATGCATCCCAGGGTGCAGGCTCTGACACGGACGACAGTCCCAGACGGCCTAAGCGAGCTCCCTAAGAACGGCCCTCGACTTCATCACAGTACTCTCTGTATGATGATGCAGACGTAGCTGTTCAGGACTCTGATCCTGAGACCGCTCTCAATCCGGATACACCGGATGGTGACGCTATAGTGAATAATCTTATAGCGTCCATCAATGGAAGGTTGGGTATTTCTCCCTCAACTCCTCCAGTGGAGGGGTCAGCTTCACAGCAGAAGAAATCCCTATTTCGGTATCTCAAGCGTATATTGAGTACTTTTCTGGTCACTCTGACTCCAGAGAAGCAGTCCAGGAACACCACGCTTATCCCGATAAGCGTTTCTCCAACTGTATTGAAGATACGCGTTGTCTCTTCCCCCCTGACGTGCTCAAGCGCTCCAAGGGTGGATCCCCCAATCTCCAGGCTTGCGGCTAGATCTATAGTTGCAGTGGAAGATGGGACTTCACTTAAAGATGCCATTGACAGACAGATAGCCCTATCGGCGGGTCGGTTGCCCCGGCATTCGCAGCCATAGAGGCACTCCAAGCTATTTCAGCTAGTATTGCGCAGAGGGACGCGGTCACATGTACATCTTGGCCGCAGTAGCGTCCTTCACCTCGCAATGTCGGCATTGCGACTCAAGCTGTTTATGCTGTCCTGGACTCTACGAGCCGTACGTCAGTGGCGTCCGCCAACTCCGTGTTGTTACGCTCCTAGTGTTAAGGGATTGGAGCAGATGCTGCTTCCACAAAAGTGCTTAACCAGATTGCCTTTATCTGGTGACAGACTGTTTCGTGAGCGGTTGGATTAAATCATTCAACTGTCCAAGGGTACGGATTCTTCCTTACCCCAGCTATCAAACAAGACCCATCAGGAGAAGGGACAGTCGAGGTTTCGGTCCTTCCCAGGCTCGGGCACGTCCCAATTGCCCTCGTCCAACAGGACTCAAAAGGCTCAGAGGGGCGCAGGTTCCTGGCGGGCTCAATCACGCCCGGAGAAGGCAGCCGGAGGAACCGCTACCAAGGCGGTTTCCTCATGACTTTCAGCCCTCTCTCTCCGCGGTCGGTGGCAGACTCCCCCGCTTTAGCGACATTTAACTGCCACAGGTCAATGGCCGGTGGGTGAGAGACAGTTTGTCGCAACAACTTCCTCACCGGCCGAGCCGAGGCTCTTCTGCAGGCAGTAGGAGTCGTAATCCCGGTTCCTCCTCAGGAACAAGAGACACTTTTTACTCCGATCTGGTCGGGGTGACAAAATAGGACGACTCCTTCCGTTCCGTTCTGGACCTTAAACTGCTCAACAAGCACGTGAAAACCAGGCGGTTCCGGATGGAATCCCTCCGCTCCGTCATTGCCTCAATGTCTCAAGGAGATTTCCTAGCATCAATAGACATCAGGATGCTTATCTCCACGTGCCGATTGCTCCAGAGCACCGGCGTTTGCTACGATTCGTTATTGAAGACGAGCATCTTCGGTTCGTAGCCCTACCCTTCGGTCTGGCGGCAGCCCCACGGGTTTTCACCAAGTTCATGGCAGCAGTGGGACCACTCCCGCACTCTCAGGGTCACCCTGTGATCCCTTACTTAGACCATCTACTTGTCAAGGCACTCTTTTAAGAGGCATGCCAACACAGCCTGAACATGGCGCTGGAGACTTCCCAGAGTTTCGGGTGGGTCCTCAACTTTTCAAAGTTAAACCCAATCGCTGGCATATCTTAGCTTGGGGTTTCACACTCTCTCAGCGATGGTGAAGCTTCCACTGGACAAACAGCGGTCACTACAGACGGGGGTGCAGTCTCTCCTTCAAGGAGACACCTCATCCAGAGGCAGTCCCTTTCACGCAGTTTCATCTGCGTCCACTTCAATAGAACATTCTTCGCTAATGGGAGAGGAAGTCGATGTCCCTACACAGGAACGTCCCCCTTTCTCAGACGATCAAGGACTCTCTTCAGAGGAGTCCACTCTTCAGATCAATTGTCTGGAGCTCTGGGCAGTGCATATGGCCCTGCAAGACTTCCTGCAGTGGCTGGAAGGCAAACAGATCCGAATTCAGTCGGACAATCCACAGCGGTGGCATACATCAACCACCAAGGCGGACTACGCAGTCGGCGAGCCTCCCAGGAAGTCCGCCGGATTCTGCTAGGGGTGGAAAACAGAGCATACACCATATCCGCAGTTCACATCCCGGGCGTAGAAAACTGGGAAGCAGACTTCCTCAGTCACCAGGGCGTGGACGCAGGAGAATGGTCTCTGCACCCGGACGGGTTTCACGAATCGGCACAACAGCAAGGTCCCGGTTTTCATGACGATCAAAGAGCTCTGGCGACAGGCATCTCACGGTCGGTCAACCGTGGGCACTACCAGACCGGCCAGACTTACTGTCCCAAGGGCCGTTTTTCCATCTGAATTCTACGGCCCTGAACCTACTGTGTGGCCATTGCGTCCTAGATCCTAGTGTCCTCAGGATTATCCCACGGGGTCGTTGCCACCATGAGACAGGCTATGAAGCCCACGTCTGCTAAGATCTACCACGGAAGTGGAAGATTTTCTTTTACTGGTGCTCTGTACAAGGAGTGTCCCCCTGGCCATTGGCATTGCCTACTTTTCTTTCCTTCCTGCAATCTGGGTTGGAAAAGGGCTTGTCGCTCGGCTCCCTTAAAGGGCAAGTCTCGGCGCTATTGGTGTTTTTTTCAGAAGCGTCTAGCACGACGTCCGCAGGTACGCACGTTCCTGCAGGGGGTTTGGTCATATCGTCCCCCCGTACGAGCGGCCGTTAGATCCATGGGATCTGAACAGGGTACTAGTTGCTCTCCAGAAGCCGCCTTTCGAGTCTCTGACGGATGTTTCACTCTCTCGACTATCACGGAAAGTGGCCTTTCTGGTAGCGATCACGTCTCTTTGGAGAGTGTCTGAGCTAGCAGCGCTGTCATCCAAGGCTCCCTTCCTGGTGGTCCACCAGGACAAGGTAGTGCTGCGCCCCATTCAGGAGTTTCTCCCTAAGGTAGTATCCTCGTTTCATATTAATCAGGATATCTCCTTACCTTCTTTTTGTCCTCATCCGGTTCACCGGTATGAAAAGGATTTACATTTGTTAGATCTGGTGAGAGCACTCAGAATCTACATTTCCCGCACGGCGCCCCTGCGCCGCTCTGATGCACTCTTTGTCCTTGTCGCTGGCCAGCGCAAGGGGTCGCAGGCTTCCAAAGCCACCCTGGCTCGATGGATCAAAGAACCAATTCTTGAAGCCTACCGTTCTGCTGGGCTTCCGGTTCCATCAGGGCTGAAGGCCCATTCTGCCAGAGCCGTGGGTGCGTCCTGGGCATTACGACACCAGGCTACGGCTCAACAGGTGTGCCAGGCAGCTACCTGGTCGAGTCTGCACACTTTCACCAAACATTATCAGGTGCATACCTATGCTTCGGCGGACGCCAGCCTAGGTAGAAGAGTCCTGCAGGCGGCAGTTGCCTCCCCGTAGGGGAGGGCTGTCTTTGCAGCTCTAACATGAGGTATTCTGTACCCACCCAGGGACAGCTTTTGGACGTCCCAATCGTCTGGGTCTCCCAATGGAGCGCCGAAGAAGAAGGGAATTTTGTTACTTACCGTAAATTCCTTTTCTTCTAGCTCCTATTGGGAGACCCAGCACCCGCCCTGTTGTCCTTCGGGATTTTTGGTGGTTTTTCGGGTACACATGTTGTTCATGTTGAATGGTTTTTCAGTTCTCCGACGTTACTTCGGAGTGAATTTGTTTAAACCAGTTATTGGCTTTCCTCCTTCTTGCTTTTGCACTAAAACTGGTGAGCCAGTGATCCCACTGGGGGTGTATAGCCAGAAGGGGAGGGGCCTTACACTTTTTAGTGTAATTGCTTTGTGTGGCCTCCGGAGGCAGTGCTATACACCCAATCGTCTGGGTCTCCCAATAGGAGCTAGAAGAAAAGGAATTTACGGTAAGTAACAAAATTCCCTTCTTCTCAGCAATCCACTCGCTCCAAACAGCAGGAGTGATAATACCCATCCCGGACGACGAGAAGTCCAAGGGTTTTTATTCCAACCTCTTTGTGGTCCCCAAAAAGGATGGGTCAGTTCGACCCATCCTGGACCTCAAACACCTGAACAAACAGGTGAACGTACGGAGGTTCAGAATGGAGTCCCTAAGGTCCATTATTGCATCCATGGTCGAAGGGGAATTCCTCGCCTCCTTAGATATCAAGGACGCGTACCTGAACATACCCATCTCCCCAGATCACGAAAAGTTCCTCCGCTTCGCAGTTCAGGACTCCCATTTCTTTATCGTTCCTTTGGGAGACCCAGACCATGGGTGTTTAGCTTCTGCCTCCGGAGGACACACAAAGTACCCTTCGGCCTTGCCACTGCACCAAGGGTCTTCACCAAAGTCATGGCGGCCGCCATCAGCGTCCTTCACGCCAGGGGAGTAGTCGTTCTCCCTTACTTGGACGACCTCCTCATCAAGGCCCCCTCCTTCTGCGACTGCTCAACCAGCATACAGATCACCGTGGACACCCTATCCCGCTTAGGGTGGCTACTGAATCTAGACAAATCATCCCCGGTCCCAGCACGATCCACCACCTTCCTGGGCATGTCCCTGGACACCCGTCGGGGCTTGATCCTTCTCCCTCAGGACAAGGCGATCGCTCTTCGACAAGCGGTACGCTGCCTTCTACGTCCTCCGTCTCGCTCAATTCGATTCAGCATGAAGGTGCTCGGCAGGATGGTGGCGGCTATGGAGGCAGTACCTTTTTCTCAACTGCACCTCCACCCGCTGCAGCTAGCCCTTCTAGCTGCCTGGGACAAGAGCCCTTTCTCCCTGGACAAACATCTTCACCTGATGCCTTCAGTCAGGTATGCACTCCGCTGGTGGCTTCGGTCCTCATCCCTATCGAAGGGGAGATCTTTTCTCCCATTGAACTGGCTGGTCCTGACCATGGACGCCAGCTTCCTAGGCTGGGGAGCAGTGTACCGGCACCACACTGCTCAAGGACGTTGGACACCCCAGGAGTCTTCCCTACCCATAAACATCCTGGAAAGCCGTGCGATCTTCCTCGTGCTCAGGGCGTCATGCCCTCTGCTAGCGGCTCGTCAGATTCGAGTCCAATCTGACAATGCGACAGCTGTAGCCTATATCAATCGGCAGGGGGGCACCCGCAGCAAAGCGGTTTCTCGAGGCCCACAAGATACTCAGTTGGGCCGAATCGACGGGGTCAGTGATATCAGCGGTACACATACCGGGGGTAGAGAACTGGGCAGCAGACTTTCTAAGTCGCCACGGCCTGGTCGCCGGAGAATGGTCTCTCCACCCAGAAGTGTTTCTACACATCTGCACTCGCTGGGGCACACCAGACGTGGATCTAATGGCCTCACGGTTGAATGCAAAGGTACCCGCGTTCATAGCCAGGTCACGCAACCCGCAGTCCATCGGCGCGGATGCTCTAGTCTGCTCCTGGCACCACTTCCGCCTGCCTTACATATTTCCACCTCTACCCCTGCTGCCGCGGGTAATCAGGAAGATCAAGGCAGAGGGAGTCCCGGTGATACTGATAGCACCGGACTGGCCCAGGCGCGCCTGGTACGTCAAATTAGTACAAATGTTCGCAGACGTACTCTGGCGCCTTCCAGACATCCCGGACTTGCTGACCCAAGGGCCCATTTCCCATCAGAACTCCAGAGCCCTGAAGCTGACGGCATGGCCATTGAGACCTGGGTAGTAACAAGAGCGGGATTCTCCCCCGTGGTTATCTCCACCATGATCAGCGCCCGAAAGCCTGCTTCATCCCGCATTTACCACCGTACGTGGAAAATCTTCTTTTCATGGTGCAGGGAAACTAACGTCCAGCCTATGCCTCTGGCCATCCACAAAATTCTCGACTTTCTGCAGTCTGGCTTGCAAGCGGGGTTGGCTCTCAGTTCCCTTTAAAGGGCAGGTCTCAGCGCTCTCAATCTTCTACCAATGCCGCCTGGCTCAAAAACCGCAAGTCAAGACCTTCCTCCAGGGTGTTTCCCATCTAGTTCCCCCGTACAAACGGCCGCTGGACCCATGGGACCTCAATCTCGTTCTGGACGGTCTCCAGAGGTCTCCCTTTGAACCTCTCAAGGAATCCTCCCTTGCTCTCCTGTCCTGGAAGGTAACATTCCTGGTGGCAATTACGTCCATCAGACGGGTTTCAGACCTGGCAGCACTCTCTCTTGCCGCGAGCTTTTTGTGATCTTTCACCAGGACAAGGTGGTTCTGCGCCCCCTTCCGGATTTTTTTCCAAAGGTTCCTACCCCGTTTCATTTGAACGAGGACATTGTTCTGCCTTCCTTTTGTCCTCACCCAGTTCATAGGGTGGAAAGGTCTCTACATTCGTTAGACCTCGTCAGAGCTCTCAGATATTACATATTCAGGACAGCCCGCTTTAGGAAAACGGACTCTTGTTCGTCATTCCTGAGGGGCCTAAGAAGGGACAGGCAGCTTCAAAGGCAACTCTGGCTCGCTGGATTCGCTCTGCGTTCCAGGAAGTCTACCGCTTGCAACTCAAGCCCATTCCTAGTGGGCTGCGGGCTGATTCCTCGCGAGCAGTTGGCGCTTCGTGGGCCATTCGGCATCAGGCTTCAGTGGAACAGGTGTGTAAGGCTGCGACCTGGTCTAGCCTACATACTTTTTCAAAGCATTAGAGTCCATACCCAGGTTTCAGCTGAGGCAAATCTGGGTAGGAAAATTCTGCAAACGGCAGTAGAGCACCTCTCTCAGTAGGCGCTCCAGGCTGTCTGGGACTGGTTCCTAGTCCTTGGGTTGTGTTGTCGTCTTTATTTTTCCCACGCATAGACTGCTTTAGGACGTCCCATGGTCCTATGTCCCCCAATGAGGCGTCAGAGAAAAACGGATTTTTGTGTACTCACCGTAAAATTGTTTTATCTTAGCCATCATTGGGGGACACAGCACCCACACTGTTGCCCTGTTGGGCCTTGGTTCTCTCAGTACCTTATTTGGTTATGACTTTTTTTTTTTTTCTTCTCATGTTCCACCGTTGAGAAGTTTTTACTTTTTTTTTCTCCTACTGCTTGTGTACTAAAGCTGAGGTTGCCTGGCCCGGCCAGGGGGTGTATACTGCAGAGGAGGAGCTAATGCTTTTTGCATCTACTTAGTGTCCTCCTATGGATAGGCAGCATAACACCCATGGTCCTGTGTCCCCCAATGATGGCTAAGAGAAAACGATTTTACGATGAGTACACAAAAATCCGTTTTTCTGTGTCATAAGGGGATGTCAGGTTAAACAGGAGAACAGAAAAAGAAAGACAAGAATCTGGGAGAGAGGAAGCGGGCAAAGAATAGGAGAATGGAATACAGAGGGAGAGAAGGTGGGGAGAGGAAGAGACGAACAGAAATGAACACAAAGCAGGGATCCACATGGAGCAGGGACTATGCCTGTCCCATGATACATGTGGACTCGCCCTCAATCGGGAGGTTTCCATGTGCCATACTCATTAGAATATTTAAACTTGATCCAATAATACCATGTTTTGTAGAAGGCCTCATATCTGCCATGGAGAGACGCCGTCAAGTCCTCCATGTACATTAGATCGTTCACTCTACCTACCCACGATGTCGGAGCAGGGCAGGACATTGTCCTCTGTTGAGCAGGTATAGGGCTGCGAAAGTGAAGACCTGGGACTGGATACTACCCTTTATCATAATCGGTCCCCCATGACTGTCTGTGCGGGCCTCCATCAATTCCCATGGCAACGAGCTAGCAATCGGGATACTAGTCCCTCTGGTTCATGAGTCAACAGATGGAGAGTGATAAACCGTCAGGAATCTCCTGTCAGATATCTTGTACGGTTTCCTGTAGGAAGATTACCTGAAGACGCCTCCTCCACAACAGATTCAAGAGGATCGATCGTTTCTCTGGGCTGTGAAGGCCCTTGACATTCAAGGATCCCACTCTTAAGTCAGGTTGAGACACCCGTTTCATGTCAATAACAAAGACCGACGGGAAAACACCAAGAACAAGACAGACAAACACACCACAAAGGGGGGCACTGGGGAAGGGTAGGAAAAGGGGAAGAAAGGAGAAGGGAGAAAACTAAGAGGCGTTGTAGAAAGAAAAGGATGCAGATGGAAATAAGTAGAGTAGGGGAGAAAAATAATGGGGGGAAAGAAACGTTAGGAAGAAAGACCAATAGGCTGCTGCCCACACAGCCAAGAGAGTAGAAGATTAATAGGATTTGGCAAAGTTTAATAGACAATAGCTCAACCAAGAAAGTAGGAAGTAAAGAGAGATCACAAGGAGCTCGCAGACCTATTGACCAGCCCTAGGCCTACTGAAACATGATCAGCGAGGACAGGTATAGACACACGGGTGGAGAACCTATAGATTAACTGACCACCACCTCCCGCAAACACGCAAGAGGCGACTCTTAACTTGTTCTCTAACGGCCTCGCCCTTGAGACAGCCCCATCACTTTGAAGTACGCTTCACCACTGTATGGGAGGCAAAGCAAGAAGCGATTTACATATGTCTTTTCCCTCAGGACAGACAAAACCCCCCTCCTATATGCAAATGATCAAATGTTAACCTCCCCAACATCTAATGCCGGAACAGTACAGTCACATCAGCCACCACCTCCGTTTGATGCTGGAGCAGGGTCTTTTCCCCTCCTCTGTGCAGAGGGACCGATGGACTCCCATGAGTACAAATCTGGAATAGAGAGGTCGGGCAGTCCCAAAAACTTGTACAGTCCCGGTAGCTCTGCAGGTCATCTCAGCGCAAATGTGGATGCACCCCTCCGTAAAATGAGGTGAAATAAATGCCCCCCGCGGTACGAGGCATTCACCTCTTTAATCTTGACCAGAAGCGGGTGGAGCTGGCGCCTCATATAGAGGGTGCGACTGGAAACATCTGTAAAGAGCTTTATGATAGCACCATCCAGCTCCACCGGCTCATACTCCCAGGCTCCACTCAAGATCTGCTCCTTGTCCACAAAATAGTGCAAACGGCAAAGAACGTCTCTTGAAGAAGAGAAGGTGGCCCCCTGGTTGGCCCTGGCGACTCTATGCACTCTGTCACATAGGAATGTGGCATCCAGAGGTCTGGCAGTGACCTTATTGAATATTTCTTGCACTTTAGAGTGGAGTAGCTCTGGGGGCCAATCCTCTGGAATGCCATTTAACCGTATGTTGTTGCGGCGGCCTCTAGTCTCATGATCATCCAGAAGTAATGCCAAGTCCTTGAAATGTGTGTTATAGGACTCGCATTCTTTTTCCATCCGTGAGATTCTGCACTCCAAGGACACCTGGGCCTGTTCAGAGGCCGTAACCCTACTATCCAGGGTGCCTATCTCCTCCAGCACTGAGGAAATGGCTTGTTGATGGGACTTTTGAATTCTAGCTAGTACTGCATCTAGATCACTTTTGCTTGGTAGGGCCAGTATAAGCTCCCTCAATGACTGGAGGTCTAGAACATTATATGAAGGGCACAAAGGCGTTGGTGAGAGGGCAGAATTGCTAAGGGGGATCTCTTCCCAGGAAAAAAGATGGCCGGCATGTCTGTGTCTGGTGTCTTCTCGGGTGAAGGGGAGGGGTTCCGCTCCATTCCGAGCTTCTGCTGCACAATGCTGAGGTCCCGGGCTCCCCTACACCCACGGGTCCCTGATCACTGAATAGTGCCTCTGACTGTGCTGCCCCAGACAAGGCCCCTTTCCCATTCCTTCGGGTCTTCTCACCTTCCACCATGTGGGACTGTGCTTCTCCTATGGATGCCATGTGGCTTCTCCTGTGCAGCAGTGTCATCTCTCTGTTCCTCCCCGGCATGGAGACCGCCAGCTCCACTGCTGCAGGTGACACCTCTGTCTCCGGGGATCCCTCATCACCCGGCGCCGGCTCCAGCAGTCTCGCAGCATATGGGGAATCCCCACCAGGAGGACGTAGCCTGTGAGTCTGCGCCATCTTGCCACCACTCCTCACCCACTTTACCTCTGGAGATGGCCCGGGGAAGAATCTCTCCATCCTCCCTCATGAACCCGGAGTCACCATCCTAGCAGCAGAGGTGAGTACCCCCTGAGGCTTCTTTTTGGAGGAATTTAGCTGGGGAGAGGCTGGAGAAAGTTGCTGAAAAAGGTGGCGGGTGCAGGAGCTCACTGGGAATGCTTCCTCACACCACCATGTCCCAGACTTGCCCCATTACCAATGTACTTAATTGTCCTATTTAGTGCGAGCTTTAGGAGTGCTCAGATCTTGGTGTCTACTTTTTTACTGCAGTCTAGTTTGGATTTTGTTTTACAAACACCCCATCCCCCCCACATTCTTGGACAATTTCCTACCTTGCAGTCCAAAGAGTGGCTCACTATGTCCCTCTTCATAAATAGCCTGTGGAAACTTAAGATCACTCTTCTGCTGAGTCTACTCGATTTTAGTTTTAGTTTTTTCAGAGCTTTTCTGTGGAGTTTTCCCAGGTACTTTTTGCAGGGGCCATCTTTTTCCATTAACAGCTTGTCTAAGCTACCTGCACTCTACTGCAAGTCCTCTTACCTTGTGCTTCTTCAGAACGAAGTGTTATAATGTCCCATAACGTTCCCCTAAGGTAGTTTCAGCTTCTTTGTCAATGAGGACATCATTAATCTCTTGTCTGCCCTTGCATGACCTCTTGTATGTCTCTTGTATGACCAGAACCATCAGAATCTATAGCAGAAGCCTTAAGATGTTCCATTTGGATCTTGTGTTTCCCAACTGACCACTTAGCGTACGAGCCTCTCAATAAAATATTAAAAAGGTTATCCGGCTTCTTTTGACTTTTTTTTTTTTTTTTATTTCCCTATTGGGCTACATTGGGGCAGGTAAGTAGATGGTGACCACTTACCTGCCCTGCTGTCAGCCCCTCTCCCCCGGCTCAGAGTGGTCATGTGACCGCTCCTGCCGCGATTTTGCTGCTTCCGGTCATTTCATGTCAACATGGGCAGAGCCATGTTGACATGCAAATCTGGAACAGCTTGTTGCCTCCCTGCTGGGCGGCTACAGTGCAATGAGCCCCGCCCCCTTCCCTGCACCCCCCCACACATTCCCCCGCACCCCTTACTCTCCCCACAACCTCCCCCTGCACTGCTGTGGGGTTCGTCACCAGGGGGAGGGGCCTGGCGGCGGCTGCCGTGGTGTCAGCGCCAGCACCGGGCCCCTGCTCAGGATCGCACATTCAAATGTACCGGCATCACAGATCACAGATGCCGGTACATTTGAAAGCGCTGATGAGAGGGAGCGCAGCGCTGCTTCTCATCACTGTCCCGCTGTCTGTGCTCTCTTCAGCACAGAGGTGACGTCACTACTGTGCTGATATGTCCAGAGCACAGACAGCGCGTGAACGTGCAGGAGCGGCGGGGACCAAGGACGGGTGATTTATGTACTCCCTACATGTGTTCCCTATGGGGGTAGGGGGGTCGGTACAGAGCGCCGTGTGCGTGTGCGGTGCAGAGCCCGATGTGCGTGTGCGGTGCAGAGCCCGATGTGCGTGTGCGGTGCAGAGCCTGATGTGGGGCTATTTGCAATGCTGTAGTGAGAACAGGTCAGGTGCTGGGGAAGAATACTGACAGGGAATGTGTGTGCAGGGGGCGGCCAGGTGGCAGGCTGGACGCTGAGGCCGGGCAGTGCCAGCTGTGACTGGGAGGTTCAGCACAGGAAGTGGTCAGTTTGCTAGAGCTGAATGTAAACAAAGAGCTGCAGAGAATAAAGGGTGAATTCAAGAGGAACAAAAGTTAGAAAACAAAAAATAACAATGTAGGGGTGTTTCATATGACAATACAGCACAGATAAACTCAAACATTTTTGGTAAGCTAATGTCGGACAACTCCTTTCAATGGATCTGATCTGTGACCTCAGAAGTTTACATTGCCAAGGGCAAAACTCTGCCTTTTCAAGAGTGGGTCAGGCATCAAGTGTGTATTCCCCACTTTTCCTTGGTCATCCTCACCACGGTCCAAAGAATTATTTTCATGGTCTCTGTCAATGACAGCTGGGGTAGCTGCTGTGCGATACATGGTCCTCATGATGCGCAGTTCTATTTTCTCTATCGCTTTCATTGGGGGACACAGGACCATGGGTGTATGCTGCTGTGACTAGGAGGCTGACACTAAGTGAACATAAAAAGAGTTAGCTCCTCCCTGGCAGTGTACACCCCGAGCCGGAGGCGGTACTATGCCAGTTTTTTGCTTAGTGTCGTAGGAGGCTGAAGTGGGCCCATATCTCTGTGGGCCAACCTCAGCCTAGGCTATTGTGTTTTTTTCCGTTTTTTTCCGGCTATACAGCGCCGCTCAGCATTCTCATCATTCTACGTTTTTTGTCTCTTCTGCAGGGTTAAAGACCCTGCTTCAGAGAGAACTCTCGCCCCAGGGTTGCCTGAGGGCTCGAGACGCCAGGCCCTATCCCCCTCCGGCCCCATGGTACCACCCCAGGGGTTGATTGGGGACCGAGATTATTATTTAAGGGCAAACACTCCCCGTCGACCCCCATGGTACCGTCCCAGGGGGTGTTTCTGGTGGAGGTGAAGAGGGATCCCTGAGGATGTCAGACTGTGACAGCGCAGGAGCGCTCACATCAAGGGGTCCTCTGTCACCAGGCCTCCCCCAGCGTTCACCTGATACCCTGGGCCCAGGCTGAGGTTCTGGCACTGCAGCGCAGGAGCGCTGCACAGTCTCCATCACGGCCCCTCGGATGCCTCAACACTTACCAGGGGCCGCAGCAATCATGGAGGGGACTTATGGATCCGAGCGACGCGCGTGGACGCAGGTGAGAGCGCTGCGCTCCCGGCGGCCGCCGCTCATTAATTTAGTCCCCGGCTTCGGGCCTAACTCGGGCCGGAGCGCTCCGCCCCCCCTGGCCCGCCCTTTGCATATTCTGCCCAGAGACAGCCACCTCATCGGCCACACGCCCCCTCCAGCAGTAAAAAGAGGCAAAAGCCCGCGTTTTTCTCTTACCAACGGCTCACCTCAGCACAGGCAGGCCGGTGAGCAACAGCATCTTTTCTCTGCGGCTACCCCAGCTACTCTGAGGCCCCTGCTGACCCGGGAAGGACACAGGCAAGGGTGAGTGCTGCTCCTCATTAGGACCAGCGACACTTTGTACTGTTTTTTTTCTTCCAATTTTCTCCTGTCTCCTCCCTAGTGTCCCTAGTAGGAGCCCTGAGCAGCCATGCCTAACTCTAAGTCGTCCCGATCCAAACAGGCCCCCTTCATAATGCATTTTGTGTGCTCGTCCTGCAACGAAAAATTCTCCCAAGGCCAGGCTACCTCCCTCTGCGCAGCTTGCACTCCCCATCCGCAGCCCACGCAGATTGCCCCAGACGCAGCCAGCCCCCCCGTCCACGCCGCTACTGCAGCAGTACAGGACGCATCGGGCCCCAATGCTATCCCTCCCCCGGAGTGGCTGACTTCACTCTCCCAGTCGGTGGATTCTCTGTCAAGAGCGTCCCTGACCATCGCGCAAGCTTTGCAGTCGCTCCCTACGCTCAGCCATGCCACACAGGTCCAGCCGCCGCAGGACGACAGTTGTGCTGACCCTGACCTGGCTGCTGGAGCGCGGAAGCGAACCCGCACGGTCTCGTCTTCCAATTCCTCCCAGAGGTCTCTCTCCCCTCCAAGGCCCGAGCGCCACTTGTCTCCGGGACCATCCGATCTCTCCGGAGGAGAGTTGGATGCAGCCTCACTGCTGGACTCGGACCAGGCAGCTGATGTCAGGCGTATGGTGGACAGCCTGGTCGACACAGTGAATAAGACGCTGAAGCTCCAGCCGGACTCTGCCACCTCCCAGAGCTCACAGGTATCTTTCGAACGTGTTAAGCGTGTCCACAGGTCTTTCTGCGATCATCCGGAATTCGCTGAGATCCTACGCAAGCACAGACAGCAACCGGACAAGACGTTCAACAACAGTAAGTCGATTGACTTACACTATCCCTTCCCCGAGGATCTTAGGAAAGAATGGGCAGGCTCACCGGTGGTCGACCTCCCCCCCCCCCCCCATGGTCTCCCGCCTCTGTCCTGGCATACGGTTCTATCTCTGCCACAGGGGACATCGCTCCGTGACGCCACGGACCGAAACATTGAGAGATTCGCCCGTTCGGCTTTCGAGGCAGCAGGCGCTGCCCTGTCGCCGGCTTTCGCCGCCATCTGGGTAGCGAAGGCCATGGTGACATGTGCCGACACCCTCCGCAGAGGCCTTCGCTCACAGGATGGCGATCCCGAGCTCGTCAACATGGCGGCGCAGATTGTCCTAGCGGGTGAGTATATCATTAACGCATCTCTGGCGTCTGCCAACTGCGCAGCACAAGCGGCCAGCAACACGGTGGCAATCCGCCGGGCGGTCTGGCTCATAGCCTGGAATGCAGACGCAGCTTCAAAGAAATCTCTTATCGCCCTCCCATTTGCAGGAGGCCAACTGTTTGGGGACAGGCTCGATCAGATCATCGCCGAGGCTACGGGAGGAAAGAGCACTTCCCTTCCCCAGCTGAGGCCAAGACGTATCCCGCGCCGCCAGCCGACCTCAGGTTTTCGTCCTTTTCGCTGCTTCAGTTCCACTACACAGCCTAGGAGGAACAGATCCCCACAGAGAAACAGGAAGAACCCACACGTTCAAAACAAATCCGTCCTGGCGTCCTAGATCACGCCAGCCAGCCAAACCAGCATCTAGATCTCAGCGATACTCCTCCAAATGACTCGTGGTCTTCGCGCGTCAGCGCGGACCAGGTGGGGGGGGCGCCTGGCTCTTTTCCAACACGTCTGGCTGCCCTTGATCACAGACGCTTGGGTCAGAGAAATTCTAGTCTCTGGATACAAGATAGAGTTCTCGTCAATGCCCCCAAGTCGGTTTTTCCTTTCCCATCCTCCCGAGTCAGACGCGCGAGCTCGCCCTTTTCTTCACGCCATCGAAACTCTTCGCCGCTCAGGGGTCGTGGTGCCGGTCCCAGACTCGGAACGGTTCAGGGGAGTCTACTCAAACCTCTTCATTGTCCCCAAAAAGGACGGCACTGTGCGTCCCGTTCTCGACCTCAAGGTCCTCAACAGGTACGTCCGACCCAAAAAATTTCGCATGGAGTCCGATCGGTCATTGCCTCCATGGAGGTCGGCGAATTCCTCGCCTCTCTGGACATACAGGATGCATATCTGCACATCCCGATTGCACATCAACACCAGAAATTCCTGCGCTTTGCCGTGGCAGACGATCATTATCAGTTTACTGCCCTACCTTTCGGTCTTGCGTCTGCGGCCCGAGTATTCACGAAAGTCATGGCTGCTGCCATGTCGATCCTGCACTCCAGAGGAGTTCTGGTGATTCCATACCTGGACGACTTGCTGATCAAGGGGTCCTCTTTCAACGACTGCCGTCTAAGTGTCCAGGTTACCATCGATACTCTGTCCCGGCTCGGTTGGATCATCAATCGGAAGAAGTCCTCTCTGACCCCGGCCCGCCAGATCACATTCCTTGGCATGGAGTTCGATACCATCCAAGGACGTGTGTCCCTTCCACAGGAAAAGATTGCCTCCCTCCAGAGAGATATCCAGACCCTCCACCGCTCCAGAGCGGTGTCCATACGATTCGGTATGAGGGCCCTAGGTCGGATGGTGGCGGCAATAGAGGCGGTCCCGTTCGCCCGCTTTCATCTTCGTCCCCTTCAGCTATCTCTGCTGCACAGTTGGGACAAGTCGCTATTCACCCTGGATCGCAAGATAAATTTGTCCCCGGACGTCCGCCGCTCTCTGCTCTGGTGGACCAACAGCCTAAATCTCTCCAAAGGAATGTCATTCATACCGGTATACTGGCAGACAGTCACCACCGATGCCAGCCTTCTGGGCTGGGGAGCGGTGTTCCATCATCACACGGCTCACGGACTATCTATGACTAATTGTCTTATGATATCACACACTATCCCTGTTGGTCTTTTCTTGGGTGTTTCACCTTACCCACTTATTACCTAGACACATGGGAATTCCTCTAGTGTGAGTGGAGGGTCAGGACAGGACTCTAGTCGACGAGGAACGGGGGCGTCAATGAACTGTAGGACGCCGACCCCTGTATGATAGGAAGGGTGAGAACTAGGGGAATTGTTTCCCACCTTTTTTCCCATCACTTTTCTTTTAAATGTGTGTACCTTTGTGGCATATATGTAAATAAAGTAATAAGTTTTTAAGGTAATATGATTCGGGTTGGTGGAAGATCATACAGTGGACAGAGTCGCACAACTCCAGGATCTCCGCGGTACATATCCCCGGCGTGGAAAATTGGGCGGCCGACTATCTCAGCAGACAGGGTCTGGCGTCGGGCGAATGGTCTCTCAACAGAGACGTTTTCGGACAGATCTGCCACAGATGGGGGACTCCGGATGTGGACCTGATGGCCTCGCGGTTCAACAATCAAGTCCCACAGTTCATATCTCGCTCCCACGACAAGCAGGCGCTAGGAGTCGACGCCCTCATTCTTCCGTGGAATCACTTCAGACTACCGTTCATCTTTCCGCCGCTGCCACTGATCCCAAGAGTCCTCAAGAAAATCAAGGCAGAGGGCATTCCGGTGATTCTCATCGCCCCAGAATGGCCCAGGCGAGCATGGTTCGCAGAACTCGCACAGCTCGTCGCGGACACCCCATGGCGGCTTCCGGATCGGCCGGACCTGCTGTCTCAAGGTCCGCTCTTCCATCAGAATTCAGGGGTTCTCAATTTGACGGCATGGCTCTTGAATCCTGGCTGTTAGCCCAGTCAGGATTTGCTCCAGGAGTGATTCAGACTATGATTAGGGCTCGAAAGCCTTCATATTCGAAGATCTACTACCGCACCTGGAAGGCCTTTTTTCAGTGGTGCTAGGTCAACGGAAATCTCTCCCCGCTAGTTCTGTCACTACCGACGCTTCTAGCGTTCCTTCAGGCAGGGTTGCAAGCGGGTCTCTCGCTGGCAACCATCAAGGGGAAGGTTTCGGCTTTGTCTGTTCTTTTCCAACGAAATCTAGCATCACGTCCGCAGGTCAAGACGTTCATCCAAGGTGTCGCTCATCTGAATCCGCCCTATCGGGCTCCGCTAGAACCATGGGCTCTCAATCTGGTTTTAGGATCCCTCCAACTGGCTCCATTTGAACCACTCAAAGAATCTTCAGTCTCACACTTATCCTGGAAAGTGATCTTTTTGGTGGCGGTCACTTCAATCAGGAGAACGTCTGAACTGGCAGCTCTTTCGTGCCGTTCACCTTTTCTTGTTTTTCACCAGGACAAGGTTGTCCTGCGTCCGTCTCCGGAGTTCCTGCTGAAGGTAGTGTCTCCTTTTCACCTGAATGAGGATATCGTGCTTCCATCTTTTTGTCCGGCACCTACTCGCTCCTTGGAAAGGTCACTACACACTCTTGACTTAGTACGAGCGCTTAGGATTTACGTCTCGAGAACTGCGCCATTCCGCAAACCAGGCAACCTGTTCGTCCTGCCTTCTGGTCCCAAGAAGGGCATGCCGGCATCCAAGGCTACCATTGCCAGATGGATCAGGTCAGCCATTTTGGAGTCCTACCGAATCAGGGACAAGTCCCCTCCGAGAGGAGTAAGAGCCCATTCCACCCGTGCACTTGGGGCGTCTTGGGCAATCAGACACCAGGCTTCAGCCGAGCAAGTCTGCAAAGCCGCAACGTGGTCCAGTCTTCATACCTTCACCAGGTTTTACAAGGTCCACACCCAGGCATCAGCAGATGCCTGCCTTGGGAGAAAGGTGTTGCAGACGGCCGTCGCACACCTCTAAAAAGGTAGTAAACATGTGCACAGAGCGTTCCTACAGAATTTGTGCTTCGTTTTGGATCTGTAGGACGGCTTATGTACCCACCCACCCAGGAACTGCTTTTGGACGTCCCATGGTCCTGTGTCCCCCAATGAAAGCGATAGAGAAAGAAGGATTTTTGTGTACTCACCGTAAAATCTCTTTCTCTGAGTCTTCATTGGGGGACACAGCACCCACCCTGTTTGGATTGTGAGGTCTTCATTTACCGGATGTTTCCCGATGTTGTTTGCGGGTCACCTTTGTTTCCATCCGGCTATTATATATATACGTGCCATAAGGCACGGTGTTTTTTTCACCACACATTTTTCTCGTGTATTACATTGTTTAGTTATGGTTGTTCAGGTCTCTCCTACTACTGCTTTTGCACAAAACTGGCATAGTACCGCCTCCGGCTTGGGGTGTACACTGCCAGGGAGGAGCTAACTCTTTTTATGTTCACTTAGTGTCAGCC
The DNA here is from genome assembly GCF_048569485.1 of Anomaloglossus baeobatrachus. Lineage (NCBI taxonomy): Eukaryota > Metazoa > Chordata > Amphibia > Anura > Aromobatidae > Anomaloglossus > Anomaloglossus baeobatrachus. Next base: position 157,417,545 of record NC_134362.1, read on the forward strand.
TCCTAGTCACAGCAGCATACACCCATGGTCCTGGGTCCCCCAATGAAGACTCAGAGAAAGAGATTTTACGGTGAGTACACAAAAATCCTTCTTTCTTTTTCGCTCCTAATTGGGAGACCCAGACAATTGGGTGTATAGCTACTGCCTCCGGAGGCCGCACAAAGTACTACACTTAAAAGTGTAAGGCCCCTCCCCTTCTGGCTATACACCCCCCCGTGGGAGCACGGGTCCTTCAGTTTTTTGCTTTGTGCGAAGGAGGTCAGACACGCACGCATAGCTCCACTGTTTAGTCAGCAGCAGCTGCTGACTATGTCGGATGGAAGAAAAGAGGACCCATACAAGGGTCCCCAGCATGCTCCCTTCTCACCCCACTTTCTGTCGGTGGTGCTTGTTAAGGTTGAGGTACCCATTGCGGGTACGGAGGCTGGAGCCCACATGCTGATTCCTTCCCCATCCCCATTAGGGCTCTGGGCGAAGTGGGATTTTACCGGTCTCCAGGCACAGAGACCGTGCTCCATCCGCAGCCCCTGGAGAAGCCGCTGGATTTGGAGCTGAGTATCGTCAGGGACATGGCCCTGCTCCGTCAAGGTACTCTGTGTCCCCGTGCATACGCGCGCACACCGCAGCATTGCTGGGTGTGTTAGTGCGCCGGGGACAACAGCGCTGCTGCGCTTGTGCAATTTCCTCACTTCAGCTTAGCTGAGTGGGTAGACTCAGGGAGAACGGTCGCGCCGGCCGCTGGGACTGCGACGCGGCTGGGACTTGTGGTGCGCCGGGGACTTCCGCGCTGGCCGTGCATATATCACGGCCGCGCTTATTACTACAGTCCCCGGCTTTTGCGGCCTAGTTCGTTCGTTCCCGCCTCCACACCTGCCAGTCAGGAGGAGGGCGGGACGCTGTACAGAGCATCAGCGCTGAGGGCTGGAGTCGTTTTTACATACTCCAGCCCTCACACCAGGCACAGTAGGACGCAGTTTCCCGCTCTTTGTTTGTGGCACGCCCACGGTCCGCCCCTCTTCACAGAACGCCGGCAGCCATTCCTGCCTGCACGCTGAGCTGCAGAGGGGAGACGGGGAGACCCAGACACGGGATTCTACGGCCTCATACCCGCTGTTCAGCGGGCGGTAAGCAGCCCTCAAGGGCTCACCCCCACTTGTACCGTTTGTATACTGGGTATTTTGTGTTTGCAAATACTTTGTACTGTACGGTCGCTGGTGATTCTCGGCTATATACCCTCCTAGATTACAAGGAGGCAACAGCATGTCGTCCGCAAAACGCAAGGGTGCCAAGGCACAGACATTATATGCTGCCTGTACCGCATGTGGGGCTGCTCTACCGGCAGGTTCCACTGACCCCCATTGTGTGCAGTGCTCGGCCCCTGTGCAACTTGCACAGCCGGGGCCTCTGCTGGACGTGACCCAGGGTGTACCACCTGTGAATGCTGTCCAGGTGACAGGTACAGAGTTTGCAGCTTTTGCTGACAGATTGTCTATGACCATGTCAAAGATTCTTGAAACATTGCAGTCTAGACCAGTAACTCAGACCATGGACACTGGGGCATCATTGCTCCCTGGTCCCCCTCAGCTGGAACACTTCCAAGCTCCGGGGGTGTCACATGCACCCCAGGGTGACGATTCTGACTCGGACGACAGTCCCAGACAACCTAAGCGGGCTCGTTATGAGGGGCCCTCAACTTCGTCTCACTGGTCAGGATCCCAGCGGGACGAATCTATGGGTGATGAGGCGGATGTAACTGATCAAGATTCTGATCCTGGGTCCGCTCTCAATCTGGATACACCGGATGGTGACGCCATAGTGAATGATCTTATAGCGTCCATCAATAGGATGTTAGATATTTCTCCGCCAGCTCCTACTGAGGAGGAGGCAGCTTCACAGCAGGAGAAATTCCATTTCAGATATCCCAAGCGTAAATTAAGCACTTTTCTGGACCACGCTGACTTTAGAGATGCAATCCAGAAACACCACGCTTATCCTGAGAAGCGGTTTTCTAAACGGCTTAAAGATACACGCTATCCTTTTCCCCCTGACGTGGTCAAGGGTTGGACCCAGTGTCCCAAGGTGGACCCTCCAATCTCCAGGCTTGCAGCTAGATCCTTAGTTGCAGTAGAAGATGGAGCGGCACTTAAAGATGCCACTGACAGGCAGATGGAGCTCTGGCTGAAATCCATCTATGAAGCTATTGGAGCGTCGTTGGCGCCAGCTTTCGCAGCCGTATGGGCACTTCAAGCTATTTCAGCTGGGCTTATACAAGTCGACTCGGTCACACGTACATCTGCCCCGCAGGTGGCACCATTGACCTCTCAAATGTCTGCATTCGCGTCTTACGCGATTAATGCTGTCCTGGACTCTACGAGCCGTACGGCGGTGGCGTCAGCCAACTCCGTGGTTTTGCGCAGAGCCCTGTGGTTGAGAGAATGGAAAGCAGATTCTGCTTCCAAGAAGTGCTTAACCAGTTTGCCCTTTTCTCGTGACCGATTGTTTGGGGAGCGTTTGGATGAAATCATTAAACACTCCAAGGGTAAGGACTCATCCTTACCTCAACACAGACAAAACAAGCCCCAACAAAGGAGGGGTCAGTCTGGTTTTCGGTCCTTTCGAGGCTCAGGCAGGTCCCAATTCTCCTCGTCCAAGAGGACTCAAAAGGATCAGAGAGGCTCAGATTCTTGGCGGACGCAGTCACGCCCAAAAAAGACAGCAGGAAGAACCGTTACCAAGACGGCTTCCTCATGACTTTCAGCCTCCTCTCTCCGCATCCTCGGTCGGTGGCAGGCTCTCCCGCTTTGGCGGCATTTGGCTGTCACAGGTCAAAGACCGTGGGGTGAGGGACATTCTGTCTCACGGGTACAGGATAGAGTTCAGCTCTCGTCCTCCAACTCGTTTCTTCAGAACTTCCCCACCGCCCGACCGAGCCGATGCTCTGCTGCAGGCGGTGGCCGCTCTAAAGGCGGAAGGAGTGGTGACTTCCGTTCCTCTTCAGGAACAAGGTCACGGTTTTTACTCCAATCTGTTTGTGGTGCCAAAGAAGGACGGGTCCTTTCGGCCCGTCCTGGATCTAAAGTTGCTCAACAAACACGTAAAAACCAGGAGGTTCCGGATGGAATCTCTCCGCTCCGTCATAGCCTCAATGTCTCAAGGAGATTTCTTAGCATCAATAGACATCAAGGATGCTTATCTCCACGTGCCGATTGCGCCAGAGCATCAGCGTTTTCTACGCTTCGTTATAGAAAGCGAACACCTGCAGTTCGTAGCGTTACCTTTCGGGCTGGCAACAGCCCCTCGGGTCTTCACCAAGGTCATGGCAGCAGTAGTAGCTGTCCTGCACTCGCAGGGTCACTCCGTGATCCCGTATTTGGACGATCTACTTATAAAGGCACCCTCTCAAGAGGCATGCCAACACAGTCTGAACGTGGCACTGAAGACTCTCCAGAGTTTCGGGTGGATTATCAACTTTTCAAAGTCAAATCTAACCCCGACCCAATCACTAACATATCTTGGCATGGAGTTTCATACTCTCTCAGCGATAGTGAAGCTTCCACTGGACAAGCAGTGCTCTCTGCAGACAGGGGTGCAATCTCTCCTGCAGAACCAGTCCCACTCCTTGAGGCGCCTCATGCATTTCCTAGGGAAGATGGTGGCAGCAATGGAAGCAGTCCCTTTCGCGCAGTTTCATCTGCGCCCTCTACAATGGGACATTCTCCGCCAATGGGACGGGAAGTCGACGTCCCTCGACAGGGATGTCTCCCTCTCTCAGGCAACCAAGGACTCTCTCCGATGGTGGCTTCTTCCCACCTCATTGTCAAAAGGAAAGTCGTTCCTACCCCCATCCTGGGCGGTGGTCACGACAGATGCGAGCCTATCAGGGTGGGGAGCAGTGTTTCTTCACCACAGGGCTCAGGGTACGTGGACTCAGAGAGAGTCCACCCTTCAGATCAATGTTCTGGAAATCAGAGCAGTTTATCTTGCTCTGCGAGCCTTCCAACAGTGGCTGGAGGGCAAGCAGATCCGGATTCAGTCGGACAATTCCACAGCGGTGGCGTACATCAACCACCAAGGGGGAACACGCAGTCGACAAGCCTTTCAAGAAGTCCGGCGGATTCTGACGTGGGTGGAAAACACAGCATCCACCATATCCGCAGTTCACGTCCCAGGCGTGGAAAACTGGGAAGCAGACTTTCTCAGTCGCCAGGGCATGGACGCAGGGGAATGGTCCCTTCACCCGGACGTGTTTCAGGAGATCTGTCGCCGCTGGGGGATGCCGGACGTCGACCTGATGGCGTCACGGCACAACAGCAAGGTCCCGGTTTTCATGGCACGGTCTCACGATCACCGAGCTCTGGCGGCAGACGCCTTAGTTCAGGATTGGTCGCAGTTCCGACTACCTTATGTGTTCCCACCTCTGGCATTGTTGCCCAGAGTGATCCGCAAAATCAGGTCCGACTGCCGTTGCGCCATTCTCGTCGCTCCAGACTGGCCAAGGAGGTCGTGGTACCCGGATCTGTGGCATCTCACGGTAGGACAACCGTGGGCGCTACCAGGCCGTCCAGACTTGCTGTCTCAAGGGCCGTTTTTCCATCTGAATTCTGCGGCCCTGAACCTGACTGTGTGGCCATTGAGTCCTGGATCCTAGGGACCTCAGGTTTATCTCATGATGTTGTTGCCACCATGAGACAGGCTAGGAAACCATCCTCCGCCAAGATCTACCACAGAACGTGGAAGATATTCTTATCTTGGTGCTCTGCTCAGGGAGTTTCTCCCTGGCCATTTGCATTGCCTATTTTTCTTTCCTTCCTGCAGTCTGGGTTGGAAAAAGGTTTGTCGCTTAGCTCCCTTAAAGGACAAGTCTCTGCGCTATCCGTATTCTTTCAGAAGCGCCTGGCGCGACTTCCTAAGGTACGCACGTTCCTGCAAGGGGTTTGTCATCTCATTCCCCCTTACAAGCGGCCATTGGAACCCTGGGATCTGAACAAGGTTCTGATTGCTCTCCAGAAGCCACCTTTCGAGCCTATGAAGGAGATTTCCTTTTCTCGGCTTTCACAGAAAGTGGCTTTTCTGGTGGCGGTCACGTCTCTTCGGAGAGTGTCAGAGCTGGCGGCGTTATCTTGCAAATCTCCCTTCCTGGTGTTTCACCAAGACAAGGTAGTACTGCGTCCAATTCCAGAGTTTCTTCCCAAGGTGGTATCTTCCTTTCATCTCAATCAGGATATCACTTTACCATCTTTGTGTCCGCATCCAGTTCACCAATTTGAAAAGGGTTTACATCTGTTGGACCTGGTGAGAGCACTCAGGATCTACATTTCCCGCACGGTGTCTCTGCGCCGTTCGGATGCACTCTTTATCCTGGTCGCTGGTCAGCATAAAGGGTCGCAAGCTTCCAAATCCACCCTTGCGCGGTGGATCAAGGAACCAATTCTTCACGCCTACCGTTCTGCTGGGCTTCCGACTCCTTCTGGACTGAAGGCCCATTCTACCAGAGCCGTGGGTGCGTCCTGGGCATTACGGCATCAGGCTACGGCTCAGCAGGTGTGCCAGGCGGCTACCTGGTCGAGTCTGCACACTTTCACCAAGCATTATCAGGTGCATGTCATGATGTATTTTACCTTCTTACTGTATTTGCTGTAATACTATGTCAGGATGTGATGTCACTTTCCTTTGGTTGTACTTACTGAACACTTTGAAATGTCTTGGGATGTAAGTAACCATACCTTCCCCCCATCTCCTGTGTCTCTGGGCCCATAATGCAATTATCTCTTGTCCACACAGCCAGGGGAACTTCTCATTGTTTCGTAAGCAGTGGATAACGCCAACTACACAAACCTGTAGACATCTCGGAGCCAACCTTCTAGAATCTTCTAGTGGGCCCAACCATTGCATAGACCCCTACCCTTGAGGGGCGGGCCCACGAGCTCAAACAATTCACTCCTGTTTCTAAATGCAGTTGGGAGTTGAGTTTTTGAAGAGGAAGGGAGCGAGATCTGAATCTGCGGACAGACCTCGCCGTCCAGTGGATTGTGTGGGATTTCTGGGACTCTGAAAAGGACTATTACGTTGTGATCTGGCACTTTGGATTATCGGGAGGTGCCCCCGAATCTGTTTTATTTGGACTTGTCGTGTGCTGTTCCTGTATTCCTGTTAGTAAACCTGTTGGATCATCCTCGGCCTGTTGTCTCTCTTTGCTCTGATGTACACCCCGTCACAAACTGGTGGCAGCGGCGGGATCAGAGCAGAAGAAATGGAGGACAACAGCCAATCGACGTCTGAAACCAGAACCTCAGGATACAGGAACTGGACTGTGGCGAGTCTACAAACAAAGGCCCGTGAATTAGGTGTCGGCTACAAAGGACTCTCTAAGGAGCAACTAATTGAGGCATTGGAACACGCTTGCCTGCAAGATGGCACCGAGGAACAATTTCCACAGCAAGGGGAGCAAAGACGGGAGCCGGAGGTGAATACCCAAAAAAGTCAATGGGTTGTGTGGTACAAGGAAAAGATGGCACTGCTTGGAGATGAGGCCACCATAGAAGATAAGAGGGAGGCCATGCGTGGAGCTGAAGAGAAGGAGCGCAGGATGGAGGAGATGGCATTGCTGGATAAGCAGCTCGCTGTGGAAGCCGCGAGAGGTTCCAGACAGACTGTAACCCCAGCACCCATCATGAGGGAACTTCCCAGAGTGTCCCGCAAAGACTTCAAGCAGTTTAATGAGGCTGCTGGTGACATTGAGGGCTTCTTCCAGGACTTTGAGCATCAGTGTCGATTAATGGAAGTCCCAGAAAGGGAGCGCGTCCGGCATCTGGTTGGGCTCTTAGAGGGTGGAGCTGCTGCAGCCTATAGAGCTATGGACCCTCGGTGGAACTGTGAGTATGCGGATATTAAACAGACTATTCTAGAACATTATGCTGTAACGCCAGACACTTACAGGACTCAGTTCCGTACTCTAGCATGTGATGAGGAAGTGTCCTTCAAGATGTATGCCCACAAACTCAAACATCTGTGGCATCGTTGGTTGGAGGCAGAGGAGGCCTTAACCTTGGAGACCGTCCTCCAGGTCCTCCTAAAAGAGCAGTTTTACTTCAAGTGCCCCGCTGAGATCCGGGAATGGGTGCGTGAAAGGAGACCAGCCACTGTGGAGGAAGCTGCAGCTCTAGCTGATGAGGCTCTCACCATCAAGCCTCAGTGGAAAAAACTACTACCCAGTGAGAAAAAAAAAACACCAACCCCCCAACGCTGGTGGCCCCTGGTCCTTCTGGCCCCAATGTTCACCATCACCCTAGACCGTCAACTCATGGGGACCTTCGTGTGACTGTGCCTCGCATTACTCATGCTCCACCTTTGGGAATACGACGCGGAGGAAGAATCCCAGAGCGCAGATGTTATGGATGTGGGCAGCCTGGGCACATGCAATTCCAATGTCCAGGTGTTCGTAGACAGAACAGCTACAGACCGCCTTTGCCTGTTCATTACCTACAGACACCTTCACCAGGAGAAGAGCTGGATTCTGTGCCTGATGACTTGCCAAGTGACTCAGATATCCTGGCTCCCCTACCCGGAGTCTATGGGGTGCGAGCTCCAGCCACCTGTTCTTCTGATCTTCAGGACAAACATCTACAGGAGGTCGTGCTGGATGGCCAAAAAGTTGTTGGCTTCCGTGACACTGGGGCTTTCCTCACCATAGCCGATCCCCGAGTAATTCAACCACAAGCAATTCAAAAGGGACCAGGAATTGCCATTGAACTGGCAGGAGGTACCCAGAGATATATTCCAAGAGCGAGTGTGACCCTGGATTATGGCTTTGGGGCAAAACAATGTGTGGTCGGTGTGATGAGCGGCCTCCCTGCAGACGTTCTTCTAGGAAATGATGTGGGGAATCTTCATTGCCACTTTGTCGGTGCGGTAACCAGAAGTCAAGCCAAGAGAGCAGCCCATGTGGACGTGTACAACCCATCCATGGAACTGAGGCCACCAGAACTGCCATTACAGCCGGTGAGTGATTCTTCTTGTGGGGATAATATGAATGTTACTTGGGATAAAGTTCAGTTTAGACAAGAAGTAGAGACTGACCCCACCCTTGCTAGTTTTAGAACTCGGGCTGAAATAGGGCAGCTAGGGGAAAACGGAGAAAGAATTATCAGAGAAAATGGACTTCTGTATCGGGTTGCCAATGCCGACTCCCTAGATAAGCCCTGGACTTATAGCAAACAGCTGATTGTTCCTCAGAAGTACAGAATTCCCCTATTACACCTGGCTCATGACATTCCTACGGCTGGCCATCAAGGCAAAACCCGCACCGAGAGACGATTGACTCAAACTTTTTATTGGCCGGGGATTTCCCAAGCAGTGGCGCATTTCTGCCGAACTTGTGACATATGTCAGCGTAGAGGGCGACCCGGAGATCACCCAAAGGCACCCCTGCAACCGCTCCCTATAATAGAAGAACCCTTTCAAAGAGTAGCTGTTGATATCATTGGACCTCTGGCTAAACCAAGTAAATCTGGAAAGCAGTACATTCTCACTGTTGTGGACTACGCCACCCGATATCCAGAAGCCGTGGCCTTGTCAAGTATCTCTGCAGCCAAGGTGGCCGAGGCCTTGGTTATTATTTTTACCAGAGTAGGATTCCCCAGTGAGATCTTGTCGGACCAAGGCTCCCAGTTTATGTCAGAGTTGGTCCAGTGTCTGTGGCGCACCTGTGGAGTACGAGCGATCCGAACGACCCCGTATCATCCCCAAACAAATGGACTTTGTGAACGATTCAACGGCACTCTGAAGAATATGCTGAGGGCCTTCACGGACCGAGATTCAGACTGGGAGAAGTACCTACCCCATCTCTTGTTTGCCTATCGGGAAGTTCCCCAGGAGTCCACTGGGTTCTCCCCCTTTGAACTACTCTATGGAAGAAAGGTCCGAGGACCCTTAACCCTGCTCAAGGAATACTGGGAGGGGCAAGTTGAAGATACAGGAACCCCTGTTGTCCCTTATGTCCTAAAGCTGCGAGAAACCTTGGCCCAACTTGCTAGTTTTGCACAGAGTCATTTGCGTATGGCTCAAACCAGACAGAAGACATGGTATGACCGTAACGCACGCTATCGGGAGTTTGTAGAAGGACAACAAGTCTTAATGATTGTTCCCCATCGGCAGAATAAACTGCAGACCACATGGGAGGGTCCCTTCCGGGTTCTCAGAAAACTGAATGATACCAATTACCTTCTTGCTTTAGATGATCAGGGGCTAAGGCAAAAGACTGTCCATGTGAATATGATTAAGGAGTACCATGACCGGAACATTCCAATGATAGCAAGCTGTCGGTTGGCTTCAGAAGATGGTCAAGAGGATGAGGACTCTCTACCTGATCTCGTGGAAGCAGCGAGAGCCCCATCCACTGTGGAACAGGTTCCCCTGGGAGATTACCTGGACTCCTTACAGAAAATCCAGATGCTGGAAGTGCTTCAACAGAGACGGGCTGCTTTCTCATCCCAACCAGGTCGAACCACCGTCACCCAACATCATGTGGACACTCAGGGCATCCGTCCCATACAACTGGCTCCTTACCGGGTACCTGAATCAGTTCGAAACACCATGCAGCACGAACTGGAGGAGATGTTACAGCTTGGGGTAATCCAGGCCTCCCATAGCCCTTGGGCCTCCCCTGTGGTGTTAGTACCCAAGAAGGATGGGAGTACTCGATTTTGTGTGGACTATCGGCGACTAAACGACCATACCGTCAGCGATCCTTACCCAATGCCTCGTATTGACGAACTTCTAGACCGACTGGCTGGGTCCCGATATGTCACTACCTTGGATCTCAGTAAGGGATACTGGCAGATCCCTCTAACGGATGAAGGGAGAGAACGGTCCGCTTTTATAACCCCCTTTGGTCTGTATGAATTTCTAAGCATGCCTTTTGGAATGAAAAATGCCCCGGCCACCTTCCAGAGAATGGTGGATCAGATCCTCCGGGGATGTGATGACTTTGCTTGTGCCTACTTGGATGATATCGCCGTCTTCAGCCACACATGGGAGGAACATCTGAATCAAGTAGCCATTATTTTGGACCTGATTCTTGCAGCCGGCCTAACTATTCGACCCGATAAATGCCAATTGGGGATGGGGGAAGTCCAGTACCTAGGACATAGAGTGGGAGGAGGGAAGCTCCGACCTGAGCCTGCCAAAATCCAGGCTATTAGAGACTGGCCTGTACCCCAAACTAAGAAACAAGTTATGGCTTTTCTGGGCACTGCCAGTTATTACCGAAAATTTGTTTCTCATTTCAGTACTGTGGCCAAGCCTCTTACCGACCTGACCAAGAAAACAATGCCCCGGCTGGTGATCTGGACTCCAGCCTGTGATGAGGCTTTTAACCGGCTGAAGGATGCTTTGATCTGCGATCCTGTCCTGGCTGCTCCAGACTACAAGAGGAGATTCATTGTGCAAACGGATGCCTCTGCTTATGGACTGGGAGCTGTCCTCAGCCAGGTGAATGCAGCTGGGGACGAGCACCCCATCGCCTATCTCAGCCGGAAACTGCTGGACCGAGAAGTGGCCTATGCAACTGTTGAGAAGGAATGTCTGGCTGTAGTGTGGGCCCTTAAGAAACTACGGCCGTATCTGTATGGACGGGAATTCACTGTGGTTACTGATCACACTCCCCTCACCTGGCTGAACAGAGTCTCTGGGGACAATGGACGCTTACTGCGATGGAGCCTGGCTCTGCAGCCTTATAACTTTACCATACAGTATAGAAGAGACAGCCAACACCAAAATGCAGATGGACTGTCCAGGCAAGAGGAGCCTTGAGTCCTGTCAGCCATGCCTGCGTGTACTTAACCAGCGACCTGTAGAGGTCCCTAGTACGTACACAAGTTGGGAGGGGAAGGAATTGTCATGATGTATTTTACCTTCTCACTGTATTTGCTGTAATACTATGTCAGGATGTGATGTCACTTTCCTTTGGTTGTACTTACTGAACACTTTGAAATGTCTTGGGATGTAAGTAACCATACCTTCCCCCCATCTCCTGTGTCTCTGGGCCCATAATGCAATTATCTCTTGTCCACACAGCCAGGGGAACTTCTCATTGTTTCGTAAGCAGTGGATAACGCCAACTACACAAACCTGTAGACATCTCGGAGCCAACCTTCTAGAATCTTCTAGTGGGCCCAACCATTGCATAGACCCCTACCCTTGAGGGGCGGGCCCACGAGCTCAAACAATTCACTCCTGTTTCTAAATGCAGTTGGGAGTTGAGTTTTTGAAGAGGAAGGGAGCGAGATCTGAATCTGCGGACAGACCTCGCCGTCCAGTGGATTGTGTGGGATTTCTGGGACTCTGAAAAGGACTATTACATTGTGATCTGGCACTTTGGATTATCGGGAGGTGCCCCCGAATCTGTTTTATTTGGACTTGTCGTGTGCTGTTCCTGTATTCCTGTTAGTAAACCTGTTGGATCATCCTCGGCCTGTTGTCTCTCTTTGCTCTGATGTACACCCCGTCACAGTGCATACCTACGCTTCGGCGGATGCCAGCCTAGGTAGACAAGTCCTGCAGGCGGCGGTGGCCCACCTGTAAGAAAGGGCTGCCTGACAGCCCGATCGCGAGGTATTATTTTACCCACCCAGGGACTGCTTTTGGACGTCCCAATTGTCTGGGTCTCCCAATTAGGAGCGAAAAAGAAGAAGGGAATTTTGTTTACTTACCGTAAATTCCTTTTCTTCTAGCTCCAATTGGGAGACCCAGCACCCGCCCTGTTTTTCTGAGGGTATTTGTTTTTCGGGTGCACATGTTGTTCATGTTAATAATTTACGTTCTCCGATATTGTTTATCGGATTGAATTTGTTTTTGAAACAGTTATTGGCTTTCCTCCTTCTTGCTTTTGCACTAAAACTGAAGGACCCGTGCTCCCACGGGGGGGTGTATAGCCAGAAGGGGAGGGGCCTTACACTTTTAAGTGTAGTACTTTGTGCGGCCTCCGGAGGCAGTAGCTATACACCCAATTGTCTGGGTCTCCCAATTGGAGCTAGAAGAAAAGGAATTTACGGTAAGTAAACAAAATTCCCTTCTTCTTCATCGTTCCTTATGGGAGACCCAGACCATGGGGTGTATAGTTTCTGCCTCCGGAGGACACACAAAGTACTACACTCATACGTGTAGCTCCTCCCTCCTAGCATATACACCCCCTGGTAGCCAGTCCTAGCCAGTTTCAATGCTTTGTGTTCAGGAGGTCACACACACACATGCATTCTCTGATTTTTGATTTTTGATTTTTTGGATTTCAAAGATTTGGAAGAAAAGCGGGTCCAATCTGGACTCCCGGCATGTCCCTTCTCACCCCACTGTGTCGGCGGTGCTGTTAAGGTTGATTTTCCAAGGCTGGAGCCTTCACATGCCGCGCTCCTTCACCATCCCCTGGAGCTCTGGCTTGAAGTGGGAGCCATCACGGTTCTCACTGCTTTGCAGGAGACCGGTCTCCATCCGCAACCCTTTTAGCATTCTGCCGGACGGAGCGCTCACCTCCCAGGGACCTGGCACCTGCGTCTCACAAGCTAAGTACTGAGACGTTTTTACCACAGAAGGTGGTCTTTCCAGGGGTCCCTCGTACTTTATTTATTGGGGAGAGTGTGTTTTATGATTGTGGTAACATTTCCGGCCGGTTCTCCAGTTTTCACTGGAGAACCGCGCCGATGGTGCCTGCACGCCGGCCGCATGTTTAAATCTAGGCCCCGGCTTCGCCTGAGGCCTAGTTTCGGTTTTCACTGCCCCTGCATGTCAGTCATGCAGAGGGACAGTGCAGCTCCGCCCAGCGGCTGTTCAGCACAGGGGAGAGACATTCCTCTCTGAGGAAAGATTCCCTCCCCTGTATACCTCATTTGCCCGCTCTCAGAGTAGGCCCCGCCCCCTCTCCTCGCTCCGGTCGCCATTTTTTCAGCGTTCTCAGTGTCTCCATAGGCACAGAGATTCCACATTGTGACAAATGGGGACCTGGGCTGGGGCACTGGAGGGCACAGTAATGTATGTTAAACGGTCTGGCAAGCCACAACCTCCGGTTGTGCAGCTGCTTATATACTCTGTTTATATACTCTGCTGGGGGTCATTCTGGACAGAGCCCCCACTCTGCAGCATGTCTCACATCAGAGCATGGCTGCAAGGCTGTTCTTAATATGCACTGCATGTAGCCTGTACCGAGCACATAACCACATTGTGATGCTTGCTCTAACATAGTGGTCCCTCAGCCTGGAAGCTCATCAGTAGTCTCTCCAGCGGCTCCGGCTCCGGTGGCTGAACCCCCGGTTTGGGTAGAATCCGCTCTTTCCAGGGGACAGCTGTCCCGGACTCTGCTGAGCATGCATTAGCCCCCTTTTCAGGGCGCTTCTGCTGCTACGGCTCGCTCAGCAAAGCTCACATGGTCTCAGACCCCGTCCTCCTAAAACGGAGACGCAGGGTCCCCTGTCCTTACCCGTCCCGCAGCTCTGATTCACGAGCTTACTCTATGGACGGAGAGGATGTCTTTACTAGGGGCTCGGACACTACTTCATGTACCCTTGATCTGTCCGAAGGTGATGCAGATGCTAATGATTTGATTGCGTCCATTATATTTGTACTGGACCTCCTTCCGCCTGTATCAGGGGAGCATCCCCCTCTGGCAGAAAGGCATCAGTATACCTTAAAGAGAACAAGGAGTGTGTTCCTTAACCACTCCAGTTTTCAGCCCACTGTGACCAAGCCCAGAGCCTGTACTGACAGACGCTCCCAAAGCGTGGTTCTGATGACTGTTTTCCCCTTCCACCAGAGGTGGTCAAGGAGTGGGCTCATTCACCAAGGGTGGTCCCTCTGGTGTCTAGATTTTCAGCCCGGATAGTTGTATCAGTGGCTGACGGCTCCTCTCTAAGGATCCCACTGTACATTAATTCTGTACTGGACCTCAATCCGCCAGAGTTTACCTTGCCTAAGAGTACAAGGAGTGTGTTCCTTAACCACTCCAGTTTTCAGGCCACTGTGACCAAGCCCAGAGTCTGCTCTGACAAACGCTTCCCTAAGCGTGGTTCTGATGACAGTTTTCCCTTTCCACCAGTGGTGGTCAAGGAGTGGGCTCATTCACCAAGGGTGGTTCAGCCCGGACCGTTGTATCAGTGGCTGATGGCTCCTCACTTAAGGTTTTGTTGTCCGCCAGGTTGGCCTTTCTGGCCAAATCTGTATGGAGGCGGCAGGAGCCTCGTTCTCCTCAGCTTTTCCAGCAGTGCGGGCTTTCAAAGCCATCTCTGCTTCGCTAGAGGAGATGCATTCCCTCACAGGGACTCTATGCCCGAAATGGTTGCCTTGACTTCCAGACTTCAGTCTTTTCATCCTATGCCAAGTCTGCCATGCTGGAGACTCTCACCGCACTGCGGTGGTCTCGGCTAATTTCCTCGCTATCCGCAGGCTCCTGTGGCTTCGGAAGTGGAAGGCAGATGCTTCTAAAGAAGTTCCTTGCTGGACTCCCTCTTGTTGGGACCAGACTATTCGGGAACAACTGGATGGAATTATTAAGGAAGCTCTTGGCGGGAAGAGTTCTTCCATGCCACAAACCTAAACCAGGAAACCTGTCCAGGGCAGGAATCAGTTGAGGTTTCGTTCTTTTCGTTCCTCCATCTGATCGTTTCTAACCCAAAGGGCGCACGAAGCCGCGTCTTCAGAAACCGAAGGAGATGCTGCCACTAAGTCAGCCTCCTCCGGGCAATCTGGCCATGCCAGCAACGTCCTTGGACGGTGGCAGGCTCTCCCACTTGGGCGACGTATGGTTTTAACAAGTCTCCGATCAGTGGGTGCGGGATACCATCTTCCACGGCTACAGGATAGAATTCTATCCAGCCCGCCAAACAGATTTTTTCTGTCTACTCCCCCCTGCTCCAAGGCCGCCGCCTTCTCACAGGCCGTGGCATTCTTGCAGGCCAATGGAGTAATTGTACCGGTTCCTGACTGGGAACGGTTCTGAGATTTCTGCTTAAATCTATTCCTAGTCCCCGTAGAGGGCGGTGCCTTCCGACCTGGATCTCAAGCTTCTCAAGCATGTTCAGGTGCGGCATTTTCGCATGGAGTCTCGGCGATCAATCAATGACCCAAGGAGATTCCCTAGCATCCATCGATATCGGAGATGCCTATCTGCATGTGCCAATCGCAGTTTCACACCAGCATTGGCTACGTTTTGCAATCGCAGTGGTCCAATTCGTGGCTCTTCCCTTGGGGTTAGCCACGGCCCCTCGAATATTCTCAAGGTCGGGGCAGCTGTGATTGCGGTCCTGCACCTCTAGGGGTTGGCAGTGATCCTTTTGCCCTGGACGGCCTTCTAGTCTGGGCTTCATCCAGTGCAGACTGTTAGCGGAGTGCCTCGCTCACTCTCTCTCGCCACTCTAACCAATTCGGGTGGCTTGTCATTCTGTCCAAGTCCACTCTAACTTCGACCCAGAAGTTCACGTACCCAGGGACGCAATTCGAGACTGTCGGCACTTGTGAAGCTGCCCTTAGTCAAACAGCAGTCCCTCCGCTGGCGGTCGACGTCGTTCCATCAGGCACCTAATACAGGTGCTGGATCAGATGGTGGCGTCAATGGAAGCGATTCCCTTGCCCAGTTCCACCTGCGTCCTCTGCGGCTGGATATTGTCCGCTGTTGGAACAAGCGGACTTCCTCATTTCACAGGGTGGTGGCTTCGCCACAGACCAGGGGCTCGTTTCAGTGGTGGCTTCGGCCCCTCTGTCTCAGGGACGCTCCTTCCTGGCCCCGTCCCGGGTGATCCTCACCAGGATGCTAGTCTATCCGGCTGGGGAGCAGTATATCTCCACCATGGAGCGCAGGGCACTTGGACTCTGTCCGAATCAGCCCTCTGGATCAATGTACTGGTAATCAGAGCTGTGTTTCTAAGCTCTCTAAGCCTTTTACATCTGTTGGCGGCCAGGCACATTTGAGTCCAGTCAGACAACGCGACAGCGTTTGCCTACATCAACTTCCAGGGCGGGACACTCAGCCGCCTGGCAATGTTGGAGGCTCAACGCATTCTTCAGTGGACGAAGGACTCCTAGTTCACCATATTCGCAGTCCACATCCCAGACGTGGAAAACTGTGAGACAGATTATCTCAGCCGTCAAACCGTGGCTCCACGATCCTCAGGTTTCTGCGGCAGACGCTTTGGTTCAAGTTTGGTCCCAGCTTCGTCTGTCTTACGTGTTTCACCCTCTAGCTCTTGCCCAGAGTCCTGCGCAAGATCAGAAAGGAGGGCCGTCGGGTCATTCTCATACTCCAGACCGACCCAGGCAAGCTTGGTACCCTGACCTGCTCCATCTGTCCGTAGAGGTGCCATGGCATCTCCCGGACTGTCCAGACCTTCTCTCACGAGGTCCGGTTTTCCGCCAGAATCCTGCGGCTCTCAGATTGACGGCGTGGCTTTTGAGTCCTGGATCTTGACGACTTCTGGTTTCCCTCCTGAAGTCATCTCCACTATGACTCGAGCTCCGAAGTATCCTTGGCCTTTTTGGCCTTGCCGACCCTCCTGTCCCTTCTACAGTCCGGTCTGCAGCTAGGACTATCCCTCAATTCCCTTAAGGGACAGGTCTCGGCTCTGTCAGTGTTGTGCCAGCGGCGTATCGCCCGGCTGGCTCAGGTGCGTTCCTTCATGCAGGGCGCATCTCACATCATTCCGCCTTACCGGCGACCTTTGGAGCCCTGGGACCTTAATCCGGTCCTCACGGCTTCCGGAAACCCCCCTTTGAGCCTCTTAGGGAAGTTTCTTTGTTTTGTCTTTCACAGAAAGTGGCCTTTCTAGTGGCCATAATTCCCCTCAAGAGAGTCTCTGTTTTGGCTGCACTCTCTTCGGAGTCACCCCCTTATTTGGGTTTTTCATCAAGACAAGGTGGTTCTCCGTCCGACTCCGGACTTTCTCCCTAAGGTGGTTGCTGCTTCCACCTTAACCGGGGCATTTTCCCTGCCTTCCTTTTGTCCGGCTCCTGTTCATCGCTTTGAAAAGGCGTTGCATACTCTGGATCTGGTGCGGGCGCTCCGGATCTGTGTCTCGCACCTCTGTTCTTAGGCGGTGCACCTCTCTTTTGTGCTGACCACTGGTCAGCGTAAGGGCCTCTCGGCATCTAAGCCGACCCTGGCTCGTTGGATTAGGTCGGCCATTTCCGATACCTACCAGTGTATTCAAGTGCCTCCCCCGCCGGGGATCAAGGCACACTTGACCAGAGCTGCCGGCGCCTCTTAGGCTTTCACGCCCAGGCTGCGGCTCAGCAGGTCTGTCAGACTGCCACTTGGATTAGTCTGCATACTTTTTCGAAGCACTACCAAGTGCAGGCTCATGCTTTGGCAGATGCGAGCTTGGGCAGACGCATCCTTTCAGGCGGCTGTCGCCCATTTGTGAAGTTAGGTTTCGCCTGCTTCTCAGTTTTCTGTTTATTCCCACCCATGGACTGCTTTAGAACGTCCCATGGTCTGGGTCTCCCATAAGGAACGATGAAGAAAAAGAGAATTTTGTTTACTTACCGTAAATTCTTTTTCTTATAGTTCCGACATGGGAGACCCAGCACCCTCCCTATTGCCTGTTGGCAGGTTTCTTGTTCCGTGTGTTTTCACCGGCTGTTGTTGTTGTAGACAGAGGTTCCGGTTGTTCCGGGTTTTGCTCTGTCTCTACTTGTGGGTGGATGTCCTCCTTCAGCTTTTGCACTAAACTGGCTAGGACTGGCTACCAGGGGGTGTATATGCTAGGAGGGAGGAGCTACACGTTTGAGTGTAGTACTTTGTGTGTCCTCCGGAGGCAGAAGCTATACACCCCATGGTCTGGGTCTCCCATGTCGGAACTATAAGAAAAAGAATTTACGGTAAGTAAACAAAATTCTCTTTTTTTCACTTTTGAGACTGCTTTAGGATGTCCCTTGGTAAAATATGTCCCAATTCTTTCCTGGAGAAATTTGGATTTTTTTTTTTTGCTTGCTGTAAAATCCCGTTCTTATTGAATATATTTGAAGACGCAAATCCCACCAGGGTTTTACCTATTTCTTTCCTGGTTCAGTTAGCTCTGGCATATTTCTCCTCCCAAGTTTTGATTACGTTGGTTCCCACTTACTACTTACTTATTGAAAGTTTTTGCCTTCTTTTTGCACTGAGCTATGTAGTGTTAGAGGGGAGATAGTAATAGATATAGTCTACCAGGCAGAGCAAAAACGTCCCCTCTCTTCAACCAGCTTCACATAACCTGTACTATTATTATACTGCTACATTACTGCAGAAGCACCCTCCTTCTTCTCAGTGCTACACACCCTTCCCTCCTTTGTGTTCTCAACTATCCTTTCCACCCAGTCGATTTCTCAGGGCTGTGCTGGAAATAGGCTGATTGTGTAAAATAACAGACGCTTCCAATATATCTCTGCTGTACTGTCAGTTGCATCCAACACAGATATGTCAACTAGAAGGTGGCCCGATTCTACGCATCGGGTATTCTAGAATTTACGTATTGTGTAGTTCATGTATGATTTTTGTTATATATATATATATAGATGTTGTTGTGTGTAGTTACCAAGTGTTTGTGTAGGGCGCTGTACATGTTCTGAGTGTCGCGGGGGCTGAGAGCGGTGTTGTATGTGTGTTGCGTGTGTTGCGTTGTTTGTGGAGCGCTGTGTGTCTGTAGCGTTGTGTGTGTGTGTGTGTGTTGTGCGGTTTGTGTGTGTGTGGTGTGTTTTGGGGGGAGGTATGTTTTGAGCAATGTGTGTGTTGTGCAGTATGTGCGTATATTTGTGTGTGCAGCGTTGTCTGTGTGTGTGGGTGTCTGTGTAGGGCGTTGTTTGTGATTCCTAGTGTGTGTGTGTTGTGCAGTGCGCGTGTGTGTGTGTGTTGGGGGGAGGTGTGCACCTCCCATCGTGCTCCATCCCCCATGCTGCGCACCCCCCATCGTGCTGCATCCCCCATGCTGCGCACTCCCAAACGTGCTCCATCCGCCATGCTGCGCACTCCCAAACGTGGTCCATCCGGCATGCTGCGCACTCCCAAACGTGCTCCATCCGCCATGCTGCGCACTCCCAAACGTGCTCCATCCGCCATGCTGCGCACTCCCAAACGTGCTCCATCCGCCATGCTGCGCACTCCCAAACGTGCTCCATCCGCCATGCTGCGCACTCCCAAACGTGCTCCATCCGCCATGCTGCGCACTCCCAAACGTGCTCCATCCGCCATGCTGCGCACTCCCAAACGTGCTCCATCCGCCATGCTGCGCACTCCCAAACGTGCTCCATCCGCCATGCTGCGCACTCCCAAACGTGCTCCATCCGCCATGCTGCGCACTCCCAAACGTGCTCCATCCGCCATACTGCGCACTCCCAAACGTGCTCCATCCGCCATACTGCGCACTCCCCATCGTGCACCATCCGGCATGCTGCGCACTCCCAAACGTGCTCCATCCGTCATGCTGCGCACTCCCAAACGTGCTCCATCCGTCATGCTGCGCACTCCCAAACGTGCTCCATCCGCCATGCTGCGCACTCCCAAACGTGCTCCATCCGCCATGCTGCGCACCCCCCATCATGCTCCATCCGCTTGGGAGTGCGCAGCATGCCGGATGGTGCACGATGGGGAGTGCGCAGTATGGCGGATGGACCACGTTTGGGAGTGCGCAGTATGGCGGATGGAGCACGTTTGGGAGTGCGCAGCATGGCGGATGGAGCACGTTTGGGAGTGCGCAGCATGGCGGATGGAGCACGTTTGGGAGTGCGCAGCATGGCGGATGGAGCATGATGGGGGGTGCGCAGCATGGCGGATGGAGCACGTTTGGGAGTGCGCAGCATGGCGGATGGAGCACTTTTGGGAGTGTGCAGCATGGCGGATAGAGCACGATGGGGAAGTGCGCAGCATGGCGGATGGAGCACGTTTGGGAGTGCGCAGCATGGCGGATGGAGCACGTTTGGGAGTGTGCAGCATGGGGGATGGAGCACGTTTGGGAGTGTGCAGCATGGCGGATAGAGCACGATGGGGAGTGCGCAGTATGGCGGATGGAGCACGTTTGGGAGTGCGCAGCATGGCGGATGGAGCACGTTTGGGAGTGTGCAGCATGGCGGATAGAGCACGATGGGGAGTGCGCAGCATGGCGGATGGAGCACGTTTGGGAGTGCGCAGCATGGGGGATGCAGCACGATGGGGAGTGCGCAGTATGGCGGATGGAGCACGTTTGCTCAGCCTCTCTCCTTCCAGCCTCCCTCAGCATCAGCCTCCCCCTCCCAGCCTTCCCCAAGATCAGCCTCTCTGCTCCCAGCCTCCTCCAGCACGCCGTGCTCCTCTGCCGACACTCACCCACACAACCGATCGCATCCACTCACCCACACAACCGATCGCATCCACTCACCCACACAACCGATCGCATCCACTCACCCACACAACCGATCGCATCCACTCACACACACAACCGATCGCATCCACTCACACACACAACCGATCGCATCCACTCACACACACCCGATCGCATACACTCACACACACAGACACTGACGATATTGCACATACGCGCTGATACTCACAACATCCGGGGATATCACATGCTTCTGGCCATGTGATCCTCCGTCAGGTCCTGGAAGCTCACAGCACAATATCGCCGCCGAGAAGCAAGCGATATCCCAGGATGTTGAGTATTTGGATGCGATGTGATGTGTGAGGTATGTGTGAGTGTGATCTGATTTGTGTGTATGTGTGTGTGCTGTTATGTTATGTATGTTCCGCAGCTGCAGGACCTTGATGTGTGGATGCGATGTGATGTGTGTGTGAGGTGTGTGTGAGAGTGAGTGTGAGCCGGTGTACACTGGTAACTATGATACACATCGGGTAACTAAGGGACCTTAGTTACCCGATGTGTATAATGGTTACCAGCTTTCACGGCCTCCGTTAAGATCCCAGCATCGCAAGGTTATGTGTGGCGCTGCCGGGATCCTGACGGAGCCGGTGTAGAAGCAAGCGATATCCCAGCATGTTGTGATGTGTGGATGTGATGTGTGGATGTGATGTGTGGATGTGATGTGTGAGGTGTGTGTGAGGTGTGTGTGAGGTGTGTGTGAGAGTGAGTGTGATCTGATGTGTGTGTACTCACCTGGGAATCGGAGCCCCGTGTCAGTTAGGCCAGAGCGAGCGTGCATTGCGTGAGGGGGGCGGGGCTTGCAGAGAGCCGGGGCGAGAGGCCAATCCGTGTGGGGGGGCGGGGCCATGGCGAGCCCAGCGGCCAATCAGCTTTGTGTCACCGTAAGGACACAATTTCGGAGCATGACAGACAGACAGACAGACAGACAGACAGAATAAGGCAATTATATATATAGATTTTATCTTCTGCCATCAGCCCTAGCATAGTTGCATGTTTTTGGGGTTTTTTGTTTTTTTTTACATCACTGATTTGTTTGAATCCTGGGATCACTAGTCCTGCACTCCACTCTGCATCGCCAGTCCAACAAAGTTTGAATTAACTAGATATAGCACAGTCAAGTTTGATATCTTCTGCTGTCAGGTCAGTTATGTAAACTGCAAATACTGCTCTGTTGATGCATATGGCAGAAGATTTTCTTCTGCAGTGTGCATCAACAGAGCTGAATTTGTAGTTTCACGTCACTGATCTGCCCGCAGCAGATATTACACATCTCAGCCTTGCTTAGCAGCTCAGTTTTGCAGGCAGAAAGAGTACTGTTGTGAAAAGGGGAATTTAATTTCTTAAGGCCTATTGTGTTGAAGCTTATAGGTCAGCAACTATAACAATAGTATTTCAAAATTGACAAAAAATGACTGAGCGTAAATGAGGCTTTTAATTAAATAATTGTAGTTGGACTCCCAGTAGATGTTAGTGGTTACCTTTTTTTTTTTTTTAAAGGGATGTGCCCAAAAGATCGAAATGAGATAAAATAATAAAAAATACTCATGTGAATCTCCATGTTATTGCAGTGCCTTATGGTTTACTTGGCTGCAGCAATGACATGTCCTCTATTCTATGTAACCACAGCAGCCAATCACTGCTTCCAGTGGTATACATCCGAATCCAGGGATTGACTGCAGCGGTCACTTCCGGTAGAAGGCATCTCATCACATTATGCAGCAGCAAAATGGTAGGAAAATTTGAAGGAAGACCGTTTAGGAAGTTACTTGAAGTGGTTGTACATGGCTGCTTTTTGTTTAAAAATCGTGCCCCTTCTGACCATAGTTATGCATGATATTATAGTTCAGGTGTATTCACTTTCTAACCCTGGATAACCCCCTTTTAATCGTGATATTACACAGAAAATGAGTATTGAGCCAGAAAAATAAGAGAATCATTATGCATAAAACACAACTTTACTAGAGATTATTAAAAGACGAGGGTAAAAAAAAGTCATTCAAAACCTCCCAAAAAGGTTGCACAAAACAAATCAATATAAATACTCAAAAACACTCAAGATTGCAACAAAGGTAAGTATAAAAAAGTTTTTTTTTTCCTATGTAAAAGGATCCACACATACAAAAAAGTGGAAGAATGGTTGTAAATAAAAGCCTTGCAGTTCTCAACAGGTGCACAAGATGGCAATAAGGTACCGAAGAGTTTTAAACAGAATGCAATATGCATGTAAATGTAAAGATGAATCGACTTTGTGCACAAATATGGCCAAAATGAAAAACAAACTAAATGACCACAAAACATGTATCACCCAGAGCCATGAAAGTACTGCATAAGAATGCTAATAACATATAAAGGTGAACAGAAAGTGGTCAGAAAGAAGAAGATATGTGAGAGAAGCACATGGGAATCATCCATGGTGGATGTAAGTAAAGGAAAGCACAAAAGGATACAAAGGACAACCTGAATCTGTTGGCACCCCGAGTCTCGTTTCGTACTGATGCTTCTTCCTGTGGGTGCCTTTTATTTGTGAATTTAGGAAGCAAATTAACACTAAAAATGTCAGTGCAGAGGTTTACATGTCCTTGGCACCCTATTAAAGGCTAAGATATTTAGAAAATATCCTTTTCAGCCAGTGCCCCCATCAATCAGCTGTTACCAGGTCCTGCGTCCACTGGAATCAGAATGCAACAGTTCTGTCCATTGTGTTGGGCCGTTCTCGGGTAATGCAGCTCAGCCCTTATTGAAGTTAATGAGAGCGGAGGAGGAGTACCATACAGCTGCCCCTACAGTGTAACAGCTCTGTGATGTCCAGATACAATCACTGGACTTCTGGCTATAGTGAAGAGAACAGGGATCTGTTGGTCATCGAGTTGCCGTTCCTATGTATTGGCCATATTTTTTTTTTTATTTTTTTTTAGTTCTAAACGACTCCATTAATTTCTCAATTGTAAAAAAATAATTTTATTTATATTTTTAGCATACAAGACTTCTTGGAGAATTCAAAATCCCAACCTTATGGAATGGCGGACTGTATGCTGGATGCTTTTAGTAATGGGGCGTATTCCAGAACCGAACGGGAACAGAATAAAGTAAGTACAGCAATAAGCACCTGTACATTCTCATTCAGGATCCTTACCGTAATAGTTCTCTTACAGATTAATTTATATGATCTTGTGGGTTTACTTTTATATAATTTTTAGATCACTACAAGTGGTCAAGCGACAAAGCCGGAGATCAAAAGTGCTGAACAGTTTGCCAGTCTAAAGTCTGTGCTTGGTCTTGATATATTTGAGGAGACCTTTGACAATGAAGGTAAGTACACTGGAAAAGTTAACTGTTTTTTGCTGTTATTTTTCTGATGTGGATGTTATATAGGAGCGGTCACTGGACAATGCTGTCTTTATGGCAAAAGCCCTGCTCTAATATTGGCCCAAAGTGCACAAAATACTGTGCATTTAGCTAATGGGAGCAATCAAAAGATACAGTATATACTTTTGAAGCATCACTAAACCCTCAGGTAGAATGTAGGAGAATATTGCAAACCGTATATTAAGTACACTATATTCTTTTATTGTGCCTATTAGTCAGACTGAAATTTTTTTGTGCCCTTTGGGCATATAAAAGAATAGAACTGTTAATCTCTCTTTCCTTCTCTTTCTTTCTTTTCCTCTTTCTTTTCCTCTTTCTTTCTTTTTCTTTTTATTTCTTTTCCTCCTTCTTTCTTTCTTTCCCTCCTTTCTTTCCCTTATTTCTTTCTTTCTTTTCCTCCTTTTTTCTTTTTTCCCTCCTTTCTTTCTTTCCCTTTCTTTTCCTTTCTTTCCCTTTCTTTCTTTCATTCCCTCTGGCTTTTTCTTTTTCTTTCCCTCGATCTTTCTTTCTCTTTCTTTCTCTTTTTTTTTCCCTCTTTCTTTCTCTTTCTTTCCCTCTCGTTTTCTTTTTCTTTCCATCTTTTTCTTTCCCTTTTTTCACTTTCTTTTTCTTTCTTTTTTTCCCTCTTTTCCTTTTTCTTTCTTTCCTTCTTTCCCTCTTTCTTTTTCGTTCTTTTTTTCCCCTTCTTTCCCTCTTTCTTTCTTTCCCTCTTTATATTTCTTTCTTTCCCTCTTTTTTTCTCTCCCTCTTTTTTCTTTTTCTTTCTTTCTTTCCCTGTTTTTCTTTCTTTCTTTCCCTCTTTCTTTTTCTTTTTTCTTTCTTTCCCTCTGTCTTTTTCTTTTTCTTTCTTTCCCTCTCTTTTTCTTTCTTTCTGTCTTTCTTTTTCTTCCTTCATTTCGCTTTCTTTTTCTCTTTCTTTCCCTATTTCTTTCCCTGTCTCTCTTTCCCGTTAAGATTCCCATAAATACAAGTCCTAACATTACACTCAGTGAATATAGTTGAGTCACTAATGAAAGAGGAGGATGCTAGATCTATGGGACAAGTATATTAGGGGGTTTTCTTCAGCGCTCTATTGGGAGACCCAGACGATTGGGGGTATAGCTACTGCCCTCCGGAGGCCACACAAAGCACTACACTAAAAAGTGCAAGGCCCCTCCCCTTCTGGCTATACCCCCCCGTGGTATCACGGGTTCTCCAGTTTTCAAGCTTTGTGCGAAGGAGGTCAGACATCCACGCATGGCTCCACAGATTTTAGTCAGCAGTAGCTGCTGACTATTTCGGATGGAAGAAAAGAGGGCCCATATAGGGCCCCCAGCATGCTCCCTTCTCACCCGTGGATGGTGTTGTAAGGTTGAGGTACCTATTGCTGGTACAGGGGCTGGAGCCCCACATGCTGTTTTCCTTCCACATCCCCTTGTAGGGCTCTGTGGAAGTGGGATCCTGCCGGCCTCTAAGCTCTGACGCCGGGCTCCATCCACAGACCCATAGCACCTGATGGATACGGAGCAGGAGTACAATCAGGGACATGGCCCTGCATCATACAGGTACTCTGTGTCCCCGGCAGGCACAGACACACTCCGGGCTGGCTGGGTGTTGTAGTGCGCCGGGGACCGTAACGTTGGAGTTAGTGTTCCTACAGTTTACTGGGGGACTTTGTGTTGTGGGAACGCAGCGCCGACCCCCACTGGATCGGGCGGCGCTGCTGTGACTTGTGGTGCGCCGGGGACACGCCGACCGCGCTTTTACGGCGGCGGCGTTTATAACTTTAGTCCCCGGCTTTTTTGCGGCCTAGCTCCGCTTCGTTCCCGCCCCCACCCTGTCAATCAGGGTAGGGGAGAGACGCTGTTTCGCAGCAGCGACGAGGGCTGGAGCCTGATTTACATGCTCCAGCCCTCTCACTAGGCACAGAGGGAAGCAGGCTTCCCGCTCTTAGCCAGGAACGCCCAGGGCCCGCCCCCCCTCCTCTCCCAGGACGCCGGCAGCCATTACATGCAGTCTGGCTGGAGGAAGGACGCAAGGCTCTGGGAGACCTGGACTAGGGGGCTTTTGGAGACCACACACCCGCTCTTAAGCGGGCGGTAAGCGGCATTTCAGCTGGCCCCTCTAGTGCCTCAGTGTGCATTGGTGTACTGTGTCACCAGATATATATATTTATTTATTTCTTGCACTGTGAGGTCGCTTCCTGGCTGGACCCAGATCGCTCTGAGGAGGCAGCAACATGTCATCCACAAAACGCAAGGCTGCCAAGGCTAGGGCTGTGTACACTGCGTGTGCTGCATGTGGGGCTGCTCTACCAGCAGGTTCCAAAGACCCCCATTGTGTGCAATGCTCAGATCCGGTGCTGCTTCGCCAGCCGGAGTCCGGAGGGGTAGTGACCCAGGCTGAGACGCTTGTAAGTCCTGCCCCGGTGTCAGGGACAGACTTTGCAGTTTTTGCTGATGGAATGTCTGTGACTATGGCAAAAATCCTTGAAACTTTGCAATCCATGACTGGGGCTCAGTCTATGGACACGGCGAGGTCTCTGTCCTCTAATCCCCCTCAGTTGGAATTAATCCAGACTGCAAGGGGGTCCCCGGCTTCCCAGGCTGAGTATTATGACTCAGATGATAGCCCCAGCCACCCTAAGCGAGCTCGCTGGGAAAGACCCTCAACGTCATCACACTGCTCAGGGTCTCAGCGCAATCAGTCGCCCTGTGATGCGTCTGAAGAGAGTGATCAGGAGTCTTATCCTGGAACCCCTCTCAATCTGGATACCCCGGATGGGGACGCCATGGTAAACGAGCTTATCTCAGCCATCAATAGACTGTTGGATATTTCTCCCCCAGCTCCTTCTGCAGAGGAGGCAGCTGCAGAGCAGGAGAAGTTTCGTTTCCTCTATCCCAAGCGTAAATTGAGTGCTTTCTTGGATCACTCTGACTTCAGAGAGTCAATCCAGAAACACGACGCTCATCCAGAAAGGCGTTTCTCTAAACGTTCTAAGGATACACGTTTTCCTTTCCCCCCTGATGTGGTCAAGCGCTGGACCCAGTGTCCAAAAGTAGACCCCCCGATTTCCAAACTTGCAGCTAGATCCATAGTTGCAGTGGAGGATGGCGCTTCACTTAAGGATGCCAATGACAGACAGATGGACCTTTGGTTAAAATCTGTCTATGAAGCTATCGGCGCGTCGTTTGCTCCAGCATTCGCAGCCGTATGGGCACTCCAAGCTATTTCAGCTGGTTTAGCAAAAGTGGATGCTATCATACATCCAGCGGTGCCGCAAGTGGCGTCCCTTACCTCGCAGATGTCTGCGTTTGCGTCTTACGCTATCAATGCGGTCCTAGAATCTACCAGCCGCACCTCAATGGCGTCCGCCAATTCGGTAGTTTTGCGCAGAGCCTTGTGGTTAAAGGACTGGAAAGCAGATGCTGGTTCCAAAAAATGTTTAACCAGCTTGCCTTTATCTAGAGATAGACTGTTTGGCGAGCCATTGGCTGACATCATTAAACAGTCCAAGGGTAAAGACTCTTCCTTACCCCAGCCCAGATCAAGCAAACCTCAGCAGAAAAAATGGCAGCAGAGGTTTCAGTCCTTTCGAGGTTCGGGCAAGACACAATTCTCCTCGTCCAAAGGGACTCAGAGGACGCAAAGAGTCTCAGATTCCTGGCGGGCTCACGCACGCCCCAAGAAAGCAAATGGAGGAACCGCTTCCAAAGCGGCTACCTCATGACTTCCAGCCCCCCCCCTCCGCATCTCCGGTCGGGGGCAGGCTCTCCCGCTTTTCCGACATTTGGATGTCACAGGTCAAAGACCGGTGGGTGACAAACATTTTGTCTCGCGGGTACAGAATCGAGTTCAGTTCTCGTCCTCCAGCTCGGTTCTTCAGAACCTCTCCACATCCAGACCGAGCAGATGCCCTGCTGCAGGCGGTGGACTCCCTAAGAGCGGAAGGAGTAGTGGTCCCTGTACCGCCTCAGGAACAAGGGCGAGGGTTTTACTCCAATCTCTTTGTGGTTCCAAAAAAGGACGGCTCGTTCCGTCCTGTTCTGGATCTAAAGCTGCTCAACAATCATGTGCACGCCAGACGGTTCCGGATGGAAACCCTCCGCTCTGTCGTTGCCTCAATGTCTCAAGGAGACTTCCTTGCCTCAATAGACATCAAAGATGCTTATCTCCACGTGCCAATTGCTACAGAACATCAACGTTTTCTACGTTTTGTGATAGGAAACGACCATCTTCAGTTTGTAGCTCTGCCATTCGGTCTGGCGACAGCCCCCCGGGTCTTCACCAAGGTCATGGCGGCGGTGGTAGCAGTCTTGCACTCTCAGGGACACTCGGTGATCCCTTACCTAGACGATCTACTTGTCAAGGCACCCTC
Organism: Anomaloglossus baeobatrachus; assembly: GCF_048569485.1. Lineage (NCBI taxonomy): Eukaryota > Metazoa > Chordata > Amphibia > Anura > Aromobatidae > Anomaloglossus > Anomaloglossus baeobatrachus. The sequence goes on from NC_134362.1 coordinate 157,445,634, forward strand.
TCAAGAGGCATGCCAACTCAGTCTACATGCTACGCTGGAGACTCTACAGACGTTCGGATGGATCATCAACTTTCCAAAGTCGAATCTGTCACCGTCACAGTCGCTAACGTATCTTGGCATGGAGTTTCATACTCGAGCAGCGAGAGTGAAGCTTCCGCTGAACAAGCAGCGGTCCCTACAGACAGGGGTGCAATCCCTCCTTCAAGGCCAGTCGCACCCCTTACGGCGCCTCATGCACTTCCTCGGGAAGATGGTGGCAGCCATGGAAGCAGTTCCCTTTGCGCAGTTTCATCTGCGCCCACTTCAATGGGACATTCTCCGCCAATGGGACGGGAAGTCAACGTCCCTGGACAGGAAAGTCTCTCTTTCCCAGACGGCCAAGGACTCTCTACAATGGTGGCTCCTTCCCACCTCATTGTCTCAGGGAAGATCCTTCCTGCCCCCATCCTGGGCAGTGGTCACGACAGATGCGAGTCTGTCAGGGTGGGGAGCAGTGTTTCTCCACCACAGGGCCCAGGGGACGTGGACTCCGCAGGAGTCCACCCTTCAGATCAATGTTCTGGAAATCAGGGCAGTGTATCTTGCCCTACTGGCCTTCCAACAGTGGCTGGAAGGAAAGCAGATCCGAATCCAGTCGGACAACTCCACAGCGGTGGCATACATCAACCACCAAGGAGGGACGCGCAGTCGGCAAGCATTCCAAGAAGTCCGGCGCATTCTAATGTGGGTGGAGGACACAGCATCCACCATATCCGCGGTTCACATCCCAGGCGTAGAAAATTGGGAAGCAGACTTCCTCAGTCGCCAGGGCATGGACGCAGGGGAGTGGTCCCTTCACCCGGAAGTGTTTCAGAAAATCTGTCGCCGATGGGGAGTGCCGGACGTCGACCTAATGGCGTCCCGGCACAACAACAAGGTCCCGGCATTCATGGCGAGGTCGCGCGATCAAAGAGCTCTGGCGGCAGACGCCTTAGTTCAAGATTGGTCGCAGTTCCGGCTCCCATACGTCTTCCCACCTCTGGCACTCCTGCCCAGAGTGTTACGCAAGATCAGATCCGATTGCAGCCGCGTCATACTCGTCGCCCCAGACTGGCCGAGGAGATCGTGGTATCCGGATCTGTGGCATCTCACGGTCGGTCGACCGTGGTCACTGCCAGACCGACCAGACTTACTGTCCCAAGGGCCGTTTTTCCATCAGAATTCTGCGGCCCTGAACCTGACTGTGTGGCCATTGAGTCCTGGATCCTAGCGTCTGCAGGATTATCCCAAGGAGTTGTAGCCACAATGAGACAGGCTAGAAAGTCGACTTCTGCTAAGATCTACCACAGAACGTGGAAGATTTTCTTATCCTGGTGTTCCGCTCAGGGAGTGTCTCCCTGGCCATTTGCATTGCCCACTTTTCTTTCTTTCCTGCAATCGGGGTTAGAAAAGGGCTTGTCGCTCAGCTCCCTTAAAGGGCAAGTATCGGCACTATCCGTGTTTTTTCAGAAGCGTCTAGCACGTCTTCCTAAGGTGCGCACGTTCCTGCAGGGGGTCTGTCATATTGTGCCCCCGTACAAGCGGCCGTTAGATCCATGGGATCTGAACAGGGTACTAGTTGCTCTCCAGAAGCCGCCTTTCGAGCCTCTGAAGGAAGTTTCCTTTTCTCGCCTGTCACAGAAAGTGGCGTTTCTTGTTGCGATCACATCGCTTCGGCGAGTGTCGGAGCTGGCAGCTCTGTCATCCAAGGCTCCCTTCCTGGTGTTCCACCAGGACAAGGTAGTGCTGCGCCCCATTCCGGAGTTTCTCCCTAAGGTCGTCTCCTCGTTTCATCTTAATCAGGATATATCCTTGCCTTCCTTTTGTCCTCATCCGGTTCACCGGTATGAAAAGGACTTACGTTTGCTAGATCTGGTGAGAGCACTCAGAATCTACATTTCCCGCACGGCGCCCATGCGCCGTTCCGATGCACTTTTTGTCCTTGTCGCTGGTCCGCGCAAGGGGTTGCAGGCTTCTAAAGCCACCCTGGCTCGATGGATCAAAGAACCAATTCTAGAGGCCTACCGTTCTGCGGGGCTTCCGGTCCCTTCAGGGCTAAAAGCCCACTCAACCAGAGCCGTGGGTGCGTCCTGGGCATTACGACACCAGGCTTCGGCTCAACAGGTGTGCCAGGCAGCTACCTGGTCGAGTCTGCACACTTTCACCAAACATTATCAGGTGCATACCTATGCTTCGGCGGATGCCAGCTTAGGTAGAAGAGTCCTGCAGGCGGCAGTGACATCCCCGTAGGGGAGGGCTGTTTTGCAGCTCTAACATGAGGTATCTCTTTACCCACCCAGGGACAGCTTTTGGACGTCCCAATCGTCTGGGTCTCCCAATAGAGCGCTGAAGAAGAAGGGAATTTTGTTACTTACCGTAAATTCCTTTTCTTCTAGCTCTTATTGGGAGACCCAGCACCCGCCCTGTTGTCCTTCGGGATTTTATTGTTGTTTGCGGGTACACATGTTGTTCATGTTGAACGGTTTTTCAGTTCTCCGACGTTATTCGGAGTTAATTTGTTTAAACCAGTTATTGGCTTCCTCCTTCTTGCTTTGGCACTAAAACTGGAGAACCCGTGATACCACGGGGGGGTATAGCCAGAAGGGGAGGGGCCTTGCACTTTTTAGTGTAGTGCTTTGTGTGGCCTCCGGAGGGCAGTAGCTATACCCCCAATCGTCTGGGTCTCCCAATAAGAGCTAGAAGAAAAGGAATTTACGGTAAGTAACAAAATTCCCTTCTTGTGTATTTTGTTGTTTTTTTTTACTGCACACTTGGCTCATACGTTTGTTATGGTAGAGTGGTGGAAATTACTTTCTTTGTCGCTCCATTGGGAGACCCAGACAATTGGGTGTATAGCTTCTGCCTCCGGAGGCCACACAAAGTATTACACTTTAAAAAGTGTAACCCCACCCTCCCGTGCATCACGGGCTCCTCAGTTTTTATGCTTTGTGTTGAAGGAGGCACACATTCACTCAAGCTCCCATGTTAGTCAGCAGCAGCTGCTGATTATATCGGATGGAAGAAAAGAGGGCCCCCAGCAGGGCCCCCGGCATGCTCCCTTCTCACCCCACTAAGTCGGCGGTGCTGTTAAGGTTGAGGTACCCATTGCGGGTACAAAGGCTGGAGCCACATGCCGTTTTCCTTCCCCATCCCTTAGAGGCTCTGGGGAAGTGGGATCCTAACCGGTCATCCATGCACTGGGACCGGGCTCCCTCCGCAGCCCCTGTGGGAATCTGACGGACAGGAGACTTAGTATCATCAGGGACAGGGCCCTGCATCTAAAGGTACTCTGTGTCCCCTTGGGGATGGCGCATGGAGCGCTTGGTCTCAGACGCTGCAGCGGCTGCTGTATTTTTATGATGACCGGGACGACCGCGCCTGTTTGCCGGCCGCGGTATTAAATTTAGTCCCCGGCTTCATGCGGCCTAGTGCCATAACTCCCGCCCCCGGGCCTGCCAGTCAGGGGTAAGGGCGGGACGGTCGACCTGACGTCGACAGTGAGGGCAGGAGCACACTTTAGGTGTCCTCCTCCCCCCTCACTAATCAGTGTGGGGCACCAGATTCCCGCACTTTATTAGTCGCCGCCCACGGCTCCCTCCTCCCCTGAGAACGCTGGCAGCCATGTTTTAAACACATAAGAAAGCTGCGGAGACACCATCACGTGTTTCTCAACGCTGCCAGGAAACTAGCCAGGTCTTTCACCGGGAAGGAACAACCACGGGAAGGGCAGTCTCCAGTCAAGGAGACCACCTATACCAAACATGGTATCCATCCACAGACAGCCGTTTCGGGGTATTTGCCCCTCATCAGTGTGGAGTAGGAATCTGGCATCTGGCTAGTGGGGGCAATGCCTAGTAAAAGACTACTTAAGAAAGCATTGTTGACCTTAGGGAGATCAACATATCCACTGCGGAGACACCATCACGTGTTTCTCAACGCAGGGATTCTAGAGCATTGCCCCCTGGGAAGTATGCAAATAAGAAAGCTGCGGAGACACCATCACGTGTTTCTCAACGCTGCCAGGAAACTAGCCAGGTCTTTCACCGGGAAGGAACAACCACGGGAAGGGCAGTCTCCAGTCAAGGAGACCACCTATACCAAACATGGTATCCATCCACAGACAGCCGTTTCGGGGCTTTACTAGGCATTGCCCCCACTAGCCAGATTCCTACTCCACACTGATGAGGGGCAAATACCCCGAAACGGCTGTCTGTGGATGGATACCATGTTTGGTATAGGTGGTCTCCTTGACTGGAGACTGCCCTTCCCGTGGTTGTTCCTTCCCGGTGAAAGACCTGGCTCGTTTCCTGGCAGCGTTGAGAAACACGTGATGGTGTCTCCGCAGCTTTCTTATTTGCATACTTCCCAGGGGGCAATGCTCTAGAATCCCTGCGTTGAGAAACACGTGATGGTGTCTCCGCAGTGGATATGTTGATCTCCCTAAGGTCAACAATGCATGTTTTAAACACATTCTGCCGGTGGAGGACTTCTGGCTGCAGCTCTGGGAGACCCAAGGCAGGGAATCTGGTGGACACACACCGCTTCGGGCGGTCGGTAAGCCACACCGGTCATCCGGTGCTGGTCCCCCAAGGGTGCCGAAGTGTGTATATATATATATATATATAGATAGATAGATATATATATATATATATATATATATATATATATATATATATATATATATATATATATATATATATATATAATATATATAATATATAATTTGCATACATTTTCTCTGTTCGGCCGCATTGTTTTGCTTTTGGCTATATACCCTCAGTGATCACTCTCCTAGGAGACAACAGCATGTCGTTCACAAGGAGCAAGGGTGCCAAGCCACAGGGTTATTTTGCAACCTGTACCTCTTGTGCGGCTATGCTACCTGCAGGTTCCACCTACCCTCACTGTGAGCAATGCTCGGCCCCTGTGGCACTCGCTCAGCCGGAGCCTCGGGCACTGGTGGGACCCTCGGCTCAGGTAGAGCCACCGGCTTCCCCTGTCCAGGTGGCAGGGACAGAGTTTGCAGTTTTAGCTGAGAAACTCTCTGAGTCACTTTCACAATCCATGGCTCAGTCTATGGACAAATGGTCTGCTAAGATACTAGAAGCCTTGCAGTCCAGACCGGCCCTTACACAGGCCCCGGGCACTGCGGGATCATTGCCCCCAGGCCCCTCTCGGTCTGCGCCGCAGCGTGCTCCCGGGGTGGCCCCTAGGTATCACGTGGAGGACTCCGGCACGGACCGCAGTCCCAGACCGGCTAAGCGGGCTCGCTGGGAATCTTCCCCGACTTCATCACGCTGTTCGGGGTCTCAGCTTGAGGACTCTCTGGAGGATGAAGCGGAGGTCGCAGCCCAGGGCTCTGACCCTGACGTTGCTCTCAATCTTGATACACCTGAAGGGGACGCCATAGTAAATGACCTTATAGCGTCCATCAACCAGGTGCTAGATCTTTCTCCCCCAACTCCACCTGTAGAGGAGTCGGCTTCACAGCAGGAGAAACACCAGTTTAGGTTTCCCAAACGTACACGGAGTGCTTTTTTCGATCACTCTAACTTCAGAGATGCTGTCCAGAAGCACAGAGCTTTTCCGGACAAGCGCTTAACTAAGCGCCTTAATGACACACGTTACCCCTTCCCCTCTGACGTAGTTAAGGGTTGGGCTCAATGTCCCAAGGTGGATCCTCCAGTCTTTAGACTGGCGGCTAGATCTGTAGTATCAGTGGCTGACGGTTCATCGCTCAAGGATGCCACTGACAGGCAGATAGAGCTCCTAATGAAATCCATCTATGAAGCCACAGGCGCGTCTTTTGCCCCGGCCTTTGCAGCCGTGTGGGCACTCCAAGCTATCTCAGCTTGTCTGTCTGAGATTAATGCGGTCACACGTACCTCTGCTCCGCACGTAGCGTCTTTGACTTCTCAGGCGTCGGTATTTTCATCCTACGCCATGAATGCCGTCCTGGACTCTGCCAGCCGTACAGCGGTAGCATCCGCCAATTCGGTGGCAGTCCGCAGGGCCATGTGGTTACGCGAATGGAAGGCAGACTCTGCTTCCAAGAAGTTCTTAACCGGTTTGCCATTTTCTGGCGACCGTTTGTTTGGCGAGCGATTGGATGAAATTATTAAGCAATCCAAAGGAAAGGACTCGTCCTTACCCCAGTCCAAACCAAACAGACCTCAGCAACGGAAAATTCAAGCGAGGTTTCGGTCCTTTCGGCCCTCAGCCAGATCCCAATCCTCCTCGTCCAACAGGCCACAGAAGAGCCAGAGGAACTCTTCTGCATGGCGGTCTAAGTCACGTCCTCCAAAGACCGCCGGAGGCACCGTATCCAAGGCGGCCTCCTCATGACTTTCGGCCTCCCCAAACTGCATCCTCGGTCGGTGGCAGGCTCTCCCGCTTTGGCGACGCCTGGTGGCCACATGTCCAAGACCGATGGGTGAGAGACATTCTGTCTCACGGTTACAGGATAGAGTTCAGCTCTCGTCCTCCGACTCGTTTCTTCAGAACATCTCCGCCCCCCGAGCGAACCGATGCACTTTTTCAGGCGGTGAACACTCTGAAGACAGAAGGAGTTGTGATCCCCGTTCCCCTTCTGGAACGTGGTCGCGGTTTTTACTCCAACTTGTTCGTGGTGCCAAAAAAGGACGGATCATTCCATCCCGTTTTGGACCTCAAATTGCTCAACAGACATGTGAGAACCAGACGGTTTCGCATGGAATCTCTCCGCTCTGTCATCGCTTCGATGTCCCAAGGAGACTTCCTAGCATCGATCGACATCAAAGATGCTTATCTCCACGTGCTGATCGCACCCGAGCATCAACGCTTCCTGCGTTTCGCCATCGGGGACGAACACCTTCAGTTTGTGGCACTGCCTTTCGGCCTGGCGACAGCCCCACGGGTCTTCACCAAGGTCATGGCATCCGTTGTGGCAGTCCTACACTCTCAGGGCCACTCGGTGATCCCTTACTTGGACGATCTCCTAGTCAAGGCACCCTCCCGGGTGGCATGTCAACACAGCCTGACCGTTGCTCTGGAGACTCTCCAGAGGTTCGGGTGGATCATCAATTTCCCAAAGTCAAAATTGACTCCGACCCAATCACTGACTTACCTCGGGATGGAGTTTCATACTCTCTCAGCGATAGTCAAGCTACCGCTGGACAAACAGCGTTCGCTGCAGACAGGGGTGCACTCTCTTCTTCGAGCACAGTCACACCCTTTGAGGCGCCTTATGCACTTCCTGGGGAAGATGGTGGCAGCAATGGAGGCAGTCCCCTTTGTGCAGTTTCATCTGCGTCCACTCCAATGGGACATTCTCCGCAAATGGGACAGGAGGTCGACGTCCCTAGACAGGAACGTCTCTCTTTCTCTGGCAGCCAAAACTTCTCTTCAGTGGTGGCTTCTTCCCACTTCTCTGTCGAAGGGAAAATCCTTCCTGCCCCCATCCTGGGCTGTGGTCACGACGGACGCGAGTCTGTCGGGGTGGGGAGCGGTTTTTCTCCACCACAGGGCTCAGGGAACCTGGACTCCGACAGAGTCCTCCCTTCAGATCAATGTTCTGGAGATAAGGGCAGTGTATCTAGCCCTAAAGGCGTTCCATCGGTGGCTGGAGGGCAGGCAGATCCGCATACAGTCGGACAACGCCACGGCGGTCGCGTACATCAACCACCAGGGCGGCACGCGCAGCCGTCAAGCCTTCCAAGAAGTCCGGCGGATTCTGCTGTGGGCGGAGACCACAGCCTCCACCATCTCCGCAGTTCACATCCCGGGCGTAGAAAACTGGGAAGCAGACTTTCTCAGTCGCCAGGGCATGGACGCAGGGGAATGGTCTCTTCACCCGGACGTGTTTCAAGAGATCTGTTGCCGCTGGGGAACGCCGGACGTCGATCTCATGGCGTCTCGGCACAACAACAAAGTCCCGGCATTCATGGCACGGTCTCAGGATCACAGAGCTCTGGCGGCAGACGCATTAGTTCAGGATTGGTCGCAGTTTCGACTGCCTTATGTATTTCCTCCTCTGGCAATGCTGCCCAGAGTGTTACGCAAGATCAGGTCCGACTGCCGCCGCGCCATCCTCGTCGCTCCAGACTGGCCGAGGAGGTCGTGGTACCCGGATCTGTGGCACCTCACGGTGGGTCAACCGTGGGCACTCCCAGACCGACCAGACTTGCTGTCTCAAGGGCCATTTTTCCATCTGAATTCTGCGGCCCTCAACCTGACTGTGTGGCCATTGAGTCCTGGCTCCTAGCGTCCTCAGGGTTATCTCAAGATGTCATTGCCACCATGAGACAGGCCAGGAAACCAACGTCCGCCAAGATCTATCACAGGGCTTGGAGGATCTTCTTATCCTGGTGCTCTGATAAGGGTTTTACCCCCTGGCCGTTTGCCTTACCCACTTTTCTTTCCTTCCTTCAATCTGGAATGGACAAGGGTTTGTCTCTCGGCTCTCTCAAGGGACAAGTATCGGCGCCTTCCGTGTTTTTTCAAAAACGTCTAGCCAGGCTTCCGCAGGTCCGCATGTTCCTGCAGGGAGTTTGCCACATAGTCCCACCTTACAAGCGGCCGCTGGAACCCTGGGATCTTAACAGGGTTCTAAGGGCTCTTCAGAAACCACTTTTCGAGCCACTGCGGGATGTCTCTCTATCACGTCTTTCGCAGAAGGTGGCTTTTCTAGTGGCAGTTACATCGCTCCGTAGAGTGTCGGAGCTTGCAGCGCTGTCATGCAAAGCCCCCTTCCTGGTTTTTCACCAGGATAAGGTGGTTCTGCGTCCGGTCCCGGAATTCCTTCCTAAGGTGGTATCCCCGTTTCATCTCAATCAGGATATCTCCTTCCCTTCATTTTGCCCTCATCCAGTTCACCAATGTGAAAAGGATTTGCACTTGTTAGATCTAGTGAGAGCACTCCGGCTCTACGTGTCTCGCACGGCGCCACTGCGCCGTTCTGATGCGCTCTTTGTCCTTGTCGCTGGCCAGCGTAAGGGGTCGCAGGCTTCCAGGTCAACCTTGGCTCGGTGGATCAAGGAACAGATTTTTGAAGCCTACCGTTCTTCTGGGCTTCCGATTCCTTCAGGGCTGAAAGCCCATTCTACCAGAGCCGTGGGTGCGTCCTGGGCATTGCGGCACCGGGCTACGGCTCAGCAGGTGTGTCAGGCGGCTACCTGGTCTAGTCTGCACACTTTCACAAAACACTATCAGGTGCATACCTATGCTTCGGCAGATGCCAGTCTAGGTAGGCGAGCCCTTCAGGCGGCGGTTGCCCACCTGTAAGAGGGGGCCGTTTTCGGCTCTTTTTATCGGGGTATTCTTTTACCCACCCAGGGACTGCTTTTGGACGTCCCAATTGTCTGGGTCTCCCAATGGAGCGACAAAGAAGAAGGGAATTTTGTTTACTTACCGTAAATTCCTTTTCTTCTAGCTCCTATTGGGAGACCCAGCACCCGCCTCTGTTCCCTTCGGGCTGTTTGTTCTTTTGTGTACACATGTTGTTCATGTTGAATTGTTCTTTTGGTTCATGGTTCAGTTCTCCGAACATCCTTCGGATTGAATTTACCTTAGACCAATTTATAAGTTTACCTCCTTCCTGCTTTTGCACCAAAACTGAGGAGCCCGTGATGCACGGGAGGGTGTATAGGCAGAGGGGAGGGGTTACACTTTTTAAAGTGTAATACTTTGTGTGGCCTCCGGAGGCAGAAGCTATACACCCAATTGTCTGGGTCTCCCAATAGGAGCTAGAAGAAAAGGAATTTACGGTAAGTAAACAAAATTCCCTTCTTTGATAGTGAACGATGTCCCAGTGCTTCGCTAGTTTTCTTGAACTTTGGGCGTTATAACTGACTAAACTTTTTTGTATTGGTGAAATATATTTGCAGAAGCAGAAACGTTTCAGAAGAAACTTGATGAAACCACAGTTTTGTTACGGGAACTTCAGGAGGTGCAAAATGATCGTCTGAGTACAAAGCCGCCTCTTAACATGGTGTGTCTGCTTGCACCATCAACCAAGGAACTCCAGATCGGTAAGTTTTAAGATTGAAATGCCTGTAAAAATGTCTTGAAATGGCTTAAAGTGACTCTGTTGAAGCAAAAGTGATCTCTTAGGAATCTTGGAAATTTGCATTCAAGAGTAAAGTAAAAAAAAAAAAAGTGTACATTACATGAGTGTAGTAGGTCACCCATAAGTTGGAATCACATACTGATATTTTTTTTTTTTTTTGCTCTAAATTAGCATAATTGCCTGTGCAATTTTACCTTTATGACGACGACGTGTTACCTTTTGAGCCATCATAAGTAGAATGAGGCTAGGACAACGCACCGGGCCAAGGACTATCAGGTTTAGTAAATGTAATCACATCTTCACACTTTGTTTTTGTTAACAGCTGAAAAGGTTCATGAAAACCTGAAGGCTTTAGCCCAGCAGGTGCACCCGGGAGACATTGTTAGTGTTCACGGCATCCGGAAGGCAATGGGCATAGTCGCCCCTTACATCGACCCCGAAGAGATGGCGGTGGATCTGACAGCAGGTACAGCAACACAATATACGGCTGTCCTAAAAGTGTTAGATATTTTTTAACACTTATCCACTTAAGTCTCCCAATACGTACATTTTACCTTTTCTCAACAGGCCCTCAAGATGGCACTGTGCTTTGTAGCACTGGAAACGAGTGCCCACCAATGGGGACGTAAAGCTGGAGAAAATCTACAAAGACTTGTAAATTAATATGTACCTTTTTATCTTTTAATACCAATAAACACAGGTTCATGGTTTTGATAAATTCTGTCTTAAGTTTTTCTGGGTAAAAAAAATGGGACCTATAACATTTTTGCACAAATTTGGTTCATTGTCCATTTATCCTGTGCTCCTTGAGGAGATTGAATCTACCCCCATTCACTATAATGGGTCACTTTGAGCTCCACTCAATCCCTGTCTCTTTCCAGCAGTATAAGTGGATGCAATAGCTCAGTCTCTTGTCTGCCTTGAGGAGAAAAAAAAAGGACACCGATAGAACCAAAGCGACTCCCTCCTTATACCGAATGGGAGAAACCTAGATACAATGCTCAACGCAGAACCGTATAAATGTTAAAACTGAGCCTTACCTGTATTGTGAGTTCATCACAGCCCTTTGCATCACACTATATATTAAGCTAGAACTTTCTCTGACTTTGCCAAAATGGACCCAGTAGATACATTTTGTGCATTCTTCAGGAGCTGGATAGGGTCGTAGGTTGGGGAGATACTCCTCTTGTTCGTTTGTTTTTTTTAACCATAAAGAATAATATTGTCTATGCTATTCAATACAGAGAAAACTTGTAAACAGGATCTGCAATACACTGTGTTCCAAATTATTATGCAAAAAATATTTTTTCATATTTTCCTAAATTAACTTTATCTATTGAAGTCATTGTTATTTTCCAGTCATCTACTATTCGAGTATAATTGAAATGTTTTTGAACAAACTGCCTATGAAAACAGTATATTTTTAAAAATAATAAACACTCAAAATGCATGTTCCAAATTATTATGCACAGCAGAGTTTTCAACCTTATTTATTTTTATTTTGAAAAACAAAATGGTCAATTGTGAAATTATAAGCATTATCAGCTTATTACAAAATGAAATCAAACAGTTTTCAAGTCAAAACTTAATTCTAGGTGATGTTACATTTACACATAGGACCCCTTGTTTGAAAGCAGCTTCTGAACTTTCTCGTCCATTGAATTTGTCAGTTTTTGGATGGTTTCTGCTTCAATTGTTTTGCATGTGGGCAGAATACCCTCCCAGAGCTGTTGCTTAGATGTGAACTGCCTCCCGCCATCATAGACACTCCTTTTGATGATGCTCCAGAGGTTCTCAATGGTGTTGAGGTCAGGGGGAGAGGGAGGCCACACCATAAGTTTGTCCTCTTTTATGCCCATAGCAGCCAGAGATGCAGATGTGTTATTTGCAGCATGAAAATGATCTTGCTGCGGAATGCACGGTTCTTCCTCCTGAACCATGGCAGGAAGTGCTGTTTTAGAAACTCCACATAGATTATGGAGTTCATCTTTACCTCTTCAGGGATCCTAAAGGGGCTGACAATCTCTCCCCATGATTCCAGCCCAAAACATTACTCCACCTCCTCCTTGTTGGCGCCTTAGCCGTGTTTTCATGGGGTGTCCATCAACCAGCCATCCTCCACTCCATCCATCTGGACCATCGAGCGTTGCACGGCCCTCATCAGTTTCTGCTCGTATGCAGTGGATAGAGGTGGTCAACAGGATGGCTTACGCACAGCAGCAAACCTCTGAAGGACCCAGCATCTTGTTGTTCGGGGGATGTTGGAGGCACCAGCAGCTTCAAAAACTTGTCTGCTGCTATGACAAGGCATTTTAGCAGCTGCTCTTTTAACCTGACGCAATTGCCTGTTGGAAAGTCCTCAATTTCTCCTTATCAGCACGCACACGTGTGTGCTGTGAATCAGCTACATACTTCTTGATTGTGCGATGATCATGATGAAGTGTCTTGGCAATGTTGATTGTAGTCATGCCTTGACCTAAATACTCCACAATTTGTTGCTTCTCAGCAGCCGACACATCCTTTTTCTTTCCCATTTTGACAAAAAATGTAAGCTGCTTAATAATGTGGAACAGCCTTCTTAAGTAGTCTTGCCTTTATTTGTACACACCTTCCAAACTAATTTGCACAGGTCTCTGCAATTGCTTTCAGTGATATAAAGAGCCCTGACACACATCACCATCAATGAGTTTAAATGACAAACAAAAAATTTCTAACCTTATCACTCCTAAACTCTTTTTGCATAATAATTTGGAACACAGTGTAGATTAAAGGTACCGTCACACTAAGCGACGCTCCAGCGATCGCACCAGCAACCTGACCTGGCAGGGATCGCTGGAGCGTCGCTACACGGGTTGCTGGAGAGCTGTCACACAGGCAGATCTCACCAGTGACCAGCCAGCAGCACACGTGGAAGCGATGCTGCGCTTGGTAACACGTGGTCATGGTAGGCGCTGCCTCTGATGACCCACTCCACCACCACTGCACCCCCGTTCCCCGCAGCCATCAGACTATAAGATGCACCCCCCACTTTTCCCCAAAATTTGGGGGGGAAAAAAGTGCATCTTATAGTCCAAAAAATACGGTATATTCTGACATGATGTGGACACTTAGAGGGAAACTCTTCAGTTATAGGTGAGTGATTGAAACCGTTATACATGGATTAATTATCACAGAGGTCGGTGATTTTTCTCCGATCTAAAAAATATGGAGCTAGAAGAAAAGGAATTTACGGTAAGTAAACAAAATTCCCTTTTTTTTTCATCAATGTTTTGGATCAGAGCTTTGTTAGTTTTGATCAGTGGCTGCCCTGTAAGTTCATCCTGATTTCCTAGCTGGAGAAACATTTCTTGTGGTGACATACATTAGTTGTAAATTCACCGCATTCATTAAGAGGCGTGTGCAACTTTAGTTTTTTAAATTCTGATATTCATTACAGAGACTCATCCGGGCCCTTCATTACTTAACCACAACATATACCATGAATACATTGGCCCAGCACTGGGACTGAACATCTAGAGCTGCCAGTTCAATTTACTCATATTGCCCGCCTCCAGCAGCCTCATCGGTGATCTGTGGCCGCTGAATGGTAGCCCTGTGCGCACTACCATTTACATGATGGCGGCTGCAGTTTTTCTTCGGCTAGTCGATCTAGCATGGAGATGCATCATGCTATAATGAGGACAAAGCACCTGCCGGCTAATCAAGAAAGAAGCCAGGGATCCTGTCAAGTTGGAGCAAATTTGCAGGGTTCCCATCAAGCGGCTACTAAAGATGAGCGAGTTTCGAAATACTCGGAATCGCGATACTCATAAGTACTGTCTAATACTCGCATATGCATTCCGAATAGTGTGTTCAATGCAAGTCTATAGGGAATACTCGCAATATAATGAGTAACTCGAATGCCGCACTATTCACTACTCACACGAATAGTATTGAATTCGGGTTGCTCGTTACATTGCGAGTATTCCCCATTGACTTGCATTGCACATGCTATTCGGAACGAATACGCGAGTATTACACAGTACTCGTTACGAGTATCGCGAAACCGAGTATTTCGAAACTCGCTAATCATTAACAGACATATATTTCTTGGACGCAGCCCCTTTGACTTGATTTGCGGCACTATGGATTTGCAGTGAGCTGTGTATGTGGCCCCTTCTCCAATTCCAGCAGTGGCACCCACACTGATTAGACACTTATACATGTCCTAAATGTCCAAGAAAAGCCACTTTTATTGAGCCTTTCTGAATTTACCATCAAGTGAACTTCTATACTATGACCGCAGCCTATGCACAGTCTTAGGACAATATCACCAGCCCGTACATAATACATTATTACAGTGGGGGGGGGGGGAGTACTTAGTCGGCCACCAATTGTGCAAGTTCTCCCACTTATAAAGATGAGGTCGGCCTGTAATTGACATCATAGATAGACCACAACTATGAGAGACAAAATGAGAAAAAAAAATCCAGAAAATCACCGCGTCTGATTTGGCAAGATTTGTTTTGCAAATTATGGTGGAAAATAAGTATTTGGTCAATAACAAAAGTTCATCTCAATATTTTGTTATATCCTTTGTTGGCAATGACAGAGGTCAGACGTTTTCTGTAAGTCTTCACAAGGTTGGCACACACTGTTGGTGGTATGTTGGCCCATTCCTCCATGCAGAACTCTAGAGCAGTGATGTGTTGGGCCTGTCGCTGGGCAACACGGAGTTTCAACTCCCTCAAAGGTTTTCTTTGGGGTTGAGATCTGGAGACTGGCTAGGCCACTCCTTCTTTGCCCTGGTGGTGTGCTTGGGATCATTATCATGCTGAAAGACCCAGCCACATTTCATCTTCAATGCCATTGGTGATGGAAGGAGGTTTGCACTCAAAATCTCACGACACATGACCCCATTCATTCTTTCATGTACACGGATCAGTCATCCCGCTCCCTTTGCAGAGAAACAGCCCCAAAGCATGATGTTGCCACTCCATGCTTCACAGTAGGTATGGTGTTCTTTGGATGCAACTCAGCATTCTGTCTCCTCCAAACACGACCAGTTGTGTTTTTACCAAACAGTTCTACTTTGCCTTCATCAGACCATATGACATTCACCCAATACTCTTCTGGATAATCCAATGCTCTCTAGGAATCTAGCAAACTTCAGACAGGCCCAGACATGTACTGGCTTAAGCAGGATCTGAGTCCTTGGCGGCGTAGTGTGTTACTGATGGTAGCCTTTGTTACGGTGGTTCCAGCTCTATGCAGGTCATTCACTATGTCCCTTCCGTGAAGAAAAAACAAAAAGCCAGCACTAAATGTGCACTTCAGCACTAAAAATTCCAAACTGTACTTATTATAAAAAATTTTGAGATTTTTGGCAAAAAATTGCAATTTCTTGAGCTACCTCGCCACGTCACGGCAAATCTCATTTGGGGCAGTCCTACACTAAAATATTTTTATAAAATGTGCCATACGGCCTCATATGAATAGTAGAACTGCTCTTAGTAGCACTCACCTGGTCTATTTCAATCCGGTACCCATGACTGAGTCCCGCCCACAGCCATGATTCAGTCATGGGTATGGGATTGAAATAGACCAGGTGAATGCTGCTAAGAGCAGTTCTACTATTTCATATGTGAGGCCGTTTGGCACATTTTATAAAAATATTTTAGTGTTAGGACTGCCCCAACAGAGATTTGCCGTGAAGTGGCGGGGTGGCTCAAGAAATTGCAATTTTTTTGCCAAAAATCTCATATTTATAATAAGTACAGTTGGAATTTTTTAGTGCTGTAGTGCACATTTATTGCTAGCTCTTTTGTTTTTTCTATGTCCCTTCTGTGTGGTTCTGGGATATTTACTCACCGTTCTTGTGATCATTTTGACTTCACGGGGTGAGATATTGATCCCAGAGTTGATTTCATCACACCAAGCTGCTTGCCTATTGCAGATTCAGTCTTCCCAGCCTGGTGCAGGGGTACAGTTTTGTTTCTGGTGTCCTTTGACAGCTCTTTGGTCTTCACCATAGTGGAGTTTAGAGAGTGTTTGCAGTTGTGGACCGGTGTCTTTTATACTGATAAGTTCAAACAGGAGCCTTTACTACGGGTAAATGAGTGGAGGACAGAGGAAGTTACAGGTCTGTGACAGCCAGAAATCTTGCATGTTTTTAGATGACTAAATACTTCTTTTCCACCATAATTTGCAAAAAAAAGTCTTGCCAAATCAGACAAGGTGATTTTCTGGATTTGTTTTCTCATTTTGTCTCTCATAGTTGTGATCTATCTATGATGTCAATTACAGGCCTCCCTCATCTTTTTAAGTGGGAGAACTTGCACAATTGGTGGCTGACTAAATACTATTCCCCCCCCCTCCTTCACAGGATATACAGATACCAATTGTACCCACAGGCAAATCAATGATTAATAATTGTGCAATACAAATAATTTCTTGTAATTGACCTACAGAATATGTTTTAATCCACAGCTGGATAAAATTGAGAGATGTTTGCCACAATCAAAACAATGACAAAAAGACATTAAATTACATAGTAATTAGTCATACATGGTACATAAGAGGGAATCGGCATAATAAATAGAAAACAATTGACTTACATGGTTTACAAAAACTATTAATACAATATCTTGTGTCTGACAAAAAGTTCCACAGCATAAACAAACATGTATGACAGAGGCGCAGAAGTGTTATTCATTGTAGGGGAGCAGGACTATAATTACGGTCTTAAACCTAAGCCAGGCAGGCAGACGAGGCGCCTAACTGATCACGATGGCTCCCGCTGTGCAGTCTGGGGGCATCGTGCTAGACATGTACATATTCTTTACACCACCTCTTGCTTTACCTAACTAAAATGGAGACTGGCCTGAGTCATCAAGAATTGGATGTTTACGTCAGTCTTACTGAGTTGGGTGCCGGAGTCATTAATCCCCGCACCTCACCACAAATCTTACTGCAGTCAGAGTATTCTGGCGTATTGGTCACTATAGTTGGTCATGAATCAGACGACCTGGCGTGTCACACTCCCGTTATGTCGAGTTCTACTCGTATTGGCGTAATTGAATAAAAAAATTTAAAAAAACAAAGTATGATCCTTGATGAATCAGGCAGTTAGGCTCAGCACACACGGCGAGTAATACAGAGTAAGTGGAATGCGATGAAAAAAAAAATCACATTCCACTCGGACCAATATTACTCTATGGGCCCGCTCCCATGAGTGATGGTTTCCTCAGTCCTAATCGGACCGAGAAAACAGTCGCAGCATGCTGTGGGTGGAATGCGATCTTGTTCCACTCGTACCCATTCAAGTCTAAGTGGCGAGAGAAGCATTGCATTGCACTCGCGTTACACCGGTGTAACACGAGAGCAGTGTGATTCTTGCATCAGCCGGTACCGGAGGCAATAGGGAGAGAAATACCTCCCTCTCCTCCACAGCGTTGGCCCTCCCCTCCGCAACTGTGGTCTGATCGCATGATTGGATCGCATCAATCCCCGTGTGGCCTCGGCCTTAGGGTTGTTTTTGCTCATCTCTAATGCAGCTATGTTATAGAGCAAATAAAATATTTTAATATCTTAAAACTTGTGGTTTTAAGAGAATAACAATTCTGGGTGATTTTGCTTCTTGTAAATCCAGCAACATGCCAGCTACTATTATCTTCTAAATGCAAGAAAGGGGATAAAACATTAAATTATACTCCCCTAGTCCCTGCACTCGCCTGTCCTGGCCTTGGCGTCTTTTTCTGCCACATCACAGGGGTCTTCAGCCTTTTGGCACTGAGTAACATCATGACGTTTTGATACTTAGTCAGTGCAAAGAGGGCGAAGAGCAAAGCTGCCTGGCTGCGGTGAGTATAGTTTGATTCCTATTTCTTTTAACCCATGTTTATAGAGGCAGATCCCAGAGCATAATAATCAGGCAGTTATGTTTTGCAACAAATAATTTTAATGGGAAGAAAACTAAAGGATTGTTTCACAAGACTTTATAGTATATGGAATAAAGAGTAGGCTATGATGCCATCTCTCTCTATCTGTAGAATGGGGGTCCCTAATACCCTGTTCCCGCTTGCGTTCAACCACTAATGAGTGACAGCACATGTTCCAGTCTTCCCAATTTATTGCTGTGGGATTTCTGAATCTAGTGACCATACTCAATTTACTGCAATGGGAGTTCTGAGAGCGCCAGTACATGTGCCACCACGTCTGCTGGTGATCGGCTCACAGCCTGACGCCTCTTTCACACGTCTGTGAAAATCACGCACGTTTTTTCATGGACGTGTCAAAGGTGCGTATTGCTCTCAGTGTGTCGTGTTTATGGCACACGTGTATTCTCCATGTGCTATCCGTGATCACACACTGAGAACAGGAACTTTCTGCTCACCTGTCCCTGGCGTTGCGGTCCGTGGTGCTGATCTACAGTCTCCGTTCCTGCCCACTCCCAGCTGCTTCTGCTTCCGGCCTGTAGTGGAGTGAATATGTGATGAGCATAATGAGCGGGGGTCGTAAGCAAGAGACAGCAGCGCGGGAGAATAGAAATTCCTTTTAATTCACAGATGTGTGTTTTCTCTGGTGCGTGTCACATGGATTACATCCGTGTGACACCCGTGATGTCGGAGGAAAAACGGACATGTCTATGTGTGGAGCACACGGACACACGTATGCTCCACACGGTCCAAGGGAAAACATGCACGTGAGTGCAGACCCATTGAGTTTAATTGGTCCATTTCCTCCTGTGCTGGAGAACCAACAGGTACCGGAGACCCAACAGGTACCAGAGACACGGACGTGTGAAGGAGGCCTGAAATGGAGAACTCCTATGCTGGAGAGAGATGGACATTACCACTCACAGCATTTTCTACACATAATTCAATAAATATCTTTAAGAAAACTCCTTAAAATCTGACTCTTTGGAAACTTGAAGAACAAAGGCCCCGATTCATCAAAGCAATTGTGCCAATAATCTGCTCTAACTAGTCGTGAAAAAAAAATTGACTTAGGACATTAATTGTTGAAGAGCTGTGATATTCCTGACTGGAGTAAGATTTCTGTTTTTATATATTTTTACTGACAGAGAAACAACCAACGAAAGGATATTACAAAAATAAAAAAAAAATGTGGGAAGGGAAAGGATTTGATGACTAGGTGCACAACGCTCCCGATACAAGCTGCTATCATACTGAACATCTCTGGTCTTTATGAATTGGAGCCAAAATAGTTAAAATAAGAAGTAAAACAAGTGATAAAATACTGTTAAGTCCATCAGAATTTAGACAATTCACAGAGAAGGGCGGATTCCTGAAAAAACAAACAATGATCAGGATGGTGAAGTCTGGTGTGGAGACTTTCCGGTATTCACCATGGTTCTCTCAAGCGCACATATAACTAGTGGGAATCTTCTGCAACTGATAAATACTGTATTTCAATAAAAATGACTACAACGCTATATACACATATTCCAGCATATAAGGAAGGAAGCTCGTCACCCCATTCACTACAATAGGGTTGTGAGAATGGCTCCTGCTTAGAGACGCTACAGCAGTGCATGACTGTACATAACCACAGCGCTTCTGGTTAATATAACCACAGACTGTGAAACATTTCTCCTGTCGGCAGGGACAATAGCACTAAAAGTAATCGATGCAGCTCGACACTGATCTGTCTGAAGTCGGAGGCATTTCTTGCTCCGTGGCAGTGAATAAGAAGTATGGCTGTCACTGCTCTACGTCCCTTTTACAGCCATTCTTCGATGCTCTGCGTGGGCATGTTTTAATTAAAAAACATTATAAAGTTTTCTCTTTTAAATCTTAAGATAACAGTGAAATAAAATACAACTCGAGTGACGCCGATTGCCAACGTGTGGAGTGTTGGTTACAACTATTGCGGACACAACTGCCTTGTTCCTTCTAGTTTCAGTGTTTTCAGTCTTAATTAGTACACCCCCCCCCCCCCCAACCAGGCCATGGGTTCACATATAACCAAACTCGCAGTTAATAGTCTATTATACTCCACAGTTTTTATCCACCCAAAAAAAGCTAAAATCAGTGAAAAAAAAATCCAACATCCGAACTGATGTCTTGTATTACTGTAGGGCAAAGGAACAAGTCTGGGAATTGTCAATGTAATCCATCATATGTAATCTTCCGCTGGAATCTTACAAGACTAGATCCTCGCTTTCCAACAAGAACACAGATGGATCTCCACCAGTTTCTTAAGGCATGTAGATGTATTCGGCGTTGACATCCCCGCATTTCGTCAATGCTGTACCGGTCTTCCCGGAAGGCTCAGATTTGGCACAAACATCTTATACCTGCTCCGAACCTTTCATTATTAGTTCCTATTTCTTGAAATAACGCAATTACAGTCCTGTAAACTAACCTTGAGGTATAATCCACCCTTTCGTTTGGCATACCCAACCTCCACTGTTGGGTAAAAAATACTGTATATGTAAGTAAAATTCCACAATTTCTAATGCAAGATATTAGAAATATTGGCTACTGTTTTGGTAAAGGGCATCCCTTTCAGGCGGATGCTCACTTTACTTGGCAAAGTCTTCATATAACATTAGGCAGCATAGAAAACTTTCCTCCATACATTTAAAATCTTCAGGTAAAATAATCAGGTGTAAAGTCAGTTTATGGCAATGCTTTGCGATTTGGCCATGTCTGTGCAAACAAAGTACGTCCGGAGCTCTCCCTTCCCTTTAACATTGATCAGACCTCGGCATTCGCAGGAATAACCCAATCCTTCCAAAATCCGGCATGTCTCTTCTGTCACCTGGAAAGAATAAAAGACACATATACAATCACAAAGCAAGTGGTGATAATGGAACAAGACTAATCTTTGATTTTGCTTCTTTTTTTCCTATTTGACTTAATGTACATGTCATTTCACCAAAATCTGACTGGGTTATTGTGCAAGAGCCTTTACATTGCTGCACCATTACCAGTCATCCATTTTTCTTCAGCGGGAGAGTACATATACTGAAAATTTTACATACTGTAGAGACTGATAAAATGCCAGACCTCTCCTCTCTGTATTGTATGAGATGTGACAAAGGAGAGCTGGAGTTTACAGACGCCAGTTCAGTGAGGGGCAGGGAAGAGATCAAGCTGACAACAGAAAAGTGATGGCCAAGGAAGAGATCGAGTTAACAATAGTACAGTGAGGGCCAGAGAAGAGATCATGTTAACAGCAGCACAGTGCGAGCTAGAGAAGAGATTGTGTTGACAGCAGCACAGTGAGGGCCAGGGAAGAGATCAAGATGACAGCAGCACAGTGAGGGCAAGGAAGCAATTGAGTTGACAGCACAGTGCGAGCTCGAGAAGAGATGGAGTTGACAGCAGCACAGGGCGAGTTAGACAAGAGATTGCGTTGACAGCAGCACAGTGAGGACCAGGGAAGCGATTGAGTTGACAGCAGCACAGTGAGGGCCAGAGAAGAAATCCAGTGCCAGCATTAGAGTGACAATCAGAGAGGAGATCGAGGTCACAGCATAGGTAGAAAGGGATGATTTACAGAGGTGGTAGTATGAATAGTTCAGTTAGAATCCCATCTGTATATGTCCACCCTTTGAATATGTTATTAGGCAAAGGAGCTTGTACAGGCTATCAGATCTTCAGTGAGCTACTTCCAACATTAGCTTGGTCAAAGTGAAAAAATGATCATTATAGTCAATTAGAAGCTCAACTATATCCCCCCAAATTTTTTGTTTTTCTCGATTGTAATGAAAAGTCCTACTAAAATTAGTACAATTCCCTGAGAAGTATATAATAATGATTGAAGCATAGATAAAAAATACCTGGATTTTTCCCAGTTCTCCTGTGCTCTCCATCCTACTGGCTACATTCACAGTGTTCCCCCAAATGTCATACTGTGGTTTTTTAGCGCCAATCACTCCAGCAATTACAGGTCCATGGTTTATACCTAAAAAGATTATACAATCCATCATTGTCATCAGCACCACGAAACACAACACCTTCAATGCTGCTTGTCTGAAAAACAATTACTTGAGCAAAAAAACAATCAAAACAAAAAAAAATGCACTTCTCCTTTTATTGTGCACACAGCCCAATAAAAATGTGCAAAATATCCCTGGTATTGTTAATCTGCAGTCTGCGGTCATGTACTGTGATACACAGAGGCTGCAGAAGCTATAAGGGTCCAAAACATGTAAAATAAACTCCCATTGGGAAAGTGATTTTAGCCAAAAAATGAATGCATTTAGCAATAAAAATGCTTTGAAAGTGACAATATCCTTTAAAGGGGTTGTCCAGTACTTTAATATTGATGACCTACCCCAATCATCAATATCAGATTGGTGAGGGTGCGACACCCGGTTCTGTCTTAGATCAGCTGTTTCCAGTACCAGATAAATGTGATCACTTCCAAAACACCTTCAATTGTATAGTGGCCGCAGCGCGGTACTGCAGATCCACCCCATGTCATATGAGTTGACAGAGCCATGCTGTTCCACTCTGAAACTGATTACATCTGAGCGGCACCTCGTACAGCTGATCGGTGAGCGTGTTGAGTATTACACCTCCTCCCACCTAATACTAAAGGCCTATTCTAAGGATAGGCCATCAATATAACAGTATTGGACAACCCCTTTACGTCATGTTATTTCTCTTTTTACACTCCGGATTTAACAACTCACCAACACGCAGGCGGAAGTTATTAAAGGAATGCCTATTGATTCCATCCAGTTTTTGCATTAGTGCCATAGCGTATTCAACAGTGATTCCTATTTGTGCGTTCTGTTTTTCCTGATCCTATAACAAACAATCAATCAACATTCTATATAAGAGAGATGATTCAAAGGCATAGAACTACTTAGCCGCCTTCTAAACAGAACCTTTCATTTTTATTTTCATTTAATTTATTTATATTTTTTTTTTTAAGTTAGACCAGCTACATATGCCACTTTCCCTGCAACTAAACTGAGCAGAACAAAAAGCAAACACACACTAAAAAAGGTCAGAACCAGCTTCATCACTATGATCTGGCAAGACTGATTTGTCTGACCTTCTTAGGCCTCTTTCACACGCCCGTGAAAAACCACGCACGTTTTTCACGGACGTGTCAGAGGTGCGTTTTGAATAATAGCGGGAGCAGATACCCAAAGTAATTGAATGTGATTAGCAGGGTAAAGATAAAATATAACTTTAAATAATCCTATTAAAAACAGGGAGTGAACACAGACAACAAACACATAACGGTGATAACCCAGTAAAGGAGAGCTGTAATAAACAGCAATGATCCGCAAACCTAAACCAGAAAATCACTATAAGCCTGTTAAACAATGTATAAATGCAAAGGCTGAATAATAAATCTTCCACAGTAAAGCAAATAATAGAGGATTGGTCTCACCGGTATCTCTTTTTCATTCAACACCCTGGTAATAATGGGATTGCAGAGGGGGAGCTTAGCTACCACAAACTCCTCAGATGCAGATCCGCTACAGGCGTGCTCCAGTTCTCCCTACGCGTTTCGTCATTTCCAACTCATCAGGGGAGCCTATCTGGACTGTGGAGCCAAGAGTGAAAGACCTCTTGTGCAGAGGTAGACGCCTAACCAGATTGAGGTGAATTAGAGGTTTAAATAGAGGCGGGGAACACAAAAGTGCTCTCATTGGTTGTCAGAGGTCATGTGACCGCATGGAGTACGAACTAAGTACTGCGCATGCGCCAGTTATAAAAGGGTAAAGAACCGATAAAAATAATGACAGGATGATGACATGATCCTGATGCAGCGTGGAAATAAAAGACCGCACGCTGCGTTTTGAAAAAAGACACATAGTTTATCAAACAGACTGGAGGCCTGAACGCGCGTGCGCACCCGGCCAGACGGACCGGTCATGACAACGAATGCGCGCCCGATTGTATACATAGCAACGGGGGCCCGGGCAGCAGCCGCACGTGGAGCGATCACCTGAGTAAACAGTAAATTCTACTGGGTGGTGCTGCAACAATGACTGGCGAGTGGTAAACTCAGTGTACAGAGCACGCGTGCCCCACTCATCTAACGCCGTCCATGGAACAGGGAAATAATAATAGCCCAGACAACCTAAGATGATCACAGCAGAGTATAGTAGTGTGCCTGATGGGGTGCTAAAAGGGCATGGGGGTCACATGAAAGGCATAGAGGGTCACCCCTGATAAATAGGCTCAAAAAATGGTGTCAAAAACAGGTGAAATTCACACCCGCTGACAGACAGTTGCTTATAGCCTTTGTTAATCCAAATCAAAATTGGAGGTGCGTTTTGCCCTCCGTGAGAAGTGTTTATGGCACACGTGTGTTCTCCGTGTGTTATCCGTGATAACACACGGAGAACGGGAACTTTCTGCTCACCTGTCCCTGGCGTCGCTGTCCGTGGTGCTGATCTTCGGTCTCCGGTCCTACCGATTCCTCGCTGCTTTAGCTTCCAGCCGCAGTGAAGTGAATATGCAATGAGCATAATGAGTGGTGGTCGGAAGCAAGTGACAGCAGCAGCAGAGACAGGAGGGCTGGAGAAGGTGAGTAAAGGTTTTGGATTTTTTTCCCTCCAATACGTGTGTTTTCTCCGGCACGTGTCACACGGAACACCTCCGTGTGGTCAGTTTGCGTTCCGTGTGACACCCGTGATGTCTGAGAAAAACGGACATGTTGACATGTGGAGCACACGGACACAC
The DNA here is from genome assembly GCF_048569485.1 of Anomaloglossus baeobatrachus. Classification (NCBI taxonomy): domain Eukaryota; kingdom Metazoa; phylum Chordata; class Amphibia; order Anura; family Aromobatidae; genus Anomaloglossus; species Anomaloglossus baeobatrachus. The sequence continues at coordinate 157,470,360 of NC_134362.1, forward strand.
GTATGCTCCACACAAACACGGTCCATGGCAGAACACGCACGTGAGCACAGACCCATTGATTTTAATGGGTCTATGTGTGCCCGTGTCTCCGGTACGTGAGGAAACGGACCAAACATGTACCGGAGACACGGACGTGTGAAAGAGGCCTTACACACAGATTTCACTGCCACTAATGACTGAAAGTAAAAGTGAAGGTAGAGTAGAGATGCGCTGTCTCGGGTCCTGGGAGATAAGCTCTGCGTATATATCTGGTACAGATGCAGAGTGGTGTATGTGACATACTGCTCACATGCTGCAGCTCTCCTCTCACTGCACTGTTATATCATTATTTTTGACAGACATTGCTGTGAGAGAAGAGCTGCAGCATGTCATAAACACTACTTTGAATTATTCCCTGTTACCTGGCATAGATTCAGAGCATTCTACGTAATAACACCGCAAAGCTGTCCTGCACTTTTCAGTAATATCTCAGTGTGATAAGGTTAGACACATCAATATTACTAGATCACAGTGAGAAGGCTGGATTTGACATGTTCTATTGGCGTGGTCTTTTTTTTCTCTCCTGTATGTTGCCTTTCATTTATGATTGGGCGAAGTCATGCAGGGGAAAAAGTACACATCCCCAGAAAGGAATCTCTTAACTAAACCATGTAAAGCTTTACATCCAATATCTCCATCATAGAGATGATAAATAAAAAACATAATAAAAACTGTTTTATGCATATGTTCAGCCACTTTGAGCATGCTAATCTGTGATAATATACCTGCTTATTTTCTTGGCCAGGGGTTACAGTCAGGCCTGTAGCTGCCATGTAGGTGCTTCCAATTGTCTTAATTTTCTCCACACCACTGAATTTTGGTTTCATTAGAAGCTGGGAGAAATTATGGGGAAAAAAATAAATTATATAAATCTATCGAAGTACATTTTGTACAAAAAGTTGATACTAAGGCAATAAATACCTCATCAAAATCAGCGATAATCTCATTTAGAAGCCGCAGACACTCCAGGCCTTCCTTGTTGACATCACACTCTGTGTAGAAGACCTTAAACTCTGGCACGGAGGCGAACATCACACAGACACAATCATAGGACTGGTGGTACAGGTCCTGGGGGCAAAGGATACAACATGAGCAAAGCTGAATTCACACTTGCCATGTCCTAACAGAACGGTCTCGGTAATGAGAGGTATTCTGATCTTAGGAAGTGATGGCCGGGGACAATCATGATAACTATATACTTCTGTACAAAAGGCGTTTCTAGACACTTGTTGCAGTGTGGGTCCATACAAATAAACAAAGCCGGCGGCAGTAAGTCTTTACCTCATTCATGTTGTTGTCCACAATAAAATACGCAGCCACGTGTGCGGGAAGGACATTTTCTAGAAGAAGGCGATTCAGATTCTCCATCGTTTCAATCTCTTCGTCCTCCTTCCTGAATTTCTTCTTCCACAAGCAATCTAGCCTAGAGTAATAGTCAACCTAAAACAGAGACGTTAGTAAGACTACATCTGGTCCTATTTAGGTAGTCATGTACCGTATTTTCCCATCTTTCCAGCCTTCCTTTTACCCATGGGCTGGTTTGGCTGACTTATTCCTTCCACCCACATACACATTCACGCTCAGCTTTTCCAAGCAGGCATGACCTCTTGAGATGGAGAGTATGCGCCCCTCACCTCCCATGATAACATAGGGTCAACTTTTTGACAATTAACATTTTAGATGGTTCTTTCCCCTAACATCTGCAATTAAAGGAAACATTGGAAGGCTCCAAATCCACATTATATGGTTGGGTTCGGCTGAATCAAAGTGAAGTGCCGTTCACACATTGTGACTCTCGCTTCAGTGGCCTCAAGTCTTCCGTGCATTAATATGTTTAGCAATTGGGTGTAATAAGGTATTTTGTCCTGCCGGAGATATCACAAGGGCAATGTATGGCCAACAATGCTGCTCCTGGTGATCAAAACTGATCGCTGGAGAAGTTAGTAGTTTCTATTTAAAAAGTAATTGTATTAGAGAGGTAACACCAATAATGGGAGAAACAATATAATTATGGCAAATCTGTGGCATCTATGAGCCACTATAATATTAATTTATGCTGCAATCATTCATTTTCTTACCTGTCGTGCCAGTAAAACTAGTGTCAAGTAGAATAAAGAAAGGTAAAAGCAGGACATCCTCTGTAGGTCTTTCAGGATCCCAGCCGTACTGAAATTACAAGAAAAGTAGTACATAAAAGGATAAAGGTGCATATACGTTCATATATAAATTAGATTATGGACCCTGAAGCTGATGATCTCCTAAAAAATCTTTAGCACCACATGGCATTCAGTGGGAGCCAAGTATGATCCCTTCAGGACAGTAGACAACATATCTGATCTATCATAAATACTATGCCGATGGGTTGGCGTAAATTGTTACATCAAGTTTTAGACTTATGCCACTGTTTGCGGCTCACTTAAAAAAACGTTGCATAAAGTAATCCAAGCAATTTTTAAATGCATCAGATTTAAAACCCATACAAATATAAAGACACCAACCTCACCAAGTTTTTCACATGAAACTCTACTTAAAGATGTTTTCCACTACTAAAGTTATTCCCTTTCTTTTATCCTAAAGCTGGGTTTACACACTGCAACATCTCAAACGACATCGCTGTAACGTCACCGGTTTTGTGACGCAATAGCGATGTTGTTTGCGATGTTGCAGTGTGTGAAACCTATCAGCGACCCGGCCCCTGCTGTGAAGTTGTAATCGTTACAAATCGTTCAGGACCATTCCTAGGTCCTTTGTTTCCCACTGTGCAGCAAGCATCGCTGGAAAGTTTCAGTGTGTGAAAGACTTTGCAGCGACTTTGTTAGCAACTTCCCTTTCTGCTTATCAACGTCCCCAACAACCAGCTAGGTCGCTCTGCAGGTCCGGATCGCTGTTGCGTTGTTGGCCAGGTTTGCCTGTTTGACAGCTCACCAGCGACTTAGCAGAGACTTAGGGAGGTCGCTGTTACGTCACAAAACCGGTGACGTTACAGCGATGTCCTTTGCGATGTTGCAGTGTGTAAACCCAGCTTAACTCTTCCTAACTAACACTTTCCTCGTGTACTTCTGCTATCTACTCTGCTCCTGTAAGCTGATCTCTAAAGCTGGGTTTACACACTGCAACATCGCAAACGACATCGCTGTAACGTCACCGGTTTTGTGACGTTACAGCGACCTCCCCAGCGACATTGCAGTGTGTGAAACCTATCAGCGACCTGGCCCCTGCTGTGAAGTTGTGATCGCTACAAATCGTTCAGGACCATTCCTAGGTCCTTTGTTTCCCGCTGTGCAGCATGCATCGCTGGCAAGTTTCAGTGTGTAAAGGGGACTTTACAGCGACTCCGCGGCTCTGTCTGTGTAGCGTCCTGATTAGCGGTCACCGGTGAAGGATTCACCGGTGACCGCTAATCCCCCGAGTGACTGAAGTGTCCCCCCCTCTCTCATACTCACCGATCCCCGATCACCGGCGCTGCACGGCGTTCACTCTGCTCCAGCGGCTTTTCCTTTTTTGAAAAAGCCGGCCGCTCATTAAACAATCTCGTATTCCCTGCTTTTCCCCGCCCACCGGCAAATATGATTGGTTGCAGTGAGACACGCCCACACGCTGAGTGACAGCTGTGTCACTGCACCCAATCACAGCAGCCGGTGGGCGTGTCTATACTGTGCAGTAAAATAAATAAATAAATAATTAAAAAATCCGGCGTGCGGTCCCCCCCAATTTTAATACCAGCCAGATAAAGCCATACGGCTGAAGGCTGGTATTCTCAGGATGGGGAGCTCCACGTTATGGGGAGCCCCCCAGCCTAACAATATCAGTCAGCAGCCGCCCAGAATTGCCGCATACATTAGATGCAACAGTTCTGGGACTGTACCCGGCTCTTCCCGATTTGCCCTGGTGCGTTGGCAAATCGGGGTAATAAGGAGTTATTGGCAGCCCATAGCTGCCAATAAGTCCTAGATTAATCATGTCAGGCATCTATGAGACACCCTCCATGATTAATCTGTAAATTACAGTTAAAAAACACACACCCGAAAAATCCTTTATTAGAAATAAAAAACACTAACAAATTCCCTCATTACCAATTTATTACCCACAACAAAGCCCTCCTTGTCCGCCGTACTCCACGGTCCTCCAGCGTCGCATCCAGCTCTGCTGCATGCAGGTGACAGGAGCAGCAGAAGACACAGCCGCTCCTGTCACCTGCACGCAGCTAATGAAGAGAGCCGTGTGATCGGCTGAGCTGTCACTGAGGTTACCTGGATCCAGCGGTGGATGCAGCGGTGGCCGCGGGTAACCTCAGTGACAGCTCAGCTGATCGCGCTACTCACCTCATTTGCTGCGTGGAGCTGACCGGAGCGGCAGTGAGTAGCGCGATCAGCTGAGCTGTCACTGAGGTTACCCGCGGCCACCGCTGCATCCACCGCTGGATCCAGGTAACCTCAGTGACAGCTCAGCCGATCACACGGCTCTCTTCATTAGCTGCGTGCAGGTGACAGGAGCGGCTGTGTCTTCTGCTGCTCCTGTCACCTGCATGCAGCAGAGCTGGATGCGACGCTGGAGGACCGTGGATTACGCCGGACAAGGAGGGCTTTGTTGTGGGTAATAAATTGGTAATGAGGGAATTTGTTAGTGTTTTATATTTCAAAAAAAGGATTTTTCGGGTGTGTGTTTTTTAACTGTAATTTACAGATTAATCATGGAAGGTATCTCTGGGAGACGCCTGACATGATTAATCTTGGACTTATTGGCAGCTATGGGCTGCCAATAACTCCTTATTACCCCGATTTGCCAACGCACCAGGGCAAATCGGGAAGAGCCGGGTACAGTCCCAGATCTGTCGCATCTAATGTATGCGGCAATTCTGGGCGTCTGCTGGCTGATATTGTTAGGCTGGGGGGCTCCCCATAACGTGGAGCTCACCATCCTGAGAATACCAGTCTGCAGCCGTATGGCTTTATCTGGCTGGTATTAAAATAGGGGGGGACCGCACGCCGGATTTTTTAATTATTTATTTAATTACACGGCACACAGAGCCGCGCGGCATTAAATGAAGTCGGGTGAAGTTCACCTGCTGTCCCCAACGACCAGCTAGTCGCTCTGCAGGTCCGGATCGCTGTTAGGTCGTTGGCCAGGTCTGCCTGTTTGACAGCTCACCAGAGACTTTGTAGCGATCCCGGCTAGGTTGAGATCGCAGGTTGGATCGCTAGAAAGTCTGTGTGTAAACCCAGCATTAGGGGCTTGTAAATACCTTTGTTGTTGTAGCTTTGATCCTTCGGGTCTGGAGACCGGAATCAAACCAAGTGAGTAGGGCATGTCACTGGTGGGGACTGAGAAGAGAGCGAAGTGTGATCTGAGTATGCGTGCCCAGACTGCGGTCACTCACAGAGAGACAGCCCGGCCCCCATCAGTGTTGTGCCCTGCTCAGTTGGTCCATTTTCTGTCTCCAGACCCGAAAGATCAAAGTTACAACAATAAAAGGTATTTACGAGACTGTTCGAGATCAGCTTACAGGAGATGAGTAGATACCAGAAGTAGATTAGTGAAGTGTTAGGGTATGTGCGCACGTTGCGTTCTCTGCAGTGCAGAAAAGAACGCACCCTCTGGCAGACTGGACACTGCATTTGTAAAAATAAATGCATCCGCAACGCATGCATTTTGGATGCTTTTTCCATGCATTTTGCATGCGTTTTGGATGCATTTTTGACAGTGCGTTCCCCCGGCAATTCAGCTCTGCTACATGCCGGCTGACAGCACACACAGAGTCGCGCGATGAGAATGAACTCGGGTGAACTTCACCCGACTTCATTTTCATACCGCGGCTCTGTCTGTGTGTGGTGTCCTGATTAGCGGTCACCCGTGAAGGACTCACCGGTGACCGCTAATCCCTTGAGTGACTGAAGTGAGCAGCGCGATTAGCGCTGCCGTCACTCAGGTTACCCGTGGCCAGCTGGAGTCCTCCACCCGAGACCGCAAATCACCTGTGATGTCATCGCTGATCGCGCGGCTCACTTCAGTTGCTGCGTGGAGCTGATAGAGAGCGGTCGGGTCTGTGACCGCTCGCTGTCAGCTTCATGTGGCAGAGCTGGATGCGTCGCAGGACCTCAAGTGGATTATGTTGGACCTGGAGGGGTATTTGAGGATTTTAATAAAGTGGTGAAAGAGGGTGTTTTTTTTGTCTTTTATTCCAAATAAAGGATTTTTTGGATGTGTGTGTTTATTTTCTTTAACTTACAGGTTAATCATGGAAGGTATCTCTGGGAGACGCCTGCCATGATTAATCTAGGACTTAGTGGCAGCTATGGGCTGCTGCCATTAACTCTTTATTACCTCGATTACCACCGCACCAGGGCAATTCGGGATGAGCCGGGTAGAGTCCCGGGACTGTGGCATCTAAAGGATGCGGCAATTCCGGGCGGCTGCTGGCTGATATTGTTAGGCCAGGGGGCTCCCCATAACGTGGCGCTCCCCATCCTGAGAATTCCAGCCTTCAGCTGTGTGGCTTTACCCTGGCTGGTATCAAAATTGGGGGGGACCACACGTCGGTTTTTTTTATTTATTTATTTATTTTACAGCACGATATAGACCCGCCCACCTGCGACTGTGATTGGTTGCAGTGAGATAGCTGTCGTTCAGCGTGGGGGCGTGTCTGATTGCAACCAATCATAGGCGCCGGTGGGCGGGGAAAGCAGGGAATACCAGATTGAATAATGAGCGGCTGGCATTTTCAAAAGAGGAAAAGCCGCCGGAGCAGTGTGACAGCCGTGCAGCGCCATGCCGGTGATCGGGGATCGGTGACTATGAGAGAGGGGGAGAGACTGACGGACGGACAGAGAGAGAGACGGACAGAGAGAGACCGACCGACCGACAGAGAGAGAGAGACAGAGCGACCAACTGACAGAGAAAGAGACCGACCGACTGACAGACAGAGGGAGATTCACCGACATCCACAGACAGAGATTGACCGAAATTGAAAACCTGCGGTTTTCTAGTCAAAAAAGCATGTGGAACGCAACAAAATGCAGTCCAAGTACATTTTGGTTGCGTTTTGACCCACATCATTGATTTCAATGGGTGGAGAACGCAGCTACAACGCACAAAAGAAGTGACATGCTGCTTTTTTTCCCGCAGCGATTTTGGGCATCCAAAACGCTGCGTTTACAAACGCAGCGTGTGCATTGATTTTTTGGTTTTCTCATAGACTTTGCTGGGGAAGCTGAACGCATGCAATTTGGCACTGAAAACGCTGCAGTACAAAGAAGGGAATTTTGTTTACTTACCGTAAATTCCTTTTCTTCTAGCTCCAATTGGGAGACCCAGACAATTGGGTGTATAGCTTCTGCCTCCGGAGGCCACACAAAGTATTACACTTAAAAGTGTAAAGCCCCTCCCCTTCTGCCTATACACCCCCCGTGCATCACGGGCTCCTCAGTTTTGGTGCAAAAGCAAGAAGGAGGAAAAGTTATAAATTGGTTTAAAGTAAATTCAATCCGAAGGAATTTCGGAGAACTGAAACCATTCAACATGAACAACATGTGTACACAAAGAACAACAGCCCGAAGGGAACAGGGGCGGGTGCTGGGTCTCCCAATTGGAGCTAGAAGAAAAGGAATTTACGGTAAGTAAACAAAATTCCCTTCTTCTTTGTCGCTCCATTGGGAGACCCAGACAATTGGGACGTCCAAAAGCAGTCCCTGGGTGGGTAAAATAATACCTCGTAATAGAGCCGTAAAACGGCCCTTTCCTACAGGTGGGCAACCGCCGCCTGAAGGACTCGCCTACCTAGGCTGGCATCCGCCGAAGCATAGGTATGCACCTGATAGTGTTTCGTGAAAGTGTGCAGGCTCGACCAGGTAGCCGCCTGACACACCTGCTGAGCCGTAGCCTGGTGCCGCAAAGCCCAGGACGCACCCACGGCTCTGGTAGAATGGGCTTCCAGCCCTGAGGGAACCGGAAGCCCAGAAGATCGGTAAGCTTCGAGAATTGGTTCCTTGATCCACCGAGCCAGGGTTGATTTGGAAGCTTGTGACCCTTTACGCTGGCCAGCGACAAGGACAAAGAGTGCATCCGAGCGGCGCAGGGGCGCCGTACGAGAAATGTAGAGTCTGAGTGCTCTCACCAGATCTAACAAGTGCAAATCCTTTTCACACTGGTGAACTGGATGAGGACAAAAAGAGGGTAAGGAGATATCCTGATTGAGATGAAAGGGGGATACCACCTTAGGGAGAAATTCCGGAACCGGACGCAGAACCACCTTGTCCTGGTGAAACACCAGGAAAGGGGCTTTGCATGACAGCGCCGCTAGCTCAGACACTCTCCGAAGTGATGTGACTGCTACTAGGAAGACCACTTTATGCGAAAGGCGTGAGAGAGAAATATCCTTCAATGGCTCGAAAGGTGGTTTCTGAAGAGCCATCAGCACCCTGTTCAGATCCCAGGGTTCTAACGGCCGCTTGTAAGGAGGGACTATGTGACAAACCCCCTGCAGGAACGTGCGTACCTGTGGAAGTCTGGCCAGGCGCTTCTGAAAAAACACAGAGCGCTGAGACTTGTCCCTTAAGAGAGCCGAGCGACAACCCTTTTTCCAATCCGGATTGAAGGAAGGAAAGAAAAGTGGGCAAGGCAAATGGCCAGGGAGAAAAACCCTGATCAGAGCACCAAGATAGGAATATCCTCCACGTCCTGTGGTAGATCTTGGCGGACGTTGGTTTCCTAGCCTGTCTCATAGTGGCAATGACCTCTTGAGATAACCCTGAAGACGCTAGGATCCAGGACTCAATGGCCACACAGTCAGGTTGAGGGCCGCAGAATTCAGATGGAAAAACGGCCCTTGAGACAGCAAGTCTGGTCGGTCTGGTAGTGCCCACGGTTGACCCACCGTGAGATGCCACAGATCTGGGTACCACGACCTCCTTGGCCAGTCTGGAGCGACGAGGATGGCGCGGCGGCAGTCGGACCTGATCTTGCGTAACACTCTGGGCAACAGTGCCAGAGGAGGAAACACATAAGGGAGTTGAAACTGCGACCAATCCTGAACTAAGGCGTCTGCCGCCAGAGCTCTGTGATCTTGAGACCGTGCCATGAATGTCGGGACCTTGTTGTTGTGCCGTGACGCCATTAGGTCGACGTCCGGCATCCCCCAGCGGCAACAGATCTCCTGAAACACGTCCGGGTGAAGGGACCATTCCCCTGCGTCCATGCCCTGGCGACTGAGAAAGTCTGCTTCCCAGTTTTCTACGCCCGGGATGTGAACTGCGGGTATGGTGGAGGCCGTGGCTTCCACCCACATCAGAATCCGCCGGACTTCCTGGAAGGCTTGCCGACTGCGTGTTCCTCCTTGGTGGTTGATGTATGCCACCGCTGTGGAGTTGTCCGACTGAATTCGGATCTGCTTGCCTTCCAGCCACGGCTGGAACGCCTTCAGGGCAAGATACACTGCCCGTATTTCCAGAACATTGATCTGAAGGGAGGACTCTGTCGGAGTCCAGGTTCCCTGAGCCCTGTGGTGGAGAAAGACCGCTCCCCACCCTGACAGGCTCGCGTCCGTCGTGACCACAGCCCATGATGGGGGAAGGAAGGATTTCCCCTTCGACAGAGAAGTGGGGAGAAGCCACCACTGAAGGGAAGCCTTGGCTGCCCGTGAAAGGGAGACGTTCCTGTCGAGGGACGTCGACTTCCTGTCCCATTTGCGGAGAATGTCCCATTGAAGTGGACGCAGATGAAACTGCGCAAAAGGAACTGCCTCCATTGCTGCTACCATCTTCCCTAGGAAGTGCATGAGGCGCCTCAGGGGGTGTGACTGGCCTTGAAGGAGAGACTGCACCCCTGTCTGTAGTGAACGCTGTTTGTCCAGCGGAAGCTTCACTATCGCTGAGAGAGTATGAAACTCCATGCCAAGATATGTCAGTGATTGGGCCGGTGTCAGATTTGACTTTGGAAAATTGATGATCCACCCGAAACTCTGGAGAGTCTCCAGAGCAATGTTCAGGCTGTGTTGGCATGCCACTTGAGAGGGTGCCTTGACAAGCAGATCGTCTAAGTAAGGGATCACCGAGTGTCCCTGAGAGTGTAGGACTGCTACCACTGCTGCCATGACCTTGGTGAAGACCCGTGGGGCTGTCGCCAGGCCGAAAGGCAGTGCCACGAACTGAAGGTGTTCGTCCCCTATGGCGAAACGCAGGAAGCGCTGATGCTCTGGTGCAATCGGTACGTGGAGATAAGCATCTTTCATGTCGATTGATGCCAGGAAGTCTCCTTGGGACATTGAGGCGATGACGGAGCGGAGCGATTCCATCCGGAACCGCCTGGTTTTTACGTGTTTGTTGAGCAGTTTTAGGTCCAGAACAGGACGGAAGGATCCGTCCTTTTTCGGCACCACAAACAAGTTGGAGTAAAAACCGTGACCCTGTTGCTGAAGAGGAACAGGGATCACCACTCCTTCCGCCTTCAGAGTGCACACCGCCTGAAGAAGAGCATCGGCTCTCTCGGGGGGCGGAGATGTTCTGAAAAATCGAGTCGGAGGACGAGAGCTGAACTCTATCCTGTAACCGTGGGATAGAATGTCTCTCACCCATCGGTCTTTTACCTGTGGCAGCCAGGCGTCGCAAAAGCGGGAGAGCCTGCCACCGACCGAGGATGCGGTTTGAGGAGGCCGAAAGTCATGAGGAGGCCGCTTTGGGAGCGGTTCCTCCGGCGGTCTTTTTAGGACGTGACTTAGACCGCCATGAATCGGAGTTCCACTGATCCTTCTGAGGCCTTTTGGACGAGGAGAACTGAGACCTGCCCGCGGGCCGAAAGGACCGAAACCTCGATTGTACCTTCCGTGGTTGAGTTCTGTTTGGTTTGGACTGGGGTAAGGATGAGTCCTTTCCCTTGGATTGTTTAATGATTTCATCCAATCGCTCACCAAACAGGCGGTCGCCAGAAAATGGCAAACCGGTTAAGAACTTTTTGGAAGCAGAGTCTGCCTTCCATTCACGTAGCCACATGGCCCTGCGGACTACCACCGAATTGGCGGATGCTACCGCCGTACGGCTCGCAGAGTCCAGGACAGCATTAATGGCGTAGGACGCAAACGCCGACGCCTGAGAGGTTAAGGACACCACTTGCGGAGCAGATGTACGTGTGACTGCATTAATCTGCGCATGACAAGCTGAGATAGCTTGGAGTGCCCATACGGCTGCGAATGCTGGAGCAAAAGACGCGCCGATAGCTTCATAGATGGATTTCAACCATAGCTCCATCTGTCTGTCAGTGGCATCTTTGAGTGAAGCCCCATCTTCCACTGCAACTATGGATCTAGCCGCCAGTCTGGAGACAGGAGGATCCACCTTAGGACACTGAGCCCAGCCCTTGACAACGTCAGGGGGGAAGGGATAACGTGTATCCTTAAGGCGCTTGGAAAAACGCTTATCTGGACAAGCTCGGTGTTTCTGGACTGCCTCTCTGAAGTCAGAGTGATCCAGAAACATACTCAATGTACGCTTGGGAGACCTGAAACGGAATTTCTCCTGCTGAGAAGCTGACTCCTCAATTGTAGGAGCTGGTGGAGAAATATCCAACACCTGATTGATGGTCGCTATAAGGTCATTCACTATGGCGTCACCATCAGGTGTATCTAGGTTGAGAGCGGCATCAGGATCAGAATCCTGATCTGCTACCTCCGCTTCATCTTCCAGAGAGTCCTCCTGCTGAGACCCCGAACAGTGTGATGAAGTCGAGGGAATTTCCCAGCGAGCCCGCTTAGGCGGCCTGGGACTGCGGTCCGTGTCAGAGACCTCACCCTGGGACCTATGGGTCACCCCAGGAGCACTTTGCTGCTCCAATTGAGGGGGGGCCTGGGGTCAATGATTGAACAGTGCCCGGGGCCTGAGTCACCGGTCTGGACTGTAAGGCTTCTAGTATCCTAGCAGACCATTTATCCATACTCTCAGACAGTTTGTCAGCAAATACTGCAAACTCCGTCCCTGTCACCTGGACAGTGGTAGCAGGTGGTTCCACCTGGGCCACCAGTAGCAGAGGCTCCGGCTGAGTAAGTGCCACAGGGGCCGAGCATTGCACACAATGAGGGTCAGTGGAACCTGCCGGTAGTATAGCCGCACATGAGGTACAGGTTGCAAAGTAAGCCTGTGCTTTGGCACCCTTGCTTTTTGCGGACGACATGCTGTTGTCTCCTCTGAGTACAATCCAGGAGGGTATATAGCCAAAAATCAACAGTGCGACCGTACAGTGTAAATGTATAGCATATAAGCATATATATATATATGTACACTTCGGCACTCAGTGGGGCCAGCACCTCAGGTGCTGCTTACCGACCGCTCAAAGCGGTTGTGTGATCACCAGATTCCCTGCCTGGGCCTCCCAGAGCCTGTTGTCTCTCCTCTCCAGCGTCAGAAGTGCTGACAGGAATGGCTGCCGGCATTCTGTGGGGAGGAGGGGGCCGTGGGCGTGCCCTAGAAAGTGCGGGAATCTGGAGCCCCACTGTGCTGAATGAGGGGGGATGAGGATACAAAGTATGCTCCAGCCCTCAGCGCTGACGTCCTGTGCAGCGTCCCGCCCTTCCCCTGACTGGCAGGCCTGGGGGCGGGAATATGCGATACTAGGCCGCAAAAGCCGGGGACTAAAGTTATAAGCGCGGCCGGCATATAAGCGCGGCCGGCGCGGTAGTCCCCGGCGCACTAACACACCCAGCAGTGCTGCAGTGTATATGGCACAAGCGCTCCATGCGCGGTCCCCACGGGGACACAGAGTACCTCACAGTAGCAGGGCCTTGTCCCTGATGATACCCGGCTCCTGTCCAGCAGATTCCCCAGGGGCTGCGGAGGGAGCACGGTCCCAGTGCCTGGAGACCGATTAGGATCCCACTTCACCCAGAGCCCATTAAGGGATGGGGAAGGAAAACAGCATGTGGCTCCTGCCTATGTACCCGCAATGGGTACCTCAACCTTAACCACACCGCCGACCAGAGTGGGGTGAGACGGGAGCATGCTGGGGGCCCTGTTATGGGCCCTCTTTTCTTCCATCCGACATAGTCAGCAGCTGCTGCTGACTAAGATGTGGAGCTATGCGTGGATGTCAGCCTCCTTCGCACAAAGCATAAAAACTGAGGAGCCCGTGATGCACGGGGGGTGTATAGGCAGAAGGGGAGGGGCTTTACACTTTTAAGTGTAATACTTTGTGTGGCCTCCGGAGGCAGAAGCTATACACCCAATTGTCTGGGTCTCCCAATGGAGCGACAAAGAAACGCAGCGTTTCCGCAGACAAAAACGCAACATTCGCACAGAGCATTAGGGGTACTTTGCACACTACGACATCGCAAGTGCGATGTCGGTGGGGTCAAATTGAAAGTGACGCACATCCGGCATCGCAGGCGACATCGTAGTGTGTAAAGCCTAGATGATACGATTAATGAGCGCAAAAGCGTCGTAATCGTATCATCGGTGTAGCGTCGGCGTAATCCATAATTACGCTGACGCGATGGTCCGATGTTGTTCCTCACTCCAGCAGCAGCACAAATCGCTGTGTATGAAGCCGCAGGAGCGAGGAACATCTCCTACCGGCATCACCGCGGCTCCCGTAGGATATGCGGAAGGGAGAAGGTGGGCGGAATGTTTACATCCCGCTCATCTCCGCTCCTATTGGCCACCTGCCGTGTGACGTCGCAGTGACGCCGTACGACCCGCCCCTTTAATAAGGAGACGGGTCGCCGGCCAGAGCGACGTCCCAGGACAGGTGAGTCCATGTGACGCTGCCGTAGTGATAATGTTCGCTACAGCAGCTATCACAAGGATATCGCGCTCGGCATCGCAGCATCGGCTTGTGATGTCGCAGCGTGCAAAGTACCCCTTAGTGAGGAAGAGTTAGGACAAAAGAAAGGGGATCATACTAGTAGTGGAAAATCTTTTTAAGCATCCTCGTACAATCAGGATTTAAATTTTTCTTACTTGGAAAATATGCTCTTGTACACTTTTTAGGTCATTGCCATCTATTGCCTTCATGCACTTGTTTGATGTAATTTTGCACAATTTCGCTTCCTTAGAGCAACTGAGGTTTGCACAGAAATTCTCTAAGAGATAACACTGTACATGTGAAATCCAATGCAGGATCCAGATTTTAGCAAGTTTTATTCAATATGCTCACAAAACAAAATTCCAAATTCAGCAAAAAAGAAAAAAACAAAAAAATGACAGAATGGCTTAGAAAAGCCTGACCCAGGGCTTAACTTAGATTTAGCTTAGTGTCAGGCTTGTGCAAATGTTTTCTGCTGATATTGGATTTTAGTCTTGTGAGTATATTGATTAACACTTGCTGGAAAATGGATCTTGTAATTGTTTTGCACTATGTACAGCTTTATCCCATAGAACAATTGAGGTTTGCATAGTAACTCCCACAAAAATCCTCAAAGGAAGTGGAGCCATGCAAAATCCGATTCCATTAAAAAAGTGTGTTTAACTGAAGGAAGTCAACGACCAAAAAACTGCACAGGATCGGTCTAAGACGTCTAAGGCTATGTGCACCCGCTGCGTTTTTTTGACGCTGCGTTTTTGACAAAACGCACTCGCAGCAAAAAAAACGCGGCAAAAAAGCATGCGTTTTTACCGCGATTTGGTGCGTTTTTGGTTGCGTTTTGCTGCATTTTTGATATCTGCGTTTTTCTGCGTTTTTCCAATGCATTGCATGGGGGGAAAACGCAGAAAAACGCAGTAAAGAATTGACATGTCCATTTTTTTTTTAAGCTCAAAAACGCGGCTTAAAAAAAAAAAAAAGTTGTGTGCGGACAGCAAAAATGAAAACTCAGACTTTGCTGGGGAAGCAAAGTCATGCTGTTTTGAGGCCAAAAATGCACCCGAAAAACGCGCAAAAACGCCACGAAAAACACACTATGTGAACTTACCCTAAGGGTATGTGCACAAAACATGCTGCAGGAAAACGCCGGTGTTTTTTCTGATTCTTCTTCGTTGGAGTTTTTTTTCTCGATTTTATGACAAATGCTGATTTTACTCGGATGCTTTTGGAGGGTTTGTTGCCACAACGTAGAGGAGTGTTTTTTCTGGGGTTTTTTATTTTTTAGAATTAGTGATTTAAGAAATAAGTTTGGACTCCGGTTCCCGAACCCTGCCAGCTTTGTTGATAAATTCAGGTTGTGAGTGATATATTTTCATCTATTTAAAATATTGTTTTTTTTATTCAGTATATAGCTGAAGTTACTGCAATAAATTTGGTGGATTTTCATACTGGCCATTCTAAGAATGTACTAAATAATCAAAATAATAGACAGAATTAGTAAATTTGTCCCTGTTATTGCACCTAGACATTCAATGCATTCAGCTTTTGCCACAAGAAGACTTCCACCCATCGTACCTGTTGCTTGGGAAGGCTCCCTTGAATATGTCCGCGTGTGTATGGAAGATGATCACATTGTACACGATGAAGGCAGCGGATAACAGGAGCATCTTTAGCTCAAAGGACATCCGCAGAAAGATAGAACATGCGATGAAACCCAAAATACAGCAGTATATATAATACTGGGGGGAAAATGAAAATGACTTATTTTAGACATTATATAAATTTAATAAATACACAGAAATATTCCTAAATTACAGAACTCACCGGGATACTTTGACAGTCGGTTTCGGGGCTCGCCCTACTGCAGTTCTGCAGCGTCTCATCTAGTGGCTGGAACATAAGGGGCATCAGTTTCATGACATATTTCGAGTACACACAAAGTTGTTTGAGACTTTCAAAAAACTATGATTTTTTCAAGCAGAAGCCACTTCAGGAAATGCTTTTTTTTGGGGGAGGTTTTAGAAGCAGTTTTTCTTTTTTCTTGGAGAATTTCCTAAAGCATATTTCAATATTTTGTTGGTTTTTTTTAATAATTTTTTAGCAGCAGTTTCCTACACGATTCACTTCAAAGTGGTGACACACACTTTAATTTTTTCACTATTTTTCAAAACCTCTTCAGGAAAAAAAAAAAAAAAGCTAAAAAAAAACCTCATATGAACAGCAACGTGAGTTTTCCCATAGAAATTATTTAAAAGATTTTTCCAGGAGTTTTTGAGATGTATTTTGGAGAGGATTCGCTCAAAAATAAAAAATTGTTTCCCACAGTTTTTTTTTTAATAGTAAAATGGACCCATATAGTTTAATGGCAACATGTACACAT
This sequence comes from Anomaloglossus baeobatrachus, assembly GCF_048569485.1. Lineage (NCBI taxonomy): Eukaryota > Metazoa > Chordata > Amphibia > Anura > Aromobatidae > Anomaloglossus > Anomaloglossus baeobatrachus. The sequence goes on from NC_134362.1 coordinate 157,486,555, forward strand.
CTGGGGTTTTTTTTAATAGATCTGTGTCCATTCCAATAAACTCACTGCATCTTATTCTTATTAATGTTTATGGATAACAACTGACCAATCAAGACAATGGTGATCTGTCAAAAATGAAGCAAAAGACATACAAAAGAACAATTAAAAAAAAAAAAAAAAAAAAGGTTTTAGATGGTTTATGGCCTTCACGTCTTAAAAAGGACAAAAAAAGGGAGAAAAGTGTTTTGTGGAAACTGCTGTGTGAATTGTGCACTAAGAGCAATAACAGACATATTCCAATAAAGTGTCTTACCAGATTAAGAATGGCGATTACCAGCAGAGCCCCGATGGTCAGCGCAGATAACAGAACACGCACAAGCGGCTTCGTCTCCACAGTTTCAGCGACTGAGCACAGGACGTGTGACATCGGGGCGCTCTCTCCACAGACACGCTGAGAAATACATGGACTGAGATTACTATGATGGAGCTGCAGAGCTTAGATTTCCTGACTAATTGTCTCATATGTAAACTCACCACGGCCTTGTCCGCATAACAGATTAGTAATATGCAAAGAATTAACACACACACCGCAGCAAACGTGACGCCCAGCTTCACACTCCTGCGGAGCAAAAATAAAGGAGGTCAGTGCCAACCGGTATCCACTCATCAAAAACAATGTTAGTGTGGAAAACACTTGTTGAAGGGTTACTATTCTTATAATGAAGAGTAACTGTTTTCTGATATACTCTACATGAAAACGGCAGAAGTACATGTACACTCTCCGAACTGAGGCCTGGGGTGTCAGCCGTAGCCATTACACTCACACTGGTTGCAATATGAGGTTTACTGACGGTCTTTACAGGGGTCCGAGCCAGAAATACATTTTTTTCTAAAGGCAGAGATGGTTTTAAAGCAGTAACTGGGGGCATACTTACCTTCCTGCACCCCAATGGATCCAGGGTAGGCTGATCCGGAAGTCTGCACTAAGTGACAACTGTGCCGCCCCAGGGCTATGGAGTACTCGGTCCCAGGCCGTTTATGTACAGGGATGCTGTGTCATCGGTATGCTGTGGCCGTTGCTTTTAAAAGTGGTATATTTACAGGGGTGATGAAAGAGTTTATATCGTGACGCCACTTGCGGGTTGTGGCTAAGTAGTGGGAGCGGCCGCTGCACAGTCTATGGCCACTGGGGCTGGTGGTGATGGCAGCTGAGATGTTGGGCCCTCCGCAAGTAGCGCTGAGCCCCAGGGTGTAGATGATGGGGTGCGGCGTGGAAAGAACGGAAACCACATAATGGGGATGCAGTGCAACTTGGACTTTACTCACAGCAGATGGTGTCGCTGGATGGCTGGTTCAGACCCCGGGACCCTGTAGTCCCAGTGCCGGTGTGGTCTCCTGATGGCTTCTATCCCCTGCATCTCTCTGTCATTTGTGGAACCCCGTGGCTTGGAGCGTCTGGGGGTCCCCTCCTTTTCTTCGTCAGGCTCTGGTCTGTACGGCCGGCACTGTGAACCCTGTCGGGTTGGTGTTCTGTTCCGGTCTCTTGCTCAATCGTTACTGCTGGTGCCCCCGGATTCTTGGGTCAGTGAGGTCTGTGAAGGTCCCCTCACTGTGCAGGTATTTGTCAGGCAGCGTGAAGCGTTCACCTAACCTAGGGCCCTGTGCCCAGTCTGTGCCTTGGTTCCAGGGGTACCTCATCGTACCCTCCCTGGCAACCACTCTCCTGTACCAGTCAGGCTACCGTTAAACGACCCCGTTCAGAGACACGCCCGTCTCCTCAGACTGTCATTACTCATTGACCTGTCATCTGTCTACTCCCCCCTGGGTTGCTGGCTAGTGGACTGGACTGTTTTGATTGGTACCCGCGTTGAGCTTCCAGGTAACTGGGGGTAGGCCCTGAATCCGTGACGGGATGCAGTACCTAGTAGTGCCCTGAAGGGTTCATGGGCACTACAACAACAGCAGTGCATCATGGGATATTCCTCTAATGATGTCCTCTAGTCCCCTAAACACTGCAGCCAATCACAGGTGACTTCCGAAAGGATGAGAATTCGCTTCTGGAGCTGGCACAGACCTCTGGAGCGGCCTTTGATGGATGTAGGGGACTACTGGAAGATGACCATGCCTCAGTTTATTGTTTTAAAACCATCCATGCATTAAAAAAATGTATATATTTCAGTGTCAAGCAACCCCTTAACTCTACATTTATGATATCCCACACTTTTCACTTGGTGCACATCACCATAAATATGTGAAATCAGAAGGTACAGGAACAAGAGCTGCTTCTGTAGCGCCCCACGATGCAGGCGGTTAACCTACTTGTCGCCGCGCCGTCGACTGTCATTGTTATGGGCGGCCTAGCCCGGCTCCGTTGCCCTAAGGCGTACAGAAGATGGCTGGTGATAGATTATGGGGGTAGTAGTGAGGTGAATGTCGTGACGCCACCTGTGGTATGCAGCCAGGGAATGGGCCGCCGCTGCTGTCGCTGTTCTCCGGGATAGATGGTAGTAGCAGCTATGGATGGTATCGCTCCCCACAGGTGAAGCGGGTCCCGGGGAGGATGATGAGGGGAGTAGTAATGGCGGCTCGGAGTGGCAGTACCAGTAATAAAGAGTCAGAGTCTATGGCTGCGGTTCCAGGTTGTTTACTCACTTTTGTACGGTCGGGCGATGTGTGGTCAGGGAAGTTTGAATCTTTCCCCGTTCAGGCCGATTCTGGAAAACCAACATGAAGTACGATCTTCCCTAGGCTCCTGCCACTCTGCGTGGCATCGATTCCATGGAAAGCAGCACCCGTGAGATGCGACTGCTCCCTTCCTCTCCTGCTGGAGAACTTCTCTAGACTGCCTGCCTGAGTGTGGCTGGCTCACTAGTTTTGTTGAATGTTGTGTGACTCCAAACTCCCCCTGCTGGCTGCACCTCCCCCCTCCTGGGTCCTAAGCTAGTGGGACTGGGGCCCCTGTTTGAGGGCATCCTGTAAATGCCACTCTGTCGGCAAACCCTTTATTACCCGGGCCTAGCCCAGTTCCCAGTGGGAACAGGGCAACCTGGTGTGTATTTGAGTGTGTAATGTGGTGAAACCAGTACTGACCTCCTCAGGATCCGGGTTTAGCATTTACACCCAATGTTGGGTGCAATACTCTGTGGCGACTGAAGCCTCAGGGGCGCCACACTTCCGCAGCAGGTGTCAGCTGCAATGGCCATAACTCCAATAGATGCCGCTCTACCATAAAACAAAAGGTCTTGTTTGTTTTAAAGCACAACTTGAGCATTTTGTTCTGGTTTTTTTTTTCAGTGCTGGAGTGGCGCTTTAAATGTAAGTCCCTTGCTTCTAGTGTTATACATACCCTCCGACATGTTCATACTTATGGTATTTGGTGCCACTCTGGTCCCACGGCACCATCTTGTCCCTATTGTCCCTATAACTTCTGACTGACCGTAAGTCAGACGTTACATCACAAGCTCTCAATACAAGTCTATGAGAGCCTGAACAAGGCTCGAATAGACTTGTATTTAATTGTGATCTCCGCCCGCTCCATGAAACACTGGAGCTGCGGGATTTTTCACATGTGCACAAGCCTAATGGGTAGCGCCCTTTGCTTCTATAAATAGAGGATATTCACTTATACGTAGACTCTGTACCATTGTGTATATTATATATAACTATGTTCATTCATTGAGAAGCGTCCAAATAGTGCACTGACCTTGGCATAACCAAAATTTGTACTAAGAATATGCAGAGAAACACGACACTGGCACACAGGAAATAGTTTCTGATCTTTGGTATTCTGATGGTGCGATACTGTAAAAAAAAAAAACAAACAGTAATAAATTTAATAAATTTGTCTAAACTGATTTGTATCATAAAAAATGCAACAAAACAAAGCAAAAAAAGGGATATAAAATCCCTCCATATGCATTGTACGGTAATAAGGAATGTTAAATTCTTCCTACCTCTCTTTCCAGGCCTTCTGCAGTGAAAAAAAGTAGAAATGCATAAAAGTCATCAGATTTTCCAAACCAGGGCCTAAAAGAAATAAAAGCCAAGAATAACACCACATGCAAATGTGAAGCATAGGAATAAAATGCTGTGCTCTGACTCCCCAGAAGAATAAACCCTACAAAATACTAATATAACTGAGAAGCGAAAATATTTTAGAAAAGCATGGGGTAAATTCACAGAAATGTCTGCAATTATCCTATTGACCGGAATGGGGCTTACAGAAATCCAAGCACATGCAGCAGAAATGATAAGACATATGGGACAGACCGTTATAGAAATGTCTGCTAAGTTTCCATCATGTAGAAATACGACTAGAGGGGTTTTCCCATGTCAGTAATGGTGTCCTGAGATATGCCATGACGTTCTAATTGATAAAGACCAGTCTGCTGGGACCCCAACAATCCTGAGAATGAAGAGGCCTCAACTCAGCGCCCAGCTAAATAAACTGAAAGGAACCGGTCATGTAAAAGGTTGCTTTAAGGGGTTATCCATCATGATGGCTAAAAAGCATTTTTGTAGGTGTTTCATTCAAAAGTTTGACTTTTGTAGCCTCTGTGTTGCACTGTGCATTGATGGCTGCAGAATGAGTTAAGTAAGAATTGTCAGTGAGCCCATCTGAAGGGGGTTTGTAACTTTTTTTTTATCCGTCTTTCCACATCAGAGTGGAATGTGCAGGGAAACAAAGATACGGTAAAGGCAAAATGGTGCAAAATCTATATATATAATTGCCTTATTCTGTCTGTCTGTCTGTCTGTCTGTCTGTCTGTCTGTCATGCTCCGAAATTGTGTCCTTACGGTGACACAAAGCTGATTGGCCGCTGGGCTCGCCATGGCCCCGCCCCCCCACACGGATTGGCCTCTCGCCCCGGCTCTCTCCAGGCCCCGCCCCCCTCACGCAATGCACGCTCGCTCTGGCCCAACTGACACGGAGCCACGACTCCCAGGTGAGTACACACACACACATCAGATCACACTCACTCTCAAACACACCTCACACATCACAACATGCTGGGATATCGCTTGCTTCTACACCGGCTGCGTCAGGATCCCGGCAGCGCCAGACATAACCTTGCGATGCTGGGATCTTGACGGAGGCCGTGAAAGCTGGTAACCATTATACACATCGGGTAACTAAGGTCCCTTAGTTACCCGATGTGTATCATAGTTACCAGTGTACACCGGCTCACACTCACTCTCACACACACCTCACACACACATCACATCGCATCCACACATCAAGGTCCTGCAGCTGCGGAAAATACAGACACATAACAGCACACACACATAACAGCACACACATACACACACACACACACACACACACACCTCACACATCACATCGCATCCACATACTCACAACATCCTGGGATATCGCTTGCTTCTCGGCGGCGGTACTGTGCTGTTAGCTTCCAGGACCTGCGGGAGGATCACATGGCCAGAAGCATGTGATACCTCCGGATGTTGTGAGTATCAGCGCGTATGTGCAATATCGTCAGTGTCTGTGTGTGTGAGTGGATGCGATCGGGTGTGTGTGAGTGGATGCGATCGGGTGTGTGTGAGTGGATGCGATCGGGTGTGTGTGAGTGGATGCGATCGGGTGTGTGTGAGTGGATGCGATCGGGTGTGTGTGAGTGGATGCGATCGGGTGTGTGAGTGTCGGCAGAGGAGCACGGCGTGCTGGAGGAGGCTGGGAGCAGAGAGGCTGATCATGGGGAAGGCTGGGAGGAGAGAGGCTGATGCTGGGGGAGGCTGGGAGGGGGAGGCTGGGACGAGGGAGGCTGATGCTGGTGGAGGCTGATGCTTGGGGAGGCTGATGCTGGGGGAGGCTGGAAGGAGAGAGGCTAATGCTGGTGGAGGCTGATGCTTGGGGAGGCTGATGCTGGGGGAGGCTGGAAGGAGAGAGGCTAATGCTGGTGGAGGCTAATGCTGGTGGAGGCTGATGCTTGGGGAGGCTGATGCTGGGGGAGACTGGGAGGGGAAGGCTAATGCTGAGGGAGGCTGGGAGGAAGGAGGCTGGGAGGAGAGAGGCTGATCCTGGGGAAGGCTGGGAACGGGAGGCTGATGCTGAGGGAGGCTGGAAGGAGAGAGGCTGATGCTGGGGGAGGCTGGAAGGAGAGAGGCTGATGCTGGTGGAGGCTGATGCTGGGGGAGACTGGGAGCGGAAGGCTGATGCTGAGGGAGGCTGGGAGGAAGGAGGCTGGGAGGAGAGAGGCTGATCCTGGGGAAGGCTGGGAAGGGGAGGCTGATGCTGGGGGAGGCTGGAAGGAGAGAGGCTGATGCTGGTGGAGGCTGATGCATGGGGAGGCTGATGCTGGGGGAGACTGGGAGCGGAAGGCTGATGCTGAGGGAGGCTGGGAGGGGGAGGCTGGGAGGAAGGAGGCTGGGAGGAGAGAGGCTGATCCTGGGGAAGGCTGGGAAGGGGAGGCTGATGCTGAGGGAAGCTGGAAGGAGAGAGGCTGATGCTGGGGGAGGCTGGAAGGAGAGAGGCTGAGGCTGGGAGGAGAGAGGCTGATGCTGGGGAAGGCTGATGCTGAGGGAGGCTGGGAGGGGAAAGCTGATGCTGGGGAAGGCTAGGAGGACGGAGGCTGGGAGGAGAGAGGCTGATCCTGGGGAAGGCTGGGAGAGGGAGGCTGATGCTGGGGGAGGCTGGAAGGAGAGAGGCTGATGCTGGTGGAGGCTGATGCTTGGGGAGGCTGGGAGAGGGAGGCTGATGCTGAGGGAGGCTGGGAGGAGGGAGGCTGGGAGAGGTAGGCTGAGAGAAGAGAGGCTGATGCGCACACACACACACACACACACACACACACACGCACGCGCACTGCACAACACACCACACACACACACTGGGAACCACAAACAACTGCCCTACACAGACACCCACACACACAGACAACGCTGCACACACACAACACCCAACACACAAACACCGCGGCACACACAAATATACGCACATACCGCACAACACACACATTGCACAAAACATACCTCCCCCCAAAACACACCACACACACACAAACCGCGCAACACACAACGCTACAGACACACAGCGCTCCACAAACAACGCAACACACGCAACACACATACAACACCGCTCTCACCCCCCGTCACACCCAGACAACACCCAGAACATGTACAGCGCCTACACAAACACTTGGTAACTACACACAACAACATCTCTATATATATATATATATATATAACAAAAATCATACATGAACTACACAATACGTAAATTCTAGAATACCCGATGCGTAGAATCGGGCCACCTTCTAGTGTTTAAATAAAAGCCAATTGCAAAAATGAATTATATACATAAAAATTTAATTTTGCTTAAATGCATAAAATACTCAAAAGGTGAACTACCCCAAAGAATGACTATATATTTTGATTCTACCAAGAACAGAAATCTTTTCTATTCTAAACCATTAGGAGCTCCGACTGCCAGGCCTCGCTATTTCTCCGGCTACCAGGCCTCCCTATTTCTCCGACTGCCAGGCCTCCCTATTTCTCCGACTGCCAGGCCTCGCTATTTCTCCGACTGCCAGGCCTCGCTATTTCTCCGACTGCCAGGCCTCGCTATTTCTCCGACTGCCAGGCCTCGCTATTTCTCCGACTGCCAGGCCTCGCTATTTCTCCGACTGCCAGGCCTCGCTATTTCTCCGGCTGCCAGGCCTCGCTATTTCTCCGGCTGCCAGGCCTCCCTATTTCTCCGACTGCCAGGCCTCCCTATTTCTCCGACTGCCAGGCCTCCCTATTTCTCCGACTGCCAGGCCTCGCTATTTCTCCGACTGCCAGGCCTCGCTATTTCTCCGACTGCCAGGCCTCGCTATTTCTCCGACTGCCAGGCCTCGCTATTTCTCCGACTGCCAGGCCTCGCTATTTCTCCGACTGCCAGGCCTCGCTATTTCTCCGACTGCCAGGCCTCGCTATTTCTCCGGCTGCCAGGCCTCGCTATTTCTCCGGCTGCCAGGCCTCGCTATTTCTCCGGCTGCCAGGCCTCGCTATTTCTCCGGCTGCCAGGCCTCGCTATTTCTCCGGCTGCCAGGCCTCGCTATTTCTCCGGCTGCCAGGCCTCCCTATTTCTCCGACTGCCAGGCCTCCCTATTTCTCCGACTGCCAGGCCTCGCTATTTCTCCGACTGCCAGGCCTCGCTATTTCTCCGACTGCCAGGCCTCGCTATTTCTCCGACTGCCAGGCCTCGCTATTTCTCCGACTGCCAGGCCTCGCTATTTCTCCGGCTGCCAGGCCTCGCTATTTCTCCGGCTGCCAGGCCTCGCTATTTCTCCGGCTGCCAGGCCTCGCTATTTCTCCGGCTGCCAGGCCTCGCTATTTCTCCGGCTGCCAGGCCTCCCTATTTCTCCGACTGCCAGGCCTCCCTATTTCTCCGACTGCCAGGCCTCGCTATTTCTCCGACTGCCAGGCCTCGCTATTTCTCCGACTGCCAGGCCTCGCTATTTCTCCGACTGCCAGGCCTCGCTATTTCTCCGACTGCCAGGCCTCGCTATTTCTCCGACTGCCAGGCCTCGCTATTTCTCCGACTGCCAGGCCTCGCTATTTCTCCGACTGCCAGGCCTCGCTATTTCTCCGACTGCCAGGCCTCGCTATTTCTCCGACTGCCAGGCCTCGCTATTTCTCCGACTGCCAGGCCTCGCTATTTCTCCGACTGCCAGGCCTCGCTATTTCTCCGACTGCCAGGCCTCGCTATTTCTCCGACTGCCAGGCCTCGCTATTTCTCCGACTGCCAGGCCTCGCTATTTCTCCGACTGCCAGGCCTCGCTATTTCTCCGACTGCCAGGCCTCGCTATTTCTCCGACTGCCAGGCCTCCCTATTTCTCCGACTGCCAGGCCTCGCTATTTCTCCGACTGCCAGGCCTCCCTATTTCTCCGACTGCCAGGCCTCGCTATTTCTCCGACTGCCAGGCCTCGCTATTTCTCCGACTGCCAGGCCTCGCTATTTCTCCGACTGCCAGGCCTCGCTATTTCTCCGACTGCCAGGCCTCGCCATTTCTCCGACTGCCAGGCCTCGCCATTTCTCCGACTGCCAGGCCTCGCCATTTCTCCGACTGCCAGGCCTCGCCATTTCTCCGACTGCCAGGCCTCGCCATTTCTCCGACTGCCAGGCCTCGCCATTTCTCCGACTGCCAGGCCTCGCCATTTCTCCGACTGCCAGGCCTCGCCATTTCTCCGACTGCCAGGCCTCGCCATTTCTCCGACTGCCAGGCCTCGCCATTTCTCCGACTGCCAGGCCTCGCCATTTCTCCGACTGCCAGGCCTCGCCATTTTTCCGACTGCCAGGCCTCGCCATTTTTCCGACTGCCAGGCCTCGCCATTTCTCCGGCTGCCAGGCCTCCCTATTTCTCCGACTGCCAGGCCTCGCTATTTCTCCGACTGCCAGGCCTCGCCATTTCTCCGACTGCCAGGCCTCGCCATTTCTCCAACTGCCAGGCCTCGCCATTTCTCCGACTGCCAGGCCTCGCCATTTCTCCGACTGCCAGGCCTCGCCATTTTTCCGACTGCCAGGCCTCGCCATTTCTCCGGCTGCCAGGCCTCCCTATTTCTCCGACTGCCAGGCCTCGCTATTTCTCCGACTGCCAGGCCTCGCTATTTCTCCGACTGCCAGGCCTCGCTATTTCTCCGACTGCCAGGCCTCGCTATTTCTCCGACTGCCAGGCCTTGCTATTTCTCCGACTGCCAGGCCTCGCTATTTCTCCGGCTGCCAGGCCTCGCTATTTCTCCGGCTGCCAGGCCTCCCTATTTCTCCGACTGCCAGGCCTCCCTATTTCTCCGACTGCCAGGCCTCGCTATTTCTCCGACTGCCAGGCCTCGCTATTTCTCCGACTTCCAGGCCTCGCTATTTCTCCGACTGCCAGGCCTCGCTATTTCTCCGACTGCCAGGCCTCGCTATTTCTCCGACTGCCAGGCCTCGCTATTTCTCCGACTGCCAGGCCTCGCTATTTCTCCGACTGCCAGGCCTCGCTATTTCTCCGACTGCCAGGCCTCGCTATTTCTCCGACTGCCAGGCCTCGCTATTTCTCCGACTGCCAGGCCTCGCTATTTCTCCGACTGCCAGGCCTCCCTATTTCTCCGACTGCCAGGCCTCCCTATTTCTCCGACTGCCAGGCCTCGCTATTTCTCCGACTGCCAGGCCTCGCTATTTCTCCGACTTCCAGGCCTCGCTATTTCTCCGACTGCCAGGCCTCGCTATTTCTCCGACTGCCAGGCCTCGCTATTTCTCCGACTGCCAGGCCTCGCTATTTCTCCGACTGCCAGGCCTCGCTATTTCTCCGACTGCCAGGCCTCGCTATTTCTCCGACTGCCAGGCCTCGCTATTTCTCCGACTGCCAGGCCTCGCTATTTCTCCGACTGCCAGGCCTCGCTATTTCTCCGACTGCCAGGCCTCCCTATTTCTCCGACTGCCAGGCCTCCCTATTTCTCCGACTGCCAGGCCTCCCTATTTCTTCGACTGCCAGGCCTCGCTTTTTCTCCGACTGTCAGGCCTCGCTATTTCTCCGACTGCCAGGCCTCGCTATTTCTCCGACTGCCAGGCCTCGCTATTTCTCCGACTGCCAGGCCTCGCTATTTCTCCGACTGCCAGGCCTCGCTATTTCTCCGACTGCCAGGCCTCCCTATTTCTCCGACTGCCAGGCCTCCCTATTTCTCCGACTGCCAGGCCTCCCTATTTCTCCGACTGCCAGGCCTCCCTATTTCTTCGACTGCCAGGCCTCGCTATTTCTCCGACTGTCAGGCCTCGCTATTTCTCCGACTGCCAGGCCTCGCTATTTCTCCGACTGCCAGGCCTTGCTATTTCTCCGACTGCCAGGCCTCGCTATTTCTCCGACTGCCAGGCCTCACTCTATTTGATAATTCACGGCTTATGTAAGGGCCGAGGTAATTTTATGATTATTAAAATTTAATTAATTGAACTTACTTAACTGAACTGAGCCCATCGATTGTGTTCAGCATCCGTTCTTGGAGCTCTTCCTCCTGATTGCGCTTTTGTGATACAGTCCTAAATGAAGAGCAATCAGGCATTATTATAAGAATATATCGCATATATTTGTTCTCATCACCCCTGTAATACAGGGCTTTGAAAAAGTATTCATACCCTATGAACTTTTACACATTTTTTCATAGTACACTCACAAACTTAAATGTAATTTATTGGGATGTTATGTGATATACCAACACCAAGTAATAAGTATTTGTGAAGTGTAAGGGAAATGATAGATGGTTTTCTAAATATTTTAAAAGTATAAATCTGAAAATTGTGACATGCATTTGTATTCAGCCCCCTGAAAAAATACTTTGTCGCACCACCGTTTGCTGCAATTACTGTTGCAAGTCTTTTGTGTCAGTCTCTCCCAGCTTTGCACATCCAGAGGCTGAAATTTTTGCCCATTCTTCTTTGCAAAATTGCTCTCACTCAGTGAGATTGGATGGAGGCGTCTGTGATCAGCAATTTTCAAGTCTTGCCACAGATTCTCAATGGGATTCAGGTCTGGACTGTGACTGGGTCGCTCACACACAAATGCTTTGACGTAAATCATCCTTTGTAGCTCTGGGAGGATGATTAGGGTTGTTGTCCTGCTGGATGGTGAACCTACACCCCAGTCTCAAGTCTTTTGCACCCTATAACAGGTAATCCTTCAGGATTGGCATGTATGTAAGCTCCTTGCATCTTCCCATCAACACTGACCAGCTTCCCTGTCCCTGCAGAAGAAAAGTCTCCCGACAGCATGAAGCAGCCACCATCATGTGCGACTGTGAGGATTGTGTTTTCATGGTGATGGGCAATGTTCATTTTCCACCACACATTGCATTTTGCATTTAGCCCAAAAAGTTCTACTTTGCTCTTGTTTGACCTTCTTCCACTGCTTGCTGTGTCCTCTACATGGAAAACGGGTCTTCTTGCCAAATTTTCATAGAGGCCAAATTTGTGGAGTATATGACTAAGATTCCTTTCAAACTGTGTTCTTCTCTATGGGGATTTGGATGCATGGGCAGACGAGGCCATTGACTTGAATCGTGCAGACAGAGTCACCATGTGCAGTCTACTACTTATGGGTGTCTTCCTCCAGTAGGCATATAAGCACAAAAATGGTATACGACGGAGTACATGGTGACTCCATCTGCACAATTATAGTCAGTGGCCCAATAGTCGTGGCGAGGAGGGGTTCAGATATAAGCCCCGACAGGACCACTGAACGTGGAGAAGAATGCATTGTGAAAGGGTCCTAATAGTTGTCTTTTGGACAGATTCTCCCACCTGAGCTGTGGATCTCCAGCTCCTCCAGGGTGACCATGGAACTCTTGGCTGCTTCTCTAAGTAGTGCTCTCATTGCTTGGGATGTTAGTTTAGGTGGACGGCCATGTCTTGGTAGGTTTTCAGTTGTTCCATACTCCTATTTTTGGGTGATACTGTAGATTGAACATTGCTCCTTGAGATGCTCAGAGCTTAGGCTATTTTTCTATAACCTAACCCTGCTTTACTCTTGTCCACAGCTTTATTCCTGACTAGTGATGAGCGAGTACTAAAAAGCTCGGGTGCTCGAAGCTCGGGCCGAGCCTCCCAAGATACTCGTGTACTCGGCCCGAGCACCGAGCCCAATGTTATCCTATGGGAGACCCGAGTATTTTTGTGAAATGACCCCCCGGCAGCATGTAGAAACCCTAAAAATGTCACAAAAGTCTCAGAAGAGTGCTCAAATGACATGGCATCAGCATGGGGAAGACCCCTTGAAGCATTTATCACTCAAAAGTCACAGCTGTGAACAATTTTGTCCAAGTTTTACGCCATTTTTACGGACTCACCAGAAAACCTTCCAAAATGACACCAAAATGAATTTTCATGGCGGAAATGTTAAGGGCACATACCCAATAGTGAGATAGAGCTGGTGTATGTTACTTTTTGAGATTAATACATGAAAGATTTTACGTGAAAACCTTGTGTGGCACTCCGATGTCCAAAACGCACGTTTTGTGCTTTTTACTAGCGATGTCGGTCTTTTTTTTTTCATTCTATCTCCCGTCGGTCTGTCTCTCTCTGTCTTGTCTGTCCCCCTCTCACAGTCTGTCGGTCAGTTCCCCCCCTCTCTCTTACTTACCGTTCCCCGATCACTGCCGCGGCGCTGCACAGCTGTTCAAACTCCGGTGGCTTTTCCTCTTTTGAAAAAGCCGGCCGCTCATTAATCAATCTTGTATTCTCTGCTTTCCTGCTTTTCGGCGCCTATGATTGGTTGCAGTGAGACACGCTCCCACACTGAGTGACAGCTGTCTCACTGCACCCAATCACAGCAGCCGGTGTGTGTATACTGTGCAGTGAAATAAATAATTAAATAATTAAAAAAAACGGCGTGCGGTCCCCCCAATTTTAATACCAGCCAGATAAAGCCATACAGCTGAAGGCTGGTATTCTCAGGATGGGGAGCTCCACGTTATGGGGAGCCCCCCACCCTAACAATATCAGTCAGCAGCTGCCCAGAATTGCCGCATACATTATATGCGACAGTTCTGGGACTGTACCCGGCTCTTCCCGATTTACCCTAGTGCGTTGGCAAATCGGGGTAATAAGGAGTTAATGGCAGCCCATAGCTGCCACTAAATCCTAGATTAATCATGTCAGGCGTCTCCCCGAGATTCCTTCCATGATTAATCTGTAAATTGCAGTTAAAAAACACACACACCCGAAAAATCCTTTATTAGAAATAAAAAACACTAACAAAGTCCCTCATTACCAATTTATTAACCCCGACAAACCCTCCATGTCCGGCGTACTCCACAGTCCTCCAGCGTCGCGTCCAGCTCTGCTGCATGGAAGTGACAGGAGCTGCAGAATACACCGCCGCTCCGGTCACCTCCACGCAGCTAATGAGATGAGTATAGCGATCAGCTGAGCTGTCACTGAGGTTACCTGGATCCAGCGGTGGATCCAGCGGTGGCCGGGAGTTACCTGACTGACAGCAGCTGATCGCGCTATTCCCTTCATTAGCTGCGTGGAGGTGACCGGAGCGGCGGTGTCTTCTGCAGCTCCTGTCACTTCCATGCAGCAGAGCTGGACGCGACGCCGGAGTCCGTGGAGTACGCCGGACATGGAGGGTTTGTCGGGGTTAATAAATTGGTAATGAGGGACTTTGTTAGTGTTTTTTATTTCTAATAAAGGATTTTTCGGGTGTGTGTGTTTTTTAACTGTAATTTACAGATTAATCATGGAAGGAATCTCGGGGAGACGCCTGACATGATTAATCTAGGATTTAGTGGCAGCTATGGGCTGCCATTAACTCCTTATTACCCCGATTTGCCAACGCACTAGGGTAAATCGGGAAGAGCCGGGTACAGCCCCAGAACTGTCACATATAATGTATGCGGCAATTCTGGGCAGCTGCTGACTGATATTGTTAGGGTGGGGGGCTCACCATAACGTGGAGCTCCCCATCTTGAGAATACCAGCCTTCAGCTGTATGGCTTTATCTGGCTGGTATTAAAATTGGGGGGACCGCACGCCGTTTTTTTTAATTATTTATTTATTTATTTTACTGCACAGTATAGACCCGCCCACCGGCTGCTGTGATTGGGTGCAGTGTGACACCTGTCACTCAGCGTGGGGGCGTGTCTCACTGCAACCAATCATAGGCGCCTGTGGGCGTGGAAAGCAGGGAATATGAGATGTCTGTGTGCAGAGCACAGCGCGCCCGCCGGTATAAAGGCTCGGTCACGCTGTGCGGGCCGGCCAATCACTGCAATTCCACAACTAACAGGGCTGTGGCATTGCAGTGGTCTGCCGGCCAATCCCTGCATAAGGGCTGGCTCTCAAAAGAGCGCCAACATGCAGGGATGAAGACCACGAGTAAAGCACGAGTATTGCAAAATTACTCGGTACCCGCCGAGTAGCCCGAGTACAGTGATACTCGTGCGAGTACCGAGTAGTAACAAGCATACTCGCTCATCACTATTCCTGACCTGTCTGGTGTGTTCTTTGGTTTTCATTATGTTGTTTGGTCCATAATGTTCTCAAACCTCTGAGACCTTCAAAGAACAGCTATAGTTATACTGAGAATACAATACACACAGGAGGCCTCAATTTACTAATTAGGTGACTTCTGGAGGCAATGGGTCACTCAGGATTTTAATTATTAATCTGTTATAATATATAGACAACATAAACTATACTGTCATCAGGCCCTGTCCACAGGCTATTTACTTCATGCAGCATTTGCTTGGACCTGTCTCGCCCACAGCCATGACTCAGTCATGGGTACGGGATTGAAATAGACCAGGTGAGTGCTGCTAAGAGCGGTTCTACTATTCATATGTGAGGCCGTCTGGCACATTTTATAAAAATATTTTAGCGTAGGACTGCCCCAAAAAGATTTGCTGTGACGTGGCGGGGTAGGTCAAGAAATTGCAATTTGTTTGCCGAAAATCTCAAATTTATAATAAGTACAGTTGGAATTTTTAGTGCTGTAGTGCACATTTAGTGCTGGCTTTTTTGTTTTTTTTTTATACAGTTTATATTGTTTATGTATTATATGTCTATATATTGTCTATATGTTTGGCTGCAGCAAACATTACAGAGGCTCACACTGGTTGATAGATAAGTGTATGAGGATGCTCCAAATTTCACTCTACAGCACCTCTTCGTCAATACGTATGATATCTAATGATATCTACGTACGATACGTACTGTATTGTACAATATCAGATATTATTAGAATAGGACACGTCCCAGCAGATCCGAGGAGATGCAACATCAATGTCAGACAATTATTTTAATAAATGTGGTGCAGAATTCTGCTTCACATAGAAAATCTCCAAAATACAAAGGGTGAAATCCAGCAGCAGAAAAGAGATTTCATAAAAATCATAAAAACTTTATTCAGTCAGATTAAAAGTAAGACATATAAGCATCACCCCCAGCCCCATTCTTTCTCCTATTCTATGTCCAATAAGAAGAAAAATAAAACCCTTCCAAAAGCATCCTACCTTTCTGCATGAACCTGGCGGCCAAAGGTTTGCAGAGCAATATCCTACAAGAGCAAGCAAAGTATAAGAATGTTTTTGTCTGGATATATACAATTAATGAACAAAACAGCATCAATAAAATGATAAATACGTTTTCATTCATTGTCTCATGGTAAGCTGCAACCTACACCCATGTGGCAAGGACAGGACGTTGCTTCTGTTCGTGGACATTGAACTTTGTGGGTGGAAATCCCAAAAACACACTTTTCTCTGACATAGTAGCTGAGAAATTCAACACACACTAAGTGACTAAGATAATTTGTTTCCCTGCAGGGAATATTACTAGTGGTAGCAGGGACTGAAGGTGTTAAAGCCAAAACCCCTGGTCATCTAGGGTAAATTAACAATTTGATGTCAGGAACTACTTCTATGGAACAATACAAACCTGACAAGTGTTCAACTTATGGCTACTAGTGATGAGCAAGCATTACCATGTCCTGGTGCTCGGTACTCGTAACTAGTGTTGAGTGGCCACTTAAATGCTCGGGTGCTCGGTACTTGCAACTAGTGATGAGCGGGCACTACCATGCTTGAGTGCTCTGTACTCGTAACTAGTGATGAGCTCGTAACTAGGGAGGGATAATAGTTTGTGTCGCAACCTCTGGTGTGCGCTAAGGGGAGTACCGCCGCTGCCGATGTTGGGAGTACCCGGGGGAGATGAAGTGGGGCAGCCACATGACGTTTCCTTCCACGGGTAGGGGAGACCCCGGGACTCTGGATGGTGGTGTGCAGGGGAGCGCAGGGCTAGGTGGTAGCAGGGGGTGACCATGTACTCACTCAGACAGCGTTGGTGATGAAAAGCAGACTCTGACAACAAGGTAAACCAAGTCTCTGTGTGCCGCTGCTCTCTTGGGGTAGCTCGTCCGGGTAGCCGTCCTCTGCAGTACTGCCTGATGGTCTGTAGCCTACCTCCGTGCACAAATTGAAGTGTTCTTGTGGCCCGTTGGCATAAAGCTGTCCGGGCCCTGCTCCCTACTATTGGTAGAGGAGCTTTGCTCTCAAGGGCTCATGCTTGGGATTTCAGTGAGCTGCTTGGGTTGGAAAGCCCTATCCTTCTCATTGCGCTAGTGCCCCTGATCTCTGAGCCTCGTGGGGATAGTCCATAAAGTCACTATCCGCCGCAGGTTAATTGCCGGGTTGCCTGAAGCTACTCTCCAACCTAGGGTCCAGTACCCCGCCGTGCTTTGGGTCCCCGACCGGTTATTAGACTCAGATGCCTCCCGTCCTCCAAGACCTGGTCCAGGCACCTTGCCTCAATACCCTGCGACCGGGTCTCAGACTTCTCCGGTCCAGACCACCGTCTGCGACCCAACCTGTAACTCCCCGGGAGCTCCAACTCCCAGCTCCTCACCCTTTGGGAGCTACTACTCTTCTCTGCCTGTCAGCTCTGCTCTCCACTTCCTCCCTCACTGACTTCCCCCCTCCCACCAATCTGCCTAACCCCTAGGTGGGTGGCCCTATTCCAGCTCAGCAGCCCACTGGTGTGTCTGGCAGGGTGTGGTATGAGGTGTGGTTGGGATTTTGAATGCTGATGTAGGCAGTACTATAGGTTGGGAACCCAGAACCATGGGGGGGTTGAGTCCTGCACTAAGAATAAAGAGCGTGCAGTACCCTGTGACGACCTGACTATTCCAGGGGCGTCACATATGTATCAGACTGTAAAAGAAAATTTCCACAAAATGAGAATTATGGCAGAGAACCACTAACCCGTTTCGGCTTTCCATTTGTTACTGGTGTCACAGTGGTTGAGGGCTCGCTTGACTCGAGATGAGAGAAAGGTCTTGCTGCCCCCCATGATTCTAGATATCTGGTCATCCTGACCGAGGGTCGGACCTTCAGACCATCATTTACTCGAGTCCTAGAAATGTGGTGGTTCAGGATCTGGCGCTCCTTTGACTAGAAAAAAAAATATACAAAAAACGTATGTTTTATTGTGTCTGTTCAACAAATACACTGATAAAAAAATTATTTGTTTTTGTGTTGATATACTCACAGCCATAAGTTTTATGTTTTGCATGGGCAAAGCTATATTAAGGGGTTTTTATGATATTTTGTTCTATATACACAGACACGCAATATATACATACAATACAATACAATACTTTTACACACAAAAACAAATTATCTTTTTTAGGTGTCATATTTTTATTTTTCCATATTTTCTATTTGGGTAGGATTGTTTTTGGTGGGACCGGTGATAGCTTTCACTCGTACCATACATTTGACTCCATTTACGTTTTACAGGCTCTTTGTTTCCCAGCACATTGTTGGATGCAGAATGCGTTAACTGAGTAAAGGGACTAAGCTTCTTTACACAGGGAGGTCGTAACACACAGCTGTCTTTTTGAACTCCTCTGTGCTGTTTTATGGCCAACAGACCACATCAAAAGCTGGGTTAAACATTGATGTGGTCATGAAACAGCTGGGTAGAGCTGAGAATAAGGGATGATAAAAGTTGTACACATTTCTGTCTAAACAGATGTTGAGCATTTGGGCCATTGCGGGTCCAAACTGTGAATAATTCAGGAGCACACCGCCACTCTGCAAGCAGGAAACCAGAAGGCTGGAGAGCAGTGTGCTCCTGATTATAACATGGCAATAACTCTCTAAGCACTGAAGACTCAGTTCTTGTTGGAGTCACTCTTACAAGTATTTGGTAGTGAGTGAAGCAACTGAGGACAAGGTAGTTTGTTTGGCCTGCCACTTTATAGCTGATCTGCTGCTAGTCCGAGATGCTTAGGCCACGTGCACACATGTTTCTATTATAAGTTTCCTCTGATAGCGCCACTCTAGGTTTTGGCTTATAAATACAGAGGTAAAAAACACGTGGCCTTACACTAAATATTGGTAACATAGCCTAGGCCAAATCTAGCAGGTTATGCCTAAATTGTGACACGGGTTTCCTATCACCTGCTTGTAATCGGTGTGGCTGAAACACCTGGATAGATTTAGGTGGAGAGGTCGCATACATTTGGCTATAAAAACTGTACATGAAATGTTATACAATAATAAGACAAATAAGATCACACTCACTCTTGGATCAATGATAAGGTAGGTTTTAATGCTCATTTCTTTCAAATAGGGGTCTCGGAGTTCCCCATGTCCATCTTCCACACTGTAGGCTCCACTCAAGTGCCTTAATGTTGCTTCTGTGATGTGAACTCGGCTGAGTAGTGTGAAAATAGACACAAAACATCAAATATTCATACATTAAAAAAGTAAAAATCACTTAAAGGAGGGTTGTCACCTTATTTTATTCCCACTGCTCCTGAGTATTCAGTTTGTTTGTTTTTTTTATTTTGCCGGTGGGGACATGTCCTTGGACTAGTCACCTTGTTGCTGGCCACAAGAACGCGTGTTTCTCTGAAACACTGCAGAGGTTCAAAGAAGTGCATAATAGAGATGAGCGGACCCTTGGAAATTCGATTTTATCGGGCTTGGCTGAAATTTAGTTAAACGTTCAGTTCGGGAGCTGGACTTGACCTCAGACCCCATATAAGTCAATGTCAATAAGTCACCTGAGCGTCTGTCAAAAATATCTGTAAAATGGTAACAGTAAGGGCTGGGGGCTGTAAAAGGAAGCAAAATGGGGGCAATTGTTCTGCAAACAAATATGGATAGGGAATAAATGAAATAAAAAAAAAATTGTGGGCTCCCATCTATTTTTGATAACCAGAGCAGGTAAAGCAGACAACTGTGGGCTGCAACCCTTAACTGTCAGCTCTACCTTGTCTGGTTATCAAAAATAAAAGGGATCGCGTGCTGTTTTTTTAAATTGTTTAAATAAATACTTTTAAAAAACGGTGTGGTCTCTGCCCTATTTTTGATAACCAGACAAGGTAAAACAGACAGTATTATCAGGCTTGGAAGAAGTATGGATACTTTGCCCTTCTCAGCCTTTAAATAGCAGCCTGCAGCAGCCCCAGAAGCGGCACATTCATTAGATGCACCAATTATGCCGCTTTACTCAACTCTTCCTGATTGCTCTGCTGCAGTGGCAATTAATTCCTAGAAGTTCCAACGTAACCCAATGGAGCAATGTCCCACAACACCCATCAAATCCTATGGAGCTTTGTTCTAGGAACTTTCTCAGAATCAGGCTCCATAGGTCACTGCTGGTCAGAGGCAGCCTGGAATTTCTCAAGAGCGGTGACATCACCACTCAAGAGAAATTCCAGGTGTGTGGGGAAGTGTCTATGCAAATAAACTTTTTTTTTTTCCATTTGTCTGTTTTTTGATAATCATGGGCCTTCCTACCCTGATAATACCAGCCCCCAGCTGTTTGCTTTACCTTGGCTGGTTATCAAAAATAGGCAAATAGGGGGGACCCCAAGCATTTTTTTATTTATTTTTTTAAATACTAAAGAAGAAAAAAAAAGACAGCTCTGAGGTTTGTAGCCCGCAGGTGTCTGTCTTACCTGCGCTGGTTATCAAAAATAAAAGGATAAAAGGCTGTGGAAAGAAAGAGAGAGGTAGAAAAGGGCTTTTTTTCACCACGCCAATGATCACTGATGAATGTTGGATTAATGTAACTTTATTTTGCACAGGTCTACGCGTTTCTGGAGGCTCAGCTCCCTTCTTCAGGACCGACAGGCACAAGAAACATCAAATCAAATCTGAGATCATTGGCGCGGTGAAAAAAGCCCTTTTCTACCTCTCTCGGTTATCAAAAATAGACAGGAACCCCAGTTATCTTTTGCATGCAATAAAGCTTGTTGATTGGCTGCACTGCACAGCCTTTCAACAAACTTTATTAACATATGACCAGTACCTAAACACCAAACTTGGAAACTGACTTTTTTTTTTTTTTTTAAAAAAAAAGTCTGTGTTCGAGTCCGAGCCCCGGGTTCGGGTTTGCTCATCCCTCATGCACAGATGTTTGCAATGCAGGAGCCAGTCTTCATGCTGACGGTGGTTGGGGCAGAATAAATCATGTGACACGTTCCCTTTAATGTCATAATGCTTTTTTAAACAGAACCTAAGCTAAACTCCAACCTTCCCCATAATGTAAATCTTAGAATTCTTCTAAAGTTTGATAAACTGTAAGTATGGCTAACACCTCGTATATACAGTGCTCACACCTCATTAAAATTCAGTTCAAAGTGCTGACACTGGGATGTGCAGCCAGTGACGTCAATTAGATGGCGTCCTATGTAATCTAGCATTAGGTTATGGGTATCCCAAAGTGCAAGTTTAAAAGCATTAGTCTTACCCCGGTACGCCTGCAGATTCCATGCGATTGGCCAATGAAACGTCATGTGACCAAACGTCAAACTGCCATTTCCGCAGCCCAATGACCCCACAGAGAACGTTGCCGGAATGCACGCCGACCCGCATGTTGATATCCGCTCCCGTGGCTTCTCTCACCTTTCTATAGAAATATATTATATGCTAATGTCATTCTTATAATATCTGCATAGAGTAAAGTATAAACTTATGTCACCTTCAATGAACACCAGGAGGAATAATAGTTTGTAGCTATCTCAGGATTTTGAACTATGAAATGTTAAGAAATTAATAAACTGTGAGACCACCTTTGTAGAGTCATGCGGTGCGGCAGACACATGCGGGGGAGGTTCCTGTAGTCTGAGCCAAGTAATCGTAATAACCATAAAACACCAAATTGTGATAACAGTGATAACAGGTGGAAATTCAGTTATAAAATATAAATGAAATATTTAACTTGAAGAAATAAGGGGGTCATAGTGCTCAGTGGTTAGCACTAGATATACGGGGCTTGGTGCTCAGTGGTCCACATGAGATTTAGGGGTCTGGATGCTCAGTGATCACCACTAAATTTAAGGCATCTTGGTACTTAGTAGTCAGCACTAAATTTAAGGCGTCTTGGTACTTAGTAGTCAGCACTAAATATAGGGGGGCTTGGTGCTCACTGGTCAGCACTAGATATGGGGGGTCTTGGTACTCAGCACTAGATATAAGGGGTCTGGGTGCTCAGTGATCTGCACTGGATTTAGGGCATCAGTGCTCAGTGGCCAACACAAGATATAGGGGGTCTTGGTGCTTAGGACAGCGCTAGATATAGAGCATCTTGCTAGTCAGTGGTCAGCACTAGATAAAGGGGGTTTTGATGCTCAGTGGTCAGCACTAGATATAAGAGCTCTTTATACTCAGTGGTAAGTACTAGATAAAGGGGGTTTTGATGCTCAGTGGTCAGCACTAGATACAAGGGCTCTTTATACTCAGTGGTAAGCACTAGATGAAGGGGTTTTTGATGCTCAGTGGTCAGCACTAGATATAAGAGCTCTTTATACTCAGTGGTAAGCACTAGAAAAAGGGTGTTTTAATACTCAGTGGTCAGCACTACATATAGAGGGAATTGGTGCTCATAACCAGCACTACAGTAGATATAGGGGGTCTTGGTGCTTAGTGGTAAAGACTAGCTATAGAGGGTCTTTTTGCTCAATGAAAAGCACTAGATATAGGGGGTTGGAGTGTTTAGTGGTTGACATCATATATAGGGGTTTTGAGGCTTAGTGGTCAGCAGTATATATAGGGGGTCTGGGTGCTCAGTGGTCAACACTACATATAGGGGGTCTTGGTGCATAGTGTTCAGCACGATATATATAGGGAACCTTGATGCTTATTGGTCAGCACCAGATATAGGGAACTTGGTGCTCAGTGGCCAGCACTAGATTTTCGGGTCTTGGTGCTCACTGGTCACCACTAGCTATAGGGGTCTGGGGGCTTAGTTTTTTGGCACTAGATACAAAAAAGTCTCAAGTTTCAGATACATCCGGTTGATCATCACTGAGTTGTTATTGTTGCCGATGCTTGTGATATCTGTGTGAATAACAAGCAAGGGAGACATACATTACACAGTATCCGCTGAGATCAACAGTCTGCCAGTATTATGCAAAGATGAGGAGGATAATCCACAGAAAGAGACGCTCTGTGCAAATGTCCTGAGCTGCGGCTTATAGATACTTACTTTATTGCATCACACATATCCAGTCCCATTTTGACACAGTTCTTTGCATTGTTAGGTAGAGACACCGGTAGACCAGAGACGCAGTAATAGCAATCCCCTAAAATCTTAATCCTCATGCATTCATTTTCCTGGAGAAACAGCAAACATAGATGTGAAAACAATAAAATTGCAAACTTAAAGGGGTTATCTTATAAACAGGATACATCAGTTATACAGAGGATAGGTGATAAATGATCAGTGGTGTCTCACCGATCTCGTTACTGGGGATCCTAAAGTCCTAAGTGTTTATAGAAGCTATTGGAGTGATTGTCGCACACGCTCAATAATGCTTAATTCACAATGTGGACAAAAATTTTTGACTGAAGCTTGCACTAACCTCTGTAGAGCAAAGACCAGTACTTACGTAGAGGTGAGCAGTGGGTTTAGGACACAATACCTGAGGGTCTTTAGGATACCAGCCTTCAGAGACAATATGGCTAAAAAGACGCTCTGCACTTTAGTATACAATTCAATGGGAATGATCAAAAGATGCTTGGACGTCTTTTAGAGCGCCTTACCATTATTTTGGCTTAAAATAAAATAGCTAGTCTGTTCTTTTCATTATTAAAGAACTAAAAAAAAAATATATTACTGAAAATGACAGTAAAAATTATAAAGTATCAAAAAACATGGGAAAATCTTAAAAAAACTGCTGATGGAAAAAAAAAACCCTGAGTTGGAGCATATTTAATGCTATCCGGTACTGAAGGGGATAAGGTTCATTTCTATCCTCCAGTGATCTAACAGGTACTGTGGATGTAACCTCAGCTGAAGCCACTCCTTTCTGCTATAAATATCTGCTCCTCACTCCTCCCTATGCCGGCTATAGCTCATATCTATGCTGTCCACTTTGAAGGAGCCTGTCTCTGGAGAAGCTGAGGTGTCACAGCTGAGAAGTTTCTGTTGGAAAAGCTGTGGAGTGTTATTTGTTGTGTCTTTCCCCATCTGTTTATCTTTCCTTCCTCATGTTGTCTTATTGCACTTTCGAGACTAGCACCTACTGGCCATCACTAGTAGAGTTTAAGGCCAGCAATGGCCTAGGCACGTGATGGCGCACGGGTCGAAGGACACGTCTAGAGAAGTAAGGTAGTGCAGGGATCAGCTTCAGGTGAGTGTTAGCAGGTGACCCCACTACCCTCTCCCTAGTACCAGGGCCTTCTGTTATTGCTACCCTGATGTTCCCTATGTGTTGTGATGTTCATCAGGAGTCCTCTCGTAACTGGCGTGACACCTGCAGTCACATCATGACACTAAAGACAGCTTTACACGCTGCGATCTCGCTAGCAAGATCACTAGCGTGCGTACCCGCCCCCATCGTTTGTGCGTCATGGAAAAAACGCTGCCCATGGCGCACAAAATCACGCGGACCCGTCACACTACTTACCTGCCTAGCAACGTCGCTGTGACCGGCGAACCGCCTCCTTTCTAAGGGGGCGGTTCGTTCGGCGTCACAGCAACGTCACTAAGCTGCCACCCAATCGAAGCGGAGGGGCGGAGAAGAGCGGGACAAACATCCCGCCCACCTCCTTCCTTCATTACCGGTGGCAGCAGGTAAGGTGAGGTTTCCTCGTTCCTGCGGTGTCACACATAGTGATGTGTGCTGCCGCAGAAACGACGAACAACATCGTATTCACATCGATAATTGTGAATAGGGGAGCATGTCAACGATTAGCGATTTTGCACGTGTTTGCGACGATTTGTGATCGCACGTAGGTGTCACACGCAACGACATCACTAACGCGGCCGGATGTGCGTCACGAATTCGGTGACCCCAACGAGATCGCTTTAGCGATGTTGCAGCGTGTAAAGCGGCCTCTAGAGTATAAATATCAAAAATTCAGGAAAATAGGAATTGTGTTCAGCACAATATTTTGAGATAATGTGGTAGGTGATGTGTCCTCTTCATTTATGACAATTATCTACAGTGCTAAATACTTCTGCAGCAATAATACATTTTACCTTACTGGAGCCTAGACTGACTTACATATATACTGTACATACATATACAGTTAAGTCCAGAAATATTTGGACAGTGACACAAGTTTTGATATTTTAGCTGTTTACAAAAACATGTTGAGAAATACAATTATATATATAATATGGGCTGAAAGTGCACACTCCCAGCTGCAATATGAGAGTTTTCACATCCAAATCGGAGAAAGGGTTTAGGAATCATAGCTCTGTAATGCATAGCCTCCTCTTTTTCAAGGGACCAAAAGTAATTGGACAAGGGACTCTAAGGGCTGCAATTAACTCTGAAGGCGTCTCCCTCGTTAACCTGTAATCAATGAAGTAGTTAAAAGGTCTGGGGTTGTTTACAGGTGTGTGGTTTTGCATTTGGAAGCTGTTGCTGTGACCAGACAACATGCGGTCTAAGGAACTCTCAATTGAGGTGAAGCAGAACATCCTGGGGCTGAAAAAAAAAGAAAAAATCCATCAGAGAGATAGCAGACATGCTTGGAGTAGCAAAATCAACAGTCGGGTACATTCTGAGAAAAAAGGAATTGACTGGTGAGCTTGGGAACTCAAAAAGGCCTGGGCGTCCACGGATGACAACAGTGGTGGATGATCGCCGCATACTTTCTTTGGTGAAGAAGAACCCGTTCACAACATCAACTGAAGTCCAGAACACTCTCAGTGAAGTAGGTGTATCTGTCTCTAAGTCAACAGTAAAGAGAAGACTCCATGAAAGTAAATACAAAGGGTTCACATCTAGATGCAAACCATTCATCAATTCCAAAAATAGACAGGCCAGAGTTAAATTTGCTGAAAAACACCTCATGAAGCCAGCTCAGTTCTGGAAAAGTATTCTATGGACAGATGAGACCAAGATCAACCTGTACCAGAATGATGGGAAGAAAAAAGTTTGGAGAAGAAAGGGAACGGCACATGATCCAAGGCACACCACATCCTCTGTAAAACATGGTGGAGGCAACGTGATGGCATGGGCATGCATGGCTTTCAATGGCACTGGGTCACTTGTGTTTATTGATGACATAACAGCAGACAAGAGTAGCCGGATGAATTCTGAAGTGTACCGGGATATACTTTCAGCCCAGATTCAGCCAAATGCCGCAAAGTTGATCGGACGGCGCTTCATAGTACAGATGGACAATGACCCCAAGCATACAGCCAAAGCTACCCAGGAGTTCATGAGTGCAAAAAAGTGGAACATTCTGCAATGGCCAAGTCAATCACCAGATCTTAACCCAATTGAGCATGCATTTCACTTGCTCAAATCCAGACTTAAGACGGAAAGACCCACAAACAAGCAAGACCTGAAGGCTGCGGCTGTAAAGGCCTGGCAAAGCATTAAGAAGGAGGAAACCCAGCGTTTGGTGATGTCCATGGGTTCCAGACTTAAGGCAGTGATTGTCTCCAAAGGATTCGCAACAAAATATTGAAAATAAAAATTGTTTTTTGGGGTTTGGTTTATTTGTCCAATTACTTTTGACCTCCTAAAATATGGAGTGTTTGGAAAAAAATGTGTACAATTCCTACAATTTCTATCAGATATTTTTGTTCAAACCTTCAAATTAAACGTTACAATCTGCACTTGAATTCTGTTGTAGAGGTTTCATTTCAAATCCAATGTGGTGGCATGCAGAGCCCAACTCGCGAAAATTGTGTCACTGTCCAAATATTTCTGGACCTAACTGTATGCACACATTCTAAGTAAACATACCCAATCTTTTTCTTCTATAGAAAAAAAAAATTTCAACCCAAAAGCAGGTATCACATTTTTAATAAATGAACCTAACAAATATCTAACATTAACCACAAGCTATAAAATATTCCTCTTATTTACAACTTTTCTACTTTTTCAGAAGAAACTAAATCTACAACTTTTTATCCCACATCCTCCTGGTCATAGGATGCACCTGGGAAAGGGAAATGTCCGATCTGTATTGAGAAGGAGAAGCTGAGCAGAATGATATATAGTTTAATCGGAAATATTCAGTATAACTTGAATTTTATTAATTGAAATTAATGCCACTCCTGGTGCAATAATGTAAGCAGTTCTACTTTGTTTGATGGCTTGTGACTATCCATCTTCCTCTTGATTACATTCCAGAGGTTTTCAATGTGGTTCAAGTCTGAAGATTGGGCTGGCCATGACAGGGTTTTGATGTGGTGATCCTTCATCCACACATTGATTGACCTAGCTGTGTGGCATGGCGCATTGTCCTGTTGGAAAAAAAACAGTCCTCAGAGTTGGGGAACATTGCCTGAGCAGAAGGAAGCAACTGTTTTTCCAGAATAAACTTGTATGCAGCTTGATTCATACGTCCTTCACAAAGTTTAATCTGCCCAATTGGACCATACAAGACTGGAGTAAGGTAATATTCTCTGATGAGTCTAATTTTCAGCTTTGCCCAACACCTGGTTGTCAAATGGTTAGCCGGAGACCTGGAGAAGCATACAAGCCACAGTGTCTTGCACCCACTGTGAAATTTGGTGGAGGATTGGTGATGATCTGGGGATGCTTCAGCAAGGCTGGAATTGGGCAGATTAAACTTTGCGAAGGACATATGAATCAAGCCGCATACAAGTTATCCTGGAAAAACAGTTGCTTCCTTCTGCTGAGGCAATGTTCCCCAACTCTGAGGACTGTTTTTTACAGCAGGACCATGCCACACAACTAGGTCAATCAATGTGTGGATGAAGGATCACCACATCAAAACCCTGTCATGGCCAGCTCAATCTCCAGACCTGAACCTCATTGAAAACCTCTGGAATGTATTCAAGAGGAAGATGGATAATCACAAGCTATCAAACAAAGAACTGCTTGAATTTTTGTGCCAGGAGTGGCATAAGGTCACCCAAAAGTTGTGTTAAAACCAGGGGGGAAGCAGCCAAGACACATGAAAGCTGTGATTAAAAATCATGGTTATTCCACAAAATATTGATTTCTGAACTGTTCCTGAGTTAAAACATTAATATTGATGTTTCTAAATGATTATGACCTTGTTTTCTTTGCATTATTAGAGGTCTGAAAGCAATGCATTTTTTGTTATTTTGACCATTTCTCATTTTCAGAAAAAAAATACAAAATTTATTGCTTGGAAATTCGGAGACATGTCAGTAGTTTATAGAATAAAAGAACAATTTACATTTTACTCAAAAATATAAAAGAAAAAAATCAGAAAAACTGACAATTTTGCAGTGGTCTCTTAATTTTTGCCAGAGCTGTATCTGATCAGCTCCTCCTGCTCTTTTAAGTGTGCCCATTGTGGCCCACTGTATTTATTAGGGGAGCCCTCCTCCACCATTGACAGACACTGAGTATATGGAGGTAGGAGACTTGGGAGCAGTTTTATGTGAATTCATCAGATTCCAGGCGTCCACTGCCGTCTGGCTGAAATGCTGCTGACCAGACAGCACAATTGGCTTTGGTTGGACAAACTATTTAAGATAAAAAGTTGGACTTTTATATGTAAAACAACCAGAGCTTTAACTTTTTAACTTTCTCTTTACTGTGAAATGCATCCTCACCTTCGCTATCTGGTCAAACTTTCCAAACAGCTCATTCAGCATGACAACAAGTTCCTTCGGGGAACAGTCACTGGCAAGTCGTGTGAAGCCCACAATATCCGCATACAGAATACTGAAAGGGAGGAAAGGAGCAATGAATAAAACAAGAAAATTAGTCAATCAACCGTGTAGTCGTTTGTATTTTATAATGTAAGAACCGTTGAGTATAAAGAGTTTTTGCGGTTACACTTACCTGACGTTTTGGTGCCGCTTTACATATAAGCTATGGAAGTTTTTGTCGGGTTGGCGAATGTCGTTGGTTTCCTTTAGTCTGTCCTGAATTGCCAACTTCATCTCCATTGATATATAGACAGGCAGGACGGACAACAGAAGGCTCTCCTGGGAAGGGGGCCAGGTATGGGAGTTACATTGAGTAATACTCAATTGATATGAAATACTGAGAGAGAATGGTGAAAGGAGTGAAAGAGGAAAAGGTAGCGAGGAATAGAAAGAAGAATGGGAAAGTGTTAGAGAAGGATAGGATAGAGTCATTTCTACAGCGCATGTCCATATGTAGACTGTATCAGGATGACAATATGTATACTTACTGTGTTCAATCTATTAAACTGCTCATAAATTAGTATCAATAGAGCTTATTGACTACAATATCTGTATGGGACTTCCCAATTGTTGTGAAAACGAAGATCTCTTAAGTTGTATTTCTCTGGGAGAGGCCAATGTCATATATCTCCAACTAATCTCCGTCTCCTTGGATTGTGCAGGTTTATGGAGAGGTCATCGAAAATAGAGGTCATCGAAAACAGCTAGATTATGTGTATGGTAATTCACAGTCCTATCATCAGTAAGAACAAGACTGGAGTACAAGCCACGTGGCCAAATATCAAAGTATGGGGAGGCCACACAGCCACATGGATGTGAACATTGTCGGGTTGCCACAATGTTCACAAACAAGACTTGTTTGTTGGGGTTGGGTAAGCTTGCAGGTTACATTAGGTTGCAATGAAGCATGGTCCTATTACGTATAATCTCTGACTGTCACAAGGAGGTTTTTACAGACATCGCCAACTGTCATGGCGGCGTCAGAATCTGTGGAGACTAGAGATTCTGGCACTTTGCCTGTTAACTTCTGTGATGTGTGTGATCAGCGCAGGCAGACTCTGGCATTGCTTCACACACTTGTAGTTCATAAGCAGGCAAGCAAGAGTTAATCTATGCTGGGCTGCTTGTTAGTCTTCTTTGATTACATGCTGTGGGGGAGCCAGTCACATTTGTTCCACTAAATCATTCAAAATAGAAGGAAACTCCTCCACTCCTATATATGCTGGCTGGGCGATTCCATTAATGCCAGCTATAGCTTCTCTGGTCTGGTGAGATGTTGTGATCCAGACTGGTGCCTGTAGTAATTCATTGCTGTGAGCAGTTGTGGTGTTAACCCTTGTTATCCTTTTGTTGCTGCCTTACTTCTCTTGTTTTTCTCCTTAGTTTCTCACTGTTTACTCCTATGAGTTTGCAGTGTGTCTGAGTTTTGGTTTTCCCTGTCTGCCTTTATCTGTGTTTCCATCACACTCCTGCCCCTTATTGATTAGTTCTGGTCAGGAGTTAAGCAAGGCACCGGACTCCAGCATCTCCATTATCAGTGGTAATCCGGAGGTTAGAGATAGCTAAGGTTCGCTAGCATGAACAACAGTATAGGAGCCCCCTCTCTCTCAGTATCCTGCAGTCACATTGTGATACTGGCAGTGCGATGTGGCACCATGTAGTCCCAATCTAATCTTGCAGCTTCAGAAGTGAAAAAAAAAAGTTGTAGATGAAAGTGTAGAAGAGCAGAAAAGTAACTTAGCCAATCAGATTAAAAGGAATCTGTTAAATATTTTTACTACTCCATTTGAGAGCAGCAGAATATAGGGGCAGAGATCCTGATTCCAGCGATGTGTCACATATAGGGCTGCTTGCTGCAGTTTTGATTAAAATATAATAATCAAAATTTCCGTATAAATATCACCATTAAATTTCAATAAATATCAAAAATACCTTCAGATAAAAAATTTGTTAGAATTAAATAAAGGGAATGATGGTGCAAATATCATTAAAATTATTATTTTTATTCAACAATTAAAATAAATATTTTACAAATCCATATAAATATTAGCACCCCCTGAGGAAAGGATCGCTGAAACACGTGTCGGGGCTTTGCGGTACACTTTGGAGCTTTTACAGATCACTTAAGGTATCATTTTCCTTGCAATTTAAATAATTGTTAAAATATTATTACATAGGATCATTATACCACAACCTTATTTATATATGACATAGGATTTAGATACAATTTTGCACTGTGCACTTTGTCATATATTAGGGATTGACTTTTTAAGTGATCTTGGCATTATGCACTTTATTTTCCTAGTAAAACCGCTGCTATAATTTATGGGACATTTTTTCCTGCCTAATATTTATATGGATTTGTAAAATATTTATTTTAATTGTTGAATAAAAATAATAATTTTAATGATATTTGCACCATCATTCCCTTTATTTATTTAATTCTAACGAATTTTTTATCTGAAGGTATTTTTGATATTTATTAGTTTTGATTAAAACAGTTTTGCCTGCTACAGCTCTATCAGTTCTCTGAATGCTGAGTCCTGTATAACCACCAACCGTACCATTGATTAGCAGCTTTCTGTGCACGCTGTGCATAGGCAGAAATCTGCCAATCCGTTTTGGGGTGGGACAATGCAGAGCTCATTAATATGGAGGATTAAATGGCAGCAAGTTTAATTACAGTAAGAAGCCCAGTAACATCGCTGGGATCAAGGTCTCTTTCTCTACGTTTTGCTGCTATCAGACTACCGGACATATCAAAAACCTGATGACAGATTCCCATTGTATATTGAACATGAAAGCTTTTTGGCTATAAGTAGATGGTTTATCCAAGTTTTCTCCCAATCCTCTTATGCATTATCCATAGCTGGGTCTTCAAAATTAACAAAAAAACATAAAAGTGCTGAGCTGAGTGCTTCTTGCCACCCTTCACTGCAAAATTATATATCATTATATAAAGAGGAAGAGCATAAACAAAGGCAAATGCATAAAATGATACATGGTCCCATACCTGCAGGAGCATTTTCCATCATGAATAACTGTTTTTTTTTGGCAGCTATACAGAGTTTATCATTAATTCAAAAGGGGTAAAGTATTTCCTACTTTGCAATGAATTCTTTCAGGTCACATTGTAGCAGTTTGTTCCAAGGTTTATTGTACCTTGAAGAAACTTTGGCAAAAGTTGAGCAAGAAGTGGTACTAGCAGAACCATTTTGAGTAACTGTTTCTTCATTGTAAGATGACCACCGGACACATCATAGATGGGAGATATGTATCACAGAGGTGGATATACTCAGTGATGTAAACCTGGAAGCAAGCTCCAGTACATATAGTACTGAGAGGATTAATAGGGCTGACAAAGGCCAGGTTAACGAGCAGTCAGAGAGAGATGTGGGACTGGCTGCTCACATAACCCCATACTGGGGAGTGTTATGGAGGACATGGGAAAGTCCAGGTGAATTCATTAGCTGTCTGTGTATGGAGGTAAAAAGTCCTCCCGTGTGAAATCTCCATGTGAGCCATATCCCATATGAATGGCTGGACTGTGAGATGTACACTGGCACTGTATGTCTTTTGTCTATTGACCTATGCCTGTTCACGAACACAATACAGATTTGATTCTGAAATGTGCAAATTACTTAACTTGTTTTTATTGAACATACACTGTGTGCAGAATTATTAGGCAAATGAGTATTTTGATCACATGATACTTTTTATACATGTTGTCCTATTCCAAGCTGTATAGGCTCGAGAGCCAACTACCAATTAAGTAAATCAGGTGATGTGCCTCTCTGTAATGAGGAGGGGTGCGGTGTAATGACATCAACACCCTATATAAGGTGTGCTTAATTATTAGGCAACTTCCTTTCCTTTGGCAAAATGGGTCAGAAGAGAGATATGACGGGCTCTGAAAAGTCCAAAGTTGTGAGATGTCTTGCAGAGGGATGCAGCAGTCTTGAAATTGCCAAACTTTTGAAGCGTGATCACCGAACAATCAAGCGTTTCCTGGCAAATAGCCAACAGGGTCGCAAGAAGTGTGTTGGGCAAAAAAGGCGCAAAAAAACTGCCCATGAATTGAGGAAAATCAAGCGGGAAGCTTCCAAAATTCCATTTGCCACCAGTTTGGCCATATTTCAGAGCTGCAACGTCACTGGAGTATCAAAAAGCACAAGGTGTGCCATACTCAAGGACATGGCCAAGGTAAGGAAGGCTGAAAAACCACCAGCTTTGAACAAGAAACATAAGATAAAACGTCAAGACTGGGACAAGAAATATCTTAAGACTGATTTTTCAAAGGTTTTATGGACTGATGAAATGAGAGTGATTCTTGATGGGCCAGATGGATGGGCCAGAGGCTGGATCAGTAAAGGGCAGAGAGCTCCACTCCGACTCAGACGCCAGCAAGGTTGGAGGTGGGAAACTGGTATGGGCTGGTATCAGCAAAGATCAACTTGTGGGACCTTTTCAGGTTGAGGATGGAGTGAAGCTCAACTCCCAGGCCTACTGCCAGTTTCTGGAAGACAACTTCTTCAAGCAGTCGTACAGGAAGAAGTCGGTATCGTTCAAGAAAAACATGATTTTCATGCAGGACAATGCTCCATCACATGCATCTAACTACTCCACAGCGTGGCTGGCCAGTAAAGGTCTAGATGAAAAATGAAGATGATATGAAGATGAAAAAATAATGACATGGCCCCCTTGTTCACCTGATTTGAACCCCATAGAGAACCTGTGGTCCCTCATAAAATGTGAGATCTACAGGGAGGGAAAACAGTACACCTCTGGGAGCAGTGTCTGGAGGCTGTGGTGGCTGCTGCACGCAATGTTGATCGTAAACAGATCAAGCAACTGACAGAATCTATGGATGGTCGGCTGCTGAGTGTCATCATAAAGAAAGGTGGCTATATTGATCACTAATTTTTTGGGGTTTTGTTTCTGCATGTCAGAAATGTTTATTTCTAAATTTTGTGCAGTTATATTGGTTTACCTGGGGAAAATAAACAAGTGAGATGGGAATATATTTGGTTTTTATTAAGTTGCCTAATAATTCTGCACAGTAATAGTTACCTGCACAAACAGATATCCTCCTAAGATAGTCAAATCTAAAAAAAAAACACTCCAACTTCCAAAAATATTAAGCTTTGATATTTATGAGTCTTTTGGGGAACATAATTGTTGATCAATAATAAAAAAAATCCTCTAAAACACAACTTGCCTAATAATTCTGCACACGGTGTATTTGAATAATTTTAGTATGAGATATTTAGTGACTTCTCACCTGTTGCCTCTTTTGCATTTCCAGTTTCATCTTTACCCGAATGCATTTTGCTGTGTAATTGTACAGGTCCCTGGAGGCGTCCTGCATGTGGTATTTGTGAAATGCTCCTATAAGATTCCCACAGAGGAATATAATGGCATTTGCAATAAGCTGGAAAATACAAAAATGTCATCAGTTACTAAACAACAACAACAACAAAATAATAAGTACAAAACAAATACATTAAAATCTGTAATGTAGAATTAAAGAGCAATTAGCTCCAGTCTTTGTGGATCAAATAAACAAAATTTGTCTAAGTAATCACTGGAATCAGAGTTTCTGCCCCTTCACCATGCAATTGTGACGCCCTGGCCGGGCCAGGTAGTCACAAATAGGGCCCCACACAACACCCTTCCCTCACAGGTGACATCAGCCAAACCCTTAAAACCCTAGTCACCCCCTAAGGGCTTGATAGACACACCAGGGGGCGGACCCAGGCAGTTGGAAGACACCCACCTAGGAGTTTTAGACAGTCCAGGGCGGGGAAAGCAACAGTTCAGTCAGAGACTGGAGTTATAGAGTTCAAGGATAGTGGAGGTCAGGCCTGTGTCTCAGGCCTGAAGTAGAACTGACAGGTACC
This sequence comes from Anomaloglossus baeobatrachus, assembly GCF_048569485.1. Taxonomy (NCBI): domain Eukaryota; kingdom Metazoa; phylum Chordata; class Amphibia; order Anura; family Aromobatidae; genus Anomaloglossus; species Anomaloglossus baeobatrachus. The sequence goes on from NC_134362.1 coordinate 157,521,034, forward strand.
AGGGTAGGAGCCCTGGTGCCTTTGGCCAGGAGGCAGACGGCGGTCTACGTCTGCAGGAGCCGGGAAGACGGCTCGGTGAAACAGAGTTGGACCGGGACAGGGTAGTGGCCCGCCGGTACCGACCCGAGGAACCGACTTGGAAACCGGAGCACACAGGGGGGTACTCAGACCCTGAAGCTAGGTCCAGAAGAGACTGGAACTGGTTAATTAACTGATTGCGGCCAGGACTAGAGGTCCTGTCCCACCCAAAGTCCCGATTGAAGGCAACAGCCCACCGAGGGGGATAACAGGCTACTGCCACGGCTCAGAGATCCCACGGGCCAGCGTCTGCGGGCAAGGGCTCCTTAGGCCACATCCAGCCGGGAGTGGACTCCTGAAGTTGCAAGCACAGGCAGTCCACCGTTCTAAAACAGGTGCAGGAGAAAGACAGAGACCACAAGCCGGTTGGGGGAACCAGGACGCAGCCGGCTGCGGGCACCAACCACCATCACCTTGGTTTACCAGAGACTCGTGTGTTTTCTTAATAGTGAGTACACCAGCACCCTGCGGTCGCCCATCTTCCTGCACCACCAAACCCCAACGGGTCCCGGGGCCACCATCCCTGCCCATGGAGGGGTTAACAACTTGCTGCATAACCTCTCCCCCCGGGTGCTCCGTAACTGCAGCGGTGGTGTCCAATATCACCACATACCGTGGGTGGCATCACGAACCTAGTACGGCCCAGCCCGTACATATACGTCCATCAAATCCCCCTTTTTCATTCGGAGTGTCCGCGGGATCCCCCGGGTCTGGAGACCCTCGAGCCACCCACCGGAAGGTCCAGACCTGAGCAGCGTCAGGCTGCTGGCACGGGAGCGGCACACAATTCTCAGCAAAAACCTGCTTATAGATTCCTTTTAAAGTAGCACTGCAGCATTTAGCTTTTTTGAAGGTTATAGGTTGCCTTTAAAAGAACATCTTTGTCATGGTATACCATGGTTTTCTCACTGTACTCCTCGCTCCGCCCCCTACCCATAGAGTATACTAGGCTCATAAGTGGGAAAAGGAAGAAGGACTCTGTGATAAGGTATAATACAGTTCTTATATTCACCTTTAATATTGATTTATGTAAAGTAACCATAGCCGAGCCATATCTAAATATCTTAAAATTATACTAATATAGGAGGAAAAACCCCCAACGTTTTTTTATTTTATTTTTATTGCCAGACTGCTATGGAGCAATGATAACTCCTGCTGCTTAAAGGGGTGGTTCACCCATTTTTTTTTTATTTTCTCTATGAGTATGTAACTTACCATTATAGGCGTTTTCTGCATTGGCTTCTATTTGCACTTCTGGCACTGAGCGGCGCTATCCTGCACGCTTAGTGCCGGTCACATGACCCCCTGGTGCTGTGGCCGCTAGTATCCTCTTACATCCCATCAAGTTCCGGGCTCTCAAACTTGACGGTTACGTCAGAGGATGCTGGCGCCACTCACAGTGATTGACAGGGCTGTGGGCAGTGACTACCGCACGTCACAGCCCAGCATCGAGGGGAGGATCTGGAGGGTGCCAGTGTGGAGCGGTGAAGACAGCTTAGCGTCCGGCAGATGGTGAGGCACGGGGCGCCAGTGTGGAGTACGGGGGGGGTTCTTCAGCTGAAATCCCCCCTGTCACGTAAGTACTGATCTCACTCTCCACCCGCCCGCTCTGCTGCGATGTCAGGAGAATGGGCGGTGTCGGCCGGTGTGATCATGTGATCCTCCCGCCAGCACTAAGGCTATGTGCGCACTAGAGATGTGAAGTTTCTCGAGAAAATCTTCTCGAGAAACTTCTGGGAGTGAAAGATTTGATGACCTCCGGAAAAAATACGCGGCAAAAGCGCATGCGGATTTGCCGCGGATTAGCCGCGGATTTACCGCGGATTTGCCGCGATTTTTCCGGGGGTGGTTCCCTGCGGATTTTTGCAGTCAGTACTGCAGAAATCCGCGGGATACCTGCGGATTTAATGGACATGTTCATTTTCTCAAGAAACTTTCTCGAGTAACTTTTCTCAAGAAACTTTCTTGAGAAAAATCCGCACCAGTGCGCACAGCTTTTTTTTTTTCTCATAGAATTTCATGGGAAATGTCTGCACAAAGATTGCAGACATTTCTCAAGAAATTTCCGCGGCAAATCCGCGGGTATTTTGCTCTAGTGCGCACATAGCCTAAAGGACGCAGCAAGACACTGACAAGCTGGTGACATGCAGCACCGCATGTGTCAGAGCAGAGCATGTCACTGCTCTGCTCTGTCACTTGTCCTGCTGCATGGGACCAACTGTCTGCACTCTGTCACCTGCACCACAAGTCACAGAGTGGAGCAAGTTGGTGACAGAGCCCCTCTCTCCCCCTCTCTTCTCTCCCCCCACTCTTCTCTCCCCCCACTCTCTTCTCCCACCCCTCCCCTCTTCTCTCCCACCTCTTTTCTCCCCCTCCCATCTTCCCCATCTCTTTTCCCTCTCTCTTTTCCCTCCCTCTTTTCCCTCCCTCTCTCTTTTCCCTCCCTCTCTCTTTTCCCTCCGTCTCTCTTTTCCCTCCGTCTCTCTTTTCCCTCCCTCTCTCTCTCTTTTCCCTCCCTCTTTCTCTCCTGGCATGGTCAGTACAGAAATCTCTTGATCATGGAGAGGTGAGAGGGAGTAATTAACATGGAGTCCCTAATGTGTCTGTGTATTTATTTCTAATAAAGTATTTTTCTCTGTGTGATGTCTTTTTTTTTTTAACCCTTTATTGGAGATTCTTAATGGCCAGGTCAAATTTGGCCTGACATTAAGAATCTTGGGCTTTATACCAGCTGGTAAAACATAGCTGGTATTAACCCCTTATTACCCAGCGTGCCACCTGCCACCAGGTCCACTGTCAGAGTTGGATACAGCGCTAGAAGATGGCGCTTCTATGAAAGCGCCATTTTCTGGGGCGGCTGTGGACTGCTATTCACAGCGGGGGGCCCAGAAAGCTTGGGCCACCCTGCGCTGCGGATTCCAATCCCCAGCTGCCTAGTTGTACCTGGCTAAACACAAAAAATGAGCGAAGCCCACGTTATTTATTTTTTTTAATTATTTCATAAAATTCATTAAATAATTAAAAAAAAAGGGCTTCCCTATATTATTGGTTTCCAGCCGGGTACAAATAGGCAGCTGGGGGTTTGGGGCAGTCCGTACCTGCCTGCTGTACCTGGCTAGCGTACAAAAAATATGGCGAAGCCCACGTCATTTTTTAAAAAAGTTTTTTAGGCAATAACGTTTATAAAAAATAAAAAAAAAGGCTTCCTGGATTTTCCATTATCAGTGAAGGTAACACCAAGCAGCGGGGGTTAGCAGCCAGTAGCTGCTTGGGTTACCCTTAGCAATAGAAAATGCAGCGGGAGCCCACACTTTTTTTTACCCCTAACCCTAGGGTTAGGGTTATGTGATTGGTTTTTTTTTTTTTTTTATTTTTAATGAATTTTTTAAAAAAAAATCGACATGGACTTCGTCCATCGAGCACCAGAGCATTTTACTGCTCATTCATCCCTACTCCTGACCACAGCGCCAGCAGAACAAGTAATCAGATGACTCCAGTGTCGGCCGATTACTTGTTCTGTGTCCCCCTGCATCCATCACAGCGTGTGCGGGCTGTGAGGTCACCTGAGTTCAGTCCAGCACTGAAGTCAGCTGAACTCAGCTGAACTCCAGCCCGCACACGCTGTGATGGATGGGACAGAGGGGGACACAGAACAAGTAAGGCCTAAGCCACATGGCGAGAAAAACGGTGCGAGTGGAGTGCGATAAAATATCGCATTCCATTTGGACCAATATTAGCTTGTGTATCAGCGCACATGAGCAATTATTTTCTCAGCCCTAATGGGACAGAGAAAACAATCGCAGGATGCTGCAACTGTAATGCGAGACTCTTTCTCTTTTACCCATTCAAGTTTATGGGGTGAGAGAAAAATCGCACTGCACTTGCGGTACATAGGTGTACCGCGAGTGCAGAGCGAGAATCGCAATAGCAGACTATGGAGGAGAGAGGGAGAGAAATCCCTCCCACCCCTCCTCAGTGCCGGCCCGCCCCTCTTGAGTGAAGGACCGCCCCCCGCAGCTAAGGTCTGCTCGCACAACCGGACCTCAGTCGCAGGGATACTAGCATGACACTCAGCTCTGCTGTACTGAGCGTGAGCCGAGTATCATGCGAGGGGATAGCAGTAATCCCAGTGTGGCCCTAGCCTAATCGGCCGACACTGGAGTCAGCTGATCTGAACTCAGCTGAACTCCTGTACACACAGCCCGCACACGGTCACAGGCAGTGACTGCTGTTAAGGCTACATTCACATGACCGTTCCATTTTTGTGGGCCGCAAAAAAACGGTCCTTTTTTTTCACGGATGCATCAGTGTGCCTTCCGGTTTTTTTTGCGGACTGCAAAAACGGAAGCAGCAAGAAAGATAAATAGAGAAGTAGATATAGAGATGGATAGATAGATAGAGAGACAGAGCGATAGAGGGATGAATGAATGAATGAATGAATGAATAGAGGGATAGATAGATAGATAGATAGATAGATAGATAGATAGATAGATAGATAGATAGATAGATGAGAAAGACATATATAATGTCCTACCCCCCTGCATATTCTAAGCTGGCACCCTTTTGTGACTTTCATGTGGCACTAAGGTGCTTAGCCTTATATTTAGCCAAAAAATAAATAATAAAAAAAATAACATGCGGTCCCCCCTATCTTTTGTAGCCAGCTAGGGTAAAGCAGACGGCTGCAGCCTGCAAACCACAGCTGGCAGCTTCACCTTGGCTGGTAATCCAAAACTGAGGGCACCCCATGCTGTTATTTTAAAGTAAATAAATAATTTAAAACAAAAAACATGGGGTCCCCCCCAAATTGGATCAGCAGCCAATGTAAAGCGGACAGCTGTGGTCTGGAATTCTCAGACTAGGGAGGTCCACTGCTATTGGACACTACCCAGCCTAAAAATAGCAGGCTAAAGCCACCCAAGAAGTGGCGCATCCATTAGATGCGCCAATCCTGCTGCTTCGCCCCAGCTCATCCCGTGGCCCTGGTGCGGTGGCAAACGGGGTAATATATGGGGTTAATACCAGATGTGTAATGTCACCTGGCATCAAGCCCTGGGGTTAGTGATGTCAGGCGTCTATCACATACCCAACATCATGAACCCAGTCAGTAAAAAAAAAAAAAAAAAAAAAAAAAAAAATAGACAACAAACACATTTTTATTTGAAAAAACACTCCCCCAACACATTCCCTCTTTCACTAATTTATTAGAAAGAAAAACAAATCCAGGTTTAGTGTAATCCAAGGGGGTCCCACGACGATCCATACCATAGTCCCTGTCCCAATCAATGAAGAACAGAATGTTCCCCATTGGCTGGGAGAGCCATGCAGTGACCTGAGCTAACATCAATAAGTCAGCCCAGGTCACTGCAGGGCATGACGAGTGGTGCTGTCAGGAGGTTAGCGAGGTACATTTCCTGCGGTGATCGCTGAACTCCTGACAGCAGCGCTGTCACTGAATTCAATGACCGTCGACTTCACAAACCAAGTATCGCGAGCTGCCCGTGACGTCACCACTAGTCACAGTCTCGGGTCGACAGCGAGAGGTGATGTGACAAGCGGCGGGCATAGAAGGCAGTGACAAGCACTGACGTCAGGAGTGAAGGACTTCATCACCGCAGTAATAAACTTACTAAGCTCCTGACGGTAGCGCTTGTCATCTCCGCGGCTGCTGACACTGAAGTGCGGGCAGCTGCTGACACTGCTGTGTGGGCAGCCGCGGGGCTGGGGCTGGAGCGGGACACAGACTGCACGGGCACCCGACGGAAGTCACACGGAAGTGCTTCCATGTGGCTTCCGGGAAGTTTGCGGACCCATTGACTTGTATTGAGTCACGGTCCGTTATTACGGAGCAGAATAGGACATGTTCCATAATAACGGAGCGGACATACGGCATCCGATGTGTTTTTTTGTAGGATCGGATGCACATGGAAGTGCTACCATGTGCCATCCAATCCTACACAAAAGATATTGAAAAGATGGTCCTGTCTGTGGGTCCACAAAAAAACAGTAAATGACCAGGACAAACGGAAAGGTCATGTGAATGAACCCACCTGCAGCCATTGCAGCGTGTGCGGGCTGTGAGATCAGGAGTCAGTTGACTCCAGTGATGGCCGATAAATTCTGTGTCCCGCTGCAGAAGGATCTGGTAAAATAACAGTTGCATGCGTTGCACATTTAATCCACAGGATCCGGTTATATGCGGTTTGCGTTTTTTTGCCTACAGACAAAAAAACACTGATGTGAAAGTAGCCTGCAAAATGCATGCCACACGAATGATACGGACGACACACAGACTAGGCAAGAGGGAAAAAAAAAGGCAATCTCATGACCCATTTTTTTTTCCCAATTATTTTTTTCACATGTTGCGCCGGCTAATAATCATAATTAATGTATACACACACACACTATGAACTATATGAGAACAAGCAGAAGATAGAAGCTTCCCCTGGTTGTGCAGAGATGGGAGCTTCGGCTGTCTGTGTGATTGCGCTCAGTGCATCCACACTGGAAAGAGACAGGGAGGAGACTTTGGGTGGTGAGGAGAGCTGAGTGGGTGTGTTAGATACAGTGGGTGTGTTAGATACAGCCCTAGAGCCACAAAGAATTATGGGAGTTGTAGGAACTGAACCCAGGAAGTCAGAAGAGAGATTAACCCCATCAGAGCTGGAGCCAGCAATGAGGATGTGCTGCTAGAACACAATAAAAGGTAATATTGCTGAAAAAACATAATAGATGTGTGGAGAGGCACATATTAGCAAGATTTATCAGAAAAAAAAAAAAACAGTTTTTGTAACTGGACAACTTCTTTAAACAAACATAGCAGATTGGACCTTGACAAGGTAGACATCCCTGAAGTCTATGTTTTAACCCTTGCAGCATGCTGGCCTTAGCTTACATAGAAAAACCTACTGGCAAATTGTCTTTAAATCGTCAGACTGAAGAGTTTTCTTTCCTTTCAGAAGAAAGCTAATTTGCACATTGTTTTGTTTTATTTGTTCTGGGGTTTTTTCTCCAAATGGAGCATTGTCAATTAGATTCTACTCATCTAGTCTCCTTAAGTCTTTCCTAAAATAGTATTTTTCTTTACAGTCACTTCAAAGCCCTGTCAAGTCAAGGACACAGCTTGTTTAATAATCACAACTTCAATTAATATTTTGTGAATGATCCTGGTATGCGATAATTAAAAGTTAAAGTGCTGACTCTGGTCTTATCACCTCATTTGCAAAATACATACATAAATCACTTCAAAGCAGCACTATAAAACTCTGCGCTTCATTACTAAAATATTGACAGTCTGAAATTCATTTTGCTCACGCGACATTCCACACATGGGAAGTGCCGGCTGGAGGAATAATATCAGACAATGGGGCAGGTGAAGGAGCCTCACTGATCGTGTAAAGGTACTGTCACACATAACGAGATCGCTAGCGAGATCGCAGCTGAGTCACCGGTTTGGTGACGCAGTAGCGATCCCGTTAGCGATCTCGTTATGTGTGACACTTACCAGCGATCAGGCCCCTGCTGTGAGACCTCTAGTCGTTGCTGAATGGTCCAGGTCATTTTCTTCAAAGGCGATGTCCTGCTGGGCAGGACACATCGCTGTGTGTGACACTGTGTGACAGAGTCCCAGTGACTGCTGAGATCATTATACAGGTGGCTACTGAGACCTGTATTGTTCCTGCATCGCTGGTAAGATCTGACTGTGTGACATCTCACCTGCGACCTCCCAGCGACTTACCTGCGATCCCTATCAGGTCGCATCGTTTTCGGGATCGCTGGTAAGTCGTTGTGTGTGACTGGGCCTTTAGGCTATGTTCACACAGTGCGTTTTTGCTGGAGCAAAAGCTGATCTTGCGGCAGTAGAAAAAACTTTTTGCTGCTTTTCTGCTACATTTTTAGTGTGTCATTTGTCTACAGTACATTTTTAAATAAAGTAATTTTGTTCACCAAAAACACAGCAAAAAAAAAACAACAAAAACCGCAGCTGTTTTTTTTTTACTCTCATTGCATAACAGACCACCAGTCATTGATGGCATATCCTTTGAATAAGCCATAGAAGTTTGAAAGGTTATTTCCATCTTCATATATGGATATCTTCGGACAGTTCTTGAAAAAATAAGCCCTTTTACAATTTACTGCTTATTAAAATTTGCAACCATTCTTGAGATACTAACACTTATCTTTTGTTTATTGCTCGTTGCCTAGGACACCGACCACTACGGCTGTCTAGATTATAAACTCTGCACTGAAACTAGCTTGGATTAAAAAGAAACAGCACTTTCCAGTTATACCAGCAAGCTTCAAAACCGCATCTACAAGTTCAATGGAAGAGAGCTTGTAAACACTGCAAATGTTCTGCTGTCAAGTAGCTGTGGTCAGTTTGGTAACAACTTAAGATGAGAATAACCCTGAAAGACAGTAATTCAGCTTAAAGGGAATGTCAGGTGATTCTGTAGTAAAATATTAATGTTTCAGTAAGTTGTATTGCTCTACCTTATCCTGTTATCTTGCTGTAAGCTCTGTAGAATACAGTGTCTGGTGCAGGTTAGTCAAGTGTATGTAAATACAACTTATATATTCACTGCTCCTCCTTCCAGTGCATTCACTATCACTGCTGAGAGGTGGGAGGGAGTATAAGTGGGGGCATTAGTGCAAATTCAGTTCAGATTTACTTTCACTGATGCCTGTGCTGAGAGGTGAAAGGATGGAGCAAGGAATATGCAGCTTGTATTTTTATATGCTTGACTAGTTACTAGGTCACAATGAATTCTATAGAGCTTACAACAAGATAACAGGATAAGGAAGAGCAATAAAACCTAGTGATTCTGAAAGGTCTCCTTAAGCCTTATTTAAAGAGAACATTAGTATTGTATTAGAAATCACCTGACAGATTCTCTTTAAGAAGATTTACATCATGTTCTTCTCCTCATTGAGCACCCATTGTGGGGTTCTGTCTCAATAGTCAAAAAAAGATTCCCCTGACATAACCCATCACTTGAATTAGGCAAATTAAGGCTAAAATAAGAAATGTTGGACCGGGACTCCATTTGATTTTTAGTCCCATGGTGTCCACTTCTTTTGTTGAACATAATGGTGTAGACTTTAATTGGGAAAAAAAAACGGCACCACCAGAAAAAGGTCAAAAATAGTCAATCGAACTCAGTAGTTGGACCCACACATATAAACGTAGTTATTACATATACTGTGGATTCATAATGTTATATCCACTCAGATGTTCTATGTTCATTTTACTAGTGTTCTTCCTTCACAGTTCACAAGCACATGGCTTTCAAGACCGGGGCAGATTCCAGAGAGCTCATGAAGCTAATCCATCTCTTTTAGAATCTGTTTTTGTCTGTTTGGTCAATGGTCTATTGTGTATGGAGGCGCCACCTTATCGATGGTCGGTAGAGATGTCTTATGTCTGATTTTCAACTGCTGATCGTATTTTCTTCCCTGTGATAAGCTGCCGGTTTACGAGTCAGTCAGAGGGTTTCTCATAGAGCACTCCTGTGTATGGGAGTGTTGGGGGTCGGTTGAATGATCGGCTGAAGCATTGTTTGGCCGACGGCCATCTAACGTCCATGGCCAGCCTTCGAGTTAGTTAGTATGATTGGTTTTACACACTCTATAATAAAGCCAAGTCCGTATTCTGTAAATCACCCCGGATGCATAAGGTGGCCCTGACAATACACTAGGTGTAATTGTCTGCTGATTATACCAGTGACCTCACGGCCGCCCCAGGAGCTTGTCTGCGGAGGATATGAGATCATGGAGGACTGCTTTGTAGACTCATTTTTCAGCCTGACTCATAGTTGTAGCTAATCAGCTTAACGTCCCGGCCATGAGACCGCTGGGTAATGTATGGGAAAAGAATCCAGTGCAGGCAATGAGGATAGCAAAAAGGAATTTACTGGTCATCTCTGCAATGCCATCCATGGGAAGGTTAGGCTTAGGCTTGAAAATGTTGCTGTATACTGTTCTCCAATAACCAGATGACACTATTCTATTTATATAGCATAAGAAATGTTTATTACTTGCTTATTCCATTAAAGCGGGTTTATTTGCCTAGTGTTAGGATCAGGAGACTTTCAGCCAGTCCACATATCTTGGATCATGAAACCCAGGTATTGAAAACCAGCCTAATGCTCTCGGTTTGCTTCTGCTGCATATTTTTATTACTGCACAAATTCAATAATCAGTACAGTAATTACCAGTATATATTTATTGCAGCATTAATGAACTTTTATCTTTGCGCACTTTATTGACCCTTTGAACTATGCCATGGAAATTGCACCACCAGATCCATGGTGTCAGTTTGTTAATAATTAGTAGTTTTATTACTTCTTCAGTCTTTACAAGTGACATCCTATGCAGGCCAGAAACCAAAATGGCGGAGTCTAATGCGATATTCACAGCAACAGAGAGCAGAAGAGTGATAAAATTAGTGTTAATGCAAGGAAAGTCCGCGAAGGATATTCATGGTGATATGTTGCAGACATTAGGGGATCAATGTCCTTCATATTCCACAGTTAAGAAGTGGGTTGCCAAATTTAAAACGGGCCGCATTCAGCACCAAGGATGAGGAACGTCCTGGACAACCGAGAGTGGTTGTTGTTCCAGAGATTGTCGATGCTGTGCACAACCTCATACTGGAGAATCAACAAATTTCAACTAAAGCAATAGCAGACATCATGGGGATTTCCCGTGAACGTGTTTGTGTCGTTATCCATGAACATTTGGTCATGAGGAAGCGATCTGCAAAGTGGGTCCCCAAATGTTTGACAACAGATCAGAGAAGCATGCGAGTGAAAACTTCCCAGTCCATTTGTCAGCGTTTCCGGACTGATAAGAATTTCCTGGATTGACTGGTCACTATGGATGAGACCTGGATTTATTTGTATGACCCTGAAAACAAGAAGCAGTCAAAAGAGTGGAGGCACAGTGGTTCTCCTCATCCAAAGAAGTTCAGGATGCAAAAATCAGCTACTAAGGGGATGGCATCTGTGTTCTGGGATAAGGAGGACATGCTGCTAGTGGACTACCTTCAAAAGGTTTCCATCATCAATGCAGGGTACTAAATTGAACTTTTGGACCAATTGAAGGCAGCTCTGAAGGCCAAAAGGTGCGGCAAGCGGTTCAAAGGATTCTTGTTCCTGCAAGACAACGTCTCCGCTCACACTGCACAAGCAACCACGTCAAAACTGGCAGAGCTGGGCTTCCAGCTGGTTGACCACCCACCTTATTCACCAGATCTAGCTCCCTCTGCCTATCATCTGTTTCCAAACCTGAACAAACACCTCAAGGGTACCAAATTTCACACCATTTCTGGTCCCATGGCTGCTACAGATGCCTGGTTTCAGGCACAACCGAAATCTTTCTTTTTGCTAGGCTTACAGAACTTGGAGTATCGATGTAAGAAGTGTGTTGTCATGAGTGAAGAGTATGTGGAATAAATGTAAAGTTTCATCATCCTATCTCGTTTCTTTCTGGGTAAAGCCAAAGACTTATCAACAGCCCCTGGTACTGGGTTTCCAGAGATTTGAATTTTACGCCAACTAATAAGGATTGTCCGACACCACTTCCTACTTCATCGAGAGGCGACTTATTCATTAGAAAGAGTCATGGTGAAGACATCCCGGCAAATATGTGCAGATGCGTTAACATATGATTTTTTTGTTCAGATCTTTTTGCAGAATTCACCCATCATTTGCTTTTTTATATGTGGATTAGCTGTTTTTGATACAATGTAATTGTTGTCTTTTTGTACAGTATATCCAATAAGTAAATCTAATTTCTATGCATTTTTGCTAGGGTTCATCTTGTATCTTTTGTGCTATGGACGCTATTGAATATGGCTATGTAGCTATTTTTTCAATTATTCCTAGTATTAGTAGCAGCCGATCGGTGAGAACAGATTATGCGGAAGGTGCACAACATATAAGTAAAAAAGGAACAGATTGTGAAATGCTTTAGAATTAGAAGCTCTTAAACCGTTGAGTGTCTGGAATTTATCACCTTTGTCTTTCCAGTCATGGTCAATGAGATTACCTCGAATGCAATGGTGTCACGGGTGTTGGAGGACGTGACGACTGTGATACTAATGACAATGATGTGGGACATTCCCGAGATGATACTGATAATCAGGCAAGATCGCATCCCCAGGGGCAGCATCGTGTACACGGAGAACGTTATAAACAGGAAGAAGGGCACCTAAAAGAGACAGACAGCCGTAATTACAAATATGTTTATAGCAGCGGCAGCATTTTTTGCATTTACAGAAATCATCCCCATTTACAGCAATCTCTATTCCATGGGGCTTACAATTTTATTTTATACACCCACAGGAGGTACAAAATCATAAAAATTTAAAATGGTCATTGTACTTTTAGACAACTTGACCTTAAAGAAGATGTGCACTACTTGGACAACCCCTACCCATTCCTCTTGTTCGCCCCCGTGCGGCCGCGGTTCCAGAGAGTTCTTTATGACACACAAGCCCCACGACCAGTTAGCACCCTGCGTCTGTCTCCCCGCCTTCGGACATTTCAGCAGGATGTGAGCGCTGCACTGACTTCCTGCTCAAATGTCCGAAGGCGGGGAGAAGGAAACCAGCACTGATTGGTCTCGAGGCTAGCATGTCAGAACAATGTCACATGGGACCCGGGTACGCGGCTTTAGACATCACTAGAACAGCGCCGGCACCGGAGAGTTGAGTAGAGGCTTATTTATTTTTACAGGGACAACCAAGAGGAATGAGTAGGGGTTGTCCAAGTAGTGGACAATCCTTTAAATTCATAAATTGATTTGCATACTACTAATTTAGCACATTGTTTAAAAACTTATGTTGCCTTAAAAACAGACAAACCCCCCCCCATTAGGCGTCTCTTCTGTCTACCTTGTCTACTGCCCATTATCAAGTGTAATCCATCTTCAGCAGCAGAGGCACAGAGGTTGGGATTTTATCTCCCCACTGCTACTCTACTAATCCACCAGGCTTAAAGGGGTTATCCACTAATAGGACAACCCTTCTTAATTACTATGAATTCCATGTTAAAATAAATAAAAAAAAGTATACTTATCTCCCGCACTGGCGCTATTCCAGCAATGTCAGCAGGAGATCGGTTATGCTACGTGAGCGCTACAGCCAGCAAACAACCATAGGCTGCAGTTCGCACACTTTCTTCAGACATCTTAGTTTTGTCTTAAGTAAGTGAGAATGAGGCAGGCCATTTTGTCATGCCACACGAGTGCTGCAGTCTGTCCAACACGAGTGCCGCAGTCTATGCCACACGAGTGCCGCAGTCTATGCCACACGAGTGCCGCAGTCTATGCCACACGAGTGCCGCAGTCTATGCCACACGAGTGCCGCAGTCTATGCCACACGAGTGCCGCAGTCTATGCCACACGAGTGCTGCAATCTATGCCACACGAGTGCTGCAATCTATGCCACACGAGTGCTGGGAGACCCGTTACCACCATGGTGGAACATTTTATTTCTATTTATTTTTTTAAGTTTAAACTGAAAAATATTTATTTAAAAAGGTGTTGTCTGGTTAGCGGATAAACCCCTTAAATCTTCCCAGTGGAGGTGCTGAAGCCTAGCACCACCATTGATAAGCTGTTTTCGGCTCCAGCAGTGGCCGGATGTTGACTGATTGGTGGCAGTCCGTGGGTACGGCAGCTCAGATCATGGTGAAGGGAATAGGGCTGAGCTGCAGTAACCCCGACTCTCGGGCATCAGACCCCCACCAATCTGATATTAATTATCTACTCTCACCAACACCTTAAGCTAGTTAAAGCCTTGAATAAAGAGGAACTGCTACCTGAAAATGTGTACGACAAGTTTACAGAGGGTGAGAGTTTGGACAGTTTTTTCGATATAAGATATACACACCAAAAGCAGTTTTTACTAGTTGTGGTGTATAAGTGGATAACTAATAAGAGCATACTTTTTTGTTTGAAAGGACACCTACGCTTTAATAATAATTCAGATATACTTTCAAGGAAATCTGTCACTAGGTTTTTGCTATGTCATTGGAAAACAGCATAATGTATGGGCAGAGATCCTGATTCCAATGATGTATCACTTAGTTTACTGGGTGCAGCAGTTGTGACACAATCAGGGTTCTGAGATGTAGCAGAGCTGAGAAAGCTAATCCCACCAACTCCACAGGTCTTTGATAAGCAGCTCATTGTCAATAAACAATTTACACATAAGAGGGGGTGTGGTCAGTCTAGGTTTTACCTACTGGTGTAGCTGATGTTGTTCAAGGAATGATCAGCTTCTGGTGCTAAAACAATCATTGCAAGTAAACAACACTTTGCCTGGTAAGACACTCATCGCTGAAATATGTGTGTTAAAATGCTTGCAAATTAAAAAAAAATGCAGCCCCTTCTATAAGAGCTCGTTCACATACTGCGTTTTTACACACTGCGTTTTTGCTGTGTACTTTCCCTCGGAGGAAAAAAATGCAGCATTTTACAATACCAGCAAAGTGAGATTTCTGAAATCTTATACACAAGCTGCTTCTTTTTTTTTCTTGCAGATTTGCACCATCAAAGCGATTTTGTCAATCCTCTCCGTTTTTTTTAATCCATTCAAATGTATGGGGAAAAAATGCATGTAAAAAAAGAATCAAAAACATACACAAAAATGTGCTAATTTATGCAGTGTTTTTCCTGCAGAAAAATCTGCTGCAAATACTCAATGTGAACACAATCCCTAATAGCATCCTCTCTGCAACCTCCACTAATTTTCATTCATGGATGCCATTAACCCAAATATCACAATGTGTGATTATTCAGAATACACGGTTGGTTAAACAAATTACATTAAGCTACAAAGAAAAAATTAAAACACGTACGGGAAATGTTTCCCTATTTATTCTAAAACTTCAAAAATACACGGTTTGATACCAAACCATGAAATAAAAGGATAATAATTACCGTATGTTTCATTCCACAATGTGACATTTTGCTGCTGCACCTCTTATTTTGGATGTAAAATCTGATGGACCCAAAATTTGTCAAAACTGGAGCATTTTCTAAGTAACTGGAAGTGACCCACGTAAATCCAGACATTAGTTCCTGGTCTGCACAATGCCAATCTGAAAACATTGGACACGCGTGCATTTCTATTCTGCATATACAGTGATCACTTTTGCTCATAATTACTGTCACACAGAGTTTTGCATAAACTTCACCAACTGTCATGGTGGCGTTGGGCACTATTCAGATTACTGATTCTGACACGCCGCCCAATGGTTTCTCTGGTGTCTAGGTTCATCACAGGCACACTCGGTCGTCTACCTGCTGTGTGTTGATTCATAGACAGGCTAACAAGAGTTAATCCCCGCTGGTCTGCTTGCTCCTTTGGTCATGTGTTGTGGGAAGGCCTATCACATCTGATCCCCTCTTTTTATGCTGGTTGAATCCTTCCACCCATGCCAGCTATAGTTTGTCTATGTTGCTATGTGAGGTGAGGTGCCCCAGACTTACTGGTGAACGTTGTGCTCATTGCTTGGTGCAATTGTAGAAGTTTACCCCTGTTATTTTGTAGCTGCCTTCCTGCTTTTTGTTTTTCCTCCTGAATCTCGTATTGTCTTTACCTTTGTGTCTGCTTGCTCTGTGACTAAGTTTTGCTTTTCCCTTGTCTGTCTTTATCTGTGGGTTTCATCACACTCTTGTCCTGTCCCTTCCTAGGGGAGGGGGAATCAGATCAGGACTGGCCAGGAGCAGGGCAAAGAAGGAGACTTAGGCCTCTCCACCATCTGGAGTATCCCTGAGGTCATCAATCAGCTAAGAGGAGCTCCGAAAAAGACATATAAAAAGAGTTACACCCTCTCTGGCAGAACACCAAGCTGCCTGATCGATTTTCAATTAGCACAGAACAACACAGAGGCTATAGAAGGCAAACGGTGCAACATTTTTACTGAAACTCCATTACAAAAATGAATTTTAGCCCAAAATAAATGTGTAGCGCCCCTGAATCAATCAGGGAGCTACAAGGTACTGCATCCCCACCAGGATGCAGGGCCTACCCCCTAGGAACCCAGAAGACCAGTGCCGGTAACAACCAAACACTTCAGCTATTCCCTGTTTGCCCCAAATTCCCCGTAGACTAGTACCAGGCTAGGGTTGGATCAATGGATGGCCGCCTAGAGGTGGAGCCAATCCAGTCCACTAGACGACCAGGTGGGAAGGGCAGACAGTGGATAGTGAGAAGTCTAGCAGTGACAGTGAAAGAGAGTAGATGCACTGACAGGAGTGTGAACAGTGACCTGAAGGCCCAGGTTAGTTGCTGGTGGAGTACTCCCGGAACTACACACCAACAGAGTACAGAATCCTAGGTCAGGCAAATGTTCCAGGCAGACCTGATAAAATCTGCACAGTGAGGGGACCATCAAGGACCTCACTGACCTTGAAGTTCGGGACACAGTAGCAAAAGGAGAACCGGGGACAGGACCAGAGACTCCAACCCCACAGGATTCATGCTACCGTCATACGGACTGCTGTAAAAGACAACCAGGAGGGGACCCCCAGCCGCTCCAAGCCACAGGGTCCCACCAACCAAAGACAGGTGCAAGGGAAAGAAGCCACCAGGACACTAAACCGGCACTGGGACTAATTGGATCTGTGGTCAGCACCAGTCTTCCTCGGGTGACCAGTCTCCAGCTTACAGTGAGTAAAGGAACCAATTACACTGCAACCCCTTGTATGGCCTACCTTCTTTCAACACCCATCTGCATCACCTACCCTCTGGGGCCCGGCCCTGCTTGCAGAGGACCCAACAACCAGGCTGCCATTAACACCAGCCCCAGTAGTAAGAACTGTGCAGCGGCGGCTCCATCCATATAGCCGCAAACCGCAAGTGGCGTCACGTACAAACTTTCATTTATACTCCCATGTAAATATACCCCCCTTTTTAAAAAGCACCCAGGGCACGGAACCAGGCAACGGCCACCAAAGTGACATTTCCCAGTTATACACCGCCCGGGACCGAGTACCCCATAACCCTGGGCGACACAAATGCATTTGTGTGAAAACAAAAATGATCCCAAAAAGGTGGACAACTTCTTTAAGGGATCCAATAGGATAGGACTTGGTCATTTTCCAATAATCTATTTGCTCTATAAACGAAACTAATAATCATATTGTTAAAGACTTTGTGGATTTGGACTACGTCCATTTTGTTCCAATGTGAACAAGTGCCCTCTGATTATTCCCCAAGTTCCCCAGGACAGGGAATGATGCCAGCAGCTTGTTATTCTGACACCTATTAAATATTTATTGAGTCTGTGGGGAACAAGACTTTTTGGCAAGGTATACAATCCAGTGTGGAGTCTGCCTGAAACTGAACAAAGGCCTGAGTCGGTCAGCCAAAAATCCATTTAGAAAGAAACCGTCCAATTCCCCTGATCACAAAAGGAGCCGATCTAGTTCCCCTTTGCTATAAATCAGTTATTTGTAAAGCATCTACGCTGCATATATGTGAGGCCAATGATCAATTTCTTCTTCTTTTTTGTTTTTTTTAGACTGGCTTTTGGAATTGATCCATTTCTGATATGTATTAGTCACATTTGTAAGCAGAAGTTTGGGTATTTTTAAGCTTGTTTCCTCTTGTGCAAAAGATTTACACAGAAGGGAAGATACGCTACTGCCAGCGTATGACTATGCAACATCAGCTTTCCAAACCACAAATGTCATATTGTTGGATCTGATTAAAATGCAGCTGCTCAATCTATCCGTGGTTTTTACCCCGTGCGGAACGTGAAGGCCAGTGTTAAAAATTAGCCGCATCTCCTTTTTCAAGTCACACCTCTTCCATCACCACCTCCATGGAAATACCCTTTTTTATATGCTACTCTCCTGTAGGTTTCAAGAGTATTTGGCCATAACCAGGAGATTTACCAACTACTCCAGAAGGTCTTCACTTTATCAGATGCCTCCCAGATGTTTCGGTGAGAGTTTGTTAGAGAATGAAGATGAACAGTTTCATACGATTTCTCCCAAGCGGATCTTGTTATAAGGAATCCGAGAGAAACAGACCAATTTTTTCCCGAAATTGTCAACTTAGTTGTTTTCCTTTTTTTTTTTTCACTGAAGAAGGTAGACTTTGGGAATTTAGTAAGGAAGACATGTTCCTTTCTGGAAGACAGGAGACTGCATTGACACTACAAGATTATTGTGAAACGAGTGCTCCTAAAGACGCTCATTCAAGATATTCTTGAAGTGTAAACAGAATGCCAATCACCAGGACTTGGCAGCTATAACTACTACCCTTATGACCCACCGCCTATACCATAGCTGTCCCCTCTCCACTGTTTTCCCTTATGCGCTCTATATCTCCACACTCCAGTTCCCTCACCATGCTAACCCCTCTCCATACTGTCCATTTCACACTTCTTCGTCTTCATATCCATACTGTGCCCCCTCTTCACACTATGCCTTCATACTGGCCACCACACTGCCCTCTCCATACTGTTCCCCCTCTTCACACTATCTTCTCCAAGCTGAGCCCTCTTCTTGCACTGCTCCATACACAGTATGATGTTTACCACAGCCACCAACACAGCAAGAACGACTCCAATCAGAAAACCTATAAAATAACCTGGAATATAAATGTTTATTTGCCTGCATCTCATCAGTAATGGGGTACATATATGGTCTGTAGTCTGATGATGGCTGTTAACTCCCAGTATCTCATTGGAAGTTGTAGGTTCATGCAATACAATTCTATAAAAGGCTAACCTGACCTTACAATTGATCGTTGTCCTAAGCTTTATTCTTGTAGTCAAGTACTTATGGTGGTTCTGGTGATGTATTCATGGACTATTGATGGCTCTAGTGTTGTATTCATGAACTGATGCTGATTTTGGTGGTTTCTAGTACAGAAATACATAACCAAAACCACGAACAGTACATGAACACATCCCCATAACTATCAGTAGTATATGAATACATCACCAAAACCACCATCAGTACAGATATACATTGACGCATTGACTTTTACGGCTGTGCGCCATCCATAATACACTGCCAATCACAGCATGCAGTGATTTTTTTCTCATGCTGACTTGGAATGAAAAAAATGCTAGTCAGCACTGCTTGATAGTATAACATTGGAGCAAGTGCTATCTGATGAAACATCAGATAGCATTTGTCTGAGTTATACGCTAGCTATATTAAAGTGTAAGTGTACCCTTTATGTAACTTTGAAATTACAACTTCTGTTAAGCCTCAACCCTAAAATCCGTCACTTTTTTTTTTACCATTGATGGTAATTTTTGTTGAAAGGGTAACAATTCTTGTGGGAGTGGACATCAGAGCTTGTTACCCGACACATATGGATGGTGGGGATGCGTCAGATAACAGGTTACCTAAGTCTCTTACCTATTCCTTTGCTTGGAGCTGAAGGGAGTCATTGCCCTCATCTGCCTAGGTCACCAAAATACCTTGCCCTATCCCTGGTTCAGGAAAGGAACTCAGCTCAAATCTGCAGCAAAATCAACATGCGCCAAGCAGATATTGCCGTTAGTTCAGCAGCACACATTTCCCCCCTTATATATTTAAAATGGTGTAAATCCACTATCACAATCCGCTGCATTTCTGCAGAGAATACTCTGGATAGGATAAACCACAGCATGATCTTTATTTTAGGTGGAACATGGAGCAAATAGATAAAATTTGTAAGTATTGAAATCCGATGTGAACCTGCAACAAATCTGCTATGTGCAAATTCACCCTTCAGATGCAATGGAGGAATCAAATAACATACAGTAGGTTTGACAGTACACATTTTCTAGTTCTTTGCAGAAAGCTTTGCGAGTAAAGGTTATCTGCCATTTTGCTTCTTGCACACTAGGTCCCTTTGTATATGTGGATGCAGCTGCACTATCCATGAGCTCAGGCAGGACACCTGAGCGCTTCATCTACCTCTTTGCTGACAACCCCTCTTTGTTTTCGTGCAGAGCATTACAGAGACATTACAGGGCACCGGAGTCTCATTTTCTCCTCTCACAATTCTAACATTTCCTTTAAAATTATATCATTATGAGCCGCATATAAGAATGCCATTTTCAGTGAAACAGGTAAAAAAGCTATTTAATGGTTAAAATGACTAAATAAAAATCCCTTTTATTAGATTAGCATACTACCTAAATTAGCATGTTAGTAAGTATCACACATGCATATAGCGCTTCTGGCACATTGTAACTGGGCTAACCGCTCATCAGTTTGGGTTTTTCAAGTACCTTATTAAGAGCATTCTGAGTTAAAGTGTTAGGCCCCTCAGTTTTTTGCCGTCAGTCACAATCCGTCGAATTTTGAAAAAAACGGATCCAGAGACTGATGCCGCTGGATCTGTTTTTCTTCTCATTGACTTGTATTAGCGACGGATGGCCTCACGTTTCATCCGTTGTTCGATGGATACATCGAAAACGGTTTGTCCGTCGGACGGAGACGACGGCCAAAGTAAAGTTTTTTGTGTACATCGAAAAAACGGACAGCGACGGATCCATCGCCTTCTATCGTTTGGTACAATGGAAGCCTATGGGTGCAGGATCCGTCGTCGTCCGTCAAATGATGGACTCCGGTAACAGATTCAGTTTTTTTAACTGAGCATGCTCCAATTTATTATTATTTAGCCCCCAGCTAGTCCGATCTGTTGAAAAACAGATTTGTCGCATCAGTTTAGCCACAATTTGCGACGGATCCGTCGAGAAAACAGATTGTGACTGATGGCAAAAAACTGATGTGTGATAGGGGCCTTATTCTGATCTATAGAAGTTATCACCAGATTGGTTGGGCTCCTCCAAAGGGACTCCCAATGATTGCCAAATTCAGGGGACTTGTGGCCCTGTTGTACTTTGGTTCTCGTCTAGCTGGAAGACTACAGGGAGAGGAGCCAAATCAAGTGACAAGTTGTACGCTTTGGTTCTCTCCAGGCTGGAAAACTATGGTGAGCAGGCACCAAAACAAGTGACAGGTTGTGCATGCACCCTACAGCTACAGGGCACTGGTGAAGAGAGCTCAGTCTTGATATCCTTAATGCCTACACATCAGAAAGACACATGTAAGCCAACACTATTATACTTCTCCTGTTCATGCAGAAAAAGGACAAAAGACGCGTTCACTCTACGCTGCTGCTGAAGACTTTCCAAGGTAAGATCCAAGACACACCAGTGGGCATAAGTAGTTTTTAGTCAATGGATTTCAAAGCCATTACAAGGTGGTTCTTCAGTTTCTTCTGAAGAAGCAGCTTGACTTTCAAATGAATCATAGAATCATAGAACATTACAGTTGGAATGGACCTCCTGGGTCATCTAGTCCAACCCCCTGCTCATAGCAGGAGTCACTAAATCATCCCAGACAGATGTCCGTCCAACCACTTTTTAAAGACTTCCATTGAAGGAGAACTCGCAACCTCGCCTTCAATGAAGTAAATAAAAAACACTTATCTCCACTGGAGTGTCCTGGATCTTCCCTTGGAAAGTCTTCAGCAGCAGCGTGGAGTGAAAACGTCTTCTGTCCTTTTTCTGCATTGTCTGTACTGCCTCCAGCTGCTTCAATATTAAGAACATGGCTTGTTGTATGTCATACCCTGTGAAAAGGTGAGCGTGCCTTTCTCTTTTATTCCGTTTTTACAAGATAAGACCCTATTTTGCGCCTTTGCTCCTTAGTGGTCTTTCATTCATCTGCCCACTCATCTACCAGGAGTGGAGAAAAGGAACACAAGTGGTCAGTTCTCATACCGCCGATCAGTGGATTGCGCTGTGGAGAAATCCACACCTATTTAATCATTTTCTACAATTCAGTGGACAGGTTTTGAAAACCGGTAAATTCCTTTAATAGTAGGTAGGTCTCACTCAGGACATTAATTTATATGGTGGCGCGGCAGAGGGATAAAACACTTGGATCTCACCAGCTGTAAACTATATGATGAGCTCATTTTTCTAAGGATCCTTTGAACATAATTAGAAGTCCAAAAGCATAGTACCCCTTCAATAATCTGGAAATATCAATGATTAGTTAGAAAACGTAGCTTCTAAATTCATTTTCAGTGATATAGAAAGAATCCACAGTCAACACATTACATTTGCATTACCTGGTCCCATGTTTGGACAGTGCTTGGATCAAAAATTAATACATATCCAATAGATAGAAGGCAAGTGTAGATCACCAGGGAAAAGACTTGCAGCCACTTTCGCTCAAATGATTCTGTGTATACCAAAACATAGAGGGCGCTGAAGATTACCAAGGCCACGAATACTGCGATTATGAAGGCAAGATGTTCAGAAGGATTCTGCAAAAAAAAAAAAAATATGGGGTCAGAATAAACCAACGAATATCGGCTTTGCCAAGGTTAGATTTAAACAATATTGGGCAATTTCTAAAAGAGTAAATCCAAAAAATTGTGTTGCTAAAGCAATTCTACACTTTGAGAGAAAAAGTGTTTTTACAATAAGGCTTCATTCAGACATCAGGGATTTTTCAACTATGCAAAAAAAGGGTTTGTTTTTCATCCACATACCATATATGGATAATTTTGATACATGACTCCGATTAAAATCAGACGTACAGTACAGACCAAAAGGTTGGACACACCTTCTCATTCAAAGGAGTTTTTTATGACTAAAAATTGTAGATTCACATTGAAGGCATCAAAACTATGAATTAACACATGTGGAATGAAACACTTAACAAAAAAGTGTGAAACAACTGAAAATATGTCTTATATTCTAGGTTCTTCAAAGTAGCCACCTTTTGCTTTGATTACTGCTTTGCACACTCTTGGCATTCTCTTGATGAGCTTCAAGAGGTAGTCCCCGGAACTGGTTTTCCAACAGTCTTGAAGGAGTTCCCAGAGATGCTTAGCACTTGTTGGCCCTTTTGCCTTCACTCTGCAGTCCGGCTCACCCTAAACCATCTAGATTGGGTTCAGGTCTGGTGACTGTGGAGGCCATGTCATCTGGCGTAGCACCCCATCACTCTCTTTCTTAGTCATAAGTCATATAGCTCTTACACAGCCTGGAGGTGTGTTTGGGGTCATTGTCCTGTTGAAAAATAAATGATGGTCCAACTAAATGCAAACCGGATGGAATAGCATGCCGCTGCAAGATGCTGTGGTAGCCATGCTGGTTCAGTATGCTTTCAATTTTGAACAAATCCCCAACAGTGTCACCAGCAAAGCACCCCCACACCATCACACCTCCTCCTCCATGCTTCACGGTGGTGACCAGGCATGTAGAGTCCAACCGTTCACCTTTTCTGCGTCGCACAAAGACACGGTGGTTGGATCCAAATATCTCAAATTTGGACTCATCAGACCAAAGAACAGATTTCCACTGGTCTAATGTCCATTCATTGTGTTCTTTAGCCCAAACAAGTCTTTTCTACTTGTTGCCTGTCCTTAGCAGTGGTTTCCTAGCAGCTATTTTACCATGAAGGCCTGCTGCACAAAGTCTCCTCTGAACAGTTGTTCTAGAGATGTGTCTGTTGGCATTGACCTGGTCTCTAATCTGAGTTGCTGTTAACCTGTGATTTCTGACGCTGGTGACTCGGATAAACTTATCCTCCGCAGCAGAGGTGATTCTTGGTCTTCTTTTCCTGGTGCGGTCCTCATGTGAGCCAGTTTCTTTGTAGCGTTTGATGGTTTTTGCCACTGCACTTGGGGACACTTTCAAAGTTTTCCCAATTTTTCGGACTGACTGACCGTCATTCTTAAAGTAATGATGGCCACTCATTTTTCTTTACTTAGCTGCTTTTTTTTTGCCATAATGCAAATTCTAAAGTGTACTTTACACACAACGATATCGCTAATGATATATCGTCGGGGTCACAGTGTTCGTGACGCACATCCGGCGCCGTTAGCGATATCGTTGTGTGTGACTAAAAGGAGCGACGATCAAGGATTGCAAAAACGTCAAAAATCGTTGCTCGTTGACTCGTCGCTTCTTTTCATAATATTGTTGGTGGTGCATGCCGCTGGTTGTTCGTCGTTCCTGCGGCAGCACACATCGCTATGTGTGACACTGCAGGAACGATGAACATCTCCTTACCTGCGTCCACCGGCAATGAGGAAGGAAGGAGGTGGGCGGCATGTTCCGGCCGTTCATCTCCGTCCCTCCTCTGCTATTGGGCGGCCGCTTAGTGATGCCGCTGTGACGCCGAACGAACCGCCCCCTTAAAGGAGAGATTGTTCAGTGTCTCTAGCGATGTTGCTAAGCAGGT
The DNA here is from genome assembly GCF_048569485.1 of Anomaloglossus baeobatrachus. Taxonomy (NCBI): domain Eukaryota; kingdom Metazoa; phylum Chordata; class Amphibia; order Anura; family Aromobatidae; genus Anomaloglossus; species Anomaloglossus baeobatrachus. The sequence goes on from NC_134362.1 coordinate 157,545,346, forward strand.
ATGTGCGTGTGACGCTGCTGTAGTGATATTGTTCGCTACGGCAGCGATCACCCCCATGACGTAACAGTGACGTGGGCGGGTGCTATCGCGCACGACATCGCTAGCGATGTCACAGCGTGTAAAGCACCCTTAACAATCTATTCAGTAGGACTATCAGTTGTGAATCCACCAGACTTCTGCACAACACAACTGATGGTCCCAACCCCATTTATAAGGCAAGAAATCCCACTTATTAAACCTGACAGTGCACACCTGTGACGTGAAAACCATTTCCGGTGACTATCTCTTGAAGCTCATCAAGAGAATGCCAAGAGTGTGCAAAGCAGTAATCAAAGCAAAACATGGCTACTTTGAAGAACCTAGAATATAAGACATATTTTCAGTTGTTTCACACTTTTTTGTTAAGTATTTCATTCCCCGTGTGTTAATTCATAGTTCTGATGCCTTCGAAGTGAATCTACAATTTTCAGTCATGAAAAATAAAGAAAACTCTTTGAATGAAAAAGTGTGTCCAAACTTTTGGTCTGTACTGTATCTCCGTAATGAACATATACACAGCTTATAATGGGTACGTGGCCTATCCATGAAAGCCACAGATAGAACACGTACATAAGAAAAGGATGTCTGAATGAGGCCTTGGCCCGAATTCAGATGCGCATGTATCACACTCCAAGTATGTACTGCAATGCATTGAATGGCTGGGGTCTCCTGCCCCCCTATATGAGGCTGTTGAGTTTGGGTCAGGAGACGTGTAGCCAGTCTGTGCTTCCCAGTCCAAACTCAGACAACGATACATTGATGTCTGAATTTAACTTTAAACAGGAATAACAGACGGAATATTACCCAAGATTATATACCAGACTGAAATTAAAGGGTTATTCCCATCTCAAAGATCCTATCACAATATGTAGTAGGTGTAATAATAATAATATTAGCAAATACCTCCAATTAGAAATGTTGTATAGTTCTCCTGATTCACTATGTCACTTACCTCATGTGCAGGGCATTGCAGAACCTTAGGTATCCATGATTATAATCACTAATAACTGTGACTATATGCGTGCTCGTAGCCATGGATGCCTAAGGTCCTGCAATGCCCTGCACATGACGTAAGCAACATAGTGAATCAGGAGAACTATACTACATTTCTAACTAGAGGTATTTTCTATTATTGTTATTATTAGACCTAGTACATGGTAGCATAGAATCTTGGAAATAGGAATACACCTTCAAATCTGCTGGTGCAATATTCACCATATTTGCGCACCTCAGACTGTCTGTGCCCCACAATATTGAAATCTACACCAGCTGTGAGATAGCTTACATTTTACAATAATTTATGCCAATTTCTGGAGTAAACTATAGCTTACAGTGCTGGCCAAAAGTATTGGCACCCCTGCAATTCTGTCAGATAATACTCAGTTTCTTCCTGAAAATGATTGCAATCACAAATTCTTTGGTATTATTATCTTCATTTATTTTGTCTTCAATGAAAAAAAAATGGTCATAAAGCCAAATTGGATATAACTCCACATCAAACATAAAAAAGGGGGTGGACAAAAGTATTGGCACTGTTTGAAAAATCCTGTGATGCTTCTCTAATTTGTGTAATTAACAGCATCTGTAACTTACCTGTGGCACCTAACAGGTGTTGGCAATAACTAAATCACACTTGCAGCCGGTTGACATGGATTAAAGTTGACTCCACCTCTGTCCTGTGTCCTTGTGTGTACCACATTGAGCATGGAGAAAAGAAAGAAGACCAAAGAACTGTCTGAGGACTTGAGAATCCAAATTGTGAGGAAGCATGAGCAATCTCAAGGCTACAAGTCCATCTCCAAAAGTTCCTGTGTCTACGGTGCGCAGTGTCATCAAGAAGTCTAAAGCCCATGGCACTGTGACTAACCTCCCTAGATGTGGAAGGAAAAGAAAAATTGACGAGAGATTTCAACGCAAGATTGTGCGGCTGGTGGATAAAGAACCTCGACTAACATCCAAACAAGTTCAAGCTGCCCTGCAGTCCGAGGGTACAACAGTGTCAACCCATACTATCCGTCGGCGTCTGAATGAAAAGTGACTGTATGGTAGGATATTCAGAAAGACCCCACTTCTTACCCCGAGACATAAAAAAGCCAGGCTGGAGTTTGCCAAAACTTACCTGAGAAAGCCTAAAACGTTTTGGAAGAATGTTCTCTGGTCAGATGAGACAAAAGTAGAGCTTTTTGGAAAAAGCCATCAACATAGAGTTTACAGGAAAAAAAAAAGAGGATTCAAAGAAAAGAACATGGTCCCTACAGTCAAACATGGCGGAGGTTCCTTGATGTTTTAGGGTTGCTTTGCTGCCTCTGGCACAGGAGTGCTTGACCGTGTGCCTGGCATTATGAAGTCTGAAGACTACCAATAAATTTTGCAGCATAATGTAGGGCCCAGTGTGAGAAAGCTGGGTCTCCCTCAGAGGTCATGGCTCTTCCAGCAGGACAATGACCCAAAACACACTTCAAAAAGCACTAGAAAATGGTTTGAGAGAAAGCACTGGAGACTACTAAAGTGGCCAGCAATGAGTCCAGACCTGAATCCCATAGAACACCTGTGGAGAGATCTCAGAATGGCAGTTTGGAGAAGGCGCCCTTCAAATCTCAGGGACCTGGAGCAGTTTGCCAAAGAAGAATGGTCTAAAATTCCAGCAGAGCATTGTAAGAAACTCATTGATGGTTACCGGAAGCGGTTGTTCGCAGTTATTTTGGCTAAAGGTTGTGCAACCAAGCCTTAGGCTAAGGGTGCCAATACTTTTGTCTGGCCCATTTTTGGAGTTTTGTGTGAATTGATCAATGATTTGATTTTTGTTTCATTCTCTTTTGTGTTTTTTTCATTGCAAGCAAAATAAATGAAGATAATAATACCAAAGAATTTGTGATTGCAATCATTTTCAAGAAGAAACTGAATATTATCTGACAGAATTGCAGGGGTGCCAATACTTTTGGCCAGCACTGTATGTATTGGCCTGTGATTGGCCATACTAGTCGAGCTAAGAGCCGACAACAATTACATTGTTAGGAAAAGTTGTTTTTGAACATTGTGCTCCAAAGTCTGTTTTTTTATGTAGAAAACTAATGCCACAAGTTTAATAAATGTCCCAAATGTGTACAGTGACCCCCAAACGTTGTTTAGAAGAAGTATTTTTCTCTGAAGGGGTTTTCCACTACTTGGACAATCGCTTCTCATTCCCCATGTTCACCCCCATAAAAAGCTTATACTCCCCTCCTATGCCGGGGTGATCCATTAGTGTCACAACTCACGTTACCACGGCTCAAGTGACATTGTTATGATCCCCAAGCTCCGCATCCAATCAGGCTTCAGTAATTAACAGGAAGTGAGAGCTCCGGCTGCCCCTCACTTCCTCTTGATTACTTAAAGGGGAATTCCCATCTCCAAGATCCTATCCCAAAGTATACAAGTAGTAGGTGTAATAATAATATTAGTAAATACATCCAATTGGAAATGTAGTATAGTTTTCCTGATTAGCTATGTCTCTTACCTCATGTTCAGGGCACTGCAGGACCTTAGGTATGCATGATTATGACCACTAGCAACTAACTGTGACTATACGAGTGATCGTAACCATGGATACCTAAGGTCCTGCAATGCCCTGCACATGAGGTAAGCGACATAGTGAATCAGAAGAAGTATACTACATTTCTAATTGGAGGTATTTAAAAAATATTATTACAACTACTACAAATTAGGATAGGATCTTGGGGATAGGAATAACCCTTTAAGTGTTTCAAGGTGAGGAGAAGGAAGCCCACGCTGATTGGGTTCCGGTATCGCATGACTTACCAACCTCAGGTGAGCCCCAAGAGAGCGAGTGCCCACATCGGTGGAAAAGCACCAGCACAGGAGGGGAGTACAAGCGTTGCTGTTTTAACCCCTTAGTGACGGAGCTAATTTTCACCTTAATGACCAGACCAAATTTTGCAATTCTGGCCAGTGTCACTTTATGAGGTTATAACTCTAGAACGCTTCAACGGATCCCGGTGATTCTGAGATTGTTTTTTCGTCACATATTGGACTTCGTGTTAGTACCAAATTTAGGACAATATTTTTTGCGTTTATTTATGAAAAAAATTGAATATTGGCAAAAATTTTGAAAATTTTGCAATTTTCAACTTTTGAATTTTTATACCGTTAAACCAGAGATTTCTGTGACACAAAATAGTTAATAAATAACATTTCCCACATGTCTACTTTACATCAGACCAATTTTGGAAACAAAATTTTTTTTTGTTAGGAAGTTAGAGGGGTTCAAAGTTTATCAGCGATTTCTCATTTTTACATCAAAATTTACAAAACCATTTTTTTAGGGACCACATCACATTTGAAGTGACTTTGAGAGGCCTAGATGATAGAAAATACCCAAAAGTGACACCATTCTAAAAACTGCACCCCCCACAGTACTCAAAACCACGTTCAAGAAGTTTATTAACCCTTCAGGTGCTTCACATGAACAAAAGCAATGTGGAATGAAAAAAAAGCAAAAATTAAATTTTACCTAAAAATGTTGCTCTAACCCAAATTTATTCACTTTTAGAAGAAATAACACAACAAAATGGACCCCAAAACTTGTTCCCCACTTTCTTATGAACGCGCCAATACCCCACATGTGATCAGAAACCTCTGTTTGGACAAATGGGAGGGCTCGGAACAGAAGGAGCAATATTTGAATTTTGGAAAGCAAATTTGGCTGAAATAGATTGCGGGCACCATGTTGCATTTACAGGTCCGCTAAGGTACCTAAACAGAAGAAATCCCTCACAAGTGACACCATTTTGGAAACTAGACCCCTCAAGGATTCTATCTAGGGGTATAGTGAGCATTTTAGATCCACAGGTACTTCACAGATTTTGTTAACGTTACGTTGTCATATTGAAAATTTTAATAATTTTCTCAAAAATGTTGCTTTAGCATCAATTTTCTCACTTTTTCAAGAGGTAATTCCAAAAATTTGACCTCAAGGTTTGTTAACCACTTTTTTATGAGCGCGGTGATACCTCACATGTGGTCTGAAACCTTTGTTTGGACAAATGGGAGGGCTTGGAACGAAAGGGGCAATATTTGAATTTTGGAAAGGAAATTTGGCTGAAAAAGATTGCGGGCACCATGTCACATTTGGAGGACCCCTAAGGTACCTAAACAGCAGAAACCCCGCACAAGTGACCCCATTTTGGAAACTAGGCCCCTCAAGGAATTTATCTAGATGTTTGGTGAGTACCCTGAACCCCCAGGTGCTTCACAGAATTTTATAACGTTGAGCCATGAAAAAAAAAAAATAAAATTTTACCACAAAATTGTTATTTCAACCAGGTAGCTTTTTTTTTTACAAGAGTAAAAGGAAAATATTCAGCATAACATTTATTGTGCAATTTCTCCTGAGTTTGGCGATACCTTATATGTGGTGGAAATCAACTGTTTGGGTGCACAGCAGGGCTCGGAAGGGAAGGAGTGCCATTTGACTGCAAAATTGGCTGGAATCAATAGCGGACGCCAGGTTGCATTTGGAGAGCCCCTGAGGTGCCTAAACAGTGGCTGTCCCCCACAAGTGACTCCATTCTGGAAACAAGACACCTCAAGGCTTTTATCTAGGTGTATAGTGAGCAGTTTGAATCCACGAATACTTCACAGATTTTGATAAGCTTAGGTTGCCATATTGAAAATTTTCATTTTTTTCACAAAAATGTTGCTTCAGCATCAAATTTCTCACTTTTTCAAGAGACAACAACAAACCGTGGACCCAACAGGTTGTTATCCAATGTCTTATGAGCACAGGGATACCCCACATGTGGCCAAAAACCTCTGTTTGGATAAATGGGAGGGCTTGGAATGGAAGGAGCACCATTTGAATTCTGGAAAAGTTGAGATAAATTGCGGGCACCATGTCACATTTGCAGGGCCCCTTGGGTACCTATACATTCGAAACCCCCCACAAGTGACTCCATTTTGGAAACTGGATTTTATTCAGGAGTATAGTAGCATTTTGAATCCACAGGTACTTCACAAAAATGTTGCTGTAGCAACAAATGTCTCACTTTTAGGCTATGTGGCCATGATCCAGCGACACGGCGTCTAGTACACAGTGTCAGCCTCCTGCAGAGATGTGAGTGTTGTCCACGGGAGAACGCAGCTGCCCATGCCCACGATTTGGGTTCAGGCCGCTGTGGAGCTCTATGCTACCTGCAGAGAACACTCATCTCCGCAGCATAAATTGACATGCTGAGGCTCGGGAAGCTGCGCCACAGGTCGGTTTATGCTGCGGAGAAGAGAAGTACATTGGGCAAGCACATTGGGCATGGGATTTCTAAAAATCCTTCCACTGTGCTTCTACTGCACAATGCAGCGTTATGGACGCAGGGAAAACACTCTGCGCCCAAAACGCTGCAAATCCCGATTGTGGGCGCACAGCCTAAAATGCTACAATGGATGAATGGATAGATGTCAAACAAATATAACGTCCCACCCCCTGCATATTCTAAGCTGGCGCCCTTTAGTGCCTTTCATGTGGCACTAAAGGGTGCCTAGCCTTGTATTTAGCCCCCCAAAAAATTAATTAAAATAAACGACGTGGGGTCCCCCCTATTTTTGATAGCCAGCTAGGGTAAAGCAGACAGCTGTAGCCTGCAAACCACAGCTGACAGCTTCACCTTGGCTGGTGATCAATTTGGAGGGCTCCCCAGGCGTTTTTTAAAAAAAAACAAAACGTGGGGTCCCCCCAAATTAGATCACCAGCCAAGGTGAAGCAGACAGCTGGGGTCTGGTATTCTCAGGGTGGGAAGAGCCATGGTTATTGGACTCTTCCCAGCCTAAAAATAGCAGGCCGCAGTCGCCCCAGAAGTGGCGCATCCATTAGATGCGCCAATCCTGGCGCTTCGCTCCAGCTCATCCCGCGCCCTGGTGCGGTGGCAGACGGGGTAATATATGGGGTTGATACCAGCTGTAATGTCACCTGGCATCAAGCCCTGGGGTTAGTGATGTCACGGCATCTGAACAGATACCCGACATCACTAACCCAGTCAAGAAATAGAAAAAAATAAAGACAAAAAAAAAATTTATTTGAAAAAAAACTCCCCGAAACATTCCTCTTTTACCAATTTATTGTAAATAAATAAATTTCGGTCGCTGTAATCCATTTTTGAGGTCCCACGCCGTCTCTGGATCTTCTAGAATATGGGGGGCACGTTCAGGGAACGTATCCCCCATTTTCTGGAAGAGCAAGCTCTCCATGAGCAGTGTGGGTGCAGTAATCTGAGAATACTGCACTCACACTGCCCCGGTCCAACCTAGGGCAGAGTGACCTGCAGTAACCTCATTCCAGAATATGAGGGGCACGCTCACAGAACGTACCCCCCATTTTCTGGAACAGCAGCCTCTCCATGTGAGGAGTGTGGCTGCAGATCACTGCACTCACCCTCCCCCGGTCCACAGTGGAGCCTGTGCATCAGCGACGTCAGCAGGATCCCTGCTTGCAGGGATCCAGCTGACAGCCGCTGTCTGCGCATGCGCCGCCAGCATTCAAGAGAAGGAGGCGGCGTGATCGCGGGGCCGGAGCACCAGCAGACAGGTAACGTATGACCGGGGGCTGGGGGGGGGGGGTGACGGAGGGTGACGGGGGGACCTGGGGGACCTGGGGACAACTTTCTGCCGCATGTGACGTGTCACATGCGGCAGAAAGAGTAGGATGAATGCGGCCGCCATTTTCCACGCTCCGGAGGGGGGAGGGGGGAGGCGGCTCTGGAGAACCGGAGGGGGCTCCGGGGACCAGAGATCTCCGGTGTACCGGAGGAGGGGTCAGGGGGAGGACATTTCCCTCCGATCTGAAATGTTTGATCATTTCAGATCGGAGGGAAATGAATACATAGCCGGCGGCGGCGGCAGTTTTCAGCGCGCGTCGGCGCCATCTTGGATTTTCCGGAGGGGGGGTAGGGGTGGTGGGGGGACTCTCCGGTACCGGGGGCTTTGGGGGCACTAGAGGATTATATTTATTTCTCATCTGACATGTTTGATCACGTCAGATGAGAAATAAATCAATTTTACCGGCCATTTTTTTTTTTTAATGTTGTCGCCGGTATACGGTGTATACCGGCGATCGCATTAACGGGGTCCAAAAAAAACACCCCGATTCATAATCTTGGGGGTCTCAGCTACCTCCGGTAGCTGAAACCCCCGAGATTTTTCGTCACTGGGGGGCGCTACAAGCTTTTTCCGGCCTGACGTCTCAAGACGTCGGAACAGAATAAGTACCCTGTTTTTCCGACGTCTTGAGACGTTAGGCCGTCGCTATGGGGTTAAAGGAGGTGTGACGGGGTCCTTCTCCCATATCACACAATCAACAAAGCGAGAGATGAGTGAGCAATCCAAGAATATTTATTCCAAGCAAATCAAAGGTTCCATAACATAATCCACCATACAGAGGGTAAAAATAGTCCAGAAACACGAATATAGTCCAGTAAGCAATAAATGTCCCGGAGATCAGTCAGACTCCTGCAGCAGTCCTTCTCCAGGGAAATTGGGGTTTCTCACAGTCTCTCTGGGGTGCTGGCTGCAGCCTTAGCTTTTCACTCAGAGGTTCAATCCTTCTCTCTTCTCTTTCTCAGCCTGACTGACCAATTCTTCAGGTAAGCACAGAGTTTAGGTGGATCCCAGGCCCTCCTCCCCCAGACCTAGGGACAGGAACACTACAGAGGGTGATTACCTACAGACAATACAATGTACACACAAGCAATACAGAGAATGGACAGTGAACCACTCCTAAACTTCAAACCTACACAACATGATACACAAAACCCCATATTCTACCATCACAGGGGGGCAAACAAGGGGAATGAGAAGGGGCTGTCCAAGCAGTGGACAACCCCTTTAAATAACCGCAAAACTGTAACCTGACAAAGGATCTTATAGCAGTCACTTGCCTAAATATAGTAAGGGATCCCAGGACAGTACTTCCTAAAAAGTCAGACCATAGCATCACGACCTAATACACAGTGAAGCGTATGGTTTCATTTAACTGCCTACACCCGGAGGAAACTGGTATATACTGAGCTTTATAGAAGGCTACTCACAATACACGGTCACGCAATGATGAATAACAAGTCGTTTTGGTTAATCTAAAAGACAATAAAGTATGGAACCTTGTTTATTGCTTTTATTATAAAGAGGAAATGGAGGCGAATTCACAGGACACCAAATAGAAGAGACTAAGTACATGGGATAGAGTAGAAAAATGGGGTGGCTGAAAAGAAGAACAGAGCCCCGACTGAATGATCACATGTATTCGGTCAGATTTAGGACAATCTGAAAAAATATTGGGGCGAATCGGCAATGATGGCAACTTATTTACAAAATGAAAAGCAGAAAAAAGCCCATATGAACTGCGGCACGGTGAGAAACTAAGTTTTTGATCACAGAAGATTTGTCTACATTGCGGAAGAAGAAAAAACCCCACCAAACTGAATGACTACTGAACAAGTGGCTGAAATCAGTGCAAGGCCAAACACTAAAAAAGGAGCTGATACAACTGAACCCAAATACACAAGTAAGTTATTCAACAGGAGAAAACTGAGGTAAACCACCTGTACGTCCCTCATACAAGACAAGCAGAGTCAATGTATATGAACACACATCATGGGAAAACAGAATTTAGCTAGGAGAAGAGAAAACCAATAAATGGATAAAAGCAGCAGAAAAAAAATACGTCTGGCATCCTCACAGATGAAAAACCTACCATAAGAACCAATGTATTGATGTGATGTTCCATATTCTCAAGCAGACCTGGGCAAATCATGGGCCACAATGAGCCTCTTGGTTGTTTCGGTGCATCCTGTGGACCACGACAGCCAAAGTGTTGGCTACTGTGGTATTTTGCACCATGCAGACACACCAGGCTGATATCTCATTTTCACAGTATCTGTATCCTCAGGACTCAGAAATCAGTGAATTCAATGGTTCCAGCGCAACAGAGTTTCTCAGAAAAGCAGGCATGATGTCACTAGACCGTGCATGCTGTGCAGAGCTTCAGTGCTCAGCACACGGAGGCGCGAATATTGTTTTACTTTAATTATCTGAGGGTACTTTTATGGGGGCTTACAGTGATGGATCATATTTGTGCGGAGACATCCTACTACGTGGGGGCTATACTGTGTTTAGGACCATGGAGACATCATAGTTCTGTGTGTTGTGAATGGCTGTGGGGTACATCATACTATATGGGTGGGGAGCTGTTCATCCAGTGTTTTTTTTATTGCACCACTGGAGTGGTGCTTTAAATTTAACTCCCCTGACCCCTGTCATATACTCACCTTTCGGCAGCTTCACGTTCTATCACCGCCACTGTATTTTGTGATCTACCAGCGCGCTCCATTGTTTCATAGAGTGCACGGAAGGTCACAAATCATATGTACATCTCTATGGGAGCCTCGATCTGGCCTTGTTCTGGTTTTCATAGACTTGCATTCAGATGTAACTTATGACTTCCCGCCAGTCAGAAGTTACGGGCACAATATGGCATTGCGGGAGCGGATAAGAGTCAGTAAAAAGGTGAAGATGACAGCAGGTAAGTATATGACAGGGGGCAGGGGGCTTAGATTTAAAATGCCACTCCAGCGCTGAAGAAACACAAAATGCTGGAGTGGTGCTGTAAATATAGTTAAATGGTTCTTGCTCTGTAATCTGAGAGCAGCGTAACGTAGAGGCCGATAACCTGATGTGTCACTTACTGGGCTGTTAGTGTAGTTTAAACAAAATAAGTGTTTCATCACCAGGAGCTTAATCACAAGATAACTTTTTCAATTGCCATGTAGTCCTCCTGTTCTGTGTAACCTGCCCCCAGCACTAATTGGCAGCTTTCTGTGTACATTGTGGATAGGCAGAAAGCTGACAATCAGTGGTGGAGCTGAGGATATGTAGAGCTCAGCATTCAGAGAACTGTTAAATCTGCAGCAGAAAAGCAGTGATTTTATCAAAACTACAAGAAGACCAGTGAGTGACATCGCTGGCATCAGGGTCTCTGCCCCTATATCATGCTGCCTTCAGATTACATGACAAAAACCACAAGTCCCCTACCTACAACATACTTATTAATATACACAACTGACTATTACAGAAGGCAATTTACAACCATTTACAGGTTTTGTGAAGTGATGTCAGATACTAATATATTTATGTTGCTAAATAAACAACATGCTTACAATCCATGCAATGCCATTGACTTTGCTAAGTATTCATATTCACTGACATATATAGTGAGTGAGCATTGCTAACAGCTCCTGTCAGGGCCAGCGTTAGGGCGGGGCAGTCAGAGCAGTTGCCCAGAGTCCCCACTCCCTTGGGGGTCCCCAGCGTCTACAGCCACGGGTGGCGTCACGAACTTTCCACACCATCCCCTGTAAATACCCCTTTATTCGAGTGGCCAGCTAGGATCTGCCTTTAACAATCCTTAACCTGTTAAATCTGCTATTGTTAACCTGTTAAATGCCTCTGCCAAACTCTGACAGCAGCATTTAACATGCGTAGGCATGCGGGCGTGCCATTTTAAGCGCCTATCGGTGCACCCTTGATGTGATCGCGGATCCCGTCAATCAGTTGCTATGACAGCAGAGGTTTTGCTGAAGACTTCTGTGCTGGTCATTACAGTGCTCCTGCCTGCCTGTGGCCAAGCATCAAAAGGAGACTGTGATTTTCACAGTCAAGGTTGGGTTCTAAAGACATATCCCAATCTCTTATGATCCCCCAGAGCACCATGAAATCAATTATCAACTATCATCAAATGGAAAGAACAGGGCACCAAAAGAAAGCTGTCAAGAGAGGACCACCCACTAAAACTCTCATGACAGGCAAGGAGGGCATTAATTAGAGAGGCACCAAAAAGACCAAAAGGTAACCCTGAAGGAGCTTCAGAGTTCCCAAGTAGAGACTGGAGTATTTGTCCATACGACCACAATAAGCCATACACTCCATAGAGTCGGCCTTTATGGAAGAATAACCAGAAAAAAAGCCTTTACTTACAGCCAAAAATTGGAAGGTTCATTTTGATTTTACCAAAAGACATGTGGGAGACTCCCCAAATGTATGGAGGAAGGTGCTGTAGTCAGATGAGACCAAAATTGAACTTTTTGGCCTCCAAAGTAAACGCTGTGCCTAGCAATAAACTAGCAGAGCTTATCACCCCAAGAACACCATGCCCAGAGTGAAACATGGTGGTGGCAGCATCATGCTGGAAATGTTTTTCGGCAACAGGGAAAATGGTCCGAGTCATGGCAAAGATGGATGGTGCGAAATACAGGCATAGTCTTGAGCAAAACCTTTTTCAGTCTGTCAGTGATTTGAGACTTGGATGGAGGTTCACCTTCCAACAAGACAATGACCCAAGCAACTGCTAAAGCAACAGTCGAGTGGTTTAAGGGGAAATGTGTACATGTATTGCAGCAGATGAGTCACAGCCCAGACCTTAATCCAATTGAGAATCTGTGCTTAGACTTGAAGATTCCTGTTCACCAGAGTAAACCATCTAAAGGCTACTTTACACAGCGTGGGTACCCGCCCCCATCTGTTGTGCGGCGACACGGGCAAATCGCTGACCGTGCCGCACAACATCGCGCAGACCCGTCACGCATACTTACCTACCCGGCAACGTCGCTGTGACCGGCGAACCGCCTCCTTTCTAAGGGGGCGGTCCGTGCGGCGTCACAGTTACGTCACTGAGCGGCCGCCCAATAGAAGCGGAGGGGCGGAGATGAGTGGCCGGAACATCCCGCCTACCTCCTTCCTTCCGCATAGCGGCCGGGAGGCAGGTAAGGAGAGCTTCCTCGTTCCTGCGGTGTCACACGGAGCGATGTGTGCTGCCGCAGGAGCGACGAACTACATCGTTACTGCTGCAGTAACGATAATCGAGAATGGACCCCCATGTCACCGATGAGTGATTTGGCACGTTTTTGCAACGATGCAAAATCGCTCATCGGTGTCACACGCAGCAACATCGCTAATGCGGCCGGATGTGCGTCACAAATTCCGTGACCCCAACGACTCCGCATTAGCGATGTCGCAGCGTGTAAAGCCCCCTTAACTTGAAGGAGGTGGAGCAAATTTGCCTGGTCAAAATTTGAATGGTCAAACATCACAGTGGCAAGATGTGGAAAGCTCATAGAAGCTTACCCAAAGTGAAATGCAGCTGTCATTGCAGCAAAAAGAGACTCTACAAAGTACTGACTTTATGGGGTGAATAGTTATGCACACTGAAGTTTCCAGTTATTTTGTTCTATTTGTTGCTCGCTTCACACAAAAAGAAAAACAAATTTTCACAGTTGTAGGCATGTTCTATATATGACCCGATACAAACCCTCAAAAAAAATACAAAAACAAAAAAAAACTAAATTTGAGGTTGTTAAGTAGCAAAACACAAAAAAATGCCAAGGTGAGTGAATACTTTCACAAAACATTGTATATGCTCTTTGCAGACTTGTGTCTGTACGAATGTGCTTTGTGTCTACATGTGTGTGCGCTTGGTGTATACATTCATGAGTGCTATATCTGTATATACTTGTGTGTGTGTGTGTGTGTGTGTGTGTGCTTTGTATATACATGTGTATACATACAGTACAGACCAAAAGTTTGGACACACTTTCTCAGTCAAAGAATTTTATTTTCATGACTAAGGCATCAAAACTATGAATTAACACATGTGGAATGAAATACTTAACAAAACAGTGTGAAACAACTGATAATATGTCTTATATTCTAGGTTCTTCAAAGTAGCCACCTTTTGCTTTCATTACTGCTTTGCACACTCTTGGCATTCTCTTGATGAGCTTCAAGAGGTAGTCACCGGAAATAGTTTTCCAACAGTTCTGAAGGAGTTCAAAGAGATGCTTAGCACTTATTGGCCCTTTTGCTTTCACTCTGCGGTCCAACTCACCCCAAACCATCTCGATTGTGTTCAGGTCTGGTGACTGGAGGCCAGGTCATCTGGCGTAGCGCCCCATCACTCTCCTTCTTAGTCAAATAGCCCTTACACAGCCTGGAGGTGTGCTTGGGGTCATTGTCCTGTTGAAAAATAAATGATGGTCCAACTAAACGCAAACCGGATGGAATAGCACGCCGCTGCAAGATGCTGTGGTAGCCATGTTGGTTTAGTATGCCTTCAATTTTGAATAAATCCCTAACCGTGTCACCAGCAAAGCACGCCCACACCATCACACTTCCTCCATGCTTCACGGTGGGAACCAGGCATGTAGAGTCCATCTGTTCACCCTTTCTGTGTCGCACAAAGACACAGTGGTTGGATCCAAAGATCTCAAATTTGGACTCATCAGTTCAAAGCACAGATTTCCACTGGTCTAATGTCCATTCATTGTGTTCTTTAGCCCAAACAAGTCTCTTCTGCTTGTTGCTTGTCCTTAGCAGTGGTTTCCTAGCAGCTATTTTACCATGAAGGCCTGCTGCATAAAGTCTCCTCTTAACAGTCTAGAGATGTGTCTGCTGCTAGACCTCTGAGTGGCATTGACCTGGTCTCTAACCTGAGCTGCTGTTAACCTGTGATTTCTGAGGCTGGCGACTCGGATAAACTTATCCTCCGCAGCAGAGGTGACTCTTGGTCTTCCTTTCCTGGGGCGGTCCTCATGTGAACCAGTTTCTTTGTAGCGTTTGGTGGTTTTTACCACTGCAGTTGGGAACACTTTCAAAGTTTTCTCAATTTTTCGGACTGACTGACATCATTTCTTAAAGTAATGATGGCCACTCGTTTTTCTTTACTTAGAATTTGTATTATAGCAAGAAAAAGCAGCTAACAGTCTATTCAGTAGGACTATCAGCTGTGTATCCACCAGACTTCTGCACAACACAACTGATGGTCCCAACCCCATTTATAAGGCAAGAAATCCCACTTTTAAACCTGACAGGGCACACCTGAGAAGTGAAAACCATTTCCGGTGACTTCCTCTAGAAGCTCATCAAGAGAATGCCAAGGGTGTGCAAAGCAGTAATCAAAGTAAAAGGTGGCTACTTTGAAGAACCTAGAATATAAGACATATTTTCAGTTGTTTCACACTTTTTTGTTAAGTATTTCATTCCACATGTGTTAATTCATAGTTTTGATGCCTTCAATGTGAATCTACAATGTTCAGAGATATGAAAATAAAGAAAACTCTTTGAATGAGAAGGTGTGTCCAAACGTTTGGTCTGTACTGTGTGCGTGTGTAACATACAGTGTTTGTGTCACACACTGTGTATGTAGAATGCATATATAAATCCCAGCACTGCAGATGATGAGAGTTCATTAATGTGTAAACATATTGTCAGTTGCTCAACAAACAAGCATTGTAGATTGCACTTGTTTAACAATCTGAACTCCGTATATGTAAATATAACGTAAAAGGTGAATGCATTTAGCCCCACTTTAATCTTTTACCTAAGGCCCGGTTTTGAATAAACCATCCCTGGCTCCTGTGACCGGAGGATCTAGGCCAGGTGAGTGAGCGCCCTGCCCTTCTCGGAGCCTGACGACCGCAGGGTTGCCAAAACACAATTACAGTTGTTACAAAACTGCAATTAAATCTTTATGTGCAGTGTAAGCTCATGTAGATGGACTCACTAATGCTTGGTATGAGGAGGTGCATTTTAAGACCACATAATATTTCACTACACTCTCTTTGTATTATTCAGTATTTCCTGTTTACAATCAATATAAATCAGTTTCTCAGCAACACTGAGCGGCAATGTGGAGTGGGGAATGTGCAGCCCGATCAAATAGCCGGCGTCTGTCTGTAATGGGGGTCTCCACCAATAGAAAATGGCATTACAAGTAAATTCCTAGATTTAATTAATTAGAAAATCACACGTGTTTAGTCTAGGGAGGTAATAATAATTAGGCAAGTGTTTGTGAGCTTGTGCAGCCGGGTCACAGCAGCCGGGTCACAGCAGCGGGGTACACAGCAGCCGGATCACAGCAGCCGGGTCACAGCAGCCGGGTCACAGCAGCCGGGTCACAGCAGCCGGGTCACAGCAGCCGGGTCACAGCAGCCGAGCTTCCTACTGCACATGCTCACGGCATCACAATTACTGCAATCTTTTGCCATATTAATGGATCTTACCTACAGCAGCACGTCACAGCAGCCGGGTCACAGCAGCCGAGCTTCCTACTGCACATGCTCACGGCATCACAATTACTGCAATCTTTGGCCATATTAATGGATCTTACCTACAGCAGCACGTCACAGCAGCCGCGTCACAGCAGCCGAGCTTCCTACTGCACATGCTCACGGCATCACAATTACTGCAATCTTTGGCCATATTAATGGATCTTACCTACAGCAGCACGTCACAGCAGCTGCGTCACAGCAGCCGAGCTTCCTACTGCACATGCTCACAGCATCACCATTTCTGCAATCTTTGGCCATATTAGTGGAACTTACCTACCCTTAAAATTTGTAGGTTTTTAGCCCAAAATAAGCAAGTTTGAGAGGTATAAAGTTTTTTGCTATTGGATATCCATATGTTCGATACGGCAGAATTAAATTCTACTATGGATTTACGTGATTAATAGCCATTTGGCTTTTTAAGCATTTTTAATGTTATCTTTGGTTTCATTTACAATAAACATTAATTATATTAGGGGATACCTTTTTGCATACTTCTTTTCTATGTTTGATAAATATTAGGTATAGGGTCCCATCAAAGAAAAATACACCTTGTTGTGGCTGATGGGCTCACATGAATTGGCCTCACTTCTTTAGTGGTCTCTGACAGGGTTGGAGTTAGTGATAGCTTATCCATTCAGCTATTGGACTAGTGCTGAGGCCACTAATTGGTCAGGTGACTTAAGGACGGTACATCACTTCTAGTCCTGGTGGAGACCACCAAACTAATGAGGGATTGGAGTAGTAAACAACATATAAAAAAAAACTTCCCTATGTCTATGTTATAATAGTCACTTCACATTGGGTAAGTGGAGAAAAGGTTTTAAAACTCATGATAGATTTAAAGGGTTATTCTCAAGTAAGTTATCCCCTATCCCATAGATAAAGGCTAACCTCCTGATCGCTGGGTGTCCGACCACTGGGACCCGCACCAATCCAAATAACTAGGGCTCCAAAAGATGCCTGTGTGAATAATTCTGTGGTCAATCATGGACCCTGCCGCTCCATTCATTTTTAAAGAAAAAGCTAGAGACACCCAAGTGCGGCGCTCAGCTGGTCTTCCATACTCCCATGGATAAAGGCTAACATCTTGATTGCAGAGGGTCCGGCTGCTGGGACCCCCACAATGCAAAGTACTGGGGCTCTAAAGAGGCCCGTGTGAATAAAGTAATGGTCGATCATGCGCACTATTGCTCATTCATGCATAAGAGGAGAGTCAGAGATAGCAGAGTGCGGCGCTCACGTGGTCTTCCATACTCCTATGGATAAAGGCTAACATCCTGGTTGCTGAGGGTCCGGCAGCTGGCCCTGCACAACGCAAAAGACTGGGGCTTTGAAGAGGTCCGTGTGAATAAAAGTAATGGCTGATCATGCACACTATTGCTTATTCATGCTTAAGAGGAGAGCCAGAGATAGCCGAGTGCGGCGCTCATTTGGTCTTCCATACTCCTATGGATAAAGGCTAACCTCCATATTGGTGGGGGTCCGGCCGCTGACACCCCCACTAATCCAAAGACGTAGGACTCTAAAGAGGTCCTTGTGAAAAAAGCGGTGGTTGATCATGCGCACTGCTGCTCCATTCATTCTTAATGAGAGAGCTGGAGATACACGAGTGCGGCGCTCAGCTGGTCTTCCATACTCCCATGGATAAAGGATAACGTCCTGATTGCTGTGGGTCCAGCCGCTGGGACCCCCACAATGCAAAAAAACTAGGGTTCTAAAGAGGCCCATGTGAATAAAGTGGTGGTCTATCATGCGCACTGGCGCTCCATTGATTCTTAATGGGAGAGCCGGAGATAGCAGAGTGCAGCGCTCAGCTGGTCTTCCATACTCCCATGGATAAAAGCAACCATATTGTAAGCGGTCCCATCTAAATAATGAGCATTCATTTGTTTGCACCATAAAAAGTATGATTCATGGCTGTCATGATGCACTAATGCACACCGTGTGTTTATTAGCACTTTTACGTGCCAGAATTCTAAATCTGTTCCCTTATTGAGCTTTCCAAATTGTTTCTGAAAACAGATGAAAGTGGTAAAAAAAAAAATAATATAAGCCGACATGAACATGACAGCTGAAACCAAATTACTGGCCAGGTCACTAAAACTCAATTTGATATTTTACTAAATTTTCATTCATTTGCAAAAATGTTCAATCTTTGACGTTAATGATTACAACAAAACCATGGATGATGAGAAATATTTGTGATCCTAGTCTAACTACAACGTAACATTTAATCGCCAGTATTCATGTTCAGCATTAGCCGACACAGCCAAGTATCACGCTCCGCTGTTATTTGTGGGCATACCTCTGTGTAATTATTTCTAGGTTTAACTGAACTCACACAGTTTAATCTCGGAGAAGTGTATAATTAGCACTTAGAACTCGTCTGAACTGCCCAATTTGGCGGCGTTTCAATAATAGCACGGTAGCAGCAATGATTTTGTGCCCTGCTATAATTTAAAAAACATTTCTAGTAAATTGCAGGAGCAGTCATTTCACAATCGAGTTGATGAGGATTTAATTGCACGTCCAAATCCAAAGGTCTGCACGAGACTAGGAATCCGCCCCTTACCTGCCGACATCTGCGGCTCTACATTTGATTAGTTGACCTGGTGTGATGTCACATGTGCATCACTCCGCAACAATGATGTTGTGATGCTCTGGCCTATCAGGCCGTCAGAGGGTATTGTGCAATCTGCCCTTCTTCACAGTATCCACGCCTCCTTGGTCACGAATCCTGGTCCTTTGGTGTTGCTAACAGCTTAGCCAATCAAAATCCTAGAAACACTTTACACCGAACCCACCGGACACACCATTGGGGGGCCTGAAGTAAATAGGGCTGCCCACATAGAGGGTTGGTGGGGAGAAGTGAGAAAGTGACTCTCCGGGAAAGAGCTGGGCTCCTCAGTTACTAGGTGTCAGACATTAGTCTGGGCCTGGTAGGAGCTGGAACCCCAGTTGCAGGGGATCGCGTCAAGGGGCACGGACTGCCGAGGAGGGCAGCCAGCGGCGTTGAGCCATCACCAGGCAGGGGCCAGGGCATGACGGGGTACGTGGACCCTAGGCCGGGAAGTAGCTTCACGCGCCATGGTAATTTACCCGACAGGGGTGAAGACTTCAAGATTCATCCCCAACCCTCTCCAAAATCTGGGTACTAGCGCACCGATGGGATAGGACTTTCCCAAATACAGTCCAAAGAAAAACCTATGCATGAACCCTGAGAGCAAGCTCACTCCGTTAGCCATACGGGTGAGCGGGACCCGAAAAGTTTCAAGCTTGAGGATCTAACTAGTGAGAAGGTGCCACGGAAAAGGCCACAGGCTAACAGCAACACCAAGGGCACGGATCCTATCGTGCTCCCTCCAGGCTGCAGCGGTGCTCAGAACTCTGGTTTACAAGCTGTCAGTGTCATTATTCCTGGACTGAGTGAGTACACTGAAAAGCCCCTTTTCCTCCACCCAACGGCACCCCAAATGCTAACACCCAACGGGCCCCGGGGCACAAGCCCCCTACCCACAGAGGGGTTAAACATCCTGCTGCTACACCATCGCCACCGGGCTCCCCCAACAGCAGCAGTGGTCTCCTACATTACCACGCACCGTGGGTGGCGTCACAAACTTTCAATCCCCCTGTAAATATCCCACTTTAACTGAGTGGCCGCACGACCCCCGGGTCCGGAGACCCCTCAAGCCACCGCAGATCCGGATCCGAGCAGCCCGGCTGCTGGCACGGGGCGGCACAATGTCACGACAGGCCGGCTAATCAAAACAAGAGCTGCGGACATCAGCAGGTAAGAGGCAGTACTTCATCTCTCACGCAAGGGCAATGACCGATAAAATGGGATGAGCAAATTGATTTGCACCAACTGAAATTGGCAGCACAACTTGCAAAATAATACAAAGTACATGAAAAATACACAAAAAAAATTCCATGCTTTGTATATATTTTGCCTCAAATTACAATTAAAAAAGAAAAACATAATTATTCTGTTTGTCTCAGAAGATCAGCCATGTACTCTCCTCCTCTGAATTGTCTGCAGCAGTAGCCTCTCCCCACTGCACTGTGTGAAGCAAGACAAAAGATACTTTTCACTAAGAGGGCTTCTGCCAACCACTAGCCAAAATATGGAACCGATCCACACAGTACTCCTTGTGCGATCTTCACTAGACAGTCTGTTAGGGAAGTAACAAAGTGTAGAGACAGAGTTAATGTTGGGACTAGCCCACCATGGCAGGGGTCAAGTAAAGCAAAGGAGACGCTTCCTTCTAGAGCAGTATAGTTGATAGTAGTAGCTGAGAGTGGCCTTGTTTGAAGAACATCGGCCAAACAGTCTGTTGGTTGTTGAGGCCGTAAGCATTGGGTGAATTGTGGCAGAGGAGAGAGACAGTGGACAGGAGATAGCATGAAACCTTTTAGTGGTTTGGGAATGGACAAGAACATGGGGAGGAATATAGATCGACCCTTGTACAGAGCGACTCCAGGTGATCGGAGCTGGAGTACAGTCACAGCTAGGGAGTGGGACTTTCAACAGTTAAGGAATTCGGTGAACTTTACTGGTGTATGAGCATAGTCCACGACCCAAGCATGGTCTCTGTAGATGACCAGGAGTGCAAGGCCTTACTCTAGAGACTGGACATAGAACCGCTGTAGGGAAGGGGACTTTCACTACTGTATTGGTGTGTTGGCCTGGGATGCACTGGGACTTTTGGGACCAGGAGTCACTGAGGCAACTCAGTGGAAGGTTAACACATGTCTAACAATGTGTGCTGAAACAAAAATGTCCTGGACATGTTATGCACACTATCTCCTGTGCAACATTGTAACTGAAGAAGTGTTGAGGACACTGTCCAGTGAAGATCTGTTGCAGATAGACGGTTTGTCTTTCGGATTGTTGGTTGGTCCTGGTTGGCCAATAACGGTGCTAGCATGCGGCCTACACCTTCACAGTGACCACACTACCGAAATACACACACACAGCCAGGACAATGTCTTCTATGTAATTTGCCAGGGCGTCAGGAGTAAATCCCTTGCCTGACTATGCCCCGTGCCATTCTAGACAACTGTAGTCCAATATGCACAGAATCAGACAATGGAGAAGATGGAGAAATTAATCTTCTCAGTCTTCTCCTCAGCTAAGATTCTTCGGTCACAGTAAACGGACACTGCTCTTGGTCTAATCAGAGTTTGAGCCGAGTGTCATTAACATAATTGTGCCAATTCTCTCGCATGAGAATATATACACCCGTGTGATTGAACCCTTACCTGCAGTATATTCTGCGTGATCCTGAAACAAACAATGAATATAACTAGATTTCGAGTCTAATTAAAACATTCTTCTCTTTTATCGTTTCTTAAAAGGAATGGAGATTCTCCTAATCTGTGAGCAGGGAATTATTTGATGATTAAAGTGAATCCGTCACCATATTTGACCTTTCTAAACTACAATGAACAAAAATATAAAC
Organism: Anomaloglossus baeobatrachus; assembly: GCF_048569485.1. Taxonomy (NCBI): domain Eukaryota; kingdom Metazoa; phylum Chordata; class Amphibia; order Anura; family Aromobatidae; genus Anomaloglossus; species Anomaloglossus baeobatrachus. The sequence continues at coordinate 157,566,986 of NC_134362.1, forward strand.
AAAACACTTGTTTTTGCTCCTAATTTTCATGAGCTGAACTCTAAGGCTATGTGCCCACGCTGCGGATTTGCCGCGGATTTGCCGCGGATTTACCGCGGATTTGCCGAAAATCTGCAGCAGCGGCACTTCCAAGCCATTTCAATGGCATTTTGGAAATGCTGTGTCCATGCTGCGGATTTTTCCGCTGCGGATTTGCCGCGGATTTTGATCCGGAAAAATCTGCAGCATGTCAATTGTTTGTTGCGGATTTTGGTGCGGATTTAGGTATAGAATGGGGAAAAAAAAAATCTGCATCAAAATCGGCGGCAAATCCGCGGTTAATCCGCGGCAAATCCGCGGGTGCGGATTTGCCGCGAAATTCGCGGATTTTCAGGCAGAAAAGTCCGCAGGTACATTCTACCGTGGACACATAGCCTAAGATCTAAGACTTTTCCTATGTACAACAAATGCCTTTTTCTCTCTCAATAATTATTCACTAACTTGTCTAAATCTGTCAGTGAGCCCTTCTCCCTTGCAAAAGATAATCCAACGACCTCACAGGTATGGTGTAAGGGAGTCGGTTAAGCAGAAAAATACATACAGCTAACCTTTTGTAGTGTCTGCAAGGAAACACCACCATCTGCTGGCCGAAGGCAATAAGAGCAAACAGGAACTAAAATACTTGAGTGTGTGTTTCCTGGAGGGAAGAATTTAGAAGAGACGCCAGGTGACAGTTATGCCACAGTTACTAAATATAAAAGTCCTGGCAAAGTCAAGAGGGGAAGAGTTGGCACAAGAATCCTGTTCCAAGAAGGTCATGTGGCAGTCAAATGGGCTTACAGTCCTATCGCCACTAAAGGGTTCTAGAGTGGTCATATTCCGGAGAAGGCCTGAGCTATACCTAAGCTGGGAGGCAGACCGTGACCTAAGCTGAGAGACCGATCCAGTAGAAGCCCGTGATCAGCGCCAGTAGAAGCCCGTGATCAGCGCCGGTAGAAGCCCGTGATCAGCGCCGGTAGAAGCCCATGATCAGCGCCGGTAGAAGCCCGTGATCAGCGCCGGTAGAAGCCCATGATCAGCGCCGGTAGAAGCCCATGATCAGCGCCGGTAGAAGCCCGTGATCAGCGCCAGTAGAAGCCTGTGATCAGCGCCAGTAGAAACCCGTGATCAGCGCCAGTAGAAGCCCGTGATCAGCGCCAGTAGAAGCCCGTGATCAGCGCCAGTAGAAGCCTGTGATCAGCGCTAGTAGAAGTCCGTGATCAGCGCCAGTAGAAGTCCATGATCAGCGCCAGTAGAAGTCCGTGATCAGCGCCAGTAGAAGTCCGTGATCAGCGTCAGTAGAGGCACGTGGCCAGCGCCTTTAGAAGTAACTGAGAAAGACCAGGTTACTCCAATAAAAGTCCAGAGTCCTGACTTTGTGGTCAAGCCGCAGACTATGCCGGTCAAGATTCTGAGTAGTGCAGTTGCTTCCTGTGCAGAGATATGGTATGGGGACTTAGGCCACGCTTTAGAGAATGGAGGCGGAAGGCCTGTATAGTGCGTGAGGAAGCCCCCAATTTGGAATTTCGGCCTAGTGTGCCATGTCTTTCACTCCGCTAGGGCCTGTACACTGTATAGAATTGTTAAGTGAAGTAGTCTACGGTAACGAATAGAATGACATTGACGTTTTCCTGATAGAGGGATCTAGAATCTAACAACTCACTCCGAAGGGGACTATTAGTTAATGATAGGGGTAACACCGTGTAAATAATATTCTGATGGTATTCCAGATACCTGTGTTCTTGCTTTATCCTGTGTGAAGTACTCTGATTTACCACAGTTACTTGTGTCATATCATTATCTCTCATGATCCTTAATTTGAACAAAGTAAATAAAACTATTGTTGGTTCAGTTGTAAGGGGTAGTCGGACCCCCGAACCGGGAAAGAGAATCCCCCCCTGAAGACGCCACATGGTGTGGTGGCAAATGTTGATAGTGATGGTAAAATGTTACCTGTTGTGTTGGTTAATACATGGTGTTCCCACTAGGTGCCAGTGTAGAGTAGTGGTTCCCCTGGTAACAGTGGCAGGGAAGGAAGGGGCAGGGCAGCCTAGGTGGGGTTGGGCTCTGAATGCAGGGCAGTGTGCAGTGAGATGTGAGAGGCAAGCAAGCTCAGTCTGAAGTGCCGGGGCAGAGTGCAGGAGTGGGTGCTGTGGCAGTGGAGCGAAGAAGTTGGAGCTAATCCGGAGCCGGTAGTGAGTACTGGAGCCGTCCCCTAGTTCAATACAAATCCCTGGGAAAGGACTGGACTAAAATCGGGATAGGAGTACCACTGCTAGGGGGATAACAATTGGCCCCTGCAGGCAAAGGAAAGTGCCCGTAGAGAAAAAGGAAACTGTTTTTGTAGAAAAGGACTTGTAAGTTGTAACGTACTAAAGTAAGCCTGCTGCAAACAGAAAGATGGAAGCTTTGTTTAATAAATCGGTGTTTGGTTTATCCGCTGCCTGCAATTGTCTCTTTCCTGAAAGTGAAGAAGGAGGTGGAGAGCACAGAAAGAACGCTGTCATGAATGGGCCCCATGCATCCACACTCTGCCCCAACAACACACCTGTTTTGCAAGTAACGGCCGGGCCGGGGTTCAGCCTGCGGCCCACAAGGCGAGGGGACCCGACTACACCCCCTGAAGTGCCCCCTGCCCCCGTTACACAGTTTCCACTGACTCCTCATTCTCTGCGCTCTTGCATCCAATCACCTGTTTTACAGTGGCATATCAAGATGCAGATCACACAGCATAATTATTGCACAGATGTGCCTTAGGCTGGCCACAATAAAAGGCCACTCTAAAATGGGCAGTTCTCACTAAGCGACATTGCTAGCAACATCGCTAGCAACATCGCTGCTGAGTCACAGTTTTTGTGACGCAACAGCGATCTTGCTAACGATGTTGCTGTGTGTGACATCCAGCAACGACCTGGCCCCTGCTGTGAGGTCGCCGGTCGTTGCTGAATGTCCTGGACTATTTTCTTCAAAGGCGATGTCCTGCTGGGCAGGACACATCGCTATGTTGACAATGTGTGACAGGGTCCCAATGACAGCAGAGATGCTTATACAGGTCGCTACTGCAACCTGTATCGTTACTGAGTCGTTGGTAAGGTCTGCCTGTCTGACATCTCACCAGCGACTTCCCAGCGACGTACCAGCGATCCTTATCAGGTCGCATCGTTTTCGGGATCGCTGGTAAGTCGCTAACTGTGACGGGGGCTTTAGGGTAAGTTCACACACTGCATTTTTTTGACGCAGCGTTTTTGTGCGTTTTTTCCTGGAAAAAACGCACAAAAACGCAACGTCCAAAAAGAAACGCATGAAAACAAAGCATGCATTTTTTAATGCGTTTTTGGCTGCGTTTTGCTGCGTTTTTGATCTCTGCGTTTTCCCAATGCATTGCATGGGGGAAAACGCAGAAAAACGCAGGAAAGAATCGACATGTCCATTTTTTTTTTTTTAAAACTCAAAAACGCAGCTTAAAAAAAAAAAAAAAAACGTGTGCGGACAGCAAAAATGAAAACTCAGGGAAAATCGCACAAAAACGCACCCGAAAAATGCGCAAAAATGCACTGTGCGCACATAGCCTTACAGTATTTGTGGCTATGGGGGGAAAGGAGAGGGCCGCTCTCTGCTCTCACTGCAGAGCTGTATGTGATTATAACTGACACATCTGCAGGTTGCTCTCAGCTTCAGTCTCCATCTCACAGGCAGCAAGGGTTGCAATATTATTGCAATACATCAGAGCTTAGAGAGCTGCAAAAAATGTGTTTGCAAAAAGCAATATTTCAATTCTCCTGTTCTGGGTTAATTACTTGTCTCACAATGGTAACGCCCACCCACCTTGTATTTAACATAATCGCTGGAAGCAGAGTTATCTTCCAGGTGGCATCCCCCCCATAGCCTGGAAGATGTAAATTTACATAAAGTGTTAAAAGAGGATTTATCCTCAAGGCATCTGATTTGAGGCAGACAGGCGACTTTTTTCAGCAGTCTATAACCTGTATGCCCATATTAATAGTTTAGGTAGGTCAAATGTGGCGACAGATTCCCTTTTAAAGCGCACCAATCAACAGGATTTTCCTATATAACCTAAAGCCAGTGCTATACTGGCACTATCAGACTGATTCTATCCATACCTCTAGTTGTCAGCTCAGATGTACAGTATATGTTATGAAACACAAGCAAGTAAAGGTTGTAAAATCATCAGCTTGTTGAGTGACAGCAGCTGATAGCTGGAGTGGGTATTCATAGTTATCCCCTCCCCCTGTTACTTATTATGCTAATTCTATTATAGAATTGATTTCCATTGTGACTAAAAGGACCTGTGCTGATGTCATACCCATGTGAACCGAAGGGGTAGGGCCTCAGGCAACATAGCTGATACCAGGAAGCAGCATTTTTCTGTTGGCTAAGGCCCCGTCCCGTCTGGTCACATGGGTATGACTTCAGCACAGGTTTTTTTAGTCACAAAGTAAAACGAATGTATAAATGAATTAGCATAAATAACGGGGAGGGGATAACTATGAATACCCAACCCAGCTATCAGCTGCTGTCACTCAACAAGATGCTGATTTTACAAACTTTACTTGCTTGTGTTTCAAAACCTATACATTCTAGATGACCACTAAAGGTATGGATTGAATCAGCATGATAGTGCCAGTATAATATTGGGTTTAGGTTATATAGGAAAATCCTGCTGATTGATGCGCTTTAAGGCCCGTTTCACACGTCAGTGAAAAACACAGACATTCTTCACTGACGTGTAAAACGCGCATGTCGCGGGCGGAGGAGGGGACGCTGCGCTCTCCCACTGCTCGGGTCCGGCCGCTGCTGCTGCTGCGGCTGCTGCTGCTCGATGGTGGCTCGAGCGGTGGGCCGGATCCCGGGGACTCGAGCGGTGTTCCTCGCCCGTGAGTGAAAAGGGGATTTGATGGTGGGGATTTGGTTATTGTCTGTGACGCCACCCACGGTTGTGGTGAGGTTGTGACACCACCGCTGCTCTGGACGGGGATCCCGGGAGCGGTGACAGGGAGCAGCTTTGATGTTAGTTCTCCCCTCCGTGGGTAGGGGGTTGGTTGTCTCGGGGCCCGGTGATGTGGTAGGGGATGGATGGCAGGCGGGTTACAGGGCCTGGTGAGGTGCAGGGTCGCGGGGGCAGCGCTGTGCCGCACGGAACGGTGGTACTCACTCAGCCAATGATGAGGACACAGTTCTCGGTAAAACACACGGCTGGATGGAGGGGTCCCACAGACGGCTGCGGTGTTGTTTCTCCCGGCAGGTTGATAGTGACTGCCTTTCCCTGCACCTACGTACTGTAAACGGTTCCAATGGGTTCCCACCGGTAACCCGCTCCCCAGCTTGGATATGGGCTGGAGGAGCCCCTTTTGCCCGCAGGCTCTGGCCCTGGGAACTTTAGCCTTGGCGGTGACTGTGTTTCCCTCTCTCGGTTGGACTGTTGCCTTCTGTTGGGACTTGACTGCTGGGAAACCCAGGAGGTTCCCTTCGCTAACGTATTTGGCAAATTCACGGCGACTCCTAGCCTTGTCGGGGTCCGTCAGCCCCTGCCAGATGGTGCTGACTTCTCTTTGCGTACCGGTCCGGTACCGCCGGGCCACCGCCCGTCCACGGTCCTTACGGTAAACTCCGATAGGCCACTCCTGCAGACGGTCACCACCGTCTGCCAACCTTGCTGATCCGTCCGGGCCACACACCCGGACCAACTTCAGTCTGCTCAGCTGCCACTTCACACCTCTCACTTTCGCTTCCTAAACTGATCTCTCTACCTTTTCCCGCCTCCAGGACAGTGTACTCCTCGGTGGGCGGCGCCAACCGCCTGGCCCACCCCCTGGTGTGGACATCAGCCCCTGGAGGAAGGAAACAAGGGTTTTAGTCTGACTTCGGTGTGCCTGACCGGGAGTGTGGGGTGTGTGGGTGTTGTTCTCTGTGGCCCCTGGCTTGTCCAGGGCGCCACACGCACATGTCCCTCCGTGTTCCGTGATTCACGGCACACGTGGGTTGTCCATGTGCAATCCGTGATCTGTGATCCTGTGATTGAATATGGACATTACTCACCTGCCTTCACTGCTGCTGTCCATGGTGCTGATCTCCTCGGGTCTCCAGCGTCCGCCCTCCGCTCTCAGCAGCTACTTCCTGGTCGCCTATTCCTGCTTTCATGAATATTCATGAGCCAGGCAGGAGCTGCCGAAAGCAGAGGCTCCAGAGCGAATCGCAGGCAAGGTAAGTTGAACATTTTTAATATTTAATATGTCCGTGATTTTCTTGTACGTGTTTCACTGATCACAAACGGATCACACCATTGTGTGGTCTGTGGGTCATCAGTGATGCCAGACAAAAACTGACATGTCTCCGTTCAGAATCACAGCCAAGGGTACACGCTGCACGGAGACACGTTCAGTGAAAAATCACTAATGTGTGAGCAGACCCATTGATTATAATGGGTCTGCGTATCTCAGTGATTCTGGTACGTATAAAAAAAAACCCACAAACGTACCAGAATCACTGACGTGTGAAAGGGGCCTAAGGATGAGGAGGGGGATCACTAGGGAACAGACATAGGTCTCACACCAATCCATAGCCCTCTGTGAAAGTTGAAATATCTATTCATTGTCTATGAACTTCCAGAGATAGCTGAGCACTCTGCTCCCTCCAGGAGTCCCCTAGACAATGAATAGAGTGGAGGTGGAAATACTTTTAGGATGATTGGGGGTCTCAGCGATCTGCCTCCATTCTTGTTCTAAAGCTATTGACATAAACATACATTTTCAGTTCAGCATTTGTGTGACCTGTTATATAAAACTTTTACTACTCCCCAAGGTATTATCAATGTCACTCCACCACCCTTGCTTTTTCAATGCTGTTTGTTTACCACAAAACAGATTTAACCCATTAAGGTGCTGGACATTTTTTTTTCTGTCCGTGAAGCTCGGTGAGGGTTACTTCTTTTGTGAACTGAGCGGATGTATTTGATACCTAGGCCATTTTGATCTCTTCCAAAGACCTACTGGTGGGAAAGCTAGATCGTGAGCACCAATGGGGACAGTGATGATTATGTTGAATTGATCAACATATATAGGGGAAGGGCACCACCCTATGGGATCTCCTGGTATACAAACAACACACACTTTGAAGGAAAGAAAAAGAGTATACCTTACAGGGATCACGAAAACTCAAATATTTAGAATTCAGAAAAAACCTTTATTACAAAGTAGAAAACTCATGTCTCCATACTGGGAGTAAATAGCACACAGGCACAATGATTAAAAACACTTAAAAAGCCAGAGGCATCGTTCCCCCAACACACCAGAAACCCAATACAATAAATATACAATACAAAAATTATTATATGTAGCCCCTCCTACATGAATTATAGTGGATGTCTGGAGAGAATAATGTTATTGGTTGATCAATACACCACTCTTAACGTATATTTAGGGCACTCAGAATACAGGACATTATGTTGAATTGATGGGGCTATATAAAATAAATACATTTCCATTGTATTTTATACAGAAGTGTGGCAACCGAAAAACGGCAATTCTGGCATTTTTTTTCTTTTTTTTTTCTTCTCAGCGTTTTAATGTACAGATACATAATTTTATGTTTGTTTAAATGAGACTTTTTAATTTAAACAATACCAGATATGTTCATCTTAGAACATTTTCAATTTCTTTAAATTTGAAGGGGGAGAATGTAAAGCTGCGATCATTTATACTATATACTGCAGCGGCTGAGCTTCACAGGGGGCTTCAGCAGGCCCTCGGCTACCAAAATAACCCATTGAATACTTCTGATGGCGATGAGGGGGCTAAACGAAGCAGGTGTGTATGTTGGGCACTGCGTTAGTTTCAATACTGCTGTTCGTAAATTACAGAAGCAATTAAATGGTTAAACTGAGGCTATCAGAGCTCAGTGGCAGTCGTTTCAGTTACAGGCAGATGCCGGCTGTGTAACACAGTTGGCATATGCCTGGTATTAAGCAGGATCAGCTGCTGAGCCCACTCCATATAGCCTTTAGCACCTGTGATGAAAATGTACGTCATAGGTCATTAAGGGATTAAAGAGCTACCAAAATCTGACTAGGGCTTATTTTCGGGGAAGGACTTATTTTCAGGGAAACAAGGTATGCTCCTTTCCAGTGAACACTACAGTACCACTGTGTGCCCAATGACCATATTGGTGCTGCTTTTTTCTAGCCTTATACAACCACCTTGACAAATCAAAAATGACAGAATTGGTAAAACAGAGAGCTGAGCAATCTTCGAAAGCAGGGCAGATGACATATTCTTTGTGTTTTCATGGGGGCGTTGCTCACAGGATCCTCTGGGGCGTGTATTTAGGATGCCCTGCATTCTTGCCCTATGAGTCCCCCCATTGGTAACGACAATAAGAATTAGCACTAAGCTATTCTCATATTGCCAGAACGATATGGCAGATTTAATAACAAAAAAAAAGGGCATGCTCAGGGGAGCAACGGGAATACAATAAGAGCAAAAGGTCACTTTTGACCTGATGAATAATTGTGCATGTGGTTCTGTTTAGAATTAGCCGCTCACATTTACACCCATGTTACATAGTAATCAATACACAGCTGCCATCAGTTCATCAGGGACCATTATTGTATGTGGAGAACTTTATACGAGGAGGGACAAAGATACAAGCAGAGGATGAGAATGTTTTGTGCTGAGGGAAAAAGGCTCTTTCCCTCAGCACCCAGCTTTCCCATGCTCTGCTATACATCTTCTCTCAGCACCCAGCTTTCCCATGCTCTGCTATACATCTTCTCTCAGCACCCAGCTTTCCCATGCTCTGATATGGGAAAGCTTTGTACTGAGGGAAGGATGTATAGCAGAGCATGGGGAAGCTGGGTGCTGAGGACAAGCTCAATATCAGAACATAAAAAAATCTGGGTGCTGATAGAGGGATTTCAGATCATGGGAAACTTGGGTGCTGTCAGTCATTATCCCGTACCCGAAGTGTCTGTGTACGTGGAAGGGGGGCCCAGGTCCAAACTTTGCACCGGGGCCCATGAAACTCTAGTTACGCCCCTGTGGACTTCCCTCAAAAATTGATGAAAAGACAAGAAGAAAGTTTGTCTGGGAGGCTGATAAGAGGCCTACAGCAACATTAAAGGAACTGCAGAAATTTCTGGCCAAGTACTGCATGTGACAACAATCTCCCGTATTCTTATGTTTTGCCTGTGAGATAGGGTGGGAAGACAAGGATTTTCTTACAAAGAAAAACAACCAAGCCCAACTATATTTTGCCAGAACCTATATGATCTCTGCCAAAAGTATGTGGGGAAAAAACGTTATGGTCTGATGAAACTTTGGTCGAACTATTGGGCCATAATTTCAAAACATATCTTTGGAGCAAAGCCAACACTGCACATCACCAAAAGAACACCATACCCACAGTGAAGCATGGTAGAGGCAGCATAATGCTATGGGGCTGTTTTTTGGCAGCTGAAACTGGGGATTTAACCAAAATGTATTATGGACAGTTCCATATATCAGTCAATTTTGCATCAAAACCTTTAGGGCTCTGCTACAAAGCCAAACATGAAAAGGTATGTCACCTTTCAGGATGACACAGATCCTAAGCAAGCCTGTAAATAAACAAAATAATGGTATCACATGAAAAAAAGCAAAGTTTTGGAATGGTTCAACCAGACCTGATTTCAATAGAAATCTGTGTGTGCTGTACACAAGAGATACCCCCTCGCAGTCCGACAGATTTGGAGCGCTACTGCAAGGAAGATTGAAAACAAAATCCACTTCTAGATGTCCAATGGTAATACACTCCAACTCAAAAAGATTGAATGTGGTCATACATTCAAAAGTTATGTCAAAAAGTATTAGTTTAAGTGTGTGAAAATTTATACAACTACAATACTTTTTTCCCACCTGAAAATATGTTGACGAGTGACATTATCATTTGTAGGGCATGAAAGACCATCATTCTTGGCAGCGCATGGTTCTGGGTAAGGCTAAGTTCACACTTCCGTTGTTTTGTATCAGTCACAATCTGTCGCCTTGAGGAATTACGGTATCCTGCAAAATATTTTGCAGGATTCCAGTTTTTCCCCATAGACGTCTATTGGCGACGGATTGTGACTGATGATGCTGCGTTGCATCCGCTGCGTCGTGGTCAGTTGTTTTTTGACTGACCGCCGGGCGGGAGCAACGCAGCATGTAACGTTTTTTGTGCAGTGGAATCCGTTGGATTTTGCTGCGCATGCGCTCTCTGGCTCCCCGCACAGGTAACCAGGATAAACATCAGGTTACTAAGCAACGCGCTTCGGTTAGTTACCCGGTATTTACACTGGTTACGGGTGCAGGGAGCCAGCGCTGAGAGGTGTATGCTGGTAACCAAGATAAATATCGGGTAACCAAGCAAAAAGTGCTTTGCTTTTACCCGATATTTACCCTGGCTGTGCACGGAGCCAGACACTTCACCGCTCGGCTCCGCCCCCTCCCGCACTCAGCATGTATATACACACACACACACACTCTCACACTTACACTCACACTCGCTTGTCCTGCAGTCCCCGCGGCACTGATGTCCTCAGTGCCACGGCCCCGCTCGGCTCCACCCACCCCGAACTCCGCCCCCCGCACACAACGGAATCCGACAAAGAATTCTGTTCTTTGTCATCCGTTGTCATCCGTTGTACAGCGCATCAGTCACATGCGTCAAGCGACGCATGTGACTGATGCAAAACAACGGAAGTGTGAACTTAGCCTAAGCAGGACTCAAGCTGCCATACCTCTTGGCAGCACATGTTCACTCAATGATCTATTACAGATCGTACTGTGCGCTTCTTTTACTGCTCTCTGCCTGTGTAAACAAGCTATTAAACCAGTGCCGATCGGTAAATATTTACCGATTACCAGATCCGTGTAAACACACCTTTCATTTTTTTCATTTTTTTGAGTTTCAATCTCCATCTTGGAGTACCAATACGAGCTGAATTACAGTTTTCTATTGTGCTACGCAAAAAAAAAGCCATTTCTTGTTGTTTTGTAATAGGGATAAAATTACTCTTATCTCTAGACTGTAGAAAGTATCACAACAACAAAAAATAAAAACTTTGCACCCTAATAAGAATTTCTTTTTACATGTGAAAATGTATCAAAATGAGCGGAGATACAAGACACTGAGAATTAAAGGTTTTAAAAGCAAGAAATATTTATATAATGTACAATATTTTTATATTGTTTTCATAATCTCTTCAGTATTTTCTCACCTTAGATGCGGGGATAACACAAACAAAAATATTCAACCGATCATAAGTCTGGATCAATGACAAACAAGCAAATTCTTGCTGATCGAGTGATGGCTTCACACGTGTAGATTGGACGGTGATAGTGACTCTTGTTAGAGTGCCCTGTGTACAAGGTGCCACATACGGTCGTGGTACTGCTGCAATGCAGTTTTCGAATTTAATTATTGTGATTTTTTTTTTTGTATTGTAAGAATAGCATGGCCATTAACAATAAGCATTCGATTTCCACTGATTAGCTTTTGGAGTACTGCTGTAACTTTCCCGATACAGTCACAACATGACACATCTTAAGGCCCCGTAAGTAGATTAATGTTAGCTGATCCAACCAATATTGCCGGTTTGGCTGACACTTTAATGTGTATGGAGGCCAGTACAATTTATTGTTGGGGGGGGAGATCTTGACTGGCATGTCCCATTTCGGACTGACGATTCTCCGATTTCCCAAAGAAGCCGCCACCAGAGATATCTGGTGGTAGGTCTCACATATAGAACATGGGAGGACTTAACTCAAAGCTACTGTAACCTCAGTATTTCCATAGAGAACACACAGGAGGACTTGGCCAAACGTTACTGCAACCTCATTATTTCTTTAGAGAACACAGGAGGACTCAGCAAAAAGCTACTACAACTTCAATATTTCCATAAAGAATATGGGAGGACTTGGACAAAAGCTACTGCAATCTGGGCATTTCCATAGAGAACACGGGAAAACTCAGCCAAAAGCTACTAAAACCTGAGAATTTCCATAGAGAACATGGAAGAACTCGGCCAAAAGCTACTAAAACCTGAGAATTTCCATAGAGAACATGGAAGAACTCGGCCAAAAGCTATTGCAACCTCAGTATTTCCAGAGAACACGGGAGGACTCGGACAAAAGCTACTGCAACCTTAGTATTTTCTTAGAAAACACCGGAGGACTCGGCCAAAAGCTACTGCAACTGGAGTATTTCCATAGAGAACACGGGAGGACTTGGCCAAAAGCCACTGCAACCTCAGTTTTTGCATACAGTAATATTATACTACAAGGATGGGTGCAGACGGGCATATTTCACAGTCTGAATAAAGAATGCAAAGCCAGGACTGACCATGAATCTCTAGATCCTAATTTATAGCCTCATATGTGTGTCTATAAGGCTGTAAGATTGGGTCAGAAGACCAGCGGTTAGTCCTGTATACGGGACCATGAAATATGCCAGTCTGAACACATACAATCCTGAGAAACATACAACTGAATGATATTAGCAGCTTTTTATAAGCTTTACTGCACCATAACTGGTCTTACGTTTGTTTCCATAAAGTTAAAGAACTCAAAGAAAGTTTACTCACATAGTTGGTCGTGAAGAAGATGACAATCAGGGTCACACAAGCCATCCCCACCACAAAGAGTAAAATGAGCAGCAGAGGATAGTGCTGGCTGATGCACTGGTACTTTTCATAAAGTGAGTGTTCAATCATCCAGTCTTCGTTGTCCTTAATTAGATACTTCCCTTTGGATGGCATTTTCGTCAAGTCCGGCTTCGTTTCTTTCCCTTTTATTCCCAGATTTCACAACACAACAGATAGACCCGAGCTGCTGGTCTCCCCAGGCTGCTGTGGTGTGTTGGTCTGAATCACATTGTAAGCCTGCATCCACCGTGAGAAGTCTACAGCTGGGGCAAGGTAAGAGAACCAGCTCCCTCCTCCCAAAACCATGTGCAGCTTATCGAGGCTGGTGAGCAGGCATGGCTGCGCCTGGATGATATCCTCTCCGGCTACTGCACTGCCTTGTCACACTCCATCGCTGCTGACTCCATAGTATTCTGCAGACAAAAAAAAAGGAAAAATAGAGAAATACATTTTTTTAGCCAAACGTTCCAACCCACAAAAATGTATATACGAGAAGAAATGTTACATAGTTACATAGGTTGAAAAAAGACCTAGGTCCATCTAGTGAAACAAAAAATGAGAAAACAAAAGAGCACCACAGTGACCTCCCGAAGTTGCTGGTGTATTTGTTAGGCGTTACATAAAAGCCGGCTTACACATACTGCGCACACAAAGGACATCACAGCGTTCATGACAGCTCCGAGAACAAGTCTGCAGGTGGCTCCTGAAAGAGATCTGAGAGGACGTGGAGTGGGGAGAGGAAAGGTGGAGATTCAGGAATGAGGACATTACGGCATTAGAAGACGTGAAACTCATGAGTCAGACACCTCACACCTTGTTAGTCGGCTGTTATGATGCAATTTGTATAAATTATAAAAAGATCCCAGCTGCGTAAAATTATTCAAGCGCTTGGGGTATAATGCTCTATTACTCACTATCCTTTCATGCACTCATTACGCAACAAACCCAAAACTATATCTTCCTATTGCTTATGTAATGCCAACATAATCCGTAGCATTGTACAATAGTGAGAGCAAGAGCACAATCACAATCCTTTTCTATATTGAATTTCATGACCACCTGTTATTACCCCGGAAAGTTTCTGCCAGCGTGCAGGAAACCTAATATTATACTGCGCGATAAAAAACAAAACAGCCATGGTGGCATTCCGGTGCTTTAACTAATCGGTCGTATGTAAAATGTCGTATCAAAAATTATATGGCACCTTGAAGATATAATTTATTTTTTTTACTCTAATGAATTTGGGTGTAAAAATAATTTTTGCAATTGGGTTTCTTTAAAATAAGCATCAAAAACCTGTGCCCCCGAGGAGCCAATCCAGGTCATTAAACAACTACCGATTGGTTTCATGTCAGCCACTCAAATTATTTAATGGCATGTTTAGACATGATTCTTAATCTATGAGCACAGAACAGCCCACGCGCACAGAACAGCCCACAAGCACTGAACAGTCCCCGCGCACAGAACAGAACAGCCACGTGCACAGAACAGTCACCGCGCACAGAACAGTCCCCATGCGCACAGAACAGTCCCCATGTGCACAGAACAGTCCCCATGCGCACAGAACAGTCCCCATGCGCACAGAACAGTCCCCATGCGCACAGAATAGTCCCCATGCGCACAGAACAGTCCCCATGCGCACAGCACATTCCATGAGCACAGCATAATTGTTAATACAACTGCTCTGTGACCATAAAATATGTTATTGGTAGCATATGCCCAGTTTACCCATGCAATAAGCCACCTTGAAAATCATTCCACCCAATGAATGAGTTTAGATCAGACGGCAGATAGTGGGAACGAGTGCTCTGTCAATCACTCATCCCCTTATTGTAGGCTCATGTAAATGGTCCATTATAGTGGGGACCACTTTTGAGCTCCCAATGCAGATGCAAACATAACCTAATTACGTAGTGCTTATCTACCATGTCTTTTCTTCCCGTATTGCATGCTCCGATGGGCACAGTTATAGGATCTTTTTGGGGGCTGAAGTCATCTGGTACCTGCCATAGGAGATCTTATAATTTAATAATATCATTCTCCAAGCCAATCCAGTTTAAGAAAGAAAAATAATAGCCCTGGCTCACCATGTGATTTCAAATAATGGTGGGAGACAAAACCTGAAGAGTCAACAATCACTGAGGTTTTAAGAAGAGATGACTGAATGGATTTTGGAGTGAGAACAGAATGACTGTTTGCAGGGGAAGAGTGTACACAGAAGGGGGGTAGAATGGTTTGGAACAAAAGAACTGGCTGCCCCTTTTGCTAAGCGGCTTTCCCTCCCTCCATGGTAACCGGCCTATTCAGATCACAAAGCATTGCCAAGACTGGCAATTAACTCATTCCCCAGCCTTAAGAGTGAGACAAAACCCACATTCTAGTGGGTGCAAATAAGCAAAAATTGCCATGTAACCCCTTAAATACTGTGTATTTTACTAGTTACTAATATAATACAAATTTCAATCATTTTAGAATTTTAGACATTATGTTATACGGCATCACAAGTGTGGAGCATTTTATACTACAACTCTGCAATGTTCTGTTCCTTGGTTATTCCTCCTAAAAATCACTGAATACGGTTCCCATAATCACAGAGGAGCGTCCCCCAGTCTGATTCGGTCAGCATCGATTTAACAGTGTCGCGGATACACCCACCTGGTTCCTCCCACTTATCAATGTGTCATACGTTCCATAGTAGAATAAAAGAGGAACAGTGGAACACAGGGTTATAAGAAACGAAACCCCAGAATTGGTGATTGTTTACTAAATGAGACTTCAAACGCCTTTTACAGTATTCTATGATTTATTTTAAAATTTTTAAACATTATCAGTAAAAATAAGATTCTACCAGAAGCGGATTGGTTCCAATCTATCCCATCCATCCAACCGAAGTTGACGCGCACCGTCCATTCCCTACAACTAAATTAGATGTGTCAGTCGTGGTACATGTCCTCTTAAATCCTCTGCAGCATATTTGTTATGGACGATATCCTACAATTACCAGAACTGCTGTTTTTAGATCACTTTGCCTCCCACAAAAAAAAAGCCTAAAAATGATCAAAAAGTCATATGTGTCCACAAATTATACCAATAAAAACTTACCCCACAAAGAAAACAAGACCTCACACAGCTCCATCAATTAACAAAAAAGTTTTGGAAAATGATGACTTAGGCCAAACATAAATAAATACATTTTCCCCCATTTTAACAGTCCCTCTAAAAAACAAGGCTAAACACAGCTTTGGTGACGGAAACAAACTAAAAGGTACAAAAACAGAACATTGGAACCCTCTAAAACTGACTACTTGACCTAAATGGCTAATATTCCTAATTCCCTACTTAAAGGGAACCTGTCAGGTCCAGTATGCACCCAGCACCACGAGCAGTTCTGGGTGTATATTACTATTCCCTGCCTAACTGTCCCTGTATACACTAGCATAGATAAAGAGATCTTTAGAAAAAGTATTTCTAAAGATCTTTTATCGTATGCTAATGAGCGCAGGGACTAGTCCTCTGGGCGTAAGTTCCCCTGGCTAGTTGCCTCCATTAGCATGTTAGTACGTCCCTGTGGGTGTGCTATCATGCTAATGAATGCGCAGCATCAGAGGATGATCTCACTCACCTCTCCGGCGCCATTGCATCCGACGCTGGATTTTGGCTCAGTGCACATGACCCCGAAGTTTTCGTCATGTGCACTATGAAGCCGGGTGTACGCGTCCTGGCTTCAAACTGAACTAGTGCCCATGACCGAAACTCCGGGGTCATGCGCACTGAGCCGAAATCCAGAGTCGGATGTGATGGTGGTAGAGAGGTGAGTGAGATCCTCCTCTGACACTGTACATTCATTAGCATGTTAGTACGTCCCTGTGGGCGTGCTACCATGCTAAGGCTATGTGCGCACCGCACCGCACACAAAAGTTCCGCTTCAGAGCGCAGCTGAAAAGCTCCGTTCTGAAGCGCCTGGTGCCTGCAGAATTTGTGCACTCTGCATGCTGCCTCTCCCTATAGACAGCATGCAAAGCGCCCGAAAGAAGTGACATGTCACTTCTTAGAACGAACACTTTGGGCAGCAGCCGAATCACTGCGTTCTAATACGCCAAGTGCGCATGTCTCATGCACAATCTTCATAGATTGTGCTGGGGACGCAGGACGCATGCAGTGCAGAACGCATCGGAACTGCATACGCACACGTGCGCACATAGCTTAAGAAGGCGGACTAGTCGGGGGATATAACGCCCTTGGGACTAGTCCCTGCGCTCATTAGCATATGAGAAAAGATCTTTAGAAATACTTTTTCTAAAGATCTCTTTATCTATGCTAGTGTATACAGGGACCGTTAGGCAAAGATTAGCAATATGCACCCAGAACTGCTTGTGTTTGGATTGGACCTGAAATTGATTGGACCTGGAACTTAGTAAGTTTTGGGGCCCCACGCCCCGTTCTTTGCTTCAAAAAGTGGCAGCTGCCGTCTGCTCTTTGGAGACCCTTAGATAGAACCGGCCTCAATGACTTTTGGTCTTAGCGGAGGGTAGTGGAGGGAACTTAGACTTTCTACCGCTATCCATAGCAAAGTGTGAGGCAGAAGTGGCCATTTTGCAAAGCACAGAATGACGATTCAGAAGGAAGGAGGGCATAAGAAGGGCATTGTGTCCCACGTATAGTCAATTTTTCTTTTTTGGCTGGAGTGTCGTTTTATCCTGTTTAGATTTGAAGAGACAACCGAAATTACAAACTATAGCTGTGCGGAGATGAGGTCAAGTCTACAAAGTGTTACATCCCTGCACAAAAACTGGCCTAATTGCGGATCAAAGTCAGATTGCACTCAATTTGCAATGATCAGTTGACACAAAATTAAACAAATGAAA
The DNA here is from genome assembly GCF_048569485.1 of Anomaloglossus baeobatrachus. Classification (NCBI taxonomy): domain Eukaryota; kingdom Metazoa; phylum Chordata; class Amphibia; order Anura; family Aromobatidae; genus Anomaloglossus; species Anomaloglossus baeobatrachus. The sequence continues at coordinate 157,584,545 of NC_134362.1, forward strand.
CAACTCAAGAACTTGGATCACAGCTGAGAAGTAGAATCATGTCCTACATGCATCGCGCAAGGAAAGGAAAAATAGACGCTGGCACTTTCTAATCAGGAAAATGTCCAAACTTGAAGGTTTCCATTACATTAATGTGGAAAACATGTGTGTTTAATGTCATTTACCAGCCGTCATACAAAGATCTTGTACAATAAGAAGTGTCTTATCTCATTTGGCTCTGTCACGTTCTGAGAAACGGGAATTTCTATAAACACTTCTATACGATTCATTAACTTCAGCCAGAAAAAATCCAGTGCATGCAAAGTCTGCTTTTGGTCATTCAGTGCTCGCTAAAATGCACTGTACCATATAGTGTCATCACACAATGACAGATCTGACTACTGGGACCCCTAATGATCTCCTGTGGGAATAGTGCATGTGAACTTTTACTGTGAGCCGTTTTGCTAGCTCCATAGAAGTCACCCATATACAATACTGCTTTATTCATCCGGTAGCCCTTGGGAGCCCCACAAAAAAGTGACAGGGACCCGGGGAGGAGCAGCCACTTAGGTGGAGTTAGGAGCCAACAGGACAGTTAAAGAGTTCTCCAGCAGGAGAGGGAAGGAGCAGACGTGTCTGACAAGTGCTCTGGTGGGACATAGGAGGTCACGCGGTTGACGACGGGAGAGCTTGATTGCTCACTCGGAATCAGTGCCACGAAGGGTGCAGGACCCTAGGGAAGATCACACTTCAAGTTGGTTTTCCAGAATCTGCCTGGACAGGGAGGTTTCAAGCTTCCCTGGCCCCAAAGAGCCCGAAAGCACAGTGCCAGAGAGGATCAGGGGCCTTGGACAGCACCAGGCCACACTGTGGAGCCGCGGTACCTGCAAATAGGAACAAGAGTACTATTCGAGACGAACTGGGGTCCCCAAGTAGCTTTAAGCCACGGGGATCTAATCCACACGGCGCTAGGAGGAAGGGATTCACCGAGCACCAAACTGGACTGACCTCTGAAGGGATTCTGGTTCGACGGAGCCCATCACAGCGGGTGACCAGTATCAACCGGGTGAGCAGCACAAAGAGTGAGTAAAGACACCTGGAACTGCACCAATTGACTTTGTCTCTTGATAACCGGCGGCGCGGCCCCGCGCCTCGGCGACAAACACCATCCCTACTTCTCTCATCATCCTCCCCGGGGCCCGCTCCACCTGTGGAGAGCGATACCATCCCTGGCTACTACTACCATCCGCCCAGGAGGACAGCGACAGCAGAGGCGGCTAAATCTCTGGCCGCATACCACAGGTAGCATCACGACATTCATCCTACTACTACCCCCATCATCTTCCCTCTTTATTGGTGTACACTTCGGGGCACGAAGCCGGGCAGGCCACCGTGACAATCCAGTTCCTCACACCAGCCCTGTGACGAGTAACTCAGGTATGAGATTCCCCGTGCCTGAATCCCCCTGCCCCCTGGGTGCTAAAGACGCTCGCAGCAGAGAGTCATTAGCATATCGTCTATTGTCATATCGCCACAGCCAATAGAAAAATAATGTTGTTTCCTAATATCAGCTATGTTGGCTGAGGCCACGCCCCTTCTGGTGACATGGGCATGACATCACCACAGGTCCTTCTACTTCGTAAAATAATTCTATAATACAATTAGCATAAATTACAGGGGGTGGATGGACAGGCAGGGGGTGGGAATCACTATGAATACCCACCCCAGCTATCAGCTGATTGGCAGCTGCTGTCATTCAAAAAGCTGCTCATTTTACAATCTTTCCTTGCTTGTGTTTAAAAACCTATATCTGAACATCTGAACTGACCACTAAATGGATGTATAGAATCGGCCAGATAGTGCCAGTATAGCACTGGCTTTAGGTTATATAGGAAAATACTGGTGATTGGTGCGCTTTAAAAGGGAATGTGTCACCATATTTGACCTAACTAAACTATTAATATGGGCATACAGGTTATAGACTTTTGAAAAAAGTCTGGGTTTATGTTACATAGGAAAATCCTGGTGATTAGTGTGCTTTAACTTCATATTGTCTCTCCAGGAAAGGAGACAAACTCTAGCGCAGCGCCACCTATTGGAAGTAGCAATCGTAAAAGTCAGAAGTGGATTTTTAACAATCCTTTGCATATGACTTAGGATTTAACTTCATGAAATGTACATACATTATCTGATGCCACAATGTTTCTTAAAAAAAAAGTTAACATTATAAATAAATATATAAGTCCTAAAACAATTAAAGGAGTTCTTCCTCAAAAAGTAACTTTCTGATCACTGTGAGCCCAACCATGGGGACCCTCAGCGATCCAAACATTGTGCTCAGCCTCCGCTCCAATCATTATCTATGGGATAGCCAGAAATAGAGTATTGTACTTAAAAATAAATATATTTTAGAATAACCCTTTAATTTACTCATATTGCAATAATAAAATCAATATAAGTAATTATATACACCCAAAAAACGCTGATATTTTTCTAATTTAGATGAAATCCCCTCATCCTGAAAATGATGAGTCAGGGCTCATGTCTTAAGGGCCCGTTACACGCTACGATATATCGTGCGATATGCCGTCGGGGTCACGTCGTTAGTGACGCACATCCGGCATCGTTTGACATATCGTAGCGTGTGACAGCTACGAGCAACTGTGAACGAGCAAAAATACTCACCTTATCGTTGCTCGTTGACACGTCGCTCATTTTCAAAAAATCGTCCTTCTGCGCGCCGGTTGTTCATCGTTCCCGAGGCAGCACACATCGCTCCATGTGACACCCCGGGAACAATGAACACAGCTTACCTGTGTCCCGCCTGCAATGCGGAAGGAAGGAGGTGGGCGGGATGTTACATCCCGCTCATCTCCGCCCCTCCTCATCTATTGGGCGGCCGCTATGTGATGTCGCTGTGACGCCGAATGTCCCTCCCCTTCAAAAAGAGGATGTTCGCCGCCCACAGCGAGGTTGTTCGGGAGGTAAGCATGTGTGATGGCGGTTACCGACTTTGTGCGACACGGGCAACAAATTGCCCATGTTGCACAAATGATGGGGACGTGTGCGAGCGCACATGCGATCGCATGATAAATCACCGCGTGTAAAGCAGCCTTTACATGTAAAGAAAAAAAAAGCAAGCAAAAAACAAACACTATTCTAGTTTAGTTCTTAAAATTTCAGTTGTTCACTAAACAGAAAATATAGTCACGTAATGAGATTCACATAAATGTATTTCTCGTACCTACAAATACATTAACAGCCATTTAACCTATGTAAATACATTATATGCAAATATGTGTAATCAATATCCTTGGGAAATTATTCTGGCCTTTTTGTGTAATGTAAATATAAAAGCGACATAGAGGGAACATACTTAATAAAACGCTTAATAACGGAAATAACTGGGACAGGGAAAAAAATATCTGTTGTTATCAGATTAACATACAATTCTAGTTACTGGCGCCTTTTCTTTTCTTTCACTAGAGAATAGCGTTATTTTAGTTGTCTAGTAATGATTAACAGTATCAGGAAGAACAGACGCAGACTGTGATATTAACAAACTGTATCCAGGATAAGGCAGCAAGAAAAATCACATTTTGTGCATTAATATTCTAATATGTAAACAAGATACATGTAAAAACATAACAAAAGTAAACATGGACATGTAACATGGAGAGAAAGATAAAAAATAAACCTAGTGTGTCCAAACCATGAGTAATGGCTCTAGAATTATTTATGAGCAACTTTCTTTAAAGGGAATCTGTCAGCAGGTTTTTGCTACCTCATCTGAGAGCAGCATAATGTAGGCAAAGAGATCCGGAATCCAACGATGTGTCACTTAGATTACTGGCTGCAGCCATTCTGGCACAATCAGAGTTTTTAGATTTAGCAATGCAGCTGAGCTGAGAAAGCTAACTCCGCCCACACCAGGCTCCATATGTATATTTCTAAAGACAATTAGGTGCTGATCACAGCAGGGGGCGTGCTGGACTAGCTGACCTAGTACAACAATGATAATCTCCTTAATTTAAAACAAACATTGCAGGTAAACTGCTTATAAATTTCATAGATGGCTCTTTTTTTCATCCATCAACGCACAGTTCATGCCCAGGGAGACAGCAGTGATGCAGGACTCAGCCAGCTACTACAGGTGTGTCTGCAAATCTCGCGGGTGACTGTTCTCCATGGCCATGTGACGTGCGCTGATGAAGCTGGGGTATGTACACTGCACATCATCAGGGAGCCTGCGGTGACACTGCTCTTACTAATCATATCACTTACACCCACAGGGGACGTGATAACATGATTAGCAGAAAAATTAGTCTGGAGAAAGCAATACTCCCACAACTATCCACCCACTAATTAGCATATCATAGGCCAAGTTATAAAAAGCCACAAAACACCAAAAGGGACTTATTTGAAAAGTATTTTAAGGGTTGAAGAAAGAAATGGGAGCGGTTTGGGGGGCCTGTGATAGCTAACAGGTTCTGTTTAAAGGCCTTTGGGGGCAATTCAGCATTTAAATACATTTTTGTTATTGCCAATTCAGCCTTCTGTTTCTAATATAATGCTGATCTACTAAGACCCAGCAGCACCTGATTCCTAATGGCATTTAGTGATTATGTAATAGCTAAGACAAGGGAAGGAAATGCTACTACTACTTGCTACACTGTGTCCAGTGCTGTGACTCAGCGATCAGGAAGGCAGAGATAGTAATAAACCACCTCTGCCTTCTCAGTTAGGATTTTTATAGTCTCAGTCAGCGATAGCCCAATGTTACATGATCTCCATGCTGCTGTTGTCTCTGTGAAAAACTAAAATGTCCTGGCAGATTCATAAGTGCATTACCATTTAACACTTTACACATCTTCATGTGCAGCATCATCAATATGATCAATTTCAATATCAGTTTCCAGTCTGCTAATCAGACGCTCATTCCCAATTCAATGCATAACATGGCACAATCAATGTAATGCAAATGTAGCACAAAAGGGATACAGGGTACTCTGTCCCGGGCAGTGTCTCTCTTGGGAATATCACGGTGGTGGCCGTTGCCCGGTTTCATGCCCTGGGCCCTTTTTGTAATGGGATATTTACAGGGGATGGTTGAATAAAGTCTATATGTGACGCTACTTGCGGTGTTGCGGCTAAATGTAGGGAGCCGCTGCTGCAGAATGTCTCTACTGTGGCTGGTGGTATTGGCAGCTAGTATGGTAGTCCCTCCGCAAGTAGGGTTTTGCCCCAGCGGGTGCATGGTGCAGTGGGCGTTGGAAGAAGGGAGTCCACACAGGTATTCAGTGCAAATGGTTTACACACTTTCTTGATATGGTAACTGGAGGCCCGAGGCCGGCTGGTTTCGCCTCCAGGTTCCCTTCGTCCCAGTGCCAGTCTGGTTTCTCTGGTACCTTCTTCCCCTGCAGCCTGTCTCCAGTAAGTAAGTCTCCATTCTGTGGTTTGTCCACTTCTGTCCGCCAGACGGTAGCGTGAACCCTGTGGGGTTAGAGTCTCTGGTCCTGTCCCCAGTTCTCCCTTTGCTACTGAGTCTTCAGATTCCATAGGGTCAGCAATGTCCTTGATGGTCCCCTTTGCTGTTCAGGTGTTAACAGGTCGGCCTAGGGTCCTGTACCCCGTCGGTGCGTAGTTCCGGGAGTACTCCACCAGCAACCACCTCTCCTGTGTACCAGGTCACCGTCAACCCAAGTCAGGACGTCACTCTGTTTCCACCTTCACTCCTCGCCTGTCTGACACTTGCCTCTGACTACTCTCCACAGTCTGCCCCTCCAACCTGGTCAACTAGTGGACTGGAGTGGCTCCACCTCTAGACAGCCATCCCATCCATGGTCTCACCCTAGCTAGGTACCATTGTATGGGGGATTGTTGGGGAAACTGTGATTACCTGGGTTTTTGGTGTTAATGGCACTGGGGTTCTGGGTCCCTAAGGGGGTAGGCCCTGCATCCTAGGGATGCAAAACCTTGTAGCACCCTGATGGGTTCAGGGGTCCTACACAAACTGTAAAAAAATATTAAAATATACACATAAATTGGTGTGATCGATCCAGCATATGTACGTCATATCTGTGAACTATGACTAGTTTCAAGATGATTGTATGTGTATGTCAATTATTACACAAGCATGTAATAAAAATAATATTTCGCACTAGCAAATTACAGAAAAGTACTAGGGATGTTTTTACAGTGATTGGGCTCCTTGCATGGAAAACTAGAAAAAATGTGCTCAAAACCCAAACTCAGATTTTATATGAATAACACAAGAGAGAATGACGGACATTTTTGTGTGTTTCTGTGTTGGTACAAGATGACCACAGAAGATAAAGCAGAATATGAAACGACTGCAGCGGAGTATCCTGCCGAGAAACAGAAAACGGATATTCCAGGGCCAAATGACATACAGTTAGGTCCATAAATATTTGGACAGTGACACAAGTTTTGTTATTTTAGCTGTTTACAAAAACATGTTCAGAAATACAATTCTATATATAATATGGGCTGAAAGTGCACACTCCCAGCTGCAATATGAGAGTTTTCACATCCAAATCGGAGAAAGGGTTTAGGAATCATAGCTCTGTAATGCATAGCCTCCTCTTTTTCAAGGGACCAAAAGTAATTGGACAAGGGACTCTAAGGGCTGCAATTAACTCTGAAGGCGTCTCCCTCGTTAACCTGTAATCAATGAAGTAGTTAAAAGGTCTGGGGTTGATTACAGGTGTGTGGTTTTGCATTTGGAAGGTGTTGCTGTGACCAGACAGCATGCGGTCTAAGGAACTCTCAATTGAGGTGAAGCAGAACATCCTGAGGCTGAAAAAAAAGAAAAAATCCATCAGAGAGATAGCAGACATGCTTGGAGTAGCAAAATCAACAGTCGGGTACATTCTGAGAAAAAAGGAATTGACTGGTGAGCTTGGGAACTCAAAAAGGCCTGGGCGTCCACGGATGACAACAGTGGTGGATGATCGCCGCATACTTTCTTTGGTGAAGAAGAACCCGTTCACAACATCAACTGAAGTCCAGAACACTCTCAGTGAAGTAGGTGTATCTGTCTCTAAGTCAACAGTAAAGAGAAGACTCCATGAAAGTAAATACAAAGGGTTCACATCTAGATGCAAACCATTCATCAATTCCAAAAATAGACAGGCTAGAGTTAAATTTGCTGAAAAACACCTCATGAAGCCAGCTCAGTTCTGGAAAAGTATTCTATGGACAGATGAGACAAAGATCAACCTGTACCAGAATGATGGGAAGAAAAAAGTTTGGAGAAGAAAGGGAACGGCACATGATCCAAGGCACACCACATCCTCTGTAAAACATGGTGGAGGCAACGTGATGGCATGGGCATGCATGGCTTTCAATGGCACTGGGTCACTTGTGTTTATTGATGACATAACAGCAGACAAGAGTAGCCGGATGAATTCTGAAGTGTACCGGGATATACTTTCAGCCCAGATTCAGCCAAATGCCGCAAAGTTGATCGGACGGCGCTTCATAGTACAGATGGACAATGACCCCAAGCATACAGCCAAAGCTACCCAGGAGTTCATGAGTGCAAAAAAGTGGAACATTCTGCAATGGCCAAGTCAATCACCAGATCTTAACCCAATTGAGCATGCATTTCACTTGCTCAAATCCAGACTTAAGACGGAAAGACCCACAAACAAGCAAGACCTGAAGGCTGCGGCTGTAAAGGCCTGGCAAAGCATTAAGAAGGAGGAAACCCAGCGTTTGGTGATGTCCATGGGTTCCAGACTTAAGGCAGTGATTGCCTCCAAAGGATTCGCAACAAAATATTGAAAATAAAAATATTTTGTTTGGGTTTGGTTTATTTGTCCAATTACTTTTGACCTCCTAAAATGTGGAGTGTTTGTAAAGAAATGTGACAATTCCTACAATTTCTATCAGATATTTTTGTTCAAACCTTCAAATTAAACGTTACAATCTGCACTTGAATTCTGTTGTAGAGGTTTCATTTCAAATCCAATGTGGTGGCATTAAGAGCCCAACTGGCGAAGATTGTGTCACTGTCCAAATATTTCTGGACCTAACTGTATTTTGGGATGTTTATTACCACTCTCTAATAACTGCAATTATTTGCTTTGATTTCTTAGCTGATTTGCAGCTGCAAATTGTATTCCCTAAATTGGTAGAATAGAAACAGCCCGGGTGTTGGATTTGGTGATGTGCTGGAATAAAGATAATTTCTCTTTTTTTCTTCTCTTAGACAATCACATATACAACTTCTATAAAGAATGTTTTGTGTTACATTAGGTTTATAGTTTAGGGCGCAGTTAACGACACTTAAAATCAGACAGCGTTGAGTGGGGCGCCATTGTGTAATTTTAAAGTGCCAACCTCTGTAGTCAGGCTTGTGACAAAAAAATGGGCAGGCATAGGGTAGTCCTAGTCTGTATACAGACTGTGGTTAACAGAACCCCTGGTTTGTTAGTCCCCGTGTACGGAAGGGCTCAGTCGTGACAGTATCATGGAGTCTACTGGGTGCTACAGTGAAGACCTGAGTGTAGCGATTAGCTGCAGAAGAGGACACTGGGCCGCCTGGTTCTTCTGCAGCTAATCGCTACGATCAGCTGTTCTCCACTCCTGTTGTGACCGTTCGTGCTTCCGCAGTCACAACGAGAGCTGAAGAAGTGAGGGTGCATGCCCCCCTCTCAGCTGTAAGACTAGAATAACAGGGTGTTCACAAAGATGGCGCTAGAGATAAGCGCTATGCACAGGCGCCAACTCCGACACTATCTTAGTGACGAAAAAGCTGAATAGTAACATTAGCATAGAGAACAAAGAGGGAGGAACAACTGGCAGGGGGCGGGAATCCATACGAATACCCACCCAGATATTGTCTGCTCTGGTGCAACTGTCACTCAAAAAGCTGACGAAATTTTAAACTTCACTTTCTTGGATTAGAAAGCCCAAACATCCGAGCTGACCACTACTGGTATGTAGATAATCGTCCTTATAGTGCCAGTATAGCACTGGCTTTACCTCATATACGAAAATCCTGATTATTGGTTTCCTTTAAGAAATATTTCCAACTACTTAATAATTCTTACAGGTCCTATGTTTGTTAGACAGCAACCCAATAAGCTCAGTCCCTTCTGTAGGAGTGCTGAAATCAGCAAGTGACTATGCTGAATCTTCATGTTCTTGTATTGCAGAAGTACAGCTATAAGGAAAGACTTATTTTATATTAGTTTTCACTTCGGAATGTTAATATTATAATAAGTATTAAGTAGATGAGTGAGGGATAAAGAAGGAGCGGACAAAAGTGGAAAAACTTGGTAACATCTAGGAAAGGAAGAAAAAAACAAAATGTCTTGGTGTCTAGGCTGTAGTGGAGTGAGTGCGTCCGACTAGTAGGCACGATTGTCTAGTGGGTGCGGCCTCGCTCAATACAAGTGTATGGAGTGGGCATGTCCGACTAGTAAGCACGGCTGTCTAGTGGGGGCGGCCTTGCTCAATACATTTGTCACTCAAAGCAAGGATCACCAAGCTACAACTTGCCTACTTTGGACACATCAGAAGAACAGCATGGTTGCAAGAATAGAAGGAACATGACAAAGAGGAAGACCAGCAAACCAAAGACTTGATACTATATATATATATTTATTATAGAATATATATACAGTACAGACCAAATGTTTGGACACACCTTCTCATCTCTAGAACAACTGTTAAGAGGAGACTTTGTGCAGCAGGCCTTCATGGTAAAATAGCTGCTAGGAAACCACTGCTAAGGACAGGCAACAAGCAGAGACTTGTTTGGGTTAAAGAACACAAGGAATGGACATTAGACCAGTGGAAATCTGGCTTTGGTCTGATGAGTCCAAATTTGAGATCTTTGGATCCAACCACCGTGGCTTTGTAGAAAAGATGAACGGATGGATTCTACATGGCTGGTTCCCCCCGTGAAGCATGGAGGAGGAGGTGTGATGGTGTGAGGGTGGTGTGCTCTCTCTCGCTCTCTCTTATCCCGGATTCCACTCCCCATTGACATATATGGGGCCGGATTCCGGATCGAATCCGGACTTCTTTGTCAACCCGCCGCTGACCCACCGGACCCGGATTATTAGCAGTCCGCTCAACTCTACTATCTGACTAAGAAGGAGAGTGATGGTGTGCTACGCCAGATGACCTGGCCTCCACAGTCACCAGACCTGAACCCAATTGAAATGGTTTGGGGTGAGCTGGACCGCAGAGTAAAGGCAAAAGGGCCAACAAGTGCTAAGCATCTCTGGGAACTCCTTCAGGACTGTTGGAAGACCATTTCCGGTGACTACCTCTTGAAGCTCATCAAGAGAATGCCAAGAGGGAGCAAAGCAGTAATCAAAGCAAAAGGTGGCTACTTTGAAGAAGTAAGTATTTCATTCCACAGGTGTTAATTCATAGTTTTTTGATGCCTTCAATGTGAATCTACAATTTTCAGAGTCATGAAAATAAAGGAAACTTTGAATGGAAAGGTGTCCAAACTTTTGGTCTGTACTGTATATATAAATATGCACACACACACACACACACATGACCCGCCCCAGGGCCGTGGGGTACTCGGTTCCGGGTGTTGGTTAATGGGATTATGTCACGGGGGCCTGTGCCCGGTTCCGTGGCCCTGGTGGTCGCTGAAAGTCAATAAATAATAAAAATTTAAAAAAAAATAAAGAAAAAAATAAATAAATAAATAAATAAATAAAAGTATTTAGTGACGCCACCTACGGTTCCAGTATGGTTACTGGGGCTGCAGGTCAGACCTCTGGGGTGATGGTTAGGCAGCCAGTTGTTTATGCTTCCCGTAGGTGAAGCGGGGTCCCCAGGGCAGTTTTAGTAGTACACAGATATGGCATTTTTTTTCTTCACAGCCTTTTCAACTGTCACTTTAGTGCAGCAGCCTATGGCTCCTCAGATGAAGAAATAAAGTGCGTCACACCAATTCATTAACTCTGACCAGGTTTTACTTGCAGGTGTTATTAAAAATGGGTTCAGTTTCTGATGTTACAGTTTTTGGGTAATCTGGGAACAGTTCAGGATCTCTGCACCAGGTTAGTTGTGAGGCCTCCCTGCTGCGCTGTGTCTCTCCTGGGTACTAGGCAGCCTGGAGCTATACCTCGACCCTCTCTCACTGTCTTCACCTATATGGCAGGCGGCGGGAGCTTCTCTAAGGGGCACTGCTGTACCCACTGCGATCCCTAAGCTCTGTGTAGCGGCTTTGCCTTCAGGTGCTGCTGCGGCCAGGAGATCTGCAGTCTCCCTGGCCTCCGGTCTTTATTGCTGGGCAGATTAGATCCCTCACAATCTCAGACGCCGGTGTCCGATAATCAGCGCTGTTCCTTGGGGATGAACCGGTCTGGCTCCATCTCCCCGGTCACTCCTCTTTTTGCCTCACTCTTGATCCCTCAGGCGGTCACACAGTTACTTGTGCGGGCTAAGCACTGCCCTCTCCATTTTTATGTCTTCGCTCACTCTCTGCTCGCACAGTCTCCTTTTCTCCAACTGTCAACTGTCTCTCTGACTCCGCCTCCAAACCTGGCTTTAAAGGGGACCTCACCTGAACTCGACTTGTAGAGCTCCCCCTCCAGGCTTGGAGTGGAAATGTTGTATGTGGGATTACCTGATGTGGAGATCCTTCCCTGCCCAGGTACAGGTATATTTGTGGCAACTGAACCCTGGGGTGCCACACACACACACACACACACACACACGTCAATATCACCACCAGGGTATTATGGCGACGATCCAGATGACACTTTAATCTTTAAGAGACCCTACTTTAGTTTGGCCATGGCATTTATTGCAGTTGGTACATTTAATAACATAACTAAAGTCTTTACTACTTTTACAAGCAAAGTTCAAAAATAGTTTTTGTTATACCATTTTCAGTCTGGCCATGTCTTAGCATTGGAGTAAAGGTCTATCTATGTACATAAAGTTAAAGCTGTGAATGCACTGGTAGAGGTGTTCTGGATGTCATATTTATTGAATGTTTTTTTCAGGGGTGCAGTTTAATGCCATTCCTTGTTAGGCAAGTGGCAATAAGGAACAATTTATAGACTGAAGGTGCACATTGAAAAACGTGTCAGTAGTACCCAGTATCTGCACGACGTTATAGCAACACGATGTGGCGCGCAGCTGCATTCTACTAACAACAAGAGTGACAAAAATGACAGTGTACAGAAAATTTATAGACCTTCGCATTAACCTTCTAGTACAGAAAGTTAATCTTATTCGGCAAGAATAAAAAACTGCTGTAGGAGACATCATTCTTGTATTTGGTCAAAGTCTAGAGGAAGTGGTTTGTGAGCATGATCTAACTAGCCAGCGGTAGCAACCTCCATTACACACTGCAACTATGAAAGTCCCTATTATACTGAACAATCCAGGAAGTGAGAACATCTGCATACAACCTGCAAATATGATTTTTTTTATGTATGAGTCTAGAAATTACTGTCATGCAATACTTTCCATGTCTTGAAATAGTAAAAAAAGAGGGAATTCCAGTAACTTTCAGTTTTAGACTAAATAAAGGCTTAAGTTTTTAACTGCAGTGATCATTAAAAATTCTGAAGTTTTCACAAACTTATTTTTTTTTTGCATAAATTTGAAGTACAGAGATAGAACAAAATAAAAAAGAAAGTCAAACAGCTTAACACTAGAACTACTGGACTCATGACACCTATATAGAAATACATGGTGCAAAGTAGTCAAAATGACTACCTCAGTAGTTCTAGTGTTAAGCTCCGTCATTTTGGTGGGTTTCTCCCATAAACTGCTCAATTCAGGTCTTTCTACAACTTTTCTACTGGATTAAGGTCAGGCCTTTGACTTCACCATTCCAATTTTTAACTGTTTAATAGTGATGGGAGGATTCGAAATGGAAAAGTCCGGACCCACGCCTTTTCAAACGGTACACAAGTGCCCAACCCTGGCCTGGAATTCCGGGTAAAAAAATAATAAAGCAAGCGCGCTGTACTTACTTAACTGCTCCCGCAGCTGCTCCTTCACTCACTTCCAGGGCCACTCATTACCTTCATTGCATATGCACTGCTTTTCCCACCCACCCATCTGTGATTAGTTGCAGTCGACACGCCCCCACGCTGAGTGACAGCGTGTCAGCTTACAATCACAGGCACTTTGTGCGTCTATCGTACAGTAAAAACAAATAAATAAAAATTGGCTCAGGGTCCCGCCATATTATGACACCCAGCACAGATAAAGCATACGGCTACAGGCTGCAATAAGAGGAAGCGCAAGCTGGTTTTTGTTTTTAATTACTATTTAAATAAATAATTTAAAAAAACGACATGCGGTCCCCCCCAATTTTGATACCGAGCCAAGATAAAGCCCAACAGCTGGGGACTGGTATGCTCAGGCTGGGGAGACCCCTGCTTATTGGGCCTCACTCCAGCCTAAAAATAGAACTCTGCAGCTGCCCAGGATTGTCACAGCAATTAGTTGCGACAGTCCCGGCACTTTACCTGGCTCTTTCAGATTGCAGTGGTGCGGTGGCATTCAGGGTAATAAGGGGTTAATCGCAGCTAACAGCTGCCACTAAGCCCTATATTAGTAAAGGGAGGCATCTATGAGAGCCTCCCATTACTAATTTGTAAGTGAAAAGAAAGAAAACACGAAGCCAAAAAATCCTTTATTTGAAATAAAATACAAAAAAAACACACCCTCTTTCGACCACTTTAATAACCCCCAAAACATCCCTACAGGTCCGACGTAATCCACATGAGGTCCTATGGTGATTCCAGCTCTGCTACATCAGAGTCCCAGTGAATGGCCATAGAAAATGAACGCCCGCTGTGAGCTACAGGCAGAGACTTAACAGTTCCTTCAATTTCTCGATCCGTTAACCCATTTTCTCTTGTTTATTTCCAGACCCATCTGCACCCATCAGAGCCTAGTCTATTGACTTTTGAGCGATTGGTCAAAAGTCAATAAACTGGGCTCTGATGGGTGCAAATGGGTCAGGAATGACAAGGAAAAAAGGGGCTAATGGATCTAGAAATTGAAGGAACTGTTATGTTCAGTGGAGGAAGCCTAATGAAATGGGGGTGTTTCACATCCAAAGGCTTTGGACCAGGAGTAATGGTGGTCTAAATGCTGAACTATATGTGAGTAACGATTACAGCAATCCTCCAAGGAGGGATACCACTTAGAAATAGATTATTAAAGCAAATTTAAGAGGCATAAAATGTAACTTTTAATCTAGTTATATTAACCCCTTCAGCCCCCAGCCTGTTTTCACCTTAAAGACCCGGCCATTTTTTGCAATTTTGACCAGTGTCACTTTGACAGGTTATAACTCTGGAACACTTCAACGGATCCTGGCGATTCTGAGATTGTTTTTTCGTGACATATTGTACTTCATCTCAGTGGTAAATTTAGGCCGATATGTTTTGCGTTTATTTGTGAAAATTTCGGAAATTTAGCGAAAATTTTGAAAATTTTGCAATTTTCAAAATTTGAAATTTTATGCCCATAAATCTGAGAGATATGTCACACAAAAAAGTTACTAAATAACATTTCCCACATGTCTACTTTACACCAGCGCAATTTTTGAAAAAAAAAAAATTTCCGTTAGGAAGTTAGAAGGGTTCAAAGTTCATCACCAATTTCTCATTTTTCCAACAAAATTTACAAAAAAAAATTGTTTAGGTACCACATCACATTTGGAGTGATTTGAGAAACCTAGGCGACAGAAAATACCCAAAAGTGACCCAATTCTAAAATCTGCACCCCTCACTCTGCTCAAAACCACATCCAAGAAGTTTATTAACCCTTTAGGAGCTTCACAGCAACCAAAGCAATGTAGACGAAAAAATGAAAATTTTACTTTTATAACACAAAAATGTTACTTTAGCCATATAAATTAGTATTTTCACAAGGGTATCAGGAAAAATGCATCATAAAATGTATCGTGCATTTTCTCCTGAGTACGCAGATACCCCATATGTGGTGGTAATCAAATGTTTGGGCACACAGCAGGACTCGGAAGGCAAGGAGCGCCATTTGAATTTTTGAGTGCAAAATTAGCTGCACTCATTAGCGGACGCCATGTCGGGTTTGAAGACCCCCTGAAGTGCCTAAACAATGGAGCTCCCCCACAAATGACCCCATTTTGGAAACTAGAGCCCTCAAATATTTTTTCTAGATGTTTGATGTGCACTTTGAACCCCTGGGGGCTTCACAGAAGTTTATAACGTTGAGCCGTGAAAAGAAAAAAAAATTTTTTTACCACAAAACTGTTGCTTCAACCAGGTAGCTTTTTTTATTACAAGGGTATCAGGAAAAAATGCACCATAAAATTTATGGTGCATTTTCTCCTGAGTACGCAGATACCCCATATGTGGTGGAAATCAATTGTTTGGGCGTACGGCGGGGCTCAGAAGAGAAGGAGCGCCATTTCACAGTAAAATTGATTGGAATTATTAGCAGACGCCATGTTTCATTTGGAGACCCCCCTGAGGTGCCTAAACAATGGAGCTCCCCCACATGTAATCCCATTTTGGAAACTAGACCCCCCCCCATACAAAAAAAAATTAGTTTGGCGAAATAAAAAATACGGACATCAGTAAAAAAAAAAAAAAAAAAAAAAAAAAAAAAGAGCGCCTGCCACTAAGACCAGTGCCAAACGTGAGAGCAATGCACGAGTCTCGCATCGCATCATCCACTGCAGTCTGGAAGCGAGCAACTGCGCTGGATAATGCGATGCGAGAGGGCGGGGCGGCAGATGAGAAAGGGCGCAGCGGATGGAAGATGGGAAAGGGCGCAGCGGATGGAGGAGCGGCAGAGGATGGGAAAGGGCGCAGCGGATGGATGATGGGAAATGGCGCAGCGGATGGAGGAGCGGCAGAGGATGGGGGGGTGAGATGGGGATACCTACCTTACAGGATGGATCTAGGCAGCAGGATCACAGCAGACAGAAGAGGCAGCAGATGAAGGAGGCAACAGATCGAGGAGGGTGAGAGGGGGCAGTAGATGGAAAATGGGAGAGAGCAGGCAGCAGATCGGGGAGGGGGGGCAGAGTCTGATGCGAGAGAGAGATGGCACATGTAGGGGAAGGGAGGGGGGCTTGCAGCACATGTAGGGGGAGGGAGGGGGGCTTGCAGCACATGTAGGGGGAGGGAGGGGGGCTTGCAGCACATGTAGGGGAAGGGAGGGGGGCTTGCAGCACATGTAAGGGAAGGGAGGGGGGCTTGCAGCACATGTAGGGGGAGGGAGGGGGGCTTGCAGCACATGTAGGGGGAGGGAGGGGGGCTTGCAGCACATGTAGGGGGAGGGAGGGGGGCTTGCAGCACATGTAGGGGGAGGGAGGGGGGCTTGCAGCACATGTAGGGGGAGGGAGGGGGGCTTGCAGCACATGTAGGGGGAGGGAGGGGGGCTTGCAGCACATGTAGGGGAAGGGAGGGGGGCTTGCAGCACATGTAAGGGAAGGGAGGGGGGCTTGCAGCACATGTAGGGGGAGGGAGGGGGGCTTGCAGCACATGTAGGGGGAGGGTGGCTTGCAGCACATGTGCTGCAAGCCAGCCACCCTCCCCCCACATGTGCTGCAAGCCAGCCACCCTCCCCCCACATGTGCTGCAAGCCAGCCACCCTCCCCCCACATATGCTGCAAGCCAGCCACCCTCCCCCCACATGTGCTGCAAGCCAGCCACCCTCCCCCCACGTGGGGGGAGGGTGGCTTGCAGGACATGGAGGGATAGGTGGTGTGGCGATGGAGAAGGGGCAGCCGATGACGGAGGCGGCAGCGGCGGCCGCCGCCGATCGGGGGCAGCAGCGGCTGAAAAAGGTGGGTGCGACGGCGGCGGGGACAGTGGCGAGCATGGCGGCGGGGACGGCGGTGGATCGGGAGCGGCGGCGGGGACGGCGGTGGATCGGGAGCGGCGGCGGGGACAGCGGTGGAGCGGGAGCATGGCGGCGGGGACGGCGATGGATCGGGAGCGGCGGCGGGGACAGCGGTGCAGCGGGAGCATGGCGGCGGGGACGGCGGTGGATCGGGAGCGGCGGCGGGGACAGCGGTGCAGCGGGAGCATGGCGGCGGGGACGGCGGTGGATCGGGAGCGGCGGCGGGGACAGTGGTGCAGCGGGAGCATGGCGGCGGAGACAGCGGTGCAGCGGGAGCATGGCGGCGGGGACGGCGGTGGATCGGGAGCGGCGGCGGGGACAGCGGTGGAGCGGGAGCATGGCGGCGGAGACAGCGGTGCAGCGGGAGCATGGCGGCGGGGACCGCGGTGGATCGGGAGCGGCGGCGGGGACAGCGGTGCAGCGGGAGCATGGCGGCGGAGACAGCGGTGCAGCGGGAGCATGGCGGCGGGGACGGCGGTGGATCGGGAGCGGCGGCGGGGACAGCGGTGCAGCGGGAGCATGGCGGCGGAGACAGCGGTGCAGCGGGAGCATGGCGGCGGGGACGGCGGTGGATCGGGAGCGGCGGCGGGGACAGCGGTGCAGCGGGAGCATGGCGGCGGAGACAGCGGGAGCATGGCGGCGGGGACGGCGGTGGATCGGGAGCGGCGGCGGGGACAGCGGTGGAGCGGGAGCATGGCGGCGGAGACAGCGGTGCAGCGGGAGCATGGCGGCGGGGACGGCGGTGGATCGGGAGCGGCGGCGGGGACGGCGGTGCAGCGGGAGCATGGCGGCGGGGACAGCGGTGCATCGGGAGCATGGCGGCGGGGACAGCGGTGAAGCGGCAGCAGCGGCGGGGCGATCGGAGACAGCGGCGGTGAAGCGGGAGCAGCGGCGGGGCGATCGGAGACAGCGGCGGTGAAGCGGGAGCAGCGGCGGGGACAGCGGTGAAGCGGGAGCAGCGGCGGGGCGATCGGGGACAGGGGCGAGCGGCGGGGCGATCGGGGACAGGGGCGGGCGGCGGGGACAACAACTTACCGCTCTCCTCGGCTTCTAGGGACGATCACAGGCCTCAGATCCACATTGATTGGAGAGAGCGGTCACAAGACCGGTCTCTCCAATCAGAGCTGGGGGCGGGTGAAGCATCGATCACCCAGCTCCAGCCAATGGCCAGTGCTACAGCAGCACTGATCAGGGCTGGATTTCAATGTTCCAGCCATTTTCAATGGCTGGAACATTACAGTGGCTGTAATTGGCTGAGCGGCGTTCGTCAGCCAATCACAGCCTCTGTAGGTTCGGGGAGGAGGCACCACCCCTCCTGACGTCAGGCAGAGGTCCCCTCCTTCCCGAATCCACCGTTTAAGTAAATAAATTTCACTCCCCGGGGCTCCGGGACCGCGATTTCGCCAGGACGTACTGAGTACGTCATGGGTCGTTTAGCACCATGTCACCATGACGTACTCAGTACGTCCAAGGTCGTTAAGGGGTTAAAAGCTTTTGATCAAGCTAGTAACCCAAAGCTCACTGGACTGCTGGTACAGCCAGCTTGAGGTGTAATGTCCAGGGAGCCTATGACATATAACAAAATAATCAAAAAAACAAAACATACATAAAGAAAATATTGAGCATGATAATCTCACTCAAGGAAGAGACAGTGGTCCCAATAATAAGTGCCAAAAAAAATTATCAAAAATAACTCAATATAAAAAACCATATAGCGTGAAGTGGTCCTCAAAGGAGGAATCCACCAATATTAAGGCTTATTTGTAGAATGAGTTGTAAACGATCTAACCCATTCACTGAGCACCTCAGTGTGCTATGTGAGCTTGGGCTTAGGACCTCTAACCTCCTATATGTTTCCAGAGTCCCCTGATGATTCTAGAGAGATGAAACGCGTCGGGACGAGGGCCAGGAACATTGTAGGGGCACTAAGAGAGGGTTAGATGTGGTCTGCCCTTGTGAGGGCGGAAGTCATTGGGGTAACAGACACTATTAGTTTTACTCAGGGATATTATAGGGCCAGCTGGATGCTGTGAGGACCCATAGAGGAAGATCCGTTTACCCCAAGCTGCGATGAATGGGTGAGATCGTTAACAACTCATTCTACAAATAAGCCTTAATATTGGTGGATTCCTCCTTTGAGGACCACTTCACGCTATATGGTTTTTTATATTGAGTTAATTTTGATAATTTTTTTGGCACTTATTATTGGGACCACTGTCTCTTCCTTGAGTGAGATTATCATGCTCAATATTTTCTTTATGTATGTTTTGTTTTTTTGATTATTTTGTTATATGTCATAGGCTCCCTGGACATTACACCTCAAGCTGGCTGTACCAGCAGTCCAGTGAGCTTTGGGTTACTAGCTTGATCAAAAGCTTTTAATATAACTAGATTAAAAGTTACATTTTATGCCTCTTAAATTTGCTTTAATAATCTATATGTGAGTAACCTACAAGACACTCGAGTACTATGGGTATGAAAAGGATGGCATAGTTTTCCAACATGACAAGACTCAAAGCATATGTTGAGATTAGCATATAAATTTCTTTAATGACAATGAAGTAGAGGTGCTGGATTGGAACCCAAACACTTATGGAACTAAAAGAAAAACATGGGAATCATAGTCCAAATAACAATAATGAATCAAAGACTGATGTCTTGCAAATATATAAAAGATTTTTATTACAAAATTACATAACAAGACTAAATAATATCAGGGAATTATGAAGTACATAGCATACAGGTAGAACAGAGATCCTGACAATGAAATACTATGGTCCAATCACCACTAGTATGGGGGTGAAATTAGAGGTCCACATAACCATATCTATTGGACAGAATACATCACAGAATATTCACCTATATTTACAATAACCCCCCGAGGAAGCTAACGAAACGTGCGTGTCGGGGCACTTTTTCTACTCTGGCATCCATCCCATCATGGGTTAGTGAACACTACCAGCAATTAGCTAAATATTAGACTGGGGGACATTTATGTTGATTGACTGTGATAAATTTTTTTATGGCATGTCCCCAGTCTTTTGGTAGTAGTTAAGTCCACCTTTTCATTAATGTGCCTAATTGGAAACACACAGAGTATCGATGTAAATTATAAATATGCCTATTGATGGTTCTTGTAAATATAGGCGAATATTCTGTGATGTATTCTGTCCAATAGATATGGTTATGTGGACCTCTAATTTCACCCCCATACTAGTGGTGATTGGACCATAGTATTTCATTGTCAGAATCCCCTCTCTATGTTTTACCTGTATGCTATGTACTAATTCCCTGATATTATTTAGTCTTTTTATTATGTAATTTTGTAATAAAAATATTTTATATATTTGCAAGACATCAGTCATTGATTCATTATTGTTATTTGGACTATGATTCCCATGTTTTTCTTTGTTTAGTGACATGATATTGTGTTGGGTTTAGTCCCGTAATATGAGGCAATGGACCTTTACTCTGTCCCTCCTTGTTATATTCAAACACTTATGGGTAGAGTTGAAGAAAAAGCTGTAAACAGCCGTCAGTCAGTATGCACCAACATTAGGAACATGTAAAAGAGATCTGGGATCAGATTTCAGCTCGGACATGCTTGAATCTGAAAGTTGATAGGCAAAAGGTAAATTTACAAAATACTAACAAAATAATAAAAATTAAAATTTAGATTTTTAGAAGCAAAACAGTAACAATGCAGAGGCATGACAAGACTCTGCATAACTAATCATATGCTAAGTAGTTGCAAGTCAAATTTATGTATGAGATAGCCAAGATGAGTGTCTATAAAATAATGGTAGTCTCACACTCAAAGCTGCAGTGAATGGTAAGATATGGAGCCTAAAAGTCAAAAGTTCAAAACATTGTTACCCTTTTGCTTGGCAGTGTAATTCAAAATTCATTATTTCATCAATCATTACAAGCCTTCCAGTCCAAGATGCAGCAGAAGAGGGCCAAATCATGATACCACATATGATATGAGGTTTATATTCTATTCTACATCCCTGTTCTTTACATAAAACAGGTAACCTACTCACATGTGATTTCCATCCCACTGGCATCCTATACCAAATGTTACATGTTAATCTAGGTACAATTGGATCCGAATGTTTCCAGTTTTCTCCAACTTTGCTGTCAAATTTTCGGTCTAAAAAAAGGTCCCATCATCTGACCAAAAAGTCACATTTTTGGATTGCAAAGCAATAAACAGAACTATGACTTGCAATTTGACCTCCTTACAAGTGCAGAGTTCTTTTTATCACAGTTTTCTGTTTAGACTGGGACTGAAACAGAAGAGGGTGAGATGCTTAATGACAGCTTTTTTTATACTGCTGGAGGCCCAGATAGGGCGGTTAACACAGATAAGGCTCAGTATGTAGCGCTACCGCCACTCCCAGGAGGAGTGAGTTATTCCATCACTTCTCAGAAATTGTATTAATCTGTTGACCTTCCACTAACAACTAACCAGTCATTGCAGCCAGGGGCGTACATGGAAATCATGGGGCCCATAACAGAAGGTCTAATTATAATGCAGCCCAATAGTCCTCCATATATTATAATGCAACCCCATAATCCTCCATATGTTATAATGCCCCCCATAAGCCTCCATATATTATAATGCAGCCCCATAATTCTACATATATTATAATGCAGTTCCATAATCCTCCATATATTATAATGCACCCCATAATCTTCCATATATTATAATGCACCCCCATAATACTCTACATATTATAATGCACCCCCATAGTCCTCCATATATAATGCAGCCCCTTAGTCCTCTATATATTATAATGCTCCCCATAGCCTCCATATATTATAATGCACCCCATAATCCTGAATATATTATAATGCAGCCCCATAGTCCTCCATATGCTATAATGCATGCCCCATAGTCATCCATATAGTATTATGGCCATTGGACACCAGTGTACTCACTGACTTAAAAAATATATATAAAAATACTTACCTCTCCTCTCTCCCCCTCGGCTCCGGTCTCTGCAGTAGTGTGTATTCTTCAGCTCTGCACATCTTGAAGCAGAGCGCACAGTAGTGACGTCATCACACCTGCTGTACTGAGACGTCAAAACACAGATGTAACGGGGTGCCAGGGGCGCCTCTGGGCTTGTAGTCGTGGCCCCTTCTGTCAGGCTTACCCCTGGCTCCGCCGTCACTATCGGGACGGGAGATGTCTTGGTGGGGCAGAGTGTGGTGGTGCAGATGTCGTCCGGCGCACAAATACTCTTCAGGCATGGTTCAATGCAAATAACAAACATGTTTTATTCTTCGCAAGTCTCCACACGTGGCAGTAACAAAACACAGTGCTGTGGCGCTTCCTTTAGCTGAGGGAAAGCCTGCCCTAGCGTCCCCTCAAGTGGGTGACTTGCCTGACTACTCCTCTTCGCCCGGCTCCCACTTCTGGCTACCCACAGCCCGGACCCACACCGGGACTGCTTCTCACTATGAGGTTCCGCCCGCTCCTTTTCTCTCCGGCTTCCCTGTTCTTCCAGCTCCCTTCTTTCTTTCTTTCTTTCTGCCCACTCAGCTCCACACTCTGCCCCTGGCTGTTTCTTCTCTCCCGTCCCGGACACAACTGCCTTCAGCACACACTTCCTTTCCCCCTAGGCTGCCGGCTCCTCCTCCCTCCTCTACAGTTTCTATGGGGACAGCATTAACCACTTCAGAGAAAACCTGTGCTTCCTTGTAAGGGGTCTGCCCACCCCTTACATACCTCCCCTCTTTAAGCCTAAGCCTCCCAGCAAGGCACAAATCTAAAATCACATTTTAAAACTAAACAAAGTCATTTTAATGAAACTGCGAACATGTTCACCTGAGGGCACCCGCAAGGGCACACCAGTCCAGCGCCCGGAGTTCCTCCTGGAAGCTCCCGGTCTTAGTCGTGCCCGGAGGCCGTCGGCAGGCACTCCCGGTCTTAGTGGAGTTTCTGCCCGGAGGCTTTTGCAGCACTCCCGGTCTTAGACGTTAGCTGGCAGGAACACAACTCGGCAAAAATCTTCTTAACGATGCGGAGGGAGCCCCTGGCTCAGTCCAGCATCAGGCTCTCTTCCAGGCTCAGCAACTTGAACGGTTACAAACAACACACCTTCTTCCGGCTCAAAACAACGCCGGTGTTGAACAAAAACAGGCCCGCCATCTTCCGGTCTTGAAAAGTCACTCCGGATGATATGCACGTTGCCATTCGGCTCGTTGGGCCTGCACGTACTCCGACAGGGACTGTCCGGGCAACCGGCGCAGCCTCCGGAAGGGCTCGTAGTTGGCGGGTTGCTCCAACGTCTCGGGTGGGAGAGTTCAGCTAGCACCGGTCTTTGCTGCGACCGCCGCCGGTATTGGCATTCCTCCCACTCGATTTCCTGTTGCCACTGTGCGGCCTCTTGTGTAGTGGGCCGCTCCGGTCCTCCTGGCACAGCCGGTAGGTTAAGGGTGGGTCCTTCCGCAGCCGCAGTCTGCTTCGGGCGTCCTCTGCCCAGGCTAGTCGCTACTAGTGCGGCTACCGCAGCTTGCTGTTTTCCTGGAGTCTCCATCTTGCTCGGAGTCAGCGTTTCTGGTAATGGCGTCGGGGTCAGTGGAGATGCTGGAGGAAGTGGAGGCGGGCTTACTTTTCCCGCTCTTGGGTATACTCCACCCCCAGTCTCACACATCAGGTCGACCCCTACGCGGCGGTTCTTCTTTTTCTCTGGAACACCGCCCACTTCACATATCTTCCTTCGTGCCCTGGGATCGGCACCTCCCCTCTTTGGGCGGAGTACTCCGAACTTCTTTTTCGGCACCGGCCAGCCCCTGGCTCTTCTTTTGGCGCCAATTCTGCGCGCGCTTTCTGTGTCTTCACAGACAACGGCCATCTTGCCGCCATCTTGTGCCCGGTCCAACACCTTAGGCACTTCTTCCTCCCACCATGGGACTGGAAATCTTCACTGAAAGTCCGGATCAGGGGCCCTGGGCACCACTTGGTCTCCATCTTCTTGGAGCGGGTCCCCTTGCATACGATCCGGATCCTGCCGACTACGCCACATGTAACGGGGTGCCAGGGGCGCCTTGGGCTTGTAGTCGTGGCCCCTTCTGTCAGGCTTACCCCTGGCTCCGCCGTCACTATCGGGACGGGAGATGTCTTGGTGGGGCAGAGTGTGGTGGTGCAAATGTCGTCCGGCGCACAAATACTCTTCAGGCATGGTTCAATGCAAATAACAAACATGTTTTATTCTTCGCAAGTCTCCACACGTGGCAGTAACAAAACACAGTGCTGTGGCGCTTCCTTTAGCCGAGGGAAAGCCTGCCCTAGCGTCCCCTCAAGTGGGTGACTTGCCTGACTACTCCTCTTCGCCCGGCTCCCACTTCTGGCTACCCACAGCCCGGACCCACACCGGGACTGCTTCGCACTATGAGGTTCCGCCCGCTCCTTTTCTCTCCGGCTTCCCTGTTCTTCCAGCTCCCTTCTTTCTTTCTTTCTTTCTGCCCACTCAGCTCCACACTCTGCCCCTGGCTGTTTCTTCTCTCCCGTCCTGGACACAACTGCCTTCAGCACACACTTCCTTTCCCCCTAAGCTGCCGGCTCCTCCTCCCTCCTCTACAGTTTCTATGGGGACAGCATTAACCACTTCAGAGAAAACCTGTGCTTCCTTGTAAGGGGTCTGCCCACCCCTTACACAGACACAGCAGGAGAGTGATGGAGGAAAGAGTTGAGCACTCCCTCTTTCATCACTACTTTCAACTGTATTGATGTACATGATGCCAATACAGTTGAAAGTGTGATGCCAGGAGGAGGGAGGGCTGGGCGGTGCAGGCACCAGGCCCCACCGACTCACGGGCCTTATAGTGGTTGCTTGGTCTGCCACTATTGCTGCTACGCCACTGATTATAGTGGCTACAAATTGCATACCCTACTATATAAGAAGTATGTGCCTCAAAGATAGCCTTTCACAGTGAGGTTACATGTTACAATACATTATTTCTCGTCTGCTAAATTTAAAGGGAATATATGTTTCTGACATACTCTGTGAAGATGGGGATACCCTAGTGTTCTCCAGGACATTTACATAATTTGTCAGGGAATTAAGCATGTGGTATCCTAGCAGCATGTAATGTCCTCACTGTTAGGGTTGCCGCTCTTTCTGCTCTCCTGCCCCTTGTCACGTGACTGTTCGTATGTGATTTGCATACTTGTGTTCACATGCCCAACTCTTCCTCCTCTTCTTCTCTCAAATGAGGCCATTGTAAACAGTGCAAGAAAAAGCAGTGGGCACTTGAACACAAGTAAGCAAATCACATAAGAGCAGTCACATGTAAGCACCAGGAGGGCAGAAACAGCAGCAACCTTAACAGTGAGCACTGCTAGCATTTCATGTTACCCCCTTAAATTATAGTCAAAGCTGAGGATTCCATTTATCAACTGATAAAAACCATAATCATTCTTCATTGGAGAATTCTGTCTCAGACAATGCGTTTCAAGGCACTAAGGCCACTTAATCAAGTGAATAGAGACATATGGACTTTATGCTCATCCATGCTTTTGCTGTATTGAGGTACTAACCCCATTTCTTGCTGTTTTCTGTGGCCACCTCCCTTTTAAGAGACCATATTTGCTTTCAGATACAGCTTTTATTTTCTTCCCTTACTGAGTATGAGCATTCACAGAAATATGTGGTTTAAAGAGAACCTGTCAAGTAAAAAAAACGCTAGTAACCTGTAGAAATGGGGTTAATACGCAGGTTAATAGTGTTCTGACTTTGTGCATCTCGGCAGCCTCCAGCTTTCAGTCATAGCAGAGCGGTTTCAGTCACGGCTCAGTACATAGTGAGCGGCAGCTGTAACCATGCCCTGGCAATGACTGACAGTCTGTTTTATACTGATGCAATGTTGAGCCGGCTCTTAGTTAGTGCCGTGGCATAGTACCCCATATCTACAGGTTAATAGTGTTCTAACACCGTACATTTTGGCAGCCTCAAACTTCCAGTCATAGGGAAGCAGTTTCAGTCATAGCTCAGTACATAGTGAGCGGCAGCTGTAACCATGCCCCGACAATGACTGACAGCTGGCTTTATACTGATGCAATGTTGAGCCGGCTGTCAGTCAGTGCCGTGGCATAGTACCCCATATCTACAGGTTAATAGCGTTCTAACACCATAAATTTCAGCAGCCTCAAGCTTTCAGTCATAGGGGTGCAGTTTCAGTCACGGCTCAGTACATAGTGAGCTGCGGCTGTAACCACGCCCCGGCAATGACTGACAGCCGACTTTGTACTGATCCAATGCTAAGCTGGCTGTCAGTTAGTGCTGGGGCATGGTACCTCATATCCATTTAATTCCTTCCTGCAAATTCAGGAAATTCAAGTTGCAAGAACATTTGAATGCATTTTCCTACAGAAATCATTATTACGAGTTGCATGAATGTAAAGAATGTTTAGAAACCACAGGAAAGTATAGATTTCTAATTACGCTGAATGTGAAGTATATAAAGGTTACGGGACCACACAAACCTACAAGAGGTTGAGCTAATGACATTTACTGATGGACGCACAATGGCCGAGGTATTTGGTGTCAGTACTTGCACAACACATCATGTGAACCTGATCCTCACTGAGTGTTCCTGAACAGCACGATTAATCACAGGTAATGACCATGGAAGAGATCATTGATGCAGGATCATTGTAACAGAGATTAACCCTTTAGTATAATATATAAAAATCTCGTTTGTTTAGCCGGTGCTATATTTAGTTAAAAAATCCACAACAAATTTGCATTAAGTCAATTTCTCAGGCTGCGACTTATATTCAGTCTTTCCAGTTACATTCCATAAATAGTTTAGCACGATATTGCGAAACATTAAAAATAGAAATGAAAATATATACATATATTATGTATACAGAGGGGGAAAAAAAGTATTTGATACACTATTTTTCAATTTTTCCCATCTACAAAGAATGGAGAGGTCTGCAATTTTTATTGTAGGTAACTTCAACTATGACAGACAGAAGAAAGAAAATCCAGAAAATCACATTGTATGATTTTTAAACAATAGCATTTGAATTGTATTGCATGGAATAAGTATTAGATCATCTACCAACCAGCAAGAATTCTGGCTCTCACAGACCTGTCACATTTTCTTTAAGAAACTCCTACTCTGCACTCATTATCTGTATTAATTTCACCTGTTTGAACGCATTACCTGTATAAAAGACACCTGTACACACCCTCAATCAATCACACTCCAAACTCTCCAACATGGCCAACACCAAAGAGCTGTCTAAGGACACCAGGGACAAGTTGTAGACCTGCACAAGGCTGAGATTGGCTACAGGACAATAGGCAAGCAGTTGGTGAGAAGGAAACAACTGTTGGATTCCATTAGCAAATGGAAGAAACACAATAGGACTGTCAGTCTTACTCGGTCTGGAGCTCCATGAAAGATCTCGCCTGGTGGTGTAAGGATGATTCTGAAAAAAGTCAAGAATCAGCCCAGAACTACATGGGAAGACCTGTTCAATTACCTGAAGAGAGCTGGGACCACAGGCTCAAAGATTAACATTAGTGACACACTACACCGTCAGAGTAAAATCCTGTAGGGCACGCAAGGTTCCCCTTGTTCACGCCATCAGATGTCCAGGCGTGCGTCAAGGACCATCTAGATGATCCAGAGGAGGCATGAGAGAAGGTCAAGTTGTCAGATGAGACCAAAATAGCCATTTTTTGCCATCAACTCCACTAGCTGTGTTCTGTGTTTGGAGGAAGAAGGATGAGTACAACCACAAAAACACCATCCCAAACCATGAATCATGGGCGCGAAATCCTCATACTTTGAGAGTGCTTTTCTGCAAAGGGGACATGATGACTGCACCATATTGAAAGGAGGATGGCTAGGGTCATGTATCGCAAGATTTTGGCCAACAACTTTCTTTCTTCAGTGAAAGCATTTAAGATGTGTCGTGGCTGGATCTTCCAGCATGACAATGACCTGAAACACACAACCAGGGCAACTAAAGAGTGGCTCTGTAAGAAACATTTCAGGGTCCTGGAGTGGCCTA
Source organism: Anomaloglossus baeobatrachus (assembly GCF_048569485.1). Lineage (NCBI taxonomy): Eukaryota > Metazoa > Chordata > Amphibia > Anura > Aromobatidae > Anomaloglossus > Anomaloglossus baeobatrachus. The sequence continues at coordinate 157,612,434 of NC_134362.1, forward strand.
GCCAGTCTCCAGACCTGAACCCAATAGAAAATCTTTGGAAGGAGCTGAAACTTAATGTTGGCCAGTGACAGCCCCGAAATCTGAAAGATCTGGAGAAGATCTCTATGGAGGAGTCACCAAAATCCCTGCTGCAGTGTGTGCAAACCTGGTCAAGATCTACAGAAAATGTCTGACCTCTCTAACTGCAAACAAAGGTTTAATGTACTGAATATTAGGTTCTGTTTTTTTTTTATTGTATCAAATACTTAGTTCATGCAATTAAAATGCAAATTAATTATTTAAAAATCTTACAATGTGATTTTCTGGATTTTTTTCTTATTCTGTCACAGTTGATTCTGCGATAAAACTTACAGACCTTTCCATTCTGTGTACGTGGGAAAACTTGAATAATCGGCAGAGTATCAAATACTTATTTTTCCCACTGTATGTGTGTGTATATGTGAGAATAAGGGTGGAGTTGCTGTTATATACAGATATATCTGCAGCAAAAACCTCCGCTCTTCTGATCTTAGATCTATATATATATATATATAGAAGCCACTCCACCCTTATTTGCTTTCGCTCTTCAGATCTTACTTTGTCTCATGTTAGAGTTAAACTACGATATAAACCAATTATTTTCTGTCTCAGTAAAAAGTGATGTGCCCCTCTTGCATGTGGTTGGAAGGCTACATTCACACATCCTTTTTCTCATCCATGCACTATTTTAGAGCGGTCAGCACCCTGGCCCACAAAGTTAAATAGAAAATTTCACATTTTGTAGTTTGTTTAGTTAATGGATCCATGTTTCCATCAGTTAATCTCCATGCATGTCCTAGGCTAATGTTTGGGGGGAATAAAATTTGACCATTCAAAATTTGGGGGGATTAAGCCAAAAACAAAAGGAAAAATAGAAAGACATCCATTTTACAAGTTTCCATTCTTTCCCCATCTGGTTTTAACAGATCGATTGCAAAGTGTCAAATGGGGAAGTGGGAGGGGGGGGGGGGCGGGGGAGTTCAGACCATCTTTAAAAATGGATGAGGAAAAAAAGATGGAATGTAAAGCAGAAAACAATATTGATAGATGTGAAAAAAGAAATGTATGTCTGAATGCTGTCCAAGATTTCTGGCTGCAGAAGAAGCCTCTCCCCTTTAGACAAAAATAGATACCGTAATTGACCATAGTAGCAAATATCGTTTGTCAAAAATGGAGACACCAAATTTTTTTTATATGAAGTGAAAGCTGCACACCAGATTCAGAGAAATATGAACAAGCATAACTGCTCTATAATACATAAGGAATGAAAAATACAATTAGCCATATGAAAAATTTGAAAAATTGAAATGTGACATTGCATAATTGCTGAGGATTATTTGAAAAAAAGAGATATTTAGCTAATGTATTGATCAATTCATTACTGCCCCATTACCACTTCACGGTAATCTCTTTCAGAGATCAAGAGATTGCCGTAAAGTGCTGTGCAGCTTTCACTTCATATAGAGATTGTGTATATTTTGGCTAGCACCCTGTTTACAATGGTGTTCCAGCAGTCTTTTTGATTGTTACCAAAAATTTTTTAGACCAGGATAGTAATTGTAGTGCTTAGCAGTTGAAATGTTCATTATACCAAATAGTGCTTAAAGAGAACAAAAAAAAACTTAAAAAAAACTGTCAAAAGACTAAAGTGATACTGAATATAGCGAAAAAGTCCAGTGAAGTAAACGGACGCACCCACCGGAATCCAGCTAGAACATTTATTTAGTACGGTGCATAAAAAGGCAGGAGTCAAGCCCCCTCTTGGATGACGGCCGTTTCGCATATTGATACGCTTATTCGGGTCCCGAGGAATCGTATCAATATGCGAAATGGCCGTCGTTTCGCTAAGCATATACTTGCTGCGGACCGGCACTTTAGCACCAGCCACGTAGAGATCCCTGTCCAGATCCTGGATTTGTCCTAATAGAGGTGTGCGGTGGGTGGTGCGGCAAACAATTTTCTTTTGGATTTATCTGATACTTAATATAGACCTTGCAAAGTGATAACAAGCGTAAAACAGGTAAAACAATCAAGAAACAATAAATCATAAAATAAAAAATTTACCGAAAAAAATAGCATATCTGGAAACTTTGTTTAACAAATGACTGCAGATTATTATTATTTTTTGTTAATTATATTAGTTAAAAAGGAATAAAAATCTAAAGAATCTTCACATGGGATGTCCTTTCTTAAGCTGTAAAACCTTCAGAAATTCTTATGAGCATTACTTTTGTCCAACTAAAATTATTCTCAAAAAACTTTTGTTGAAGCGGAAGACATTTCTTTTTTTTAACTTCCTGTCAAAATAATAAAGTTACCCCATCCCGAGTTTAAAATGGTATTTTATGGACCACGATACACGAAAACGTACCATATACTTTAAGGATATTGTCTCTTAAAGCAATAGATTAAGCAGAAAATTCAATATTAAAGTTACACTACTCACCCAGCAGATGACCTTAGCCAAGTCTTCGGACTCTATTCTTCACGCTGGACAGGGTTTTGCCTCGGATTTATACAGGCTCCTACATTCTGGCCTGAAGTCCCATACACGTAAATCTACTAAGAGACACAACCAAACCAAGCTGCCTGTAACGTCCCGTTAAGACCCGCCAAAAAACGCAGTTTCATCTCCTCTGATTTGCAGAACTTCCTCTGCACACCCAGTTTTACACAATGTCAAAACAAGCTGTGTGCAAAGCTCGAAACAACCATCCTCTTTCACAACCACATTGTCAAAAAAAAAATGTTGAGGTTTATGTATTCTTACAAATATGCTGACCTCACCAGTCCAAATGCAGAAAGTGCAGAACGCCCCTCTATAATGATTTATTATTAAAGTCACAAGACTATGGAAAGCCAATCTGTTCACCTGTTCTGCAGTAATAGGAGATCACACAAGCACTGTGCGACGCCCCTGGACTATCAGGTCGTCACAGGGTGCTGCATAAGCTGCTCTTCCGTGCAGTATTCCGCCTCCCTCTTGGTTCTGGGTCTCTATCTAAATAGTGTTGTCTCCAACAGCAAATCAAATCCTAGATACACTCCAAAACCACACCCACCAGACACACCAGTGAACGGCTTGAGTGGAATAGAGTCACCCACCTGGGGGTCAGGGAGGGGAAGTGAGGAGTGTAGTCAGTCTGTGAGTACAGAGGGAGTTTGAAGTAGCCCTCGAGCTGTGAGGAGCTGAAAGGAAGTCGGGAGTGGTGACTCCTGACGGAACTGTCTAGGTTGCAGACGGTGGTCTGGGCCTAGAGGAGTCGGAGATTGTGGCGAGGTGCTCAGACCTGTTGAGGATGACAGCCTAGTACTATCACTGGTCCGGGACCAAAGGCACGACGGGGTACACGGACCCTAGGTTGGGTAGTAGCTTCAGGCAACCCGACAATTCACCTGAGGAGAACGGAGCCTTTATGATCTGTTCCCACCCACTCCAGAATCGGGGCATTAATGCAACGAGGGGGGATAGGACTTTCCAATCCAAAACGGTCCAGAAAATCCCAAGCGTGAGCCTTGAGAGCAAGCTCCCATACTTAGCCATAGTAGGGAGCGGGGCCCGGCTACTTCCATGCTACCGGGCCATCAAGCTGAAGTCAAACTGAGTGCCAGGAGGCAGGTCACGGATTACCAGGCGGCACCATTGGGGACGGGACCCGGACAAGCTCCCCTCAGCGGAAGCGGTATTCAGAGACTTGGTTTACCTAGTTGTCAGTGTCTGCTTATGAACTGAGTGAGTACGAGAGTGACCCCTGCATCCCACGGCACCATTCACCGAGTCTCGGGGCACACCCTACCCGTGGAGGGTTCAAAACCTTGCTGCCCCACTTCATCACCCCGGGTTCTCTCAATGGCAGCGGCGGTACTCCCCAAATTACCGAGCACCACGGGTGGCGTCACAAACTATACATCAACTCCCCTGTAAATACCCCCTTTCATTCAAGTGGCCGCACGACCCTCGAGCCACAGTGAACCCGGATCCGAGCAGCTCAGCTGCTTCCATGGGGACGACACAACTGGAACAAGGAAATTGCTATTTTGATTGGAGCACATACAATGTGGACTTAATTTTGCGTCTGCTGCTTGTGTAGTAAAAAAGAAAAAGTAAAAAAACACAAAGAGAGCCTGAACCAAGGAAAAGAAAAGGTCATAATAAGTGAGGCTGAGGCACTGTTGAATGTGCTATAGCTACTTGCGGTACTCACATCTATGTTGTGGCTTCAAATGGGAGCCATGTCGATGTGCCGTTGTCGCACAAAGGAAATGGTCAGCAACCGATAAGACTCCAATGACTTCCTACATGTTTCATCACAGTGAACATTGGGCTAAATGTTTATTTTATGTTCTCATCTACACAGATACAGTCCTAAACATAAATAAGTACCCCTACACTCTTCAAAAAGTAACATTCTATTCATTCTCTCACTGGGGACAAGAACAAATTCCGACATTTTGACAAGACTGACAGAGTTTCATAGAACATTTTTTTAACCCATAACATGAAAGGCTAATAAAATAACTTTCATTACAAATTCTTCCGTTTTACTCAAACTAGTTGATACAAAAATAAGTACACCCTACATAAAATACTACTACATCTATTATTTTGTATAACCTCCATGATTATAAGGACAGCAATAAGTTTTCTAGTCCTGGAATGAACAAGTTGGTGACCTATTGAAACATCTATTTTTTTTTTCATTCAAGAATGAGCTCTCTTATATCCTGTATGCTGGATGGAGAGTGGTAATAACTTTTTTTTCATAATCCTAGATAGGTGTTTGGTTGTTTGGTTGGATTCCAATCAGGAGACACTCAGCCACTGAAAAGCTTTCACCCTGTTCTTCAGAAATGCAACAGATGAGTGTCTTTGATCATTGTCATGTTGGAAAAGTGCATGTCTACCAAGGGCACGGACTGATGGGAACATCTTCTGTTTCACTGCAGAGCAGGACATCTGTGAATTCATGATATCATTAATAACATGCAATTCCCGGACACCAGCAGCTCATGCTGCCACATAAGAACATGGTCCCAGCATTTTTCACTGTACATGTGGCACCCCTGAGGCTTCAGTCACCACAGGGTACTGCACCTTACCAGAGGTGCAGTATTTATCCCGGGTAAGGAGGAGGTCATTGCCGATACCACAATCCACCACAACACACAGTTGGTTGCACTCTCACCGGGACTGGGTTAGGGTAGGGTCAGTTAGGATGGTCACTACAAGGTATGGGACCCTCCCACCCACTAGTTCAGCAATCGTATTTTTTGTTTACATTTTAATGCACTGTACTTTATATTATATACTGTCTGTTTTTAGACATTAAGTATTAAAAGTTATATTTTAATCCTTTCTATATAGCTATAGCTTTTTTTTAGGTTTAGAAGACTCGGTGCTGTCCTTAAAAATGATAGAGATCAAAAAAAATACTAGATGTAGTATTTTGTGATGTGGGGTGTACTCATTTGTGCATTAAACTATTGTGAGTAAAACTGAAGATTTTGTAATTTAAGCTTAAGATTAACCTTACTTTCACATTATGGGTTAAAAAAATGTTCTATGAAACTCAGTCTTGTCAAAATTTTGGAATTTGTTCTTGTATAAAGTGAGATACTAAAATCTTACTATTAAAATGGGGGTGTACTCATTTATGCTGAGCACTGCAAAGATGATAGGTGTATGCTGTATACATTTTTTTTGTTATTTTTGGATCAATAAAAAAAGGATAAAAGCACACTTGAGTATATGTACCCTAAAAAACGAAGAAAAAAACCAGGTTAGACAAATAACTTTCCAAACAAAAGAACAAAACAAATGGGTCAAAGTGTTGAGCGAGTAGTTAGCTATTTGTACTTGCTATGCTTTTAGCAAGTACTGTCCGCTACTAGCATATTTGTTACAAGTAGCGGGCTCAATGAATACTCGAAGTAACGAGTAATCCGAAAGCCGTACTATTTGCTACTTGCACGAAAAGTACGGCTTTTGGGTTACTCGCTACTTAGTGAGTATTTCTCGTTGACTTACATTGCTCCCGCTACTCGTAACGAATATGTGAGTAGCGGACAGAACTCGCTAACAGCATAGTGAGTACAAATAGTCAACTACTCGCTCAACACTACTCATACAGCTACAGTAAGTGCACAATGTGGCAGCAGAGGTCAGTGCAGTCCATGATTTATGATGATTAATTAAGGGAGGTGGGTGCATAGGGTAGTACTACAAAGGGCATCAGCAGGTACATAAGTCTTTTCTTTTTTTATGTGGGTAGGGCAGGCAATTTTGTATGTACATACTGCTCTGAATAACCCCTGAAAAAGCCATAATGGCTTGGCGATACGCATGGGATAGTGTTCCCCATACCCACTCCATGGTATATATATGCCTCACTCGTATGCTACCTTTCTTGTGCTTGGACTACAACATCTAACTGCAGATGTGGTAGTAACTTCTTTATGTTCCCTCCTTTTCATGCACAGATTCATATAATACATAATTATTACTTGTTTTTTTATGTTCAGGACCATAGGGATTTCATCCATCTAGTACAAAATCAGTATTGTATATCGGGAAGTCTTCGTCCTGACTTGGGCTGGGAGTAGGGCCTTCATGTCCTTGTATATTTTGTTTTTAAATGTCTTTGTAACTGGTTGATATATTCCATATGTTAAAAAAGTATGTTATTTTTTTATATTTGATATGCAGTTATTTATGTGTATGTAAGTTTATCATTCTGGGTGGATTAATAAAACTTTACTGGCACACTTAGAGAAGAAGGTCTAGTAATAAAAGCCATCAGTCTGACCTCACAAATTGATTTTTGGCTAGATGGGTATAACATTTACAGTCACACTCAAAAATCTTGTGGAAAGACTTTAAAAAAGAAGAGGAATGGGGATGATACAATCAAAAATGGAAGCGCAGCTCCATAATCACATCTACAGTTTTGAAAGGTTATGTTCAACAAGGTGAAAAACAAAAATTAAGGTGGTCAGAGGCATGTTTGCTAATTGTTTCTAATATTTTAAAATGCTTAGTAGCTGGATAATGTGACAAGTTTATCACTGTGGCTCCTACAAATTATTAAATTTGGTGCCAATTAGACAATTTTGTCTAACTTTCGAACAACGGCAGCACTGTGACTCAATGGTTAGCACTGGGACTTTGCAGCGCTAGGCTGTCACGCTAGGTTCAGGGAAGTATCAAGCAAAAGGTGAAAGGGAAGGGAAACCCTGTGTCTAGGGAAGGGTAGATGGTGACCCCTGACTAAACCTACCGCTGGCACCTGGCTTCCCTCACCACCATAGATAGGTGTGGAACCTATGCGCCGAGCAGGTTACCAAGCCCTCACTAACCCTAAGCTGGGCCCTTGGTAGGCAATGGATGGGATGAGCGCTTAGTCAATCCCACTAAGCTCTAAAGAACACACAGAGAATAAACACAGGAGAAAGTATACGAATAACTTATCTCCAGATAACTCAGGGAGAATAACTGCAACAACATCAAAGTTTCTCCAGAAGAATACAAGCGGACTGCTTGCACTCAAGATCTGTAAAATGTTTTTAAACCTATCACCAGCAAAGACCAAGGGGGAATGAGAGTATTTAAAGACACAAAGGTAAGTGCTGATGATTAATAGATGAAAGAGGAGGAAATCTGCAAGGTCCTAAAGAGAAAGGGATTAACCCAAAGCAGGGTTAAAGGGAAAGTCAGGGAACAGATTATGTAGCTAAACACTGACCGTTTACATCCAGACATCACAGGACTGTCAGTTAAGTATAACACACCCATGACTTATGCTCCTGGGTTTAAACCAAGTACAATCTCTACAAGGATGTTCTCCACATGTTTTTCTGGGTTTCCTCCTGGTTCTCCAGGTTTATAGGGAATTTAGATTGTGAGCCCCAATGGGGACAGGGATAATATGTGTAATGCGCTTGTTGAGGAAAGCCATAAGACGAAATACTTAATTAATCTCTGGACATAGAGCACTGTGAGAAGTGTGTTCAATGAAATCAATTCTCTATACATAAGCCAGTCAGTCTTCAGAGGAACCCAAGATGGCCCCCGATGACATCATAGACCTGCCCATCAGAGGATCATCAAGATGGCCCCAGATGACATAGACCCGCCTACGATGACGCCCACCAATCAGCTCATGGACTAACACATTGTTCAACCCATTGACCAATGAACACATCCGGACATGCCCCTTTCCAAGGTTATATCAGGGCATGCTTCAGTTGAAATAAAGCAGAGTCTGGGACCACTTTGGTCGAGGAAAGATGAATATCCGACTGTGTGTCTGATCTCATTTTTCAAGCATGCACTCGATCCACACCAATTAGAATCAGGCAGTAGGCAACTTGTGGAACTTTGTAAGAGTTCACCTTAACACGCTGAAGAATATGATGGCGCTTTATAAGCAATAAATAAATCAATTTATTGGTTGGCTTCATTTACATCAATATTTTGGCAAGTGTGATGCCCTAGACACCCCAGGGGTCACAGATCATTACACTCACCACATACACCCCCACCCCAGTAAGGTACCACCAGTCAACCAAAAGACCTGATTGCCTCCCTCAGAGTCAGACAGGCACACCAGGTGGGCAGAGTCAGACGGATAGACACGACCTCCGAGGAGTCTGCTGGCCTGAGGCAGGAAAACACAAGCAGAGGAAGTTAGGAGAGAGGAGTGAGAGGAGTGCAGTTCTGCTTGGGGCCTGGGTTGGAGCCTAGGACCCCAGATCAGTCAGGCAGGCAGACGGTAGTGGCCGCTTGCAGGAGACCGGGAATACGACCGGCGGAACCGTAAGGGACCGGGACAGGGTAGTGGCCTGCCGGAACCGAACCCGGGAGCCAACTGGATACCGGAGCACCAGGCAGGGTACTCAGACCCCGAACTAGGCTATAAGCCACCTCCATAGTCAAATCAACTGATTGCGGTCTGGACCTCAGGGGTTCATTCCCACCTAAGTCCCGATTGAAGGCAACAGCCCAACCCATCCGGATAGGAGCCACCGCCAGAGGCCAGAGATCCAAGGGGCCAGCGTCTGCGGGCAAACGGGCTCCTACGACACATAGTTGTCGCGGGCGGAGGAGGGGACGTTGCGCTCTCCCACTGCTCGGGTCCGGCCGCTGCTGCTGCGGCTGCTGCTGCTCGGTGGTGGCTCGAGCGGTGGGCCGGATCCCGGGGACTCGAGCGGCGCTCCTCGCTCGTGAGTGAAAAGGGTGGGAATTGGATTGTGGGGATTTGGTTATTGTCCGTGACGCCACCCACGGTTGTGGTGATATTGGTGACACCACCACTGCTCTGGACGGGGATCCCGGGAGCGATGACTGGGAGCAGCCTGGATGTTAGTTCTCCCGTCCGTGGGTAGGGGGTTGGTTGTCCCGGGGCCCGGTGATGGGGTAGGGATGGATGGCAGGCGGGTTACGGGGCCTGGCGAGGTGCAGGGTCGCGGGGGCAGCGCTGTGCCGCACGGCACGGTGGTACTCACTCAGCCAATGATGAGGACACAGTTCTCGGTAAAACACACGGCTGGATGGACGGGTCCCACAGACGGCTGCGGTGTTTCTCCTCCCGGCAGGTTGATGGTGACTGCCTTTCCCTGCACCTGTGTAACGTGTACGGTTCCAATGGGTTCCCACCGGTAACCCGCTCCCCAGCTTGGATGGGTGCTGAAGGAACCTCTTTTGCCCGCAGGCTCTGGCCCTGGGAACTTTAGCCTTGGCGGTGACTGTGTTTCCCTCTCTCGGTTGGACTGTTGCCTTCTGACGGGACTCGGCTGCTGGGAAACCCAGGAGGTTCCCTTCGCTAACGGATTTGGCAAATTCACGGCGACTCCTAGCCTTGCCGGAGTCCGTAAGCCCCTGCCGGATGGTGCTGGCTTCTCTTTGCGTACCGGTCCGGTACCGCCGGGCCACCGCCCGTCCACGGTCCTTACGGTTAGCTCCAATAGGCCACTCCTGCAGACGGTCACCACCGTCTGCCAACCTTGCTGATCCGTCCGGGCCACACACCCGGACCAACTTCTGTTTGCTCAACTGCTCCTTCCCTCCTTCCACTTTCACTTCCAACACTCAACTCCTTACTTTTCCCGCCTCCAGGACTGTGAACTCCTCGGTGGGCGGGGCCAACCGCCTGGCCCACCCCCCTGTTGTGGACATCAGCCCCTGGAGGAAGGCAACAAGGGTTTTTGTCTGACTTCGGTGTGCCTGACCGGGAGTGTGGGGTGTGTTGGTGTTGTGCTTGTGACATCCTGGCTTGTCCAGGGCGCCACATATACGCCGGGGAGCGGGCTACCAGTGCTCAGGCACAGTAGCCAAGATCACATACAGGTGCAGGAGAAAGGCGGACATTACCAACTGATCTGGAGAAACTGCAGCCGGCTGCGGGCCCCGTTCGTCACCCCGTTTGGTTTACCAGCGCCTCCAGTGTCTTGTATCAGAGTGAGTACACCAGTGCCCTCAGGCACCGCACCGCGCTGCACCGCCACACTGCACCCTGCACACCGGCCCCTCGCCAACCGGGCCCCGGGACCAACATCCCCTACCCACGGAGGGGTCAACACCTAGCTGCGCGCCTACACCGCTCCCCGCTCCCGGGAGTCCCCGTACCTTCACTGCAACGGTGGTGTCCACCATCACCACAACCCGTGGGTGGAGTCATGAACTTTACAATACAACCACCCCACCACCCCTGCGTGCACCGCCACTAAACCCTTCCAGAGCGACGTGACCCCCGGGTCCGGAGGCGCTCGAGCCACGGACACACGAGCCCGGACCCGAGCGGCTCGGCAGTCGCAGGCGAGGCAGCGGGGCGGTACACATCTAAGGGCTCACTCACACTTGCGCTATTTTGACGCAAACGGAATCAGTCACTAATGTAGTACAGTTCATTTATTTACAGTGGAAGCGCGACATCATGTGGACACAAGCGGGTACTGCATGACACACGCGCGCCATAGTAACGCGCTTCCACTGTAAATAAATTAACTGTACTACATTAGTGACGGATTCAGTTTGCGTCAAAATAGCGCAAGTGTGAAACTAGCCTAAGCCACACAAATGGTGTAAAACATAGATTAAATGTGAAGCAAACAGAAATAGAGCAGAACAAAACTGGAGGCGGTGTTCTTTTTGGTAACTGATCAAAAGGTTTTCTTTTTTTTTTCTCTTCAACACAGAGCAGAAAAAGACGGTATTGTTTTCTTAATTGATTACTCCTTCATCCTTTATATGCACTAGTTTTTCATTACGGAGGCCCAGTGACTTCTGCCACGTAAGCCGCACTCTCTCGTTTACATCTGCTTGGCTTCTAATACCATTTTATTGTTTTAAAGCAAACAAGTCCAGACGCTGCGCATGTCCTCTCATCGGCTTGTAAATCTGATACATAAATGTGGCTGCTGTACTGACACTTCATTCTGCATTTACTAACAATTTTATTTCTTGTTTGCATTTTTAGGTATTGTGCAAATAACCTCAAAGTTGGAAACATACTACAGCAATCAGTGGCTACTTCACATACAGTTCCAAAAACACTATATTACGCCTGCTTCCTGCACTGGACGGGGTCACTTTGGGGTGAAATAAAAATGGTTTCCAAAGGGTGCACAACAGCCAAGTTTTAATTGCTCCACTATCATGGAGATTCTCATTATGTATACAGAAAATTACAACAATGGTCTAATAAGTTGCATCTGGGATGTCCAATATGAAATGGGCCGTAGTGACAATTCTATCAGGGTACAGATCAGGGCATCCAAGAACTTGGCTCAGTAACTGACTTGTAGGAAAAAAAGGCTTAATACAGGACCTAAAGGTGCTCGTACACATTGGATAACAGTATTTGAAGGCATTCATTTACATTGGCTTCCATATTGGCAGCTATAGGTGTTCAGCGTGGCCATACGGCCGACTGTTTCAGAAAATAACTGTTTGCAATCAATTGTTTAATTGTTATTTATTTTGCTAATGAACTATTGTTTTTTGTTGACTTCAATTCAAGTCTGTTGGTGTGCACCTTAAAGGGAAGCTGTCACCAGATTTTTGCCACCTAAGCTGATAGCAGCATGATGATCAAAAAGAGACCCCGATTCCAGCAGTGTGTCACTTATTGGGCTTCGTTGGGCAACCTTTATAAAGTCACTATTTAATTAGCAGTAGATTATCATTAGAGGACTACTTGGCTTGCTGCAGGTAGCCCAGCAGCTGCATGAGCTCATTATATCCCTGATGTACATTCAAATAACTGCTAGATCTGCAGCAGCGAAAACAATGATTTTATCAAAATGACAGCAAAACAGCTCAGTAAGTGACACATCACTGGAATCAGGGTCTCGGTCTCTACGACGTTATACTGCTCTCAGATGGGGGAGCAACAACTTGGTGACAGATTCCCTTTAAGAGTGCAGTGCAAGTCTTGGAGCGTTTTCTCGATTCCTTAGAGGATATCGTATTTGGGCCAATGGTCAACCAAACAAGCACTCAGAACTACATTACATGGGATGACCACACTACATATCCACAAATAATCATTTGTTAGCAGAGAACCAAAAAAAAATCATTGTTTATCGGTGGTGTGCCGCCCCCCGCGTCAGCAGCCGGGCTGCTCGGATCCGGATCCGCGGTGGCTCGAGAGGTCTCCGGACCCGGGGGTCATGCGGCCACTTAAATAAAGGGGGGTTATGTACAGGGGATGGTGTGGAAAGTTTGTGACGCCACCCGTAGTGTGTGGTAAGATGGAGTACCACCGCTGTGATTGGGAGTACACGGTAGCAATGTTGTGGGCAGCCAGGTGTTTAACCCCTCCACAGGTAGGGGGGATGCCCCGGGACTCGGTGATGGTGATGGGAAGGTGCCGTTGGGACGGTAAGGGGTCGTTTGTGTACTCAGTCCAATAACGCTGACACCGACAACTGTGGTAAACCAAAGTTCTTGACACCGCTGCCGCTTGGAGGGAGTACGCCTGGATCCCGTGCCGGTTGGTGTTGCCTGCTAGCCTGTGATCTTTTCCTTGGCACCTTTTGTTCTAATTGGTCCATTTATCATAAAACTAGTCGGGTCCCGCTCACCAGTGTGGCTAACTGGGTGAGCTTGCTCTCAGGGTTCACGCTTGGGATTTTCTGGACTATTTCTATACAGCACGATACTCAGAAACATCCCTCAAAAGGTCAACTTTTTTTACATTAGCAAGAGTGGACCATTCCTATCAGAATAGCATGAAAAAATATTCTTTAAAATATAACATTTAATGGTGCTTACTAAAAATGATATACTATCATGGTAAAAACGTGAATATAAAATGAGATACCTGACACTATGGTCACTAAGCTCAAATGGACCAAAGAATCAGGTACGACGCAGATACATACGTCCTCTCTATAGGTCAGGCTTATGACAATATTCCCTAATTGTCTGAGGGATAGTTATCACAGAGACGTTACAATTCCAGAGGACATAGTGAGATAAAGTACCATTTTTTATACCATAAATGACCATTGCAAATGGAACAATCTCACCACACGCGGGCTATTCCAAATTTCATCATGCGGCGCATTATGAATATGAATGTCTGTGGACACGTTATGTCCGTGATGGGCATTTGATCATGAAAGAGCCACTATGTGGAATTAACTAGTGGCTGACCAGACGTGCAGAATCCAAGTAACATAGGCTCCCCTGATGATTTTCAAGTGAAAAAGAAACGTGTTGGAAGTCACATGATGTCTGCCTGATATTAAATGTGGGTGATGGAGCGATAAAATACCTAAGGAGGTTTATCAGCATCTACTCCACGTCTGAAGAAATTTGGAATAGCCCGCGTGTGGTGAGATTGTTCCATTTGCAATGGTCATTTATGGTAAAAAAAATGGTACTTTATCTCACTGTGTCCTCTGGAATTGTAAAGTCTCAGTGATAGATTGTGGAGGGCGGTTCCCTGTGATAACTATCCCTGAGACAATTAGGGAACATTGGCATAAGCCTGACCTATAGAGAGGACGTATGTATCTGCGTCGTACCTGATTCTTTGGTCCATTTGAGCTTAGTGACCATAGTGTCAGGTATCTCATTTTATATTCACGTTTTTATTATGATAGTATATCATTTTTAGTAAGCACCATTAAATGTTATATTTTAAAGAATATTTTTTCATGCTATTCTGATAGGAATGGTCCACTCTTGCTAATGTAAAAAATTTTTCTGGACTATGTATTGGGAAAGTCCTATCCCCCTCGTTGCGCTAGTACCCCAATTTTGGAGCAGGTGGAGAATGTATCTTGAAGGCTCCGTCCTCGTCGGGTAAATTATCAGGACGCCTGAAGCTTCTTCCTCACCAAGGGTCCACGTACCCTGTTGTGCCCTGGCCCCTGCCCGGTGATGGCACAAGGCTGCCGGCTGCCCTCCTCGACAGTCTGTGCCCCTTGTCACGATCCCCTGCGACCGGGGTCCAGCTCCTACCAGGCCCAGACCAACGTCTGCCACCTAGTAGTCTGAAGGAGCCCTGCTCCTGACCTCTCCTCTCGAGAGTCACCACTTCACTGACTTGTGACCTCTCCTCTTGAGAGTCACTTCTTAACTGACTGTCTCCTGACCTCCCCTTACCTACCCCCCCAAGTGGACAACCCTATTCCCTTCAGGTACTGGTGTGTCTGGTGGGTGTGGTGCAGAGTGTTTCCAGGATTTTGATTAGCTTGTTCTTGGCAACACCAAAGGTCAGGGACCTGTAACCAAGGAGGAGTTGGATATTGTACAGAAGGGCAGATTGCACAATACCCTGTGACGACCTGATAGGCCAGAGCGTCACAGTAGCAGAACCGCTGTGTAATAGGATGTGCTGCTGAGAGTATGCGTTCTTGGGATGAACGACCGTAGAAGTGAGGATAGGTATTGGGCGACACTAGTGCTTTCTTTTATCAGTAACTTCCTAAATAATATATTTTTATTAGGTAATTAATAGAATTCTGAAAGGCTCCAGAGTCCTCTCCACACACTAAAAACATACAATGTTGCATTATTTTGGTGCAGCAAGTTCAGATAGTCATTGCCTAAACCATCCTTTATGTATGCAATAAGCCCGGCCCATTCTGCGCACATCAGCTGCACTGACAGCTTACATAATTGATGTCAATCTGTGGTTTCTTGAGACAATCACAAGTTTACCCGGTGTTCAGAGTAAAGAACATTCTTACTCCAATATAAGATGATGGACGGACATGTTTGCTCTTAACACACCTAATTACGTCGCCATGTAATCTACAACATGGGCACAATCACAGCTTAAAGGGGTGGTTCATTACTCTGCAATAGGGAACACATCTCTGTAAAACTGATAGGGAAGGCTTTTCCTAAATACCTTGTTCATCCAATTCTGCCTCTGAGTGGCGCTATTGCGATCCGCTCATCCCCATGAAGTGACCCCCCCCCGGGCTCTGTGACCTCTGAGATCCGGTGATGTCAGGTCATGACATCACCGCGACCGGCCCCAGTCTTCCTGAGTGGCTGGACTGTGGGCAGCGTTTCACCGCTAGTCACAGCCCAGCATCTCATGCGTGCTCTCCTTCACTGCAGAGCGCCGCAAGCAGGAGCAATGCTGGGCTGTGACGAGCGGTAAAAATGCCGCCCACAACACAGTCAGTCACTCAGGAAGACAGGGGCCGGCTTTAGTTATGTCAGGTCAACTATACGACTGCACCATTAATATGTCCACCCCTTGGCTTATCAATCTATTATTTTTATAGCAGCAGTTAATAATTTACAAGACTATTCACAGTTTCCTATGTTACAGAATTTCAATGTATCTGCAAAAACCACAGAGACTATACAAGGGCTCCACGTGGCATTCTATTTTTTTGGGTGCACCCAAAGACAAAATGGATGAGTCTCATCTGACAAAAGGAAGAAACTACTGCACACTGTGATTTTTTTTAAGGGTAGATTCAGTTAGGAAAGAAAAAAAAACAACCAAAACGCTCACTGCACTGTCCTCTTAAACAACATTGGCCCGAGTGCTGTACTTTTTTCACAGACAGCACTTGAACTGAAAATATACATGGGTGAGTCTACATTAACTGGCAATGTCCACCGCAATAAAAGGGCATTATTTTCTATTGCAGTGGATACAGCACGCTTGCACCTGCGCTCCCATCTCCAGGCAGCCTTCCCATAGCAATCTGTGACCTGATGAAGGTCTAATTTACAGCAAAACGTTTTCACACTCTGGATTGCTGTTACACCACCAAACAAATCATCATTTATGCACAGTATTGGAGTGCCTTGTCTAGCTCTCTGGCCGGGTGTTGACTTGTGAGGTATGGGAGCTAAGCGTTGAAGCCACATGTTGACGATGATGACTCCGTTCTATGAGGAGACCACAGTTCCTTCGTAAACTACAGTACTTTACTCAATGGCTCTTCATCATCAACTTTATACACCAAGTATCGGGCACAATCTTCCAGAACATTTCAGTGTCACAGCACATCTTCAGACATATTCTCCTCTCCCTCAGGGTTGTTCCAGATGTTACTAGTCCTGTGGGTCCCAGCGCAACCCAGTCTAAAGGGCCATTTACACGCTGCGACATCGCTAACGATATATCATCGGGGTCACGGTGTTTGTGACGTACATCCGGTGTCGTTAGCGACATCGCAGCATGTGACAGGCAGGAGCGACCTTAAACGATCGCAAAAGAGACAAAAATCGTTGGTATATGAGAGGTCGTTCATTTACCAAAAATCGTTGTATTGTACGTAGCGAGGTTGTTCCTCGTTCCTGTGGCAGCACAGATCGCTATGTGTGACACCACAGGAGCGACGATCATCTCCTTACCTCCGTCCACCGGCAATGAGGAAGGAAGGTGGTGGGTGGGATGTTCCATCTCCGCCCCTCCTCTGCTATTGGACGGCCGTTTTGAAGGAGGGATTGTTCGGCAGGAACAGAGACGTCGCAGAACAGGTATGTGCGTGTGACGCTGCCGTAGCGATAATGTTCGCTATGGTGGCGATCACCACATATCGCACGCATCTACTCCTCATAGTGGAGAGAGTAAAGGGTGCTTTACACGCTGCGACATCGCTACCAATATATCGTCGGGGTCACGTCGTTAGTGACGCACATCCGGCGACGGTAGCGACATCGCAGGGTGTGACACCAAGGAGCGACGATCAATGATCGCAAAATCGTTCAAAAACGGTGATCGTTGACACGACGCTCCTTTCCTTAATATCGCTGCCACAGGTACGATGTTGTTCGTCATTCCTGCGGCATCACACATCGCTATGTGTGACACCGCAAGAACGATGAACATCTCCTTACCTGCGTCCACCGGCAATGCAGAAGGGAGAAGGTGGGTGGCATGTTCCGGCCACTCAACTCCGACCCTCCTCTGCTATTGGGCGGCCGCTTAGTGACGCCGCAGTGACGTCGCTATGACACCGAACGCACCTCCCCCTAGAGGGAGGGATTGTTCGGCGGTCACGATTGCTGACAAGGTATGTGCATGTGACGCTGCCGTAGCGATAATGTTCGCTACAGCAGCGAGCACCAAATGTTGCACAAACGACGGGGGCGGGTGCTGTCGCACACAACATCACTAGCTATCGCTAGCGATTGTCGCAGCGTGTAGAGCATCCTTAAGGGTATGACGCACCCACCAGGGCCGCGGGGGCACTCGGCACCAGGCTGGTTCTGTTTCAGAGGTCATGGTGGCAGGGCCCGACTCTGTCACTTTAAAATGGGGGAAGATATTTACAGGGGATAAGTCGCGACGCCACTTGTGGTATTCGGCCAGGTATGGACGACGCTGCTGGATGGGACCACTGGAGTAGATGGTGATGCAGCAATGATGGCACAGCTCCCCACAGGTGGAGCTGGGCACCAGGGCGGAAAGGGCAGTCTTTTAGCAGATGAAGTGTATTGAATAGCGTGGGGCTGGCGGTGTAGACAATGTCATCAGGTGTCAGTGAATAATGGACACTTGATGACAGCTTCCCTTTAAGCGCACTCATTTTTACCTAATTTTGAATAAAGGTTAAGATCCAATACATTTTTTGATTTACCCTGAATGAACTAAATGCTCTGCCTGGGAAAAAAAAGTATTCGTCCAGTTCAATGACTGATTGTATAATTAAAAGGTAAGAAAAACAATGATCACAGAAGTCATATTTCACAATGATTCAATGCAGCATTTTGCAATATTTGCTCTATACAAATGTGTCATAAAACAACAGAATGCATTGTGTAAAGCGATAATGTTTCACTTGTCCAATGTTCTGCTGTGTTATAAGTGCACAGTTCTGCGAATCTCACAGTGAAGTGTCTCATTGGGCTCATATGGAAAAAAATTCTAATAAAACACTTTGTATCCATGTAGCTGATTCATTCCACCCAATATAAATAATGCTTTTAGGAACTTGTTTATATGAGATTTTTCTGTGTAGCTTATATATTTACCAGAATCATGGTGAAATCATACATTTTGGTGCCCAAGCTAAAAGGTGCATAAACATATGCTCCGTCTGCGCACGCGCCACTCTGGGTTGCATTTCTTTGAAGCCGGGACCGCCAACAGAGCATCTGGGACAACCGTTGCACCGGCCTGCTCCACACAGCCACCGCAGCTTCCGCTGCCAGCACAGACCCCGCAAATGCCAGCACAGACCCCGCCGATGCCAGCACAGCCCACACCAGCAGCACCACCCCTGCTTCCTGTGACTCCACTCCACCACCACTGCCAACCCCCTCCGGTAAGACAACACCGGATTATAAAACGACCCCATTTATTTATTTATTTAATTTTTTAAACATTTTTATATCTCTGAAAGCTTATAACCTGACTTTAAATTCATCCATTGGTTTTATAAATTACTCTTTTGAAAACTGAAACCCTCCCAAATTTGGATTAGGTTGTGAAAATAAAGTTGCTGCAAAGCTGAAATATTGATTATTTACTGAACACAGAAAGATCAGATTTTGGCAACACAAAAGTTTTGTCGCCTTGTCATATAATGCACCCCAATCCTAGTTTACATGCTCACCTGTGCTCACTAAATGATCGGTTAATTAGTGGGTGTGTATAAAAAGAAACCCAGCACCCCAGACCTTAAGTTGAATTGCAACTTGATCTCTGACAACATGCCAAAAATCCATCCTGTGACCAAAGCCTTGATTATCAAGAGGCTGAAGACCAGATCCACTGCACAGGTGGCTGGCACCTCTAATGTGTCTCAGTGTCAAGTACAAAGAATTAAAAAAAGATTTGAAGAGACTGGAGATGTTTTTGACAAGCCCAGGTCCAGCAGAACCCGCAAGACAACTGCTCATGAGGAATGTTTGTTAGTTAGAAAATCCAAAGCCAGCCCCTCATCCACTGCAGCAGAGCTCCAAAAGGCCTGGTATCCTCAAGTCCCTATGTCAACTAGAACAGTTTGTAGGATTCTGTCTCGAAATGGCCTCCATGGTCGAATCAGTGCCCAGAAGCCAGCACTAAACAAAAGGCAATAAAAAAAACGTGTAGCATTTGCCAAGTCCCACAGCCTGCTAAACAGATGGACGCTGGAAAAGTGGCAGAAGGTGGATTTCTCGGATAAATCTTCAGTTGAATTACACCACAGCCATCGTAAATACGGCAGGAGACCTACTGGAGCCCATATGGATCCAAAAAACAGTTAAAGAAGTTGTCCAGTTACCAAAACTGATTTTTTTTTTTCTGATAAATCTTGCTAATATGTGCCCCTCAACACATCTATTATGTTTTTTCAGCAAAATTACCTTTCATTGTGCACTAGCAGCACATGCTCATTGCTGGCTCCAGCTCTGATGGGGTTAATCTCTCCTCTGACTTCCTGTGTTCAGTTCCTACAAGTCCCAGAATTCTTTGTGGCTTTAGGGCGGTGTCTGGCTTATCTAACACACCCATTGTGTCTAATACACCCACTCTGCTCCCACCCAAACCCTCCTCCCTGCCTCTTCCCAGTGGATGTGCACTCAGAGAAATCACAGATACAGCAGCTCTGCACAGCCAGGGGAAGAAAGTGTGTGCGCGTGTATATACAGTGTGTGTGTGCGTATATACAGTGTGTGTGTGTATGTATATACAGTGTGTGAGTGAGTGTGTATGTGAGTGTGTATGTCATACTCACCTGTCTGCAGGGTCCGGGTGCCATGCCCGCTTCCAGCCCCTGTCTCGGTCCCGCCGCTTCGGCTGTGTGCAGTCTCCCCGGTGCATGCACGAAGCTTGCAGGACCTGGCCGTGGATCACCTGATGCAGTCACCTGACGCATCAGCTGATCGTAGTCTCGCCGGCTTTTTCTTGCCCGGCCGGCTACCAGCTGATCCTGCCGTCAGGGGACTTCATCAGCTGATTACCGGCAGCTCCTGCAGTGATGGGCCAGGATCAGACTCCGCTCCAGGAGCTGCCGGTCATCAGCACAGACGTGAGTATTTATTTATTTATTTTTTTTTTGCACTGATGCATCAGCTGATTGTATAATCGGCTTTTATACAGTCAGCTGATGTGTGATGTGATTCACATCCTTTATCCTGACACATCATCTGATTGCTTTGCCTTCCTTCCAGCAAACCGATCAGATGATATTGGATACGGATTGGACGGCGCGGGACCCTGACCCAGGATTACTGCGGAGGGGGGTTTATTTCAATAAAGATGGAGTCACTAATTGTGTTGTGTTTTATTTCTAATAAAAATATTTTTCTGTGTGTTGTGTTTTTTTTTTTTTTCTTATCATTACTAGAAATTCATGGTGGCCATGTCTAATATTGGCGTGACACCATGAATTTCGGGCTTAGGGCTAGCTGATAATATACAGCTAGTCCTAACTCCATTATTACCCGGCTAGCCACCCGGCATCAGGGCAGCTGGAAGAGTTGGATACAGCGCCAGAAGATGGCGCTTCTATGAAAGCGCCATTTTCTGGGGTGGCTGCGGACTGCAATTCGCAGTGGGGGTGCCCAGAAAGCATGGGCACCCTTCACTGTGGATTCCAATCCCCAGCTGCCTAGTTGTACCCGGCTGGACACCAAAATTAGGCGAAGCTCACGTCATTTTTTTTTAAATTATTTCATGAAATTCATGAAATAATTAAAAAAAAAAAGGGCTTCTCTATATTTTTGGTTCCCAGCCGAATACAACTAGGCAGCTGGGGGTTGGGGGCAGCCCGTACCTGCCTGCTGTACCCGGCTAGCATACAAAAATATGGTGAAGCCCACATCATTTTTTTTTTCTTTTTGGGTAAAAAACTGCATACAGTCCTGGATGGAGGATGCTGAGCCTTGTAGTTCTGCAGCTGCTGTCTGCTCTCCTGCATACAATGAACATTTTGAATAAGGAAATGACATCAGACCTTTTTTATTTTTTTCATCAACAATCTTTAATGGCATGCACTGATTAAAAACGCAGTGAGCAAAAACGCAGCAAAAAAGGCACCAAATCGCGGCAAAAACGTGACATGCAGCATCCGGTCACCTGCACTACAAGTGCCAGAGTGGAGAAAGATAGTGACATGCAGCACACTATGTGTCAGAGCAGAGCATGTCACTGTCTCCACTCCGCTGACCTCACAGCCCGTACACGCTGCGATGGATGCAGGGGGACACAGAACAAGTAATCGGCCGACACTGGAGTCATCTGATTACTTGGGATGAATTGAGCAGTAAAATGCTCTGGTGCTCGATGGGCGAAGCCCATGCCGTTTTTTTTTAAAAAAAAATAATTAAAAATAAAAAAAATCACATTGTTTGTGGGCTCCCGCTGCATTTTCTGTTGCTAAGGGTAACCAAAGCAGCTACTGGCTGCTAGCCCCCGCTGCTTGGTGTTACTTTCACTGGCAATAGAAATGCAGGGAAGCATTTTTTTTTTTTTTTTTTTATAAAGGTTTTTCCCTGAAAACGTTTTTAAGAAAATGACGTGGGCTTCGCCATATTTTTGTATGCTAGCCAGGTACAGCAGGCAGCTACGGGCTGCCCCCAACCCCCAGCTGCCTAGTTGTACCCGGCTGGGAACCAAAAATATAGAGAAGCCCTTTTTTTTTTTTTTTTTATTTCATGAATTTCATGAAATAATTAAAAAAAAAAATGACATGGGCTTCGCCGAATTTTTGAGTCCAGCCAGGTACAACTAGGCAGCTGGGGATTGGAATCCGCAGTGAAGGGTGCCCAAACTTTCTGGGCCCCCCGCTGCGAATTGCAGTCCACAGCCGCCCCAGAAAATGGCGCTTTTATAGAAGCGCCATCTTCTGGCGCTGTATCCAACTCTTCCAGTGGCCCTGGTGGCAGGTGGCACGCTGGGTAATAAGGGGTTAATACCAGCTATGTTTTACCCGCTGGTATAAAGCCCGAGATTCTAAATGTCAGGCCAAGGTTGACCTGGCCATTAAGAATCTCCAATAAAGGGTTAAAAAAAAAAAGACCACACAGAGAAAAATACTTTATTAGAAATAAATACACAGACACAGTAGGGACTCCATGTTTATTACTCCCTCTCACCCCTCCACGATGGAGAGATTTCTGTACTGACCATGCCAGGAGAGAGCGAAGGAAAAGAGAGCGAGCGAGGGGGGGGGGAGGAAAAGAAAGCGAGCGGGGGGGGGGGGAAGAGAGCGAGCGGGGGGGGGAAAGAGAGCGAGCGGGGGGGGGGAAAGAGAGCGAGCGGGGGGGGAAAAAGAGAGCGAGGGGGGAGGAAAAGAGAGCGAGGGGGGAGGAAAAGAGAGCGAGGGGGGAGGAAAAGAGAGCGAGGGGGGAGGAAAAGAGAGCGAGGGGGAGGAAAAGAGAGCGAGGGGGGAGGAAAAGAGAGCGAGGGGGGAGGAAAAGAGAGCGAGGGGGGAGGAAAAGAGAGCGAGGGGGGAGGAAAAGAGAGCGAGGGGGGAGGAAAAGAGAGCGAGGGGGGAGGAAAAGAGAGCGAGGGGGGAGGAAAAGAGAGCGAGGGGGGGGAAAAGAGAGCGAGGGGGGGAAAAGAGAGCGAGGGGGGGAAAAGAGAGCGAGGGGGGAGGAAAAAAAGAGAGCGCGGGAGGAAAAAAAGAGAGCGCAGGGGGGAGGAAAAGAGAGCGCAGGGGGGAGGAAAAGAGAGCGCAGGGGGGAGGAAAAGAGAGCGCAGGGGGGAGGAAAAGAGAGAGCAGGGGGGAGGAAAAGAGAGCGCAGGGGGGAGGAAAAGAGAGCGCAGGGGGGAGGAAAAGAGAGCGAGCGGGGGGGGAAAGAGAGCGAGCGGGGGGGGAAAGAGAGCGAGCGGGGGGGAAAAGAGAGCGAGGGGGGAGGAAAAGAGAGCGAGGGGGGAGGAAAAGAGAGCGAGGGGGGAGGAAAAGAGAGCGAGGGGGGGGAAAAGAGAGCGAGGGGGGGGAAAAGAGCGAGGGGGGAGGAAAAAAAGAGAGCGCGGGAGGAAAAAAAGAGAGCGCAGGGGGGAGGAAAAGAGAGCGCAGGGGGGAGGAAAAGAGAGCGCAGGGGGGAGGAAAAGAGAGCGCAGGGGGGAGGAAAAGAGAGCGCAGGGGGGAGGAAAAGAGAGCGCAGGGGGGGAAAGAGAGCGAGCGGGGGGGGGGAAAGAGAGCGAGCGGGGGGGAAAAGAGAGCGAGGGGGGGGGGAAAGAGAGCGAGGGGGGAGGAAAAGAGAGCGAGGGGGGAGGAAAAGAGAGCGAGGGGGGAGGAAAAGAGAGCGAGGGGGGAGGAAAAGAGAGCGAGGGGTGAGGAAAAGAGAGCGCGGGGTGAGGAAAAGAGAGCGCGGGGTGAGGAAAAGAGAGCGAGGGGGGGGGAAAGAGCGAGGGGGGAGGAAAAAAAGAGAGCGCGGGAGGAAAAAAAGAGAGCGCAGGGGGGAGGAAAAGAGAGCGCAGGGGGGAGGAAAAGAGAGCGCAGGGGGGAGGAAAAGAGAGCGCAGGGGGGAGGAAAAGAGAGCGCAGGGGGGAGGAAAAGAGAGCGCAGGGGGGAGGAAAAGAGAGCGCAGGGGGGAGGAAAAGAGAGCGCAGGGGGGAGGAAAAGAGAGCGCAGGGGGGAGGAAAAGAGAGCGCAGGGGGGAGGAAAAGAGAGCGCAGGGGGGGAAAGAGAGCGAGCGGGGGGGGAAAGAGAGCGAGGGGGGGGGGAAAGAGAGCGAGAGGGGAGGAAAAGAGAGCGAGGGGGGAGGAAAAGAGAGCGAGGGGGGAGGAAAAGAGAGCGAGGGGGGAGGAAAAGAGAGCGAGGGGGGAGGAAAAGAGAGCGAGGGGGGAGGAAAAGAGAGCGAGGGGGGAGGAAAAGAGAGCGCGGGGTGAGGAAAAGAGAGCGCGGGGTGAGGAAAAGAGAGCGCGGGGTGAGGAAAAGAGAGCGCGGGGTGAGGAAAAGAGAGCGCAGGGGTGAGGAAAAGAGAGCGCAGGGGTGAGGAAAAGAGAGCGCAGGGGGGAGGAAAAGAGAGCGCAGGGGGGAGGAAAAGAGAGCGCAGGGGGGAGGAAAAGAGAGCGCGGGGGGAGGAAAAGAGAGCGAGGGGGGAAGGAAAAGAGAGCGAGGGGTGAGGAAAAGAGAGCACAGGGGGGAGGAAAAGAGAGCGAGGGGGAAGAGAGCGAGGGAAAAAAAGAGAGGGGAGGGGAGAGAGGGATAAGAGGGGAGAGAGGGATAAGAGGGGGGCAGAGAAGAGGGGGAAGAGGGGAGGGGGAGAAGAGTGGGGGGAGAGAAGAGAGTGGGGAAAGAACAGGGGGGGGCAGAGGTGCTCTGTCACCAACTGTCTCCACTCTGTGACTTGTGGTGCAGGTGACAGAGTGCAGACAGTTGGTCCCATGCAGCAGGACAGATGGCAGAGCACAGCGGTGACATGCCTGCCAGTGTCTTGCTGCTGGGAGGAGCAGATGATCACACTGCCCGACACCGGCCGCTCTCCTGACATCGCAGCAGAGCGGGCGGGTGGAGAGTGTGAGCACATACTTACGTGCAGGGGGGGATTCAGCTAAAGACCCCCCCTGTACTGCACCCTGGCGCCCCGTGTCTCAGCCTCTCTGCAGGACGCCGGCTCCACAGTGACGTCCTCCGGCTCCTCCCCTCGATGCTGGGCTGTGACGTGCGGTAGTCACCGCCCACAGCCCTGTCACTCAATCTGAGTGGCGCCGGCATCCTGTGACGTACCCGTCTTGTTTGAGAGCCCGGAAATGCCGGGACGTCAGAGGATGCCGGCGGCCACAGCTCCAGGGGGTCATGTGACTGGCACTGAGCGTGCAGGATAGCGCCGCTCAGTGCCAGAACTGGAAACAGAAGGCAATGGAGAAGACGCCTAGAAAGGTAAGTATAGCTCATACAGAAAATAAAAAAAATGGGTGAACCACCCCTTTAAGTTTGGTGGTGGAAAGATCATGGTCTGGGGTTACATTCAGTATGGGGTGTGTGAAACATTTGCAAGGTGGAAGGCAATATCAATAGCCTAAAATATCAAGAAGTATTAACAATTCCACAGAGAGAACTGCCGCACCAACCTCCTCCCTTGTGCAAGCATGAATCACTAATGCAGGATCAGGGCAGGGATCCTCCACCCAGCTGGCTGAGAGGTGCTCGTCCAAAATACTTTAGAGTTCAATAATAGAGTCAATGTCAGAAAGAGGACAGCACTCACCAAAATCCAGTAGATTCTTTATTACAAAAGGTGCAGTATAACCGGCAGGAGTAGAGCTGTCAGCAGGCCCCCTCACGGACGACGGCCGTTTCGCGTATGAATACGCTTCCTTGGGTCCCGCTTTTCTAATAATCTACTAGAATTTGGTGAGTGTCATCCTCTTTCTGACATGGACTCTATCAAGAAGTATTAGCTACCTCTTACATTCCAAATCATAAAAAGGGGTCAAATTCTGCAGCAGAATGGTGCTCCATCTCATACATCCATCTCTACAACAAAGTTCCTCCTGGCAAAGAAGATCACGATGCTGAAGGACTGGCCAGCCCAGTCACCAGACATTAACATTATTGAGCATGTTTGTGGTAGGATGAAAGAGGAAGCTTGGAAGACAAAACCAAAGAATCTAGATGAACTCTGGGAGGCATGTAAGACTGCATTCTTTGCTATTCCTGATGACTTTATCAATAAATTGTATGCATCATTGTTGAACCGCATGGATGCAGTCCTTCAAGATCATGGAAGTCACGCAAAATATTAAATATGGCTCTAATAGCACCACAACTTCATTAACCAATGTTATGCAACATATCTTTGTATTAGAAGTTAATTATTTGTTTGAATTTCACATTACTTTCTGTGGGCGACAAAACTTTTGTCTTGTCAAAATCTGACCTGCCTGTGTTCATTAAATGATCAATATTTCAGCTTTGCAGCAACTTTATTTTCATAACCTGAACCAAATTTGGGAGGGGTTCAGCTTTCAAAAGAGTAATTTATAAAACCAATGGATGAATTTAAAGTCAGGTTATAAGCTTTTATTTACATAACATGGATAAGCGACAGAAGTAGTAGAAAAACAGAAAAGCACTACTGATTTTTGTTCATCCACCCACCAGTTTGCATTTTTATTCTTTCCTTATCTTCTAAAACCTTTTTATATTTCCTTCCCCATAGCAATGAGAGATTGCATTTTTTTTTCTTTTGTATTGTAGCACAAGTTGTAGTTTTCAAATACAATATTGTTTTATTTATTGCACCGAAACGTGGGGAAAAACGCGGTGAAATCAGACCCCACAAATACCAAATATGCTTATTTATTATTTTATCTCTCCTTATTTTTGGATTTGAAAATGTGGCGCCTGACCCAAATAATATTCTTAATAAAACTTTTTTTTTATTACTTTTTTTTAGCCCTCTTAGGGTATATTCGTATGCTGGATTTTTGGTGCAGACATTTTTTGCACCAATATCTGCGCCTTGTGGCAGAAAAACACACAAAAAAACGCATGCATTTTTGGTACATTGTGTTTTTTTAGTGAAGTCAATTCTGGAAGGGCTACAAAACGCAAGAAAAAAACATAACCCGACAAAAATTGACATGCTGCTTCTTTTTTCTAGACCCAAAATTGCTAGGAAAAAATAAACAACGTGCGCACGCCGCACAGCACTTCAGAATTCTCTTTGACTTTGCTGGCATAAGGATAGACATGCATTTGTGGGCAACAATCTGCACCAAAACTGCACCAAAAAAACCCAAAACACATAAACACTCATGCGTGGCTGTGTGCCCACAGCCTTAGGGGACTGGAACTTGCGTCAGTGTGATCTCTTGCACCACATACTGTAGAAATTTAAATAATACAATATGGGCACTGGAACAAAATCCCCACCAGAATTGCGAACCCTAAAATATAAGTCAAAGAATATAGCAGCGGCTTACAGCAACGATCGGAGCAAGCTTGTCTACCCCAAAAAAAGACGTTTTATGCACAATAGCAAAATTCTGTCTATGATCTAACCCCAATAAGGGATTATCTAGCCCTTCGGTTGTCAATCTCATGCACCTGTACCCCTGGGACCAGATACTGTGTCTGTAGAGGGTCCTATTTGGCCCACACTATGCTTTTGCTGTGAAATTTTGTAGTGCTCATAGCCTTGGGGGCACTTAGATGTAATCTGCTTGGAGGGGGTAGTTAGTTTTAGAATGTTAATAAACCCTACTGAAGCCTAAACAAGGGTATAGGGTTAAATGTACAGGTATTTTGCGGAGAGCATTTACATTAAAATCAATAATGTTCCCAGTGGGTCATCTCATTTTCTAATGAATTATTCCACTTCCCCTAACCATTGTGGAATATACAAAAAGTCTATTTATCATTCCTGGAAACTGGCATTCTCAAAGGAAGCTATTTAAGCAAAGCCTCCAGGGGTTCCCTTAACAAAAAAAACTGTGAAACGTCTCCAAAAGACCACCTCTCGCTGCATTGTATTGGGAATCTCCATAAGGGTATGTACACACTTGATTACTGTCAAGTATGGAGAGATTTATTATTTTTTTATTTAGCAAAAATGCAAATCTACCTAAAAAATGCTACAAATCTCAGTAAAAAGTCCGATAATGCCCTTAGGGTATGAGCACAGGACAACTTTTAACAAATGCGAACACATCAAATTCACAAAGCAGAAGACTCAATAAACTCGGACATTTTTCTTTCTGAAGAGTCTTTTGTACCATATTTTAAGCGGATTCTGACTGAAAAAAAGACATCGCACATCGCCTTGGGGAGTTCCTGCTCCAAAAACGCAACAAAAAATCTCAGCGGCAACACACCCAAAGGGCTTGCGCACGTGAGTATTTAACTCGGGCAAATGCTATCCAGTGTTTTGTCAGATAGCACTCGGTTCAATATTATACTAAGGAGCAGTGGCAATCAGAACTTTTTTTCTCATGCCAATTCCAGCATGGTGCAAGTGGTAGCACAAATCGGATCATGCGCACCCATACAAGTCTAGGGGTGTATGGAAATCATTGGACTGCATTCGGATGACAAAATGGAGAAGATAGAGACATTTTCTTTTCCATCTTCTCCACATCTGTGCTACAGTCCTCTCATTCAACTGAATGGAATAACACTAAGCTTAGCTTACACTTGGATCAAACTCTGAAGGTCTTTTGCAGTCAGGCGGGGGTTATGATTTGCCTCTCTAGCAATCGTGACTGCAGCTCTCACCGAAATGTTGCTGTAAAAAAGCTGAAGTTGAAAAGAGGATGGTTTCTACAAATGGATAATGATCCTAAACACGTAAAAATCCACAGTACACAACCTCAAAAGGCGCAAGCTGAAGATCAAAAGATCAGTGCATGCAGGAAGAGTTAGGAATCTCACAAAACTGGAAGACGAGCCAGGAATCTCACAGAACTGAAAGACGAGCCAGGAATCTCACAGAACTGGAAGACGAGCCAGGAATCTCACAGAACTGGAAGACGAGCCAGGAATCTCACAGAACTGGAAGACGAGCCAGGAATCTCACAGAACTGGAAGACGAGCCAGGAATCTCACAGAACTGGAAGACGAGCCAGGAATCTCACAGAACTGGAAGACGAGCCAGGAATCTCACAGAACTGGAAGACGAGCCAGGAATCTCACAGAACTGGAAGACGAGCCAGGAATCTCACAGAACTGGAAGACGAGCCAGGAATCTCACAGAACTGGAAGACGAGCCAGGAATCTCACAGAACTGGAAGACGAGCCAGGAATCTCACAGAACTGGAAGACGAGCCAGGAATCTCACAGAACTGGAAGACGAGCCAGGAATCTCACAGAACTGGAAGACGAGCCAGGAATCTCACAGAACTGGAAGACGAGCCAGGAATCTCACAGAACTGGAAGACGAGCCAGGAATCTCACAGAACTGGAAGACGAGCCAGGAATCTCACAGAACTGGAAGACGAGCCAGGAATCTCACAGAACTGGAAGACGAGCCAGGAATCTCACAGAACTGGAAGACGAGCCAGGAATCTCACAGAACTGGAAGACGAGCCAGGAATCTCACAGAACTGGAAGACGAGCCAGGAATCTCACAGAACTGGAAGACGAGCCAGGTATCTCACAGAACTGGAAGACGAGCCAAGAATCTCACAGAACTGGAAGACGAGACAGGAATCTCACAGAACTGGAAGACGAGCCAGGAATTTCACAGAATTGGAAGACGAGACAGGAATCTCACACAACTGGAAGACGTCTCCAAGGAAGAAGGGATGAAAATCTTAAATCCTTCAAACATGAATTGAAAGACTGTTGGCTGCTACATGAAGTATTTACAAGCTGTGATATTTGCCAAAAGAGGTGCTACTAGGTACGAACCATGCAGGGTGCCCAAACTTTTACAGCAGCCCATTTTCCTTATTTGTTAATTAAAAAATGTAAGCATGAAAATATATATTTTTTTATGCCTATTAGAGACTTAACTGTTCACAACAGTAATTTTTACCAGGGATGCCCAAACTTTGGCATGCCACTGTATATCCATGAAAAGTGACAGTGTGCTGCCTGATTTTTTTCCTCGTACAGCACACTGACCCATGGAGTATGTCCTATTCCTCATAATTGGATCAGAACAGCACAAGCTCTGAGTCTCACAGATCTAATTCTCAGATCCGTGATTTTCAAGGATACGTAAATGGATCTATAAAACTCTAGGAGTCCATGCGCCGTCTGATAAAAAGTCTGGCAACACACAGACATATGACATGAAGGTGAGAATGTGGCCTAAGGGATTAAACAAATAACATCATTATTCCAAGTAATAGAGCAGAGAATAAATATTTCCATTCAGTGACTTACCACTGACATCTCATCTGATTAGTTTTCTGTTGTTTCTTCTCCATCTGGTCAGACCTTCATGCCGACATCTTCCAGCCACGACTCATCTTGTAACACTTATGACCGCAGCGCTGAAAATAACATGGTCACATACAGTATATTGTATATATTCATTTGCCAACTAAATAAAAAAATTCCTAAAACTGCCCCCCTGAATATACATATATACCAGACTATATATTACGGTATACAATTAGCCACATAGCATTCACAATATAAAGTGATAAATAAGCTGGCTCTGTGCCCCCATTAACTATTAGTCTCTGTCACTATCCCCCAAGTTAATTTTAAGGCTGTGTGTACACATTGCAATTTTGTAGTGGAAAATAAACAGGGTTTTACAGTAAAGGCAAAGAAAGTGAGATTCTGGAAATCTCATCTACATATTGCTTATTTTTTTTTTTTTTGTTTTTTTGCAGAAGATTCAGATCTGCAGCATGTCAATTCTTGCACCATTTTTGCAGCGTATTTCACCCATACTAATGAGTGGGGAAAAATATGCAACAAAAACGCATGTAAAAAAAAGCGTATTTTACACAGTGTTCTTCCTGCCAACACATCAGGATTTGTAGCACAATTTTTTGCTGCAAATCCTGAACATATGCAAACAAACTTAGCTCCGGTCCTGTGTCCTCACTCCCCAATTTATCATAAGTCCTTGATAGCTTAATAACGAATTACAGAGTGGGGAAGGACGCTATGAAGGCCGTATAATGAATTGTGGGGTGAGGGAGAAAATTATCAGGGCCATATAATGAATTGTGGGGTGGGGGAGGATGCTATAAAAGGACATATAATGAACTCTGGGGTGGGGGAGGACCCTATGAAGGCCATATAATGAATTGCGGAGTGGAAGAGGATGCTATGTAGGCAATATAATAAATTGTGGGATTGGGAAAACGCTATGAGGGACATATAATAAATTGTGAGGTGGGGAGGAGGTTATCATGGCCATATCATGATTTGTGGGGTGGGGGAGGAGGTTATCAGGGCAATATTATAATGAGTTATTTGGTGGGGAGGACATTATGAGGACCATATAATGAATTGTGGAGTGGGAGAGCATGCTACGAAGGCCATATAAGGAATTGTTGGGTGGGGAGGATGACATCAAGGCATATAATGAATTGTGAGGTGGGAGAGGATGTTATGAGGGCCATATAATGAATTGTGGGGAGGATGCTCTGAAGAACCTTGTATCCTTACCCACCATCCAATTAATTTTAAAGGGAACCTGTCAGCTCCCCTATCCTCTCCAACCCAGCAGCATTCACACCTGTATGACTAAATTCCCTCTCTACCTAGCCCTGTATAATATTATTCACTAAAATTAATGTTTAAAAAAAGGACTTAACCTCACTGTCCCTATGCTAATTAGGCCTCTAACTAGTCTATGGGTGGGTTACTTCCCCAAACTAGTCAGCCCACTTTCCATATTATCACATCCCTGAGGGTGTGATAACATGATTTCCACAAGCTGATGTCACCGCCAGCCCCTAGGCATTGTGAATTGGTGATATTTTTTGCAGACCACTTGCTTTGCAAACATACATGGACACTCGAACAGCCCCATAAACTATAACAGGTATGAGTTCTAGCTGTGAAAAAAGGATACAATTTGTACAAAAAAATCCCTGACAACTAAATGAGGCCTTAAGGGCTGACAGATTGGGTTCTAACCAAGGGACATTTTTTGATCAGGCTGATTTACAAAGGGCTCTTGATAAATTGAGATTGCCCGAAACAAAAAAACTCTTCAAGCTACGTTGATGATCATAAAGCGTCATACGAGGTGGATGTGATTCTGTTTCCAAAAAGTAACAAAAACAAATCAATGTTACAGAGGTAAGAAAGTTCCGTAACATACATAGTGTTATAGATGGTTTCTTAAAATATGGACACACATTATAATTCCGTAGAATTGTTCTGCTTATCCTCTGCAATACGCAGTCCCTTTATGTCTAGTCACTCTGAATATACAGGGAGTGGCAGAGTATTTCAGTATATAGCAGATTTTTCTAAAAGAAACAAGATATTGTCTTCTTGACACATTTCAGACCTATCCTACAGACCACAGATTAAGTTACACCCTTCTGTGCCCGATATAAGGGCAGAGGTATTCTATTGTGTTACAATGTAACTTTTCAACAAAACTGTATTCAAAAATAGGGTGATCCCACCCTCCCTTTAACCCCTTCCTGATTATGTATTTGTTGGTGATTTAAGCATTGATAACCAAAGCAATATTTCAGATTTTGGCGTACTGCATTCAAAAGGCAAGTTCTCTTGCGGATTTTTCAATCTGTTACTTGTAGTAATTTCGCTAGCGCAAATAATGCCGATTTTTTTTTTTATACTGAAGGATGAAAAAATGTGTGATGAATACACAACAGTGCAGGCCCCTTTTCCCAACAGCAATTTTAAGATCTCTCTACAGGTGTCCAATTCGAATTAGATCCGGACTCATTGCTGCCACTTCAGAACTCTCCAGCACTTTGTTTTCATCCATTTCTTGGGCTTCACTGCCCTGCTGGAAGACCCATGACCTAGGACGCAAACCCAGAATCTGAGACTGGGCACTATGTTGCCACCCAAAATTCTTTGATAATCTTCAGATGGAGATAGCAAAACAACTCCAAAACATCTTTGAACCTCCACCATATGTGACTGTAGGTACTGTGCTCTTTTCTTTGTAGGCCTTGATCTGTTTTTAGTAATAAACAGTAGAATGATGTGCTTTAATGAAAAGCTCTATCTTGGTCTCATGTGTCCAGAAGACGCTTTCACAGAAGGATTTTGGTTACTCACGTAAATTTTGGCAAAGTTTAACAAAGAGCTGCCAGAGGAACAAGCAAGATTCAGAAAATACAGAGGAACAAGAGATGTAATTGTTAACATTAGATGGGTAATGGAAAAGGCCAAAGAATATAACAAGGAGAACAATTTTTGCTTCGACTACAGGAAAGCCTTTGGCTGTGTTGATCACCAGAAACTTTGGAATACCATGAAGTATATGGGTGTGCCAAACCATCTGATCAACCTCATGAGTAACCTTTATATCAACCAAGAAATAACAGTACGAATGGAACACGGTGACACGGCATGGTTCAAAGTAGAGCGAGGAGTCAGACAAGCCTGTATAATGTCACTATGTTTCTTTAATTTATATACAAAAGCTATTTTCAGGAAGACTGAACTTTCTGAAAAAAGAAGGAATCAAAATTGCTGGATGAATCATCAACAATCTTAAACATGCAAATGATACAACACTGATAGCAACAAGCGTAAATGGAATAAAGGACTTACTACGGAGTAAGTTCAAATATGGAACTCCTACTCAATACAAAAGAAGATAAAGATATTGACTACAGTCAGATACATTTGAGATAGACTGTGACGAACTGGAAGTTGCAAAGGACTTCAACCTATGCAGATCAATGATCACTCAAGATGTAGTGACGACACTGGAAGTCAATATCTATGGGTAAATTAACAAATCACTCGAAGCAAGGATCACAAGCTACAACTTGCCTACTTTGGGCACATAATACGAAGAGAGCAACCACTGGAGGACATCATAGTTGGAAGAATAGAAGATAGAAGAAACAAGGCGAAGAGGAAGACCAGCAACCTGATGGGTTGATAGTATCAAGATAACAGTGGAGAAGACCCTTCATTGTAGATCTGTCTAGGCTTGTGTGACACCCCTGAGGCTTCAGTCACCACAGAGATACTGCACCTCAGCCAGAGGTGTGGTATTCCATCCTGAGTATGAAAGAGGTCATCCACCGGTATGCACACAAAACACGCAACACCTAAATTAGCAGCTCTCCACCGGGTCAGGGTTAGGGCTTGGTTCCATTAATGCTATGTATAGCCACCACTGGTGATGGTACCTCCCTCCCCCTATTCTGACAGAGCTTGGGGGTGGAGATAGTTCGTGACTTGACACTGTAGTGTCAAGAGGGTCTGAAAGGAGCAGTGGAGGAGGAAAGACCTGTGGTCTGAAGTTGGTGCAGCTCGACTCAGGAGCAAGACAGAATGGGTCCTAGAGACCATGGGAAGTGCGCCATACTCCTGTGGCCTCGTTCCACATACAGCAACGGAGTGGAAGGACTTGGCCGCAGATCGAGGACTGGTCCCTATATTAGAGGAGAAGAACCAACAAGCTCCGCTAGTAAAACCAGAGGCTGAGGACCATTTAGTACCAAAGCCAACTCCGCACAGAAATCCGCTGGAAGGTGACCACATAGGGCCAAGGGATAGAGCTTGAAGCCACCCCAACAGAGCCCACAGACACTGGCTCAGGGCAGTGTGTGCGTAGGTGCGGGACAGGCAGGAGAGAAGTCAGCGCAGGAAGTAGACCAGGGAAGGAACACTAGAAGGGTGCACCGGTCTTGACCTCCGAACTATCTGTGATCGACTGGAGCCAATCACGGTGAATCCCCAGCACTCCAAAGGCGGTCACTGATGTCGTGTTACTTTGGAACCTGCTGAAGTGAGTAAAAACCTTGAGACTGCATCCCTGTGTCGCTCCGTTATTCGCCTGCGCCTCTGGCCTGCACCCCATCCATCACCTACTACTACCCCCATCCACCCTGGGGCCCAGCTCTGCCTGCGGAGAGCTGCACCAACCAAGCTGTGTCACCATCTGCCCCAGAGGTCCCCATCCCGCAGCGGCGGCACCCAACTTGCCACATACCACAAGTGGCATCACGAATAATTGTAATAATCCCCTTCATATTTCTACTTTAACTGACACGGCCGCGGTCACAGAACCGGGCCTTGCCACCGCAGCATCTCAGAAACAGAACCGCGGCTCGGTAACGAGTAACCCCCACAGCCCCGGTGTTGGCGTGTCACTTGCACAACATCTATCTTCCTACAGCGTGTTAATACTTCTAGTCACCATGACTCGATATTGAGCTGAATACAGTTAAATAAATATATATGACATAAAATCTAAATAAGACACAGAAATTGTGGCTGGAATGGACAGGGTATGAAATTAGTTTTCAATGCACTGTAGAAGCAAGTTTTTTTCTTTCCTTGCAGAATCTATGGAAAAATCCCTTCATGTGCTTCCAATGAAGCGGAAATAAAAGCATTCTTCACATAACCACATGTATGTAAATTATATATGAGGGGTGATGTGACGACCGCAAGGACTGTGAAACATAGTAGAAACCTAACAATGTGTATATTCCCGATGTTATCATACATTGCACGTTTTCTTCCTGGCCCAGAAAGTGCCTTTAAGGGCTCATTCAGAGGAGCATATCATACAGATGTGTTAACAGAGTAATAATCAGACAGCACATTGGCCAATGTAATTCAATGATGCTCTTTAGGACTAGGGAAAAGGATGAAGACAACACGCTGCAGACATCATCACACTGCTACTGTAACCACCGTGCCACAGGGATGCCGTGCAAGGCAACAGTAAGAGCTTCATGGAGGGGCAGAACATTATTATTTCGTTTTAGATTAGGGGCCGGGGAATGGGAGGATTGTTGTTACTGTAAGGGCACATTAAGGGGCAATAGGGGAAAGTTGTGAAAGGGGGCACAGTATAGCGAGGAGCCATGAGTGGGAGGTGCTTTATGCAGAAAGGCAATGTGAGGTAATATTATGGAAATAGGTAGTGTGAGGGTGGGGTATCATGGAAAAGGGCAGTTTAGGGTTAATTTTGGAGAGGGGCAGTGTGAGGGAAGTGGAATATTATGGAGAGGAGCAGTGTGGGGGGATATTATGGAGAGGGGGGCCTGTAGGGGGAATATTTAATGCTGAAAGTACAGTGAGGCAATTATTTATTTAGGGGTGCAGCATATGAGTTATTTTTAATTTATGAGTCAGTATGACACTTATTTTTAAAAGCATCATGTTGGGAAGTTCTGCTGAAGATGGAGAAGAGGTACTGACGATGGTTCTGGCACCGCATTCACATACTGACGGTGGTTCTGGCGCTGAATTCTTGTACTGACGGAGGTTCTAATGCATGCATTCATGCACTGAAAGCATGCATTCATGCACTGATGGTGGTTCTGGGGCAGTATTTACGTACTGATTGTGGTTTTGGCACTGTATTCATATACTGACAATGGTTCTGGCGTCACATTCATGTACTGACGGTGGTTCTGGTACTGAATTATTGTCCTGACGGAGATTCTAGGGCAGCATTCATGCACTCATGGTGGTTCTGGGGCAGTTTTCATGTACTAATTGTGGTTCTGGCACCTTATTCATGTACTGACAGTGATTCTGATGCCACACTGATGTATTGTTGGTGGTTCTGAAGCCACATTCATGTACTGTCAATGGTTCTGATGCAGCATTCATGTACCGACGATAGTTCTGGAGCCAAATTCATGTACTGATGGTGGTTCTGGCACCCTATTCATGTACTGACAGTGGTTCTCGTGTCACATTCATGTACCGACAGTTGTTCTAGTGCCGCATTCATGTACTGTTGATGGTTCTGGCACAACATTTATATACCGTCAATGGTTCTGGAGCTGCTATCATGTACTGACAGTGGATGTAGCACTGCATTTATGTACTGACGGTGAATGGAACAGGGGATTCCCAGCCAGTTTCTTACTCTGGTACTTGCCAGGCCTCAAACTGCATAACATCTGCTATCTGATGAAGTCAAGCACATTAAGTTCAGCATGGCCATGTACTGATGGTGATTCTGACGCTATATTCATGTACTGACAGTGGTTCTGGTGCTGCACTCATGTACTGACTATGGGTCTAGAGGTGCATTTATGTACTGACAGTGGTTCTGATTGTACACACGTTTCTCCTCTAAAAACTCAGTTGAAGTTAGAGTGTGTTTATTTTCTGCTCTCAAAAAATTAGCGTGAACAAAAGTAGAAACTCACCAAATGCTCCTCAAATACTCAAAACTTGGTTCTATTGATGCATTCATGTAGTTATGGTGGTTCTGGTGATGTATTCATACAAATACCACATTACATTTTTTTTTTTTTTTTACAACTCTTCAGATTGGCTCACTATGGCAATATGGCCCTTGGAATATCCCTGCTATATGGTGTTCAAAGTTCAGTTCAATAGAACTTGGAAAAGGGTTGTAAGGAGAAAAAGGCCATATTAGACAGGAACATTTTTTAACGACGAGTGAATAGTTATCACGTCGTTATCGTGCATACAAGCTCATTATTACACAAGCAAATGTTCACTTGAAAGATCACTGTTGCAGTCGATGGAAAGTCGCTAGTAGAGATGGGCAAACCCGCAGATGTTAAAAAAAATATATACATTTCAATCCGAATTTGATGCCAGACGCTAAAATATGTCTAAGGGGCCTGAACTTAAATGTTATAAAATGGTGTTAGTAAGGGCTAGGAAGCTATAAAAGGAAGCAAAACGGGGATTAAAGCAGTACAATTATACTTACCGTGTCTCCATACGGCTGTCACACTGCTTCCTGGTCTGCTCATTAAATCTTATGCATATTGATTGCTTACCCTGCCCACCCTCTCTGATAGAGTCTGTGATTGGTTGCAGTTAGACTGCCAGCGTGCCGGCATTTGTGATTGGTTGCCCTCACATTAGCTCTCTTGGTCCTTGAAGTGGAGTGTAAATATAAATAAATTGGGAAAAAAATGGCATAGGGTCTCCCATATTTTGATACCCAGCACAGATAAAGCAGATAGCTGGAGGCTGAAGCCTCCAGCTGTGTGCGTTATATTAGCTGCTTATCAAAATACAAGGGACCACATGTGGCTTTTTTTATTATTTAAATAAATAATTTTAAAAGCCAGTGTGCCGTCCCCCCAAATTTTGATACTCAGCCAAGATAAAGCAGACAGCGGGGGGATGGAATTCTCAGGCTGAAAAGGCCCCTGGGTTTTGGGCCCTCCCCAGCCTAAAAATAGCAGCCTGCAGCTGCCCCATAATTGGCACATCCATTAGATGCGCCAATCCTGGCACTTTACCAGGCTCATCCCGATTATCCTGGAGCGGTGGCAATCGCGGTAATACAAGGGGTTAATGACAGCTGCGCTTTGTCAAAGTACAGCTTTTATCAAGCCAATGTTAGTAATGGATCAGGGTCTACAAGACCACCCCATTATTAATCGTGTAAGTAAAAAGATATAAATACAAAACACAGAAAAAAAACTTTCTTTAAAGAAAACAAACAAAAAAAAAACACCACCCTCTTTCTCCAATTTATTAACCCTCAAAACATTCGTACATGTCCCATGTAATCCTTACTACGATGATCCGGATCTGCTAGATCTGATGTTGCAGTGCGCTGTCACAATAGAAAATGTGATTGCAAGCCGCCGAATACACTGACTGAGCCGCCGCTGTGAGCAGTGACGTCAGTGAGTTCAGAGCAGACTGTTACCACGGTACCCCACCTGTGACCTCAGGTGAACTCACTGACCTCAGTGACTTCACCGCAGGTTAAGTCATTGAACTCAATGCCAGATTAGGCGATGTGCGCACATTGAGCATTTGACGGCAAACATTTCTGCATCAAATCTGCATCTCCTGGCAAAAAACGTACCAAAACTGCATGCGTAATTGATGCGGCTTTGGTGTATTTTTCTGCCAGGAGCTGTCTGCAATCAAACTCTAAACTTGTGCACGTAGCCTAATCTGATAATCCTGCATTCAGTTCAATTACTTCACCTGAAGTGAGATCACGGAGTTCAATGAGCTAACTTCAGGTCAGTTCACCTGAGGTCACAGCTGGGGTACAGTGGGAAATGCCAGGTGTGACCTCAGGTGAACTCACTGACATCACCGCTCACAGCTGCAGCTCCATCAGTGTGTCCCTGATGCTGCAGCGATCGGTCACGTTTTCTAATGTGACGATGCACTGCAACCTCGGATGTAGCAGAGTCGAGATCATCATTGTGTGTATTATGTCAAACCTGCAGGGGTATTTGGGGGGTTAATAAATTGGAGAAAGGGTTTTGTTTCTTTTATAAACGAATATGATTTTACTCTGTGTTTTGTGTTTATTTCTTTTTACTTACACAATTTGTAATGGTGGGATCTCATAGACCACTACCCATTACTAGCCTCGAACTTGATGACAGCTGTCATTAACCCCTTATTTTATTGTGCTTACCACCTCAACAAAGCAATTGGGATGAGCTAGGTAAACACCAGGATTTCCGCATCTAATGGATAGTTCAATTCTGGGGCAGCTGCGGGCTGCTAATTTTAGATTGAGGAGGGCCCAATAACTTCCAGAGCCTGAAAATACCAGCCCCCAGCTGTCTGCTTTATCTTGGCTGGGTATGAAATTTGAGAGGACCCCATGCTATTTGTTATTAATTAGTTAAATAATTTTTGAAAAGCCGCATGGGGAATATCGTATTTTGAAACACAGCCAAGATAATACACACAGCTGGAGGCTGCAGCCTCCAGCAGCCTGTGAAGCTTTATCGGCACTGGGTATCAAAATACGGGGATCCTACGCCATTTTTTCCAATTATTTATTAACGTTTACACTCCACTCAGGGAACCCAGACAGTTACTGTGAGGGCAACCAATCACAGACTCCGGCAGTCTGACAGCAACCAATCACAGACGTTGTAAAAGAAGGTGGGCGGGGAAAGCATTGAATATGCATGAGAGTTAATGAGCGGACCTGGAAGCAGTGTCACAGCAACGCGGAAACTTATTACACAGTGAAATGTTATGCCGAAAAGAGAATTTTGAAGCAACTTGGCTTTACGATAATTCAACGATATTACGATCGCTAGCAGCTACGGTATTACACACTGCAAATATCGCTCTGTTTCAAGCGATATTGTGATTTTCCCAATAATTTTTGCTCTGTATAATAAGGGATTTACAGCTTTAATAGGGACCCTAAGGGCTTTTGTTGTACAGAGCTGTAATACCGTATCCATAGAAGTACATGGGGGTCTAAATGGACCTTTACTGCTAAATTCACACTGGATCTTCAAAAAGCTGAGCCATTACATCACCACCATTGCTCCAGTGCTGCCTCTCTGCTGCTGCACTTGGCTATTGCTGACAGGCTGCAGCGGTGAGGTCGCTGGGGGGAATGTCTCACATTTGTGGGGTTACCTTTGGTTGTTAGGTTACAATTGCATTTTGGTTTTCTTGGAAATGTTTCTAGATTCATTTCTATAGAAAACTGTCCCCCAAGAGGCACAAAAAGTCAGGAAACACCGGATACATTTTCTATATAGGACGCACATAACATATAACCTCACATGTGACATGTCTCCTATACAATGAAACAGCAAAACGCTTCATGTGGATATGTTCTAATGAGGGATAAAGGCGGATTCACACAGCGCTGAAGAGTCAAAACCGCTATTACCCTATAGCAAAAAATGGAAACAAAAAAAATACAATAATGTCAAATGAGCAGAAAGACTCACCTGGGGATGGACTGCAGGGGGCGCAGCCGGGAGCACGGGGGGCGGCTGCAGAGGGGGCGCCCTGGCTGCGAGCACCGGGGGTCTCAGTACTGTCAGGCGGCGCTCTGGAGCACGGGGGTCTCAGTATCGGGAGGCTGCTCCCTCTTGCCCCAGGGGTGTCAGTACTATAAAGCTGCACTCTCGAGACCTGGGGGTCTCAGTACCGGGAGGCTGCTCTCGCGGGGGTCTCAGTACCGGGAGGCTGCTCTCGCGGGGGTCTCAGTACCGGGAGGCTGCTCTCGCGGGGGTCTCAGTACCGGGAGGCTGCTCTCGCGGGGGTCTCAGTACCGGGAGGCTGCTCTCGCGGGGGTCTCAGTACCGGGAGGCTGCTCTCGGTTCCCTCCACAGGCTGCCCGGTCCCCTGTGAGCCGCTCTCCGCCCCTGACAGGAAAATCACGGCCGCCTCAGTGTGTGAGCGGCGGAGTGCGAGGAGCAGGGAGGTCACACCTGTCAGGGAACACGCGGGGATTTTTTCAGGTGTTTTCTTTTTTTTTTTCCATGAGGAAAATGTAGACACTGAATAGGAGTGTAATCACTATATGCTCCATTCACACTGTGCGACTTGTAGGGTTTTGGGCACCAGCAAATTTACTATCTGAATTCTGAACAGTAAGGCTATGTTCACATTTCCGCTATTTAGTATCCGTCACAATCTGCCACTTGGAGAAACAACGCAATCCGTTTAGCAGATTGCGTTTTTCCCATAGACTTGTTTGAGCGGCGGATTGCGACTGATGCCCTTGCGTTGCATCCTCCGCAACGACTGACCGTCGGGCGGCAGGAACGCAGCATGTAACTTTTTTTTTGAGCAGCGGAATCCTTTTGATTTCACTGCACATGTTCAGCTGTTGTGTTTAATTATTCAAATCAATATCTCTCTTTCTCCGCGGCCGGCTACTGTGAGCAATCAACTGATCGTCCGGCGGCCGGCTACTGTGAGCAATCAACTGATCGTCCGGCGGCCGGCTACTGTGAGCGATCAGCTGATCGTCCAGCGGCCGGCTACTGTGAGCAATCAACTGATCGTCCGGCGGCCGGCTACTGTGAGCGATCAGCTGATCGTCCGGCGGCCGGCTTCTGTGAGCGATCAGCTGATCGTCCGGCGGCCGGCTTCTGTGAGCGATCAGCTGATCGTCCGGCGGCCAGCTTCTGTGAGCGATCAGCTGATCGTCCGGCGGCCGGCTTCTGTGAGCGATCAGCTGATCGTCCGGCGGCCGGCTTCTGTGAGCGATCAGCTGATCGTGCGGCGGCCGGCTTCTGTGAGCGATCAGCTGATCGTCCGACGGCCGGCTTCTGTGAGCGATCAGCTGATCGTCCGGCGGCCGGCTTCTGTGAGCGATCAGCTGATCGTCCGGCGGCCGGCTTCTGTGAGCGATCAGCTGATCGTCCGGCGGCCGGCTTCTGTGAGCGATCAGCTGATCGTCCGGCGGCCAGCTTCTGTGAGCGATCAGCTGATCGTCCGGCGGCCAGCTTCTGTGAGCGATCAGCTGATCGTCCGGCGGCCGGCTTCTGTGAGCGATCAGCTGATCGTCCGGCGGCCGGCTACTGTGAGCGATCAGCTGATCGTGCGGCGGCCGGCTTCTGTGAGCGATCAGCTGATCGTGCGGCGGCCGGCTTCTGTGAGCGATCAGCTGATCGTCCGACGGCCGGCTACTGTGAGCGATCAGCTGATCGTCCGGCGGCCGGCTACTGTGAGCGATCAGCTGATCGTCCAGCGGCCGGCTACTGTGAGCAATCAACTGATCGTCCGGCGGCCGGCTACTGTGAGCGATCAGCTGATCGTCCGGCGGCCGGCTTCTGTGAGCGATCAGCTGATCGTCCGGCGGCCGGCTTCTGTGAGCGATCAGCTGATCGTCCGGCGGCCAGCTTCTGTGAGCGATCAGCTGATCGTCCGGCGGCCGGCTTCTGTGAGCGATCAGCTGATCGTCCGGCGGCCGGCTTCTGTGAGCGATCAGCTGATCGTGCGGCGGCCGGCTTCTGTGAGCAATCAGCTGATCGTCCGACGGCCGGCTTCTGTGAGCGATCAGCTGATCGTCCGGCGGCCGGCTTCTGTGAGCGATCAGCTGATCGTCCGGCGGCCGGCTTCTGTGAGCGATCAGCTGATCGTCCGGCGGCCGGCTTCTGTGAGCGATCAGCTGATCGTCCGGCGGCCAGCTTCTGTGAGCGATCAGCTGATCGTCCGGCGGCCGGCTTCTGTGAGCGATCAGCTGATCGTCCGGCGGCCGGCTACTGTGAGCGATCAGCTGATCGTGCGGCGGCCGGCTTCTGTGAGCGATCAGCTGATCGTGCGGCGGCCGGCTTCTGTGAGCGATCAGCTGATCGTCCGACGGCCGGCTACTGTGAGCGATCAGCTGATCGTCCGGCGGCCGGCTACTGTGAGCGATCAGCTGATCGTCCGGCTTCTGTGAGCGATCAGATGATCGCCCGGCGGCCAGCTACTATGAGCGATCAAATGATAATAGCTGGTTAAACAGTAAAAAAATTAAAAAAAAACAACGAATCGTCGCTTTGCAGCATCAGTCACATCAGTTGTGCCACTATCTGCAACGCATCCATGCATCAGTCACAAAACTGATTGTGACGGATGCAAAACAACGGAAGTGTGAACACTGCCTAACATCTAAATAAAAAGAAATAATAAAAAACTGGCGTCAGAATTAGGCTATGTTCACACTTCCGTTGTTTTGCTTCCGTAGGGATGTGTTATTTCACAGGATTCCGTTCACAGGAATCCTGTGAAAAACTGATCAGTCGCGTCCGTTATATCTGCTGTGCGTCCGTTTTTTGACGGATCCGTCGTGATCCATTTGTGTTTGGGACAGCCCAAGGAGTGTGCCAAACATGCTGGGCATGCTCAGTAGAGCACGACGGAATCCAGCACTGGATTCCGTCATGTGACGGATTATGGTGGAATCCAGCACCATAGACATCCATTATAGCTTGTGAGGGATAATGACGGACGCCTGCGGCATCTGTTTGGTTTTTTTTTTTTGCCGCTCCAAAAAACGTTGCATGCAGCGTTGCTCCTGCCTGATGGTCAGTAAACGACTGATCCGTTAAGCGGCGGATGCAACGCAGGGCCATCAGTCACAATCCGTCGCTAATAGAAGTCTATGGGGGAAAAAACGGATTCCTGCAAAATATTTTGCAGGATACCGTAATTCCTCAAGGCGACGGATTGTGACGGAAGCAAAACAACGGAAGTGTGAACCTAGCCTTAATCACGACGATTCACAATAGACAGAAAATCCACAGCAAAGCGGTTAAAAGATGGATAAACCTCAGTGAAGAAATGTTCATTTTTGCAACAGATTGAGCTCAGATTTGTTGAGGATTTTCTCTATATACACTGAACAAAAATAAAAACACAACACTTGTTCTTGCTTTTATTTGTCATGACCTGAATTCAAAGACCATTTATTGTGGC
This sequence comes from Anomaloglossus baeobatrachus, assembly GCF_048569485.1. Lineage (NCBI taxonomy): Eukaryota > Metazoa > Chordata > Amphibia > Anura > Aromobatidae > Anomaloglossus > Anomaloglossus baeobatrachus. The sequence continues at coordinate 157,656,558 of NC_134362.1, forward strand.
CAGCCTAAGGCACACCTGTGCAATAATCATGCTCTCTCATCGGCATCTTGATATCCCACACCTGTGATGGGGATGGATTATCTCGGCAAAGGAGAAGTGATCACTAAGGGCAGAGTCAGACTAGCATATGGCATGCAATGCGAGAGCATCAGATGTGATATGTTAATGACTCGTCTCTCGGCTCAGGCTCTGCTGCAAACGTGGTCCGAGTGTCACGGGACTGTGACCTGATCCTGAGATCGGATCACAGCTGCGGAGGAGATGGAGGGATTAATCTCCCCATCTCCTTCATTGTCACCCTGTGCGTATATCGCACTGCACTTGGATGACAGCCAAGTGCAGTCCAATGTTTCTCTCGCACCCATAGACGTGATAGGAGGCTCACAGACAATCGCAGCTTTTTTCAACAGTCCGATTAGGGCTGAGGAAAAACTTGCATATGTGAGCTGCAGCATTGCATTACATGGGGCCGAGTGCAATGCGAGATGTTCTCACTCCACTTGTGCGAGTCATACATCAGTTTGAATCTACTCTAATACAGATTTACACAAATTTGTGAACACTAGTATTTGAGAGGTAAAGTCTTAGATCTTTGAGTTCAGCTGATGAAAAATGAGAGCAAAAACAAGTCTTGTGTTTGTATTTATGTTCTGTGTACATTAATGTCAGCTGCAACTGACATATCAACTTGAAAACAAGGAGAACAGACGGAGTGTGATGCAAAATAACAAGATTTATTAAGGCACAGGACTGGCACAAAAGGAGATGAGCGGCAACATCAGAGGCATGTGTGTGACAAAAGATTATATAACATACAATATGATGTCATTTAGCAACCATGGTAATATAAACATGGAATGCTGTGGAGATGGCAAAATAGGTATATATATGTGGCCAATATACATATACAATAACAGCCAGATACAACGATAAGTGGAATGAATGATATAAGCACAAAATCAGTGCCCCACTTTAATCATGCATCAGACATAGCTAAAGCCATCAACACAGAGCCCATGGTAAAGTATCACATAGCAATTGCACAAGATAAAACATGAGTGCTTATGGGGAGATCATAGTAAGGCAGATGTATAATAAGTGCCAATACGCATAAATAAAGCGGGAGTCATAGACTGTAATGTAAATATAACAATCCCACACTGCGTATGCATCAAACATAACCCATAATGGCACAAACAGTGATGTTATAGTAAGAAAACAAGTTGCAATTGCATTACATAGACCAGGTAGCAATGACAATAATCATAGGTCAGACATAAGGTAAGAAGCAATGGGCGCAAAACCTGAAATGGAGGAAGGGCATACCCATAAACACACACAGCCTGTGAGTAGCAGCAAAGAGGTCCCCCTGATGAAATGATCACACCTATTGGATCGTGAAACGTATGCGTCGGGGTCTCCAGGGGGACCTCTTTGCTGCTACTCACAGGCTGTGTGTGTTTATGGGTATGCCCTTCCTCCATTTCAGGTTTTGCGCCCATTGCTTCTTACCTTATGTCTGACCTATGATTATTGTCATTGCTACCTGGTCTATGTAATGCAATTGCAACTTGTTTTCTTACTATAACATCACTGTTTGTGCCATTATGGGTTATGTTTGATGCATACGCAGTGTGGGATTGTTATATTTACATTACAGTCTATGACTCCCGCTTTATTTATGCGTATTGGCACTTATTATACATCTGCCTTACTATGATCTCCCCATAAGCACTCATGTTTTATCTTGTGCAATTGCTATGTGATACTTTACCATGGGTTCTGTGTTGATGGCTTTAGCTATGTCTGATGCATGATTAAAGTGGGGCACTGATTTTGTGCTTATATCATTCATTCCACTTATCGTTGTATCTGGCTGTTATTGTATATGTATATTGGCCACATATATATACCTATTTTGCCATCTCCACAGCATTCCATGTTTATATTACCATGGTTGCTAAATGACATCATATTGTATGTTATATAATCTTTTGTCACACACATGCCTCTGATGTTGCCGCTCATCTCCTTTTGTGCCAGTCCTGTGCCTTAATAAATCTTGTTATTTTGCATCACACTCCGTCTGTTCTCCTTGTTTTCATATGCTTTGAGTGTGCCATGTAGGAAGGTGTACCATGTTTTCCTTTTCCTACTTGTATTGTGTGGCTGCTTGCCTTCTGACATATCAACTTGTTCAGCCAACTCTCTAAGGCCTCCTTCACACGTCCGTTTCCTCACGTGCCGGAGACACGGGCACACGTAGCCCCATTAAAAGCAATGGGTCTGCGCTCATGTCCGTGTTTTGCCACTGACCGTTTGCTCCACATGTAGACATGTCCGTTTTTCTCCGGCATCACGGGTGTCACACGAACAACACAGATGTGATCCGTGTGACACGCATTGGAGAAAACACATGTGTCTGTGCATTTTGACGTGGATTTTGATGCAGATTTTCAGAAATCTGCAGCAAAATCTGCATGTCCATTGTGAAGCCAACAAAGTCTATGAGAATTTAGAAGTGCTGTGCCCACGTTGAGTATTTTTCTGTTGCGTATTTGGTGCAGATTTCTTTTATTTCTGCACCAAATACGCAAGGGAAAAATAAGCAACTTGTCCAGAAAGTCCAGGACAGTCCTTAAAAATAGGAAACAAAAAAGTTCCCTATTTTTACGGACTGTCCTGGAATTTATGGACGATTGGCAAAAATGCCCTGTAAGTGGAAAAAAAAGTAAGGTGTCTCTTTTTTCTTTTTACCTAATAAAGGAAAAAAGTTATACAGATTATTTTGACTGTAATCATCTTTCTTTTTTTTTTACCGTTCACAGTGAATGTAGATGATGTCTTCATATAAATATTTTCAGCAATAGACAGACTCAGATCCTATTTGTATTGCAGTATTAGCTAGGCATGCTCTGATCTGGGCAAACAACAGGTGACTAAAGTGAGGTTAGCTGTAACATCACCTATTGTCACTTATGGAGCTTTCTTTGCATCTTGTCTGTGATGATAATGAGACTGCTGAATAGTCATCTGTACTGAAACAGAAGTAGGAGTCTAGTATTAGGCCGATTAGCAAGAGTTTCAAGAGTTTCGATTCTTTTTTATTATAACTAAATAGCGGTATTGAAAGAAAAAGTAAAACATTTTTAAAATATATTTCACAAAAAAACTTTATGTAAACAATAGTTCATTTTCCAATGACACATTCCCTACTGAGCTCGGCCGATCAAAGAAAGAAACTCAGTCCATTGCTAAGGTCACCCCATGTATTTTCAGTTCGAGTGAGTTGGATCACACTCGAACTGTGCACATGTCCGATTATTTCCTCTGATCCAGTCTGTCCGGGGGAAAAGATTGGATAGCATTCAACCACGACCATGCAAGTCAATGAGTCCATGGAAAGAATCAGGCTAGGTTCACATTTCCGTTGTTTATTATCAGTCACAATCCGCCGCTCTGAAAACAACGCAATCCGTTTGGCGGATTCCGTTGTTTCCCTTAGACTTGTATGAGCGGCGGATTGTGGCTGATGCCCTTGCGTTGCATCTGCCGCCCGACTGATCAGTCGTGGAACGACTGACCGTGGGCGGCAGGAACTCAGCTTGTAACGTTTTATGGGCAGCGGAATCCTTTTGATTTCACTGCGCATGCTCTCTCTCGGCGGCCGAACGATCAGCCGATCGCCCAGCAGCCGCCTTCTGTGAGTGATCAGCTGATCTCCCGGCCGCTGGCTTTTGAGAGCGATCAGTCGCTTTCAAAAGCCGGCACCCGGGAGATCAGCTGATCGCTCACAGAAGCCGGCCACCGGGTAATCAGCTGATCGCTCTCAAAAGCTGGCGGCCGGCTTATGAGAGCGATCAGCTGATCTCCCGGCCGCCGGCTTTTGAGAGCGACTGCGCTCTCTAAAGCTGACGGCCGGGAGATCAGCTGATCGCTCTCAAAAGCCGGCGGCTGGCTTATGAGAGCGATCAGCTGATCGTTCACAATAGCCGGCCGATCAGCTGATCGTTCACAGAAGCCATTGTGAAAGACCACTCGTTTTACAACGGAATCTGCTTTCTCGTAACAATGAATTCCAATTCTTGTCACCCGTTGTACAACACATCAGTCACAAGCGTCAAGCAACGCATGTGACTGATGCAAAAAAACGGAAATGTGAACCTAGCCTCAGACTGCACTCAGATGAATTTTGATTTGCACAGACTGACAGAAAAAATGTCTTCTCAATTCTGTCTTTGCCACGTTCGAGAAAGTCAGATCTGATCAAACTCTGATTTTCTTGAATTTGAGAAAAAAAGGTAGTGTGACCCAAACCTAAGTGTTGGAAATACTGTGTGCAATTCGGTTACAGTTTACAGGACAAAATGCACTAATGTGAATAAGAACCAACACCTAACACTACACTGTCAATCATTCTATGTGTCACTAAGATTTATCGATGATCTTCTATCCACTTCTTTACATAATCTGGGATCTTTGGCCTACAATAATACGGCGCAAAACTATTTACAGCTGGGAGATTTGATGCATACTCTGTGCAGGCAGAGGACAAAGGGCAGAAAATAAGATATTGCAAATGTTTCCTTAAAGGATCATTGACCTGCACTTGTAAGAGCATTGCTTAAACGCAACAAAAACCCTAAAATTTTAATGGCGGATCTGGTCTACCCAGTGGTGTTACTAGAGTCTGATGGGCCCTGGTGCAAACATTTGGACCTGGGCCCCCACTTGCATGTTGATGTTGGGTCTGATATATTGGCCCCTGTAGCATTCTAGATCCTATAATGAGATAAACATTTGTAAAGTTTATTTTCTGGAATACACCTGTGGTACCCCTGAGGCTTCAGTCGCCAAAGGTTACTGCATCTCTCTTAAGATGTAGTACTCATCCTGGGTAAGGAGAGGTTAATCGCTGGTGTTTCCCACATTCACACCACAAACAGGTGCTTTCCCAACGGGGAGATGGACTAGGGTAGGCTGTGGGGGGTGGCCATCACGAGACATGGGACTTTACCAGCTCCTGGGACACCTGGGGCAGGCACCACTTGGGGAAAAGGGAAGGAGCATCTTCACACATAAAGAGATTGCCCTGGGCACAGCTTGGGGTGAGATGCACTTGGGGACCTTGGTCCCCTCTCTTCTACCTCACACTTCTGGGAGCGCCATAAGTGTGAGGCTTGGAGCGTCCTGCTCAGCCTGTGTTCTCTACAGCTACACGAGATTCCAGGGTCTACAGTGAGTGCCGGAAACATCCGCGGCCCATTCCATATTCCACATACATCGGGATTGAAGGGACCTCGACCAGAAAGGACTCACAGTGGGAACACCGGCAATGAACTCGAATTGCTAAGGATCGACCGTGGCCCATCGCAGCGGTGGCCAGTACTTCGGGAGCGGCAACCGGGTTACTTCAAGAACTGCGAGTAAAAACACTTGGAACCCGTAGAGACTGTGTCTGCCTGTTCTTGCCGGCGCTGCCGCCCCGCGCTTCGACAACCGCCATTACTACTTGCCTCATCATCCTCCCTGGAGCCTGCTCCACCTGTGGGGAGCAGCAACATCTTAACTGCTACTACCATCAGCCCCGGAGAACAGCAGCAGCGGCGACTATTCCGTGGCTGCGTACTGCAGGTGGCGTCACAAAATCAAACCTCCATCATCATCATCACCACCCCCACCTTCTTTATTGTACAACTCGGGGCCATGAAACCGGGCAAAAAGGGCCACCCCGTGACATCCCCCCTGACTCGATATCACCGGCTCGGTGGCAAGTAACATGTTTAACCCCTTGCACACAGCGCTTCAATGGTATTTTGTGGGCAATTATATTTGGGGTTTGCTCCGTTACACATTTGAACAAAAGCTAACATTTATTTTTGCTTTTTTCTAAGGTCAAGTGCAAAGAAAACATTTACAAATCGTTCATTGGAAATGTAATCAATTTGTGTTCCTGGAAAGGCGTCTGAGATCTCACACCGGTCTGCTACATGCTGCATACTGTACTACTGCCGCCACAGCGATCCAACAGACTAAGAAGACTGGCATGCAAAGATAACAGTCCTATCTGAAATATCTCTCAACCCTGGCAAGTTCCTGTGTAGATAATGTACGTCCTCGTGAATGTCACTAATAGATACCTCATATAAACCAATAGATGCATTAAGGTTTCCTTCTACTCAGTGTTTCGTTTTTTCCAGTGAAGCCAACGGGGACGGGACATCAGTGTTGACTAATTCATAGCACAATTCACTTCCCAGTTCCAACGTGATACTGCTGCATCCCTTATATAACGGTGTGAAGAATAGCACAGAGTATACAATTGGTGCTTGGATCCATTTACACAATCTGACACCAGCACTAAACGTGGCCCACCAATCATCAGTATGTGGCACAATACAGGGGTAACAACAAGGGAGAGGGGACACCTCCTGCCACTCACCTGACCCTATACCCTATGCTCCCTAATGTCTCTATACAGATCCGTCCCCTCGTTGCAGTCACGTGCCCAGGCCCTTGCTTGCCCTGAACTCACCCTAGCTAGTGAGAAGGCTGACGAGAGCACAAATATTGCCACTGCAATAATACAACACAAGGGAAGGGAGGCAGATAGAGGGAAACAGTCCAAGTTTCTCCAATGCACCTAAACACCACAGCTGCAATAGTCACAACACCTCAGCTTCTTCCATAGAGTAGCTCCTTCCAAAGTGGACAGTATAAGATTGAGATTCTATACCCAGCATCAAATAGTAAGACATGTGACTTTTTATAGGGAAGGGGTGTGGTCACAAAGAGCTCCACCTCAGATTAAGGCTACAAAGGACAGCCAGGTAGGAAAGAGTCCTTAACCCCATCAGCAAAAAAAAGAAAGTAGATTTACTCAAACACAAGCTGCAGACCTGCATATAATAAGGCATTGGGCCCTTCTGGGTCCCAGACTCGCCAGAGGTCTCCCCAAAGTGGGACATGTTTTAATTATTGAGAGTCAGTGGGGGGTATTCCAGCATTTTTCCATTATTTTCGTGGAGTCTATTTTTTACTGCTGTTTACCAGTCTTAAAATATAAACCAAACAAAAAACACCATTCAACAATGAAGACACCGCTAATGATTTATAAAGAAAAGAATGTCTTCAAAGTGGAAAATGACAGAAGAATGGTCAGGTCACTTGTTTTCACCGCTTGGTGTATTTGGGAATCTTGAAAGATGCTTAAAGGGACTGTCCACACAGAATGACTGTTCAAACTAAGCACAGGTTCTCAGTGCATCATGGCAAGGCCAAAGATTTAGATATACCTCCCCACCTGCTTGTTTTCCATCTACCGTGTTTCTCTGAAACTAAGCCCTAAGCTCTAGCAGGAATTTTCGGCCTTGTTGGAGTAAGACTGAAATAGAAGCCCTGACTCGAAAATAAGCCCTAGCGCATCTTTCTAGGTAATAAATAATATAGGACAGTGTGGTTTGTTTGTTTTTTTCGGGGAAACACGGTATCTTGTCTCTTCCCTTCATCTATGAAGCCACAGCTGTCAATCAAAGAAGATGAGGGAGGTGGAGATAGAAGGAAAGCAAGCAGGTGGGAAGGTGCACTTAAAGCGCACCAATCACCAGGATTTTCCTATATAACCTAAAGCACGAAAGTGCTATACTGGCATGATCAGGCTGATTCTATATATATCTTTAGTTGTCAGCTCGGATGTATAGGTTTTGAAACACAAGGAAGTAAAGTTTGTAAAATGAGCAGTTTTTTGAATGACAGCAGCTGCTGATCAGCTAATAGCTTGGGTGGGTATTCATAGTGATTCCCACACTCCTGCCTATCCGTCCTCCCTCTGTTATTTATGCTAATTCTATTATAGAAGCGTTTTACTAAGTGGCTAGAAGGACCTTTGCTGATGTCATACCCATAGGACCAGAAGGGGCGGGGCCTCAGTCAACATTGCTGATACCAGGAAGCAACATTATTTTTCTGTTGGTTGAGGCTCCGCCCCTTCTGGTCACATGGGTATGACATCACCAAAGGTCCTTCTAGCCACTTTGTAAATCGCTTCTATAATAGAATTAGCATAAATAGCAGGAGGAGGAACAACAGGCAGGTAGGCAGAAATCACTATGAATACCCACCCCAGCTAGCAGCTGATCGGCAGCTGCTGCCACTCAAAAAGCTGCTCATTTTACAAACTTTACTTGCTTGTGTTTCTAAAATATGACATCCTAACTGACAACTAAAGTTATATATAGAATCAGCCTGATAGTGCTAGTATAGCACTGACTTTAGGTTATATAGGAAAATCCTGGTGATTGGTGCGTTTTAAATGTGTGGCCACTCCATGATGACATTTTGGGTAAGTTGGATTTTTGATCCACTGGAAAAATCATTTGTTTCTTTAAATCTTGCCTATTAAGGCCACTTTACACACAGCGACATCACTAGCGATGTCGCTGGTGAAAGCACCCGCCCCCGTCGGTTGTGCGTCACGGGCAGATCGCTGCCCGTGGCGCACAACATCGCTTACACCCGTCACACATACTTACCTGCCTAGCGACATCGCTGGGGGCAGTTCGTGCGGTGACACTAAGCGGCCACCCAATAGAAGCGGCGGGGCGGAGATGAGCAGCCGTAACATCCCGCCCACCTCCTTCCTTTCTCATTGGCGGCAGCCACAGGTACAATGTGGTTCGTCGTTCCTGCGGTGTCACACTGAGCGATGTGTACTGCCGCAGGAATGACGAACAACATCATACCTGCAACAGCAACGATATTTGAGATTAGAACGACGTGTCAACGATCAACGATATGGTGAGTATTTTTGATCGTTAACGGTCGTTCCTGCATTTCAGACGCAAAGACGTCGCTAACGAGGCCGGATGTGTGTCACGAATTCCGAGACCCCAACGACATCTTGTTAGCGATGACGTTGCGTGTAAAGCGGCCTTTACTCTTAGATATTCACACAGGATTCCATTTAAAATCACAAGTGTGGTGTAATAATCAGTAACAAAGTTCAGGACCAGGAGTTTGTGTGTTTTCCCCGTGTTTGTGTGGGTTTCCTCCGAGTTCTCCGGTTTCCTCCCACACTCCAAAGATATACTGATCGGGAATAGATTGTGAGCCCCAATGGGGACAGTGATGCTAATGTCTCCAAAGTGCTGCAAAATATAATGGTGCTATATAAGCAAAATAAATGACCGGTGGATACAATTTTTGTCCTGCTACATTTTCGGAGGCTCTAAAACTCAACGCACAAGTGCACAAAATATTCCTGGTACAGGACAAATGAAAAAATATGTGTTCATCCCTGTTACATGACAGACCGAGTCTCCATTTTTGTCGGCTTTGAGCAGGAACAATACACGGGAAGCTTGTGTGTGTAATATCTATACAAAATAGCTGTCGTATATTGAATAGCAAAGTAAGCACGGATATCGAACAGAGCAAACAGGAGAGTGAGCCCGGGTCCCCGGCAGAGCTATAAATAACAGACCGGCAATTATTAATCCTGTGTTCAGAGCAATCAAGCACGTTATTATGCCCGCCATTGTTCGATAACACATCTCTGTCCACTTCCTGACGCTGGTCCTGCTCTCTTCCAAGCGCTGATTATTAATGCCACCGCATATTAATAAAGAGCACGTTATATCACCTAGACTGAGGCGCACAAAATACAGGACGATGGAAATGGATTTTTGTTTCATTGTAAATACACAGATGATTTCACAGTACAAACTTTAAACTTTACTAAATAGATCTTTTACCTATTGATACTGTTGTATTTACTTTGAAAATCCATGCTAGAATGGCTATACAGTGTGTCCACCGCCATTAACTTGAAAATGGCGGGAGCTATAGGCATAGAAGTCGTGTCTAGGTATAGTAAAGTATCCATGCGCTACACAATGAAACCACCTATATCGCTACCTGGTGGAAAACAACGGAGTTAGCAGTTTTATCTCGAAAACGGAACGAAATAGAGAAAAAAAGTGAATTACAAAGTTGTAGGGCATCATCAATTCAATACGAATCGATACCTTGCATACAGAAATGCTATGATTAGAACGTGTAAAACTCACAAGGCTGCGGACCTGAAGCGATACCTCATGGAGACCTTCCTACAAGTCATTGGGTATGGTGGCTGTGTGGAGTGGCCTCCACGCTCACATGACCTGACCCCATTGGACTTCTCTCTATGTGTATGCGATCCCTCCAGCAACATTGCTATTGCAGGACCAACGATGACGTATCACAGATGCTTGTGCAAACATGTCACCCACCATATTGCACAACGTGCAGCAAGATACAGTATGCTGTCCAGAGTCCAGATGTGTATTGCAGCTGACGGGGGCCACATTGAGCATCAAAGTTAAATGAGCGCCATATAAGTGACCAGCATTCAATGTTTTCGGGGGGGGGGGTGGGGAGGGGGGCATGGGTTTCATATCATAGCATTTCTGTATGCAAGGTGTCGATTCGTATTGAATTGATGATGCCCTACAATTGTGTCATTCACTTTTTTCTCTGTCTCGTTCCGTTTTCGAGATAAAAATGCTAACTCCGTTGTTTTCCACCAGGTGGCGCTATAGGTGGTTTCATTGCGTAGCGCATGAATACTTTACTATACCTAGACACCACTTCTATGCCTATAGCTGCCGCCGTTCTCAAGTTAATGGCGGTGGACAGGATATGGGTGGACACACTGTATAATCTATTAAGATGAGTATTTTAGGTATCCGGCAATGGAAGGACAGAGCATTAGGAATCCAGCTGTGTTAAATCGTTCCAAGCTGAGAGCTGCACCTTGTTTTGAGTATTGTGAGATCTCAGCAGAGAGGAGGGACAGTGAGGCGCTGTCAATGAGGCTAAATGAAGCAGATCAGGAACAAAGTTGATATGGAACTGTTACTGCGCTGCTGAAGATATGACATAAAGCTAGGAACACTGAATTAAGGTGGTTTTATTCAACGTGTTTTGAAGTGTCTCCCAATTTCTTCATCAGGAAATCCACCAATTGATATTCAGCAATTGACAACTCTCCTCTTTCCCAAAGTCAAGTGAGCTCAAAAGTCGAGGATGTATTTATAATGGTAGGGGTATTACCCTCTGAATTTATTTCATTTATGGTGTTTACTTCTTTACTTGCAAAATTGGTGTTGGGTTTGCCTTGGCTAGTTAAGCACAATCCTGCTTTCAATTGGAAGACTCAGGAGGTTAAGTCTTGGGGCGACTATCGTTTTTCTAGTCGTTTATCAAGAACCTTGGCTTCTGTAAGGTCTCACCTTACAGATTTCATTCATGATTTTTGATGATGTATTTTCCTAATCTGAGTGTGAAGTGCTCCCATTGCATAGGATTGTGCTATCGAATTTTTACCAGGAGTACAACTGCCCAAGTCTCAATTAATTATACTCTCTCTTCCTGAGAGAGATCTTGAAAGAATATATTGAGAAGAATATGGCCAAGGGGTATACACACCGGTCCAGCTCTCCTATCGCTATGGGTCATTTTGAAAGTCTAGTGATGCAGTTTGGTTTGACCAATGCTCCGAGGTTTTTCAGATTGTCATAAATGACACCTTTTGCTCTCATGTGGGTAGATTTATGGTGATCTATCTAGTAGACATTTTGATTTACTCATGTTCTCTGGAGGAACACCGGGGACATGTCAGGCAGGTCCTCCAGAGTCTTCGTGACAATCATTTATTTGTAAAGCTGAAGAAATGTGTTTTTGAAGAAGAGCAGGTCCCATTTCTAGGTCATCTGGTGTTTGCTTCAGGGTATGAAATGGATCCCGTTAAGGTGCAGGCTGTCCTTGCTTGGGTTCAATGGACTAACCTTAAAGCTTTGCAGAGATTTTTAGATTTTGCAAATTATTTCTAGAAGTTCATTAAACATTTTTCGTTCATCGCTAAACCATTAACCATTTCACCCCGGGCGATTTTCAGTTTTTCATTTTTGTTTCTTCCTCCCTTTTTTCCCCGAGACGCGTAAGTTCTTTATTTTTACATGAATATTGCAATACGAGTTGTACTTTTGAATGAAACCATAAGTTTTATCATATAGTGTACTTGAAAACAGGGAAAAAAATCCAAAATGTGGAGAAATCATGAAAAGAGTGAAATTCCACACTTTTTTTTTTTATTCACTATATGGTAAAACTGACCTGGCATTATGATGCCTCACATTGATACGAGTTTGTATATACTAAACATGTATACTTTTACTTATCTTCGTGGGGAGAAAAAAAAATTAAAAAATTTGTCCAAAAAAGAATAGCGCTTTTGTCGCCATTTTCCGAGATCCGAAGCATTTTCACTTTTTGGGATCTGTGGCTCAGTGATGGCTTATTTTGTGTTTTGAGCTGACGTTTTACATTATACAAGTTGTGTGTAGATGTGATGTTTTGTTCTCCTTTTATGTCATTTTAAAGAAATGTTGCTGCAACCAAAAAACTTAATTTCTTTGTCGCTCCATTGGGAGACCCAGACAATTGGGTGTATAGCTATTGCCTCTGGAGGCCACACAAAGTATTACACTTAAAAGTGTAAGGCCCCTCCCCTTCTGGCTATACACCCCCAGTGGGATCACTGGCTCACCAGTTTTGTGCTTTGTGCGAAGGAGGCAACACATCCACGCATAGCTCCACTTTTTAGTCAGCAGCAGCTGCTGACTATGTCGGATGGAAGAAAAGAGGACACATATAGTGTCCCCAGCATGCTCCCTTCTCACCCCACTGTATGTCGGAGGTGTTTGTAAGGTTGAGGTACCCATTGCGGGTACGGCGGCAGGAGCCCACATGCTGATTCCTTCCCCATCCCTTTTTACAGGGCTCTGGGTGAAGTGGGATTTACCGGTCTCCAGGCACTGAGACCGTGCTCCATCTACAGCCCCTGGAGAAGATGCTGGATGGAGCGGAGTACATCAGGGACATGGCCCTGCTTCCTCAAGGTACTCTGTGTCCCCGTGCATTTGGCGCTCACACCGCAGCATGCTGGGTGTTGTAGTGCGCCGGGGGACATCAGCGCTGCGGCGCCTGTGCCATAGCCTCATTCAGCTTAGCTGAAGCAGGCACACTTATGGGACTCGGCCGCGCCGGCCGCTGGGACTGCGGCACGGCTGGCACTTGTAGTGCGCCGGGGACTTCAGCGCGGCCTGCGCTTTTACGGCGGCCGCGCTGATAACTACAGTCCCCGGCTTTTGCGGCCTGCTTCCGTTCGTTCCCGCCCCCAGACCTGCCAGTCAGGAGAGGGGCGGGACGCTGCCCACGTCTAGGACTCGGGCGCGCCGGCCGCTGGAACAGCGGCGCGGCTGGCACTTGTAGTGCGCCGGGGACTTCAGCGCGGCCCGCGCTTTTACGGCGGCCGCGCTGATAACTCGAGTCCCCGGCTTTTGCGGCCTGCTTTAGTTCGTTCCCGCCCCCAGACCTGCCAGTCAGGAGAGGGGCGGGACGCTGGCCACTTCTAGGGCGGTCGCGCCGGCCGCTGGGACTGCGGCGCGGCTGGCACTTGTGGTGCGCCGGGGACTTCAGCGCGGCCCGCGCTTTTACGGCGGCCGCGCTGTTAACTCGAGTCCCCGGCTTCTGGGCCTAGTCTCCCTTCGTTACCGCCCACAGCCCTGACAGTCAGGGTAGGGGCGTGACGCTGCAAGAGCAGAGCTGAGAGCTGGAGTATGTTTTGCATACTCCACCCCTCTCACTGTGTGCAATTCCCGCACTTTCTCAGGCACGCCCACGGCTTCCTTCTCTACAAGGACACCGGCAGCCATTAGTGTCAGTTTCTGTACGATACAGAGACAAGTGTGGAAGACCCTGGCATTCTGATAGTCACACAATCGCTGTAACAGGCGTTAAGCAGCACCTGTGGTGCTAACCCCACTAGTGCAGAAGTGCACTTATAGATATGCTTGTACTATATACATTGCACTGTTTGGTCGCACGTTGTATATACCCTCCTGGATTATGCGGAGGAGTTATCAGCATATTCTCTGTGTAAAACAAAGGTGCAGAACCACATGTTTTTCTATACAGCTGGTACAGCATGTACGGCTATACGGCCGGCAGGTACATAGACTCCCATTGTATGCACTAATGGCCAGGGGATGAGGACGGTGTCTGCAGTATTTACTGACAGTTTTTCTGAGACTATGGCTATGATACTAGAAGCCTAGCAGTCCGGACATGTCTCTCACAATATGGGCACTGTTGAATCATTGATCCATGGCCCCCCTCAGTGTGAATAACTAACAGCTCCGGGAATGTCACACGCATCCCAGAGTCACGGCTCTGCACGGACGTCAGTCCCAGACAGCCTAAGTGGGCTCGCTATGAGCGGCCTCGGTTTCATCAGGGTCCTAACAGAAGGACTCGCTGTGTAATGAGGCGGAAGTAGCGGCTCAGGATTCTGATCCTGAGACCGCTCTCAATCTGGATACACCTGATTGTGACGCCATAGTAAATAATCTTATAGCGTCCATCTATAGAATGTGGGTTATTTCTCACAACTCCTCCAGTGGAGGAGTCAGCTTCACGTATTTTTCTGGACCACTCTGCCTTCAGAGAGGCAGTCCAGGAACACCACGCTTATCCAGATATGCGCTTCTCCAAACGGCTTAGGATACACGCTATCCCTGTCCCCTGACTTGGTCAAGGACTGGACCCAATGTCCAGAGCGGCATCCTCCAATCTCCAGGCTTGTAGCTAGATCCATAGTTGCAGTGGGAGATGGAACTGCAAACTCAAAGATGCCACTGACAGACAGATGGATCTCTGGTCGAAAGCCATCTATGAGGCTGTCGGCGCACCGTTGCTCCGGCATTCTCTCCCTTGGGGCACTCCAAGCTATTTCAGCTTGTCTTACACAGATTGACACGGTTACACGTACATCTGTGCCGCAGGTGGCATCCTTAACCTCTCAAATGTCTGCATTTGTTTCTTACGCGATTCAGGTTGTCCTGGACTCTGCGAACCGTGCGGCGGTAGCCTCCGCTACTCCGTCTTTTTAAGCAGAGCCTGGTCTGCTCGTTAAGTGAATGGAAGGCAGATTCTGCTTCCAAAAAAGGTTGCCTAACCAGTTGCCTTTTTCTGCTGACCGACTGTTTGGTGAGCGTTGGATGTAACCATCAAACAGTCCAGGGGTAAGGATTCATCCTTTCCTCAGCCCGGACACAACAAACCCCAACAGAGCAAGAGGCAGTCGGGGTTTTCGGCCTTTTCGAGGCTCGGGCAGGTCCCATTTTTCCTCGTCCAAGGTGGACTCAAAAGGATCAGAGGAGCTAAGATTCTTAGCGGGCTCAGTCTCGCCCAAAAAAGCGACAGTCGGAAAACCCGCTTCCAAGGCGGCTTCCTCATGACTTGCGGCCTCGGTCCGTAGCAGGCTCTCCCGCCTTGGCGATATTTAGCTGCCATAGGTCAATGACCATTGAGTGTGAGACATTCTGTCTCACGGGTACAGGATAGAGCTCACTTCTCGTCCTCCAACTCGATTCTTCAGAATTTCTCCACCTCCCGGCCGGGCCGCTGCTCTTCTGCAAACAGGGTGCACTCTATAGGCAGAAAGAGTGATGACCCCCGTTCCTCTTCAGGAACAAGGTCACGGTTTTTACCCCAAATTCTTTGCGGTACCTATAACAACGGGCCGTTCCGTCCCGTTCTGGATCTAAAAATGCTCAGCAAGCTCGTGGACACCAGGCGGTTCCGGATGGAATCCCTCCGCCATGTCATCGCCTCAAGGTCCCAAGGATATTTCCTAGCATCATTAGGCATCAAGGATGCTTATCCACACGTGCCGATTGATCCAGAGCACTAGCGTTTCTACGCTTCGTTATAGGAGACGAACACCCTCTGTTCGTAGCTCTACCTTCCGGCTAGCGACAGTCCAACTGGTCTTCGCCAAGGTCAGGGCAGCAGTAGTCACAGTCCTGCACTCTCAGGGTCACTCTGTGGTCCCGTATTTAGACGATCTACTTGTCAAGGCACTCTCTTAGGAAACATGCCAACACTGCCCGAACGTTGCGCTGGAGACTCTCTAGAGTTTTGGGTGGATCATCAACTTTTTAAAGTCAGATCCGACCCCGACCCTATCGATAACATATCTAGGCATAGAGTTTCTTACTCTCTCAGCGATAGTGAAGCTGCCGCTAGACAAACAGCATTCACTACGGGCTGCAAGCTCTTCTTTAAGAACCAGTCGCACACATTGACACGCCTCATGCACTTCCTACGTAAGATGGTAGCAATGGAGGCAGTTCCTTTCGCGCAGTTTTACTGCGTCCACTACAATGGGACATTCTCCGCCAATGGGACGAGGAGTCGACGTCCCTCAACAGAGTCGTCGTTCTTCTCAGGCGGCCAAGGAATCTCTACGGTGGTGGCTTCTTCTCACCTCTTGGTCAAAAAGAAGGTCCTTCCTATCCCCGTCTGGGCGATAGTTACGACAGACGCGAGTCTATCAGGGTGGGGAGCAGTTTTTCTCCACTACAGCGCTCAGGGTACGTGGACTCAGCAAGAGTCCACTCTTCAGATCAATGTTCTTGAACACAGAGCAGTGTATCTTGCCCTACAATCCTTCCAACAGCGGCTGAAAAGCAAGCATATCCGACTTCAGTCGGACAGCTCCACAGCGGTGGCATACATCAACCACCAAGGAAGAACGCGCAACCGGCAAGCCTTCCAGGAAGTCCGGCAGGTTCTGATGTGGGTGGAAGACACGGCATCCACCATATCCACAATTCATCCCAAGTGTGGAAACTAGGAAGCTGACTTCCTAAGTCGCTGAGGTGTGGCCGAAAGAGTATGGTCTCCTCACCCGGACGGGTTTCAGGAGATCTGGCGCCGCTGACAGAGGCCGGACGTCGATCTAATGGCGTCACGGCACAACAACAATGTGCCAGCTTCATGGCACGGTTTCACAATCATCGAGCTCTAGCGGCAAACGCCTTAGTTCAGCATTGGTCGCAGTTCCAGCTACCTTAGGTGCCACCTCTGGCATTGTTGCCCAGAGTACTGCGCTAGATCAAGACCGACTGCGGCCGCACCATCCTCGTCGCTACAAATTGGCCGAGGATGTGTGGTACTCGGTTTTGTGGTGCCTCACGGTAGGCTAACCGGGGGCACTACCAGACCAATCAGACTGGCTGTCTCAAGGGCCATTCTTCCATTTGGATTCTACGGCCCTCAACCGGATGGTGTGGCATTGAGTCCTGGAACCTAGTGTCGTCAGGATTACCTCAGGACGTGGTTGCCACCATGAGACAGGCTAGCATACCAACGTCCGCCAAGATTGACCACAGGACGTGGAAGATGTTCTTATCTCGGTGCTCGGCGCAGGGTGTTTCTCCCTGGCCGGTTGCATCGTCTATGTTTCCTTCCTTCCTGCAATCTAGGTAGGAAAATGGGTTGTCGCTCAGTTCCCTTTAGGGACAAGTCTCAGCGCTATCTGTATTTTTTCAGAAACGACGACTTCCTCAGGTACGCACGTTCCTACGGGGAGTTTGTCTTCTCAGCACTCCGTACAAGCGGCCGTTAGAGCCCTGAGATCTGAACAAGGTTCTAATTGCTCTCCAGATGCCGCCTTTCGAGCCTTTGAAGGATGTCTCCCTTCCCGTTTTTCACGGGAAGTGGCCTTCTAGTAACGGTCTCGTCTCTTAGGAGAGTTTCCGAGCTAGCAACGCTCTCATACAAACTCCCTTCCTGGTCCTTCACCAGGACAGGGTAGTTCTGCGTCCGGTTCCGGAATTTCTCCCTAAGGTGGTATCCCATTTTCATATCAATCAGGATATCACCTCACCTTCTTTGTGTCCTCGTCCAGTCCATCAATTTCAGAAAGATTTGCATCTGTTGGTTCTGGTGAGAGCACTCAGGTTCTACTTCCCGCATGGCGCTCCTGCGCCACCCGGATGCACTCTTTGTCCTTGTCGCTGGTCGGCGTAAACAGTCGCAAGCTTCCAGATCCACCCTTGCTCGGGGGCTCGAGGCACCAATTCTTGAAACCTACAGTTCTACTGGGCTTCTGGTTCTCTCAAGGCCGAAGGCCCATTCTACCAGAGCCGTGGGTGCATCCTGGGCATTACGGCACCAGGCTACGGCTCAGCAGGTGTGTCAGGCACCCACCTGGTCGAGTCTACTTACTTTTACCAAGCATTATCAGATGCATACCTACGCTTCGGCAGACGCCAGCCTAGGTAGATAAGTCATTCAGGCGGCGGTTGGCCACCTGTAGGAGAGGGCCGTTTGACGGCCCTATCATGAGGTATTCTTTTACCCACCCAGGGATTGCTTTTGGACATCCCAATTGTCTGGGTCTCCCAATGGAGCGACAAAGAAGAAGGGAATTTTGTTTACTTACCGTAAATTCCTTTTCTTCTAGCTCCAATTGGGAGACCCAGCACCCGCCCTGTTTTCTCGGGGTTTTTCTGTTTTTTCGGGTACACATGTTGTTCATGTGGTATGGTTCAGTTCTCCGATGTCTCCTCGGATTGAATTGGTCTTTAAATCAGTTATTGGCTTTCCTCCTTCTTGCTTTGGCACTAAAACTGGTGAGCCAGTGATCCCACTGGGGGTGTATAGCCAGAAGGGGAGGGGCCTTACACTTTTAAGTGTAATACTTTGTGTGGCCTCCAGAGGCAATAGCTATACACCCAATTGTCTGGGTCTCCCAATTGGAGCTAGAAGAAAAGGAATTTACGGTAAGTAAACAAAATTCCCTTCTTTTAGTGTTTGGAATTTTTTTTTCTTGCACCAATCAGATTAATTGATTTTATATTTTGATAGATCGGACATTTCTAAATTCAGTGATACCAAATATGTGCATTTTTTTATTTTGAACTTGTAGGGGATATTTTTTTACATTTTTTATTGATCTTACTAGTCTCCCTAGGGGACTTTATGCCTGCACTATCCGACCACCTGTGCATTTTGGCTCATCAGTGCAGCATCCCCATCAGTGCCGATGCTGTCGGCTCTCACAGGAAGTGAATCATGGCAGCGTCAGGGGTTATCAGATGACCCTGCGCTACTGTGACACCACCATGGTAACCAGTGGTTGTATCACGGGGCCACTGATGGTGGCGGGGAATGGAGCACTCCCCGCCATGGTTATTTAAATCGTTCTCTCAGTGTTTGACAGTGCGATGTAAGGTGTCAACAGGCACAGGTGGATCTCTGATCCACCGGCACCGGTTAGCTGCACGTCTGCTGACCAGATCAGCAAACACGTTAGTGGAATGTCGCGGAATTGCCGTCGGAGCCAGCGGTAACAGGAGGGAGGTGACGAAGGACGTACCAACATGTCCTTGGTCATTAAGGGGATAACTGACATGATCAAGAAGGAGACTGACTTCTTTATGGTCAGCTGAGGTAGAGAATGCCTTTTCTAAATCTCCTGTTCAGTCAGCCTGATATTGAGCTGTGTTTTGTTGTCGAAGTTAACACTTTTGCTGTAGGAATGGAGGACATTCTTTCATAGTCAAAGAATGGTTACCTATTGCTGTTCTTTGCAGTTTTGTTTGTGTGATTCCCTTCCCAGTTTTCTCCTATTTCGTTTCACTTACATTTGGGAGGGTTTCCACATATTCTATTACTCTTTTTGGTTTCTTGTAATCCATCATTCCTGTACGACTGTATTTGTATGTTACTAGCCCTGTGTCTCACCCTCTGTGTTCGCTTCATTTAGGTTTGTTGTTTTTGTGTTACACTTGGTTTATTGTTGAGGGTGCAGTTAAGGACATTCAGGGTCAACCATCACAAGTGGTAGTGCCATTACGTGATCTTAGGGTGCCAACCTCCGCTGTCAGGCTATGACAAATCAAGGTCAGGTCTAGGGCAATTACTAGACTGTTTTAGGAGCTGTGGATTTATGGTTTTACATCTCTCCTTGTTTGTCCATCCCTATAAGAGTGTTAGGATTCAAAAAGTTATATTACCCTTACTTTCATTTTATAGGTAAAAAAAAAAAAAAAAAGTTCTATAAAACTTGGAAAACCGTTGGAAATTCTTGTGTTCAGTGAGACATTTATTAAAATACTACTTTTCAAAGGGGGTGTACTCATTTATGCTGAGCACTGTAGAATATAACATCACTAAATTGGAAAAGAAAAAAAAACAAAAAAACACAACCCCCCTTCCCCCCTTCCCCCCTTCCCAAAAACCCAACAATTAAAAACTAATATTAAACTCCGCTGGTTCCAGTGAGATGTTCTCTCTCCGGCAACAGCTCCTTTTCTCAGCACCGCTAACCTAGATGACTATTTAAATTGGCCTGCAGCCTTTACTACCCGCATGAGTAAAGTAAAATACTTGACTTAGTGACCAAAAGACCACATCACTGCGTAGGACATGTAAAGTCAATGTAAGAGTTATTATTAGTGTTACAAGGAATTAAGATTCCAAAATGTCTCTGAAACCAACTTTCACCATCTACAAAAAGATTACAGTAAGCATAGGAAATATACATTTTTCACAAAGTCTAGAAATGTGCATTACCGCCGGCGTCTCTGGATGACACAAATATATGCACTATTACTATATCAATTAATATGTATCTTGATGCCATCTAGTGGTTTTAAGAACGCATACACAATTTTTGTACTTTTAAATATATTACTTTTAGATTTTTTTTTTGGTAGGGGAGGTGATAAGCCCATCACAGGGTGTAATATATTTCAGGTTGGGCCTCTTGCAGTAAATTGTGGTGGATATCAGCGGCCAGTGCTCTATTCTCTGCAGCGCACCACAGAGGAAAGCAGATATTGCACAGAGGCGTTTAATTCAACATTGTTATTCTGGTGCTTTATATGAACAATCGAGAAAGAAACAATTGAGAAAAAAATGTATTTGCGAGAGCTGACATTTTCTGTAGCGCTGTTCCATGCAGTAATAATAATAATAATAATTAAAAATCCCATTTATACACTGCAGTAATAAAATAAAAATATTCTATATCTAGATCGTGTACAGACCAAATGTTTGGACACACCTTCTCATTCAAAGAGTTTTCTTTATTTTCATGACTCTGAAAACTGTAGATTCACATTGAAGGCATCAAAACTATGAATTAACACATGTGGAATTAAATACTTAATAAAGTGTGAAACAACTGAAAATATGTCTTATATTCTAGGTTCTTCAAAGTAGCCACCTTTTGCTTTGATTACTGCTTTGCACACTCTTGGCATTCTCTTGATGAGCTTCAAGAGGTAGTCACCGGGAATGGTTTTCACTTCACAGGTGTGCCCTGTCAGGTTTAATAAGTGGGATTTCTTGCCTTATAAATGGGGTTGGGACCATCAATTGTGTTGTGCAGAAGTCTGGTGGATACACAGCTGATAGTCCTACTGAATACATTGTTAGAATTTGTATTATGGCAAGAAAAAAGCAGCTAAGTAAAGAAAAACGAGTGGTCATCATTACTTTAAGAAATGAAGGTCAGTCAGTCCAAAAAATTGGGAAGACTTTGAAAGTGTCCCCAAGTGCAGTGGCAAAAACCATGAAACGCTACAAAGAAACTGGCTCACATGAGGACCACCCCAGGAAAGAAAGACCAACAGTCACCTCTGCTGCGCAGGATACGTTTATCCGAGTCACCAGCCTCAGAAACCGCAGATTAACAGCAGCTCATATTAGAGACCAGGTCAATGCCACACAGAGTTCTAGCAGCAGACACATCTCTAGAACTGTTAAGAGGAGACTTTGTGCAGCAGGCCTTCATGGTAAAATAGCTGCTAGGAAACCACTGCTAAGGACAGGCAACAAGCAGAAGAGACTTGTTTGGGTTAAAGAACACAAGGAATGGACATTAGACCAGTGGAAATCTGTGCTTTGGTCTGACGAGTCCAAATTTGAGATCTTTTGATCCAACCACCGTGTCTTTGTGCGACACAGAAAAGGTGAATGGATGGACTCTACATGCCTGGTTCCCACCGTGAAGCATGGAGGAGGAGGTGCGATGGTGTGGGGGTGCTTTGCTGGTGACACTGTTGGGGATTTATTCAATATTGAAGGCATACTGAACCAGCATGACTACCACAGCATCTTGCAGCGGCGTGCTATTCCATCCGGTTTGTGTTTAGTTGGACCATCATTTATTTTTCAACAGGACAAAGACGGGCAGTGAGCCCCATAGGGGTGAACAGGCCCATGACGATCGGGAGGGTTAGGGTAGGAAAGAGTTAAGTGCTAAGGTTGGAGGTACTTAGGGGCTGCCTGATTGGTGGGAGAGTCGGGAAAAGGGATTGGGTGAGGGACAAGATATGGGAGGGTTGGTGTGGTGGGTATAAAGGGGGCTGTGCAGAGGTCACTGCCCCTTTTGACCTACAGACAGCGTGTCCCCCCTGCGCTGCTGCATCCCTGACTGAAGAATGGCGGACTTAGCAGCGGTGCTGGAGCTGGGGCGGGGGGCATCTGAGGCCATCGGCGAGGACGCGCTGCGGGAGCAGCTGGAGGGGTCTGCAGGGCTAGAGCGGCTACCTCTGCTCCTGCGCCCGGACCTGCGCTGCGTGCCCGGCGGGCACGACCGCCGGAGCGCTACTCCCCCGGTGGGGGGGGGGGAGTAATCAGATTTAGGAGCCCCTTCGGGGACCCTCCGGGGCAGCGGAGTGCACCTCACCTTCAGACGTGTCTCCGGCTGCCGGGAGGAATCCTCGCCGGAGATCCCGCGGGCCGGGGGTGGGCGGAGCTTCTATAAGGCCAACTTCCGGTCCGCGGCCTGCACGGCCACGGACCAGAGCAGCGGCAGCCCCCAGTGAGGTGCGGGCTGGGGGTGGCGCCCAGCACCACGGAGCGGACGGGGAGACTCCCTGCAGTTGGCAGGGGAGAGAGCATGGATGGAGGGGCGGCGCGGATCGGAGCGGTAGTCGGAGGGGGCTGGTGGCAGGGTCATGCAGTCTGCAGGGCCCTTGCGGCGGTCCGTTATTACGGTACCTCCCAGCATGGATCAGGCTGGGGGGTGTTCCCGGCATCCGGACGGAGAGGCACGGCCTTCCTGCAGTCGGCAGGGAGGGGGACCACCGGGAGCTACAGATCTTACAGCAGTGCAGCAGGAGGGGGCAGCAAAGAAGGACGGCGGCAGGACGCCGCGCCGCGGCATGAAAAAGAGGACAAGCAAGAGGGGCACGGAGGAGCAGGGTGCGGTGACCGTGGGGGTTGACGGCCACCAGGTGCGGGCTGTCCCCTCGCTGGTCCCCCCAGCGGACTCCAGCAGCTCTTCTTATTCGGGCGAAGAAGAAGGACCGGAGGAGGCGGCAGGACGGATGGAACGGCAGCAGGATGTTCGCGGTACGGCTGCTCCGGATTCGGTTCAGAGGCAGCCCGGTGAGAGGACAACCAATATGTTTAATGTTGTGGGTAGTGTTAGCGGGGGCGGGGGTTCCACCGCGGGGAGTGGTTTGCCGGGGGTTTAGTGCGGTCGGTCAGTCGGGGTTACCCGGGGCGGAGTTTTGGGGGCAGCTGCTAGGGGTGTTGCAGGGGTTGTCGGCTGAGCGGTCAGGTCGAAGCGGGCCTGGGTCCCTTGGCGGGGGGCATGGGTGGGTCCCACGGTCGGGGTGGCTGCCGGTGGTACCGGTGCGCGAGGTAGAGGCTTAGGAGGTTGTGCCAGTGGTCGTTGCGGGTCAGGCGGACGGCGCGGCGGCCGTGGCGTTGGTTAGCGAGGACGTGGAAAAGGATGATTAGGTTGTGCGTTTGGATGATAGGGCACGGAGCGAAGTTACGGGTGCTTTGGGAGTCCGTTAGGGGTGCATTTGAAAAAGGAGGTGAGGGAGTAGATAAGGAAAGGGGAATATGGGGAAAAATTTTCCCTGCTTCCTTGGAAGTTTAACTTGGATAAAGTGAAGCCAAGTGACTCTAAAAGAAAAGGAGGATTAAAAAAAAAAAAAAGAAAAAAAAAAAAAAGGGAGGTGTAGGTTGATCCAGAGGACGTTTACTAACTGGCAACGGAAGGCTATGCGGCCTGGCATCCGGTGGGAACACAAAGATATTTCTCTGTGGATGCGTTTGATGACGGCTCCGGCGCAGCCCTTTTGAGGGGGTGCCAGGGGCCCGGGTGCGAGTGGCGGGTCTTCGGCTGGAAAAAAGAAAGGGGCGTGTTGGTAATTTAGTGAGGGGCAATGTAAGTTTGGGGCAGCGTGTCAGTTCAAACACGAGTGTTCCGGTTGTAGAGGTTTCCCACTCTTTGGCCAGGTGTTTCAAAGGGGGAAAGAAAAGTCAGGGGAAGGTTTTGGAAACAGGGAGGACGCCAGTGAGGGTCGAGGCGATGCGTCCCTATTTAAATAGATATCCGGATGATCGGGCGTCGGAGCTGTTTGCGGCGGGTTTTATGGAAGGTTTCCGGATTCCATTTGAATTTGGGGCGCCGGTGTTTCGCCCAGGTAATTCGGGGTCCGCAAAAGAACACCCGGAGGTGGTGACGGAAAAGCTGCAGAAGGAGGTGGAGTGGGGGGGATGGCGGGTCCGGTCCAGGACCCGCCACTCCCCAACTTGAGGTTTTCGCCGCTGGGAGTGGTACCCAAGAAGGAGCCGAACAAGTTTCGGCTCCTTCATCATCTCTCTTACCCGGCTGGGTTGTTGGTGAACGGCGGGATTTCACCCGAGTTGCCGGAGGTCTGTTATGTATCGTTTGACAAGGCTTTGGAGTTAGTGCGGGTAGCGGGGAAAGGGGGCCCTGATGACCAAGGCGGACGTGGAAGCAGCTTTCCGGTTACTTCCGGTGCACCCGGAGAGTTTTCACCTTTTGGGGTGCAGGTGGGATGGGGAATACTATGTGGATCGGTGCCTGCCCATGGGTTGTGCTATTTCGTGCGCTTAGTTTGAAGCGTTTAGTTCGTTTGTGGAATGGGTAGTCAGGGATGTGGCGGGTGTCCACTCAGTAATACACTATTTGGATGATTTCTTTTGCGGGGGCCCAGCAGGCTCCTCGGTTTGTTCCTTGCTGCTATTTACATTAGAACGCATTGCGGGAAGCCTGGGCATTCCGTTGGCACAGGAGAAAACAGAAGGGCCAGTGAAGTCCCTATGTTTCCTGGGCATTGGAATTGACACGGTGGCTATGGAATGCCGATTGCCGGAGGACGAGCTGCGTGATTTGAAGGCGTCGGTGCAGTTGTTGCACCGGACTAAGAAGGTGCGGTTACGGGATTTCAGTCGGTCCTTGGGAAGTTGAATTTTGCATGTCGCATTAGGCCGATGGGGCGAATATTTAACAGGCGTCTGGCGAGCGCGACGGCAGGGGTGATTGCTACAAATCAGTTTGTCAGAGTGACAATGATGAGGAAAGGAGATTTGCTGGTGTGGGGCTGCATTCCTTGAACGATACAACGGACAGACGTTATGGATGAGCAAGGCAGTATCAGATAGCCAGCTGGAACTGTTTATTGATGCGGCGGGGGCATCAGGTTTTGGGGCAATTTTAGGACGCATTGGTGTGTGGGCAAATGGCCACGGCTTTGGGTGGAAAAGGGGTTGGTGACGAATTTGGCGCTGCTGGAAATGTTCCCCATCATAGTGGCGGTGGAGTTGTGGGGCCCAGATTTTGCGGGCAAGAAGCTTTGTGTGCATTGTAATGACATGGCAGTGGTGCATTCGATCAATTCATTGTCGGCAAAATCGCCCCCGGTAGTGTGGTACTTGAGACATCTGGTGTTGGGTTGCTTAGAACTCAACATGTGCGTGGTGGCGCAGCATGTGCCCGGAGTGCAAAATTAAGTGGCTGATGCACTCTCTCGGTTTCAGTTCCACAGGTTCAGGCGACTGGTGCCAGGAGCGGACAAGGTTGGAGAACTATGCCCGGCATGGCTGTGGGACCTGGCATCGGTGTAGCATTTGAGGGAATCAGGAGACCGGTGGCTGAGGCTACTTGGTGCCGATACCAGGCTGTGTGACAGGAATGGGAGGAATTGGAGAAGGCGGATTTTATGGAGCTTGGTTAGACAGGCCGAGTGCTGGGGGTTTTGTTATTGATTAGCTGGGATTTTTCAGCAGGCCGGTCTGTTTCGGTGATGATTACAAGTTGGCGGTGTTGGCCTTCTTGTTTAAAATGCAAGGGGTTCGGGACGTGACAAAGGATTTTCTGGTGCGGCAGGTGATGGTTTTCGAAAGGGCGCGCGGTCGCGAGACTGGAGACGGCCACTATTGTTTCCGTCGTTGGTTCGTTTGGTGAGGTGTTTGGGGGATATATGCTCGTCCGATTAGGAACGAGGCTTGTTTACGGTTGCCTTCGTATTGGCATTTTTTGGGGCTTTCTGCATCAGAGAATTGGGTAGCCCTGCCAGGCATGCCGTAGGCGGGCTGTTATTGGAGGTTGTTACGCTTGGAAAGGATGGAGCGAGTGCCGGCTACGGTTTTAAAAGACAGATCAAATAGGTCGGGGACGTCTGGTGACATTGTTTGAATTGCCAGGGCACCACCTATGCCCAGTGGTTCAGGTGGCGGAATTCTTGCAGGTGTGGGGTGGCTACCCCGGTGTTTTCATTAGACATGTGGATGGATCTGCCTTATCGCGATTCCAGTATGGCAGTGTTGAAGACGGCTTTAGTACGGGCCGGGGGAGGAGCCAAGGGATTATGGGTCCCACTCCTTTCGGATTGGGGCAGCGACCGAAGCGGCTAAGTGGGGGGGCTGAGTGAGGGTTGGATCCGGCGGATTGGGAGCTGGGATTCCTTCAGGTTTCGTTTGTATATTAGACCACATCTGATTAGGTGATGTTTGGTGACAGGGGGGTCCTTTATTGAGTATGGTTTGGTGGGCAGTTTCTTCGTGGACAATTGTTGTTGTATTCAGGGTCTTTATATTTTGTAGGACCATGCCTCGTGTGGATTCTCGGGCATTCCTTTGTGTTTTTGGGGAGCTTTGCGGGCGGATGTTCGCCGGGACGGTCGTCAGCTCGGAGCGGCGATGTAGGAAGCCCGTGTGAAATGGCTCGGAGTTCGGGGCATGACTTGGAGTAGAGTTCGCCCTGAATTGGCGTATTATAGCCGGATTGACAGGGAACCTGATGTTTTAATGCTGCATGTGGGGGGGAATGATCTTGGAGTGAGGACGGCGAGAGAGTTAAAAAGGGATATCAAGTTGGACTTACTTCGGTTGTGGAGGGCGTTCCATGGCATCGTGATTGTGTGGTCCGATATGGTAGCCCGGATGCAGTGGCGTTTTGGGAGGGCGGTGGATCGGATTCACAGGGCCCGGGAAAAAATTGAACCGGGCGATTGGCAGGTTTGTAGCGTGGAACGGAAGTTTGGTGGTTCGATTTGAGGACTTGGAGAAGTCCACCGAGCAGTATTTGAGGCGTGAGGGGGTCCATCTCACGGATGTCGGTTTGGATTTGTGGATGTTGGGT
This sequence comes from Anomaloglossus baeobatrachus, assembly GCF_048569485.1. Taxonomy (NCBI): domain Eukaryota; kingdom Metazoa; phylum Chordata; class Amphibia; order Anura; family Aromobatidae; genus Anomaloglossus; species Anomaloglossus baeobatrachus. The sequence continues at coordinate 157,683,865 of NC_134362.1, forward strand.
TTGAGGGATGGATTGGAACGAGCATTGGGGGTGTGGGGGGCCCGGGCCAAGTAAGGTGTCACTTGGCCGGTCTGTGGCGGGGTGATAGGTCCGTTCAGAGAGGTTTGGTGTACCGACAGTAGGTTTGTTGGTATGAAGCCACTCAGGGGGAGTGGCTTCGAGTTGGATGGGAACTTGTAGGCGGAGGTCCTGCAGGTTCTGGGGAGGGGTAATTAACGATGGAACGTTAAATTACCCTACACCTCGGGGTCGGTTGGTCACGGCCGAGGTGGTCCCCTGGGCCGGTTGGAGGTTACGGCCGGGGGATAGGAATGATGGTTGCCCTCTCGGATGGACCTATCAGGTGTCATTTTGTGGAGAATATGTATATATGTACAGGTTCAGGTGTTAATGGGGTGGCATGTTGAGCCACAAGTTTGGTACATATATACTGTTTAATAAAGCTGTGGCCATTTGGCAATAAAGTCGGAGTCTGTGTCGTTACTAATATATTTAAATTAAGGGGAAGTTTGTCACTGGAGACCCGCTTATCCCTTATAGATAAGTCATGACCCCAAACACACCTCCAGGCTGTGTAAGGGCTATTTGACTAAGAAGGAGAGTGATGGGGTGCTACGCCAGATGACCTGGCCTCCACAGTCACCAGACCTGAACCCAATTGAGATGGTTTGGGGTGAGCTGGACCACAGAGTGAAGGCAAAAGGGCCAACAAGTGCTAAGCATCTCTGGGAACTCCTTCTGGACTGTTGGAAGACCATTTCCGTTGGCTACCTCTTGAAACTCATCAAGAGAATGCCAAGAGTGTGCAAAGCTGTAATCAAAGCAAAAGGTGGCTACTTTGAAAAACCTAGAATATAAGACATATGTTCAGCTGTTTCACACTTTTTTGTTAAGTATTTCATTCCACATGTGTTAATTCATAGTTTTGATGTCTTCAATGCGAATCTACAATTTTCAGAGTCATGAAAATAAAGAAAACTCTGTGAATGAGACGGTGTGTCCAAACACTTGGTCTGTACTACATATATATTATATATATATATATATATATATATATATATATATATATATATATATATATATATATATATATATATATATATATATATATATATATATATATATATTAGGCAAAGAAAAAAAAACAAAAACATTTAGGCACTGAATTTGCATTGTACATACACATCTTCTTGTCATGCAGGGTCAGACAGACAAAACCCTAACAGGTCATGTACAATACTGCCCACTTCATTTCATGGAACAAAAGCTATGTTCAATGCAATCTTCAGAAACCAGACCGGACACATAGGTCGCTCTTAGGCTGTTACCCAATCATATATCCAGTAGCGTGATGGGGTACAAATGGAGTCCTCAATAACAACCACAAGAATGCAGCTGTCTCTATTGATTAAGGCATTTAAAGGGAAAGTATCGTAAAAAAAAAAAAAAAGGACATTTCAATAACTAAAAAATGTAACGTATTAATGTTTGGTTAAATATTATTTGGTTTTACTTGACAAAAATATAAAAAAAAAATTTAAGGCCAAGTTCACACAGGGAATCTTTAGCTGCGTTTTTGAAGTCACAAAGATGCACCTGAATGCATGCAGTTCCTTCACCCAGCAAAGCCTCTGAGATTTTGATTTTGCTGTAAACACTGGGCATCTTTTGTTGTCTGCATCTTGGCTGCGTTTTTGAAGATGCACCCAAATGCAGTATGTCAATTCTTTTCGCGTTTCTCCAGTATTTTTAAGCCCTCCAGTCAATAGATTTGACTTGAAAACGCATTAGCAAAACATGGTAAAAGTGTCAAAAACGCATTGTGGTTTTTTTATGCTTTTTTTTCCGCGGTGTGTTTTTGGTGCATTTTTTGGGACAAAAACGATGCATCTTTGTGGTAAAAGATCCTGCGTGTGAACATACCCTTAAAGTTTGATATTTTCCACTCAAAACACTAGGGGGAGCAGCTGCTGAAATCCTGCTGTAGAATTAGCTCACATTACAGCTGCAGGAAAAGTGGGCAGAATCTGCTCTCCTGTGTTTGATGTCACAGCTCCCCTCCCAATCTGGGTGTTTCCAAAAGGATAAGAGACTGAAGTTTAGGATCACAGTGCGGAGCCATCTCGCGCCACACTGTATCCCGCACCACACAGTATCTTGCACCGTATCCTGCGCCGCACTGTATCCTGCACTGCATTTGACGCCACACTTTATCGTGCACCATATCCCGCGCCACCGTATACTGTGCTGCAGGCCGGGATCAGAGTTCCGAGGTGACATGCAGAGAGGAGGGGTGATCTGCAGCCTGAACGGCACTGTACTACAGAAGTCTGTACGCTGTGATCACTGCTTCCAGCCGCATCCACTCACCTCAGACCTGCGTCCCCGGCAGCCTGTCCTGTCAGCCTGGTGTCTGTGCCTCCTGTCTGTGATCATAGCACAGAGGAGCGGAGGACCGAGGTGAGCACATGCGGGGGGGGGGGGGGGGGGGGAGGGGGGAAGCGGAGTGGGAGGTGAGCAAAAGGGGGGGTGGTGACCGGCGGGGGAGGGAGTGGTGAGTAGCAGAATGGCGGGTATGGGGAGGGGGGGGGGTGAGCGGTGGAGTGGGGGCATGAGTGGTGCGGGGGGAGCGGGGGAGTAGGGGGTTGAGGGGAGGGGGGGTTGTGAGTGGCGACGTGGGGAGCAGGACGCCAGGATCAGTTACAGTGCAATTACCGCTGTCCAGCACTGGTAATCACCCCATTCCGGCGGGTGACAGGGGGGAAAGTGCAGCAGACACACACAGCATACGCTGTAACCTCCTCAAAGATGGCGGCAATATCCTCCCACTGCTGTGATCTGGAAAGCCCAGGGGGCATGTCCAGTTCGCAGCAGAGATCTCTCCGTGTTAGAAAATAGGGTCGCAGCCCAACAATCAGAATCAATGCACAGAGGGCTGCCATAAATGAGGTAACTGTCATTACACACAGCAGATCCAAGATTGCGCCCCCGTGTTTCACTAAAAATAGAATGAAATAAAAACTAAATAAATAGTGAGTTTAATTTTGTATTAAAATTACTTGATTCCATAATCACTAGTAATACAAAAATAAAAAAATGCGACACCTTACCTTTAAGGGTTTATCGGGATTGTTGGCACACGATTGTTCAAACCAAGCTCAAGCATTCAGTGCACCCTTGCCATGGCCAAACAATTCAGTGCACCTTCCCATAAACTTGTTTTCCCTGTATCTCCACCCTTATCTGTCTCTATAAAGCCAGAGCTGTCAATCAAAGAAGAGGAGAGGCAGATATAGAGGGAAAACAAGTAGGTGGGCAGGTGCACTGAGCTGTTTGGCCATGGCAAGGGTGCACTAAGCCCCAGTGCTTGGTTTGAACAGTGATTCTTTGCTGACAGTCTCTCTAACAGACTGGGACCAGAGCTCACTCCCACTACAGCCAGCACCTTCTGCTAATGGTGCAAGATCAGCTCCTGAGCCCGAGCCACCAGTCTGTTGTAATATTGCACCATTATGTGGTGAGACCTTCCTGCCCAATGACATTTAGTTTGTTTCTTTTACACACAACTGTTATCCAACAAATATATGTAGCCGCAGTCTTTGTGCTTATGTGCATATCATATGTAATTTATGTTTTTGCTCCAGAAAGGATGGGGAAACCATGCGCTCAAAGTTTCCTGCTGATGCTCATAAAAACATGGCTGACTCAACTACAAAACTGCCAAACCACAACCCAACAATGCTCGTTACAGCAGAAAAGTAGCAAGATGTGAATTAAATTCAGACCGACTATTCTTACCTGCTCTTCTTAATGAGCCACGATACACCACCGTATCTTTAGGGGATTTTCCAGGACTATAACTTGCATGCGAAAATGCAAGGTCTTGCTTTATTTTACCATATACATGTAATGTTTCAGATCAACATGAACCTAAAATATGAGAGCCCCGAGGTGCGACAGTCGTGTGCAGCCCAAAACCAAGCACCACAAGCTCAAGCTCTCATTTGATCCCGCAGCTGGACGTTCTTCTCAAACACATACCGGTAGTTTGGGACCCTTCCCGTAGTCAGTCATTCGATATGCGCTTGCCCACTTTCTATTTTGGAGTTGGGCACAGATTCATCATTCGTGGGGGAGGGGTGGTGTTTATATCCCTTTATTTTGTCTTGTGCTTTTCTCTACTGTTGTTTGCACCAAAATTCTTCAAGATGGTGCATGTACTTCATGAATTATGCGCAAAATAAAAAATTGCTTTTTTTTTTGCAAGTTTCTAGACCAAAAAAAAACCTAAATTACTTACTGGTAATGGTTGTTTCCAGAGCCCATGACAGCACTACCAGCGAGAGAGGGACAATTACACAACACTACCACTAAACGGTGGATTAAAACACAAAGTGCTGAAAACAAGGAGGGGGGAGGGGAAATAATAGTACTGTCATCTGCTCTGGAAAAAAAAAAAATTACCAGTAAGCAATTTCAGTTTTCCCCTTCCCCCATTACAGCACCACCAGAGAGATTCCGATGGTTTCAATAGCACCTGGGAAGGGACCACCTCTTGTAGAGCCCTTCTGCCAAACGTTAAATCCACAGTGGAAGGCAAATTTAGTCTGTAGTGATTAAAAAAAGTGGAAGGAGAAGACCAGGTTGCCGCCTTACATATCGATAGGCACATCCGCTCTCTCCGCTCAGGAAGTCGCCACTGACCTGGTGGAATGTGCAGTTATAATAGCCAGTACTGGCTATTTCAGGCTAAATAGGCTACACTAATTGCCTCCCTCACCCATCTTGCTATGGTGCCTTTTGAGGCTGTAAGGCCCTTCCTAGACCCCTGAAAGCAAAGATTGACTCTTCCTCCAAGCTGTAGTTGACTCTATATACTGTACAAGGGATCTTAACATCCAGAGAATGGAGTGGCATAGAAGGAAGGAAGAACTATTTCTTGATAACTATGGAAGGGCCTAGCGACTTTAGGCAACTATGCAGAGTCTGTCTTTAGAACTACTTTATCATCCAGGATCTAGATGTATGGCGGATTGACTGATAGAGCCTGTAGATCACTAACCCTTCTAGCTGAAGTCACACCTAGCAAAAAGACCACCTCAAGAGTGAGATATTTAACCGAGGCCTAAGAAAGGGGTTCAAAGGGGGGACCCATTCGGGAATCTAGCATCAAATTCAGATCCCAGGGAGGAACCTTCAGGGAAACTATAGATTACCTGAAAATGACCTCTGACATGACCTTTGATCCAACGGTCTCCTGCCAGGCCATAGTAATAAAGGGCTCCCAAGGCTGATACCTGTACCTTCAGAGCACAGACTGCCAAGTCTATTTCCAACCCCCTCTGGAGCAACTTAAGAATGGGACCTAAAGGAAGCTTCCCACCTGGCCTCTCCCCCGAAGTAGAGAGGAATTTCTTCCAGATCCTACCATAAAAAGTTTGGTGGTTGTTGGCTTTCTGCTTCGTAGGAGAGTAGAAACTAGATTCTTGGAAAACTCCAGGCCTGCTAATAATTCCCTTTAAAAATTCCAGGCAGTCAAATGCAGGCCTGAAATCTGAGGGAGAAGTACTCAACCCTGGGAGAGAAGGTATGGAATTTCCGGCAGGATCCAAGAGTCTGACAAAGACAGCTTCCTCAGCCAAAAGACCCAAGGTGTTTTGGGCCAGAAAGAGGCAATCATTATCCTTGGCTGATTCTCCCGGATCTTCCTCAAAACTGCCAGTGTTAACATGAGAGGGGGGGGTTGCCTAAAGCAGCCCTGAGCTCCAAGAGTTCTGGAAGGAAACTACTTCCCACGGATTGGCACAGGGTTTTAGGGAACCAAACCTGTATACCTTTGTTTTCCTTGTTGGCAAAGAGATCTATTACCAGGGATCCTTAATGTACCACAATCTAGTGGAAGACGCCTGGGTTTAGGGACCATTCCCCTTCTTTCACTTGGTTCTGACTCCGCTGTAACATTCTCCACCCCCCTTATGTGCAGAGAGAGGAGAGATGGTTCTGTGCTAGGATAAAGAGGTCCTGGGCTGCATTCTGGGCGAAAGATCTCGTGCCCCCCTGATGGTTTAAATATGCCACTGATATCCTGTTGTCTGAGAGGATGCGAATGTGCTGACTATGAAGTACTGCAAGAAACTCCTCTAAGGCTCTTACAATTGCCCATAGTTCCCTTAGGTTGGAGGAGCATCGTCTTTCCTGGGAATTCCACCTCCCGTGGGCCATGTGTTCTATCAGGTGAGCTCCCCAACCTGATGCACTTTGGTCTGTAATAATTATATCTGTTATAGGTGTCGCTCAGGGAACACCTGCTGACAGATTTTGAATGTAACCACCACCTAAGAGAATCTAGCACCGGTAAGGAAAGTTCCATTCTTCCTTCTAAAAATCCTCCTAACCATCTCTGAGCTTCCAGCATCTCCCACTGTTGGACCAGAGATAAAAAAAAAACCCCAAAAACTGCCGGAATACACTACGTCAGGGACTCCAATAAGGACATGGCCTTTTTTGAAGGACATGACTGGATTTTTGATTGTGGAAGACACTAAAATTCATCTTTGATGGGAGTAGACACAATTGGGATTTTGAATTCAAGACCAGACCCAAAATGTGTCTTAACTGCTACAACCTCAACTTTTTTAGGTTCAATATCCAACCTAATTTGGTCAGAATATTGGTCACTGACAGGATCTGGGAACTGCAGTGCTCATCTAATGTTCTCACCATCAGGAAATTATCCAAAAACGGACTATCAGAATGTTCTCCTCGCGTACGTGGGCCATCATTTCTGATACTACTATGGTAAAAATCCTCAAAGCCATGAAATGGAAATGCCTTATTGATCCCCACATAGGAAGGGCTATCCAAAAGGTATTCTTGATGTAAGGCATGGATCGGAATATGGTAGTAGGCATCCTTGATGTCTAGCACCCTCATGTAGCAGTTCAGAAATAACCTCTTTATTGACAATCTTACAGACTCCATCTTGATGTGACGCTGAATTAGATATCTGTCTAGACCCTTCAAATGGCGCCTTAAGGACAATCGTTAGCTTGGTCTCTATTAGGATTTGGGAGGAATAGAATCCTTGTGCCCTCTTCCTGCTTGGGGGACTTCCACTTATACAGCCTTGGGAGCTAAATCTATCACTTTCCTCTGTAGCGAAAGTCCGCACTCCAACTTGCTGACTATTAATATTAGTGACCCTGGGGGGGAAGGGGGTTGTCGAATGGAACTCTAACCTGAGTCCCTCCTTTACAATCCCCAATATCCAGTCACTGGACAAGGTGTTCTTCCGTGCGTGGGGGAACAAAAAAAAAAAAAAAGGGAGAGCCTCCCCCCACTTGGACAGTGATATCATTGGAAGTCATTTTCCCCTCCGTGATGGGAAATCCGAACATGAACCCGTGGCGTCTCTTCTTCTTGTCTCTCCAGGCCTCCTGTTACTTTGGGAGCTTCCACTTGGCATAACGTCTTGAACTAGGTAGATGGAAAACTAGGAAAACCTGTCTTCCCATCGCCCTCCTTCTTCAAGATATTGTCGAGGGTCTTACCAAAAAGGAATTTCACCTCACAAGATATTGAGCACAACTTCGATTTTGCTTGGGAGTTGCCCAGCCAGCTCTTAAGCCGCAGTGCTCTTCTGGCACACTTGGATAATGACAGATTTTGCTGACAACTTCATAGTGTCTGCCGAGGAGTCAGCCAGGCGTAGGGTGGATAGGATCTTCAACTGCTTCTCGGTCTGTTGGAGCCACACCTTTAGGGATCTTGCCACACAGGTCCCAGCAATGGCCAGCCTTAATACCCCACTGATGTCTCCCATCAGCCTCTAAGGTAGCCATCCACTTTTCTATCCAGTTGGTCCTTGAGTCTACCTGTATCCTCAAAGAAGAGGGAAAATCTCTTTGCTGATTTTGCCACTGCCACATCAATTTTAGGACTCCTATCTCTGAGAGAAGCATCATCATCATCATCATCATCAAAGGGGTATTTCCTCTTGAACGATGAGGACAAGGTGGCCTTTCTTCCACTGCTCTTCTACCAGTTTCCTGGCCCTGTCATTGATCAGGAAGAAGTGCCACTTCTTTTGCTCCAGACGTCTAAACATGAGTTCCTCTAAGTATTCAGGTCCCTTGGTGTCCAGAGGCCCCATAGTAGACCATGACTGCCTTGACTAGGTGGTTGACCTCGGTTCCAGGCAAACATGGCCTGCCTCCTGGATCTTCATCTGACAATGAGGAAGAGGGAGATGAAGCCGAGTCAAAGGTCTCTTCGGAGTCTGTCCTGCTCCCTGGCCCTACTTTTCCCCTTCTTAACCTCTGACTGGGACATGCCTTTAAATGACTCTCGCTCTAATTATTGCGCTAAGGCTGAAAGCAAAGTTTAGGGTCTCCTCACAAATAGCTTTCGGAATGCAATTAAACGCAGAATTCCTTCTGTGCCCCAGATGATAATGGGGACTTAGAACACATTCCTTATTCTTTAATTTTGCAGTCTTCTTCCCAGATCTCTCCTATGGAATATGGGGGAAAAACATAAATAAATAAGGGGATCCCACAATTAGTGGGAATACATTGGGGATCACTTACCATTCCAAAGTTAATGGAGGTCCTGGATCTGGAGGCTGGATGGGCTCAGAGTTGATCCTTCCGGGAATCCCTGGATCTTTAGCTGGTCCTACTGCCACTCATACTGGAAGGGCTGTCACTGGTCTGGGATTAGTCAATCCTGCTGGTCCACCATAGCTGTACGAGGGCGTGCATGTGTTACTCCAGCCAGTGACTTTTATAGCAACCCCAGTCCTCTTACAGCATTCTAATGACAAGGCACGTAATGTTGCGGGCCCCGCGCATGTGCTGTGGAACTTCCGATCGCATAGTGCCTACGTCATACATCTGCAGCTGCCGGTACATGCTTCTGGATCTTTGCCCGGCACGCTCTAATGCAGGGCTAGCACATGGAGGCCATAGGTGTGTACGCAGGCTTGGGCTGCACCAGGCAGAGGATGCACCGACCCTGCAATGCCTGCGTCCGCCACCACAGGGGAACAGAGGCCATGGGGAGACGCATCTAAGGATGAGCTCTAGCACTACGACAGGTAAGCCATTCTTCCAGCCGCCACTTCAACCTTGGGATCCAAGCCGGCATCTTCACCGCTGCACTCCGCAGCCAGTTAGACAGGAAACCGAAATGTGGAAGAAAGTTGCGCCCTTTTATTTCAATGGGTTTCCGGTCCTAAGGTGGGTGGACCTCTCTCTCTCTTTGGTGATGCAGTCATGGAAGAAGGGAAAAGGTGCATTTTTTTGCAAAAATATCTAAAAGCTGGACTTTATCTAAAGTTCAGTTTGAACCTGGACTTGACCTGAACCCCAATGGAAGTCACTAATTGGGCCGTGCAGTTCTCTGCCCACATTCAGCTAGCCTTAAACAGATCAATTCCTGAGGAAGGTGGGCAGAATTTATTTTTTTGGTGCACACTACATCTGATAACTTTGTTTCCCCCAGTGCAAGCCACTGCACTGCACTGGGCTGAGTACTGTAATGTTCCCGTGAGTGGTGTTCATATGTAAAGCCCATGGACAGGGCCCACCACCAGGATTTTTTGGGCCCCATTGAGACTCTGCCCAGCTTCCGCCCAGCTTGCTCCCCCCTCCTCCCCCCCGCCGACTAACCTGGTCTCCAGTCCAGCACATGGCTAATTTGCATGCTCCACCCCTTCCCATGCAACTTATCCATCTATAGTAGTCAAAGCGACACTGCCGGGCCCTTCTGCTGCGGCTGTGACTGGGGCCCGGTGAAAAAGAGGGCCTGGACGATCGGGGCTTAATAAAGCTAAGTAATTACCCAGGCTTGGCCGGGCCCTCCCTCTTCACCGGGCCCCCTACATCAGTCATGGTTGTAATGTCCTGATATCACATATCCAAGGGTATGGCTGCCAAGCGTCTCTCATTAAGGCCAGAGTAACACTTGCGTATAACTCAGCAAGTCTCTCATCGGCATCACCCGACACAGCCCCACACTCTTGGACAGGAGCAGGTCAGCTGTATAGAAATACATGCAGCTGAGAAGCTCCTGTCCATAGTGTGTATGGCCGTCCTAGGTGTTGCCAATGCAAGACTCGCCGAGTCATACGCAAGTGCGATTCTGGTCTAAGACCATGTGCTCATGGGAGATCGTATCTGCGGACTTTTCTGCAGGTTCACGCAGCAACTCCTTGGAATCCACAGCTGCCCATTGCTGCGGCATTGTTGCGTTAAACCTACAGAAAGTGTCGATTTCGTGCGGAATTCCTGTGGAATTCCCTCCCTGTATCTTCATAGTGGAGGAGCGGGAAATCCGCATGAATAATGGACATGCAGTAACGTGGGGCTGCAGGACATCCGCAGCCGCAAATACCGCAGCATTGATACAGCACTCCCCAAATCCCATAGGATAACATGCGGAGTGTATGTACTAGCAAAACCCGCGGATGTATCTGAAAAACCTGCGGGTTTTCCACGGCAAAACCCGCGGTTACTTTCTCCCATGGGAACATGGACTAAGGCAACTATAGGTTTCCAGTAGAGGTAAGCCGAAAGCACTGACCTAGTCTTCAGATCAGGGTTGTGAGAAGCCATCCAATCATTTTTACAAGATATTTGTAAACCAAAATACCTGAACACAGCCCAAAATACTTGACTCCCCACCCCCCCATGAGCACCGCCGAAAAACATACCACAATAGAGTACAACATAAAAGTTAAATTAAACATTTATTCTCTTCCCACCCAATGAGATTCACAAAGTTGTCACAAAAGTATATCAACTCCGAAAGAAATTAAATTAAACCGAGTGATATACACAGATGAAATATACAATAAAACATTTAAGGGGAAAAAAAAAAAAATACAAAACGTTTATAATTTCCTTTTTTTTCTATAGGCATTAAGAAATATACACTACCAAATTTCAGTTTTATATACATATATTTTTTTTTTTTTTTTTTAAATCAGTTTACCCCCAAGGTGATTTAAACATCCTACAAGAAAAAAAAATCTTTTCCTGCTGTATTTATGAAAACCATAAAATGGGGCAAACTGGAGATTCCAAAGGAATCAATATAACCTTCTGGCAAACACCATTGATCAGTATACTTGCTAGAAAATATGATGGCTGCATGTTTTTATTATATATAGATAGATATATATATATATCTATATCTATATATTTCCTTTTTTATTTTGGACTATCCTAAAAAGTAAAAGCAATACAGTCTGACATGGTGCAAAATTTGCTCACGTAGAAACCAATGTTCTGTTGAATACTGAGAGTAAGGCCGGAGTCACACTTGCGCGAGTCTTGCGTTGCATCACCCGGCATGGACTCACACTCTCCTCACAGGAGCGGGTCGGTTGCATGCATCTCTATACAGCTGAGACGCTCCTGTCCGGAGTGTGTGTGGCCGTTCAGGGTGATGCAACGCGAGACTCACGCAAGATACACGCAAGTGTGACACCGGCCTAAAGGCAAAAAAATATTATTGATGGCTAAAATCAGTTCCAGAAGCTGATGCATTCAATAAGATCATGTACACATGTGGTGGATTTGTGCGATTGGTGAAATGTTCGGCAAAAATCAGCAGCTAAAGCAAGACCTACATTGGAAATAATCATTGTCCAGCCAACAGGAAAAAAAAAAAAAACCATTGCTGGACCCCTCCTCTCCACCGGAGCCAGAAATCTCATTCACATTAGTTGAACCTGTGGGCTCACACTTTATACCTCTAACGTGCGTAAATTCTGCCAGAACCTTTTGCCTTTGTGAATGCGGCCAGACAGTGGCATCATTACCTTCAGTATATGCATAGGCTTTTTCTAATATTCCTACGAGTGCTGAAAATAGAAAAATATAATCCAAATTTTACAGTCTTCTGAAATACTATAGGCGCTTTATATATTTTTTTATATACAAATTAAAATCTTATATCCACACAGTTACTCAGTTTTCCTTTTTTGTTTTCAATCTAGAAGACATCGTCAAATTGAACTACAAGAACCAGAGATCAACGGGAGTCAGATTATACGTCTTGAACATGAGTGACAGTATTTAAAGAGCTAAAACTCAACTAACAAGATTCAACCTTAGTGCACCCAAATTGTGGTCTACAGGACAACTACATCACTCACATGGGTGGTCTGGGCCACTGATGCAGCGGGAACGGATTTTACGCCATCCTGTATTGCTCTGCATTGACGTGGACTCTGGCTCCGATGAAGGAGTGCTCACACTTAGCCCTTATGTAAATTGCCCTCTTTTGACCAAATTTTCCTTCCTGATTCATTTCATCAAGGGCCTTATCTTGATGATCTCGTGATTACTGGAAGATGTGATTCCCCCTATGGTCTGGGAAATTGCCATCACACAGTTTAATGGTCGTATTGTGCCTCTAAAACGGGAAAGAGGTAAGAGTTCCCCTATAGTCCGGGGGACTAAGCTGCGCGGACGCCTCCATACGCTTTTAGACAATTCTCCGCTGTTTGGAGTAGACACCCTTGCCATGGTCAAGCCATTATATTACCAGGTTCTCTATTTCACCACCACTTTACATGTAGCTGAAAGCAATTATTAAAATCCCAAAACACAATTATCTCCCATTCATAGGATAGGTGATAAATCTCTATGGACAGTAGCGGTCATGCTGCTGCAGTCAGCATTTGCAGAGGAGCAATGTGGGATTAGGACTCCACGTTATTAGCGGGGGTCCCAGCACTCTGACATTTTACATTACCTGGTTATGCCATTTTATTTGTTGGGGGTGAGAGCGGATGAAGGGAAAACACTTTAAAAAGCAATTATTCACTTTTGTGGACTTTTTTTGCTTACTTAGATATATGTATTTTTTTGGGGGGGGGCAGGGGGAGAATTTTGCACTGTTTGCCCTCTACATACAGCCTCCGTAGTGCACAGTCTATGGCCGCCTGCAGAATGAATTTGTCTGAAAATTAGTCATTCTGATGGTTCAGTAGATAAGTTCCTATTTTTTTTTTTCCAGCTGATGTAGGACCATAGACCGCATCAAAATGGATGTGCAGGGAAGCAAAATGTCTATATAAGACAAATGGTGCAACTCCTAAAGGAAACCAAACTGCAAAGAAGTGATTTTTGTCCAAGTATTAAAAACAAAAAAAGCCCTAAAATTTGTCTCCGAGTTCCCCTTTAAGACCGGTTTCATGTTTGTGAAAGACTGCTTAAATCGCAGTATCCGGCCCACATGCACTTAGCTCAACTTAAAGGATAGAGTGGTAGGACCCCATAAATATTGGGCATATGAAATGTGATTTACCAAGGCTGCAGTATATTTGTAGTTACTACACCGGTCTCCATATGTGCAATGGATCAATTGACTAAAAACCACATCCAACCACCTGAATGTCTTTAGCACTAGAATAACAGTCAGTAACCAAAGTTATGGCTCATAAGTCCTAGAAGTAGAGAGAAAATTAAGCTCCTTTGAGAACAAGGGTCATTAAAATTGCCCTTAAAAAGAAAAGTGGTGGGATTATTGTTTACTGCTCGGGGGACCAGCCATTGCAGCAGTCTAGCAGCGGAGGCCGAACTTGCACTGTGCTTACAAGCTCTTTCCATTACAGCTAGTAAGCGCTGCTCTGACCGCTTGGAGTGTGGTTAATTCCCAAACCATCCATTTTCAGTAGCACGTTTGCAGGGGCAAAGCTGACTGCATGCAGCACCGCTGAGCACATAACTAAGTCGGGAGGCAGGGCAGTGGCGTCATCCTAGAAAAAATAAAATGAGACAACCCCTTTAACAGTCAGCAGCACTTGAAAGAAGCTGAGAATTGGGACTGCAAATCGTTCAATAAGTGGACGTCGCTCACACTGACTGAAGAGATAGTGTGCACAAAAATCATAATTAGGAATTATAGAACCAAACCATAGGTTAGTCTATATCCCCTCACTATGGCTGTGCATGCAGTTTGGTTTGAATTCAAGCATTTGGATCTAAAAAGGGCATTCAAACACTCGGAGGGGGTAGTACTTTATGGTGCTGATGGGAAGAAACCTAAAGTAGTTATAAAGACTCACGCTCTAGAGGACCTGTCACTCAGATAATCAACAGCCCCATCAAAATCACTCTCTGGACCCTTTTACAAAAAAGGAACATGTGACACAAAAGGCAAGCCACCGGCCAATTCTGCGCATGGTTTGAAAATAAATGAAGACTTTAGGACATCCGGCCTAAGTCTCAGTCATCAGCGAAAGTCGGGCGCTACTGCAACTACTAAAGAAAAAGAAATGCAACGATGACCGCGCAGCAAGGTCGCAATCAGCAGCTCTGTTCTCTTACACGTGCCCCCGTCATGTGTGCGTCCAGTCAGCCCAATACTGAGCGACCATCCTCACTAACCCTCCCCAATCTGTGCTGGTGCGGGGGATCTGGCAACAGATAGACCCTTTCCCCCAAGTACCATGATTATCATAGAAAATCTTTCAGCCATTACACGTTTCTATACAGAGGATTTTGTGAGTGGTGCTTATAAAAAATGGCCAGATTAAAGCTTGTCCAACGCAGTATTTTTATATGTAGTGTTTCAATGTCCCAACCTTTTTCTAGATATCAGTGAATGAATACTAGTCTTGTATTTGTCTAAAAGAATACTTTTTGGTAACTGTCTTTTAGGGCTTGCTGCAAGATAATTCTTTCCAGCCCCTTAAAGGGAAACTGTCAGCAGGATTTTGCCACCTCATCCAAGAGCAGCATGATATAGGCAAAGAGATCCCGAATTCAACGATGTATCACTTAGGTTACTGGGTGCAGCTGTTTTTAGGTTTTGCATGTAGCAAAGCTGGGAGAGCTGCCCCCACCCACACCAGGATTTCCCTGTACATTTCCACAGACAGAAGCTACTAATCACAGGAGGTGGCGTTTGACAATTCAGTGCTGCTGAGAGCCACTAATGATAAAGGTAAGAGGCTTAAGCCAACATTGCAGTTCAACAAAAAAAGAATAAAACACACAGGACTGAAGTGTCGGTTTTAACTCTTCCAGCATGATTTCTTCGGATTACATATCAGAAACCTGCTGACAGAGTCCCTTTAATAACCTCTCCTCTGTGTGATGATGCCTATAGTAGCAATTCTTAGGCCAAGCACACCCTACCAGGAGCTTTACTGACATACTGAAATGTTCCTATAGTTATCCACCAGATGAAGGAAAGCAACGTGTTTCCATATGGTCTTATAGCTGCACTATGACTGCTACTGCGAAGAAATACATTATTCAGTACACTTTTCTTTTTGAACAATGGGTCCCCTATGACAGACAAATGTCTAGACATGCATCAAAAGCGTGGTCACTGTTGGGCACACACCCCCTGCATATGCCCAACGGTGGGCACAAACACTGTTTAGCCTTAAAAGCACCATTTAGGAATAAATATAAACATATTTTGGATAGTTCCTAACAAAAGTATTTTGTTTTATATTTTTATAGTAAATATACTTTATGCTCATTACTGTTGAACAAAAAAAACAACCAATTCATATACAGTATAACACTTTTTGTTCAACAGTAATAAACATAAAAAAGTACATATGTACTTTATGCTTATTACTGTTGAACAATAAAAATAAAAATTAATATATATTTGCTTTTTGCAGGATAAGCTGACATTTTGGCATACGACTATTGGGGTTTCTTGAGGCGTTTTTTTTGAGGCAGTAAGAAAAGAAAAAAAAAAAAAAGAAGAAGAAAGCAATTTTGGCTTTGCTTTTAATTAAAAAAACATTTTTGGGAGTAAATATTTTGGTAAACAGTTTGGGCCGTTCTGAGCGCTTTAATACCACTTTTGTACTTTTTATTCTTATATTTAAAAGAAACAAAAAAAATTAACAGAACAAACTAGATTTTTTTACATTTTGTTTAATTTTATTATTTTTTTGTTTTTTAGACCCATCAGTAAATAGGCAACTACTTAATTACTTCAATACAGTGCTACACCTCTGTCAGCACTTTCCCATTATAAAGGGCCCTGCTGTTGTAGCAACCCATCAGCAGACCGTGGTCACATGGGTAACAGGGTGCATTTTCACCACACAATTTAAGGGCCAACTTGAAGGGGTTAAACTCTCAGGATGGGTCGGCAGGGGCAGGGTCGGCAGGGGCAGGGTCGGCAGGGGCAGGGGCAGGGTCGGCAGGGGCAGGGGCAGGGTCGGCAGGGGCAGGAGCAGGGTCGGCAGGAGCAGGGTCGGCAGGGGCAGGGTCGGCAGGGGCAGGAGCAGGGTCGGCAGGGGCAGGAGCAGGGTCGGCAGGGGCAGGAGCAGGGTCGGCAGGGGCAGGAGCAGGGTCGGCAGGGGCAGGGGCAGGGTCGGCAGGGGCAGGGGCAGGGTCGGCAGGGGCAGGAGCAGGGTCGGCAGGGGCAGGAGCAGGGTCGGCAGGGGCAGGAGCAGGGTCGGCAGGGGCAGGAGCAGGGTCGGCAGGGGCAGGAGCAGGGTCGGCAGGGGCAGGAGCAGGGTCGGCAGGGGCAGGAGCAAGCATTCGTCAGCAATAGGCGTGTTTGTTGCTGAGAAAGTTCTACGAGGAACATTATATAAAATTTTCTTTTTTTAGGGGGTGTGGGAGGAATTTTTGTTACTTTAGTATATGAAGACAAAACACAAATCCACTGCATTAGAGCAAAAATACTTACAGGACGTTTCTTATATAGAAACCTATTAAAGCTCTGGAATCTCCGAAACCTACTTATGTGAAAGAGCCCTATGAAGGCGCACACTACAGACGTGTAAATAATTTTGATGGCTGTGATGTTAATAGCAGCCATCCAGTGAGGTTGGAGAATGGCAGAAACTTGGCTGTGAATGGGAGGGTTAGAAGTCGGCTTCATTTTTACAAGGGGTTTACAGCGCCTTAAACGTTTTACCTGGTCTAAAAGGTTTGACAGATTAAAAAGTATAAAAAAAACCCCCCACAAATATAAAAGAATTCAAGAAAGGAGGTCATAAATTATTTTCATGAAACCATTTGGACCTCTAGTGTTGTTGCATATGGTTGTTACAGTGAACTTAACGCAATCTACTAGAAACACGACCACACGTGTACATTGTAACACCACAAGATATCTAATACTTACCCAGTGCACAGGGGTCATCCACACATACACGTAATCACATGCCTGTTTTATTCTCGGCATTTAGCTGACATTCGAAAAGTTATAAAAAAACACAAACTAGCTTGTGCCATCTTCAATGGCCACCATGCGTCTTATGGCACTCTCACTTCTGACACGGTCAATCATTTGATTGTGGGGGTTAATGGGAGTTGGATTCCTATTAATCTGATCGTACCGACTTCTGCTAAGCACAGCTCATTAATATTAAAGTCCTGAACAGATGTACGTATGCTTTAATCCTGGATATTTAATCAGGAAGTTTGTGGAACCTCAGGCCACTGGTGTAAGCTGGCATTTCAGACAAAACATACTTCGAAAAGCCGGTCGGGGATTCTTTACACCAGAGTTCCTCAACTCCAGTCCTCAAGGTCCACCAACAGGACATGTTTTCAGGATTTCCTTAGTATGGCCCGGGTCAGTTTAATCACCTGCACAGGTGAGGCTTCCAACACCTGGGAAATACTAAGGAAACACGGAAAACATGCCCTGTTGATGGGCCTCGAGTTGAGGAACCAATTTTGGTGGTGCTTTACACCACTAAAATTGTTCAGGCTTTGCCACGGTCTGCCCACTTTAGCGGAGTTTGCAGAAACTAGTGTAAACACACCAAAACGTGGTACATTTCTCCAAGGATTGTAAACATTTTTAAGTGTTTCACTCCAAACAAAAAACTTATGTCCCAGCTGGCAAGACTCAGGCAGATGGCTTTTCTAGGACTGGTCTATCCCCATGTGACTGCATAAAGAACGACCTGTCAGTCAAGGGAAACCAAGTTGCGAGTGGCCTCAGACTAGTCAGCTGGTATATGTAGAAAGGCCGGCAAGGAACCAAGTAGATTTTCTCTGGAAAGCCAAAGGGTAAAGCATTCAGATCTATACCGCCATGCATCAATCAGATGGCAGGTTCACTTCTATTACCTGAAGCTACCGTACAAGTCAGCAGCATCTGTCAATTTCCGAGAGGGGTGATTATCCAAAGCTCTGTTCACAATTGATTGGTACTTTCCATTTTACCAGGATACAAGCGACTGGTGTGGAAATTCAGTATTAAACAAAATTAGAAGTGAGAACAAAGTCTTAGAAACCAACGCTTAGGGCAGTTTCACACATCCAGCTTTTCACCAGATCCGGTGCGCTCCAGTACAGAGTGATACAGTACAATGGCAGCGCGGCAACTTCCGGGTCACATGCTCCGGTCACATGACAGCATGTGACCAGCACTTATCGCGATGCCATTGTACTGTATACACTGTACTGAAGTGCACCGGATCTGGCGAAAAGCTGGATGTGTGAAACTAGCCAAAGACTATGTGCACGCGTAGCAGATTTCCTGCGTATTTTTCTTTCTTGCAGAAAGGTTTGCGAATCCTGAAGTGCTGTGCCCTTTCCCTTGCAGAAAAAAGCAGCATGTCAATTCGTTTGTTTTTTTTCCTGATTTTTCCCTATCTCAATAGATAAAAAAACCTGGGAAAAAAAAAAATGCATAAACGCAGCAAAACTGCTCAGCAGTTTTTTCCTTCCGAGATGTGCTGTGTGCACAGCCTAAAACGTTTTTTTTTTACTTATTTAGCACATCAGGATTTTATCACACCATCCTAAAATGGTTAAACCACTGCATACCTGCCAACAAACCCCTTTTTCACAGGACTGTGCAGCAAATCAGACTGCAAAAGAGGTGGTGCACATGGATCTTTATTTTTGAAGGCTGTGCTTGGGGGACACGCATGGATTGGGAGGGGGGTCAAATGTCCCACAATTTAGCACTCAAATGTTGGTAGGTATGCATCAGCAATGCTTAGTTGCCTCCCGCACCGTAGCCCCATGTCCGTACACTTCATTGTTCCTCATTCGTTCAATAGTAACACAGACAGAGGAAAAAAATGAATGACAGGAAAGCATTTATGACTGTCAAATTAACAAAAAAAAAAATTAAAAAAATTGCGTTACATTCTTTCTACAGTCAGGCCGTCCGCCCGCCTTCCAATTTGCCATTATTTAAATATATAATATATAAAAATAAATAAATAAATGACAATGGGCAACAGTGAGTAGAAATGATTGCTTCTGGGTGACCAACGTAATCTCAATGCAGATGGACATCTTCTCCTAAACTAATCTTTTTTTTGTAAAGATTTCTGTAAAAAAGCATTTGCACGGTTACAAAAGTGCATTAATTTCTCTTTTTATATAGTGTGGTATGCACAATAAAATGGTAGATTATCCAAAATGATAAAAAAAAAAATCCTCATGCAGAAATAAAGTTCCCAAATAAAGGGGATTTCTGCAAATTGCACCCCTGTTTTTGAAATGTACGTTTTGCATTGTTCTTTTATTCCTATGAAGTCCTATAAACCAGCACACTGGTGCCAATCAAGAAGTGCAAATAATCATTTTAGCTCCCTACATTTTATCAAATGAGCAGCCATTTTTTTTTTTATATATATAGATTTTTTTCCGTTTTTTTTTTTTTCTGTTTTAACTGTTCATGATCCATTTCTGTGGTCAACTGAAGAAAAAAAAGAAGAAAAAAAAAAAAAAAGTTAACAAGAAACCGACTCAAAAGTTCGTAAGCTTCCAGTACAGTCATGAAGTGACGTAGCGGCACAACAAGGAAGGTTACACAAGTCCCGCTCTGATGGCTATCTACACAGGTCCGTCTCCCTCTTGTGCTTGCGTTTTTTGCTCTGGTACTGCTGGTGCTGTGCTTTGCTGCTCGGTAGATGCCGGCTCGGCAGGGATGTGCCTTGGCTTGAGTTGGATTGGCTCTGGAAACCTTTGCTGGAGGACACTGTACGGAACAGTCTGGCTGTGCCATGCTGCAAGGAATTGTAGAGCAGAAATGTATTAGGCCAAGCAAGTGATCAAATGCAGGTAATCATACAAGAGCGATACTGATCTACAGCAGCAGCTGATGTGCCCCCAATGCCGGACTGCTCAGGTATGGCCGCCGGGGGCCACAAGCTGCTCTCAGTGGGTAAAATCTTCTCTACACATTACATGTACATAAAGACACATTGCAAGAGAATTAGCAAAACTGTTCACCCTATAGGTCCGCTGCGATATAGCAGTAATACCTTGACTTACTTACAAGTGTTATTAATTCTGTGGCCAAGCTCTTAACGCAATTTGATTTGTCAAATTGAAATGAAGGGAATTTTGTTTACTTACCGTAAATTCCTTTTCTTCTAGCTCCAATTGGGAGACCCAGACAATTGGGTGTATAGCTACTGCCTCCAGAGGCCACAAAGTATTACACTAAAAGTGTAAAGCCCCTCCCCTTCTGCCTATACACCCCCCGTGTCTCACGGGCTCCTCAGTTTTGGTGCAAAAGCAAGAAGGAGGAAAAAATTATAAATTGGTTTAAAGTAAATTCAATCCGAAGGAATATCGGAGAACTGAAACCATTCAACATGAACAACATGTGTACACCAAAAAACAGGGGCGGGTGCTGGGTCTCCCAATTGGAGCTAGAAGAAAAGGAATTTACGGTAAGTAAACAAAATTCCCTTCTTTGTCGCTCCATTGGGAGACCCAGACAATTGGGACGTCCAAAAGCAGTCCCTGGGTGGGTAAATAATACCTCATAATAGAGCCGTAACGGCTCCGTCCTACAGGTGGGCAACCGCCGCCTGAAGGACTCGCCGACCTAGGCTGGCATCTGCCGAAGCATAGGTATGCACCTGATAGTGTTTCGTGAAAGTGTGCAGGCTCGACCAGGTAGCTGCCTGACACACCTGCTGAGCCGCAGCCTGGTGCCTCAAAGCCCAGGACGCTCCCACGGCCCTGGTAGAATGGGCCTTCAGCCCTGAGGGAACCGGAAGCCCCGAGGAACGATAAGCTTCGAGAATTGGTTCCTTGATCCACCGAGCCAGGGTTGATTTGGAAGCTTGTGACCCTTTACGCTGGCCAGCGACAAGGACAAAGAGTGCATCCGAGCGGCGCAGGGGCGCCGTACGAGAAATGTAGAATCTGAGTGCTCTCACCAGATCTAACAAGTGCAAATCCTTTTCACATTGGTGAACTGGATGAGGACAAAAAGAGGGTAAGGAGATATCCTGATTGAGATGAAAGGTGGATACCACCTTAGGGAGAAATTCCGGAACCGGACGCAGAACCACCTTGTCCTGGTGAAACACCAAAGGGTTGATTTGGAAGCTTGTGTCCCTTTACGCTGCATATATATCTATATATATAATTGCCTTATTCTGTCTGTCTGTCTGTCTATCTGTCTGTCTATCTGTCATGCTCCGAAATTGTGTCCTTACGGTGACACAAAGCTGATTGGCCGCTGGGCTCGCCATGGCCCCGCCCCCCCACACGGATTGGCCTCTCGCCCCGGCTCTCTGCAGGCCCCGCCCCCCTCACGCAATGCACGCTCGCTGTGGCCCAACTGACACGGGGCTCCGATTCCCAGGTGAGTACACACACATCAGATCACACTCACTCTCACACACACCTCACACATCACATCCACACACTCACAACATGCTGGGATATCGCTTGCTTCTACACCGGCTCCGTCAGGATCCCGGCAGCGCCACACATAACCTTGCGATGCTGGGATCTTAACGGAGGCCGTGAAAGCTGGTAACCATTATACACATCGGGTAACTAAGGTCCCTTAGTTACCCGATGTGTATCATAGTTACCAGTGTACACCGGCTCACACTCACACACACACACACACACACACACATCACATCGCATCCACACATCAAGGTCCTGCAGCTGCGGAACATACATAACATAACAGCACACACACATAACAGCACACACACACACAAATCAGATCACACTCACACACACCTCACACATCACATCGCATCCAAATACTCACAACATCCTGGGATATCGCTTGCTTCTCGGCGGCGATATTGTGCTGTGAGCTTCCAGGACCTGACGGAGGATCACATGGCCAGAAGCATGTGATATCCCCGGATGTTGTGAGTATCAGCGCGTATGTGCAATATCGTCAGTGTCTGTGTGTGTGAGTGGATGCGATCGGGTGTGTGTGAGTGGATGCGATCGGGTGTGTGTGAGTGGATGCGATCGGGTGTGTGTGAGTGGATGCGATCGGGTGTGTGTGAGTGGATGCGATCGGGTGTGTGTGAGTGGATGCGATCGGGTGTGTGTGAGTGGATGCGATCGGGTGTGTGTGAGTGGATGCGATCGGGTGTGTGTGAGTGGATGCGATCGGGTGTGTGTGAGTGGATGCGATCGGGTGTGTGTGAGTGGATGCGATCGGGTGTGGGTGAGTGGATGCGATCGGTTGTGTGGGTGAGTGGATGCGATCGGTTGTGTGGGTGAGTGGATGCGATCGGTTGTGTGGGTGAGTGGATGCGATCGGTTGTGTGGGTGAGTGGATGCGATCGGTTGTGTGGGTGAGTGGATGCGATCGGTTGTGTGGGTGAGTGGATGCGATCGGTTGTGTGGGTGAGTGGATGCGATCGGGTGTGGGTGAGTGTCGGCAGAGGAGCACGGCGTGCTGGAGGAGGCTGGGAGCAGAGAGGCTGATCTTGGGGAAGGCTGGGAGGGGGAGGCTGATGCTGAGGGAGGCTGGAAGGAGAGAGGCTGAGCAAACGTGCTCCATCCGCCATACTGCGCACTCCCCATCGTGCTGCATCCCCCATGCTGCGCACTCCCAAACGTGCTCCATCCGCCATACTGCGCACTCCCAAACGTGCTCCATCCGCCATACTGCGCACTCCCCATCGTGCACCATCCGCCATGCTGCACACTCCCAAACGTGCTCCATCCGCCATACTGCGCACTCCCCATCGTGCACCATCCGCCATGCTGCGCACTCCCAAGCGGATGGAGCATGATGGGGGGGGTACGCAGCATGGCGGATGGAGCACGTTTGGGAGTGCGCAGCATGGCGGATGGAGCACGTTTGGGAGTGCGCAGCATGACGGATGGAGCACGTTTGGGAGTGCGCAGCATGACGGATGGAGCACGTTTGGGAGTGCGCAGCATGACGGATGGAGCACGTTTGGGAGTGCGCAGTATGGCAGATGGAGCACGTTTGGGAGTGCGCAGTATGGCGGATGGAGCACGTTTCGGCGTGCGCAGCATGGCGGATGGAGCACGTTTGGGAGCGCGCAGCATGGCGGATGGACCACGTTTGGGAGCGCGCAGCATGGCGGATGGAGCACGTTTGGGAGCGCGCAGCATGGCGGATGGAGCACGTTTGGGAGTGCGCAGCATGGCGGATGGAGCACGTTTGGGAGTGCGCAGCATGGCGGATGGAGCACGTTTGGGAGTGCGCAGCATGCCGGATGGTGCACGATGGGGAGTGCGCAGTATGGCGGATGGAGCACGTTTGGGAGTGCGCAGCATGGCGGATGGAGCACGTTTGGGAGTGCGCAGCATGGCGGATGGACCACGTTTGGGAGTGCGCAGCATGGCGGATGGAGCACGTTTGGGAGTGCGCAGCATGGCGGATGGAGCACGTTTGGGAGTGCGCAGCATGGCGGATGGAGCACGTTTGGGAGTGCGCAGCATGGCGGGTGGAGCACGTTTGGGAGTGCGCAGCATGGCGGGTGGAGCACGTTTGGGAGTGCGGAGCATGGCGGATGGAGCATGATAGGGGGTGCGCAGCATGGCGGATGGAGCACGTTTGGGAGTGCGCAGCATGGCGGATGGAGCACGTTTGGGAGTGCGCAGCATGGGGGATGCAGCGCGATGGGGGGTGCGCAGCATGGGGGATGGAGCACGATGGGAGGTGCACACCTCCTCCCAACACACACACACACGCGCACTGCACAACACACACACACTAGGAATCACAAACAACGCCCTACACAGACACCCACACACACAGACAACGCTGCACACACAAATATACGCACATACTGCACAACACACACATTGCTCAAAACATACCTCCCCCCCAAAACACACCACACACACACAAACCGCACAACACACACACACAACGCTACAGACACACAGCGCTCCACAAACAACGCAACACACACAACACACATACAACACCGCTCTCACCCCCCGCGACACTCAGAACATGTACAGCGCCTACACAAACACTTGGTAACTACACACAACAACACATATATATATATATATATATATATATATATATATATATATATATATATATATATATATATATATATATATATATATATATATATATATATATATATATATATATATATAACAAAAATCATACATGAACTACACAATACGTAAATTCTAGAATACCCGATGCGTATAATCGGGCCACCTTCTAGTATATATTATATATATATATATATATATATATATATATATATATATATATATATATATATATATATATATATATATATATATATATATTATAAACACTTCGGTACTCAGTGGGGCCAGCACCACAGGTGCTGCTTACAGACCGCTCAGAGCAGTTGTGTGATCACCAGATTCCCTGCCTGGGTCTCCCTGTGTTGTCTCTCCTCTCCAGCGTCTGAATCGCTGACAGGAATGGCTGCCGGCGTTCTGTGGGGAGGAGGGGACCGTGGGCGTGCCCAAGAAAAGTGCGGGAATCTAGTGCCCCAGTGTACTGAGTGAGGAGGGAGGAGGATACAAATGTATGCTCCAGCCCTCAGCGCTGACGATCTGTGCAGCGTCCCGCCCTTCCCCTGACTGGCAGGCCTGTGGGCGGGAATATACAACACTAGGCCGCAGAAGCCGGGGACTAAAGTTATAAGCGCGGCCGGCAATAAGCGCGGCCGCGCGGTAGTCCCCGGCGCACTAACACACCCAGCAGTGCTGCGGTGTGTATGGCACAAGCGCTCCATGCGCGGTAGTCCCCGGCGCACTAAGGCTATGTGCCCACGCTACAGGATTTATCGCGGATTTGACGCGGATTTTGACGCGGATTTAGCGCGGATTTGCCGAAAATCTGCAGCACAGCTACTCCCCAGCCATTTCAATGGCATTTTGGAAATGCTGTGCCCATGCTGCGGATTTTTCCGCTGCGGATTTTGCCGCGGATTTTGATGCGGAACAAACTGCAGCATGTCAATTGTTTGGTGCAGTTTTGGTGCGGATTTTCTGTTTTGAATGGGGGAAAAAAAAAAAATGAAATCCGCATCAAAATCCGCGGCAAATCCGCGGTAAATCCGCGGCAAATCCGCGGGTGCGGATTTGCCGCGAAAGTTGCGGATTTTCAGGCAAAAAAATCCGCATGGACATTCTAGCGTGGGCACATAGCCTAACACACCCAGCAGTGCTGCAATGTGTATGGCACAAGCGCTCCATGCGCGGTAGTCCCCGGCGCACTAACACACCCAGCAGTGCTGTAATGTGTATGGCACAAGCGCTCCATGTGCGGTCCCCACGGGGACACAGAGTACCTCATAGTAGCAGGGCCTTGTCCCTGACGATACCCAGCTCCTATCCAGCAGATTCCCAGGAGCTGCGGAGGGAGCACGGTCCCAGTGCCTGGAGACCGATCCGGAACCCACTTCACCCAGGGCCCATTAAGGGATGGGGAAGGAAAACAACATGTGGCTCCTGCCTGTGTACCCGCAATGGGTACCTCAACCTTAACAACACCGCCGACAAAGTGGGGTGAGAAGGGAGCATGCTGGGGGCCCTGTTATGGGCCCTCTTTTCTTCCATCCGACCTAGTCAGCAGCTGCTGCTGACCAAGCTGTGGAGCTATGCGTGGATGTCTGCCTCCTTCGCACAAAGCATAAAAACTGAGGAGCCCGTGAGACACGGGGGGTGTATAGGCAGAAGGGGAGGGGCTTTACACTTTTAGTGTAATACTTTGTGTGGCCTCCGGAGGCATAGCTATACACCCAATTGTCTGGGTCTCCCAATGGAGCGACAAAGAAATCCCCTTTAAAATGAACTGAATAATATTAATCTGCTTCAGCCCCTACTTATCCCCCACCCCTCTCCCCCCCCCGTTCTGTATATAATCTCTATCCTGGTATATGGCCACCCTCTGGCTCTGTATATATAATCCCTATCCTGGTATATGGCACCCCCCCCAAACTGTATATATAATACCCATCCTTGTATATGTCCCCCCCTTCCCCTGGCTCTATATATAATCCCCATCCTGGTATATGGCCCCACTCCTCCCCTGGCTCTGTATATATAATCCCCATCCTGGTATATGCACCCCCCCTCCCCTGGCTCTGTATATATAATCCCAATCCTGGTATATGGCCCCCCCCTCCCATGGCTCTGTATATATAATCCCCTTCCTGGTATATGGCCCCTCCATCCTGGTATATGGTCCCCATCACACCGCATAAAAAAAAAAAAAAAAAAATTAAAATACCCTCCCTCCGGTCCCCCACAGCGCAGCATCCTCATCTCAAGCAGGCAGATGACTATGTAGGCACAGCGCGCTCAAGCTGATCAGCTGACACGCTCCCACACGCCGTCAGCTGCCGACATGAGATGAGGACGTCACACTAGGCATTTGGGAGGGGGGGTATACGTTTTTTTTTGTTTTTTAGTGTGCGGCGTGATATAGACTAGACAGCTGCTTAACATGTGAGCAGTGCACTGCCACACGCCATCAGCTGTTGGGATACTGTACTCGCTGCTCTCCATGCCCGGGATGATGAGCGGGGTGAGTAGGGAAAATGCAGTTTCTTAATGAGCAGGCACACATGATCACACAACAGCAGCTCATAGCTCAGATTTGTTCTTGCATCATAAAGCTAAAGAAATAAAAAAAAAAAAAAAAAAAAAGCAAAGTGTGCACTTGTTAGTCAACATATTCCTGTATTACGATCCCTAACTCAACACTTAAAAAAAAAACAAACAAAAAAAAACAAAGTCCATAAACCGCAGGACTGGACCGGGCGCTCTTAACGCTTGATCACATAAAACCAGATAGCATCAATTCTGAAGGAAATTTCATGTAAAAGTCAGCAATTAATTTGGACTTAGTTGAAAAAAAAATAATAAAACATTTCAACCCCAACCTGAGGACTTCACCCATCGTAAAGCTGAGGCATCTTCTCTGCTTGTCAGGGCAGAAGCTGTGCAAGTAACGAGTGTGAGAATGGTGCTGCAGCGGAGCGCGTGTGTGTAACAGTGAGTAGTATTTCTTTTTCCAATGTAAAAACAAAAATAACGTTTAAAAAGTTTGTTGGATGTAACTACTGTTTTCATTCCCTTTCTGAACATTCACCTTAAGTGTATGGTGCCGACTTGTTTGTACAATAGCAAAAGTCACTACAGAGCTACAGAGCACATGTGGCCACCAGCACAGGACATTAGGTGGACGTGCTAAGGAAAAACACACCAGGGGGTGCAATAAAAAAAATAAATAAATAAATAAATCTTAAGTAGGCTTGTACCTCCTGAGCTGGGCTGTTCCATTTGACATGAAGTATGTGTGATGTGAGTTGCCTGATCTAATACTAAGCTGTAATGGAGCACTACACAACTGTGCACCAAGCTCCCCACAAATGTGGATTGTAAAAAAAAAAAAAAAAATAAAAAAGGGAATTTTGTTTACTTACCGTAAATTCCTTTTCTTCTAGCTCTAATTGGGAGACCCAGACAATTGGGTGTATAGCTTCTGCCTCCGGAGGCCGCACAAAGTATTACACTCAAAAGTGTTAAGCCCCTCCCCTTCTGCCTATACACCCCCTGTGCTCCCACGGGCTCCTCAGTTTTGGTGCAAAAGCAAGAAGGAGGAAAAAGAATTATAAACTGGTTTAAAGTAACTTCAATCCGAAGGAATATCGGAGAACTGAAACCATTCAACATGAACAACATGTGTACACAAAAAAACAGGGCGGGTGCTGGGTCTCCCAATTAGAGCTAGAAGAAAAGGAATTTACGGTAAGTAAACAAAATTCCCTTCTTCTTTGTTGCTCCATTGGGAGACCCAGACAATTGGGACGTCCAAAAGCAGTCCCTGGGTGGGTAAATAATACCTCATAATAGAGCCGTAACGGCTCCGTCCTACAGGTGGGCAACCGCCGCCTGAAGGACTCGTCTACCTAGGCTGGCATCCGCCGAAGCATAGGTATGCACCTGATAGTGCTTCGTGAAAGTGTGCAGGCTCGACCAGGTAGCCGCCTGACACACCTGCTGAGCCGTAGCCTGGTGCCTCAAAGCCCAGGACGCGCCCACGGCTCTGGTAGAGTGGGCCTTCAGCCCTGAGGGAACCGGAAGCCCAGCTGAACGGTAAGCTTCGATAATTGGCTCCTTGATCCACCGAGCCAGGGTTGATTTGGAAGCCTGTGACCCTTTACGTTGGCCAGCGACAAGGACAAAGAGTGCATCCGAGCGGCGCAGGGGCGCCGTACGAGAAATGTAGAGTCTGAGTGCTCTCACCAAATCTAACAAGTGCAAATCCTTTTCACATTGGTGAACTGGATGAGGACAAAAAGAGGGTAAGGAGATATCCTGATTGAGATGAAAGGGGGATACCACCTTAGGGAGAAAATCCGGAACCGGACGTAGAACCACCTTGTCCTGGTGAACACCAGGAAAGGGGCTTTGCACGACAATGCTGCTAGCTCAGACACTCTCCGAAGAGAAGTGACTGCTACAAGAAAAACCACTTTCTGCGAAAGTCGTGAGAGGGAAATATCTCTCATTGGCTCGAATGGTGGTTTCTGAAGAACCATCAGAACCCTGTTTAGATCCCAGGGTTCTAACGGCCGCTTGTAAGGTGGAACGATGTGACAAACCCCCTGCAGGAACGTGCGTACCTGTGGAAGTCTGGCTAGGCGCTTCTGGAAAAACACAGAGCGCTGAGACTTGTCCCTTAAGGGAGCCGAGCGACAAACCCTTTTCCAGTCCAGATTGAAGGAAGGACAGAAAAGTAGGTAATGCAAATGGCCAGGGAGAAAAGCCCTGAACAGAGCACCATGACAGAAAAAAAAAATAAATAAAATGTTTTCACGTCCCGTGAAAGATCTTGGCGGACGTTGGTTTCCTAGCCTGTCTCATAGTGGCAATGACCTCTTGAGATAATACTGAAGACGCTAGGATCCAGGACTCAATGGCCACACAGTCAGGTTGAGGGCCGCAGAATTCAGATGGAAAAACGGCCCTCGAGATAGCAAGTCTGTTCGGTCTGGTAGTGTCCACGGTTGGCCGACCGTGAGATGCCACAGATCCGGGTACCACGACCTCCTCGGCCAGTCTGGAGCGACGAGGATGGCGCGGCGGCAGTCGATCCTGATCTTGCGTAACACTCTGGGCAACAGTGCCAGCGGAGGAAACACATAAGGGAGCTGAGACTGCGACCAATCCTGAACTAAGGCGTCTGCCGCCAGAGCTCTGGGATCTGGAGAACGTGCCATGAACATTGGTATCTTGTTGTTGTGCCGGGACGCCATGAGGTCGACGTCCGGCACCCCCCAGCAGCAACAGATCTCCTGAAACACGTCCGGGTGAAGGGACCATTCCCCTGCGTCCATGCCCTGGCAACTGAGATAATCTGCTTCCCAGTTTTCCACGCCTGGGATGTGAACTGCGGATATGGCGGAAGCCGTGGCTTCCACCCACATCAAAATCCGCCGGACTTCCTGGAAGGCTTGCCGGCTGCATGTGCCGCCTTGGTGGTTGATGTATGCCACCGCTGTGGAAATGTCCGACTGAATTCGGATCTGCTTGCCCTCCAGCCACTGCTGGAACGCTTTCTGGGCAAGATACACTGCCCTTATTTCCAGAACATTGATCTGAAGCGAGGACTCTTGCTGGGTCCACGTACCCTGAGCCCTGTGGTGGAGAAAAACCGCTCCCCACCCTGACAGACTCTCGTCCGTCGTGACTACTTCCCAGGATGGGGGAAAGAAGGATTTCCCCTTCGATAATGAAGTGGGAAGACGCCACCACCGAAGGGAAGCTCTGGTCGCCTGAGAGAGGGAGACGGTCCTGTCGAGGGACGTCGTCTTCCTGTCCCATTTGCGTAGGATGTCCCATCGAAGGGGACGCAGGTGAAACTGCGCGAAGGGAACTGCCTCCATTGCTGCCACCATCTTCCCCAGGAAGTGCATGAGGCGCCTCAAGGGGTGTGACTGGCCTTTAAGGAGAGATTGTACCCCTTTCTGAAGTGACTACTGCTTGAACAGCGGAAGCTTCATTATCGCTGAGAGGGTATGAAACTCCATACCAAGATATGTCAGCGAGTGGGCCGGTGTCAGATTTGACTTTGGAAAATTGATGATCCACCCGAAACCCTGGAGAGAGTCTTCAGGGAAGCGTCGAGACTGCGTTGGCATGCCTCTTGAGAGGGTGCCTTGATCAGCATCCAAGTACTGGATCACCGAGTGACCCTGCGAGTGTAGGAGCGCTACTACAGTAGCCATAACCTTGGTAAAAACCCGTGGGGCTGTTGCCAGGCTGAACGGCAGTGCCACGAATTGCAAGTGTTCACTATGGCGAAGCGCAAGAAGCGCTGTTGCTCTGGAGCAATCGGTACGTGGAAATAAGCATCTTTGATATCGATCGATGCAAGGAAATCTCCTTGGGACATTGATGCGATGACGGAGCGGAGGGATTCCATCCTGAACCGTCTGGTTTTTACATGTTTGTTGAGCAGTTTCAGGTCCAGGACCGGGCGGAAAGACCCGTCCTCCTTTGGGACCACAAACAAGTTGGAGTAAAAACCGTGGCTCAGTTACTGAAGAGGAACCGGGATCACCACCCCTTCTGCCTTCAGAGTGCGCAGCGCCTGCAGAAGAGCCTCGGCTCGCTCGGGAGGCGGGGATGACCTGAAGAATCGAGTCGGGGGACGAGAGGTGAACTCTATCTTGTAACCGTGAGACAGAATGTCTCTCACCCAGCGGTCTTTTACCCGTGGCAGCCAGGTGTCGCAAAAGCGGGAGAGCCTGCCACCGACCGAGGATGCTACTAGAGGAGGTCGAAAGTCATGAGGAAGCCGCTTTGTTAGCGGCGCCTCCGGTGGCCTTTTAAGGACGTGACTTAGACCGCCATGCATCAGAGTTCCTTTGTCCTTTCTGAGACCTTTTGGACGAGGAGAATTGGGACCTGCCCGCGCCCTGAAAGGACCGAAACCTCGACTGCCCTCTCCTCTGTTGGGGTATGTTCTGTTTGGGCTGGGGTAAGGATGTATCCTTTCCCTTGGATTGTTTGATGATTTCATCCAGACGCTCGCCAAACAGCCTGTCGCCAGAAATCGGCAAACTGGTTAAGCGCTTTTTTGGAAGCAGAATCTGCCTTCCATTCCCGTAGCCACAAGGCCCTGCGGAGTACCACCGAATTGGCGGCCGCGACCGCCGTACGGCTCGCAGAGTCCAGGACAGCAATAATAGCGTAAGACGCAATTGCCGAGGTCTGTGTGGTAATGGATGCCACTTGTGGCGCGGACGTGCGTGTGGCTGCTTCAATTTGCGCTTGACCTGCTGATATAGCTTGTAGCGCCCATACGGCTGCGAATGCTGGGGCAAAAGAAGCTCTGATAGCTTCATAGATGGATTTCAACCAGAGCTCCATCTGCCTGTCAGTGGCATCTTTGAGCGAGGCCCCCTCTTCCACTGCAAGTATGGATCTAGCCGCCAGTCTGGAGATTGGAGGATCCACTATGGGACACTGAGTCCAACCTTTAACCACGTCAGGGGAAAAAGGATAACGTGTATCCTTAAGGCGCTTAGAAAAACGCTTATCTGGACAAGCATGATGATTCTGGAGTGCCTCTCTGAAATCAGAGTGGTCTAGAAACATACTCTGTGTATGAGAAGCTGACTCCTCCGCCGGAGGAGCTGAGGGAGAAATATCCAGCATTTGATCGATGGACGCAATAAGAACGTTCACTATGGCATCCCCGTCTGGAGTATTAAGATTGAGAGCGCCCTCAGGATCAGAATCCTGATCAGCTGTCTCCGCATCATCAACCAGAGATTCCCCCCGCTGAGACCCTGAACAATATGATGTCGAGGGAAATTCTAAGCGAGCCCACTTAGTCGGTCTGGGGCTGGGGTCTAAGTCAGAACCCTCAGCCTGGGATGTATGAGATACCCCGGGAGGACTTGGTCCAACTGAGGGGGTCCAGGGAACAATGATTCAACAGAGTCCCTTTGCTGAGATACCGGCCTGGACTGCAAGGCTTCTAGTATCTTAGCCATAGTCTGAGAGTTTTGCAAACTCCGTCCCCGTCACTAGGACAGTGTCAACAGGTGGCTCCCCCTGGGCCCCTCTTAGCAGGGGCCCTGGCTGAAGAAGTGTCCCAGGGGCCCAACAATGCACACAATGAGGGTCAATGGAACCTGCCGGCAGCTGGGTCGTACAAGCGACGCAGGCAGCATAATAAGCCTGTGTTTTGGCACCCCTGCCTTTTGTGGGCGCCCAGAGTAACACAATAGGGTATATAGCCAGAATGAACTGTGCTCATACAGTGTAAAATATATACTATAAACAAATAATGTATCAATACACTACAGCACCATTGGGCTAGCACCACAGGTGCTGCTTACCATCCGCCTAAAGCGGTTATGAGGCCACCAGAGACCGTGTCTGGGTCTCCCAGGGTTTGTCCCTCTCTGCAGCGTCGTAGGAGCTGACAGGAAATGGCTGCGGCGTCCTGACGAGAGGAGGGAGCCGTGGCCGAGGTGCTCACACTGTGCACAGTGAGGGGGGTGGAGTATGGAAATCATACTCCAGCCCTCAGTGCTGCTCGTTCCGTGCAGCGTCCCGCCCTTCCCCTGCCTGTCAGGGCTGAGGGCGGGAGAAAGGGAAACTAGGCCGCAAGCAAGCCGGGGACTCTAGTATAAGCGTGTCCGCCGTAAAAGCGCGGCCGACGCCGAAGTCCCCGGCGAACTACAAGTCCCAGCCGCGCCGCAGTTTCCCATGGCAGCGGCGGTTAGCGCGGTAGCCCCTACATATAAACACACTCAGCGACGCTGAGTGTGTAATGGCACAGTTTAACCCGGTCCCCCGGTGCACTAGCACACCCAGCAAAGCTGAGGTGTTGCCGTGCGCGGTCCCCACAGGGATACAGAGTACCTTCACGTAGCAGGGCCATGTCCCTGAACGGTACCCGGCTCCTATCCATCAGGCTCCACAGGAGTTGTGGATGAAGCACGGTCTCAGTGCCTGGAGACCGATAGGATCCCACTTCACCCAGAGCCCTGAGGGGGATGGGGAAGGAAAGCAGCATGTGGGCTCCAGCCTCCGTACCCGCAATGGATACCTCAACCTTAACAACACCGCCGACAAGAGTGGGGTGAGAAGGGAGCATGCTGGGGGCCCTATATGGGCCCACTTTTCTTCCAACCGACATAGTCAGCAGCTGCTGCTGACTAAACTGTGGAGCTGTGCGTGTCTGACCTCCTTCGCACAAAGCAAAAAACTGAGGAGCCCGTGGGGTGTATAGGCAGAAGGGGAGGGGCTTAACACTTTTGAGTAATACTTTGTGCGGCCTCCGGAGGCAGAAGCTATACACCCAATTGTCTGGGTCTCCCAATAGAGCGACAAAGAAAAAAGGCTCCTGCTTTGTGGTATAATTCAGCACTATATAAAGGACGAGCTCTTTGGAGGGTCATTACGTGTTGCAAGAGACATATTGCTTATCAGACAGCTTCTCCTCGTACCTGGGCCTTGTTGCTGTTTGAGGAGCTGACGCTCTGGCTCACTTGTGGCTTGCTGCTGGGTTGCGATGAGCTGGTGCAGGATTCCTGAGGACCCGTCCGACTATCACTCGCCTGCCGACAACTTGGCTGCTTTGACGTCTTGAATGGCGTTCCGTCTGAGTCCTGAATGCACAGACGTTTAATGACTTTCTTCTATGGGAGACACGTGATGTATCATGCAGGGAGAGTTGACACCACTGGCTAAACAGTGGATCTCAGAACAAAACCCACATAAAACAAAGTGTTTGCATAATATCCGGTCAGAGAGGTTTCCCGCGCTGCAACAGGACCCATATACCGGATCTTATTTAGTGCGCTGAAAAATGTACTTAAAAAAGGGAAGATGTCAGTTTTAATCATTGTTTAGATCAGGTTTTTGAGGGATAATTTTATATTCTGATCTGAAAACTAAAGCCGACCATGGCACACGCACATTAGATGCTTCGATACACTAGCATAAGGTCGGTCAATTGGTTTTTAAGTAAATGTGAACTTCCTAAAGAAATAGGAAACAGAAGTCTAAAATAGCCTCAGTGACCAGTGGGAAGAGAAAATAAAAATTCTAATTTTTTTTATAGTTTGTTAGTTATTTATAATTTTTCATATTTCAAAGAAAATATAAAAAAGTTGTCCTCCAGTCTAAATAGTAAATTCTGAGCTATCACTGACTTCAGAAGTGTGACAAAATTCAGCACACTGTCATGATTCCCGTGGTGCGAGGGGTTGATCATATCAATATGTCCCACACAGCTCCTCGCAATATAAAGTAACAGAACCATGATGAGACTACAGGGAATATAGGGAAACCATCACCGTATTGGCATCGCAAATGCTCACGATTTAGTCTTTTCTTAAATGCCTATAAATTATTTTTAGCACTTAAAATATTAAAGGGAACCAGTCAGGTCCCATATGCCTTGTAACCTACAAGCAGAGTGATGTGTGGCCTTAAAACCCCTTTCCAATCATTCCTGTGTTGTAATATTGTGTAAAATGAATGTATAAAAAAAAAAAAAAAAGTTTTAGAACTTACATGTTCTTTACGTAAAGGATCAGAGGGACTAGTCCCCTGGGCGTCGCTTCGCCTTGTCTAGTTTGCCCTCTTTCCGTGTTATCACGCCATGTGAGCGCGATACCATGGATTTACATCAGTGATATCACCATCAGCTCCTGTAATCCCGCATGTGTGCACTTCTCATTCGCGCAGCCTTCTTATCCTGGTGTACACGTTTCAGTTTGACAAGCATACTGCGCATAATCTAAAGGCTCCTGCGCTTCCGACCATGCGCAGAGCGAGTCTAAAGCCGGCAAGCAAACATCAGCTAAAAATGCTGCGCAAGTGAGAAGAGCACACGTGCGGGATTCCCAGGAGCTGACGGTGACATTGCTCATGTAAATCCATCGTATCACACCCACAGAAGTGTGATACCATGGAAAGAGGGCAAACTAGACGAGGCGGAGAAACGCCCTGGGGACTAGTCCCTCTGCTCCTTTACATAAGGGAATACGCAAGTTATAAAGAAGGGAATTTTGTTTACTTACCGTAAATTCCTTTTCTTCTAGCTCCAATTGGGAGACCCAGACAATTGGGTGTATAGCTATTGCCTCTGGAGGCCACACAAAGTATTACACTTAAAAGTGTAAGGCCCCTCCCCTTCTGGCTATACACCCCCAGTGGGATCACTGGCTCACCAGTTTTAGTGCCAAAGCAAGAAGGAGGAAAGCCAATAACTGGTTTAAAGACCAATTCAATCCGAGGAAACATCGGAGAACTGAACCATACCACATGAACAACATGTGTACCCGAAAAAACAGAAAAACCCCGAGAAAACAGGGCGGGTGCTGGGTCTCCCAATTGGAGCTAGAAGAAAAGGAATTTACGGTAAGTAAACAAAATTCCCTTCTTCTTTGTCGCTCCATTGGGAGACCCAGACAATTGGGATGTCCAAAAGCAATCCCTGGGTGGGTAAAAGAATACCTCATGATAGGGCCGTCAAACGGCCCTCTCCTACAGGTGGCCAACCGCCGCCTGAATGACTTATCTACCTAGGCTGGCGTCTGCCGAAGCGTAGGTATGCATCTGATAATGCTTGGTAAAAGTAAGTAGACTCGACCAGGTGGGTGCCTGACACACCTGCTGAGCCGTAGCCTGGTGCCGTAATGCCCAGGATGCACCCACGGCCCTGGTAGAATGGGCCTTCGGCCTTGAGAGAACCAGAAGCCCAGTAGAACTGTAGGTTTCAAGAATTGGTTCCTCGAGCCCCCGAGCAAGGGTGGATCTGGAAGCTTGCGACTGTTTACGCCGACCAGCGACAAGGACAAAGAGTGCATCCGGGTGGCGCAGGAGCGCCATGCGGGAAGTAGAACCTGAGTGCTCTCACCAGAACCAACAGATGCAAATCTTTCTGAAATTGATGGACTGGACGAGGACACAAAGAAGGTGAGGTGATATCCTGATTGATATGAAAATGGGATACCACCTTAGGGAGAAATTCCGGAACCGGACGCAGAACTACCCTGTCCTGGTGAAGGACCAGGAAGGGAGTTTGTATGAGAGCGTTGCTAGCTCGGAAACTCTCCTAAGAGACGAGACCGTTACTAGAAGGCCACTTCCCGTGAAAAACGGGAAGGGAGACATCCTTCAAAGGCTCGAAAGGCGGCATCTGGAGAGCAATTAGAACCTTGTTCAGATCTCAGGGCTCTAACGACCGCTTGTACGGAGTGCTGAGAAGACAAACTCCCCGTAGGAACGTGCGTACCTGAGGAAGTCGTCGTTTCTGAAAAAATACAGATAGCGCTGAGACTTGTCCCTAAAGGGAACTGAGCGACAACCCATTTTCCTACCTAGATTGCAGGAAGGAAGGAAACATAGACTATGCAACCGGCCAGGGAGAAACACCCTGCGCCGAGCACCGAGATAAGAACATCTTCCACGTCCTGTGGTCAATCTTGGCGGACGTTGGTATGCTAGCCTGTCTCATGGTGGCAACCACGTCCTGAGGTAATCCTGACGACACTAGGTTCCAGGACTCAATGCCACACCATCCGGTTGAGGGCCGTAGAATCCAAATGGAAGAATGGCCCTTGAGACAGCCAGTCTGATTGGTCTGGTAGTGCCCCCGGTTAGCCTACCGTGAGGCACCACAGAACCGAGTGCCACAACATCCTCGGCCAATTTGTAGCGACGAGGATGGCGCGGCCGCAGTCGGTCTTGATCTAGCGCAGTACTCTGGGCAACAATGCCAGAGGTGGCACCTAAGGTAGCTGGAACTGCGACCAATGCTGAACTAAGGCGTTTGCCGCCAGAGCTCGATGATTGTGAAACCGTGCCATGAAGCTGGCACATTGTTGTTGTGCCGTGACGCCATTAGATCGACGTCCGGCCTCTGTCAGCGGCGCCAGATCTCCTGAAACCCGTCCGGGTGCGGAGACCATACTCTTTCGGCCACACCTCAGCGACTTAGGAAGTCAGCTTCCTAGTTTCCACACTTGGGATGTGAATTGTGGATATGGTGGATGCCGTGTCTTCCACCCACATCAGAACCTGCCGGACTTCCTGGAAGGCTTGCCGGTTGCGCGTTCTTCCTTGGTGGTTGATGTATGCCACCGCTGTGGAGCTGTCCGACTGAAGTCGGATATGCTTGCTTTCCAGCCGCTGTTGGAAGGATTGTAGGGCAAGATACACTGCTCTGTGTTCAAGAACATTGATCTGAAGAGTGGACTCTTGCTGAGTCCACGTACCCTGAGCGCTGTAGTGGAGAAAAACTGCTCCCCACCCTGATAGACTCGCGTCTGTCGTAACTATCGCCCAGGACGGGGATAGGAAGGACCTTCTTTTTGACCAAGAGGTGAGAAGAAGCCACCACCGTAGAGATTCCTTGGCCGCCTGAGAAGAACGACGACTCTGTTGAGGGACGTCGACTCCTCGTCCCATTGGCGGAGAATGTCCCATTGTAGTGGACGCAGTAAAACTGCGCGAAAGGAACTGCCTCCATTGCTACCATCTTACGTAGGAAGTGCATGAGGCGTGTCAATGTGTGCGACTGGTTCTTAAAGAAGAGCTTGCAGCCCGTAGTGAATGCTGTTTGTCTAGCGGCAGCTTCACTATCGCTGAGAGAGTAAGAAACTCTATGCCTAGATATGTTATCGATAGGGTCGGGGTCGGATCTGACTCTAAAAAGTTGATGATCCACCCAAAACTCTAGAGAGTCTCCAGCGCAACGTTCGGGCAGTGTTGGCATGTTTCCTAAGAGAGTGCCTTGACAAGTAGATCGTCTAAATACGGGACCACAGAGTGACCCTGAGAGTGCAGGACTGTGACTACTGCTGCCCTGACCTTGGCGAAGACCAGTTGGACTGTCGCTAGCCGGAAGGTAGAGCTACGAACAGAGGGTGTTCGTCTCCTATAACGAAGCGTAGAAACGCTAGTGCTCTGGATCAATCGGCACGTGTGGATAAGCATCCTTGATGCCTAATGATGCTAGGAAATATCCTTGGGACCTTGAGGCGATGACATGGCGGAGGGATTCCATCCGGAACCGCCTGGTGTCCACGAGCTTGCTGAGCATTTTTAGATCCAGAACGGGACGGAACGGCCCGTTGTTATAGGTACCGCAAAGAATTTGGGGTAAAAACCGTGACCTTGTTCCTGAAGAGGAACGGGGGTCATCACTCTTTCTGCCTATAGAGTGCACCCTGTTTGCAGAAGAGCAGCGGCCCGGCCGGGAGGTGGAGAAATTCTGAAGAATCGAGTTGGAGGACGAGAAGTGAGCTCTATCCTGTACCCGTGAGACAGAATGTCTCACACTCAATGGTCATTGACCTATGGCAGCTAAATATCGCCAAGGCGGGAGAGCCTGCTACCGACCGAGGCCGCAAGTCATGAGGAAGCCGCCTTGGAAGCGGGTTTTCCGACTGTCGCTTTTTTGGGCGAGACTGAGCCCGCTAAGAATCTTAGCTCCTCTGATCCTTTTGAGTCCACCTTGGACGAGGAAAAATGGGACCTGCCCGAGCCTCGAAAAGGCCGAAAACCCCGACTGCCTCTTGCTCTGTTGGGGTTTGTTGTGTCCGGGCTGAGGAAAGGATGAATCCTTACCCCTGGACTGTTTGATGGTTACATCCAACGCTCACCAAACAGTCGGTCAGCAGAAAAAGGCAACTGGTTAGGCAACCGTTTTTGGAAGCAGAATCTGCCTTCCATTCACTTAACGAGCAGACCAGGCTCTGCTTAAAAACACGGAGTAGCGGAGGCTACTGCCGCACGGTTCGCAGAGTCCAGGACAACCTGAATCGCGTAAGAAACAAATGCAGACATTTGAGAGGTTAAGGATGCCACCTGCGGCACAGATGTACGTGTAACCGTGTCAATCTGTGTAAGACAAGCTGAAATAGCTTGGAGTGCCCCAAGGGAGAGAATGCCGGAGCCAACGGTGCGCCGACAGCCTCATAGATGGCTTTCGACCAGAGATCCATCTGTCTGTCAGTGGCATCTTTGAGTTTGCAGTTCCATCTCCCACTGCAACTATGGATCTAGCTACAAGCCTGGAGATTGGAGGATGCCGGTCGGGACATTGGGTCCAGTCCTTGACCAAGTCAGGGGACAGGGATAGCGTGTATCCTAAGCCGTTTGGAGAAGCGCATATCTGGATAAGCGTGGTGTTCCTGGACTGCCTCTCTGAAGGCAGAGTGGTCCAGAAAAATACGTGAAGCTGACTCCTCCACTGGAGGAGTTGTGAGAAATAACCCACATTCTATAGATGGACGCTATAAGATTATTTACTATGGCGTCACAATCAGGTGTATCCAGATTGAGAGCGGTCTCAGGATCAGAATCCTGAGCCGCTACTTTCGCCTCATTACACAGCGAGTCCTTCTGTTAGGACCCTGATGAAACCGAGGCCGCTCATAGCGAGCCCACTTAGGGTGTCTGGGACTGACGTCCGTGCAGAGCCGTGACTCTGGGATGCGTGTGACATTCCCGGAGCTGTTAGTTATTCACACTGAGGGGGGCCATGGATCAATGATTCAACAATGCCCATATTGTGAGAGACATGTCCGGACTGCTAGGCTTCTAGTATCATAGCCATAGTCTCAGAAAAACTGTCAGTAAATACTGCAGACACCGTCCTCATCCCCTGGCCATTAGTGCATACAATGGGAGTCTATGTACCTGCCGGCCGTATAGCCGTACATGCTGTACCAGCTGTATAGAAAAACATGTGGTTCTGCACCTTTGTTTTACACAGAGAATATGCTGATAACTCCTCCGCATAATCCAGGAGGGTATATACAACGTGCGACCAAACAGTGCAATGTATATAGTACAAGCATATCTATAAGTGCACTTCTGCACTAGTGGGGTTAGCACCACAGGTGCTGCTTAACGCCTGTTACAGCGATTGTGTGACTATCAGAATGCCAGGGTCTTCCACACTTGTCTCTGTATCGTACAGAAACTGACACTAATGGCTGCCGGTGTCCTTGTAGAGAAGGAAGCCGTGGGCGTGCCTGAGAAAGTGCGGGAATCCGGATTCACAGTGCACACAGTGAGAGGGGTGGAGTATGCAAAACATACTCCAGCTCTCAGCTCTGCTCTATGCAGCGTCACGCCCCTACCCTGACTGTCAGGGCTGTGGGCGGTAACGAAGGGAGACTAGGCCCAGAAGCCGGGGACTCGAGTTAACAGCGCGGCCGCCGTAAAAGCGCGGGCCGCGCTGAAGTCCCCGGCGCACCACAAGTGCCAGCCGCGCCGCAGTTCCAGCGGCCGGCGCGCCCGAGTCCTAGACGTGGCCAGCGTCCCGCCCCTCTCCTGACTGGCAGGTCTGGGGGCGGGAACGAACTAAAGCAGGCCGCAAAAGCCGGGGACTCGAGTTATCAGCGCGGCCGCCGTAAAAGCGCGGGCCGCGCTGAAGTCCCCGGTGCACTACAAGTGCCAGCCGCGCCGCTGTTCCAGCGGCCGGCGCGCCCGAGTCCTAGACGTGGGCAGCGTCCCGCCCCTCTCCTGACTGGCAGGTCTGGGGGCGGGAACGAACGGAAGCAGGCCGCAAAAGCCGGGGACTGTAGTTATCAGCGCGGCCGCCGTAAAAGCGCAGGCCGCGCTGAAGTCCCCGGCGCACTACAAGTGCCAGCCGTGCCGCAGTCCCAGCGGCCGGCGCGGCCGAGTCCCATAAGTGTGCCTGCTTCAGCTAAACTGAATGAGGCTATGGCACAGGCGCCGCAGCGCTGATGTCCCCCGGCGCACTACAACACCCAGCATGCTGCGGTGTGAGCGCCAAATGCACGGGGACACAGAGTACCTTGAGGAAGCAGGGCCATGTCCCTGATGTACTCCGCTCCATCCAGCATCTTCTCCAGGGGCTGTAGATGGAGCACGGTCTCAGTGCCTGGAGACCGGTAAATCCCACTTCACCCAGAGCCCTGTAAAAAGGGATGGGGAAGGAATCAGCATGTGGGCTCCTGCCGCCGTACCCGCAATGGGTACCTCAACCTTACAAACACCTCCGACATACAGTGGGGTGAGAAGGGAGCATGCTGGGGACACTATATGTGTCCTCTTTTCTTCCATCCGACATAGTCAGCAGCTGCTGCTGACTAAAAAGTGGAGCTATGCGTGGATGTGTTGCCTCCTTCGCACAAAGCACAAAACTGGTGAGCCAGTGATCCCACTGGGGGTGTATAGCCAGAAGGGGAGGGGCCTTACACTTTTAAGTGTAATACTTTGTGTGGCCTCCAGAGGCAATAGCTATACACCCAATTGTCTGGGTCTCCCAATGGAGCGACAAAGAAACTTTTTTTTATGCTTTCATATTACACAATATTACAACACCGGGATGGGTAGGAAGGGGTTTTAGGCCACACATCAACTTGCCTGTAGGTTACAAGGTATATGGGACCTGACAGGTTGCCTTTAAGGTTTATATTCAATACCTCTATGGTTAAAGACTTGTACGGGGTTTATGGCAGAGTGGAAGACGCTGCTGGTGACAGCCATCTCCAGTGTGCAGGGCCAGCTTACAGGGTAATCATTTTACTTAAAGCCATTAACTGTAAGAATAGGCTGATCGACCGGGAAACAGAAATGTTGGCCATGACAGACCTAATTTCATGACAAAGCTGCTATTACCCAACAGGTCTATGAATAAGTGCCCCGGACTCACATCGCTGGAACTGGAGAGGGTGGAAGAAGAGGAAGACAGAGGACCGGATGAATTGGACGAGTGTTTGCCAAGAGTTTCAGAGGTTTTATTCTTTGCTTGTCCCAAGGCAGCATTTTGTCCAGACACGTTATTATTACACTGATCCAAATGGTGTACGTCCACGATTAACGTCACATCATTCCCTAAAAATAAGGCAAAAAATAACGCAATCAAATCAAGGAGTCTACGTAGAACACACAGAATAGATTTACCAGGAAAAAAGACTGGACTTTATAAAAACTTTTGCTTTGTTAAGTGGACCCCTTCCCACACTTCATTACTTTTTACAGACAGTATGAAACACACAAGGGTGGTGGGTTTTTTTTTTAACCAAGAACAGTTAATTTTAAAGCCCACTATTGGATGGGTTTAAAAAAAACAAAAAGCAAAAAAACTTTGTGAAGGAGGTATGAATCAAGCCGCATACAAGGTTATCCTGGAAAAACAGTTGCTTCCTTCTGCTCAGGCAATGTTCCCTAACTCTGAGGATTGTTTTATTCCAGCAGGACAATGCACCATGCCACACAGCTAGGTCAATGTGTGGATGAAGGACCACCACATCAAAACCCTGTCATGGCCAGCCCAATCTCCAGACCAGAACCCCATTGAAAACCTCTGGAATGTAATGAAGAGGAAGACTGCTAGTCACAAGCCATAACACAAAGAACTGCTTACATTTTTGCACCAAGAGTTGCATAAGGTCACCCAAAAGCATTGGAAGACTGGTGGAAAGCAACCAAGACACATGAAAGCTGGGATTAAATATCATGGTTATTCCACTAAGGCTGGTTTCACACTACGTTTATTTAACATCCGTTCAAAACGTTATTTTAGCGGAAATACGGATCCTGCTTTTACAGCAAAAACCGTATGCAAACGCATCTGTTATTTTGCAGGATCCTGCACTGGATGTTTAGGGGCGGGCATTGGAGTCATGCGATCGGGAGTGAGGGGAACTAGACTGGGAGCCGGCTCCTGACAGCTGCAGACACTGGTAACCAAGGTAAACATCGGGCTTGGATACCCGATATTTATCTTGGTTACGAGTGTCTGCAGCTGCTAGGAGCAGGGCTGCCTGCACACGTAACCAACGTAAACATCGGGTAACTAAGAGAAGTGGTTACGCGATATTTACCTTGGTTACGAGTGTCCGCAGCTCTCAGGTGGGAGAGAGAGGAAGGGGAGGAA
The DNA here is from genome assembly GCF_048569485.1 of Anomaloglossus baeobatrachus. Taxonomy (NCBI): domain Eukaryota; kingdom Metazoa; phylum Chordata; class Amphibia; order Anura; family Aromobatidae; genus Anomaloglossus; species Anomaloglossus baeobatrachus. Next base: position 157,726,993 of record NC_134362.1, read on the forward strand.
GGGGGAAAGACAGAGAGAGAGGGGGAGGGAGGGAGGAGGAGAGAGAGACAGATCACGCGAGACTGGTTCTGGGCATGCTCAGTACTTTCTGGGCATGCTCAGTACAAAAGCAGGATCCTGTCTATCAGCATGCCAGCGTTCACCTGCGTTTGCGTGCTGTTTAGTCAGGATCCGGTGACTTGCAGTATTTTGACGCAGCTCAAAAACGCTACAAGTAGCGTTTTTGAAACATGTTAAAAAACTGCAAGTCACCGGATCCGCACTATAACGCACGCAAACGCAGGTGAACGCATGTTAACGCGAGTCCATTGCAAATGCATTGAAGTGAAAACGGATTTGCACAGGATCCGTACTTCCGCTAAAATAACGTTTTCAACGGATGTTAAAAAGACATAGTGTGAAACCAGCCTTAATATTGATTTCTGAATCTTCCTGAGTTAAAACATTAGTATTGTTGTTGTTTCTAAATGATTATGTCCTTGTTTTCTTTGCATTATCTGAGATGTGAAAGCATTGTGCATTGTTTTATTTTTAACAAATTCTCATTTTCAGAAAATACAAAATTTATTGCTTGGAAATTCGGAGACGTTGTCAGTAGTTTATAGAATAAAACAATTTACATTTTACTCAAAAATATAAAGAGAAAAATCAGAAAAAACTGAAAATTTTGCAGTGGTCTCAATTTTTGCCAGAGCTGTGTGTCCTTGCTGTGTACTGACTGTGTAATGGTCGTGTCTGACCATACCACATCTCCTGGGTCAGGGAAAAAGTAAGAGTATGTAGATATTACAGCATGGGATCATAGCTGATTATTTTTGTAAGGCAAAACATTTCCCTGACTTTTAACGTCAAGGAAATAATTTGTGATCCATGCTATGTTTAAATAACTTATTTTTTTACTTCCTCCCCGCAGCCCAGGAGATGTGGTATGATCAGACACGGCCATTACACAGTACGCAGCAGGGACATATGTATAAGGTTACAGCAGCACAGGAACATTATTTTTTTTTTAAAACCTAATTGTGGACCTAATATTATTTCAAGATCTATTGATTAAAATCAACTTTGTGAGAAAACCCCTTTAGGCTATGTGCGCACTAGAAATGTGAAGTTTCTCAAGAAACTTTCGAGAAACTTCTGGGAGTGAAAGATTTCTGGACCTCCGGAAAAAATCCGCACCAAATCCGCATGCGGATTTGCCGCGGAATTACCGCGATTTGCCCGCGGGTGGTTCCCTGCGGATTTCTGCAGGCTGTACTGCAGAAATCCGCAGGGTACCTGCGGAAATAATGGACATGTTCATTTTCTCAAGAAAGTTTCTCGAGAAATTCTTCTCGCAGAAATTTCTTGAGAAAAATCCGCACAGCTATTTTTTTTTTCCATAGAATTTGCTGGGAAATGTCTGCACAAAGATTGCAGACATTTCTCAAGAAATTTCCGCGGCAAATCCGCGGGTAAAATGCTCTAGTGCGCACATAGCCTTAAGGCCGGTTTCACACATCCGGCTTTTCGCCGGTTTGACGGTTCCGGCGCACGCCAGTACAAAGTATACAGTACAGTGGCAGCGCCACAAGCGCCGATCACATGCTGTCATGTGACCCGGAAGTTACAGCGCTGCCAATGTACTGTATACACTGTACTGGCGGAAACCGGTGAAAAGGCGGATGTGTGAAACTAGCCTAAAAAAAGGTAACATCCTCTTAACTTCATATTGGAGAAAAATAAACAAAAAATAAAAAAAGACCCACGCTACTACAAAGTCAACTTTACCATTATACAGTGGTTCAGGTCTATTCTGATGCCCCCATTTAGTGGATATCCATTCTCTGTAAGCAACCACTTCTTCCGTCACTCGAATAATACGTCCCAGGATGCTGAAAAACACAGGATTAGTTCTCATTTGAATGTGATAGTTTGCTGTCCTATAGGGGTCAGTAGTCCCCACACTTTGGCATCAGACTCATTTTCTACTGGGACCTCACCACTGCGTCTTTGAGCAACATTGCTACAATGTACTTAAATGTTTGTCTTGTTAACGCTCTGGAACATAAAGGCTAATAAAATTGGTACAATCCGCCGGTTTCAGACATCCGGCTTTTCGCCGGTTTGCCGGATCCGGCGCTCTCCCATACAGTGACTACAGTACAGTGACAGCGCAACAAGCGCCGGTCACATGCTGTCATGTGACCGGCGCATGTGACCCGGAAGTTACAGCGCTGTCACTGTACTGTATTGTCTGTACGGGAGAGCGCCGGATCCGGCAAACCGGCGAAAAGCCGGATGTGTGAAACCGGCCTTAGTCACTTCTGTCAAAACTGCTTCCAAAATTGTATCTTAGAATTAAAAAGCATTTGTCTGCAGGTTTTCACTACCCAATCATAGCAGCATGATGTAGGGGCAGCGACCCTTTTTGCAGCAGTGTGTCACTTACTGGACTGCTTGTTGTATCAATAAAAAAAAAAAAAAGGGTTTTATCAGGAGATCATCACTTGAGGACTAGTTGTCTTGTGCCATGTAGTCCTTCGTATAACCCCGCCCAAACCAATGAGTGTCGGATTTCTGCCTATGCACAGTGTACACAGAAAGCTGTCAATTTCAGTGGCGCTCAACATTCTGAGGTCTGCTAGATCCGGAGTGGATAAACCAGTACTGAGAACATGCAGCCCAGTAAGTGACATTGCTGGAATTTGAGTTTCTACCCCTTCATCTTCCCGCTCTCAAATTACATGGGAAAAACCTTGTGACAGATTCCCTTAAGAGAATGGTTTACACAGAATGATGAATTACTGACTGGAACCGAATTATGTTATGTCCCTATATACAGCATGAGGTCAATGGCCCCTGTTTACACTGCCGATGTGCTGCTAATATCGATTTTTACACCAGAATCCAGTCACTTGAAGCATTTTTTCCTTGCTCATTGGACGATCTCGGCACAGTTTTCACAGGCTGACAATTTGGAACGAGTGTTTATAAACTGTAGGCGAGTCTAAAAGTGTAATAAGGCTTTGTTCACATCAGTGCAGATTGTGTCTCACACACACACACACACACACACAAAATGGAAAAAAGGCGTCAATGTAGCAGCATTTTGTTTTCTGGCAAAACAAGAAATCTAAAAAGGTTTCATTTAGAAAAATAAAAACCAAAATATCTTTTAGTGACGCTAATAAAGTACAACTATCATGGGCATACGCATGAGAAAGAGCCCGACTGTCAGGCACCGACCGCTACAAATGAACTGTTCGGCTTCTGAACTAGAAAACAATGACTTCCTTGGCCTTCATCTGCAGCTCAGACTTCAAGGTTCACCAAAAATATTTTGAACCATTCGTTTCTATTGATATAGAAGTTGAGACGATCCTCCAACTTTTTCTTTGCCATTGCCCCTCACCAGCTGGATTTGGGCGGTAGGTGAAAGCTTTTTCCCACCTTGCAGGCAGCTTCAGTGACCAGCTCCATCTTTCCGATATTCAAAGCCTTTATTTCGGAGAGGATGAAAGTTTCCTTCAGCAATCTTTTTGTTTGCATTCTTAAGAATTCGGTCCAGGACTGGTCATGAACTAGTTTTCCTTCAGACTGGATTGCAGAAAGTTTGGTGTTGAAACAGTGTCCACTTCAACAATGCTTCAGCCTCAATTATCTTCTTGCTGAATAACAGAGTATAGAGGAGCAATACACTAAGGCATCTGCAAAAACTCCATATACACTTCCCACATGGAAAGAGATGACGGCATGTTATACCTTGAGATTGTTTCTTGTAATTAGCTTTCTCATTGGTTAAAAGGGAGTCCGTAAGATCAACACCTCCAAACTGCAGGTATATCCATGAAGGTCTTCCAAATTAAAATCCAATGACCCCTTCATATCTTATATCTGTTGCTGCATTCCCAAGAAATTAGTGTTTTAATATATGTGCAAATTAGACGTTCGTGCTCTGGCTGTGCCTCCCAAGCTTATATCTCCAACCAAGCACCAGCCTCTTTAGCACGTCAGATTCCCATGTCTGGCACTTAACCCCTTCACAACCGACCAATTTTACGCTTTTTTTTTTCACCATTCTTCTGAGACACGTAACTTTTATATTTTTCAGTCCATATGGTCATACGAGGGCTCGTTTTTTGCCAAAACCATGAGTTTTACCATATATTGTACTGGAAAACTGCAAAAAAAAATCCAAATGCAGAAAATTTACCAAAAAAAAAAGAATTTTGTTACTTACCGTAAATTCTTTTTCTTATAGTTCCGACATGGGAGACCCAGACCATGGGTGTATAGCTTCTGCCTCCGGAGGACACACAAAGTACTACACTAAAAAGTGTAGCTCCTCCCTCCGAGCATATACACCCCTTGGTAGCCAGTCCTAGCCAGTTTAGTGCAAAAGCTGAATGAGGACATCCACCCACAAGTAGAGATAGAGCAAAACCCGGAACCTCTGTCTACAACAACAACAGCCGGTGAAAACACACGGAACAAGAAACCTGCCAACAGGCAACAGGGAGGGTGCTGGGTCTCCCATGTCAGAACTATAAGAAAAAGAATTTACGGTAAGTAACAAAATTCTCTTTTTCTTCATCGTTCCTTATGGGAGACCCAGACCATGGGACGTTCCAAAGCAGTCCATGGGTGGGAATAAACAGAAAAACTGAGAAGTAGGCGAAACCTAACTTCACAAATGGGCGACAGCCGCCTGAAGGATGCGTCTGCCCAAGCTCGCATCTGCCGAAGCATGAGCATGCACTTGGTAGTGCTTTGAAAAGGTATGCAGACTAATCCAAGCGGCAGTCTGACAGACCTGCTGAGCCGTAGCCTGGGCCTGAAAGCCTAAGAGGCACCGACAGCTCTGGTCAAGTGTGCCTTGATCCCCGGCGGGGGAGGCACTTGAGTGAGTACACTGGTAGGTATCGGAAATGGCCGACCTAATCCAACGAGCCAGGGTCGGCTTAGATGCCGAGAGGCCCTTACGCTGACCAGTGGTCAGCACAAAAGAAAGGTGCACCGCCTAAGAACAGCGGTGCGTGACACATAGATCCGGAGCGCCCGCACCAGATCCAGAGTATGCAACGCCTTTTCAAAGCGATGAACAGGAGCCGGACAAAAGGAAGGCAGGGAAAATGCCCCGGTTAAGGTGGAAGCAGCAACCACCTTAGGGAGAAAGTCCGGAGTCGGACGGAGAACCATCTTGTCTTGATGAAAAACCAAAAAAGGGGTGACTCCGAAGAGAGTGCAGCCAAAACAGAGACTCTCTTAAGGGAAGTTATGGCCACTAGAAAGACCACTTTCTGTGAAAGACGAAACAAAGAAACCTCCCTAAGAGGTTCAAAGGGGGGTTTCCGCAAGCCGTGAGGACCGGATTAAGGTCCCAGGGCTCCAAAGGCCGCCGGTAAGGCGGAATGATGTGAGATGCGCCCTGCATGAAGGAGCGCACCTGAGCCAGCCGGGCGATACGCCGCTAGCACAACACCGACAGAGCCGAGACCTGTCCCTTGAGGGAATTGAGGGATAGTCCTAGCTGCAGACCAGACTGTAGAAGGGACAGGAGGGTCGGCAAGGCAAAAAGGCCAAAGGATACTTCCGAGCCCGAGTCATAGTGGAGATGACTTCAGGAGGGATACCAGAAGTCGTCAAGATCCAGGACTCAAAAGCGACGCCGTCAATCTGAGAGCCGTAGGATTCTGGCGGAAAGACGGACCTCGTGAGAGAAGGTCTGGACAGTCCGGGAGATGCGATGGCACCTCTACGGACAGATGGAGCAGGTCAGGGTACCAAGCTCGCCTGGGTCAGTCTGGAGCAATGAAAATGACCCGACGGCCCTCCTTTCTGATCTTGCGCAGGACTCTGGGCAAGAGCTAGAGGGTGAAACACGCAAGACAGACGAAGCTGGGACCAATCTTGAACCAGTGCGTCTGCTGCAAAAGCCTGAGGATCGTGGAGCGAAGATCCACGTCCGGAGAGCCCTACTTGCGGCAGATTGACCTAAACACTGCCGGATGCAGAGCCCACTCGCCGCTGTCCACGGTTTGACGGCTGAGAATCTGCCTCCCAGAATTCCACGTCTGGGATGTGGACTGCGGATATGGTGGACTAGGAGTCCTCAGTCCACTGAAGAATGCGTTGAACCTTCAACATTGCCAGGCGGCTGAGTGTCCCGCCCTGGAGGTTGATGTAGGCAAACGCTGTCGCGTTGTCTGACTGGATTCGAATGTGCCTGGCCGCCAACAGATGGTGAAAGGCTAAGAGAGCTAGAAACACAGTTCTGATTTCCAGCACATTGTCCGAATCAGCCCTCTGGATCAGAGTCCAAGTGCCCTGCGCTCCATGGTGGAGATATACTGCTCCCCAGCCGGATAGACTAGCATCCTGGTAAGGATCACCCGGGACGGGGCCAGGAAGGAGCGTCCCTGAGACAGAGGGGCCGAAGCCACCACTGAAACGAGCCTCTGGTCTGTGGCGAAGCCACCACCCCGTGGAAGGAGTAAGTCCGCTTGTTCCAACAGCGGAAAATGTCCAGCTGCAGAGGACGCAGATGGAACTGGGCAAGGGAATCGCTTCCATTGACGCCACCATCTGATCCAGCACCTGTATTAGGTGCCTCATGGAACGACGTCGACCGCCAGAGGAGGGACTGCTGTTTGACTAAGGGCAGCTTCACAAGTGCCGGCAGAGTCTCTAATTGCGTCCCTGGGTACGTGAACCTCTGGGTCGAAGTCAGAGTGGACTTGGACAGAATGACAAGCCACCCGAATTGGCTAGAGTGGCGAGAGTGAGCGAGGCACTCCGCTAACAGTCTGCACTGGATGAAGCCCTGACTAGAAGGCCGTCCAGGACAAAAGGATCACTGCCAACCCCTAGAGGTGCAGGACGCAATCTCAGCTGCCCCGACCTTGAGAATACTCGAGGGGCCGTGGCTAACCCAAAGGGAAGAGCCACGAATTGGACCACTCCGATTGCAAAACGTAGCCAACGCTGGTGTGAAACTGCGATTGGCACATGCAGATAGGCATCTCTGATGTCGATGGATGCTAGGGAATCTCCTTGGGTCATTGATTGATCGCAGAGACTCCATGCGAAAATGCCGCACCTGAACATGCTTGATGAGAAGCTTGAGATCCAGGTCGGAAGGCACCGCCCTTTTCGGGGACTAGGAATAGATTTAAGTAGAAATCTCAGAACCGTTCCCAGTCGGGAACCGGTACAATTACTCCATTGGCCTGCAAGAATGCCACGGCCTGTGAGAAGGCGGCGGCCTTGGAGCAGGGGGGAGTTGACAGAAAAAAATCTGTTTGGCGGGCTGGATAGAATTCTATCCTGTAGCCGTGGGAGATGGTATCCCACATCCACTGATCGGAGACGTGTTAAAACCATACGTCGCCAAAGTGGGAGAGCCTGCCACCGACCAAGGACGTTGCTGGCGTGGCCAGATAGCCAGGAGGAGGCTGACTTAGTGGCAGCAGCTCCTGCGGTCTTCTGAGGACGCGGCTTCGTGCGCCAGTTGGGTTTACGATCCTTGGCTGAGCTAGTGGACGAGGCCGAGGGCTTAGAGAACGATCAGATGGAGGAACGAAAGGAACGAAACCTCGACTGATTCCTGCCCTGGACAGGTTTCCTGGTTTAGGTTTGTGGCATGGAAGAACTCTTCCCGCCAAGAGCTTCCTTAATAATTTCATCCAGTTGTTCCCGAATAGTCTGGTCCCAGCAAAAGGGAGCCCAGCAAGGAACTTCTTTTGAAGCATCTGCCTTCCACTCTCGAAGCCACAGGAGCCTGCGGATAGCGAGGAAATTAGCCGAGGCCACTGCAGTGCGGTGAGAGTCTCCAGCATGGCAGACATGGCATAGGATGAAAAGACTGAAGTCTGGAAGTTAAGGCAACCATTTCGGGCATAGAGTCCCTGTGAGGGAATGCATCTCCTCTAGAGAAGCAGAGATGGCTTTGAAAGCCCGCACTGCTGCAAAAGATGGGGAGAACGAGGCCCCTGCCGCCTCCATACAGATTTGGCCCGAAGGACAACCTGGCGGACAGCAAAAACTTAAGTGAGGTGCCATCAGCCACTGATACAACGGTCCGGAGTCTAAACACCGGAGGGTCCACCTTTGGTGAATGAGCCCACTCCTTGACCACCTCTGGTGGAAAAGGGAAAACGGTCATCAGAACCACGCTTTGGGAAGCGTTTGTCAGAACAGACCCTGGGCTTGGTCACAGTGGCCTGAAAACTGGAGTGGTTAAGGAACACACTCCTTGTTCACTTAGGCAAGGTAACCTGGTGCCTTTTTGCCAGAGAGGGTTGCTCCTCTGATACTGGCGGAATGAGGTCCAGTACAGAATTAATGTACGCAAACGAAACACTAATATCTGCGTCACCCTCGGACCGATCAATGGGGGACATGGAAAGCGTCCGAGCCCCCAGTAAAGGGATCCTCTTCGTCCCGCGAGTCAGCTCGTTGAATCAGAGCCGCGGGACGAGGAAGGAGAGGGGACCCTGCTTCTCCTGTGAGGAGGACGGGGTCTGAGACCAGAAGAAGAATCCTCTGTGGGCCTCGCTGAGCGAGCCGTAGCAGCAGAGGCGCCCTGAGAAAGGGGCTAATGCATGCTCAGCAGAGTCCGGGACAGCTGTCCCATGGAGGGAAGGATTCTACCCAAGCCGGGGGTTCAGCCACCGGAGCCGGAGCAGCCGGAGGGACCACTGGGGATGAGACTCCAGGGTGAGGCACCACCATGTTAGAGCAGGAATCACAATGTGGTTATGTGCTCGTTACAGGCAGAACGAGCCTACCTGCAGTGCATATTGAGTGCAGCCTTACTTCTCGTGTGAGACATGCTGCTGAAGTGGGGGCTCTGAGTAGAATGACCCCCAGCAGAGTATTGCAGTATATAAGCGGTATATAAGCGGTATATAAGCGGTATATAAGCGGTATACAAGCGGTATACAAGCGGTATACAAGCGGTATACAAGCGGTATACAAGCGGTATACAAGCGGTATACAAGCGGTATACAAGCGGTATACAAGCGGTATACAAGCGGTATACAAGCGGTATACAAGCGGTATACAAGCGGTATACAAGCAGGTCCACAACCGGAGGTTGTGGCTTGCCAGACTGTTTTTAACATTGTCTCTGTGCCCTCCAGATCCCACAGCCCGGAGCCCCAGAGAGATGCTGCAGTCAGCGTCGATCGCTGTGCAGACATGGCATAAGAACGCTGAAAAAAAATGGCGCCGGAGCGAGAGAGAGGGGGCGGGGCCTACTCTAAGAGCGGGATCCGGAGGGCCAAGGAGATATACAGGGGAGAGAATCTTTCCTCAGAGAGGAGTGTCTTTCCCCTGTGCCGAACAGCCGCTGGGCGGAGCCGCACTGTCCCTCTGCATGAGGGGCAGTGAAATCGAAACTAGGCCTCAGGCGAAGCCGGGGCCTAGATTTAACAATGCAGCCGGCAAACAGGCACCATCGGCGCGGTTCTCGGGTAAAAACCAGAGAACCGGCCGGAAATCACAACAAAGTGAAATAACACAACTCCCCACAATAAATGTACAAGGGACCCCTGAATAACGTCTCAATACTTAGCTTATGAGACGCAGGGCCAAGTCCCTGAGGAGTGATCGCTCCGTCCGGCAGGATCCTGACAGGGCTGCGGATGGAGACCGGTCTCCTGCAAAGCAGTGAGAACCGTGATGGCTCCCACTTCAAGCCAGAGCCTCAGGGGATGGTGAAGGAGCGCGGCATGTGAAGGCTCCAGCCTTGTAAAATCAACCTTAACAGCACCGTCGACACAGTGGGGTGAGAAGGGACATGCCGGGAGTCCAGACTGGACCTGCTTTTCATCCAAATCTTTGAAATCAAAAAATCAAAAATCAGAGAATGCATGTGTGTGTGTGACCTCCTGAACACAAAGCATTGAAACTGGCTAGGACTGGCTACCAGGGGGTGTATATGCTAGGAGGGAGGAGCTACACGTTTGAGTGTAGTACTTTGTGTCCTCCGGAGGCAGAAGCTATACACCCATGGTCTGGGTCTCCCATAAGGAACGATGAAGAAAGTGCGATTGCACTATTATTTTTGAGATCGGTTATTCACAGTGTTCACTATATGGTAAAACTGATTGTCAGTGTGATGTCTGAGGTCGGTATGAGTTTGTAGACATCAAAACATGTATAGATTTATCTATTGGGCTTAAAAAAAATATCAATTAAAAAGTTTGTCCGAAAAAAGTGGTGTACGTTCTGCGCCATTTTCCGCGACCCGTAGCGCTATTTTTTAGGATCTATGGCTCAGTGATTGCTTATTTTTTGCATCTTGAGCTGACGTTTTTAACCGTACCCTTTTTGCGCAGATGCTACATTGTGATCGCCTGTTATTGCATTTTGCGCAAAATTTGTGGCAACCAAAACACGTAATTTTGGCGCTTGGCATTTTTGTTGCCACTGTTTAACAATCAGATTAATATATTTTGATAGATTGGGCATTTCTGAACACGGCGATACCAAATGTGTGTATATTTTTAATTTTTTAACCCTTTCATTTTCAAATGGGGCAAATGGGGGGGTGATTTGAACTTTCAGGTTTTTAATTTTTCAAAACTTATTTTACTCGTCCCCCTAGGGGACTATAACGATCAGCTGTCTGATCGCTCATTCATTTCTCCCAATCAGAGCAGCATCGCTCAGACCAGGAGAAATGATCATCTCTTGTAATCGCCAGTACTCGGCTGTTTACAGCAGTCATGTGAGCACAGGAGCCAGCACATGACTGTGCTACCATGACAACCACCAGATCCACGTGATCATGTCACATGACTTCCGGTGGAGGCCTTGTGAGTAAAGTTATAGGCATTTGCTATTATAATGGCGCTGTCATATACTGACTGCGACATTTAAGGCGTTAAAAGGCATGGGCGGAACGCGATTCAGCTCCTGCCTGGTAGGCACACATCAGCTGTATAAATCAGCTGATGTGTGCGCCGATCTCCCCCGGCTACTACTGGCAGCAGCCGGGGGAGATTAACACTATGACCGCTAGGACATACTGTAAGATTACTGCTCGCAGTCGTTAAGGGGTTGTCGCAGACAGTGAACCATCAAGCTAAATATACCGGTGTTAGGCGGGGAAACAACTTTAGAAGGCAGAGGCTCAGTAAGTGCTCCATACATATATGTTTATTTAAACACTGATTTCTTGGGAATGCAGCAACAAATAAAAGCTGTAAAGGTGCCATTGGATTTACATTTCAAAGATCTGCATGGCATTTATTATATGTGGTTTTGGAAGGTTAATCTAACTTACAAATTCCATTGAAATCAGATGAACAATGATCTTGCAACATTGGTAACTGCTATGTTTGGCTTCAATAAAGCAACTGTTGCTTCTCAGGTTTTGCAAAGTCGGACATTTATCTGTCTGCGCATGGGATCTCCGAGATAAGAGAAAAAAAAATATAAAAATAAAATGGACATTTGTAGTGCCTTCACCATCTGCACATCAATATCCATAAGTTAATCTTAAAAGTCTGCACCTTAAATAAATCGCATACAATGCTTAAATCGGTCTTTGGATCACTAGTATTCTCTCAGAAAGTTGTAAAAGTTAAGTAACCGCTAATATAAAATTACACTGATTGGTCTCCATCGGGTGAATGATGGCCAATGGAGAGGTTTGGTGTATTCCCAGTAAATCTCCCAAAAGTCGATAAAAACCAAACCATGCAAGGTCTATCAGTTAAGTTCATCTGACAACTAAACTGTTCACCTTAGAGAACCTTTCACTAAATGTTTCATGTTTAACTGTACATACAAAATAGATGCAGAGTGGAAAAAAACAATTTTGCCTCTGTTCTGGAGATATTAACAATCAAAGTATTTGGCACCTAAATAATTAACTTTTTATTTCTAAGTGGGTGTTATATAGGTTTCACTGGGGAGTGTACTTTCTGTATGAGTTGTCCAATCAACCAGGCTGCAGCAAAAAAAAAAAAAAAAAAGCCCACACACAAACATGTGGATATTGGCCGTTGCTTATGAAACACAGCTTGGGTGGTTCAAAGGGCTATTTCCACGTCTGTACAGCATGCAGGACCATATTCAGAACTCCCACAGAAGTGAATGGAGAGGGTCAAATAGAAAAAGCCTCCTCTCATTCAACTCCACTCACGAGATAGGTGCAAGTCCCTCGTGTATATTATTTTTAGTTGATAAACCATAATTGTCTGAGACGGGAATATTTTAGATGAACAACGTTTGCATTGTATAGCAGATCATGTAATTGGCCAATGACTTTGTTGCACGCTCTTCCCATCAGTCGTGCACAGAGCTTACCTTTCGCTTTCATTGTTGGGATAGTATTTTGCAATAGGTGACACTGCATGGCTTAAGACAACATATGCATAATCAAAGGCTTGTTTCACCTGCATGGCCCCATACGAACTCCTGCCTACATCATTGCCTTGGGGGAAAAACAAAAGTGGCGAAAGGAGACAGTTACTTACTGCACACATCAATGTTATAACTTTTCTGAAATAAAAGGAATTACGTACTTACCCGGCTGCAAAGGATCTTCAATATACAGCATAGATGGTCTGTATCCATCTAACATGCTTTTCTGTACCTCATCCTTGGCAACATATGACCCACCATCTTTAATTCGGATTCCAGTTTTTAAATAGTTAAAATGCCTTCCATAAAGTTCAAAGAACTCGATCAGCAAAACTCCATAGTTTGCATCTGGACTGCAGGCATCTTCTCGTGGGTGCAACTGCAAATACAAGGAGGGAAAAAAACCCCAAAACTATGAACACATGCTTTTAAGCTTCAGACATTAATAAACCTGTCAGCATAAATATGCCATCCAGAAGGCATTACAGAGGTCGTCAAGTCCTCTATATTTTTTTGTTAAAGAAGGGAATTTTGTTTACTTACCGTAAATTCCTTTTCTTCTAGCTCCTATTGGGAGACCCAGACAATTGGGTGTATAGCTTCTGCCTCCGGAGGCCACACAAAGTATTACACTTTAAAAAGTGTAACCCCTCCCCTCTGCCTATACACCCTCCCGTGCATCACGGGCTCCTCAGTTTTGGTGCAAAAGCAGGAAGGAGGAAACTTATAAATTGGTCTAAGGTAAATTCAATCCGAAGGATGTTCGGAGAACTGAAAACCATGAACCAAAAGAACAATTCAACATGAACAACATGTGTACACAAAAGAACAAACAGCCCGAAGGGAACAGGGGCGGGTGCTGGGTCTCCCAATAGGAGCTAGAAGAAAAGGAATTTACGGTAAGTAAACAAAATTCCCTTCTTTGTCGCTCCATTGGGAGACCCAGACAATTGGGACGTCCAAAAGCAGTCCCTGGGTGGGTAAAAGAATACCAAGATAAAAAGAGCCGACAACGGCCCCCTCTTACAGGTGGACAACTGCCGCCTGAAGGACTCGCCTACCTAGACTGGCATCTGCCGAAGCATAGGTATGCACCTAATAGTGTTTCGTGAAAGTGTGCAGACTAGACCAGGTAGCCGCCTGACACACCTGCTGAGCCGTAGCCCGGTGCCGCAATGCCCAGGACGCACCTACAGCTCTGGTAGAATGGGCTTTCAGCCCTGAAGGAATCGGAAGCCCAGAAGAACGGTAGGCTTCAAGAATCAGTTCCTTGATCCACCGAGCCAAGGTTGACTTGGAAGCCTGCGACCCCTTACGCTGGCCAGCGACAAGGACAAGCGACAAGGATCTCTGTGTTAGAAACATTATGTTTTCTGCTGTCAGAGTTCTCCTATCTACTCCCTAAGTTTAACATTAAATAAGAGTTAAAATTCACATTCTGAAACAAAAAGCAAAAGATCCAATATATACTTACAAAATTGGTTCTTTGACCATGAGCAGAACACTTGATTGGTCAGAGCGCATCAGAACGGCGCAGGGGCGCCGTGCGCGAAATGTAGAGCCGGAGTGCTCTCACGAGATCTAACAAGTGCAAATCCTTTTCACATTGGTGAACTGGATGAGGGTCAAAAGAAGGTAAGGAGATATCCTGATTGAGATGAAAATGAGATACCACCTTAGGTAGAAATTCCGAGACCGGACGCAGAACCACCTTATCCTGGTGAAACACCAGGAAGGGGGCTTTGCATGACAGTGCTGCTAGCTCAGACACTCTCCGAAGTGATGTGACTGCCACTAGAAAGGCCACCTTCTGCAAAAGGCGTGATAGAGATAACCCTGAGGACGCTAAGAGCCAGGACTCAATGGCCACACAGTTAGGTTGAGGGCCGCAGAATTCAGATAGAAAAATGGCCCTTGAGACAGCATGTCTGGTCGGTCTGGGAGTGCCCACGGTTGACCCACCGTGAGGTGCCACATATCCGGGTACCACGACCTCCTCGGCCAGTCCGGAGCGACGAGGATGGCACGGCGGCAGACGGACCTGATCTTGCGTAAAACTCTGGGCAGCAGTGCCAGAGGAGGAAATACATAAGGCAGTCGAAACTGCGACCAGTCCTGAACTAATGCGTCCGCCGCCAGCGCTCTGTGCTGGTGGTTGATGTACGCGACCGCCGTGGCGTTGTCCGACTGTATTCGGATCTGCCTGCCCTCCAGCCACCTCTGGAACGCCTTTAGGGCTAGATACACTGCCCTCATCTCCAGAACATTGATCTGAAGGGAGGACTCTGTCGGAGTCCAGGCTCTCTGAGCCCTGTGGTGGAGGAAGACCGCTCCCCACCCTGACAGACTCGCGTCCGTCGTGACCACCGCCCAGGATGGGGGCCGGACGGATTTTCCCTTCGACAAAGAAGTGGGAAGAAGCCACCACTGAAGAGAGGTTTTGGCTGCCAGTGAAAGACGTTCCTGTCTAGGGACGTCGACCTCCTGTCCCATTTGCGGAGAATGTCCCATTGAGTTGGACGCAGATGAAACTGCGCAAAGGGGACTGCCTCCATCGCTGCCACCATCTTCCCTAGGAAGTGCATGAGACGTCTCAAGGGGTGTGACTGGACCCGAATGAGAGAGTGCACCCCTGTCTGCAGCGAACGCTGTTTGTCCAGCGTAAGCTTCACTATCGCTGAGAGAGTATGAAACTCCATCACGAGGTAAGTCAGTGATTGGGTCGGTGTCAATTTTGAGTTTGGGAAATTGATGATCCACACGAACCTCTGGAGAGTCTCCAGAGCAATGGTCAGGCAGTGTTGACATGCCACCCGGGAGGATGCCTTGACTAGGAGATCGCCTAAGTAAGAGATCACCGAGTGGCCCTGAGAGTGTAGGACCGCCACCACTGATGCAGTCACCTTGGTGAAGACCCGTGGGGCCGTCGCCAGGCCGAAAGACAGTGCCACGAACTGAAGGTGTTCGTCCCAGATGGCGAAACGCAGGAAGCGTTGATGCTCTGGTGCAATCGGCACATGGAGATAAGCATCCCTGATGTCGATTGATGCTATGAAGTCTCCTTGGGACATCGAGACGATGACAGAGCGGAGAGATTCCATCCGGAACAGTCTGGTTCTGACGTGTCCGCTGAGCAGTTTGAGGTCCAGAACAGGACGGAATGATCCGTCCTTTTTTTGTCACCCCGAACATGTTGGAGTAAACACCGCGACCACGTTCTTGAAGGGGAACGGGGATCACAACTCCTTCTGCCTTCAGAGTGTTCGCCGCCTGAAAAAGTGCATAGGCTCGCTCGTGGGGCGGAGATGATCTGAAGAAACGAGTCGGAGGACGAGAACTGAGCTCTATCCTGTAACCGTGAGACAGAATGTCTCTCACCCATCGGTCTTGGACATGTGGCCCCCAGGCGTCGCAAAAGCGGGAGAGCCTGCCACCGACCGAGGATGCGGTTTGGTGATGCCGAAAGTCATGAGGAGGCCGCCTTGGAGGCGGTTCCTCCGGCGGTCTTTGTAGGACGTGACTTAGACCGCCATGCAGAAGAGTCCTTCTGGCCCTTCTCTGACCTGTTGGACGTGGAGGAACGGGACTTGGCTGAGGGCCGAAAGGACCAAAGAAGGGAATTTTGTTACTTACCGTAAATTCCTTTTCTTCTAGCTCTTATTGGGAGACCCAGACGATTGGGTGTATAGCACTGCCTCCGGAGGCCACACAAAGCAATTACACTAAAAAGTGTAAGGCCCCTCCCCTTCTGGCTATACACCCCCAGTGGGATCACTGGCTCACCAGTTTTAGTGCAAAAGCAAGAAGGAGGAAAGCCAATAACTGGTTTAAACAAATTCACTCCGAGAAACATCGGAGAACTGAAAACCGTTCAACATGAACAACATGTGTACCCGCAAACAAACCAAAAATCCCGAAGGACAACAGGGCGGGTGCTGGGTCTCCCAATAAGAGCTAGAAGAAAAGGAATTTACGGTAAGTAACAAAATTCCCTTCTTCTTCGGCGCTCTATTGGGAGACCCAGACGATTGGGACGTCCAAAAGCTGTCCCTGGGTGGGTAAAGAAATACCTCATGTTAGAGCTGCAAGACAGCCCTCCCCTACGGGGAGGCAACTGCCGCCTGCAGGACTCTTCTACCTAGGCTGGCGTCCGCCGAAGCATAGGTATGCACCTGATAATGTTTGGTGAAAGTGTGCAGACTCGACCAGGTAGCTGCCTGGCACACCTGTTGAGCCGTAGCCTGGTGTCGCAATGCCCAGGACGCACCCACGGCTCTGGTAGAATGGGCCTTTAGCCCTGACGGAACCTGAAGCCCCGCAGAACGGTAGGCTTCAAGAATTGGTTCTTTGATCCATCGAGCCAGGGTGGCCTTAGAAGCCTGCGACCCCTTGCGCTTACCAGCGACAAGGACAAAGAGTGCATCCGAACGGCGCAGGGGCGCTGTGCGGGAAATGTAGATTCTGAGTGCTCTCACCAGATCTAACAAATTTAAATCCTTCTCATACCGATGAACTGCATGAGGACAAAACGAAGGCAAAGAGATATCCTGATTAAGATGAAAAGAGGATACCACCTTCGGGAGAAACTCCTGAATGGGGCGCAGCACTACCTTGTCCTGGTGGAAGACCAGGAAGGGAGCCTTGGATGACAGCGCTGCCAGCTCAGACACTCTCCGAAGAGATGTGATCGCTACCAGAAAAGCCACTTTCTGTGAAAGCCTAGAAAGTGAAACCTCCCTCAGAGGCTCGAAGGGCGGCTTCTGGAGGGCAACTAGTACCCTGTTCAGATCCCATGGATCTAACGGTCGCTTGTACGGGGGTACGATATGACAAACCCCCTGCAGGAACGTGCGCACCTTGGAAAGTCGTGCTAGACGCTTCTGAAAAAAGACAGATAGCGCCGAGACTTGCCCTTTAAGGGAGCCGAGCGACAAACCTTTTTCTAACCCAGATTGGAGGAAAGAAAGAAGGATAGGTAATGCAAATGGCCAGGGAGACACTCCCTGAGCAGAGCACCAGGATAAGAATATCCTCCACGTTCTGTGGTAGATCTTAGCAGACGTGGGCTTCCTAGCCTGTCTCATGGTGGCAACGACCCCTTGGGATAAGCCTGAAGACTCTAGGATCCAGGACTCAATGGCCACGCAGTCAGGTTGAGGGCCGCAGAATTCCGATGGAAAAACGGCCCTTGGGACAGTAAGTCTGGTCGGTCTGGCAGCGCCCACGGTTGGCCGACGGTGAGATGCCACAGATCCGGATACCACGCCCTCCTCGGCCAGTCTGGAGCGACGAGTATGACGCGGCTGCAGTCGGATCTGATCTTGCGTAGCACTCTGGGCAAGAGTGCCAGAGGTGGAAACACATAAGGGAGCCGGAACTGCGACCAATCTTGCACTAGGGCGTCTGCTGCTAGAGCTCTTTGATCGCGAGACCGTGCCATGAAGGTTGGGACCTTGTTGTTGTGCCGAGACGCCATTAGATCGACGTCCGGCCTTCCCCATCGGTGACAGATTTCCTGAAACACGTCCGGGTGAAGGGACCATTCCCCTGCGTCCATGCCCTGGCGACTGAGGAAGTCTGCTTCCCAGTTTTCTACGCCGGGGATGTGAACTGCGGATATGGTGGAGGCCGTGGCTTCCACCCACATCATAATGCGCCGGACTTCCTGGAAGGCTTGCCGACTGCGAGTCCCGCCCTGGTGATTGATGTATGCCACCGCTGTGGAGTTGTCCGATTGAATTCGGATCTGCTTCCCTTCCAGCCACTGCTGGAAGGCTAGCAGGGCAAGAAACACCGCTCTGATTTCCAGAACATTGATCTGAAGGCTGGACTCCTGCTGAGTCCACGTACCCTGAGCCCTGTGGTGAAGAAACACTGCTCCCCACCCTGACAGACTCGCGTCTGTCGTGACCACCGCCCAGGACGGTGGTAGGAAGGATCTTCCCTGTGATAATGAGGTGGGAAGAAGCCACCACTGCAGAGAGTCCTTGGTCGTCTGGGAAAGGGAGACTTTCCTGTCCAGGGATTTTGACTTCCCGTCCCATTGGCGGAGAATGTCCCATTGAAGTGGACGCAGATGAAACTGCGCAAACGGAACCGCCTCCATTGCCGCCACCATCTTCCCGAGGAAGTGCATGAGGCGTCTTAAGGAGTGCGACTGACTCTGAAGGAGAGCCTGCACCCCCGTCTGTAGTGACCTCTGCTTGCTCAGCGGAAGCTTCACTATCGCTGAGAGAGTATGAAACTCCATGCCAAGATACGTTAGTGATTGGGTCGGTGACAGATTTGACTTTGGGAAGTTGATGATCCACCCGAACGCCTGGAGAGTCTCCAGTGCAAAATTCAGGCTGAGTTGGCATGCCTCCTGAGAGGGTGCCTTGACCAATAGATCGTCCAAGTAAGGGATCACAGAGTGTCCGTGAGAGTGCTAGACTGCTACCACTGCTGCCATGATCTTGGTGAACACCCGGGGGGCTGTCGCCAGACCAAATGGCAGAGCCACGAACTGAAGATGTTCGTCTCCTATCACGAAGCGCAGAAAGCGTTGGTGCTCCGTAGCAATCGGCACGTGAAGATAAGCATCTTTGATGTCTATTGACGCTAGGAAATCTCCTTGGGACATTGAGGCAATGACTGAGCGGAGGGATTCCATCCGGAACCGCCTGGCGTTCACATGCTTGTTGAGCAGTTTTAGGTCCAGAACGGGACGGAAGGAGCCGTCCTTTTTTGGAACCACAAAGAGGTTGGAGTAAAATCCTCGGCCCCGTTCCAGAGGGGGGACAGGGATCACGACTCCTTCTGCTCTTAGAGAGTCCACCGCCTGCAGCAGGGCATCTGCTCGGTTGGGGTGTGGGGAGGTTCTGAAGAACCGAAGTGGAGGCCGAGAACTGAACTCGATTCTGTACCCGCGAGACAAAATGTCTGTTACCCACCGGTCCTTGACCTGTGACAGCCAAATGTCGCAAAAGCGGGAGAGCCTGCCACCGACCGAGGATGCGGAGGGAGGAGGCCGAAAGTCATGAGGTAGCCGCCTTGGAAGCGGTTCCTCCATTTGCTTTCCTGGGGCGTGAGTGAGCCCGCCAGGAATCTGAGCTCCCTTGTCCTTTCTGAGTCCCTTTGGACGAGGAGAATTGGGGCTTGCCCGAGCCTCGAAAGGACCGAAACCTCGACTGCCACTTTTTCTGTTGAGGTTTACTTGCTCTGGGCTGTGGTAAGGAAGAGTCCTTACCCTTGGACTGTTTTATGATTTCAGCCAATGGCTCACCAAACAGTCTGTCTCTAGATAATGGCAAGCTGGTTAAGCATTTTTTGGAACCAGCATCTGCTTTCCAGTCCTTTAACCATAAGGCTCTGCGCAAAACCACAGAATTGGCGGCCGCCATAGAGGTACGGCTCGTAGACTCTAGGACAGCATTGATAGCATAGGTCGCAAACGCAGACATTTGCGAAGTTAGGGACGCCACCTGTGGCACTGCTGGATGCATGATAGCATCCACCTGTGCTAAACCCGCTGAAATAGCCTGTAGTGCCCACACGGCCGCGAATGCTGGAGCAAACGACGCGCCGATAGCTTCATAGACAGATTTCAACCAAAGGTCCATCTGTCTGTCATTGGCATCTTTAAGTGAAGCGCCATCTTCTACTGCGACTATGGATCTAGCCGCCAGCTTGGAAATTGGGGGATCCACCTTTGGGCACTGGGTCCAGCGTTTGGCCACTTCAGGGGGAAAAGGATAACGGGTATCCTTAGAACGTTTAGAGAAACGCTTGTCTGGATGAGCGTCGTGCTTTTGGATTGATTCTCTGAAGTCAGAGTGGTCCAAAAAAGCACTTAATTTACGCTTGGGATACAGGAAATGGAACTTCTCCTGCTGTGCAGCTGCCTCCTCTGCAGAAGGGGCTGGGGGAGAAATATCCAACAGCCTATTAATCGCCGATATAAGGTCATTAACCATGGCGTCACCATCAGGGGCATCCAGATTGAGAGGGGCCTCAGGATTAGACTCCTGATCACCGTCCTCAGTCTCATCACAGAGAGACTCTTCTCGCTGAGACCCTGAGCAGTGTGATGACGTCGAGGGTCTTTCCCAGCGAGCACGCTTAGGCTGCCTGGGACTGTCATCTGAGTTAGAGACTTCAGCCTGTGATGCTTGAGACCCCCTTGAAGTACGGATTAGTTCCAACTGAGGGGGACCAGTGAGCATAGCCACAGCAGTGTCCATAGTCTGAGGAACTGGCCTGGCCTGCAAGGTCTCCAGGATCCTTGTCATAGCCTCAGACATTTTATCAGCAAACACTGCAAAGTCTGTCCCCGTCACCGGGGCAGGGTTCACAGGCGTCTCTGCCTGGGCTACCACCACAATAGGCTCTGGCTGGCGAAGTGCCACTGGGACTGAACATTGCACACAATGTGAATCATTGGAGCCTGCTGGTAGATTAGCCCCACATGCAGTACAAACAGTGTACACAGCCCGTGCCTTGGCAGCCTTGCGTTTTGCGGATGACATGTTGCTGCGTCCTCAGAGCAGTACAGAGTGTCCAGCCAGAAGCGACCTTACAGTGCACTATATAAATATATATATATATATATATATATATATATATATATATATATATATATATATATATATATATATATATATATATATATATATATATATATATATATATATATATATATATATATATATATATATATATATATATATATATATATATATATATATATATATATATATATAGTACCAATAAAGAAGTACACTAATATATCACTGAGGCACTTAGTGGGGCCTGCACTACTGTGCAGCTTACCACCCGCTTAGGAGCGGTGTGTGGTCGCCAGAAATCCCTCTAGTCTGGGTCTCCCAGAGCCTGCTGCCTCCTTCCAGCCAGATCGCATGTGTAATGGCTGCCGGCGTCCTTGTGGAGAGGGGGGGCGGGCCCTGGGCGTACACCGACGAAGAGCGGGAAGTCTGCTTCCCCTTGTGCCTAGTGAGAGGGCTGGAGCATGTAAATAAGGCTCCAGCCCTCGGCGCAGCCATTGAGCAGCGTCTCTCCCCTACCCTGATTGACAGGGTGGGGGCGGGAACGAAGCGGCGCTAGGCCGCAGAAGCCGGGGGCTAAAGTTAAAAACGCCGCCGCCGTACAAGCGCGGTCGGCGCCAAGCCCCCGGCGCACTACAAGTCGCAGCTGCGCCGCCGCTCCAGGAGCGGTCGGCGCAGTAGTTCCCAACACACAATCGTCACTCAGCAAAGCTGCAGTGACCTAACCCCCAGCGTACAGCGCCACTGTCCCCGGCGCACTATAACGCTCAGCAAGCCCTGAGAGTGTCCGTGCCTGCCGGGGACACAGAGTACCTGAAGTTGCAGGGCCATGTCCCTGAACGGCACTCCCGCTCCCAATCCAGCAGGTTCTATGGGTCTGTGGATGGAGCCCGGCCCCAGGGCTTGGGGGCCGGCAGGATCCCACTTCCACAGAGCCCCTCAGGGGGATGTGGAAGGAAAACAGCATGTGGGCTCCAGCCTCCGTACCAGCAATAGGTACCTCAACCTTACAAGCACCATCACGGGTGAGAAGGGAGCATGCTGGGGGCCCTATATGGGCCCTCTTTTCTTCCATCCGATAGAGCCAGCAGCTACTGCTGACTACAAACAGTGGAGCTATGCGTGGATGTCTGACCTCCTTCGCACAAAGCAGAAAACTGGTGAGCCAGTGATCCCACTGGGGGTGTATAGCCAGAAGGGGAGGGGCCTTACACTTTTTAGTGTAATTGCTTTGTGTGGCCTCCGGAGGCAGTGCTATACACCCAATCGTCTGGGTCTCCCAATAGAGCGCCGAAGAAACCTCGATTGTATTTTTCGTTGCTGAGGTCTGTTTGGTTTGGACTGGGGTAAGGACGAGTCCTTTCCCTTGGATTGTTTGATAATTTCGTCCAATTGCTCGCCAAACAAACGGTCGCCAGAAAATGGCAAACCCGTTAAGAACTTCTTGGAAGCAGAGTCTGCCTTCCATTCGCGTAGCCACATGGCCCTGCGGACTGCCACCGAATTGGCGGATGCTACCGCTGTACGGCTCGCAGAGTCCAGGACGGCGTTCATGGCGTAGGACGAGAAGGCTGACGCCTGAGAAGTCAAAGACACAACTTGCGGAGCAGAGGTACGTGTGAGCGCATTAATCTCAGACAGACAGGCTGAGATAGCTTGGAGTGCCCACACGGCTGCAAAGGCCGGAGCAAAAAGATGCGCCTATGGCTTCATAGATGGATTTCATCAGGAGCTCTATTTGCCTGTCAGTGGCATCCTTGAGCGATGAACCATCTGCCACTGCTACTACGGATCTAGCCGCCAGTCTAGAGACTGGAGGATCTACCTTGGGACACTGAACCCAACCCTTAACTACGTCAGGGGGGAAAGGGTAACGTGTGTCATTAAGGCGCTTAGTAAAGCGCTTGTCCGGAAATGCTCCGTGCTTCTGGACAGCATCTCTGAAGTTAGAGTGATCGAAAAACGCACTCAGTGTACGTTTGGGAAACCTAAACTGGTGTTTCTCCAGCTGCGAAGCAGACTCCTCTATAGGTGGAGTTGGGGGAGAAAGATCTAGCACCTGGTTGATGGACGCTATAAGGTCATTTACTATGGCGTCCCCTTCAGGTGTATCAAGATTGAGAGCAACGTCAGGGTCAGAGCCCTGAGCTGCGACCTCCGCTTCATCCTCCAGAGAGTCCTCATGCTGAGACCCTGAGCAGCGTGATGAAGTCGGGGAAGATTCCCGGCAAGCCCGTTTAGCCGGTCTGGGACTGCGGTCCGTGTCAGAGTCCTCACCGTGGGACCTAGGTGTCACCCCAGGAGCACTTTGCTGTGCCGACCGAGAGGGGCCTGGGGGCGATGAACTCACAGTGCCCTGAGCCTGTGTTACCGGTCTGGACTGCAAGGCTTCTAGTATCTTAGCAGACCATCTATCCATAGACTGAGCCATGGATTGTGAAAGCGACTCAGAGTTTCTCAGCCAAAACTGCAAACTCTGTCCCTGTCACCTGGACAGTGGAAGCCGGCGGTTCTACCTGAGCCGAGGGTCCCACCAGTGCCCGAGGCTCCGGCTGAGTGAGTGCCACAGGGGCCGAGCATTGCACACAATGGCACCCTTGCTCTTTGCGGACGACATGCTGTTGTCTCGTCTTAAGAGTGATCAGTGAGGGTATATAGCCAAAAGCAAATAATGCGGCCGAACAGAGAAAATGATATAATATAATATAATATAATATATATATATATACACACACATACACACTTCGGCACCCAAGGGGGGCCAGCACCTGGTAACCGGTGTGGCTTACCGACCGCCCAAAGCGGTTGTGTGTCCACCAGATTCCCTGCCTGGGCCTCCCAGAGCTGCAGAGCTCGTTCTCAAATCCTCCACCGGCAAAAGTGATTATAACAATGGCTGCCAGCGTTCTCAGGGGAGGAGGGAGCCGTGGGAGTGACTAATAAAGTGCGGGAATCTGGTGCCCCACAGTGCTCAGTGAGGGGGGAGAACACCTAAGCATGCTCCAGCCCTCACTGCCGACGTCCAGTCGACCGTCCCGCCCTTACCCCTGACTGGCAGGCCCGGGGGCAGGAGTTATGGTACTAGGCCGCAGAAGCCGGGGACTAAATTTAATAACGCGGCCGGCAAACAGGCGCGGTCGGCACGGTAGTCCCGGCGTCACACAAAACACAGGCGCTCCATGCACCGTCCCCAAGGGGACACAGTACCTCTTAGATGCAGGGCCTGTCCCTGATGATACCCAGTCTCCTGTCCGTCAGATTCCCCCAGGGGCTGCGGAGGGAGCCCGGTCCCAGTGAATGGTGACCGGTTAGGATCCCACTTCTCCCAGAGCCTCTAAGGGATGGGGAAGGAAAACGGCATGTGGCTCCGGCCTCTGTATCCGCAATGGGTACCTCAACCTTAACAGCACCGCCGACATTAGTGGGGTGAGAAGGGAGCATGCCGGGGGCCCTGTGGGGGGCCCTCTTTTCTTCCATCCGATACAATCAGCAGCTGCTGCTGACTAAAATGTGGAGCTCGCGTGAATGTGTGCCTCCTTCAACACAAAGCATAAAACTGAGGAGCCCGTGATGCACGGGAGGGTGTATAGGCAGAGGGGAGGGGTTACACTTTTTAAAGTGTAATACTTTGTGTGGCCTCCGGAGGCAGAAGCTATACACCCAATTGTCTGGGTCTCCCAATGGAGCGACAGAGGGAATTTTGTTTACTTACCGTAAATTCCTTTTCTTCTAGCTCCAATTGGGAGACCCAGACAATTGGCTTCTGCCTCCGGAGGCCACACAAAGTATTACACTAAAAGTGTAAAGCCCCTCCCCTTCTGCCTATACACCCCCCGTGCATCACGGGCTCCTCAGTTTTAGTGCAAAAGCAAGAAGGAGGAAAGCTAATAAACTGGTTTAAAGTAAATTCAATCCGAAGAAATTTCGGAGAACTGAAACCATTCAACATGAACAACATGTGTACCCGAAAAAACAACAGCCCGAAGGGAACAGGGCGGGTGCTGGGTCTCCCAATTGGAGCTAGAAGAAAAGGAATTTACGGTAAGTAAACAAAATTCCCTTCTTCTTTGTCGCTCCATTGGGAGACCCAGACAATTGGGACGTCCAAAAGCAGTCCCTGGGTGGGTAAAATAATACCTCGTAATAGAGCCGTAAAACGGCCCTTTCCTACAGGTGGGCAACCGCCGCCTGAAGGACTCGTCTACCTAGGCTGGCATCTGCCGAAGCATAGGTATGCACCTGATAGTGTTTAGTGAAAGTGTGCAGGCTCGACCAGGTAGCCGCCTGGCACACCTGCTGAGCCGTAGCCTGGTGCCGCCAAGCCCAGGACGCACCCACGGCTCTGGTAGAATGGGCCTTCAGCCCTGAGGGAACCGGGAGTCCAGAAGAACGGTAGGCTTCGAGAATTGGTTCCTTGATCCACCGAGCCAGGGTGGATTTGGAAGCCTGTGACCCCTTACGCTGACCAGCGACAAGGACAAAAAGTGCATCCGAGCGGCGCAGAGGCGCCGTACGGGAATGTAGAGTCTGAGTGCTCTCACCAGATCCAACAAATGCAAATCCTTTTCACATTGATGAACTGGATGAGGCCAAAACGAAGGTAAGGAGATATCCTGATTGAGATGAAAGGGGGATACCACCTTAGGAAGAAATTCCGGAACCGGGCGCAGAACCACCTTGTCCTGGTGAAACACCAGGAAAGGAGCTTTGCATGACAGCGCTGCTAGCTCAGACACTCTCCGAAGTGATGTGACTGCTACTAGAAAGGCCACTTTCTGCGAAAGGCGAGAAAGGGAAATATCCCTCATAGGCTCGAAAGGCGGCTTCTGAAGAGCCATCAGAACCCTGTTCAGATCCCAGGGTTCTAACGGCCGCTTGTAATGAGGGACTATGTGGCAAACCCCCTGCAGGAACGTGCGTACCTGAGGAAGCCTGGCTAGGCGCTTCTGAAAGAACACAGAGAGCGCTGAGACTTGTCCCTTAAGGGAGCCGAGCGACAAACCTTTTTCCCATCCGGATTGAAGGAAGGAAAGAAAAGTGGGCAAGGCAAATGGCCAGGGAGAAACTCCCTGATCAGAGCACCAAGATAAGAATATCTTCCACGTCCTGTGGTAGATCTTGGCAGATGTTGGTTTCCTGGCCTGTCTCATAGTGGCAATGACCTCTTGAGGTAACCCTGCAGACGCTAGGATCCAGGACTCAATGGCCACACAGTCAGGATGAGGGCCGCAGAATTCAGATGGAAAAACGGCCCTTGAGACAGTAAGTCTGGTCGGTCTGGTAGTGCCCACGGTTGGCCCACCGTGAGATGCCACAGATCCGGGTACCACGACCTCCTCGGCCAGTCTGGAGCGACGAGGATGGCGCGGCGGCAGTCGGACCTGATCTTGCGTAACACTCTGGGCAACAGTGCCAGAGGAGGAAACACATGAGGGAGTTGAAACTGCGACCAATCCTGAACTAAGGCGTCTGCCGCCAGAGCTCTGTGATCGTGAGACCGTGCCATGAATGCCGGGACTTTGTTGTTGTGCCGGGACGCCATTAGGTCGACGTCCGGCATCCCCCAGCGGCAACAGATCTCCTGAAACACGTCCGGGTGAAGGGACCATTCCCCTGCGTCCATGCCCTGGCGACTGAGAATCTGCTTCCCAGTTTTCTACGCCCGGGATGTGAACTGCGGATATGGTGGAGGCTGTGGCTTCCACCCACAGCAGAAACCGCCGGACTTCCTGGAAGGCTTGCCGACTGCGTGTTCCGCCTTGGTGGTTGATGTATGCCACCGCTGTGGAGTTGTCCGACTGAATTCGGATCTGCTTGCCTTCCAGCTACGGCTGGAAAGCCTTTAGGGCAAGATACACTGCCCTTATCTCCAGAACATTGATCTGCAGGGAGGACTCTGTCTGAGTCCAAGTACCCCGAGCCCTGTGGTGGAGAAAGACTGCTCCCCACCCCGACAGACTCGCGTCCGTCGTGACCACCGCCCAGGATGGGGGTAGGAAGGATTTCCCCTTCGACAATGAAGTGGGAAGAAGCCACCACCGAAGAGAATCTTTGGCTGCCTGAGAAAGGGAGACGTTCCTGACGAGGGACGTCGACTTCCTGTCCCATTTGCGGAGAATGTCCCATTGAAGTGGACGCAGATGAAACTGCGCGAAAGGGACTGCCTCCATTGCTGCCACCATCTTCCCTAGGAAGTGCATGAGGCGCCTCAAGGGGAGTGACTGGCCTTGAAGGAGAGAATGCACCCCCGTCTGTAGTGAACCCTGTTTGTTCAGCGGAAGCTTCACTATCGCTGAGAGGGTATGAAACTCCATGCCAAGATATGTCAGCGATTGGGCCGGTGTCAGATTTGACTTTGGAAGTTGCTGCTCCACCCGAAACTCTGGAGAGTTTCCAGAGCAACGTTCAGGCTGTGTTGGCATGCCTCTTGAGAGGGTGCCTGACAAGCAGATCGTCTAAGTAAGGGATCACAGAGTGTCACTGAGAGTGCAGGACTGCTACTACTGTTGCCATGACCTTGGTGAAGACCCGTGGGGCTGTCGCCAGGCCGAAAAGCAGTGCCACGAACTGAAGGTGTTCGTCTCCTATGACGAAGCGCAGAAAGCGCTGATGCTCTGGAGCAATCGGCATGTGGAGATAAGCATCTTTGATGTCGATCGATGCTAAGAAATCTCCTTGGGACATTGAGGCGATGACGGAGCGGAGGGATTCCATCCGGAACCGCCTGGTTTTCACGTGCCTGTTGAGCAGTTTTAGGTCCAGAACAGGACGGAAGGACCCGTCCTTTTTTGGAACCACAAACAAGTTGGAGTAAAACCCGTGACCCTGTTGCTGGGACGGGACCGGGACCACCACTCCTTCTGCCTTCAGAGTGCGCACCGCCTGAAGGAGCGCCTCGGCTCGCTCGGAGGGCGGAGATGTTCTGAAGCATCGAGTCGGAGGACAAGAGCTGAACTCTATCCTGTAAGCGTGAGACAGGATGTCCCTCACCCAACGGTCTTGTACCTGTGGCAGCCCGGTGTCGCAAAAGCGGGAGAGCCTGCCACCGACCGAGGATGCGGTGTGAGGAGGCCAAAAGTCATGAGGAGGCCGCCTTGGTAGCGGTTCCTCCGGCGGTCTTTTTAGGACGTGACTGAGACCGCCAGGAATTGGAGTTCCTCTGATCCTTCTGAGGCCTTTTGGACGAGGAGAATTGGGACCTGCCCGTGGCCCGAAAGGACCGAAACCTCGACTGTACCCTCCTCTGTTGGGGTTTGTTTGGTTTGGACTGGGGTAAGGATGAGTCCTTTCCCTTGGATTGTTTAATAATTTCATCCAAATCGCTCACCAAACAGGCGGTCGCCAGAAAGTGGCAAACCGGTTAAGAACTTTTTTGGAAGCAGAATCTGCCTTCCATTCCCGTAGCCACAAAGCCCTGCGTACTGCCACCGAATTGGCGGATGCTACCGCCGTACGGCTCGCAGAGTCCAGGACAGCATTAATGGCGTAGGACGAAAATGCCGACGCCTGAGAGGTTAAGGACACCACTTGCGGAGCAGACGTACGTGTGACCGCATTAATCTGCGCGTGACAAGCGGAGATAGCTTGGAGTGCCCATACGGCTGCGAATGCTGGAGCAAAAGACGCGCCGATAGCCTCATAGATGGATTTCAACCAGAGCTCCATCTGTCTGTCAGTGGCATCTTTGAGTGAAGCCCCATCTTCCACTGCAACTATGGATCTAGCCGCCAGTCTGGAGATTGGAGGATCAACCTTGGGACACTGAGCCCAGCCCTTGACCACGTCAGGGGGGAAAGGATAACGTGTATCCTTAAGGCGCTTGGAGAAACGCTTATCTGGACAAGATCGGTGCTTCTGGACTGCCTCTCTGAAGTCAGAGTGGTCCAGAAACGTACTCATTGTACGCTTGGGAAACCTGAAACGGAATTTCTCCTGCTGAGAAGCTGACTCCTCAACTGGAGGAGCTGAGGGAGAAATATCCAACATTTGATTGATGGACGCTATAAGATCATTCACTATGGCGTCACCATCAGGTGTATCCAGGTTGAGAGCGGCCTCAGGATCAGAATCCTGATCGGCTACCTCCGCTTCATCATCCAAAGAGTCGTCCTGCTGAGACCCTGAACAGTGCGATGATGTCGAGGGAATTTCCCAGCGAGCTTGCTTAGGCGGTCTGGGACTGCGGTCCGTGTCAGAGACCTCACCCTGGTACCTATGAGTCACCCCAGGGGCACATTGTTGTTCCAACTGAGGGGGACCATGGTGCAATGATTCAACAGTGCCCATGGCCCGAGTTACTGGTCTGGACTGCAAGGCTTCTAGTAACCGAGCAGACCATTTATCCATAGTCTCAGAAAGTTTGTCAGCAAAAACTGCAAACTCCGTCCCCGTCACCTGGACAGTGTTAACAGGTGGTTCTCCCTGGGCCACCATTAGTAGAGGCTCCGGCTGAGAAAGTGCCACAGGGGCCGAGCATTGCACACAATGAGGGTCGGTGGAACCTGCCGGTAGTATAGCCGTACATGAGGTACAGGCAGCATAGTAAGCCTGTGCTTTGGCACCCTGCTTTTTTCGGACGACATGCTGTTGTCTCCCTTGAGCAATTCAGGAGGGTATATAGCCAAAAATCAACAGTGCGACTGTACAGTGTAAAAGTATAGCCTATACGCATTATATATATATATATATATATATATATATATATATATATATATATATATATATATATATATATATATTATATATATATATATACATATACATATACATATACACTTCGGCACTCAGTGGGGTCAGCACCTCAGGTGCTGCTTACCGGCCGCTCAAAGCGGTTGTGTGATCACCAGAATCCCTGCCTGGGTCTCCCAGAGCTTGTCTCCCCTCTCCAGCGTCAGAAGAGCTGACAGGAATGGCTGCCGGCGTCCTGTGGAGAGGAGGGGGCCGTGGGCGTGCCCTAGAAAGTGCGGGAATCTGGTGTCCCACTGTGCTCAGTGAGGGGGGTGGAGGATGCAAAGTATGCTCCAGCCCTCAGCGCTGACGTCCTGTGCAGCGTCCCGCCCTTCCCCTGACTGGCAGGCCTGGGGGCGGGAAAAAAGTGAGACTAGGCCGCAAAAGCTGGGGACTAAAGTTATAAGCGCGGCCGGCGTATAAGCGCGGTCGGCGCGGTAGTCCCCGGCGCACTAACACTCCCAGCCGCGCTGCAGTTGTGAAATGGCAGCGCGCGGTCAGCGCGGTAGTCCCCAGTAAACTAACACACCCAGCCACGCTGCAGTGTGTGATGGCACAAGCGCGGTCAGCGCTGCGGTCCCCGGCGCACTAACACACCCAGCAATGCTGCAGTGTTTCTGTGCGCGGTCCCCACGGGGACACAGAGTACCTCAAAGTAGCAGGGCCTTGTCCCTGACGATACTCGGCTCCTTGTCCAGCAGAGTCCCCAGGGGCTGTGGATGGAGCACGGTCTCAGTGCCTGGAGACCGATTAGGATCCCACTTCACCCAGAGCCCTAAAGGGGATGGGGAAGGAAAACCGCATGTGGGCTCCAGCCTCCGTACCCGCAATGGATACCTCAACCTTAACAACACCGCCGACAAGAGTGGGGTGAGAAGGGAGCATGCTGGGGGCCCTGTTATGGGCCCTCTTTTCTTCCATCCGACATAGTCAGCAGCTGCTGCTGACTAAGATGTGGAGCTATGTGGATGTCAGCCTCCTTCGCACAAAGCAATGAAACTGAGGAGCCCGTGATGCACGGGGGGTGTATAGGCAGAAGGGGAGGGGCTTTACACTTTTAAGTGTAATACTTTGTGTGGCCTCCGGAGGCAGAAGCTATACACCCAATTGTCTGGGTCTCCCAATGGAGCGACAAAGAAAATAAATATTCAGTAAGACTAAAGGTCCAGTCACACTAAGCAACTCACCAGCGATCCCAACAACGATAGGGATCGCTGGTAAGTTGCTAGGAGGTTGCTGGTGAGATGTCACACTGCGACGCTCCAGCGATCCCACCAGCGATCCCACCAGCAACCTGACCTGGCAGGGATCGCTGGAGCGTCGCTACACGAGTTGCTGGTGAGCTCACCAGCAACCAGTGACCAGCCCCCAGCGCCGCGTGGAAGATGCTGCGCTTGGTAACTAAGGTAAATATCGGGTAACCAACCCGATATTTACCTTGGTTACCAGCGCACGGAGCTACACGTGCAGAGAGCAGGGAGCAGCGCACAATGCTTAGCGCTGGCTCCCTGCTCTCCTAGCTACAGCACACATCAGGTTAATTAACCCGATGTGTCCTGCAGCTACATGTGCACAGAGCAGGAGCCGGCACTGACAGCTGAGAGCGGAGGAGGCTGGTAACAAAGGTAAATATCGGGTAACCAAGGACAGGGCTTCTTGGTTACCCAATGTTTACATTGGTTACCAGCCTCCGCAGAAGCCGGCTCCTGCTGCCTGCACATTTAGTTGTTGCTGTCTCGCTGTCACACACAGCGATGTGTGCTTCACAGCGGGACAGCAACAACTAAAAAATGGCCCAGGACATTCAGCAACAACCAACGACCTCACAGCAGGGGCCAGGTTGTTGCTGGATGTCACACACAGCAACATCGCTAGCAATGTCACAAAAGTTGTTCGTTAGCAGCGATGTTGCTAGCGATGTTGCCTAGTGTGACGGTGCCTTTATGCCGGGTCCACAGGCAGCAGAATAAATTCACAGGTATGGCAAACTAAAACCGTGCAAGACACATGGTATCACAAGCATCCAAAAAAATAAAAAATTTTATATACATGTACAAAACGCATACAAATACACACTAAATTATATATAATACATATATACATACATACATACATACATACATACATACATACATACATATATATATATATACACACACACACATACATACATACATACATACATACACATACATACATACATATATATACATATATATACATATATATATATATATATTACATTACATATTAGTTAGATATTACATTATATATTAGACATTACATTAAATATATTTAGATATATTATATTTAGATATTATATTTAGATTATATATTAATAATATCTATATATAAAAAATATAATAGATGTATATCTAAATAGATATATATATATATATATATATATATATATATATATATATATATATATATATATATATATGAAATTAAACAAAAAAATAAAAAATAAAAAATAAAATAAAGAAACTTATTGCCAGTCATGCGCATGAAAAGAAAAAAATGCATTACCAGTCACTCCTATGTGACAGCCCAAGATTCATACTACAGGCAATAAAGAACAGCAGCTCACCTGCAGAAAACTGACGGCCATTAAAAAGAGACTATAGGAGCCTATACCGCCTGTAAACACTTCATTCAGGTCTCTCTGCAGCAAGAACTGCTTTAAAACCAGCACTAAATATGGAAGAACTGGGTATTTCTGGAAGAAAAGACATAAAATGTTACACGATTTACGCACAGTTTACAAGGCAAAGTACATCCAAATAAACAGGGCGAAATTTTGGAAAAAAAAATTAAAAATTCTGCTCTTATTCTAGTGATTGTTTTATATGTTTAATATTTCTTGTCTCACATTACAAATACAACTAATACATAAAGAAATTAGTTTTTCTCCTGTGCTGTCCTATGAAGTCACTGGCAGCAGCAGGAGCCTCCCGTGTCGTCCTTATCCACAGAAGGCAGATTATTAATCCCTGGTTACTGCTCTGTACGGAGCAATCATGTAAATAATCCATCACGGAATACTTAACCCATAATGATGAAGCTCATTTGCCCCATATTACAAAGCTATGAGGCCCTTTAAGTGGCGATAGATTTGAAATGCTTCGAAAACAAATCCAGAATTGGTCTTTTTAAAGCCACATTACTTCTTGAACAATGGGATAATGAGGATGATAAATAAACTTCAAAACATATTGACCTAAATTTACTATTCTCATAAAAGTATAATGTGTCCGAACCCCCCCAAACATCTTCACAATGGGATTAAAGTGGACCTGGCAGCTGATACATGCTGCGCAATCTGTAAGCAGCATGTATGATCGCAACCAGGTAGGTTTGCCACAAATGTTTTGGCTTTTCAGAGAACAACTTAATATTTGCCGGGGACAGAGTCGCGCTGTGAACTAGTCAGACAAGCCGGTCCCCGGCAGCTTCACTCCACCTGCTGGCCCCGGACTAACAAGATATTGCTATGACAGCAGGGGGGCTGCTGAAGACCTGTTTGTTATAGCAGCGATCCTCTGAAACTTGCCTGTGGCCAGGCTTCAAAGGAGACTGATTTCTGCGACATACAGCAATCCTCTGCCATGGCTGTATATAGCACAAGCCGACAGACAATTAGAGCTTTAAGTCCCCTGAGGGACTATTTAATGTAATAATTAAATAAAAAAACAAAAAAAAACAAAAAAAAAAAACACAACAGAGGAACCTTGGTTAACGAGAAAATTCCATTCTGGGAGTGTGCTTGTTAACCAAGTTACTCGTTCAGCAAAGCAAGATTTCCCATAGGAAATCATTGCAATGCAAACAACTTGTTAAATGTCCCATCCTGGTCCTCTATTGTGCCTACACACACACACACACACACACCTACCTTATGCTCACCTTACCTTCCGTTCCATCGCCGGTCTCCTGGGACTTGCTGTTCGCTAGTACGAGCTGTGTATCAGATTACCATCACGACGAGGGAGGAACTTCCGCTGCCAGAGCGCTGACGTCAAAGGTAGGAGCCGCTTGCCTCTGATTGGTCAGCGCGCTGCCTTTGAGTAGCGGCTGACAGGGGAAGTTCCTGCCTCGTCGCCATGCTTGCCGATACACATCCTGGAGCAGCGAACTACAAGACAAGGAGGCCGGCGATGGAACTGAAGGCACACATTATGCTCACCTTACCTTCCGTTCCATCACCGGCCTCCTGGGTCCTTGTAGTTCGCCGCAAGGATTCCTCCCTTGTCGCGATGAGCCGGCGAACTACAAGAACCATGAGACCGGCGGTGGAACGGAAAGTAAGGTGGGCATAATACTGTATGTGTGTGCTTGTGTGCGTTTGTGTGGACTGCAAGAGCAGGTCAGAGGGTGGTGAAAGTACGGAACCGGTATTAACAAAAACATTGTCTTGTCCTATATAAAAAAAAAAAAAAAAAATAAATAAAGCCATCGCATGGGTCCATCCACCAAAAAATACAAACATTACAGGTCTCGGAATATAGAAAGTTAAATGGTTAAGATTGTCGTCACCATTGACCCCTGTTGCAGCAGGGTGCAAGTTGTAATGCCTCAACACCCTCTAACCAGGGCATAGGATCGACTCTTAAGACATCATGATTTGAGATGAGTGGACCTGTGGAAGTTTGGTTCGGCAGGTCCATCCAGACTATCTAAAGTGGTGTTCTGGACACGAACTTGACCTGAACCCCAATGGAAGTCACTGAATAGTTGGAGCCTCCGCCCACATGCAGCCAACCATAAACACATCACTTCCAGATGGGTGGAGTTTTTCCATTTTTGGGGGAACTGTTCAAACACAGCAAGCGGATCACACTGGGCTGAGCACCGAGTGTATCTGCGTGCACAGAATCTCTTGTGAGTTGCTTCCATATGTAAAGCACCCGAACTCCGAATGCGAACTGTTTTTTTTTTTTTGTAAAGTCTGTTCGGCATGAACACCGAACTTCGGGTTCGACCATCTCTAAATCATGATGCTTTAGTATGTTATGGATCGGAAAAGGGTTAAACAGTTATTCTCCATGTTTAGAACAGATTATCGGCCACTGCATGAATGTAAAAAAAATGAATGGAGAGGTGTCCTTAAATATGCATGTCTCTTCATAACCTGGGGTGGGAAAGTCCTGTACATAAGCCATTGAATCCTATAGCGAGGACCCGCCAATGCAGTGCAGTAATAATAAAAATGTCTCTAACCTTGATAAAATCCCTGATGAGCTGGGCGGCTTTCACTCCATTCTGTACATTAAAACTTATGTCAACTTTGACTTCAGTATATGAATCAGTTAGTTTAATGATAGGTACCTAAAAGAAAACAAAAGACAGATTATAGTGGCAGATCTGCCAAAAAAAAAGCCCACCAATTAAAAATACGGCTAATTATACGAATACACAACATGGGAAAAAACTGTAGATGTTTCTAGAATTAAAAAAAAAAAAAAAAAAAAAAAAAAAAAAGACATTTTTGTGTACTCACAGTAAAATGTCTTCCTTGGAGCCTTTCATTGGGGGACACAGACAGTGGGTATTATGATGTCTCCAGGGAGGCGTGACACTAGATTTGCAAAAGTGTTAGCTCCTCCCCCCACAGCATATACCCTAGCTAGGCAGGAAACTAGCTCAGTTTGGTGTAAAAGCAGTAGGAGAAGGACAACCAAAACCACAAGGGTGGGAGCTGTGTCCCCCAATGAAAGGCTCCAAAGAAGACATTTTACGGTGAGTACACAAAAATGTCCGTTCCTTTCTCGCCTTTTCATTGGGGGACACAGACAGTGGGACGTCCCAAAGCAGTCCCTGGGTGGGACCTGAACTATTAACAGTGTATAAACATCAGCCTAAGAGCTGACTAACAACCGCAACTGCAGTGAACATATATATCAAAACACTGTCAACAAATCGAGCAGTGGCCACTTATAAATGGGCCACTGCCGCCTGAAGGACTTGTCTTCCAAGAGCAGCATCCGCGGATGCACGCGTATGCACTCTGTAGAATTTTGTAAACGTGTGCACACTGGACCAGGTAGCGGTCTTGCAAAGTTGGCCCGCCGAAGCCTGAGGGCGGATAGCCCAGGAAGCATCCACTGCTCGCGTAGAGTGGGCCCGCACAGATTGAGGAGGAACAACACCTCGTGCTTTGTAAGCCTCACAGATGGCAGTTCTGATCCATCAAGAAATCGTGGATTTAGAAGCCTGGTTGCCCTTTGTGTGTCCTTCTGAGAGGACGAAGAGGGCATCGGACTTGCGCAACGGCGCTGTTCTGGAGATGTAGATCCGCAGAGCCCTGACAAGATCTACAGTTGAAAAAGCCCTTCACAAGGAGTGGACCGGGGCTGGGAAGAATGACGGCAACACAATGTCCTCGTTTAAGTGGAAAGAAGATACGACCTTCGGAAGAAAGGCGGGGGAAGGCCGAAGGACTACCTTATGATGGAATATCAGGTAAGGTGAACGACAGAAAAGGGCCGCAAGTTCGGACACTCGCCTGATAGAGGTAATGGCGACTAAAGAGGCGACTAAAGAGGCAACCTTCCAGGACAGTCGTTGAAGAGAGATCTCTGAGGTTCGAAAGGAGGAAGCTGAAGAGCTCCGGGAACCAGATTCAGAATCCAGGGATTTAAGGGGTGGCGATAAGGAGGGACCAAATGCGCTATCCCTTGAAAAAAAAGGTACGGACCTGAGGACGAGAAGCTAGCTGCTTCTGGAAGAACATTGACAAGGCAGAAACTTGTCCCTTAAGGGTACTGAGCCAGTCCCAAGTCCAGACCGTCTTGCAGAAAGGCAAGAACATTAGGGATTGAAAAGGTAAGGGGCGACAGATTATGACGGTCACACCAGGAAAGATAGGTCTTCCAGGTCCTGTGATAGATACTGGCGGAGGAGGGCTTCCGAGCATTAAGCATGGTATGAACTACCTTAGAAGAAAGACCTGACTTGGCTAGAATCAAGGATTCAAGCGCCACGCCGTCAAATGCAGCTGTGCTGTATTCTGGTGGAATATTGGACCTTGCGACAGAAGATCCGGGCGGTCGGGGAGACGCCAGGGAGTGTCGCCGAGAAGTTAGAGAAGCTCTGGGTACCAGGCTCTCCTGGGCCAATCCGGGGCCACGAGGATCACCGGGATTCCCTCCGCTTTGATTTTCTTGATTTCTCTCGGAATGAGAGGAAACAGAGGGAAGATGTAGGGGAGGCGAAACTGTGCCCATGGAATGACTAGAGCGTCGGAGCCGATCGCTAGCGGGTCTCTTGACCGGGATATGAAGGGATGTATTTTGACGTTCATCCGAGAAGCCATGAGGTCTACATCTGGAGTCCCCAACGAAGAGTGATCTGATGGAACACTTAGTCGTGGAGGGCCCATTCCCCTGCCGCTATACCTTACCTGCTGAGGAAGTCTGCGGCCCAGTTGTCTACCCCCGGAATATGGACAGCTGAAATAATGGAAATGTGCATCTCTGCCCAAAGAAGAATCCTGGATACTTCTTTCATCGCTGCGAGTTCCTCCCTGACGGTTGATGAAAGCCACAGCCGTGGCATTGCCTGACTGGATCCGAACAGGGACGCCCAATAGCAAGGACTGAAAGTTCTGAAGGGCCAAAAATATGGCTCTGATCTCTAGAACGTTGATGTGCAGGGAGCGCTCGGAAGGAGACCAGCGTTCGTGAACAGTGTGGTGGAGAAACACCGCCCCCCAGCCTATCAGGCTGGCATCCGTCGTGACTACTTGCCAAAGGACAGGGCGGAAGGACTTCCCTTGAGATAGGGATGAGACTTGAGTCCACCA
The DNA here is from genome assembly GCF_048569485.1 of Anomaloglossus baeobatrachus. Taxonomy (NCBI): domain Eukaryota; kingdom Metazoa; phylum Chordata; class Amphibia; order Anura; family Aromobatidae; genus Anomaloglossus; species Anomaloglossus baeobatrachus. The sequence continues at coordinate 157,764,427 of NC_134362.1, forward strand.
GACGAGGGAGCTGCGCGCAGTCTGAGAAAGGCGGACTGACCGGTCTAGAGAAGCTGGATTCTTGTCCCAAGATGATAGAAGATAACGTAGAGGTCGCAGATGGAATTGGGCAAAGGACACGGCTTCCATGACCGCCACCATCTTGCCTAACACTCATTCCATTACGAAGGGATGTGTAACGGCGGGAGCGGAGGGATTGGGCGGCCCGGATCAGGGAAGACCTCTTCTCTTCTGGAAGAAAAACCCGGGACTGAGCAGTGTCTATCAGCATACATAAAAAGGTGATGCGCTGATGAGGAATGAGGGATGACTTGTTGAAGTTGATAAGCCACCCTAGCCTTGACAATGTGTCTAGGCAAATCTGCACGCTTTGAGCAAACTTGAATAGAGCTCCCTTTGACAAGTAGGTCGTCCAAATAGGGAACAACCAGGACGCCTCTGCGGTGTAAAATGGACATGACGGCCGCCATGACCTTTGTGAAGACCCGAGGCGCAGTGGCCAGCCCAAAAGGGAGGGCCATGAATTGGAAATGACGGTGACCTACGGCAAAACGAAGGAACCGTTGATGAGATACACATATGGGAATGTGTAAATAAGCATCTTGAACGTATATGGAAGCTAGGAATTATCGCGGTTCCATGGCGGCTAGCACTGCTCTCAATGATTCCATTTGGAAGGTCCGAATCTGTTCAGCCTTTTGGAGGTCCAAGATAGGGCGGACAGAGCCATCTTTTTTGGGAACGACAAAAAGGTTTGAATAGAAACCTTTGCCGCGCTGTTCCAGGGGCACTGGAATGATAGCCTCTTTACAGAAGGCAAATGTTATGGCCTGAAATAAAGGCCTGGCTTTGCGTTTTGGACTTTGGAAGACGAGAACGCAGAAACCTGTTGGCCGGCAGGGAATGGAAATCGATCTTGTAACCTGAGGTGACGATTTCTCGAACCCAAGCATTGCGAGTGTGGTCTAGCCAGATATTGCGAAAAAGCAGAAGCCGCTCTCCAACAGTAGTCAGATCTGAGGGATACCTGGAGTCATGCTGAGGGGGCCTGTACAGGGTGAGGTCCTTTGGGTTTAGGTTGCTTGGAGTGGGAACGCCAGGAAGAGCCCCTTGAAGAACCGGATCCTTGATCTGAGCGTTGGGACGATCCTTGGGCTGATTGTTTTTGGGGGGCAGGCCAAAAGGACTGCCTGCGCCAAGAAGATTTTTTAAAATTCCTGGATACAGGCAGCTTTTGTGGTAGAATGGTACTTTTACCAACAGTCGTCTCAGATATGAGTTTGTCCAAGGATTCTCCAAACAGACGAAGGCCATGGAAGGGGAGTGTGGACAGGGATTTCTTGGAGGCACTGTCCGCATTCCATATCTTTAGCCAAAAGGACTCTGCGGGCAAAGACAGCATTGGCTGCCGTTAAAATAATTAGAGGCTAGAGAGAACAAATCAAGGATCTCAAAAGCCTCCGGAACATTACAAGAGCGAAGCATCCTTCGCAGGTTCTTACTCCACACACCCATAGCTCTTGAGACCCATGTCAAGGCAAACAGGGGGCGAAGAGAGGAGCCCAAAGCATGGAAAATAGACTTGACCGCAGCATCAACTACGCGGTCGGACAAGTCCTTGAGAAAGGCGTTGTCTGAAACAGACATGACTGTTTAGCCAGTCTGGATACTGGCGGATCCACAATGGGGGGTACTGACCAGGTCTTAACCATTTCAGATGGAAAGTGATAAGCGAATGAAGTGAAGGGTTTATTATTAAACCTTCTATCATGGTGATCCCACAGTTTAGATATAATTTGACGAAAAACCGGATCCTGGGCAAAGGACTTAGGAGGCTTCTTGGCCCACTTGATTGCCGACTGAGAAGTCTGGTCCGGAGGCTGATCAGAAATCGACAGAGTGATTGACAGCCGAAATTAGTGTGTCTTCTATATGCCTAGACTCAGAATGGACATCTGAATCAGAGTCAGAGTCTTGAGAATCGTGACTACTAAAAGTCACGGGCCCTCGGTCAGACTGACCATCGTCCGAGTCGGATGAGGCGTAGAGGTCGCAATGGCGCCTTGTTGGAAACAGCCTTTTTACGTTCTGGGGAAGAGTGACCAGACGAAGCAGGTGCGCTCCTCTGAGGGAGCTGAGCCGGGGGAAGGCTGTGGGAGCCTGTGGACGGCTGAGATATCTGAGCGGCAAGGTCATCTAACCTTTTAGACATTAGAAGAGCCCATGCAGGCATTACGTCATCAGACGGGGGTGCTGCCTGGCCGGTGGCCGGAGCAGAATCCACAGACTGCACGGCATCTTGGTCCAGCAACAGGGTCTGTTGTGACACTGTAGTAGGGGCATCGCAGCCCCGGCATAGTGGATAGCTTCGGCCATTAGAAAACGAGCATCCACAGCTGGTACAGGCATAGTACAGGTCTGTAGAGGACGCCTGGGAAGGTTTATCACCCTTGCGGTTACGCATGTCAGCAACAGAGTCCTACAGCCCTATAGGGATAGGGTTATGCCGCTGTTATATGAGGAGCCACTACCAGCATTATAAAGTGACCGCTATGCACAGCCGGTATATACACCGATAGCAAAATGGCATATACTGTCAAACAGTCGGCATATACCTGCAGGCAGAGCCAATATATACCGCTAACAGCTGATATACACCGCTAGCCAGCAGGCACACACCGCTAGAAAGACAGCGATATACCGCTGAGCAGAGCGGTATATAGCACTGTAGAAGTGCAGAGCCAAGGAGGCGATCTCACCCGTGTCTGCTCCCCACGTGGAAGATGGCGTCCAGCGTTCCTGGCATCATGTAGGAGAGAGACGGCCCCCGGAGGCCGATTCGTCCCAGGGCTGGGACTAAACGTGACGGCCAATCAGAGGAGAGCCGCTGCGACTGAGGGAGCGGCTTCCAGAGCAGTGAGACTGGGCGTTACTAGAATGCAGGCCAACGCCGGAGGCTAAATTAATGAGGCTCCCCGGGATCATGGTCTGCATCACCCCACCGGCGCTTTTTCAGGCGGCGGTTTGGATGCAGGGGACAGTCGTCGTCGTCTCCCTACCTGCTCCTGGTTCCGTCTGAAGACGCGTCGGTCTGGGGATGCGGGGATCTCAGGGACGCATCTTCGGCTCAAGGCTGAAGCAGGTCCTCGGCTCTGCTTAGCCCTCTGGAGCTACCTTGGTGTGACGTGCTTCCAGGGAGCATGGAGCGGTATGCAGACCCAACCACTTGGGCGCGAGGGAAGACTGACTGCTTGTGCACGCCAGGTTTCCTCTGCCCGTAAGCGGGGGGAACGAGGGTGGCAAGGCACCCTGGTATTGCTCCATATCGAAATTAGAATAAGAAAAAAACTAAATAAAAAAATAAGCTGGCCTAAGGCACCTGGTAGGGCTCAGGCCAGACATGTCAGCCTTCCTGCTGACACTAGAAAAAAAAACAGCTAGTTTCCTGCCTAGCTAGGCTATATACTGTGGGGGGGAGGAGCTAATACTTTTTCAAATCTAGTGTCACGCCTCCCCTGGAGACATCATAATACCCACTGTCTGTGTCCCCCAATGAAAAGGCGAGAAAGGAACAAAAACTTCCTGGCTGTATAGGGAACACAGTGTGAGCGTTTCATGGCAGCTGCTCTGAATTTGAGCGATTTGTCAAAAAGAGAAAGCTCAAAACTAACATAAGAGAAAAAATAAAAAAAAAAAAAAAAAATACAATCTAAGGTACCCGAGACCAGGTGTTACAAATTGGTACAGTCGTAGCCGCAAGCAGCCTGCTGCGGTACATGCTACCTGCCTGTGCCTCGGGTCGTCCAGCTAGTTACTTCTTTCTCCACGTCTCAATGTGAAGAGGTGACTAGGGCGCTTGCAGATTTGCCCCAGCCACAACCTATGTCCAGTGTTTCGCCTAGTGAGCATGCTGAGCCTGATGGTGTCCTTTCTCAGGTTAAGTCCTCAGTTCAGGCTACTGAGCATGCTCCCACACTTAATGCGAAAAAAGAGAATTTTGTTTCTTACCGTAAATTCTTTTTCTTATAGTTCCGACATGGGAGACCCAGACCATGGGTGTATAGCTTCTGCCTCCGGAGGACACACAAAGTACTACACTAAAAAGTGTAGCTCCTCCCTCCGAGCATATACACCCCCTGGTAGCCAGTCCTAGCCAGTTTAGTGCAAAAGCTGAAGGAGGACATCCACCCACAAGTAGAGACAGAGCAAAACCCGGAACAACCGGAACCTCTGTCTACAACAACAACAGCCGGTGAAAACACACGGAACAAGAAACCTGCCAACAGGCAATAGGGAGGGTGCTGGGTCTCCCATGTCGGAACTATAAGAAAAAGAATTTACGGTAAGTAACAAAATTCTCTTTTTCTTCATCGTTCCTTATGGGAGACCCAGACCATGGGACGTTCCAAAGCAGTCCATGGGTGGGAATAAACAGAAAAACTGAGAAGCAGGCGAAACCTAACTTCACAAATGGGCGACAGCCGCCTGAAGGATGCGTCTGCCCAAGCTCGCATCTGCCGAAGCAAGAGCATGCACTTGGTAGTGCTTCGAAAAGGTAAGCAGACTAATCCAAGTGGCAGTCTGACAGACCTGCTGAGCCGTAGCCTGGGCCTGAAAGCCTAAGAGGCACCGACAGCTCTGGTCAAGTGTGCCTTGATCCCCGGCGGGGGAGGCACTTGAGTGAGTACACTGGTAGGTATCGGAAATGGCCGACCTAATCCAACGAGCCAGGGTCGGCTTAGAAGCCGAGAGGCCCTTACGCTGACCAGTGGTCAGCACAAAAGAGAGGTGCACCGCCTAAGAACAGCAGTGCGAGACACATAGATCCGGAACGCCCGCACCAGATCCAGAGTATGCAACGCCTTTTCAAACTTTTCAAAGCGATGAACAGGAGCCGGACAAAAGGAAGGCAGGGAAAATGCCCCGGTTAAGGTGGAAGCAGCAACCACCTTAGGGAGAAAGTCCGGAGTCGGACGGAGAACCACCTTGTCTTGATCAAAAACCAAAAAAAGGGGGTGACTCCGAAGAGAGTGCAGCCAAAACAGAGACTCTCGAGGGAAATTATGGCCACTAGAAAGACCACTTTCTGTGAAAGACGAAACAAAGAAACCTCCTTAAGAGGCTCAAAGGGGGGTTTCCGGAAGCCGTGAGGACCGGATTAAGGTCCCAGGGCTCCAAAGGCCGCCAGGTAAGGCGGAATGATGTGAGATGCGCCCTGCATGAAGGAGCGCACCTGAGCCAGCCGGGCGATACGCCGCTGGCACAACACTGACAGAGCCGAGACCTGTCCCTTGAGGGAATTGAGGGATAGCCCTAGCTGCAGACCGGACTGTAGAAGGGACAGGAGGGTCGGCAAGGCCAAAAGGCCAAAGGATACTTCCGAGCTCGAGTCATAGTGGAGATGACTTCAGGAGGGATACCAGAAGTCGTCAAGATCCAAGACTCAAAAGCCACGCCGTCAATCTGAGAGCCTCAGGATTCTGGCGGAAAGACGGACCTCGTGAGAGAAGGTCTGGACAGTCCGGGAGATGCCATGGCACCTCTACGGACAGATGGAGCAGGTCAGGGTACCAAGCTTGCCTGGGTCAGTCTGGAGTAATGAGAATGACCCGACGGCCCTCCTTTCTGATCTTGCGCAGGACTCTGGGCAAGAGCTAGAGGGTGAAACACGTAAGACAGACGAAGCTGGGACCAAACTTGAACCAGTGCGTCTGCCGCAAAAACCTGAGGATCGTGGAGCCACAGTTTGACGGCTAAGATAATCTGCCTCACAGTTTTCCACGTCTGGGATGTGGGCTGCGGATATGGTGGACTAGGAGTCCTCCGTCCACTAAAGAATGCGTTGAACCTCCAACATTGCCAGGCGGCTGAGTGTCCCGCCCTGGAGGATGATGTAGGCAAACGCTGTCGCGTTGTCTGACTGGACTCGAATGTGCCTGGCCGCCAACAGATGGTGAAAGGCTTAGAGAGCTAGAAACACAGCTCTGATTTCCAGCACATTGATCCAGAGGGCTGATTCGGACAGAGTCCAAGTGCCCTGCGCTCCATGGTGGAGATATACTGCTCCCCAGCCGGATAGACTAGCATCCTGGTGAGGATCACCCGGGACGGGGCCAGGAAGGAGCGTCCCTGAGACAGAGGGGCCGAAGCCACCACTGAAACGAGCCCCTGGTCTGTGGCGAAGCCACCACCCCGTGGAAGGAGGAAGTCCGCTTGTTCCAACAGCGGAAAATATCCAGCCGCAGAGGAAACTGGGCAAGGGAATCGCTTCCATTAACGCCACCATCTGATCCAGCACCTGTATTAGGTGCCTCATGGAACGACGTCGACCGCCAGCGGAGGGACTGCTGTTTGACTAAGGGCAGCTTCACAAGTGCCGGCAGAGTCTCGAATTGCGTCCCTGGGTACGTGAACCTCTGGGTCGAAGTCAGAGTGGACTTGGACAGAATGACAAGCCACCCGAATTGGTTAGAGTGGCGAGAGTGAGCGAGGCACTCCGCTAACAGTTTGCACTGGATGAAGCCCAGACTAGAAGGCCGTCCAGGGCAAAAGGATCACTGCCAACCCCTAGAGGTGCAGGACCGCAATCACATCTGCCCAGACCTTGAGAATACTCGAGGGGCCGTGGCTAACCCAAAGGAAAGAGCCACGAATTGGACCACTCCGATTGCAAAACGTAGCCAACGCTGGTATGAAACTGCGATTGGCGCATGCAGATAGGCATCTCTGATGTCGATGGATGCTAGGGAATCTCCTTGGGTCATCGATTGATCGCAGAGACTCCATGCGAAAATGCCGCACCTGAAAATGCTTGAGAAGCTTGAGATCCAGGTCGGAAGGCACCGCCCTCTTCGGGGACTAGGAATAGATTTAAGCAGAAATCTCAGAACAGTTCCCAGTCGGGAACCGGTACAATTACTCCATTGGCCTGCAAGAATGCCACAGCCTGTGAGAAGGCGGCGGCCTTGGAGCAGGGGGGAGTTGACAGAAAAATTCTATTTGGCGGGCTGGATAGAATTCTATCCTGTAGCCGTGGGAGATGGTATCCCGCACCCACTGATCGGAGACGTGTTAAAACCATACGTCGCCAAAGTGGGAGAGCCTGCCACCGACCAAGGACGTTGCTGGCGTGGCCAGATAGCCAGGAGGAGGCTGACTTAGTGGCAGCATCTCCTGCGGTCTTCTGAGGACGTGGCTTCGTGCGCCATTTGGGTTTACGATCCTTGGCTGAGCTAGTGGACGAGGCCGAGGGCTTAGAGAACGATCAGATGGAGGAACGAAAAGAACGAAACCTCGACTGATTCCTGCCCTGGACAGGTTTCCTGGTTTAGGTTTGTGGCATGGAAGAACTCTTCCCGCCAAGAGCTTCCTTAATAATTTCATCCAGTTGTTCCCGAATAGTCTGGTCCCAACAAAAGGGAGCCCAGCAAGGAACTTCTTTAGAAGCATCTGCCTTCCACTTCCGAAGCCACAGGGGCCTGCGGATAGCGAGGAAATTAGCCGAGGCCACCGCAGTGCGGTGAGAGTCTCCAGCATGGCAGACATGGCATAGGATGAAAAGACTGAAGTCTGGAAGTTAAGGCAACCATTTCGGGCAAAGAGTCCCTGTGAGGGAATGCATCTCCTCTAGAGAAGCAGAGATGGCTTTGAAAGCCCGCACTGCTGCAAAAGCTGAGGCGAATGAGGCCCTTGCCGCCTCCATACAGATTTGGCCAGAAGGACAACATGGCAGACAGCAAAACCTTAAGTGAGGAGCCATCAGCCACTGATACAACGGTCCGGGCTGAGAGTCTAAACACCGGAGGGACCACCTTTGGTGAATGAGCCCACTCCTTGACCACCACTGGTGGAAAGGGAAAACTGTCATCAGAACCACGCTTTGGGAAACGTTTGTCAGAGCAGACCCTGGGCTTGGTCACAGTGGCCTGAAAACTGGAGTGGTTAAGGAACACACTCCTTGTTCTCTTAGGCAAGGTAAATTGGTGCCTTTTTGCCAGAGAGTGTTGCTCCTCTGATACTGGCGGATTGAGGTCCAGTACAGAATTAATGTACAGTGGGATCCTTAGAGAGGTGCCGTCAGCCACTGATACAACTATCCGGGCTGAAAGTCTAGACACCGGAGGGACCACCATTGGTGAATGAGCTCACTCCTTGACCACCTCTGGTGGAAGGGGGAAACTGTCATCAGAACCACGCTTTGGGAGCGTCTGTCAGGACAGGCTCTGGGCTTGGTCACAGTGGGCTGAAAACTGGAGTGGTTAAGGAACACACTCCTTGTTCTCTTTAAGGTATACTGATGCCTTTCTGCCAGAGGGGGATGCTCCCCTGATACAGGCGGATTGAGGTCCAGTACAAATATAATGGACGCAATCAAATCATTAGCATCTGCATCACCTTCGGACAGATCAAGGGTACATGAAGTAGCGTCCGAGCCCCTAGTAAAGACATCCTCCTCGTCCAGTGAGTCAGCTAGTGAATCAGAGCTGCGGGACGGGGAAGGACAGGGGACCCTGCGTCTCCATTTTAGGAGGACGGGGTCTGAGACCAGATGAAGAGTCTTCTGTGAGCTTTGCTGAGCGAGCTGTAGCAGCAGAAGCGCCCTGAGAAGGGGGCTAATGCATGCTCAGCACCACCGGAGCAGGAGCAGCTGGAGGGACCACTGATGAGCCTCCAGGCTGAGGGACCACTGTGTTTATGTGCTCGGTACAGGCAGTACGAGTCTACATGCAGTGCATATTAAGAACAGCCTTGCTCTGATGTGAGACATGCTGCAGAAGTGGGGGCTCTGTCCAGAATGACCCCCAGCAGAGTATATAAACAGAGAATATAAGCAGCTGCACAACCGGAGGTTGTGGCTTGCCAGACCGTTTAACCTACATTTCTGTGCCCTCCAGTCCCCCTGCCCAGGCCCCCATTTGTCACACTGTGGTATCTCTGTGCCTATGCAGACATTGAGAACGCTGAGAAAATGGCGACCGGAGCGAGGAGAGGGGGCGGGGCCTACTCTGAGAGCGGGCAAATGAGGTAGACAGGGGAGGGAATCCTTCCTCAGTGAGGAGTGTCCGTTCCCTGTGCTGAACAGCCGCTGGGCGGAGCCGCACTGTCCCTCTGCAAGACTGACATGCAGGGGCAGTGAAACCGAAACTAGGCCTCAGGCGAAGCCGGGGCCTAGATTTAAACATGCGGCCAGCGTGCAGGGAGAACCGGCCGGAAATGTTAACACAGTCATATAACACACTCTCCCCAATATATAAAGTACAAGGGACCCCTGGAAAGACCACATTCTGTGGTAAAAACGTCTCAGTACTTAGCTTGTGAGACGCAGGTGCCAGGTCCCTGGGAGGTGAGCGCTCCGTCCGGCAGGATCCTGAAAGGGCTGCGGATGGAGACCGGTCTCCTGCAAAGCAGTGAGAACCGTGATGGCTCCCACTTCAAGCCAGAACCCCAGGGGATGGTGAAGGAGCGCGGCATGTGAAGGCTCCAGCCTTGTAAAATCAACCTTAACAGCACCGCCGACACAGTGGGGTGAGAAGGGACATGCCGGGAGTCCAGACTGGACCCGCTTTTCTTCCAAATCTTTGAAATAAAAAAAAAAAAATCAAAAATCAGAGAATGCATGTGTGTGTGACCTCCTGAACACAAAGCATTGAAACTGGCTAGGACTGGCTACCAGGGGGTGTATATGCTAGGAGGGAGGAGCTACATGTTTGAGTGTAGTACTTTGTGTGTCCTCCGGAGGCAGAAGCTATACACCCATGGTCTGGGTCTCCCATAAGGAACGATGAAGAAAGCCTCTTTGCACGGGTACTTGGACTCCGTTCTGTGTCCAAGTTTTGTGTTGTGCCTACTGAGCATGCTCAGGAATTTAGTGCATTGGAGGCCAAGTCCGGTAAGGACTTCACTGAGCATGACCGTGAGGTAGCAGGTCCTGATAGGCTGGGCAGCATCAGGTGTCCTGATGATGTGGCCACTCCGGACTGGCTCGCAGAGGCCCGACCTTGAACCCCACCATTGGTCATCAGACGATGACTGGTAGGGTGTTTGGGGCGGTGCTGCCCATATGTCAGTGAGGTGGCAGTCCGGATAGGCCGCTAGTGGCGTCACTGATGATGTGGCACTCTGCTATTGGCCCCTGGAGGCGCCAATGTGGCTCACCTTGGGTTTGGGGCGGACCCTAGGTGATAAAAAGGCATGGTGGTGCACAGTTTTCACTTGTACATGATAGAGCCACATTGTTGGCTGCAACCAGTAGTTCAGGAAGCAGTAGGTAGGGTTAGGCGTCCGGTGCCTGTCACGCCAAGATTCGTGGCTCAGTACGTTGTGGCGGGTGGGGGGGGGGGGGTGAGGGAGGAGCATGGGATCTGACTATAATCGCTTCAGTTCTGTTGTAGCAGCCCAGTGGAGTTAACTGGGCTGTAGCGTCGACTGTCCCAGTGTGCCCCCTACGCACATGGACAGTGTTCCCCAGGACCCCTGTGGTGCTAACAGGGGAGTTCCTGGTTTGGGTGTGTGGACCATGTGGCAGGGTTCACAATAGTCCTGATCCAAGTTTAACTCTGGTCAGGTTCATATCATTTCAGAGCCACCAAGCTCTGTATTATCCGCCTACCCTACGAGTTTCCAGCAGCTCCTTTACCAACTTTGAGCACGGTGGACCCAGACTGGTGATTGGGACATACACCACTTTATCCTAATCCGCCAGTCCCCCTGTAACACCAAGTTGATTACCTATTAAAGTCAAGTCAATAAAATTAATGGAAAATGGTTGTGACCAACCCTCTACTAATGAGATGGCTCTGGAGATATTGCCCCAATCTACACAGTGAAGCACAACAATGAGCTGCCAAAAGCACAAAATATCAATCGTGTGCAACACAGTGTGAAATGTACTATGATTCAGTATTTTCCCGCCAAATATAAAACAAACCTTTACAAAATAATAGCACGAGTCACATGACAATTTTATGATAATGCATAGCTATACACACAGAGGTAATAAAGCCCTGATAAAAGACATGCACGCACCGTGGCTTTGTCCAGTACTTTAACAGAGTTTTCATCGGCCACCTTGTGTTTTCTTAACGCCTCTTCAAGAGTCCAAAGAGGTAAATTCTCCCATTTCCCAAACACCACAAGATCAATGTCGCTATCAGTCAAAGAGAAAATTTTTGATTAAATTATAGACCGGACAGGAGCAAAACTAAACGACTGTCTCCTGGATTTACTTCCGCACACAAGATGTATGTCACATTACATGGAAAAGGTATTAAACACATGAGTATCACAGATTAATGTAGGGTTTTTGCCAGTCAAAAAACAAACTAATTGGGTTCAAAAAAGGTTTTCTACCAAAGGCACAGACACCGATTGGTAGAATAGGGCGCCCTTATCCCGCTGGAAGTCAGCACAGATGCTCGCCCACTAGCTCCATCTATTCCCTATGGGGTTACTGTACTCTTTTCCTAGTAGACCAATACTTTCTTCTGACCTGCCGCTCCCCAATAGGTATAAAAATTCCCCATTCTGTAGTGCAGGACCCAGCCTTTGGATCCCCACAGCAAAGGGGATACCTGTTTTCACTGGACAACACCTTTAATGTCTGACACTAGAGGAAACTTCTTGCCCAATAATATCATATGAACTACAGTACCCACTTTAATACAAATATAGCATAAAAAAAAAAAAATAAAGACCTGTCTTCATGTCCTCCCTCTGATGTTTACATTAGGCGTATTTGCTTAAAGAGAAGGTGTTGTCCAAAGGTAAAAAAAAAAAAAAAAAAAAATTAACTGAAAAAATGTAAAAGTGTTAATGTTTAAATATTGTTTGTTTTTAATTTAGATTATATATATATATATATATATATATATATATATATATATATATATATATATATATATATATATATATATATATATATATATATTTTTAATATTAATATTTAAAAGTTTGACATCTTCCACTCTTAAGCACTAGGGGGAGCGGCTGCTGAAATCCTACTGTAGAACTAGCTCACATTACAGCTGCAGTAAAAATGGGTGGGATCTGCTCTCATGTGTGCGATGTCACACCTCCCCCTCCCAATCTGGGTGTTTCCAAAAGAACGAGAAAATGAAGTTTAGGATCAGTGTGGAGCCACTTTGTTGGTGACCACAAAGTGATCCTAATCTCTAAAGTGTCACTAAGGACAGCTGGCATAGTGCCCCACTGTATTGTGCTGCCGGTCGGGATCGGAGGTCCAAGGTGACATGCGGCGAGGAGTGGTGATCTGCAGCCTGAGCCCGCCACTGCACTACAGAAGTCACGCCCAGCCCCGTGCACTCACCTCAGACCTGCGCCCCCGGCAGCCTGCCCAGTCCGCGATCATAGCACAGAGCGGTGAAGGCCCAAGGTGGGCACAGGCATGGGAAAGGGGGGGGGGGGTAGCGGAACGCCAGGATCAATTATGGTGCAATTACCGCTGCCTGGGACCGGTACTCACCCCATCCTGGCGGGTGACAGGGGGAAAGTGCAGCACACATCATACGCTGTGCTACACAAAGATGGCGGTGATCTCCTTCCTCTGCTGTGATCTGCACAGCCCAGGGGGCTTGTCCAGTACACAACAGAGCGCTCTGTTAGAAAAAAGGGTCGCAGCCTGTAATCAGAATCAATGCACAGAGCTGTCATAAATGAGGTAACTGTCATTATACACAGCAGATCCAAAATGGTGGCCCCCTGTTTTTCACTAAAAATAGAAATAAATAAAAACTAAATAAAAATAGTGAATTTAATTTTGTATTAAAATATACTTGATTCCATAATCACTATTAATACAAAAATAAAAAAGTGACACCTTCCCTTTACAGTTTACTTGAAATGCTGCAACATAGGAACCTGCAGACTTGCTTTACTGTATGCAGTGAAGTGAAGATACATAGATGTAAACCAGCATAAGGGAGGTCAGAGGGACAAACTTTTGGCCCTCAAATGAGTGAAGTTTTATCAATATACAGAATACTACATGATGAAAACGTTTCCTTTTAGTTCAGTTAATCTCATTGTCATCAGACCAAGAAACAATGTGTTACATAAACAACTTACCTCGTGGGCAAATAAAGTCCTGTTTTGAAACTCCCAAATATCTGAACCTAAAAACAGATGGACACAGACTTTTAGTAGAGGATTGCAAAATATACATTTCGCAGGAAATTAAACGCACTAACATTTGAAGGGACAATTATAGCAGCCTTTTCCCTGGCGCATCAATTGGGGGTCAATGATGGCTGTACAGGCCCCACATCAGCAGTATGAGGACAGGCGGGAGCAGATATCGGCCTCCTCTAATCTTAAACTTCGTGTGTGAGAAAATCAACACCTGTGCCTGTAATCTTAAGCACACGGAGCAGCACACAGTAAAGGCCCTGTCACACTAAACAACATCGCTAGCAACATCGCTGGTAACGAACAACTTTTGTGAAGTTGCTAGCGATGTTGCTGTGTGTGACATCCAGCAACAACCTGGCCCCTGCTGTGAGGTCGTTGGTTGTTGCTGAATGTCCTGGGCCATTTTTTAGTTGTTGCTGTCCTGCTGTGAAGCACAGATCGCTGTGTGTGACAGCGAGACCGCAACAACTAATGTGCAGTGAGCAGGGAGCCAGCAACAACTAATGTGCAGGCAGCAGGAGCCGGCTTCTGCTGAGGCTGGTAACTAATGTAAACATCGGGTAACCAAGAAGCCCTGTCCTTGGTTACCCGATATTTACCTTTGATACCAGCCTCCTCCGCTCTCACTGCCTGTGCTGCCGGCTCCAGCTCTGTGCACATGTAGCTGCAGCACACATCAGGCAATTAACCCGATGTGTGCTGTAACTAGGAGAGCAAGGAGCCAGCGCTAAGCATTGTGCGCTGCTCCCTGCTCTGTGCACATTTAGCTGCAGCACACATCTGGTTAATTAACCTGATGTGTGCTGTAACTAGGAGACTGGGGGCTGGTCACTGGTTGCTGGTGAGCTCACCAGCAACTCGTGTAGCCACGCTCCAGCGATCCCTGCCAGGTCAGGTTGCTGGTGGGATCGCTGGAGCGTCGCAGTGTGACAGCTCACCAGCAACCTCCTAGCAACTTACCAGCGATCCCTATCGTTGTTGGGATCGCTGGTAAGTTGCTTAGTGTGACTGGACCTTAATGTGGGACTGGACCTTAATGTGGGACTAGATTTGTGACCTTCACGGAGAAGGACACAAGCAGCCCCGCATATAAATAATGAAACAATTTCATGGAAAGAAACAGTTATGAAACCTGGATCAATTTCTTCCCGGTCTTTCAAATCTTGCTACACTGTGCAAAAATATTCTTGCTCCACATTATGTATTTTCCCTAAAATTAGCCTTAGTTGCGGTTCAATAATTACCATATTTTTTGGATTATAAAATTTGGGAGGAAAATGAGGGGAGAGTCTTAAAATCCAAATATAGCGTACTGGTGGGGCTGTCTGTGCGGTCGGCTGGGTGCGGGTGGCCGGGTGCCTGTGGCTGCGTGCGGGTGGCCGGGTGCCTGTGGCTGCTTCTCTGCAGGTGGGCAGGCAGCCCGCTGGCTGCCACCCTGTGCGTGCGGGACTGTGGTGGCTGTGCGGTGGGTGTCCCAGTGTGTCCGCAGTCGCGGTTTCAAATGATGGCACTGGTTGTCAGCACATGCGCAGATGGAGCTCTTGGATGAGAGCTCCATCTGCGCATGAACCACTTCGGGCATCATCACTTGAACTGGGACCGCAGACACACTGGGAAACTCACTGCACCGGTCTGCTCCACCACGGACCTGCTGCTGCTGCCAGCACAACCCCTGCCTCCTGTGACCCGATTCACCACCACTGCTGCCCCCCTTTGGCAAGACAACACCGGAAAATAAGATGGACCCCGTTTTTTTTTTTTTTTGGTTCTCTCTAAATTTGGGGTGCGTCTTATAAAACAAAAAATACGGTATGTGCCCATGCAGAAAAAAAAAAAAAAAGTTAAAGGAATACAGCAGGACACTTCATTAAAAGAAAAGCAGAGACGCCCAGAAGAGAGGAGACAGACCACTAACAAGAGGCTGTGGAACACACAGAACACATCGATGAGTTCCACCACACTGGTGGCCAGAAGCAGTACAGAACCAGTGGATGTTTGTGTGTGAGTGTGACAATGCCCCTTTAAGTTAAAAAAAAAAAAAAAAAAAAAAAGGGACCCCCTCAGAGGAACAGGCAGGATCTGATTACCACCCAAAATGAGAAAAAGGCCAGTGCTAATATCCGTACTATGGCTGCACCACGAGAGCCCCCTAAGCTGAACAGGAACCTGATGTGCCCCAGGGTTCAGTTTAGTAGACGTCTGAGGGGTGCAGAGCACTCCCAAAATACAAGTATGGCCTCTCCGGGAGGTGCTGAATACTCACATCTGCGCTCGGCCACAGCTCTTTAATGACACTTTCTATTCGATTAACGACCTCCATTCTCATAGTTTCCTCTTCGGGACGTGGGGACATATATTTGTAGAAATCGAGAATTTCTTCATGGAGTCTGCAGAAACAAAAAGAAAGTTGTTTTTAATTGTTTTTGATCCATGCATTTGACCAAACTTTCACCGCTTAGCATTACGTACAGCGATCATTGTGCAGCATAGTGTATATGGCTTTATATGTTTCAATCATTTGATTCATCTTGCCCAAACTACAAGCAGCCTAAATCAGAGCTTGGCTGAACGATCATCTTATACCGACACACTCCATAGGAGAAAATAGTCTGAAAAGACGGCCAGAGGCTAATCTCTTGAAAGCCTGGCCGACTGCTCCCTGCAGTAGAGGATGAAGACACCCATCAATCACCTGGAGGAGGCTGGGAGACGTCGGCCAGGGTGGCCCAAGAGTGTTGCACAGCAAAACAGACCTGGCTCCTGCTGCCTGTGATTTAGGCAGCATGAACTGATCCAACAGGGAAGAGGGCAAACCTCGAATAATGAAAAACAACAAGAATAACAAAATCGTATCTGCACATCATGCACTCACACTTACTGGAGTGCACCTCCCCCAAATTAGACCGGAGGTAACAGATTCCCGAGGATAGAGTCGGTTTTTACATTTTGGATATTCACTTATAAAAGGTTTGTTCTGATGATCATGTAGGTCACTGTTTATTTCGGATCCAATATTGACAAAAATAGGAATGGAAGTGCCAGTGACAGCAATGTAAATAGTGAGGCTGAGAAATGCCGATGTGTGCGGCACATCATACACACACAGCCGTAGGGACTGTACACTCACTAATACAGGCAGCTTCTAGCTTGTTCTGCAATAGCCATAGAAATGAATGGAGAGACCAAAGCATGTGATGCCACCACTGCTCGGTCACTGGAGGGATGGGGCCTGCATGGATCACACATTCAGTGCACAGTCTCTGGCTATACCATCATTGTACAAGATAAGAACAACCCTCTGAAGGATTATTCCTAAAATCAAAAGTTATTCAGGAGGTTTGGGGTCCAACCGTTGAGACACCATCATCCCAATATCAGGTCTCATGATCCTGACATCTTGTAGAGCCAGAGTGGAGGAGGTGTGAAAGATCGGCGTACATATTAGATGGCTGTCAATCGCTTGGCCGGCCCTACTACACAGGAGCCACCATCCAAACGAGTGCTATGTGTTGTCTGAGAACCAACGGCAAATGTGGCTCATCACCGGGAGACAAAAACTGCAGTCGGAAATTGGAAATGCCTGATCGATATACTCCCCTGCCAACAATACATTGTCTGGGTCTCCCATATGAAGACCAACGATGGCTTTGGCCAAAAAAACAGCTTAGGTTGAGTTCACATGTCCTGTAGTCATCTGTTAGAATGGATCCTGCAGAGATTCGTTGGCAAAAAAAGTTCCGCAAAACAACTCTTGTCCGTTGCAGTTTTTTTTTTTTTTTTTTAAACATTGCAGTTTATGGAAAGCGGATCCATTCAACCCTTAACGAGTGCGGGCTGTACTGGTACATTCTACTCCAACATAGGTGTCATCACCTGCGAGTATCTGGCGGTGATTCCTGCATGTCAGCTGATTTGAACAGCTGACGTGTGCCTCACAGGCACGGGTGGAACCGCGATGCACCCGCGCATGTTAAACCCTTAAATCGCGCTATCAAAATGACACAGCTCTATTTAAATGTCCGCAGCAGTAAACGTTTACTCACCCGGCTACATGACGTGACCACTGTGAGCCGATGGTTGCCATTGTAGCACAGGGTCATGTGATGACTCCTGTAGCTAGCATGACTCACTTCCCATAACACTCAGCAGACCAGCCGCTATTACAGAAGACTAGCATTTCTCCTGTTCAGAGCTGTGAAGCTACAATCAGAAGAAATGACAAGCGATCAAACTGCTGATCCTTATAGTCCCTCTAGGGGAAGTAGTAAAATAAAAAAATTTAAAAAAAAAAAACCTAAAAAAAAAAAGTTCAATTACCCCTTTTCGCCTCATTGAAAATCAGTGGATTAAAAAAAAAAAAAAAAAAAAAAAAAAAAAAAAAAAAAAAAAAGGGGCACACATTTGGTATTACCTCATTCAGAAATGCCTGATTAAACTATAAAATAAATGAATCTGATCGGTAATCAGCATAGTCGCAAAAAATTCTAAACAAAATTATGTTCGTTGGTCACTGCAAATTTTGCGCAAAATGCAATAACAGGCAATCGAAACGTAGCATCTGCGCAAAAATAGTATCATTAAAAAAGTCAACTCTGGAAGCAAAAAATAAGCAGTCAGAGAGCCCCAGATCCCGAAAAATTAGAATGCTACAGGTCGCGGTAAATGGCGCAAGAAGTGCGCCACTTTTTTGGGACAAACCTCTGATTTTTTTTTTTTTTTAACCCCTTCGATAAAAGTAAATCTGTACATGTTTGGCATCTACAAACTCATACCGACCTGAGGCATCACACTGACCTCAGTTTTGCCATATAGTGAACACTGAATAAAATCTCAAAAACAATCATGCAATCAAATTTTTTTGCAATTTTTCCACAATTGGAATTTTTATGCCGCTTTCCAGTACACTAAATGGTAAAACGTATGGTTTCATTTAAAAGTATAACTCATCCCGCAAAAAACCAAGTCCTCATACGGCAAGATTGACGGAAAAGTAAAAAAAGTTACGGCTCTCGGAAGGGAGAAAAAAAACAAAAAAACCAACGGGAAATATTGGCCAGGGATGAAGGGATTACCGGGTTGCTATTTAGCCATCCATTTTTCTTGCATTTGTAACACTATTTTTTATTTACAGGATCTATTTAAAATGGAAGATAAATAGCAATCAGTTAACAGATCTGTTCTCCATGGACTCAAAAATAAAAAACAAAGATCTGGCAGAAATCATTTATTTACAAATGGATAAGAAAGTTGCGTTTGCAGATCTTTTTTCCCCAATAGATTGCCGTGGGAT
The DNA here is from genome assembly GCF_048569485.1 of Anomaloglossus baeobatrachus. Classification (NCBI taxonomy): domain Eukaryota; kingdom Metazoa; phylum Chordata; class Amphibia; order Anura; family Aromobatidae; genus Anomaloglossus; species Anomaloglossus baeobatrachus. Next base: position 157,782,863 of record NC_134362.1, read on the forward strand.
CCATTCTAATGAATGATTACTTGACATGTGAGCTTAGCTTTAAAAGAGGTTTTCCACTACTACTGGGACTCACTTTCATTTGTCCTTACACTTTCCTAATATACTTCTGCTATCTACTCTGGACCTTTAAGCTTATCTTACCACATTGCAGATTTAGGTACAGATTTTCTGCATTTAAAACTTCCATCTTTTGGCAGGAAAAATTCTGTGGGAAAAAAACAAAAAACCACCCCTGCATTTTGCTGCTTTTTTATGCATCGAAAAAGGGAAAATGCTGGAAGAAAAAAAACAAAAACGCAGAAACAATTGATATGTCATTTGTTTGGTATACTTTTTTTCTGCACCAAAATCTGCAACTTGTATGTAGTACTTCAGCATTCCCAGACTTTGCTGGATGCATTTTCCCTTGCATATTGATTAAAATCTGCAAGGGGGAAAACAAAAAAAAAAAAGGCAGAGTGAGCACACAGCCTAAAAGGTTGATAAATACCTTAATACCTTTGATCTTTTCAGCTGCAGACCGGAATTGGACCAATTGAGCTGGGCACGTCAGTGGTGGGGCTGAGAGGATAGTGAAGTGTGATCTGGGCATGCTCACCCAGACTGCTATCACTGAGAGGCAGTACTGCCCTCACCTTACCAATGCTTAGTAGGTCCAATTCCAGCCTGCAGTCAAAAGGATTAAATGCCCCGTTGTTGGACATTTAAAAAGGTGTCTAAAAAAGCACCAGTTTACGGTGCAAATTAGGCCAGATTTCAGGAACACTTAGATCAGCCCCAATAGCACTCGTCACCAATGAGGAGGCGCCCCTACTAAAAAGGGCAAGATCATAAAGTTGTGCGCATAGACAAAAAAAATGTTTGCGTCAGAGTAATGCAAAAATCCTCTCTCAGTGCACAGTGGCCGTCATGCATAGACTGTCCAAACTGATCGGGCATGCTGCTGTGACTGTGCCGGGGATACATCTGGTATCTACACGTTCCCCATACAGGCTGAATGACTTCTATGGAATATGGATGTGAATTCCCTCTCGTGCTGCAGGCGGCATCTGGCAGGTTCTGTGCGCAGGAGCTCGGTGGACACTACAAGTGTAGATAGGACTTGTCATAACATTAGTAATGTAAACTGGCCGCTCACAGGAATACCAGCAGCCTGAGTCACGGAGCCGGATTTAGTAATTACAGCAGTTTCCTTTCTGCAGAATCGAGAAAGCATTAGCAGACTGAGCCTTAGGGAAGAGATCCCTGGGCTGTCCGGTCACTGCCTCCTATGGCTTACTGCAGGGTACAAATATAGGCAGATTCTGCCCCCTCACATTACACTACATTCAGCCCCATCGCCAAAGCATACTGTGACATCATTTTGTAACAGAACGGCTCGTTGTAAAGAGCTCACTGATACAAGCGCAGTCCTGTAGTAGGAGCCATGAAGGTAGCACTGACATTTCTTCCCTCCATCATCTGTGATATTGAAAAGTGGAAGGAACCACAGCCACTGAGCCACGAAGTGAAGATCCCATAATGTGACACAGCGGCAGGACGAGCGCAGAAAAGTCCCCTCAATCCTTAATATCAGCAGGACGGAAAAGAGGGGAAGGAGAAAGAAAAAAAAGGCAGGAGTCAAGTAAGGAGTTTCCAGATCTGAGAGGCAGCCTTACATCACCAAGCACAATGCCAATGGAGCGGTGAAGCACGTCATTCCGGGATCATAAGACAGCCATATTTATAAGATAATTCAGAAATACTAGTACTTCCAGCGAGATTCAATGTGATCAGACAATTACTGTATTTTCTTTCCTCTCTGCTAGGCTAAAAGCGAAACAAACATTTACACAGCGACTATAAAGACTATCTGCAGGGATAAACGGCTGAACCAACACGAGCACCCGCACATAAAGGAGACTCAAGTTGGAGGGGGGAGGTTAACTGTTTGTCAAATCAAGAACATAGATCCACAGGATAGTTACACAAGATTGCTGGGGGTCTAGCTACTAAGACCCTGACCGTGAAACTCTAATGCGGGCGTCACATGATCCGATCTATCGTGCGATCGTACCCGCCATGTTACCCTATGGGATTTGGGGAGTGCCGTGTCCATGCTGCGGTATATGCTGCGGATGTCTCGCAGCCGCACGTAACTGCATATCAATTATTCCTGTGGAAATATCTGCGGAATTCCCGCTCCTCCACTATGGAGATAGAGGCCGGGACTTCCACAGGTAAGCCGCATGAATGTCTGCAGGTTTACAGCAACGAAAATGCTCGAAACCCGCAGCAATGAATAGCTGCTGATTCAGGGGAGCAGCTTCGGGAAACCTGTGGAAAAATCCGTAGTACGTTGTCCCATGGACACATAGCCTAAGGGTATGTGCCCACAATCTGGAAGCAGGGCAGCAAATCTCTGCAGGAGACCGCAGGTGCTCGTACCCACGATCAGGGTTCTGTGCGCTGCGGTCTCTCGCCTGTGTTCTCCCTACGGAGGACACATGTGAATCCGCAGCAAACAATTGACATGCTGCGGTCGGGGGGGGGGGGGGGCTGGGCACGGGATTTCTAGAAATTTCATCCACTATGCTTGTACTGTGCAACAGCATTTTGGATGCAGTGAAAGAAAACATGCTACATCCAAAACGCTGCAAACACTGATCGTGTGCACGCACCCTAACCTAAATCCCCGTGTGAGTGGAGCAGTATTGCAAGCGTAAACAATGGCAGAACGCATCTTTTGTGATCTACAAACCTAAGCAACAAGCGGTAAACTATAAAAATTAATATTCACACTGTCCTTAAAAAGGTAAAAATGTAAAGTAGATTGTAAAAACTGTGCGCTAATAGGTCCAGAAATGTGGCCAAACATAAAATACCCAATGGACAGGTGACGCTCCTGCGCACTCCATACCGAATCCCCCAGGGATCTTAGGTTTCTCTTCTGTCCGGGTGCGCCAGGTCACTGCGCCAGCCAGTGACCACCAATTGGTGGCCGCAGTCACATTTCATAAAAAAATATTGTTTTTTCTAGCTTGGACAAAACATGACCACTGCAGCGGCGGTACTCAGATTGCTGGGGGAACAGAATGGATTGCAGACGAATAGCGCCAGTTCTGAATGTCATTTATTTTAACCACCCACGGTCCAATTAGCAATATCATGTAATGAAGTGCAAAACCCTTCAATAGTAGAAGTATTTTGTAACTTTTCACAGTACATTTATGGCATACGTATACTCAGATCACGTGATTTCACCAAATCTTCATTTATAATGAAACTGCACTTGATCCACAGAAAAGGGGGAAATAAACGCATATCGCAGTTACTGATCATGATTTCACAGATCCTGTCACCGCTATCATGAAGATGACAGTTCAGCCTCTCTGACTGCACACTTACAATATATTATCCTATTTCAGAAAGTACAGACGTGAGTATAATCACATTGATACCACAGAGATGGCACTGGCTCAAGTACCTCACGCGATGCCATGCTCCTGCGTAATGAGACTGATGGAGCATAGAGGATTAAATGAAAACTGGAAATCAAGAAGGAGGCCAAAAAGCAGCAAAGGGGAAACTACACTGCTGGGAAGTGGTTACACTGCATAAAGTCATGTAGGCTGTTTAGGGCTACGAAAAAATAATACTTAAAAGCAGTCCGGTGAAAATGTATTAATACAAATTAAGATTTTAGATTTAACCCTTAAAGAATAAAATTAAAAAAAACCAAAAACACCAGTTTGTGCTAGGAGATGGTTGTGTATTTCTCCGCCAACCCTCTTAAGGCTAGTTTCACACATCCGCCATTTTGCCGGATCCGGCACACTCTAGTACAGTGTAATACAATACAATGGCATCGCAAGCAAGCTCCGGTCACATGCTCTGGTCACATGACAGCATACGACCAGAGCTTGCCGCGATGCCATTGTATTGTATTAGGCTACTTTCACATCTCCGGTTTTTGCAATGCGGCACACTCCGGCACTTTGCAGGAAAATCACAACCGGTTTTTTTTGCTGCCGGTTGCGATTTTCCTGCATAGACTTTAATTAGTACCGCATTGTGCCGCATGGGCTCCCGTTCGGTCCGGTTTTTGCCACATGCGGCAGATTTAGCCGGTGCGGCGGCCGGATGGAACGTTGCCTGGCACGTTTTTTCGTGTGGCAAAAAAAACCGCATTGCGCCGCATTCAGCCGATGCGGCGCATTTTTCAATGCATGCCTATGGCGGCCGGATGCGGCAATAACAGCATCCGGCCTCCGCATGCGGTTTTTGCCACTGCGCATGCTCAGTAGCATGCCGCAAGCGGCAAAAACCGGACTGGCCGCAAAGGAAAAACTTATGCAAAGGATGCGGTGTGTTCACCGCATCCGTTGCATAGCTTTCACAGCCGGATTGAGCCGCAGAGCTCAAGCCGGATGTGTGAAAGTAGCTTTACACTGTACTGGAGTGTACCGGATCCGGCAACCCAGCGAAATGGAAGATGTATGAAACTAGCCTAAGATTGGCAGCGTCTAATGTCTTGGGCAAAATGAGAATTGCTGGGATAAAGTTGGAGAGCAAGGAGCACATAGGTGATCTCATCGAAGAAAAAAAAAAAAAAAAAAAAAAAAAGGACAATCCGGCAGCAGGGTGACCCACACAGACATTACCCATAACAGGGTAACGCCAGACCTTTTCTATGGTTACAGACTAGGGCTACACAGCCCGGTAATTAAATCACATTGGAGGTGACTGGGTCAATAATGATGTTCCACATGGTGGTGTGCAACTTTATAAAACCCTAATAACCCCTGTAACAAGCCATACCAAGCACATAATTCATGAGAAGTGTATAATTACTTTCTTTGCATTTTCCTTGCCCATACGTCACCATTTTCAGCTCACGATCGTAACACTTAACAAGAATCGGAGGTGTGAAGATCTGAAGGCAGTACATCAGGACGACCCTAGGTAGGCACTCTGTCATTTCTGCCAGAGCTGCAGTTGTGCATCACTAGATGAGCAATAATAACAGCTTATGTGACCTAGATCTATGACGATCAGTGACAAACTAATTCATCTTTAATCATCTCCTTAAAGGGAACCATGAGCAGCTCTGTGCACATATCTATAAATCGCTCCGTAACTGTCCCTGCATCTAGTAACATAAAACAGATCTTTAGAAAAATAATTTCTAAAGATAGTTAATGAGATGCTAATGAGGGCAGTGACTAGTCGCAGGGGCATTAGTTCCCTGGCTAGTCGGCCCACCCAGCATGTAATCACGGCCCTTTGGGTATTGTAAAGCAGGTTATCACACCCAGTGGCATGGCAGTGCAATATAAACAGCAGTGAGCGTCTTGGATGCTAGGTGTGTGTGTCACGGCTGTAAAGACTCTCACTGCTCATGATTGAAAGTCGGCCACACTTTAGATCATGCGCACTATTCAGAAGCCGGGTGTATGTGTCCCGGCTTCAGAGAGGAGTAGTGTGCATGACCGGAAGAGCAGACGACTTCTGATCATGGGCAGGGAGCGTCTTTGAAGCCGGGACACATACACCAGGCGTTCAAGAAGCGCAATACTGACGGGTACAAAGCCGCACTGCCATGACCTGGATAATCACACAGACCTAGGGGCCTTTATTACCCCCTATACCGCCAAAGGGAGCCCATTGCTACCCAGCGATAGTGACCAATGGACCCCTACTGGACTTGATGAAAACTTGATGTTACAGCCAATACTGGACTGCAGAAGTTGCTCTGATCCCTATTACATCTGGTACCCACTGCTGATTGAGCGCTACTAATAACAGACAGCAGAGCGGTCCAGCACATGATGGCAAGAAGGGGTTACAGGCCTGCGTCCTCCCCTTCCCTGCCTACAGCAGTTTGCCAAATGAAGGCAGAAAACGAACAGACAGATGACTGCGAATGTGCTCCGCTTGCGCCATACAAGTTTGCAGTTATAAAGCATCTAAGGCTGCCTTAAAGTGAGAGTATAAGTAGAACATTCGTAATATGATCTTTATTAAAAATAAAAATGGAGACTCTTGCACTCCCCAATCTGGCCATTGGGGCTATTGTAGACTAACTCTTCCGGTTATTTTCCGCAGACTTCTCAGTCGCATGATCACAGACAGATGACACCTCGGCACACAAAGGCCGCTGCCTTCACGATGGCATTTTCCACACGTACATTAGATGCGTAAAACACAAAAGTTAGGATCTCAGACTATTGCTGCTAGTGTACATGTAGATTTCCAGAATGAAAAGAAACTTACTGGTCTGAAAATTGCAATATTTCTATATATCTGCATTCAGACGTCCAAATAAATCAGTCGAGGTTGGACTGCATTGCTTGGACTGGCTGCGACTCTGACCGCTGTATAGATACCGGTATATATGCAGCTGCTGCGCTTGGGTCAGAAGAGCCACAGCCAGTCCGTGCAATGAAGTCCAATTATATGGATGCCTGAACACACCATAATGCTGATATTAAATGTGAAAAAAAAAAAAAGTTAACATTTTTTGGAAAAATGTTTGAACATAAAAACCTGTATGAAGTTCTCATGACATTCCATTAAATAGATATACACTATTAAAAATCTATAGGTATATAATAAAATAGCTGTAACACACTACATATGTATTCAGCTGGACAAAAGTGCTCCTCTAATACCAATAGGTTACAGGTTTATATAGAACACTGTACCCATAAAAAAAAAAAAAACCTCAAACAGTGAGATAACTGGACAAAGACTTCTAGAAGGGTAGAAAACCTACGTTGGGCTCCAAGGATAAGTCAAACCCTTCCGTCTGCTAGAGACCACTCAGTGTCCAATCCACCAAGACACATTATTGAGGAGCCAACTTCTTCCTAACAAATAGATGTATGAATATAAGGAGCAATTTTCTATAATAAACTATATCTTAGTCATAAACATGTACAGAAAACAAGTGATTAAAAAAAAAAAAAAAAAAAAACATAATCATGGCTTCGTATGTTGGACAGAACCCTTCATTCCTAATAATCAATTGCACCAAGAATACCTAAAAAGAAAAGAAGGGAATTTTGTTACTTACCGTAAATTCCTTTTCTTCTAGCTCCAATTGGGAGACCCAGACGATTGGGTGTATAGCTACTGCCTCCGGAGGCCACACAAAGCATTACACTAAAAAGTGTAAGGCCCCTCCCCTTCTGGCTATACACCCCCCGTGGGATCACGGGCTTGCTCAGTTTTAGTGCTAAAGCAAGAAGGAGGAAAGCCAATAACTGGTTTAAACAAATTCAATACGAAGTAACATCGGAGAACTGAAAACCGTTCAGCATGAACAACATGTGTACCCGAACAACCAAAAATCCCGAAGGAAACAGGGCGGGTGCTGGGTCTCCCAATTGGAGCTAGAAGAAAAGGAATTTACGGTAAGTAACAAAATTCCCTTCTTCTTCGGCGCTCCATTGGGAGACCCAGACGATTGGGACGTCCAAAAGCAGTCCCTGGGTGGGTAAATTAATACCTCATGTTAGAGCTGTAAAACAGCCCTTCCCTACAAGGAGGCAACCGCCGCCTGCAGGACTCTTCTACCTAAGCTGGCATCCGCCTAAGCGTAGGCATGCACCTGACAATGCTTGGTGAAAGTGTGCAGACTCGACCAGGTAGCTGCCTGGCACACCTGCTGAGCCGTAGCCTGGTGCCGTAATGCCTAGGGCGCACCCACGGCTCTGGTAGAATGGGCTTTCAGCCCTGATGGAACCGGAAGCCCAGCAGAACAGTAGGCTTCAAGAATTGGTTCCTTGATCCATCGAGCCAGGGTGGATTTGGAAGCCTGCGACTCTTTACGCTGATTAGCGACAAGCACAGAGCGTGCATCCGAGCGGCGCAGAGGCGCCGTGCGGGAAATGTAGATTCCGAGTGCTCTCACCAGATCCAACAAATGCAAATCCATTTCATATCGATGAAATGGATGAGGCAAAAGGAAGGTAAGGAGATATCCTGATTGAGATGAAAGGGGGATACCACCTTAGGGAGAACTCCGGAATCTGGCGCAGCACTGCCTTGCCTTGGTGAAACACCAGGAAGGAAGCTTTTGGATGACAGCGCTGCTAGCTCGGACACTCTCCTAAGAGACGTGACCGCTACAAGAAAGGCCTCTTTCTGGGAAAGTCGAGAGAGTGAAACATCTCTCAGAGGCTCGAAGGGCGGCTTCTGGAGAGCAATTAGTACCCTGTTCAGATCCCATGGGTCCAACGGCCGTTTGTACAGAGGGACAATGTGACAAACCTCCTGCAGGAACGTGTGTACCTGAGGAAGTGGTGCTAGGCGCTTCTGAAGAATACAGATAGCGCTGAGACTTGTCCTTTAAGGGAGCCGAGTGACAACCTTCTTCCAAACCAGATTGCAGGAAGGAAGGAAAAGTAGGGAATGCAAATGGGCAGGGAGACACTCCCTGAGCAGACCATTAAGAGAAGAATATCCTCCACATCCTGTGGTAGATCTTGGCAGACGTCGGTTTTCTAGTCTGTCTCATGGTGGCAATGACGTCCTGAGATAATCCTGAAGACGCTAGGATTCAGGACTGAAAGGCCATACCGTCAGGTTCAGGGCCGTAGAATTCAGATGGAAAAAACGGCCCTTGGGACAGTAAGTCTGGCCGGGCTGGTAGTGCCCACGGTTGGCAGACCGTGAGATGCCACAGATCCGGGGACTACGACCTCCTCGGCCAGTCTGTGGCGATGAGGATGGCGCGGCGGCAAACGGACCTGATGTTGCGTAGCCCTCTGGGCAGCAGTGTCAGAGGGGGAAACACATAGGTAGCTGGAACTGCGACCAAACCTGAACTAAGGCGTCTGCCGCCAGAGCTCTTTGATCGTGATACCGCGCCATGAAAATCGGAACCTTGTTGTTGTGCCGAGACGCTATTAGGTCGACGTTCAGCATCCCCCAGCGTTGACAGATTTCCTGAAAACCGTCCAGGTGAAGATACCCTTCCCCTGCGTCCATACCCTGGCAACTGAGGAAGTCTGCTTCCCAGTTTTCTGCGCCCGGGATGTGAACTGCGGATATGGTGGATGCTCTGTCTTCCACCCCCATCAGACTCCGCCGGACTTCCTGGGAGGCTTGCCGACTGCGTGTTCCGCCTTGGTGGTAGATGTATGCCACCGCTGTGGAGTTGTCCGACTGAATTCGGATGTGTGCGCTTTCCAGCCACGGCTGGAAGGCTTGCAGGGCAAGATACACTGCCCAGATTTCCAGCACATTGATTTGAAGGATGGACTCCTCTGAAGAGAGTCCTTGACCGTCTGAGAAGGGGGACGTTCCTTCTAGGGACGTCGACTTCCCATCCCATTGGCAAAGAATGCCACATTGGAGTGGACGCAGATGAAACTGCGCGAAAGTGACTGCCTCTGCATGAGGCGTGTTGAGGGGTGTGACTGGCCGTGAAGGAGAGACTGCACGCCCGTCTGTAGTGAACGCTGTTTGTCCAGCGGAAGCTTCACTATCGCTGAGGGAGCGTGACACTCCATGCCCAGATATGTCAGCGATTGGGTCGGCGTCAGATTTAACCTTGAGAAGTTGATGATCCACCCGAAACTCTGGAGAGTCTCCAGCGCTACGCTCAGGCTGTGTTGGCATGCCTCTTGAGAGGGTGCCTTGACAAGTCGACCGTCCAAGGAAGGATCACCGAGTGACCCTGAGAGTGCAGGACTGCTCCCACTGCTGCCCTGAACTTGGTGAAAACCCGTAGGGCTGTCGCCAGACCGAAGGGCAGGGTTACGAACTGAAGATGCTCGTCTTCAATAACGAAACGTAGCAAACGTTGATGCTCTGGAGCAATCGGCACGTGGAGATAAGCATCCTGATGTCTATTGATGCTAGGAAATCTCCTTGAGACATTGAGGCAATGACGGAGCGGAGGGATGCCATCCGGAACCGCCTGGCCTTCACGTGCTTGTTGAGCAGTTTTAGGTCCCCCACAATCAGATTGGAGGAAAAACCGTGTCTTGTTCCTGAAGAGGAACAGGAATTACCACTCCTTCTGCCTGCAGAAGAGCATCGGCTCGGTGGGTAGGTGGGGAAGTTCTGAAGAATCGAGCCGGAGGCCGAGAACAGAACTCTATCCTGTACACGTGAGACACAATGTCTCTCACCCACCGGTCTGTGACCTGTGGCAGCTAAATGTCGCCAAGGCGAGAGAGTCTGCCACCAACCGCGGATGCGGAGAGAGAGAGCTTAAAGTCATGAGGAGACCGCCTTGGAAGCGGTTCCTCTGGCTGCCTTCCTTGGGCGTGATTGAGCCCGCCTGGAATCTGAGCCCCTCTGAGCCTTTTGAGCCCTTTTGGACTAGGACAATTTGGACCTGCCCGAGCCTGGGAAGGACCGAAACCTCGACTGTCTCTCTCGGACAGCATTAATAGGGTAAGTCGCAATGCAGACATTGCGAGGATAAGGACGCTACCTGCAGCACAGATGTACCTGTGCTCAAGACCAGCTGCGCAAGACCAGCTGACATAGCTTAGAGTGCCCATACGGCTGCGAATGCCGGAGCAACCGACACGCCGATAGCTTCATAGACAGATTTCAACCAGAGGTCCATCTGTCTGTCAATGGCATCTTTAAGTGAAGTCACATCTCCACTGCAACTATGGATCTAGCCGCAAGCCTGGAGATTGGGGGATCCACCTTTGGACCCTGGGTCCAGCGCCTGACCACGTCAGGGGGAAAGGGATAACATGTATCCTTAATACATTTGGAGAAACGCTTATCTGGTAAGCGTGGTGATTCTGAACTGCTTCTCTGAAGTCAGCGTGGCCAGAAAAGTACTCAATATACGCTTGAGATACTGAAATGGGATTTCTCCTGCTGGGAAGCTGACTCCTCCACTGAAGGAGCTGGGGGAGAGATATCCAACATGCCATTGCTGGACGCTATAAGATCATTCACCATGGCGTCACCATCCGGTGTATCCGGATTGAGAGCGGTGTCAGGATCAAAGTCCTGATCAGCTACGTCTGCCTCCTCATACAGAGAGTCCTCTGCTGTGACCCTGATTAGTGATGAGGCCGAGTGCCGCTCCCAGCGAGCTCGCTTAGGCTGTCTGGGACTGTCGTCCGTGTCAGAGCCTTCACCCTGGAATGCCTGGGACCCCCCCAGAGCACTGATTTTGTTCCAAATGAGGGTGGCCAGGGAGCAATGATCAAGATTGCCCATGGCCTGTCTGGACTGCAAGTCACTATCCCATGACAATCTATCAGCCGAAACTGCAACACCGTCCCTGTCCATGGACAGGGTTTTGGCCACCTCTAGTAGAGACCCCGGCTGACCAAGTGTTACAGGGGAGCATTGCACACAACGGGGGTCAGTGGAACCTGCCGGTGGAACAGTATCACATGCAGTAAAAGCAGCATAGAAAGCCTGTGTTGCTTTTTTGCTGCTGTAGTCTAGCCATCTAGGAGCATATAGCCGAGAATAGCGACCGTACAGTGCAATGTATAGCATACAAGCATAAAGTACAAATGAGCACTTCAGCACATGCAATATGAGCAGCTTAGAAAGCCTGTGCCTTGGCACCCTTGCTTTTTTGCTGCTGTAGACTAGCCATCTAGGAGAATATCGCCAAGAATAGCGACCGTACAGTGCAATGTATAGCATACAAGCATAAGTACAAATGAACACTTCAGCACATGCAATACAAGCAGCCTAGAAAAACTGTGCCTTAGCACCTTTGCTTTTTTGCTGCTGTAGACTAGCCATTCTAGGAGAATATAGCCAAGAATAGCGACCGTACAGTGCAATGTATAGCATACAAGCATAAGTACAAATGAACACTTCAGCACATGCAATACAAGCAGCATAGAAAGCCTGTGCCTTAGCACCCTTGCTTTTTTGCTGCTGTTGTCTCGCCATCTAAGAGGGCATATAGCCAAAAATAGCGACCTACAGTGCAGTGTAAGCATAAAATACAATGGACACTTCGGTATTTAGTGGGGTCAGCACTTCAGGTGCTGCTTACCGCCCGCCTATAGGCGGGTGTGTGGTCGCCAGAGTCCTGTGACTGGTTGCCCAGAGCTTGTCTCCGTTCTCCAGCTCTGACTGCAGGAATGGCTGCCGGCGTCCTTCTCCAGCTCGTGTGACGAGGGGCGGGCCGTGGGCGTGCCCCAGGCAAGAGCGGGAAACCGGCGTCCCACTGTGTCCAGTGAAGGGGGCTGGAGAATGCAAAGCAGACTCCAGCCCTCGTCGCTGACTTTCTGTACAGCGTCCCGCCTCTCCCCTGACTGGCAGGGCTGGGGGCGGGAACGAAACGAAAACTAGGCCGCAAAGCCGGGGACTCGAGTAATAAGCGCGGCCGTCCATGTGCACGGCCAGCGCGGAGTCCCCGGCGCACCACAAGTCCCAGCCGCGCCACAGTGTAAAAACACCCAGCAGCGGCCCGGCGCGGCAGTTCCCAATACATAAATTCACACAGCAAAGCTGCCGTGAATAATAGCACGAGCGCTCCGCGCTGTTGTCCCCGGCGCACTAGCACTCCCAGCAATGCTGGTGTGTGTGTGCGCGATGTGTACGGGGACACAGAGTACCTTAATGTAGCAGGGCCCTGTCCCTGACGATACTCAGCTCCATATCCAGCAGGTTCTCTGGGTCTGTGGATGGAGCCCGGTCTCAGTGCCTGGAGACCTGTAAGATCCCACTTCACCCAGAGCCCTGAGGGGGGATGGGGAAGGAAAACAGCATGTGGGCTCCAGCCTCCGTACCCGCAATGGGTACCTCAACCTTAACAAACACCCGACAAAAGTGGGGTGAGAAGGGAGCATGCTGGGGGCCCCATATGGGCCCACTTTTCTTCCATCCGACATAGTCAGCAGCTACTGCTGACTAAAAACAGTGGAGCTATGCGTGGATGTCTGACCTTCGCACAAAGCTTGAAAACTGAGCAAGCCCGTGATCCCACGGGGGGTGTATAGCCAGAAGGGGAGGGGCCTTACACTTTTTAGTGTAATGCTTTGTGTGGCCTCCGGAGGCAGTAGCTATACACCCAATCGTCTGGGTCTCCCAATGGAGCGCCGAAGAAATGGAGGTTAATGAAGAACACCCCAGTCTCACGATATACAAGATAAAAGTCCAAGATAAAATTAATGGATGAAAAAAGTGAACCTGCCATTATTAACCTATGTATATAGAAAAAGGCGCTTAGATTAATATACGGTAAATACATAGTTAGTTCTTAAATTAAGCCTTTTGGGTGGGACATAAGCATTTCTACCCACAATACCTTTCTAACGAGAAGTGATTTTCTCCTGTCTGCTTGGGGTTTTTTTTAACCCATTTCAAAACTGTTATTTTTAATCCCATCAGATTCCCAATGCAGAGATGTAGGAAAAACTTGAGATTTTCAGCATTAGGATTACAAATCCTTGATGAATGCTCTCCGCTGAGGGTCCTAAAGTGTACTTTACACGCTGCGATATTGGTACCGATATCGCTAGCGTTCGTACCCACCCCCGTCGGTTGTGCGTCACAGGCAAATCGCTGCCCGTGGCGCACAACATCGCTAACACCCGTCACACGTACTTACCTGCTTAGCAACATCGCTGTGGCCGGCGATCCGCCTCTTTTCGAAGGGGGCTGTTCGTTTGGCGTCAAAGCGACGTCACACGCAGCCATCCAATAGCAGAGGAGGGGCGGAGTTGAGCTGCCGGAACATCCCGCCCACCACCTCCTTCCTCATTGCCAGCGGCTACAGGTAAGGAGATGTTCGTCGCTCCTGCGGTGTCACACATGGCGATGTGTGCTGCCACAGGAACAACATCGTACCTGCAGTAGCAACGATATTTTGAAAAGGAGCGACGTGTGAACGAGCAACGATTTTTAATGTTTTTGCGCTCGTTGATTGTCGCTCCTAGCTGTCACACGCTGCGATGTCGCTAACGGCGCCAAGTGTGCGTCACCAACGACGTGACCCCGACGATATATCGTTGGCGATATCACAGCGTGTAAAGCACCCTTTAGTTAGCAGGTTGTACAACCCACATATTGTAGGGTGCACCCCCACATTCAAGAGAAAACACTGCACAGAGAATTACAGGGCAAAAGATCCCTTAGACGTCACCACCTTTACCTCTGGTTGTAAAAGGGCATATTCAATTTGCATCCACACATTTACAAAAAAATCCGCTAGCCATCCAGTTCAGGTTTATTATTGGTGACAAAATAGGAAGGGAGATAACACACCATGCTATATTTTACCCCCTTCTGGCAACACATCTGCAGACCTATTAAAAGGGGATTTTCAGCCCACTATGTGCCTTCATATTGCTGATACAATGTATAGCCCTGACTACTATATTCTCCATGCGGGTAGTTGGCCAAGTTGTGGCATGCCAACCAATTAATCTAGCTTCTCACTTCTCTTCAGGGAAGCCAGGGGAGACTATTTGCCACGTGACCCCAATTTTTCAAATCCCATACCTGCAGTTACCCGACCACCGACTCACAAGGGGAAGAATCATGACCGTGTGCACACCACACATAGCCGCAACACAGCAATTTGCAGCCACAGAGCAACTAGACATTCTTTGACTGGAAAATCCCTTCAAGGATATCCGTGGTCCTATTCAAGATTAGGCATATATTTCTGAAATAGTAATTATCCATTGAAAATTGGGTCACAGATGTTAGTTTAGACTTCCTGATAATCTGGGGGTTTTATTTTGTTTTTTTTTTCTTCTAGAGAAAATGAATCCATTGCAGTCCTTGGACCTGACTCTGCACTAGAAATACGTCAGGATTTACAGCTTTGGTCCATGGACCCCACAATGGTCTGCACAAGCGTTGTCAAGCTCAAGCTGCCGGTCCTAATAAATTCTCCCATGGGTACGTTTATAGGCCATGTGCCTGTGGAGATTACTACCTACTATTTACCTGCTGTATAGAAGTGACTATACAACTGTGCCTTTATCTCCCACCAGGAATAAATCATGAAACGCTATTTCTTTAGGATGATGGCAAAAACTAAAACGCAAATTTAATCATTGGCATTTAGATGTAACAAAAAACAGGTACAGAGAACCATCAACGAGCTGATCAGCAGATCAGTGTCTCGTCCATACCATCCCAAACATTGGAGGAATGGATCTGTGACTGGATACATGTACCGTCCCTCACAACATGCCATGTATAATACCGCTAACATGGGGGAGATCTGTCAATAAGAAGAATCAAAACAAAACATAAGTCACAAAGCAAATACTGTCAAATCTGAAATATAAGAGGTGGTAACTATAGAGTATCAGGAGGTATAAATAGACGCCGGGTCTGAACATTGCCCGTGAGGTCCAAGCACTTCTCCGCTATCTGCGGACGCCCTGTTTGCTGAAGGTTCTGATCCAACCTCAGCCAAGCCTCTCAAACAAGTACCAGGCACTACCAGCCTGAGTCTGGGGGCGAGATCAGTGCCTTTATGGATTATAGGGAGTCTGTATCCGTAGAAAATTGGATCAAAAAAGGTTTTCAACTAACACGAAGACCTTTTCTTTTTTTCATTATAACACAGAACATAACAGTCCTCCAAGGTTATCTGAAAATCGGTGGTAAGATCTGCCAACCGCTGGCGATAGGACGCTTTCCAATACTACAATGGAGCCTGCCCCGTCCACATTAGTAACAATTATGTTCCTCCGATTAGCTCGTGTATAGACGTCTCTTGTTACGAGAGGGCGATTGTATTTCTTATATTGGCCCCATCCACCTGAATTGTTCAACCATGTTCTGAATGTGGCCCATTGCAGCAGTCTGTGCATTAACCATCAAGAAGACGGGAGCAAAGACTTCTGGGGTGCTAACACTTCTATACTGACCCCAAGAATGTCATTTGTTTCAAGCTCGGAGCCACTGTAAAGATACCGGTTCTTGTACTGGTGAAGCAGAGACCTCATTTCTTTGCTGGATGTGTTCACATTAACCATTTCACTGGAGGCAGGAACCCCATGGATCACACAAGGAGGAAATAATCTCTAACCTAAGATTCCAGATGATAAGAAACAGTGAAGAAAACGTTTTCACACATTTCCTGAAGGATTCACAGACGATCATCAAAAAGCTGAGTTCTAAGGCAAGATGCTCTAGAGCGGATATAATTAATGGGAGCAAGAATTTTTATTTTTTTTTATTTTTACTAGAACAGACATGTCTGGGAGAAAGGTCTGACCTCCAGAACAGGGAGAAGTAGGTATTCTTATACCATTGTTACCAGACAAACACCATCAGCCCTATCCTACTGGGGACACAACAGAAAGGGAACTATAGGCTTCCTAAAAACAACCGATTACCAAAAACTGGTGAGGTCATGGTGGGAAATACTCTATGCGGTTCTAAAAATTCATTTCAGTTATCCAGATACAATCATGTAAAAACTAGTGATGTGATGTTCAATGCATCTGCCACCTATATAAACGTCTGGATGTGATTATTTAATAAAGAACATTTGCCAAAAAAAAGCCAGACCTGTCAGGAAACAGCAAGTCATTTTGAAAGGGGTAGTCTTAAGTTTGACAGTTCTAGTAATGATTGGTTAAATACATGCCCGAAGGGCGATCATGTGCATTCCGGGAGAGCGCAAAGGGAGAGCGCAAAGGGAGAGCAAAAAATGAATTTACACAACTGATCACCGGAATCATTCATTTCACGGATTTCGACACATCCGTCGCCCATAGGCTTCCATTACAACACACAGACGGACGCCAACAGTTCCGTCGCCGTCTGTTTTTTGGACGCACACAAAAAAAAACCCAAAACGTTACATTCTGCGTTGCTTCCGCCCGACCGTCTGTCAGTCACTCCACGACTGATCCGTCATGCAACAGATGCAACACAATGCCATCAGTCACAATCCGTCGTTAACACAAGTCTATGGGGAAAAAACTGAATCCAGCAAATTTTGCAGGATACCGTATTTTCTCAAGGCGACAGATTACAACTGATGGAAAAAGACGGAAGTGTGAAAGTAGCCCAAGCATGAATGGATTGGCAGTCCATTCACAGAGCTTTTCAGGGCCCGGGTTCTTGGGAATGAAGGAGGGTCCAGCAGTTGTACCGCAGCGATTGGGAAGTTATTCCTTATCCAATGGAATAGCCATTCAGTGAAAGACCTGCAAGTGACCTAACCTCAGTTAATCTGTGCATTAGACTGTAGTCAGGCCAAGCTTCCCTTATGCTTAGGAACACTCATAATACACATGTAGAGGTCTCCGTATGGAAACAATCACAGGGAGGCCAAGGGTGAACAGGAGCATTGGGCTTTTCCTCTGTTGTTCCTCCTGGAATAGGACAATAGTATTCACTACACCATTTCCAGAGGGCACATCAGCATATATTTGATAGATACCACATGGCGGCACGGCACCTGTCCCAGGCGCACATGTAATCCATACATTTTCAGCTTTTTATGATGTATCTGTTAAAGATGCCTTCTGACATGCCCGTCACCCATTAGTTTTTGCTGTTAAAGACAGTCAACCAGAGCTTACAACAAGGTAAAGTATTATATGGTGACCATACAGATGAATGACCTTCCAGCAGCAAGAAATGATTTGTGACAATAGCTCACTAAGGCCCTGTGCGCACACTGCGTTTTTACCCACGGTTTTGCTGCGGAAATTTCTTGAGAAATGCTTGTGATCCTTCTGCAGACATTTCCCAACAAAACCTATGGCACACTGAGTTTTTTTTCTCAAGAAAATTCTTTGAGCAGAATTTCTTGAGAAAATGTGCATGTCACTTTTCCGCAGGTACCGGCGGTATTTCCCTCCATTCACTGTAATGGAATCGCGAAATACCAGGGGTATACCGCAGCTAGCAAATGATGTGCGGTATACCCTCGGTATAGCCGCGATTTACCTGCGGTAATGTTCATCGCTGCCTGCGGTTTTGCAGGAAGTGATGTCATTATGACAGAAGAGGAAGCGGCACAGAGTAAACACACGTCACACTCCCTGGACGCCACACAGAAGCACTTCCGTGTGACCTCCGGCAGGTGCCCGTGCAGTCTGTGTCCCGCTCCAGCTGTGCCGCTGCCAGCTCTGCAGTGTGTCTGCCCGCAGTGTCAGCAGCTTCTCACGCTGCAGTGCTGGCAGCCGCGGGGATGACGGGTGCTGCTGTCAGGAGGCGAGATGAGATCATTACCTGCTGTGACGATCTCCTGCCTCCTGACGTCACCGCCGTCTATGCCCGTCTCGCTGGCGGACCGAGACTGTCACTAGCAGTGACGTCACGGGTTCTCGCGATACTGCTGAGAACGCGGCGGGCATAGAAGGCAGTGACAGCGCTGACGTCAGCAGAGCAGGAGATCATCACAGCAGGTAATGATCTCAACTAACCTCCTGACAGCAGCGCTCGGCATCCCCTGCAGTGACCTGGGCTGACCATGTAAGCTCAGGTCACTGCATTGCTCTCCCAGCCAATGAGGAACATTCTGTTCTTCATTGACTGGGACAGCGACTATGGTATGGATCGGCATATGACCCCCTTATTGGATTACGTCGGACTCGGATTTGATTGCTCTTTTCAATAAATTGGTTAAAGAGGGAATGTTTTGGGCAGTGTTTTTTCAAATAAAACTTTTTGTTGTTGTCTATTTTTTATTACTGACTGGGTTTGTGATGTTCGGTATCTGATAGACACGTGACATCACTAACCCCAGGGCTTGATGCCAGGTGACATTACACATCTGGCATCAACCCCATATATTACCCCGTTTGCCACCGCACCAGGGCAACGGGATGAGTTGGGGCAAAGCACCAGGATTGGCATGTCTAATGGATGCATCACTTCTGGGGCGGCTGCGGCCTGCTTTTTTTAGGCTGGGGAGTGCCCAATAACTGTGGACCTCCCTAGTCTGAGAATACCAGACCACAGCTGTCTGCTTTACCTTGGCTGGTGATCCAATTTGGGGGGGGGACCCCACGTTTTTTGTTTTAAATTATTTAATGTAAAATAACAGCGTGGGGTGCCCTCAGTTTTGGATTACCAGCCAACGTGAAGCTGCCAGCTGTGGTCTGAAGGCTGCAGCAGTCTGCTTTACCCGAGATGGCTACAAAAGATAGGGGGACCCCACTACATTATTTTTTTTTAATTATTTATTTTTTGGCTAAATACAAGGCTAGGCACCCTTTAGTGCCACATGAAAGTCACTAAAGGGTGCCAGCTTAGAATATGCAGGGGGGTGGGACATTATATAGGTCTCTCTCATTATCTATTCATCTATCCATCTTTCCCTCTATCGATCTATTATCTATATTATTTATTGCAGTTACAGCATAAAAAAACGCAGGGACCAACCTGCGGAAAAACATGGCAAAACCGCATGCGTTTTTCCCGCGGTTTTGGTGCGGTTTTTTACCGCAGGTGCGGTAATCTTTAACTCCCAGAAGTTTCTCAAGAAATTTTCTTGAGAAAAATCACTTTTCTAGTGCGCACATAGCCTAAGAATGAAGAACAGAACAAGCGGCATGACTGTCCTAATACCGGATTCAGGTCACTTGTGTAAGGCTGCTTTCACACAATCCAGCAAAAAAACTGATGCAACGGATCCGGTGTAAAAACGGATCCGTTGCATTTGTTTTTTTCCATGCGTTCCTTCCGTTATTTTGACGGATCCATTGTGCTACGGAGCATGCGCAGTTCAAAAAACCTGGTCATTGAATGCAGTCATATGCCGGATGATGACGGATCCGGAGCCTATAGGCTTTTATTGAAACTCACGCCGCCGGATCTGGCGTCATACTTTTTATGCCGGAGGCAAAAAACGCTGCAAGCAGCGTTCCATCCGGCCGCCGGATCAGCGATGCGGCAAACGTTGGATGCAACGCAAGGCCATGCGGCACAATCCGGCGCTAATACAAGTCTATGGTGGAAAGAACGGATCTGGCGGCAATAAACGCCGGAACTGTTCTTTCCGTTTTTTACCGGATAGTGCCGCACGATGAAAAACAGATGTGTGAAAGCAGCCTTAGACAACGCTTTATAAACCTGCCCTGTACACTCGAGCTACACCAAAACTGGCAAACACACACAGTGGTATGAAAGTGTTTGCCCCCTCCCCGATTCTTATTATTTTGCCTGTTTATCTCATTTAAATTTTTCAGATCACCAAACAATTTCCAAAGATAAGACAAGTAAAAAACAAAATGCAGCTTATAAATGAAGGTCTTTATTAGTAAAGTAAAAAGAAATCCAAACCTACAGGGCCGTGTGAAAAAGTGACTTCACATCCTGCACCCCCCAACATAAATTAACTCTGGTTTATCACATCTTTGGGAAGCAGAGTTTAATTTCCTTAGCCACACCCATTCTCAATCCAGGAATCACTTAAATAGGACCTGCCTGACGAAGTGAAGTAGACCAAAAGATCCTCAAATGCTAGACATCTCGCAATTCAAAGCAATTCAGTAATAAATGAGAAAAAGTAATTGAGATCTATCAGTCTGGAAAGGTTATAAAAAGGCCTTTCTAAAGCTTTGGGACTCCACTGAAACACAGTTAGGCTATGTGCCCACGGGGACATTGTCCTGCGGATATATCCGCAAGACATTCCGCAGGTGCTCCCAGAAATCCGCAACAGAACTTTCTCTGTTTCAATGCTGCGGATATACAGTGGAATGTCGTGCGGATATGGTGCGGGCATTCTGCATTGAGGATACAGTACCATGGCTTCGGCACTGCATCCTCAATGCAGAACAAGTGCTGCAGTGATCGGGGTGCTCATACTTACCTCCATCATGCAGCACCTCGCTTTCCGGCGGCCGGGTCACTGTCAGGCAGCGTCTGGTTCACTGTGCTGGAGGTGGGCGGGCCTGAACTAGCTCCGGCTGTCACATGACCGGAGCTCGTGCAGGCCCCGCCCACCTCTTCCTTCCTGTACCTGGCTGGATCCACCGCGCTGCTGCCGCTACACCGGACGGAGAAAGTGACTCGGGTCTCTATCAAGGCAGGTAAGTATATCTGACCCTGCGGAGAAATCCGCAACAATAATTGACATGCTGCAGATTTTTCCGCACGAAAATCCGCACGATTTCCGCTGTGGAAATATCCGTAGCGTGGGCACAGCATTTCCCAAATGCCATAGAAATGGCTGGGGAGTAGCTGTGCTGCAGATTTCTGTAAAATCCGCGGCTTTTCCGCGAGAAATCCGCGGCAAAACCCGCGCATTTTCCGCAGCGTGGGCACACAGCCTTAGAGTCATTATCCACAAATGGAGAAAACATGTAACAGTGGTGAACCTTCCCAGGAGGGGTCTGGCTGACCAAAATTACCCCAAGAGTGCAGCAACAATTCAAAGAGGTCACAAAAGACCCCACAACAACATCCAGAGAACTGCACACCTCACTTGCTTCAGTTATGGTGTAGTCATGAACAATGACCCTAAGAAAGACTGGGTAAAAATGGCAGAGATCCAAGACAAAAACCACTGCTGAGCAAAAAACATAATGGCTCGTCTCGGTTTAAACATCTTGATGATCCCCAAGACTTTTGGGAGAATACTCTGGACTGACAAGATAAAAGTTGGACTTTTTGGAAGCTGTATGTCCCATTACAGCTGGCGAAGAAGTAACAACATTCCAGAACAGGAACATCATACCCACAATAAAATATGGTGGTGGTAGCATGATGGCCAGGGGCTGTTTTGCTGCTTCAGGACCTGGAAGACTTGCTGTCGTGAATGGAACCATGAATTTAGTTACCAAAAAAAATCTTAAAAAGGAGAATGTCCGGCCATCTGTTCATGACCCCAAGCTGAAGAGCACTTGGGTTATGCAACAGGACAATGATCCAAAACTCCCCAGCAAGTTCACCTCTGAATGGCTTAAGAAAAACGAAAATTAAGGCTTTGGAGTGGCCTGGTCAAAATCCTGACCTTAAAATCGGATTGAGAAGCTGTGAAATAACCATAAAAATATGGTTTATGCTCGGAAACCCTCGAATGTGGCTGAATTACAACAATTCTGCAAAGAGGAGTGGGCCAAAATTCCTTGTTGTAAAAGACTCACTGCCAGTTATCACAGACGCTTGATTGCAGTTGTTGCTGCTAATTGTGGCCCAACCAGTTATTAGGTTTAGGGGGCAATCACTTTTTCACATAAGTGCCTGTAGGTTTGGATTTCATTTTCCTCTTAATAATAAAGACCTTCATATATAAACTGCATTTTGTGTTATCTTTGTCTAATGTTTAAATTTGTTTGATGATCTGAAACACACAAAAGCATATGAAATCAGGAAGGGGGAAGCTATTTTTCACCCCGATGAGAGAGATATTTATTTGCTGTTGAACCCACTACATCTGGGTGCTGATTTAGCATCAGGATGGGGTCTTTTTATATCTATTCCTCCCCTGGCTACTTTCCTCACCTTTATTTAAATTTTGCGCTGTGGCCACCACCATCAACCCTGTGGCCGGCACGTGCGGTGTTGTAGGTTCACGTAGTTGAATTCTTCATTAAAATGGTGCTGGAGTCACCGCAAACTCCAGGGCCATTTTATTGACAGTGGGTGCATATATCAGAATCCCCAACCTGTGACTTGGGAGCCACATGAGGCTCTTGGGCCGGTGACTTGTGGCTCACGGCTGTCTTCCAGCAGTTCTCAAGATGGTGACTTGTGAGTTGCCCCACATAGAAAAGCACGTCTGAATAGTGTAAGGTGGGAACCCCTGGATCTTGGTATAACGCATTGGTGTGATTTCTGTTATTCAGGTAATGGGGCACCCCTGAGTGTTGCCTACTGTGAGGGAAGGTGGAAGCTGGATGTGGCTCGTGAACCTCGCTCAAAGCTGAATGTGGCTAGCAATCATCTTTCAGAGCTGGATGTGGCTCATGGTCAGACTGGTTGGGGAGCTCTGGCATATATCATGTGAAACAAACTGGTGATATTCACAGGGACAGTGTGTTCCATAAAATGATGCCAGAGTTGTCAGCATGCACACGCACCAACTCCAGAGTCATTTTATTGATAAATTCCAATACAACGTGAACTTAGCACTGTGCACGTGGTGGCCAAATGGTTCGATACCGGCTTGGGCAAGAAGGATGTATTCAGCGTTATATAGGGAGTATATGAATAAATATAGGTGTATTGGCAGGTAACAGAGCAGCAGCGCGTGGTGTTCGGCACAGGTGACGTCAGTGAATCGGTCGCTTGTGTGTATGTATTGGAAGATAACAGAGCAGCGGCACGCACTCGTGGTCAGTGCAGTGACCTCGGCTGGCCCTTGCACTGCTGTACCTGCTTCAGCAGATCCTCCTGCTCTGAGACACCACTACCGACCTCTACACAGCACCGAGCAGCATCCACAGAGGCCCCCGGACCCCCCGGTGCAGAAGCCAATCCCCAGCATCCCGCAACCCGACCTGCACCACAGTGTGTCGGTCAGCAGCCTGTGTACAGGAGCAGCCATAGTAAAGTCAAATAAAAAATATATAGGCCCTTTGGCCAATCACATGGTTCTATCCCGGCTCCGGCCAATCAAACGGTTCAATCCCGGCTCCCGCCAAAAGGACATATTCAGCATTATATATAGATATCCGCGTCAGAAATCCCACAATGGGGTAACATCTTGTTGGATGATTTAACAAGATTTGAAGCAGACGACTTTCTACAGGAACCTATCTACGGCTTCTGGAACAGTTACGACAACTTTGGCTCATGTTCAGAAAGCTACAAAGTCCACAGTCCAGAAAAATCTACAGAAATGAAGGCCTAACGCGAGTAACAAAACGTGATTATTGGCAGATAATCTTTATAACAAAACATTTATTGCAGTCTGATCTGAACAAGCTCCACTGGCCGCAGTATAAACATGCGCATTATTAACCCCACACAACACAATCTTACAATTCTGGAAAAACCTCTCTTGCCTGGTGACTGCTAAGCAATGTGCAGATAAGGCTGTATCCGCAGGCAGTTCTCCGACATGTGCGTTGTACTTTTTCCCCTATATTTATGCATTTACTGGGTGTACGCGGCTCTAAGGACACTCACTACAGTAGGCAGACGCCTCACTGCTGAGAGATCAGCACCTTACAGAGTTCACACTTGTGGAGAAGAAAAGTCAGGGACAGGAATAGAGTAGGAGGCAATATACAATATGACATCGTAAATCAGCGACAGGAGGAGGCTACAGGTGGGATACAGGGAACAGGACAGAATGAATGGCGGCCGGGAGGCGACCCGCGGAGGAGCGTGACGGGAGGCGGGAGCACGCGAGATCAGTGGCAGGAGGAGCGCACGTGGGCCCGCCGGGGCGGGCAGAGACGACAGGAGGAGGATTGGAAGAGCGCACGTGGGCAACAGCAGAACGGGCAGCGACAGAAGGCACACAGGAGGGTACCCCAACACAGGCAGTGACAGGAGAGGACACGCAAGATCAGTGACAGGAGCAGCACCCGAGGTCACCCCAGCAGGGGCAGTGACAGGAGCAGCACCCGAGGTCACCCCAGCAGGGGCAGTGACAGGAGCAGCACCCGAGGTCACCCCAGCAGGGGCAGTGACAGGAGCAGCACCCGAGGTCACCCCAGCAGGGGCAGTGACAGGAGCAGCACCCGAGGTCACCCCAGCAGGGGCAGTGACAGGAGCAGCACCCGAGGTCACCCCAGCAGGGGCAGTGACAGGAGCAGCACCCGAGGTCACCCCAGCAGGGGCAGTGACAGGAGCAGCACCCGAGGTCACCCCAGCAGGGGCAGTGACAGGAGCAGCACCCGAGGTCACCCCAGCAGGGGCAGTGACAGGAGCAGCACCCGAGGTCACCCCAGCAGGGGCAGTGACAGGAGCAGCACCCGAGGTCACCCCAGCAGGGGCAGTGACAGGAGCAGCACCCGAGGTCACCCCAGCAGGGGCAGTGACAGGAGCAGCACCCGAGGTCACCCCAGCAGGGGCAGTGACAGGAGGGGACAGGGGAGGTCAGTGACAGGAGGAGCACACGAGGTCACCCCAGCACGAGCAGTGACAGGAGGGGACAGGGGAGGTCAGTGACAGGAGGAGCACACGAGGTCACCCCAGCACGAGCAGTGACAGGAGGGGACAGGGGAGGTCAGTGACAGGAGGAGCACACGAGGTCACCCCAGCACGGGCAGTGACAGGAGGGGACAGGGGAGGTCAGTGACAGGAGGAGCACACGAGGTCACCCCAGCACGGGCAGTGACAGGAGGGGACAGGGGAGGTCAGTGACAGGAGGAGCACACGAGGTCACCCCAGCACGGGCAGTGACAGGAGGGGACAGGGGAGGTCAGTGACAGGAGGAGCACACGAGGTCACCCCAGCACGGGCAGTGACAGGAGGGGACAGGGGAGGTCAGTGACAGGAGGAGCACACGAGGTCACCCCAGCACGGGCAGTGACAGGAGGGGACAGGGGAGGTCAGTGACAGGAGGAGCACACGAGGTCACCCCAGCACGGGCAGTGACAGGAGGGGACAGGGGAGGTCAGTGACAGGAGGAGCACACGAGGTCACCCCAGCACGGGCAGTGACAGGAGGAGACAGGGGAGGTCAGTGACAGGAGGAGCACACGAGGTCACCCCAGCACGGGCAGTGACAGGAGGGGACAGGGGAGGTCAGTGACAGGAGGAGCACACGAGGTCACCCCAGCACGGGCAGTGACAGGAGGGGACAGGGGAGGTCAGTGACAGGAGGAGCACACGAGGTCACCCCAGCACGGGCAGTGACAGGAGGGGACAGGGGAGGTCAGTGACAGGAGGAGCACACGAGGTCACCCCAGCACGGGCAGTGACAGGAGGGGAGGTCAGTGACAGGAGGAGCACACGAGGGCACCCCAGCACGCCGCCATCACTCACCCTATCACCTCGTCGCTGTAGTTGCGGCTCTTCCAGGGGGTCCCGCAGTAGGCGGCTCCCGGGCCCCGGGCTCCTGGCGGGGCGGCGTGCAGCAGGCTGTAGTTGAGGCCGAAGGTGCTGGCCTTGTTGTCCCGCTTGCGCTTGTTGCTGTGCTCGGGCCCTTTCCTCCAGCCCCCGGGGCTCGCCAGCGGCTGGTTGCTGTTGGGGGTCTCCAGTGGCAGGAAGTCGCCGTGCTCGGGCAGAGCGGGGGCGGTGGTGACGGCCGGCGGGGCCGACCCGCGCTCCCGGTACATGCTGGCCTCGCAGCCGGAGGAGCTGGTGGTGGAGGAGGCGCTGTGCGCGGGGGACGAGGCCGGGCTGTGCTGGCTGAAGTACAGGTTCCGCAGGCCTTGCGTCGTCTCCCAGATCTGCATCCACAGGCTGTTAGAGGGGCCGAGCTGCTCTGGCTGGAACCAGGCGATCCGAGGATCCATCAAACGGAGCCTGGTCCCCGCACCTCCGCCCCCCGGGGACGCCCGCGGACACTTCCGCCGCCCACAGTGTAACGGTCCGCTCCGAAGACCCGGATGTGCCGCTCCCCCTCCGCCCTGCGAATGGTCTCGTCCCTCCCTTCTCCAGGGCTCCCAGGTACCGCTCCCTCCCACACCCCTGCTATCCGTCCCCGCCGCTCTCACTGCCGGACCCCCTCCCCCTCTTCAGCCGCCAACAACTAACACTAGGGTAAAAACAATACACGAGCCGAGCAGCTTCACGGCAGTACCGGCACAGCCCCCCGGGAGCTCTGGCTCGCTAACGTGAGAGCTCCCATGCGCTCCACAACTCGGTTCCTGTCACACCGGCCACAGCAATGGCGACTCCTCCCTCCTACTAACTCGTTACCTCAGTGCGCATGCGCTATTCACTCGGGCTAGTCGCCGCCCACCATAAGTGCACGAAAGAATCCGTAAACTCTAGGCCAATAGCAGAGCGTGGGCGGGGCCCAATGACGTCACGGCGATAGGTCACGGATTAATCCAGATTCCAGAACCTCGGCGATGGCCGTAGTCCGTGCTGGCTGCCGGTTACCGGTCACGGGCAGGGGCTGCGGTGACTTCTCCCAGATCCCACGATATATTTTATCTTTTCCGGGTGATAATAAACGTTTACCGCTCTAGAGCGAAGGACTTAGTTATCACACCTGACCACGGCAACCAATCACAACGCAGCTTTTATTTTTTTAAACTGCTCTATTATAATGAAAGCTGTGCTGTGATTGGTTGCTCACATCAAGTCAGTTTTGCAAGATTTGAGCTCGTTTTTTTTACATAATTTTTAAAGGTTTTTTTTTCTGAAGTAGATTTTGACTATATTTTGTCCCCTTTTGACTCCCCAGAGTTCACATTGTAGAAGATTCCTAGAGACATCCGCTTTAAAATATTAAGGTCATCATTTCTTTTTCTTATTTTTTTTTTTTTTTAACCAGGTGATTTAAAAGAAATCCTCTTCAGGAAAAGAAAAAAAAAAAAGCAGATCGGCCTTTAAAACCCTCCTGAAAAGTCCTGGCCTCCTGGATTTAAAAACCTCACCCCCACCCCACATCAGATCAGAGATGTCAGTTTTGGGGGAGTTTTATGGCTGAAAAGTCACTAAAAGTTTTTTTTTTTCTTTCAGGCCAGTATTTTAGTTCCATTTTCCATTAGAGTCATTTGGGGCCAAACCTTGGCTGTTTGGGGTCGTTTTTGGGGCAAACGTTGCCGAAATTAAAAAAAAAAAAAAAAAAAACCCCAGCAAATATCTGAGATTATTTTCACAATTTACGCCCTGAAAATGCCTAAGGATTTATATAGCGCTTTTTCTAACAAGCACCATACGTGCGTCTTCTAGTGCAAATACAAAGGAAGCTTGTGGTGAGCAGGATGAGCGCTTGTTCACACTGGGCCTTTTATTCCTGAATTTTTGGAGCAGAAACAGCAGAAACGCCAAAGTTTTTTGAGGATTTTGGAAATTTTTTTGCATCAAAAGTTTCCTAAAAAAAACCTCAGTGTGAACGCTCATGCGCACGTAACTGCTCAATATTCTGCAGCGATTTGACAGCACATGTGCGCTTCAAATTACTGCATAATGGATGCAGTTTTTCTGTAGAAAAAAAGCCGATTTCATGCGCTCTGGCTGCTGCCCCACCATAGACAGAGTGCCAGCTGCATCCAAAGCGCACAAATTAATTGACACGCTGCTTTTATGAACGCACGGATTTCGGTCAAAATTTTAGCACCCAAATCGGTGTTCAAAAAAGCAACGTGCGCACGTCTCATGCACACACTACATAGATTGTGCAGGGGACGCAGGACACATGCATTTACACTGCAGTGCAATACGCAGCATAAATACATGGAATTACGCAACGTGCGCATGAGCCCTAAGGCTATTTGCAGACACTAGTTTTGTTTCTTCAGCAAAAAACACCTCCTCTGGCAGAAAAATGCTTAAAAAAAGCATGCATTTTGGTGCATTTTTTATGCAATTTTGCCCCTGCATTTTTTTATTTTTTTTTTTTTTAACATTGTCAAACACAGAAAAGAAGTGACATGCTGCTTTTTTATGCAGGCCAAAAAGAAGCAATGTGCGCACAGTCTTTCAGATTTCTCATAGACTTTGCTGGGGAAGGTGATACATGCAGTTTAAAGGGAACCTGTCATCAGTTTTGGTGACTATAAGCTGCGGCCACCACCACTGGGCTCTTACACCAGGCATTCTAACATGCTTTATATAAGAGCCCAGGCCTCTGTGTAGAACATAAAAAACACTTTATAATACTCACCTAAGAGGTCGCGCTTCAACATAGTTGGGCCATATGGGCGTCTCCTTTTTCAGCCATCTTTGTCCTCCTTCTGAAGCCGGGGTGCATGATGTGTCCTACCTCATACACACTCGCCGGCATTGAGGTCCTGCGCGCGACTGGCGAGTGTGTATGACGTAGGACGCGTCCTGCACACAGGCTTCAGAAAGAGGACGAAGATGGACGAAAGAGAAGGCGCGTGCACCGGCCAATGGAGACGCCCATATGGCCCAACTCTACTGAAGCGCGACCGTTAGGTGAATGTCATAAAGTGATTTTTACGTTCTACACAGCGGCCTGGGCTCTTATATACAGAATGTTAGAATGTTGTATATAAGAGCCTACTGGTGGTGGCCGCAGCTTATAGGCACCAAAACGGAGACAGCTTCCCTTCGCACGCTGCGTCTTTTTCTGACCACAAAGATGCAGCGTTTTTGGCCTCAAAAAAATGCACAAAAACGCACCCATAGGAAAAACGCATGCGTTTTTGATGCTTTTTTTATGTGTTTTTGGCCAATGCATTCAATAGGTGAAAAACGCAAAAAGAATTGACATGCTGCATCTTTGTGGTTTTATCAAAAAGAAGGAACTTTATGTTTCCATTTATACAAAACGAGAACCTAAAAAGGGACAAAAACTGCAACAAAAAAAGTTAAAAAAATCTGTAACATCAAAAATGTATCAAATACGCCTTGTGGGAAATATTCACTCCTCTATAGACACATAAGGCCCAATCCTTCATTTCTGATTTCTCCAAGTCACTTTTTCTGACGTTTTATGCTCCAAACTTATCTAAACAGCGCATGCATGAATTAGGTGCAAAATGAAAAATGCTCTTTATTTTTGCTCTTTTTTGTTATCCTTGAGCACCAAAAGTCACAAATCTTTAAAGAAAAAAAAATAAAATCGCAAATTGTATAGAAATGCGCTTAATTGAAAACTCCCTGAAACAGGGGACTGGACTGAGATTTGTAAACGTCTGCATTTTATCAACCTGTCTAATTTTAGGATAAGCAAAGTTGTCAAGGACAAAAAAAACACACACTTAAAAAAAATTGCGCACAATATATAGCAAATAATAAAGCCACGAAAAAGTGAATTGGGACCACAGGATTTCGTTGATCCATACACATGCATTCATGGTCGAAAGTGTTGGCACCCTGGAAATTGTTCTAGAAAATGAAGTACACTGGATATGAAAATTAGAGAACAATGTATGATCACTTGATTTTTTAACAAACAATGTATTCTACATTAATTAACATTTAAAGGTTTATTTTTTGAAAAGGGGTACTTCACACAACTAGAACAAGGGTTTTGCAAAAGATCCAAAGTTTAACAACATAAAACCTTTATTTTGCCCAAAACGTGATCATAATTAGAGAACAGCAAGGACTGTAGCACAAAGAAATATTACACATATAACTAAATTTTCTGCAGGTAACAACAGTCACCAATCAGTAGGACGTGTACAGACCTTTGCTGTGAATGACTTCAGCACATCTGCGGCCACAATACATCACTAGTCTGTCACACTGCTCTGGTGGGATTTTGGTCCACTCTCCTTCCAGTCTCTTCCACAGTTCTTTGACTGTTGTGGGTTTCTTGGCCATAACTTTGTCACCAAGGATTTTCCAGAGGTCTACTATTGGGTTTAGATCCGGACTCTGGGCTGGCCATTTCATTGTTTCAATGTTTTCTGTTTCAAGGACCTGCTTTTGGCTATGTGCGCACGTTGCGTTTTTTTCCGCAGCATTTTTGCGCTAAAACGCATGCGTTTTTGTTTCCAGCAAAGTCTATGGGAAAAGCTGAAATCCTGTCTGCACTTTGCTTTTTCTTCTGCAGCGTTTAATTTGCATATTTTGGGTCAAAAACCATGCTGAAAAAGAAGCAGCATGTCAGTTGTTTTTGCCATTTCTGCAGCGTTTCCTTAACATCGGAGTCAATGAGAAATGGCAAAACGCAACCAAAAGCACAATTCCTGCGTTTGTCATGCTTTTGACCTGCTTTTCCACTGCGTTTTTGGCTTCAAAAACGCATGCTTTTCTGGCATAAAATTAAAGGGTTATAATGTTCCTTTACACACAATAACCGGAAATTGAAATGCTAAAAAATAATAAACTTTACCTATTTTTCTGTTAAAATGTGCATAACCGCTATTATTTCATTAAAAATGATATTTTCTATATAGTTTTATTAAAAGTTAATTTTATTCTTTTTTTTCTCTTTTTTCAATCTTTTTGACTATTTCAACTTTATTTCTCAGTGTCTTGATCTACAAAACGCATCTGCAGAAACGCAGGTGAAAACGCAGGTAAAAAGCGCTGAAAACGCACTAAAAACGCGGTAATTACGCATGCGTTTTTAGCGCTGAAAAATGGTCAAAAGCCATTTGGTCAAAAACCAAGGGAAGGAAAACGTGCAGAATAAACTGCAGGTACTCCGACGCAACGTGCGCACATAGCCTTACCCTTTTTGCCGTGTGACTGAGGGCACATTCCTGCATGAAAATTGCTGGCTGATTGACTGATGAACACAAGTAAGGAACCACGTGTTGTGAAGAAGGTTCTGATCCACACTTGCATTCACTCTGCCATGTGGCTGTATGAGAGGTCCAATTCCTGCTGCAGAAAACATTCCCCAAACCATGACACGTCCTCCACTACATTTCACTGACTTCTTAACACACTTTGGGTTCAGTCTTTCCCCAGTTTGCTATTCCCTGCCTAACTGTCCCTGTATACACTAGCATAGATAAGAAATACTTTTTCTAAAAAACTCTTTAAGATCCTTTATCATATACTAATGAGCGAGGGGACTAGTCCCACGGGTGTTACTTCCCTTGCTAATCGGCCCCACTAGCATGTTAGTACACCCCTGTGTGCATACTAACGTAATAAAAGCACAGCATCAGAGGATGATCTCATTCACCTCTCCGCCCGACGCTGCATTTCGGCTCAGTGCAGGACCCCAGAGTTTCAGTCATGCCCACTATGAAACCGGGTGTACACGTCCTGGCTTCAAACTGAAGTAATGCGCATGACCAGAAGTCCGGGATCATACACACTGAGCCAAAATCCAGCGTCGGGCGGCGATAGCAGCGGAGAGGTGAGTGAGATTATCCTCTGACGCTGCACACCTGCAGGGGTGTACTAACATGCTGATGAGGCTGAATAGCAAGGGAAGCAACGCCTTTGGGACAAATCCCTGCACTCATTAGCATACGATAAAAGATCTTTGGAAAATATTTTTCGAAAGCTCCCTTTATCTATGCTAGCGTATACAGGGACAATTAGGCAGGGATTAGCAATATACACCCAGAACTGCTCGTGGTTCTGAGTGCATATTGCACCTGACAGGTTCCCTTTAAAGGGGTTTTCCAGATTTGGTACAAAAGTCTGCAGGGACTCCATGTACCTGCAGACTTGTAAATCTTCACAGTGCGCACTGTCAGGATTCTCCAGTACCAGCAGAGATATGCATACTTCTGGCCAAATTCAGACTAGACGTGCGAGGCCTCACTCAATACAAGTGAATTGGGCGAGGCCCCACGTTTAGTCGGAATATGGCTGTAGGTATGTACCGCCCCGTGCTCGGCGGCAACCAAGCCGCTCGGATCTGGGCTCGCTGGTGGGTGGCTCGAGCGTCTCCAGGCCCAGGGGCCCCGTGGGCCACTTCGATCTGAAAGGGGGGCTGGCGCTTTTAGGGGGACGTAGGTGTACGGCCGAAGCCGTGGTTAAGTTCATGACGCCACCCACGGGATGTGGTTAAGGTGGACACCACCGCTGCAGTTACGGGGGCACCCGGGGGAGATGTTATGCAGCAAGTTGTTAACCCCTCCGTGGGCAGGGGTGGTGGCCCCGGGACCCATTGGGGTAGTAATTGGGCGGTGCGCAGCCGGAGGGCACTGTTGTACTCACAGTTAGTAACGTACACGAGTCTCTGGTAAACCAAGTTGATGGTGGTCGGTGCCCACAGCCGGCTGCGTCTGGTCCCCCACCCGGTTGGTGGTCTCGGCCTTTCTCCTGCACTGTGTTGTGTATTTGTGGGCTACCTGCACTTCAGCATCGGAAGTCCTATCCCCGGCTTTGTGGATGTCGGGAGAGCCCTTTTGCCCGCAGACGCTGGCCCGTGGGATCTCTCTGCCTGTGCGGTGGCTTTCTATCCCCCTCGGTGGGCTGTTGTCTTCAGTTGGGACTTTGCGGTCTGGACTATAGGTCCTTTCCCACCCAATAAGTTAATTAACTCAGTCCAGTCGCTTCTGGACCTCATTTCAGGGTCTGAGTACCCCCTTTGTGCTCTGGTTTCCGAGTCGGTTCCCCGGGTCAGTACCAGCGGGCCACTACCCTGTCCCGTTCCACCGAGCCGTCTTCCCAGCTCCTGCAGGCTGAGGCCACAGTATGCCTCCTAACCAAAGGTTCCCGGGCTCCAACCCTGGCACTTGTCAGATTGCTGCAGACCTGGGCACAGGCCTGCTTCCACTCTCCTTCACTTACTACCAACTGGAAAAACTCACTGTTTTCCCACCTCAGGCTCTCTGGACTCCTTGGTGGGTGGGGCCAACCACCTGGCTCCACCCCCTGGTGTGTCCATCAAGCCCTGAGGGGGGTGACTAGGTTTTAATGGTTGGCTGATGACACCTTTTTAGGGGACAGGTGTTGTGCGGGCTTCTAACTGTGACTACCTGGCTAGTCCAGGGCGTCACAGGTATGCTTATCGCTGCTGACACTGGAGAATCCTGACTGTGCGCTGTAGACCTTTGTGCCAAATCTGGACAACACCTTCAAATTTTACTCTATCATAGCTGGAGAAAACAGTACAGTGAGACCAATCAGGATAAAGGTGTTGTCTGCCCTTGGGGACGAAGGGAATTTTGTTTACTTACCGTAAATTCCTTTTCTTCTAGCTCCAATTGGGAGACCCAGACAATTGGGGTGTATAGGCTATGCCTCCGGAGGCCGCACAAAGTATTACACTAAAAGTGTAAAGCCCCTCCCCTTCTGCCTATACACCCCCCGTGCTCCCACGGGCTCCTCAGTTTTGGTGCAAAAGCAAGAAGGAGGAAAAAAAATTATAAACTGGTTTAAAGTAAATTCAATCCGAAGGAATATCGGAGAACTGAAACCATTCAACATGAACAACATGTGTACACAAAAAAACAGGGGCGGGTGCTTGGTCTCCCAATTGGAGCTAGAAGAAAAGGAATTTACGGTAAGTAAACAAAATTCCCTTCTTCTTTGTCGCTCCATTGGGAGACCCAGACAATTGGGACGTCCAAAAGCAGTCCCTGGGTGGGTAAAATAATACCTCGTAATAGAGCCGTAAAACGGCCCCTTCCTACAGGTGGGCAACCGCCGCCTGAAGGACTCGTCTACCTAGGCTGGCATCCGCCGAAGCATAGGTATGCACCTGATACTGTTTCGTGAAAGTGTGCAGGCTCGACCAGGTAGCCGCCTGACACACCTGCTGAGCCGTAGCCTGGTGCCTCAAAGCCCAGGACGCGCCCACGGCTCTGGTAGAATGGGCCTTCAGCCCTGAGGGAACCGGAAGCCCAGCAGAACGGTAAGCTTCGAGAATTGGCTCCTTGATCCACCGAGCCAGGGTTGATTTGGAAGCCTGTGACCCTTTACGCTGGCCAGCGACAAGGACAAAGAGTGCATCCGAGCGGCGCAGGGGCGCCGTACGAGAAATGTAGAGTCTTAGTGCTCTCACCAGATCTAACAAGTGCAAATCCTTTTCACATTGGTGAACTGGATGAGGACAAAAAGAGGGTAAGGAGATATCCTGATTGAGATGAAAGGGGGATACCACCTTGGGGAGAAATTCCGGAACCGGACGCAGAACCACCTTGTCCTGGTGAAACACCAGGAAAGGGGCCTTGCACGACAACGCTGCTAGCTCAGACACTCTCCGAAGAGAAGTGACTGCTACTAGGAAAACCACTTTCTGCGAAAGGCGTGAGAGAGAAATATCCCTCATTGGCTCGAATGGTGGTTTCTGAAGAACCAGCAGCACCCTATTCAGATCCCAGGGTTCTAACGGCCGCTTGTAAGGAGGAACGATGTGACAAACCCCCTGCAGGAACGTGCGTACCTGTGGAAGTCTGGCTAGGCGCTTCTGGAAAAACACAGAGAGCGCTGAGACTTGTCCCTTAAGGGAGCCGAGCGACAAACCCTTTTCCAGTCCAGATTGAAGGAAGGACAGAAAAGTGGGCAAGGCAAAAGGCCAGGGAGAAAAACCCTGAGCAGAGCACCATGACAGGAAAATTTTCCACGTCCTGTGGTAGATCTTGGCGGACGTTGGTTTCCTAGCCTGTCTCATAGTGGCAATGACCTCTTGAGATAATCCTGAAGACGCTAGGATCCAGGACTCAATGGCCACACAGTCAGGTTGAGGGCCGCAGAATTCAGATGGAAAAACGGCCCTTGAGACAGCAAGTCTGGTCGGTCTGGTAGTGCCCACGGTTGGCCGACCGTGAGATGCCACAGATCCGGGTACCACGACCTCCTCGGCCAGTCTGGAGCGACGAGGATGACGCGGCGGCAGTCGGCCCTGATCTTGCGTAACACTCTGGGCAATAGTGCCAGCGGAGGAAACACATAAGGGAGCTGAAACTGCGACCAATCCTGAACTAAGGCGTCTGCCGCCATAGCTCTGGGATCTTGAGACCGTGCCATGAACGTCGGTACCTTGTTGTTGTGCCGGGACGCCATGAGGTCGACGTCCGGCACCCCCCAGCGGCAACAGATCTCCTGAAACACGTCCGGGTGAAGGGACCATTCCCCTACGTCCATGCCCTGGCGACTGAGATAATCTGCTTCCCAGTTTTCCACGCCTGGGATGTGAACTGCAGAGATGGTGGAAGCCGTGGCTTCCACCCACATCAAAATCCGCCGGACTTCCTGGAAGGCTTGCCGACTGCGTGTGCCGCCTTGGTGGTTGATGTATGCCACCGCTGTGGAATTGTCCGACTGAATTCGGATCTGCTTGCCTTCCAGCCACTGCTGGAACGCTTTCAGGGCAAGGTACACTGCCCGTATTTCCAGAACATTGATCTGAAGTGAGGACTCTTGCTGGGTCCACGTACCCTGAGCCCTGTGGTGGAGAAAAACCGCTCCCCACCCTGACAGACTCGCGTCCGTCGTGACCACCTCCCAGGATGGGGGCAGGAAGGATTTCCCCTTCGATAATGAAGTGGGAAGAAGCCACCACCGAAGGGAAGCTTTGGTCGCCTGAGAGAGAGAGACGTTCCTGTCGAGGGACGTCGGCTTCCTGTCCCATTTGCGTAGGATATCCCATTGAAGAGGACGCAGGTGAAACTGCGCGAAAGGGACTGCCTCCATTGCTGCCACCATCTTCCCCAGGAAGTGCATAAGGCGCCTCAAGGGGTGTGCCTGACCTTGAAGGAGAGATTGTACCCCTTTCTGTAGTGAACGCTGCTTGATCAGCGGAAGCTTCACTATCGCTGAGAGGGTATGAAACTCCATGCCAAGATATGTCAGCGATTGGGCCGGTGTCAGATTTGACTTTGGAAAATTGATGAGCCACCCGAAACTCTGGAGAGTCTCCAGAGTAGCGTCGAGGCTGTGTTGGCATGCCTCTTGAGAGGGTGCCTTGATCAGCAGATCGTCCAAGTAAGGGATCACCGAGTGACCCTGAGAGTGGAGGACCGCTACTACAGTAGCCATAACCTTGGTGAAAACCCGTGGGGCTGTTGCCAGGCCGAACGGCAGTGCCACGAACTGCAGGTGTTCGTCTCCTATGGCGAAGCGCAAGAAGCGCTGGTGCTCTGGAGCAATCGGTACGTGGAGATAAGCATCTTTGATATCGATCGATGCAAGGAAATCTCCTTGGGACATTGAGGCGATGACGGAGCGGAGGGATTCCATCCGGAACCGCCTGGTCTTTACATGTTTGTTGAGCAGTTTCAGGTCCAAGACAGGACGGAAAGACCCGTCCTTCTTTGGGACCACAAACAGGTTGGAGTAAAAACCGTGACCCTGTTGCTGAAGAGGAACAGGGACCACCACTCCTTCTGCCTTCAGAGTGCTCAGCGCCTGCAGAAGAGCCACGGCTCGCTCGGGAGGCGGGGATGACCTGAAGAATCGAGTCGGGGGACGAGAGGTGAACTCTATCTTGTAACCGTGAGACAGAATGTCTCTCACCCAACGGTCTTTTACCCGTGGCAGCCAGGTGTCGCAAAAGCGGGAGAGCCTGCCACCGACCGAGGATGCGGATTGAGGAGGCCGAAAGTCATGAGGAAGCCGCTTTGGTAGCGGCACCTCCGGTGGTCTTTTTAGGACGTGACTTAGACCGCCATGAATCAGAGTTCCTTTGATCTTTCTGAGGCCTTTTGGACGAGGAGAATTGGGACCTGCCCGCGCCCCGAAAGGACCGAAACCTCGACTGCCCCCTCCTCTGTTGGGGTATGTTCGGTTTGGGCTGGGGTAAGGATGTATCCTTTCCCTTGGATTGTTTGATGATTTCATCCAAACGCTCGCCAAACAATCGGTCGCCAGAAATTGGCAAACTGGTTAAGCGCTTTTTGGAAGCAGAATCTGCTTTCCATTCCCGTAGCCACAAGGCCCTGCGGAGTACCACCGAATTGGCGGATGCAACCGCCGTACGGCTCGCAGAGTCCAGGACAGCATTAATAGCGTAAGACGCAAATGCCGACGTCTGAGCGGTTATGGACGCCACCTGCGGCGCGGAAGTGCGTGTGGCTGCGTCAATTTGCGCTTGACCTGCTGATATAGCTTGTAGCGCCCATACGGCTGCGAATGCTGGGGCAAAAGAAGCGCCGATAGCTTCATAGATGGATTTCAACCAGAGCTCCATCTGCCTGTCAGTGGCATCTTTGAGTGAAGCCCCATCTTCCACTGCAAGTATGGATCTAGCCGCCAGTCTGGAGATTGGAGGATCCACCTTGGGACACTGAGTCCAACCTTTGACCACGTCAGGGGGAAAGGGATAACGTGTATCCTTAAGGCGCTTAGAAAAACGCTTATCTGGACAATCATGGTGAATCTGGACTGCCTCTCTGAAATCAGAGTGGTCCAGAAACATACTCGGTGTACGCTTGGGAAACCTGAAACGGAATTTCTCCTGCTGAGAAGCTGACTCCTCCACCGGAGGAGCTGAGGGAGAAATATCCAACATTTGATTGATGGACGCAATAAGATCGTTCACTATGGCGTCCCCGTCCGGAGTATTTAGATTGAGAGCGGCCTCAGGATCAAAATCCTGATCAGCTGTCTCCGCGTCATCAACCAGAGATTCCCCCCGCTGAGACCCTGAACAATATGATGATGTCGAGGGAATTTCCAAGCGAGCTCGCTTAATCGGTCTGGGGCTGGGGTCCGTGTCAGAGCCCCCAGCCTGGGATCTATGAGATACCCCGGGGGGACATTGTTGGTCCAAATGAGGGGGGCCAGGGAACAATGATTCAACAGTGTCCCTGTGCTGAGATACCGGTCTGGACTGCAAGGCTTCTAGTATCTTAGCCATAGTTTCAGAGAGTTTATCCTTAAAGACTGCAAACTCTGTCCCTGTCACCTGGATAGTGTCAGCAGGTGGCTCCCCCTGGGCCCCTCTTAGCAGAGGCTCCGGCTGAGTAAGTGCAGCAGGGGCCGAGCAGAGCACACAATGAGGGTCAGTGGAACCTGCCGGTAGCGGCGTCGTACATGCGGCGCAGGCAGCATAGTAAGCCTGTGTTTTGGCACCCCTGCCTTTTGTGGGCGCCATGCTATTGTCTTCCCTGAGCAACACAATAGGGTATATAGCCAGAATCAACTGTGCACCATACAGTGTAAAGTATATACCATAAACATATAATTTATAATTACACTTCTGCACAATGGGGCTAGCACCACAGGTGCTGCTTACCACCCGCTTAAAGCGGTTGTGAGGCCACCAGAATCCCTGCCTGGGTCTCCCAGAATTTGTCCCCCTCTGCAGCGTCCGAGGAGCTGACAGGAATGGCTGCCGGCGTCCTGAGGAGAGGAGGGAGCCGTGGGCGTGACCCAGAAAGTGCGGGAACTGGTGCCCCACTGTGCACAGTGAGGGGGATGGAGTATGCAAAGCATGCTCCAGCCCTCATTGCTGCTCGTCTGTACAGCGTCCCGCCCTTCCCCTGCCTGTCAGGGCTGGGGGCGGGAGGAAAAAAGACTAGGCCGCAAAAGCCGGGGACTCGAGTAATAAGCGCGGCCGCCGTATAAGCGCGGCCGGCGCGGAAGTCCCCGGCGCACTACAAGTCCCAGCCGCGCCGCAGTGTTAACCATGGCAGCGGCGGTCAGCGCGGTAGTCCCCATACACAAACACACTCAGCGACGCTGAGTGTGTAATGGCACATTTAACCCGGTCAGCGCCGCGGTCCCCGGTGCACTAGCACACCCAGCAATGCTGGAGTGTTGCTGTGCGCGGTCCCTACGGGGACACAGAGTACCTCCAAGTAGCAGGGCCATGTCCCTGAACGATACCCGGCTCCTATCCAGCAGGCTCCTCTGGAGTTGTGGATGAAGCACGGTCTCAGTGCCTGGAGACCGATAGGATCCCACTTCACCCAGAGCCCTAAGGGGGATGGGGAAGGAAAACAGCATGTGGGCTCCAGCCTCCGTACCCGCAATGGATACCTCAACCTTAACAACACCGCCGACAAGAGTGGGGTGAGAAGGGAGCATGCTGGGGGCCCTATATGGGCCCACTTTTCTTCCATCCGACATAGCAGCTGCTGCTGAACAATCTGTGGAGCTGTGCGTGCATGTCTGCCTCCTTCGCACAAAGCATAAAAACTGAGGAGCCCGTGGGAGCACGGGGGGTGTATAGGCAGAAGGGGAGGGGCTTTACACTTTTAGTGTAATACTTTGTGCGGCCTCCGGAGGCATAGCCTATACACCCCAATTGTCTGGGTCTCCCAATGGAGCGACAAAGAAAGTTTTTTTTTTTTACTCAAATTCAGGTATTTGTTAAAAAGGTTTGCTATGGGGTTTCACAAAAAAAAAAATAACGTGCACCATTTGCTTTTATAGGCTTTTGTGTTGCACTCTTTATTACAAACTACAAAATAAAGCTCGAAGGAATCTGTTACTGTTTTTTGCTATGTAATCTGAGAACAGTATAATGTTGGGGCAGAGACCCTGATTCCAATCATCTCACTTACTGAGCAGTTTGCTGCAGTTTTCATAAAACAGTGTTTTATCTGCCAGTTATGTGAATGCGGAGCTCTGTATAACCCCGCCCACACCACTGATTGCCAGTTGTGTACACTATGCATAGGCAGAAAGCTGACAATCAGTGCCAGGGGTGGGTTTACACAGAGCAGAAGTACAATATGCAAGACTAAGTAGAAAACCCATTATTTGCCGAGGCCCTTTGCCCTGGAGGAGACTCCCCCGATATTACAGAGGGTGACTGGTGGGAGCCAAAATTGGGACAGATTGGACAATGCAGAGAATGACGGTTTCCTGGTCCTCCCTCCTGAGAAATGATGACCAAAACCAGTAAAGTACATGCGCATCAATGCCATAATGCCAACTGGGAAAACTTGATTACATTGGGTCTGTCAATGACACAACTGTCCAATGTGTATCTTTATTATTATAGCGCCATTTATTCCATGGCGCTTTACAAGTGAAAGGGGGTATACGTACAACAATCATTAACAATACAAAACAGACTGGTATAGGAGGAGAGAGGTCCCTGCCCGCGAGGGCTCACAGTCTATAGGGAAAAGGTGAGGGTACAATAGGTGAGGACAGAGCTGGTTGCGCAGTGGTGTGCTGGACTGAGGGTTATTGTAGGTTGTAGGCTTGGTGGAAGAGGTGAGTATTGAGGTTCCTCTTGAAACCTTTCATAGTAGGAGAGAGTCTGATATGCTGGGGTAGAGCATTCCAGAGTATGGGAGAGGCACGGGAGAAATCTTGTACGCGATTGTGGGAAGAGGAGATAAGAGAGGAGTGGAGAAGGAGATCTTGTGAGCATCTGAGGCTGCGTACAGGTAGATAGGATTGGAAGGGTGCAAGAGTGTTAAAAGGAGGCCACAGACCAGGAGGTTGCAGTAGTTGAGGCAGGAGATGATGAGGGCATGTACTAATTAAATGTTTTTGCTGATTCTTGGTTAAATTTACTGGAAATGTATAAAAGAGGGTACGGGTTAATGAGTGGGGTGTGATATGCAAGAACCACTCGGCACCTAATATACACTTCTCATCTGTCAATCATTATTAGGTTACAGAAGCAACCCATAGACATTGCCCTCTCTCACTATGCTGTACTAAATAAAGGGATAAGAAGGTATTGTATTGTATTAAGTCAATCACCCCCGAGACCAGCCATCTAGAAAATAGGGCGTCACAGGACCTAGACCCAGACCCCAAAGGCCACCGTGCGAGCGTCTGAGCCGGAGCATGGGGAAAGGATCACTTCTTTTACCAGTCTAAGTGCTTTAAAAGTCATTTCTATACACTGAACCCATTTACAGGCAGGCTATGGTTTTCCATTCTACAGTACTGAGGACTGAAACAAAAAAGAGAATTTACACATTAAAGACCTACTAAGAATCCATTTACCAAATTCTTCCCCAAAAAATAAATAGGATTGGTTCAAATAACTTTATTTTTTATATATTTTCAAATCAAAATCACACATTTGTATATTGCATCAATCCCACGACACTGATCATAAAATTAAAAAAATAAAAACATTTGCAAACTTACAATTAAAAAAAAAAAATTAAAGCCGTTTCAGAAGTGATCAAGTCCAGCATAATAGAAGTACAGAGACAATATATTTGATATAATTCATTATAAATTGTGTCAGTATAAAACTTGATTTTTGCAAACAGTTAAAAATCCAGCGCTTGTAAAAACTTGTTGGCTGTAGATTGTAAAAGTTGGGAAAATTACTAAAATAAAAAAAGAAACTTCTACACTTAATTTGGGGTAAAGCTGCACATTAATGTTTGCAGTTTGCCCGTTACATTGCAAAGTTTTCCATCGATTTTCGCCATTTGCAATGCAGACGTGTGAATTCTGGCACAGATTTGTGCTAAAAGCAACTGTTGTGTGTGAATAGACCTGAAAACAAGGATTGTAGGATTCGGAACAGTTTAATATAAGTATAATATGTACAATTTACAAACATATTATGTAGAGATGATCTTTAAATTTAGGCTAATGCCTGCTTTACAAGAGTCAATCTATCATGCGATAGCACGAGCAATCGTACCCGCCCCCGTCGATTTTGCGCCACGGGCAAATCGCTGCCCGAGGCGCACAAACTCATTTAACCCCTGTCACACGGACTTACCTTCCGGACGACCTCGCTGTGGGCGACGAACGTCCACTTCCTGAAGTGGGAGGGACGTTCGGTGTCACAGCGACGTCACACAGCGGTCGGCCAATAAAAGTGAAGGGGCGGAAATGAGTGAGACGTAAACATCCCGCCCACCTCCTTCCTTCCACATAGCCGACGAGTGCCGCGGGACGCAGGTAAGCTGTATTCATCGTTCCCGTGGTGTCACACAGAGAAACGTGTGCTGCCCCGGAAACGATGAACAACCGGCGCCATTAAAAATAAACGATATTTTGAAAGTAAACGATGAGTACACGACTCACGATTTGTGAGCGATACTGCATCGCTCGGAGGTGTCACACGAGACGACGTCGTGAACGATGCCGGATGTGCGTCACGAAAACAGTGACC
Organism: Anomaloglossus baeobatrachus; assembly: GCF_048569485.1. Classification (NCBI taxonomy): domain Eukaryota; kingdom Metazoa; phylum Chordata; class Amphibia; order Anura; family Aromobatidae; genus Anomaloglossus; species Anomaloglossus baeobatrachus. The sequence continues at coordinate 157,825,187 of NC_134362.1, forward strand.
CCGACGATGCATCGCACGATAGCTCGACTCGTGTAAAGCAGCCTTTAGAGTTACCTCAATAGTTGTAAATGGTCTGAGCAGATAAAGAACAGAGCTGAACCATAGCATCCAGTAATTGCTCCAGGACATATGAAATGATACTGCTGTAAATAGGATACCTTTTAATGGTTAAACAATAATGTTACAAAGTGTGAGGTTTCTAGATTATTAAGGAGTCTTCATCAGGCTTGCATAACAGCATGAGACACACACACTTACATACAATAAGAGCAGACACGTTAATAAATGGACATTTACAAATTTAACAAAATAGAATTAGCTTGGAAAGTAAATCCTCAAAAACATAAATCTTTGGGACAGATTTAAAGGGACTTTCAGCAGATTTCTGCAATGTAACCTGAAGATGGCATGCTGCAAGTGTTAACAGAGGCAGGGCTGAAATCTCTGTTTTAACTCAGTTGTTTTGTTTTTTTTACCTGCAATGTTAGCTTAAGCCTCCTATTTTTATCATTAATGGGTCTCAGCAGAGACTGGTTGTAGTCAGACTCCGCCACCTTCTGTGATTAGCAGCTTCTGTCTATGGAAATGTACACTGAAAGCCTCATGTGGGCGGGGACAGCTTCTCACCTCTGCTACATGCAAAATCTAAAATCTTCCACTGTAGCCACTAATCTAAGTGATACATCATTGACCTCAGGGCCTCTTTGCCTACATTATGCTGCTCTCAAATGAGGTAGCAAAAACCTGCTCACAGATTTTCTTTAAGACATCAATATACATTAGATTTCTGTTGGCAGAAGAGTACTTTAGCTGACTACATTGCCAACACCCATCAGGGCTGTCTCTCCCATACACAGGATTGCTCGATCAGCCCAGCACTCCTGTGTGCTCTAGAACAAAAGCTGCCAGTGGCTTATATCCCGGAAAACAAAGGTCATCTGTAGTTTGAAATCAGACTTGCCCAATCGACATCTCCTTTGTCAATCAGTTGGCCAGTGCCCCATACACATTACTATGTTGGCCAAATTCATCGATAATCAGCCGGTACGACATATCGATGGGAAACGTTATTGGGGACAAAATAGAACTTTGTAGTGACATAGAACAAGTTAGTCTGTGATGGTGGAAGAGAGTCAGGACTTTTAAGAAGCTAAAAGAAAAAAGTCAAACTATGGGCCAAGAAGATAATCCGAGTGGGCACCTCCACCACTTTGGACCAATAGTTGACTCATTCAAACATACGGTGCAGGCTATAGTATTAGATAAAGAGAGCGGAAACCTTTAACATTAGGTGCAATTCATAGCCTGAAAGTCAACAAGGAGGTCAGAATCAAGGTGGTGCTACAGTCCTGGGGAACGCAAAAAGACTACCTACATGAAAAAGGCATGAAGACACATGCAAAAGGACATACAGTAATACAAACTGGTGTTCTTAATCTGTGCACTACGTGTCCAACTGTGGGACTCCAGGTTGGAGAAATCTGACAGAAAGAGCCAAGATGAGGTCCCATCACCAAACCAGTAAAGGGAAAAGAAGGGAATTTTGTTTACTTACCGTAAATTCCTTTTCTTCTAGCTCTAATTGGGAGACCCAGACAATTGGGTGTATAGGCTATGCCTCCGGAGGCCGCACAAAGTACTACACTTAAAAGTGTTAGGCCCCTCCCCTTCTGCCAATACACCCCCCGTGCTCCCACGGGCTGCTCAGTTTTGGTGCAAAAGCAAGAAGGAGGAAAAAATAATTATAAACTGGTTTAAAGTAACTTCAATCCGAAGGAAACTCGGAGAACTGAAACCATTCAACATGAACAACATGTGTACACAAAAAAACAGGGGCGGGTGCTGGGTCTCCCAATTAGAGCTAGAAGAAAAGGAATTTACGGTAAGTAAACAAAATTCCCTTCTTCTTTGTCGCTCTATTGGGAGACCCAGACAATTGGGACGTCCAAAAGCAGTCCCTGGGTGGGTAAAATAATACCTCGTAAGAGAGCCGTAAAACGGCCCTTTCCTACAGGTGGGCAACCGCCGCCTGAAGGACTCGTCTACCTAGGCTGGCATCCGCCGCAGCATAGGTATGCACCTGATAGTGTTTCGTGAAAGTGTGCAGGCTCGACCAGGTAGCCGCCTGACACACCTGCTGAGCCGTAGCCTGGTGCCTCAAAGCCCAGGACGCGCCCACGGCTCTGGTAGAATGGGCCTTCAGCCCTGAGGGAACCGGAAGCCCAGCCGAACGGTAAGCTTCGATAATTGGCTCCTTGATCCACCGAGCCAGGGTTGATTTGGAAGCCTGTAACCCTTTACGCTGGCCAGCGACAAGGACAAAGAGTGCATCCGAGCGGCGCAGGGGCGCCGTACGAGAAATGTAGAGTCTGAGTGCTCTCACCAGATCTAACAAGTGCAAATCCTTTTCACATTGGTGAACTGGATGAGGATAAAAAGAAGGTAAGGAGATAACCTGATTGAGATGAAAGGGGGATACAACCTTAGGGAGAAATTCCGGAACCGGACGTAGAACCACTTTGTCCTGGTGAAACACCAGAAAAGGGGCTTTGCATGACAACGCTGCTAGCTCAGATACTCTCCGAAGAGAGGTGACTGCTACTAGGAAGACCACCTTCTGCGAAAGGCGTGAGAGAGAGATATCTCTCATTGGCTCGAATGGTGGTTTCTGAAGAACCATCAGCACCCTGTTCAGATCCCAGGGTTCTAACGGCCGCTTGTAAGGTGGAACGATGTGACAAACTCCCTGCAGGAACGTGCGTACCTGTGGAAGTCTAGCTAGGCGCTTCTGGAAAAACACCGAGAGCGCAGAAACTTGTCCCTTAAGGGAGCCAAGCGACAAACCCTTTTCCAGTCCAGATTGAAGGAAGGACAGAAAAGTAGGTAATGCAAATGGCCAGGGAGAAAAACCCTGAGCAGAGCACCATGACAGAAAAATTTTCCACGTCCTGTGATAGATCTTGGCGGACGTTGGTTTCCTAGCCTGTCTCATAGTGGCAATGACATCCTGAGATAATCCTGAAGACGCTAGGATCCAGGACTCAATGGCCACGCAGTCAGGTTGAGGGCCGCAGAATTCAGATGGAAAAACGGCCCTTGAGACAGCAAGTCTGTTCGGTCTGGTAGTGCCCACGGTTGGCCGACCGTGAGATGCCACAGATCCGGGTACCACGAGCTCCTCGGCCAGTCTGGAGCGACGAGGATGGCGCGGCGGCAGTCGGCCCTGATCTTGCGTAACACTCTGGGCAACAGTGCCAGCGGAGGAAACACATACGGGAGCTGAAACTGCGACCAATCCTGAACTAAGGCGTCTGCCGCCAGAGCTCTGGGGTCTTGAGACCGTGCCATGAACATTGGTACCTTGTTGTTGTGCCGGGACGCCATGAGGTCGACGTCCGGCACCCCCCAGCGGCAACAGATCTCCTGAAACACGTCCGGGTGAAGGGACCATTCCCCTGCGTCCATGCCCTGGCGACTGAGATAATCTGCTTCCCAGTTTTCCACGCCTGGGATGTGAACTGCGGATATGGTGGAGGACGTGGCTTCCACCCACATCAAGATCCGCCGGACTTCCTGGAAGGCTTGACGACTGCGTGTGCCGCCTTGGTGATTGATGTATGCCACCGCTGTGGAATTGTCCGACTGAATTCGGATCTGCTTGCCTGCCAGCCACTGCTGGAACGCTTTCAGGGCAAGATACACTGCCCGAATTTCCAGAACATTGATCTGAAGCGAGGACTCTTGCCGGGTCCACGTACCCAGAGTCCTGTGGTGGAGAAAAACCGCTCCCCATCCTGACAGACTCGCGTCTGTCGTAACTACTTCCCAAGATGGGGGAAGGAATGATTTCCCCTTCGATAATGAAGTGGGAAGAAGCCACCACCGAAGGGAGGCTTTGGTCGCCTGAGAGAGGGAGACGTTCCTGTCGAGGGACGTCGGCTTCCTGTCCCATTTGCGTAGGATGTCCCATTGAAGGGGACGCAGGTGAAACTGCGCGAAAGGGACTGCTTCCATTGCCGCCACCATCTTCCCCAAGAAGTGCATGAGGCGCCTCAAGGGGTGTGACTGGCCTTGAAGGAGAGACTGTACCCCTTGCTGTAGTGACTGCTGTTTGATCAGCGGAAGCTTCACTATCGCTGAGAGGGTATGAAACTCCATGCCAAGGTACGTCAGCGATTGGGCCGGTGTCAGATTTGACTTTGGAAAATTGATGATCCACCCGAAACTCTGGAGAGTCTCCAGGGTAGCGTCGAGGCTGTGTTGGCATGCCTCTTGAGAGGGTGCCTTGATCAACAGATCGTCCAAGTACGGGATCACAGAATGACCCTGAGAATGGAGGACCGCTACTACAGTAGCCATAACCTTGGTGAAAACCCGTGGGGCTGTTGCCAGGCCGAATGGTAGTGCCACGAACTGGAGGTGTTCGTTTTCCATGGCGAAGCGCAAGAAGCGTTGGTGCTCTGGGGCAATCGGAACGTGGAGATAAGCATCTTTGATATCGATCGATGCAAGGAAATCTCCCTGGGACATTGAGGCGATGACGGAACGGAGGGATTCCATCCGGAACCGCCTGGTCTTTACGTGTTTGTTGAGAAGTTTCAGGTCCAGGACAGGACGGAAGGACCCGTCCTTCTGTGGGACCACAAACAAGTTGGAGTAAACACCGTGGCCCTGTTGCTGAAGAGGAACAGGGACCACCACTCCTTCTGCCTTCAGGGTGCCCAGCGCCTGCCGAAGAGCCTCGGCTCGCTCGGGAGGCGGAGAGGACCGGAAGAATCGAGTCGGGGGACGAGAGATGAACTCCATCTTGTAACCGTGAGAGAGAATGTCTCTCACCCAGCGGTCTTTTATTTGTGGCAGCCAGGTGTCGCAAAAGCGGGAGAGCCTGCCACCGACCGAGGATGCTACTAGAGGAGGTAGAAAGTCATGAGGCAGCCGCTTTGTTAGCGGTGCTCCCAATGGCCTTTTTAGGACGTGACTTAGACCGCCATGCATCAGAGTTCCTTTGTTCTTTCTGAGGCCTTTTGGACGAGGAGAATTGGGACCGGCCCGCGCCCCGAAAGGACCGAAACCTCGACTGCCCTCTCCTCTGTTGGGAGAGGTTCTGCTTGGGCTGGGGTAAGGATGTATCCTTTCCCTTGGATTGTTTGATGATTTCATCCAGGCGCTCGCCAAAGAGCCTGTCGCCAGAAATTGGCAAACCGGTTAAACGCTTTTTGGAAGCGGAATCTGCCTTCCACTCCCGTAGCCACAAGGCCCTGCGGACTACTACCGAATTGGCGGTCGCAACTGCCGTACGGCTCACAGAGTCCAGGACGGCATTCATAGCGTAAGACGCAATTGCCGAGGTCTGGGAGGTAATGGAAGCCACTTGTGGCGCAGCCGCTTCAATTTTCACTTGACCTGCTGATATAGCTTGTAGCGCCCATACGGCTGCGAATGCTGGGGCAAAAGAAGCTCCGATAGCTTCATAGATGGATTTCATCCAGAGCTCCATCTGCCTGTCAGTGGCATCTTTAAGCGAGGCCCCATCTTCCACTGCAAGTATGGATCTAGCCGCCAGTCTGGAGATTGGAGGATCCACTTTGGGACATTGAATCCAACCTTTAACCACTTCCGGGGGAAAAGGATAACGTGTATCCTTAAGGCGCTTAGAGAAACGCTTATCCGGACAAGCATGGTGATTCTGGATTGCCTCTCTGAAATCAGAGTGGTCTAGAAACATACTCTGTGTACGCTTGGGGAACCTGAAGCGAAATTTCTCCTGCTGAGAATCTGACTCCTCCGCCGGAGGGGCTGAGGGAAGAATATCCAGCAACTGATGAATGGATGCAATAAGATCATTCACTATGGCGTCCCCGTCTGGAGAATTAAGATTGAGAGCGCTCCCAGGATCAGAATCCTGATCAGCTGTCTCCGCATCATCAACCAGAGAATCCCCCCGCTGAGACCCTAAACAATATGATGTCGAGGGAAATTCTAAGCGGGCCCGCTTAGACGATCTGGGGCTAGGTTCTAAGTCCGAACCCTCCGTCTGGGAGGTATGAGATACCCCGTGAGGACATTGTTGGTCCAACTGAGGGGGGGCAGGGAACAATGATTCAACAGAGTCCCTTTGCTGAGATACCGGTCTGGACTGCAAGGCTTCTAGTATCTTAGCCATAGTCTCAGAGAGTTGATCCTTAAAGGCTGCAAACTCAGTCCCCGTCACCTGGACATTGTCAATAGGTGGCTCCCCCTGGGCCCCTCTTAGCAGAGGATCCGGCTGAGGAAGTGTCACAGGGGTCGAACACTGTACACAATGAGGGTCAGTGGAACCTGCCGGTAGCTGGGTCTTACATGCGGCGCAGGCAACATAATAAGCCTGTGTTTTGGCACCCCTGCCATTTGTGGGCGCCATGCTATAGTTTTCCCTGAGTAACACAATAGGGTATATAGCCAGAAAGAACTGTGCTCATACAGTGTAAATTATATACAGTACACAAATAATGTACCAATACAATACAGCACCATGGGGCTAGCACCACATGTGCTGCTTACCAGCCGCCTAAGCGGTTGTGAGGCCACCAGAGACCGTGTCTGGGTCTCCCATGAATATGTCCCTCTCTGCAGCGTCGGTGGAGCTGACAGGAATGGCTGCGGCGTCCTGACGAGCTGAGGAAGCTGTGGGCGTGGCCTGGAAAGAGCGCGAAACGGGCGCTTACACTGTGCACGGTGAGGGGAGTGGAGCATGTAAATCATACTCCAGCCCTCATTGCTGCTCGCTCCGTGCAGCGTCCCGCCCTTCCCCTGCCTGTCAGGGCTGAGGGCGGGAGAGAAAAAAGGAAACTAGGCCGCAATGAAGCCGGGGACCGTAGTAATAAACGCGGCCGCCGTAAAAGCGCGGTCGCGTGAAAGTCCCCGGCGAACTACAAGTCCCAGCCGCGCCGCAGTGTCCCGTGGCAACGGCGGTCAGTGCGGTAGCCCTTACATATAAACACACTCAGCGACGCTGAGTGTGTAATGGCACATATAGACCCGGTCAGCGCCGCGGTCCCCGGTGCACTAGCACACCCAGCAAAGCTGAGGTGATGCCGTGCGCGGTCCCCATAGGGATACAGAGTACCTCCAAGATGCAGGGCCATGTCCCTGAACGGTATCGGCTCCTATCCATCAGGCTCCACAGGAGTTGTGGATGAAGCCCGGTCTCAGTGCCTGGAGACCGATAAGATCCCACTTCACCCAGAGCCCTAAGGGGGATGGGGGAGGAAAAACAGCACGTGGGCTCCAGCCTCCGTACCCGCAATGGATACCTCAACCTTAACAACACCGCCGACAAAAGTGGGGTGAGAAGGGAGCATGCTGGGGGCCCTATATGGGCCCACTTTTCTTCCATCCGACCTAGTCAGCAGCTGCTGCTGACTAATCTGTGGAGCTGTGCTTGCATGTCTGCCTCCTTCGCACAAAGCAAAAAACTGAGCAGCCCGTGGGAGCACGGGGGGTGTATTGGCAGAAGGGGAGGGGCCTAACACTTTTAAGTGTAGTACTTTGTGCGGCCTCCGGAGGCATAGCCTATACACCCAATTGTCTGGGTCTCCCAATAGAGCGACAAAGAAAGAACCGGCTACCTTTGGCTAAACATTTCTGAGATTCTGGAAACCAACACCAACCATGTAGAAATAGTCATATTAAAAGGCAACTTCCGATCACAAAGAGACAGGTCCGGGAAAAGAAATGTATGAGTCTTTGATAGACACCACACCGGACTAAATCTGTCACAAGGATTTACGACAACATCTGAGGCTTCTGCTCCAGAGACAGTGAAGGTATCAGGTCTCTGATCTTCCATCAATGTAGAGAGAATAAAACCTTCCCACCACTCACAGAACGCAAGGAAGGACTCACTCTCCAGCTCATCCGGTGGGTTTTATTTGATGACCATTAATTGCTCCAGGTTCGTTCTCGCTCATATCTATTTAATAGGAGTTGTTCCTACACCTTGTTATACCAGACCTGGGGAGACCTCCATACTCTGATGACCTCGCTTTGTAACTATTTTTGTTACCCATTAGAAGACATATTTACAAGATAATTATATTTTTCTTTCAGACAGTAATCTTTCCACTTACAGGAATTTATTTTTTTGACACATTACGCATATGACACATGAATAAATCACTTTTTGAGGAACATCTATAGTGCATTTGTCCCGGATCATAGACAGCAATAGAGAATGATTGTGATCTGTTGTACTACAGTACTGGATCATGTCTGAGGTTATAGGGGCTGTCTGATAAAGACAAAAAGTGGTCACTGATCCGCCGGATTGGGGAGGATCTGTGCTCATTTCCTACATGGTGCACTTAGCTCCTTTCAACAGCTCAATAAGGAATTAATGATCTCCTGATCGGAGTAGATCCCAGTAGCCGGACTTCCACCGATCAGCAAGTGATCACTTACCTTGGCACAAGCCCTTTAAGCCTTTATTTGGGTAAGATGCTCATACACGAAAGACATCAGTTCACTCAGATAAATGTTACCATGGATATTTAAACTTTAGGCCATCATCAAGAACAACGTTGCAAACTTTACAAACTTATTAGGTCAGTAACTTTTCCAGATGACCCGACAAACGGCAGTGACGCTCACTAGTGTCAGTGTCCCATTCATAGCCTGGGTTGTGGAGACAGATCCCGAACCTTACTATCGAGACACGGTCACCTTTTTTCTGAGAAGCACAACATTTATTTTTCCGTTGCTGGAGCTATGTGATGACATGTTTTATGCAAGCTGACCACCTGATTTCCTGAGTTTTTTCTATAATTTTGGGGTACATACAACATTTTGATGTTTTTGTTTATTGAAGTTTTGCGGCAGAAAAAAATAATTCTGGCATTGTGATTTTTTTTTTGCTTTTTAACTTGTATTTTATAGATTGGACTTTACCTACATGACAACACCGAATGTTTGCATTTTTTTTTTATTGTTCAACAGTGATTAAACACTTCTGAATACTGTATTTTTCAGATTATAAGATGCACTTTTCCTCCCAAAAATTTGGTAGGAATGAGGGGTGTGCCTTAAAATCCGAATGCAGCTTACTGGGGGTGGTGAAGGGGGCACAGGAGGTAGTGGTGATGCTGTGCTGCAGGCACTGCTCTGTGCGGGGGCAGCTCTGTGCGGTGCCACTCAAGGAATTCTGAACCCCTTAATTTGATAATAAGAACAACAAAATAACACCTTCAAGTGAAATTTAAGAGAAGAAATCAATATCCCCCACCCTACTGCACACACTTTGGTGCTTTCTTGGTTTCCGTTAGTCTCTCCTTTTTGATCCTGTCTGAAGCAGGAAATGCTCACAGAACCAATCACTGGCCAGCGGTGACCTGCCTCAGGCTGTGATTGGCTGGGACAAGTAGGACCAAGAAGCAGAGACTGGCAGGGACCTGGGAAGCACCAGAACATAGGAGGACAGGCCACCTCTCCTGATCTGCTTGTTGAAGCACTTGGATCCCTAGTGTTCTCGCCAATACTGATCACTTATCCTATGCACAAGCCATCAATATCATAGTCTTTGACAACACCTTTTAAAAGGTCATTTGCACTATCTGAAAAGCACATACCTGAAAAAAAAAAGTACATTTTTTTTCAACAGAGAAGGGGTGAAACTGCTAGAAACTGTCTGGCACGTATTTTTGGACTTGGTTGTAAGCTTTACATTCAGTTTTTTTGGAATACTTTTTTATGTGACCAACCTACAGATGGCAGTTCTAGGATATAAAAAGAAATGTCCAGACCCTCCCGGCCGTCTGCGTGCAATCGGCTGTTTAGTGTTACAATAGCAGCTTACATTCTTCGCTTCAATGTCGGTTTCTCTGTCTTTTTCTCTACAGTTTCCAGGTAAGATATAAACCGCCTGAGATTGGTTCTCACATTGTCCAGGACACATAACTGGTCTACGCTGTATTTCTCTCGACCTTCTTTACGAATCTGTTAGCCACAAAATAAGTGAAGAAAAACCACAAGAAATGAGTCCTGTATGTACAGCTGGAGATCAGGTGATGAGGAGCAAGTGGAAGGGTTACCAATCCTGTATCCCCATCGCTATAAAGTGTCTTTACACCATTTTTTTTTTTATTCATATTTGATTATTTTTTATTTTATTTTTACTATGTGATGGGCACTGGAACCCCCTGCAAATCATTGCGGTCCTGGACCACTACCACTACATGTACTGCTCTGGAGGCAAGAACGCTCTGCTTATCTGAGCATGCACAAAGCAGTGTACAACCTCAAAGGAAGGTTTGTGCCTGTGCTCCATGCAGCAAACAGCCAGATAAACTTTCTACTAAGCCCATACACCTCCCTGTGCATGGTCAGACTAGCAGAGCACTCGCCTCCTGAGCCCATACACCTCCCTGTGCATGGTCAGACTAGCAGAGCACTCGCCTCCTGAGCCCATACACCTCCCTGTGCATGGTCAGACTAGCAGAGCACTCGCCTCCTGAGCCCATACACCACCCTGTGCATGCTCAGACTAGCAGAGCACTCGCCTCCTGAGCCCATACACCTCCCTGTGCATGGTCAGACTAGCAGAGCACTCGCCTCCTGAGCCCATACACCTCCCTGTGCATGGTCAGACTAGCAGAGCACTCGCCTCCTGAGCCCATACACCACCCTGTGCATGCTCAGACTAGCAGAGCACTCGCCTCCTGAGCCCATACACCTCCCTGTGCATGGTCAGACTAGCAGAGCACTCGCCTCCTGAGCCCATACACCTCCCTGTGCATGGTCAGACTAGCAGAGCACTCGCCTCCTGAGCCCATACACCTCCCTGTGCATGGTCAGACTAGCAGAGCACTCGCCTCCTGAGCCCATACGCCTCCCTGTGCATGGTCAGACTAGCAGAGCACTCGCCTACCGAGCACAAAAACCGCCCTGTGCATGCTCAGACTAGCAGAGCACTCGCCTCCTGAGCCCATACACCTCCCTGTGCATGGTCAGACTAGCAGAGCACTCGCCTCCTGAGCCCATACACCACCCTGTGCATGCTCAGACTAGCAGAGCACTCGCCTCCTGAGCCCATACACCACCCTGTGCATGGTCAGACTAGCAGAGCACTCGCCTCCTGAGCCCATACACCTCCCTATGCATGGTCAGACTAGCAGAGCACTCGCCTCCTGAGCCCATACACCTCCCTGTGCATGGTCAGACTAGCAGAGCACTCGCCTCCTGAGCCCATACGCCTCCCTGTGCATGCTCAGACTAGCAGAGCACTCGCCTACCGAGCACAAAAACCGCCCTGTGCATGCTCAGACTAGCAGAGCACTCGCCTCCTGAGCCCATACACCTCCCCGTGCATGGTCAGACTAGCAGAGCACTCGCCTCCTGAGCCCATACACCACCCTGTGCATGCTCAGACTAGCAGAGCACTCGCCTCCTGAGCCCATACACCACCCTGTGCATGGTCAGACTAGCAGAGCACTCGCCTCCTGAGCCCATACACCTCCCTATGCATGGTCAGACTAGCAGAGCACTCGCCTCCTGAGCCCATACACCTCCCTGTGCATGGTCAGACTAGCAGAGCACTCTCCTCCTGAGCCCATACACCTCCCTGTGCATGGTCAGACTAGCAAAGCACTCGCCTCCTGAGCCTATACACCTCCCTGTGCAAACTCAGATAAGCAGAGCGGTAGCCTACCGAGTAGCACATAGAGAAACATTTTTAGTGGGGACTCAGGACCGGCACTAATCTGCAGGGTGTTTAAGTGCCCATCACATAGCTGAAAATATGGAGTAGGTATTCTTTAAGTACATACTTAAAAGGTTATTCTCCTTGGCAAATGGAAATTGTTAGACAATACAAGCAATTTACTGCTTATTAAACATTTTCAGCTGTTCTTGAGATATTACTTTTTTTGACACATCTTGTTGCCTTGGAGACAGACCACCACTGCTAGGCAACAGAACATGCGCAATTCTTACAAGCTCTTTTCCATTGAGCTTGTAAGCACGGTGTTGAAGCCGAGCAGTATCGCTGGAGTTCACCCTTAATTCCTAATCCAAAGCAGCTTCAGCATAGTAATTACTAGCCAGACAGCAGCAGTGGTCGGTCTCCTAGACCAGAGGTTCCCAACTCCAGTCCTCAAGGCACACCAACAGTGCAGGTTTTCAGGATCTCCTTAGTTTTGCACAGGTGGTAATTTAATCACCTGCACTGGTGAGGATTCCAACCCCTGTGCAATACTAAGGCAATCCTGAAAACCTGCACTGTTTGTGTGCCTTGAGGACTGGAGTTGGGAACCTCTGTCCTAGACAACCAGCTGTAAACAAGAAACAAAGGCGTTAACATCTCAAGAAGTGCTGCAAATTGTAATATCTTTATAAGCACGATCCAACAATATCTATGAAGATGGGGAAACCCTTTTAGACACAGGATGACGGTCTTAACATAGCCTTGCTGTGCAAAGGCCCCAAATATCATGTGCATAAAAGGTAGAACATTTATATAGACCATTGCTCCATTAATGACATGGCTACTACTGTAATTCAAAGCTACCTGTAGAATTCTGCGACTGGAATCACTGATGAAGGAAAAAATGTGGTTAAAGGGAACCTGTCACCAGAATTTTCGCTATTAACCCCTTCAGCCCCGGGGCACTTTCCGTTTTTGCGTTTTTGCTCCCCTTCTTCCGAGAGCCGTAACTTTTTTATTTTTCAGTCAATCTTGCCATATGAGGGCTTGTTTTTTGCGGGACAAGTTGTACTTTTAAATGAAACCATAAGTTTTACCATATGGTGTACTGGAAAGCAGCAAAAAAATTCCAAGTGTGGAAAAATTGCAAAAAAAGTGTGATGGCACAATAGTTTTTGGGATGTTTTATTCACGGTGTTCACTATATGGTAAAACTGATGTGTGGGTATGATACCTGAGGTCGGTGCGAGTTTGTAGACACCAAACATGTATAGGTTTACTTGTATCTAAGGGGTTAAAAAAAAAATCACAAGTTTGTCCAATAAAAGTGGCGCACGTTTTGCGCCATTTTCCGAAACACGTAGCGTTCTTATTTTTTGGGATCTATGGCTCAGTGACAGCTTATTTTTTGCGTCTCGAGCTGATGTTTCTAATGGTAGCATTTTTGCGCAGATGCTACGTTTTGATCGCCTGTTATTGCATTTTGCGTAAAACTTGCGGCGACCAAAAAACGTAATTTTGGCGTTTGGAATTTTTTTGCCACTACGCCGTTTACCAATCAGATTAATTGATTTTATATTTTGATAGATCGGGCATTTCTGAACGCGGCAATACCAAATATGTGTATATTTATTTTTTAACCCTTTAATTTTCAATGGGGGGAAAGGGGGGTGATTTGAACTTTTAGGTTTTTTTTTTTTTTTAATTTTTAAAAATTTTACTTTTTTTATTTTATTTTACTAGTCCCCCTAGGGGGCTATAGCGATCAGCAATCCGATTGCTGATCGCTATCTGCTGATCACAGCTATACCGCTGTAAACAGCAGAAATAGTCACTTTCTTTCTTCCTCTGCTCCGTGTCGAGGAAGAATGAAAGTGAAACTTCGTAGCACCAGGCGTCATCACATGACCCTGTGCTACGATGGCAACCACCGAACGTCACGTGATCACTCACGTGACGTCCGGAAGGGGCGGCGGTAAGTAAAAAAGATGGCCGCGCGCATATAGATCTCGCTGCCAGACTTTGGCAGCGAGATCTAAGGGGTTAATGTTCCGGGTGGAATGCGATTCCACTCAGAACATGTAGGCACACATGTCAGCTGTTGAAAACAACTTATATGTGTGCCGATCCACGCCGCCTGCCCGCGGCAGGGGGCGGGGCTTACCGGGACACGATCCATGACGGAAAGATCCGTCCATGGTCGTGAAGGGGTTAAACTAAAAGAATCCCCCTACTGCAGCTCCTGGGCTAATGAGGTTTGCTGGCCACGGGGACGGGCTGGATATCGTCCGTTATTCCCCCTCCTACGCTGTTCGTCGTCCCCCAGTGTTTATTTACATAGATGAGGCCGCTGCCCTCATGTTACTCAGTGCTCCTGAAGTCTCGCGCATGCCCAGTGGCACTATCGCGGGACTGAACACTGTTCAAATCGTGAGCGCTGGTGATGCCACTGTGCATGCACGAGATTATCGCTGGACAGCACTGTTTTCAAATTGCAAGCGCCGGTGATATTATTGCTCATGCGCGAGATTGTGGGCGGCTACTCAGATGACGCTGGTGATGACATTGTCATCACCAGCGTCATCCGAGTAGCCGCCCATAATCTCGCGCATGCGCAATGGCATCACCAGCGTTCTCGATTTGAACAGTGCTCAGTCCCACGATAGTGCCACTGGGCATGCGCGAGACTTCAGGAGCACTGCGTAACATGAGGGCGGCGGCCTCATCTATGTAAATGAACACTGGGGGACAGCGAACAGCAGCAGGAGGGGGAATAACGGACGATATCCAGCCAGCCCACGTGGCCAGCAAAGCTCATTAGCATACCAAAAGGTAATATTTTATTAAGTGTTTATTTAGGTCTGAAAGGGGGGGCCAGTAGCAAAACAAACCTTTCTAGAACGCAGCCCAGGAGCTGCAGAAGGGGATTCTTTTAGTTTAATAGCGAAAATTCTGGTGACAGGTTCCCTTTAAATCATATACACATTAGTCTGAGGCTCGTACCTTTGATTTGAAAGCTGGTTGGATTTTTTTAAGAGCTTGGAGTAACTTTATTTCCATCGCGGCTTTCTCAGATTCATCCCCATCCGCAAACACATCAAAGATTGCGTCTAGAGCTCCTCCAGATACTACCAGGGAAAAGTCATTGGTGGCCACTCCGAGGAGGAAGTTTCCAATGAGCTTTAAAATAGAAGAAAGAAAAAAAGAAAAAAAAAACAACATCAGGAGCTACATGTTGTCCTTGGTGGGATTTAAACCCAGAACCTGTTATGGAGGGGACGATTGGATATAAAATAATATGAAGCCAATCGTCTCCCGAAATCCGCCGGTAGATGACAAGGCCGCTACAGGACTGGAGAACGGATACAGCAACTAAAGAACACCCAAATGTGAACTAAGGGGATGTTTAGGGCACACTCCAACGTATAGCGTGTCCAACTTAGCTTCACAGGTATTGGTCACGTGTGATGGAATACGTCAGACCGAGAGGTAACCCAATTAGCGTCACTGGGAAACAGAATGGATAGACGCTGAACCAGTCATGTGCGTAGAGGATACGACAGACAAGTAGGATAGCCCAGTTAGAGTTATAGGCAACAGTGTGCCACTGGTACTGCAGACTAACGGTCACGTGCATAGAGGGCACGTCAGACCGCATGGGATACCCAGTTAGCGTCACTGGGTACCCGCGGACTAGGTAAGACAGGAGCTGGCCCTAACCGCGCTGTGTTAACAGTATATTGTGGCATCCAGCACCGAAACCCTGGCCCGGCCTGTCACAGTCCTATCCACATACATGCACCTGCCACTAACACTGCAGGAAAGATGGCGCTGGAACCCAAGCATACATGCAGCACAGTCTGCTCACTGAGCTGCAGCCATAGATAATGACGCTCACACTCCCGATGGGCGTGGCTACGAGCCTTTTATAGTCTCCTCCCTGCCTCAGGCCACATGGCTTGAGGCAATGGCGCCAGTTGCGTCCATCCCGCGGCTGCCACGTCACTGCTGACGTCACGCCGACCAATCAGCGACCGCCGCATCACCACTGACGTCACTAACGGCCAATCAACGGCCACCGCTGACATTACACACAGGCACGATAGCGGTAATCCCGCACTTAGTGCCTGGAGAGGCTGCGGGAACCCATGCATGCGCGGTAGCGCTAAATGAGCACTTAGGCTCAGAACGGTAGAAGACTCTAGCCACCTAATGCCTCTCAGCCCAACACCTCGAGCGATGGCCAGGTGGCGCTGTGGAGTCGACCGATCCCAATGTGGGAGTCAATGACGGGACTGGGCCAGTTCGGGACTCAGGAGGACCCCGAACCGTAACAGGACCAGAGCGATACACAACTACAGTGCTAACCACTGAGCCATTGTGCTGCCATCAAAAGTTTCAGCATACCTTTATTGTGTCAGCCGTGTTGTCGCGTTTCGCCAGCACACTGCCTGTGACCCCGATAATGCTGACTGCATTCACCCTGGTACTGGCATTGGTGCTCTGCACACAAGCTTCAGCAAAGCTCATCACCTGCTCTGGGGTCATACACTGCAAGAAGCAAATGATTCAGAAAGAAATTAGAAGAGAAAACATGAAAAAGGAGTTGCCATGATAAGTCATCAATATCTGATCAGTGTGGGTCCGACACCTGCAGCAACACAGATCTACTGTTATTAGCTCCACCGCTCCTGCCAAGGACTGCAGATCAGCTCCTATTCATACAAATAGCCGCTGATGTGCAATACTCAGCAGCAGCCATGCTTTACAGTTACGCTCCAAAAAACCTGCCTTCATTAAAGTCAATAGAGCCATGAGCTATAGGTGATTAATAGGAGCTGTGATTGGTTCCTGTATCCAATGAAGGACATTGTTAGTATAAGAAGCTTATGTGTGAGGTAATATGATATCAGTGGAGAGACAGACAGGGTCCGGGACAGAGACAGACAGGGAAAGCGATACAGAGAGAGACAGGTAAAAGACAAAACACACAGAGACAGGGCACACAGAGAGACAGGGCACACAGAGAGACAGTTACTATTC
This sequence comes from Anomaloglossus baeobatrachus, assembly GCF_048569485.1. Lineage (NCBI taxonomy): Eukaryota > Metazoa > Chordata > Amphibia > Anura > Aromobatidae > Anomaloglossus > Anomaloglossus baeobatrachus. Next base: position 157,841,904 of record NC_134362.1, read on the forward strand.
ACAACGCCAAGTACTACAGCTAATGACCTATATAACCCATAAGTCAACAACATTAGATGCCAGCACAAGCCCTTTAATAACATTTTGGAAACATTTTTCATTTTGCCTAGGAGTCACCACACTGCTCCTTGTTCACCGGTTTGGTGGATGGCAGATGATTACCTGTGGTATTCCCTTAGTTGCCATGGTCTGCAGTAATGCCCGCACAGCACTGGACGCTGCCTCTAAAAATTCTTCCTGTTTTTGGCCATCTAATGAAAATACAAATAAATACATGAAGAATAAGCAAAAGAGGCAAACATGCAATGGAGTGTCACTCGAATGAGATTCAGCTGCAATACCCGACAGTCTGTGAACAGGAGTGGCGCTGTTTATTTGTTTTCCGTTCTCAAATAACCCAAGTCATAAGTCAGTCAATCCAACTGGGCTTTTTTCCCCCCATATCTGCCCACTTGTTAGCGGTGTTTAATCATGGTGAAGCCATGATCAGTAGACAATATAGCCAAGCTCCTTTTGACCTGTAGAGGGTACAGGAACGGCCGGCGCTGGGGTGGATCGGGCCCTGAGGCTGAGATGTAAAAAACCCACACCCCGCTACAATGGTCAGGACAAGGGCTAGGTAGTGGCCATTTAACCCCTTAGATGTAGTCCTCTAAAAGACTAAAAAGAAGGCAACTCCCCCCATCAATACTCCCATATGGCAACACGCTAATCGATTTCTACGGCAAATGACTGCCAGATGAAGACGCTCAGGTCTGCCACTTTTACGATCTTTTGGGCTCAGCCACCTCTTGCCCTACAGGGGTTGTGGACAGGCAACAACTGTTCGGTGACGGTCTGACCACTGGGAATTGAGCAGCTGTTTGGACCCTGCTCCATTCATTCCCTATGGGGCTGCCAAGAGTAGTGTGTGGTGCCCCAACAGGGAATGAATGTAGCTGCGGCTGAGCAATGACACTGCTGCTCCAGTCTAAAAGGGGATATAAGTACCTCTTTGTGACAACTGGTGCAGGTCTCAGCAGTCAGAGCTCCACTGATCAAGAAGTTATCACCTATCCCCCGGATCGGTGATGACTATTCACCAAACAACCCCTTCACATGGAGGGAGCATCAAAGATAAGAAACCATAGCTTCCCTCTTTGATGAAGAGCGCCACACCTGACTACAGTTTGTTTGGTATTGCAGCTCTCCACCATTCACTTCAATAGAGGTGAGCTGCAGTATCATGCACAGCTAGTAGACGGCGGTTTTAGACGAAGCCTACCAAATTTTGTGATCATTTAAGCTGTTGCACCTTTCCCAAAAATTAAACAATCTTAACAAACCTGTCTTAGTGAAGACTAATTCTGAAAGATGCTGTGCAAGCTCCTGGAGTGCGGACGCTCCTCCTAAACTCTCAGTATCTACCATAGACAAGATGTTGTGCAGGCAGGTCAGGGCTCTGTGCTGGACGGTGGACATCCTAAAATACAGAGAAACAGCTTCACTGCTCTGAGCTGAGACATATGGATCACAGCCATACACAGCACACACAGACACGAGGGATTCTATGTACACGCAGGACACAATGTGTGGCGCTATATGGACATATTAAGACAGCAGCTTATCACTTCGCTCCTCCTTTTCGTCTCCATAGACTTCAATAGGCAGCTTCAATCTGATTCCACATTCAGTCTTGTTTTGACCAGAATGACTGATGCATTCAGAAGGCAGGAAAAGTGGCTCATAAGTGGATAAGGATTTTTTTGATAATACACATTACAAAGTTTCTTACCTTCACCTGTAGTATCCATTAATGCAAAGATTGTCATAACGTCAGTGACCACTTTATAAAATATCAGTAGACTGTACTTTAATAGTTATAAATTGACAATTAATCCATCCAAATCGTAAAAGAAAAAATTACTTTGTAATTAGTGGTTTCCATGCGGCGTGGTGTCTACAGAGCTGTAAAGCGGCATCATCTGGAAAACGAGTTTTTTCTAGCACCTAATGAAGCAAAAGAAAAAAAATAAAAAAAAAATTATATATATATATATATTTATTTGCTATTTTTTTGTGCGCACACAATAACATTACCAGCATTTTAGTATGCTGAAGGCAATATGTACACTATTGACGGCACCTGTTTGGGGATGGCGTGGTTCAGGAGAGCGGAGTGGACTTCAGAAGACATGCACAGTGGTGACATAAGCTCGCCTCCGTCCGTTATTGATTTTTCTAGACCCAGTTCACTCTCGTCGCTACTGGAAAGTTCCTCCCATTCATCATCAGACGGCTCTGGAAAATACGTATATTGTCGTTTGCATAGTAGAGATGGGGTAAATCGATGTACCGGTCATGATCCATGGCTGTCAGGACAAGAGCCCCAAGAACTACCTCTTACCACGCGGCATCCCTGGCTCTTCTTTTAATTAGCCGGACAGTGTCAGGACGCTAATCCAAAAAGCCACAGATACCAGGATGCGGGTTTTAGGGCTCTTGCCTGATGGCCAAAAATTATGACCTGGCCACTGGATCCCATTACTGTCAAAGTTTACCAATAGGAAGCTTTTTATGTGAACCTAAAATGAGCGTTTTGGAAGAAGCCAATAAAAATGGTGATTAGGATGTAGGAAAGGAAGAGAAAAGACTCAAATGGATAAGAAGGGAATTTTGTTTACTTACCGTAAATTCCTTTTCTTCTAGCTCCAATTGGGAGACCCAGACAGTGGTGTATAGCTACTGCCTCTGGAGGCCGCACAAAGAACTACACTTAAAAGTGTAAGGCCCCTCCCCTTCTGGCTATACACCCTCCCGTAGGAGTACAGATTCCTCAGTTTTAGTACCAAAGCAAGAAGGAGGAAAGCCAATAACAGTTTCAAAAACAAATTCAATCCGATAACTAGATCGGAGAACTTAAGAAACAACGTGAACAACATGTGCACCCGAAAAAACGAAACCCTAAAAACAGATAGGGCGGGTGCTGGGTCTCCCAATTGGAGCTAGAAGAAAAGGAATTTACGGTAAGTAAACAAAATTCCCTTCTTCTTTTTCGCTCCTAATTGGGAGACCCAGACAGTGGGACGTCCAAAAGCAGTCCCTGGGTGGGTAAAAAGATACCACATGAACGGGCTGTCATACAGCCTCTTCCTACAGGTGGGCCACCGCCGCCTGAAGGACCTGTCTACCTAGGCTGGCGTCTGCCGAAGCGTAGGTATGCACTTGATAGTGTTTGGTAAACGTGTGCAGACTCGACCAGGTAGCCGCCTGGCACACTTGCTGAGCCGTAGCCTGATGCCTCAACGCCCAGGACGCACCAACGGCTCTGGTAGAATGGGCCTTCAGTCCAGATGGAATCTGAAGCCCAGCAGAACGGTATGTGTGAAGAATTGGTTCCTTGATCCACCGCGCCAGGGTGGATTTGGAAGCTTGCGATCCCTTATGCTGACCAGCGACTAGGACAAAGAGCGCATCCGAACGGCGTAGAGGCGCCGTGCGAGAAATGTAAATCCTGAGTGCTCTCACCAGGTCCAACAGATGTAAACCCTTTTCAAATTGGTGAACTGGATGCGGACACAAAGATGGCAAAGTGATATCCTGATTGAGATGAAAGGAAGAAACCACCTTGGGAGAAAACTCTGGAATTGGACGCAGTACCACCTTGTCTTGGTGAAATACCAGGAAGGGAGATTTGCAAGATAACGCCGCCAGCTCGGACACTCTTCGAAGAGACGTGACCGCTACAAGAAAAACTACCTTTTGTGAAAGCCGAGAAAGGGGAACCTCTTTCAAAGGCTCGAAAGGCGGCTTTTGAAGAGCAAGGAGAACCTTGTTCAGATCCCAGGGTTCCAATGGCCGTCTGTAAGGAGGAACGATATGACAAACTCCTTGGAGAAACGTGCGTACTTTAGAAAGCTGTGCCAAGCGCTTCTGAAAGAATACGGATAACGCGGAGACTTGACCCTTAAGCGAGCTAAGGGACAAACCTTTTTCCAACCCAGACTGCAGGAAGGAAAGAAAAATTGGCAATGCAAATGGCCAGGGAGAAAACCCTTGAGCCAAGCACCACGCTAAGAATATCTTCCACGTCCTGTGATAGATCTTAGCTGAGGATGGTTTTCTAGCCTGTCTCATTGTGGCAACAACTCCCTGAGATAAACCTGAGGCCGCTAGGATCCAGGACTCAATGGCCACACAGTCAGGTTCAGGGCCGCAGAATTCAGATGGAAAAACGGCCCTTGAGACAGCAGATCTGGACGGTCTGGTAGTGCCCACGGTTGGCCTACCGTGAGATGCCACAGATCCGGGTACCACGACCTTCTTGGCCAATTTGGAGCGACGAGTATGGCTCGCTGGCAGTCGGACTTGATTTTCCGGAGAACTCTGGGTAACAATGCTAGAGGTGGGAACACATAGGGGAGTCGGAATTGCGACCAATCCTGAACCAAGGCGTCTGCCGCCAGCGCTCGGTGATCGTGAGACCGTGCCATGAAAACTGGGACCTTGTTGTTGTGCCGTGACGCCATCAGATCGACGTCCGGCGACCCCCAGCGGCAACAGATCTGTTGAAACACGTCCGGGTGAAGGGACCATTCTCCTGCGTCCATGCCCTGGCGACTGAGAAAGTCTGCTTCCCAGTTTTCCACGCCTGGGATGTGAACTGCAGATATGGTGGACGCTCTGCTTTCCACCCACGTCAAAATCCGCTGGACTTCTTGAAAAGCTTGGCGACTGCGTGTTCCCCCTTGGTGGTTGATGTACGCCACCGCCGTGGAATTGTCCGACTGAATCCGAATCTGCTTGCCTTCCAGCCATTGTTGGAAGGCTCGCAGGGCAAGGTAGATTGCTCTGATTTCCAGAACATTGATCTGCAAGGTGGACTCTTCCTGAGTCCACGTCCCCTGAGCCCTGTGGTGGAGAAACACCGCTCCCCACCCTGATAGGCTCGCATCTGTCGTGACCACTGCCCAGGACGGGGGAAGGAACGACTTTCCCTGTGACAATGAGTTGGGGAGAAGCCACCAACGTAGAGAATCCTTGGCAGTCTGAGAGAGGGAGACAGTCCTGTCGAGGGACGTCGATTTCCCATCCCATTGGCGTAGAATGTCCCATTGTAGAGGGCGCAGATGAAACTGCGCGAACGGGACTGCCTCCATTGCTGCTACCATCTTTCCTAGGAAATGCATGAGGCGCCTCAGTGAGTGCGACTGGCTCTGAAGGAGAGATTGCACTCCGGTCCGTAGCGAGCACTGCTTGTCCAGTGGAAGCCTCACTATCGCTGATAGAGTATGAAACTCCATGCCAAGATAAGTCAGAGATTGGGTCGGGGTTAGATGAGACTTTGGAAAGTTGATAATCCACCCGAAAGTCTGGAGAGTGTCTAGCGCCACCTTCAGACTGTGTTGGCATGCTTCTTGAGAGGATGCCTTTATAAGCAGGTCGTCTAGGTACGGGATGACCGAGTGACCCTGCGAGTGCAGAACAGCTACTACTGCTGCCATGACTTTGGTGAAGACCCGGGGGGCTGTTGCCAGACCGAAGGGTAACGCTACGAACTGTAGGTGCTCGTCGTGTATGACGAAACGTAGGAAACGCTGATGCTCTGGTGCAATCGGCACGTGGAGATACGCATCTTTGATGTCTATTGATGCTAGAAAATCTCCCTGAGACATTGAGGCTATGACGGAGCGTAGGGATTCCATCCGGAACCTCCTGACTTTTACGTGTCTGTTGAGCAACTTCAGATCCAGGACGGGACGATACGATCCGTCCTTTTTTGGGACCACAAACAGATTGGAGTAAAAACCGTGACCCTGTTCCTGAAGAGGGACGGAGGTCACCACTCCTTCCGCCTTTAGAGCGGCCACCGCCTGCAACAGAGCATCGGCTCGGTCTGGTGGTGGAGAAGTTCTGAAGAAACGAGTTGGCGGACGAGAACCGAACTCTATCCTGTACCCGTGAGATAGAATATCTCTCACCCAACGGTCTTTGACATTTGCTAGCCAAATGTCGCCAAAGTGGGACAGCCTCCCACCGACCGCGGGTGTGGGCATCGGAGACCGCAAGTCAGGAGGACGTCGTTTTGGCAACGGTTCCTCCGGCTGGTCTTTTTGGGCGTGACTGAGACCTCCAAGAATTTGAACGTCTCTGGTCCTTTTGAGTCTTTTTTGACGAGGCGAATTGGGACCTGCCCTGTCCTCGAAAGGACCGATAACCAGACTGACCCCTCCTCTGTTGGGGCTTGTTTTGTCTGTGTTGCGGTAAGGAAGAGTCCTTACCCTTGGAGTGTTTGATGATTTCATCCAAACGCTCTCCAAACAATCGGTCACGAGAAAAAGGCAAATTGGTTAAGCACTTCTTGGAATGAGAATCTGCTTTCCAATGTCTCAACCACAGAGCCCTACGCAAAACAACTGAGTTGGCTGACGCCACTGCCGTGCGGCTTGTAGCGTCAAGAACAGCATTAATCGCGTACGACGCGAATGCCGCCATTTGCGAGGTCAATGGTGCTACCTGCGGGGCAAATGCACGTGTGACAGAGTCGACTCGCGCAAGCCCGGCCGTGATAGCTTGGAGTGCCCATACGGCCGCAAAAGAAGGCGCTAATGACGCTCCAATCGCTTCATAGATGGATTTCAGCCAGAGCTCCATCTGCCTGTCAGTGGCATCTTTAAGTGCCGCTCCATCTTCAACAGCAACCAAGGATCTGGCTGCAAGCCTGGAAATTGGAGGATCCACCTTTGGACACTGGGTCCAACCCTTGACCACTTCAGAGGGAAAAGGGTAGCGTGTATCTTTAAGTCGTTTAGGAAAACGCCTTTCAGGATAAGCGTGGGGTTTCTGGATTGCGTCTCTGAAGTCAGCGTGGTCCAGAAAAGTGCTTAATGTACGCTTAGGGTATCTGAAATGGATTCTCTCGTGCTGCGAAGCTGACTCCTCTACAGGAGGAGCTGGTGGGGAAATATTCAACATCTTATTGATGTTAAATATAAGATCATTAACTATTGCGTCACCATCTGGTGTATCTAGATTGAGAGCGGTCCCAGGATCAGAATCCTGATCAGTTAAGTCCGCCTCATCACCCATAGATTCATCCCGCTGGGATCCAGACCATTGAGATGAATGTGAAGGCCCGTCATAACGAGCCCGCTTAGGCTGCCCGGGGCCATCGTCCGAGTCAGAGTCTTCACCCTGAGGTGTAGATGCCCGTCCCGGAGCTAGGAGCTGAGGGGGACCAGGGGGCAATACATGCACAGTGTCCGTGGTCTGAAGTACAGGCCTAGCTCGCAATGTGTCAAGAATTTGTGACATAGTGAGAGACATTCTGTCAGCAAAAGCTGCAAACTCAGTTCCTGTCACCTGGACAGCATTCACAGGTGGTACACCCTGGGACACGTCCAGCAGAGGTCCCGACTGTGCAAGCGCCGCAGGGGCCGAGCACTGCACACAATGGGGGTCCGTGGAGCCTGCCGGTAGAAAAGTCCCACATGCGGTGCAGGAAGCATACAATGTCTGTGCCTTGGCACCCTTGCGTTTTACGGGCGACATGCTGCTGGCTCTCTGCATGTGAGAGAGTCTATAGCCAAAGGGCGACCAGCGCTATGTAATACCAAGTATTTGTAGCAACAAAATACTAAGAATACTACGAGCACAAGAGGGGGTGAGCCCTGAGGGCTGCTTACCGCCCGCTGAACAGCGGGTAAGAGGCTGCTGAATGCCTTGTCTGGGTCTCCCCGGCTCCCCTCTGCAGCTCAGCGTGTCTGCAAGAATGGCTGCCGGCTACTGTGGAGAGGGGCGGTCCGTGGGAGTTCCCAAACAAAAGTGCGGGAACAGTGTCCCCTCTGTGCTGACTGTGAGGGCTGGAGTATGTAAAAACGACTCCAGCCCTCAGCGCTGATGCCGTGGCCAGCGTCCCGCCCCTCTCCTGACTGGCAGGTCTGTGGGCGGGAACGAACGCAAGCAGGCCGCAAAAGCCGGGGACTCGAGTTATCAGCGCGGCCGCCGTAAAAGCGCGGGCCGCGCTGAAGTCCCCGGCGCACCGCAAGTGCCAGCCGCGCCGCTGTTCGAGCGGCCGGCGCGACCGAGTTCTGGACGTGGGCAGCGTCCCGCCCCTCTCCTGACTGGCAGGTGTGGGGGCGGGAACGAAAGGAAGCAGGCCGCAAAAGCCGGGGACTGTAGTTATCAGCGCGGCCGCCGTAAAAGCGCAGGCCGCGCTGAAGTCCCCGGCGCACTACAAGTGCCAGCCGCGCCGCAGTCCCAGCGGCCGGCGCGTCCTATTCCCATAAATGTGCCTGCTTCAGCAAAGCTGAATGAGGCCATGGCACAGGCGCCGCAGCGCTGATGTCCCCCGGCGCACTACAACACCCAGCATGCTGCGGTGTGAGCGCCAGATACACGGGGACACAGAGTACCTTGAGGATGCAGGGCCATGTCCCTGATGTACTCCGCTCCATCCAGCATCTTCTCCAGGGGCTGTAGATGGAGCACGGTCTCTGTGCCTGGAGACCGGTAAATCCCACTTCACCCAGAGCCCTGTAAAAAGGGATGGGGAAGGAATCAGCATGTGGGCTCCTGCCGCCGTACCCGCAATGGGTACCTCAACCTTACAAACACCTCCGACATAAGTGGGGTGAGAAGGGAGCATGCTGGGGACACTATATGTGTCCTCTTTTCTTCCATCCGACATAGTCAGCAGCTGCTGCTGACTAAAAACAATGGAGCTATGCGTGCGTGTCTGACCTCCTTGCGCACAAAGCTAAAACTGAGGAATCTGTACTCCTACGGGAGGGTGTATAGCCAGAAGGGGAGGGGCCTTACACTTTTAAGTGTAGTTCTTTGTGCGGCCTCCAGAGGCAGTAGCTATACACCACTGTCTGGGTCTCCCAATTAGGAGCGAAAAAGAAAACTGATTTTTCTGATCAGATAAATTGCTACGTTTTTTATAAATTTGCTTGCACTATCGATTTATGCCCTTTGTGGAAATGTTTGTGACAACTTAAAAGAGTTATCCGGAACTCAATATTTAGATCCCTATGGGGCTAAAGGCCGCTTTACAGGCTACGACATCGCTAAAGCGAGGTCGTTGGGGTCACGGATTTTGTGACGCACATCCGGCCGCGTTAGCGATGTCGTTGTGTGACACCTATTAGCAATTTTGAATCGTTGCAAAAACGTTCAAAATTGCTAATCGGTGAGATTCCCCCTAATCTCAATTATCGTTGCTGCTGCAGTAACGATGTAGTTAGGCGTTCCTGCGGCAGCACACATCGCTGTGTGACACCACAGGAACCTCACCTTACCTGCGTCCCGCCAGCAATGAGGAAGGAAGGAGGTGGGATGTTCATCCCGCTCATCTCCGCCCCTCCGCTTTGATTGGGCGGCCGCTTAGTGACGTCACGGTGATGCCGAACGAACCGCCCCCTTAGAAAGGAGGCGGTTTGCCGGTCACAGAAACGTCGCTAGGCAGGTATGTATGTGCGACGGGTCTGCGTGATTTTGTGCGCCACGGGCACCGATTTGCCCGTGTCGCGCAAACGATGGGGATGGGTACGCACAATAGCGATATCGGTACCGATATCGCAGCATGTAAAGTGGCCTTAAGAACTTATCGGCAGGTCATTACCAACTACCTGCCTGTCCTGCGAATATCATTTCTGGCTCAGATGAGTCACAGACCACAACGGCCAACGATTCTGAATTATCGGCGGTTGAGAATTGGCACCACTGTTTTGTTCATCACTTATGGTATGCTGGGATTAAAGGGAACTTGTCAGTATATTTGGGGCCTATAAGCTGTGGCCACCACCAGTGGGCTCTTACATACAGTATGTTAGAATCCTGTATATAAGAGCCCAGGCCGCTGTGTAGAACGTAAAAAACCCTTTATAATACTTACCTAAGCGGTTGCGGTGGAGTTGGGTCATATGGGTGCCTCTGTTCTCCGGTGCCTCCTCTTTCGGCCATCTTTGTCCTCCTTCTTCAGCCTGTGTGCATGATGCGTCCTATGTCATACACACTCGCCGGTCCTGTGCAGGCGCACTACAATACTTTTATCTGCCCTGCTCAGAGCAGATCAAAGTGCGCCTGTGCAGGACCTCAATGCCGGCGAGTGTGGTTGACTTAGGACGCGTCATGAACTGTGGCTTCAGAAGAAGGACAAAGATGGCTGAATGAGAAGGCACCAGAGTACGGAGACGCCCATATGACCCAACTCCACCGCAGCGACCGTTTAGGTAAGGATTATAAAGGGTTTTTTACATTCTACACAGTGGCCTGGGCTCTTATATACAACATGTTAGAATGCAGTATATAAGAGCCCACTGGTGGTGGCCGCAGCTTATAGTCACCAAATCTGCTGACAGGTTCCCTTTAAGCCAGGCTCATCTATCCCTCACAGTCCCATAAACAATGGTGTTGCCCATGATGGATTGAAGCTCCAGTCAGGGCTCCATCCTCAGGATCAGTGGGGTCTCGCTGGATTCTGAAGTAAGCGCTTGTATATATTTTACTGACCATCACTGCAGCACATGTTCACGATCATCTCTAGCGCAGATTTCTGGGCCACCAGAAGGAAAGAAGCTTGTCTCAGTTCTTCATGTGATACCTTACAAATAAAACAATGTTTCAGAAACCCCCTTAGCACCCTGATAAAATACCAAAACAAAACCTAAATGAATAAGCCAGATATTTATCATGGACAGGGCAGACTCCCGCACCCAGAAACAGTTCAACTTACTGGGATTAAGTCTGAGAAATTATCCCGATTCTGCTCTCTAGCAGCGCCGTCTCCCATTCCTTCATCCTCATTCGGGGAGGCTTCTTCCAGACTTGATACGACCTCTTCTACATCAGACTCCGCAGTCTTCAGGCGAGCGGCTTCTGCTTCTTTCATCTGTATAATAAACTGTGCTGCGTCCTGAGATAGGACTTCTGATAGGATCCTTAATATTGCATTGATGGAGTCAGCCTGAATGGAAGGAGGTATCCGGTCTTTGATATTCCATACAGTACCTAGAATATAGAATAGATGATAAACGCCTGATCACTGGGGGTCTTGTGTCCACCCTCATCTCAATTCACGTTGATGGGATTAAAGATGATAGACAGCGCTCAACATGGTCACCTCCATCAGTCCCATGGGCAATAAATGGAGCAGGACATATGTTTGAGCCATTAATTTTGATTCTGCTGATCTAGCATAGACTCAAAATAATCAGAACCCTCCCCCTTTAATTACGAAGGAGTCACACAATATACATCTTATGATGGGTAAAACCAGTGAGCTGTCTCAAGACCTTTGCAACCTTATCGTTTCAAATCATACCAATGACATTCTTTACAGAATAATTTCTAAACTACTGAAGGCTCCAGTGAGCCCTGTTGGGACCATAATTTGGAAGTGGAAAGAACAATTTAACCATAAACTGGCCATGACCAGGTTCTCCCTGCAAGATTTCAGAGGAGCGATTCTTTAGAAGAGTTGGCGAAGAACCACCTGTGGAGAGCTACAGAGAGACCTGGAATTAGCAAAGAAAGCATTAAGTAATGCACTCATCCTCCATGGCCCGTATGCACACTCACCATGCAGGACTGCACTGCTGAACAAATGATCAAACGTGTTTAATTTCAGCTCAACATAATTTACACAAGCCTGTGAAATATTGGGGAAATATAGTCTGGTCAGATGAGAACAAAATTTAACTCTTTGGATGCCATAATACACACCATATTTGGATGCCAAAAGGCAAAAAAATCACCCAAAAAAAAAAAAAACCTCACAGGGAAGTTTGGAGGTGGGAACATCATAGTGTGATGCCATTTTTCAGCATACTGGGAAACTTCCTATTAAAAAAAACAAAAAAAAAAACAACAAAAGTACAGAGACATTCGTGATAAAAATCTGCTGCAATCTACCAGGACGATGCAGATGAAATGAGGGTGAACATTTCAGCAAGAAAATGATCTCAAACACACAGCCAAGGAAAGTCAAGTGGTTTCAGAGAAAGAAAATAAATCTGCTAGAATGGCCAAGTCGATCACCGGACCTAAATCCAATAGAAATTTTATGGAAGGAGCTAAAGCTCAGAGTTCATAGAAGAAGCTCAAGGGATCTGCAGGATGTGAAAAGTGTTTGTGTGGAAGAATGGCACAAAAATCGCACCTGAGCAATACATGTGACTAGTTTCTCCATACAGGAGGCATCTTGAACCTTCATCACCAACAGAGGCTTTTGCACAAAGTATTAAATGCATATCAGTAACGTGTTAATTACTTTTTCCCTGTGTCATTACTGATTATTACACAACTTAGACATCTATGGATTGATTTCTTTGCCTATGGGGATTGGATGGGTTGTTACTGTCATCAGATGTGAAATTCATGTCAACAGCACGTTTAAAATTATATTTACTTAGAAAGAAGGGAATTTTGTTTACTTACCGTAAATTCCTTTTCTTCTAGCTCCTATTGGGAGACCCAGACAATTGGGTGTATAGCTTCTGCCTCCGGAGGCCACACAAAGTATTACACTTAAAAATGTAAACCCCTCCCCTCTGCCTATACACCCCCCCGTGCATCACGGGCTCCTCAGTTTTGGTGCAAAAGCAGGAAGGAGGAAACTTATAAATTGGTCTAAGGTAAATTCAATCCGAAGGATGTTCGGAGAACTGAAACCATGAACCAAAAGAACAATTCAACATGAACAACATGTGTACACAAAAAAACAACAGCCCGAAGGGAACAGGGGCGGGTGCTGGGTCTCCCAATTGGAGCTAGAAGAAAAGGAATTTACGGTAAGTAAACAAAATTCCCTTCTTTGTCGCTCCATTGGGAGACCCAGACAATTGGGACGTCCAAAAGCAGTCCCTGGGTGGGTAAAAGAATACCTCGGTAAAAAGAGCCGTAAAACGGCCCCTTCCTACAGGTGGGCAACCGCCGCCTGAAGGACTCGCCTACCTAGGCTGGCATCTGCCGAAGCATAGGTATGCACCTGATAGTGTTTCGTGAAAGTGTGCAGGCTCGACCAGGTAGCCGCCTGACACACCTGCTGAGCCGTAGCCTGGTGCCGCAAAGCCCAGGACGCACCCACGGCTCTGGTAGAATGGGCCTTCAGCCCTGAAGGAACCGGAAGCCCAGAAGAACGGTAGGCTTCTCGAATTGGCTCCTTGATCCACCAAGCCAAGGTTGACTTAGAAGCCTGCGACCCTTTACGCTGGCCAGCGACAAGGACAAAGAGCGCATCCGAGCGGCGCAGGGTCGTCGTACGAGAAATGTAGAGTCTGAGTGCTCTCACCAGATCCAACAAGTGCAAATCCTTTTCACATTGGTGAACTGGATGCGGACAAAAAGAAGGTAAGGAGATATCCTGATTGAGATGAAAAGGGGATACCACCTTCGGGAGAAATTCCGGAACCGGACGCAGAACCACCTTGTCCTGGTGAAACACCAGGAAGGGGGCTTTGCATGACAGCGCTGCCAGCTCAGACACTCTGCGAAGTGATGTGACTGCCACTAGGAAGATGACAAGCTGAGATAGCTTGGAGTGCCCATACGGCAGCGAATGCCGGAGCAAAGGACGCCTCAGAAAGTGCGGGAATCTGGTGCCCCACGGTGCTCAGTGAGGGGGAAGGAGGATACAAAGTATGCTCCAGCCCTCAGCGCTGACGTCCAATGCAGCGTCCCGCCCTTACCCCTGACTGGCAGGCCCGGGGGCGGGAGTATGCGGTACTAGGCCGCAAAAGCCGGGGAGTAAAGTTATAAGCGCGGCCGGCAAACAAGCGCGGTCAGCGCGGTAGTCCCGGCGCACCAACACACCCAGCAGCTGCTGCAGCGTTCATAACACAGGCGCTCTGTGCGCCGTCCCCGAGGGGACACAGAGTACCTCAGAGTAGCAGGGCCCTGTCCCTGATGATACCCGGCTCCTGTCCAGCAGATTCCCCCAGGGGCTGTGGAGGTAGCACGGTCCCAGTGCCTGGTGACCGGTTAGGATCCCACTTCACCCAGAGCCCCTAAGGGATGGGGAAGGAAAACAGCATGTGGCTCCTGCCTATGTACCCGCAATGGGTACCTCAACCTTAACCGCACCGCCGACCAGAGTGGGGTGAGAAGGGAGCATGCCGGGGGCCCTGTTATGGGCCCTCTTTTCTTCCATCCGATATAGTCAGCAGCTGCTGCTGACTAAATTGTGGAGCTTGCGTGCATGTGTGCCTCCTTCGCACAAAGCATAAAAACTGAGGAGCCCGTGATGCACGGGGGGGTGTATAGGCAGAGGGGAGGGGTTTACACTTTTAAGTGTAATACTTTGTGTGGCCTCCGGAGGCAGAAGCTATACAACCAATTGTCTGGGTCTCCCAATGGAGCGACAAAGAAAATGATGACGTGTTTGAAACTTAGATCACTGCTGTACGTGTCAAAACCAAAATGGATAGCAAAAAAACTATTCATTATGGTACACGATTTCTTGTAATGAAAGCTGATGGCAGGAGTCCACAGCCCTATAGATATACGTTTGGACAAATCAAATAAATATAATGGCTAATAAAAAAAAAAAAAATGTACAAAGTCCTCCCCCTTTTCTAACCTGCAACTAAAGTCTGCAGAAGCCTCATCTCCATGGTTGTGGCAGGAGTCAGCAGCACATTCTCCAACGTTTGAAGAGCGGAGGCATCAAAAGAGGCCAGGAGTTCTGGATTATCTTCTGTGACCGTCTGCAGACAGTAAGCTGTGGACGATTCAGATCCAAAAGACACAAATTAGTGTGTATGTGTATTTTATATATATAGGTATACATAGACATGACCAGAGAATTGGCCCTACCTGCCGACACCGACAACTCCAAGTTACTTGGAAACTTGCTTAAACAGCGAATAACAATCTCCACGCAGTTTTCTTTGTTAAAAATGGTCAGGGCCTTACTGTTGCTTTCACTATGAAAAGAAGATGGTGAAAAGATCACGTGATTATCGATGCCAGGACGGCTGTCGTGCGCTCTGCTCTTGTGCACCCGCTAAGTGTAATGCGCACAGCTTTTACAGGTCTACACAACTCAATATTGATGATGTAACACCAAGAACGAGAAGTTAAGGAAATTGAAGGATGGATAGATGTTACCGATCTGCAAATAGTGAAAAAAACGGAAACAAAATTCTCAAAACATCTAGAGTTATTCAGCCTGGTGTATGTGTCATGTGGAGGAATCCAGGCATATACAGTGAAGTTATTAAAGGAGTTGTCCAACATAAACTCCAACAAAAATGGTAAGCTAATCTGTGCTGTATTCTCATATAAAACACTCAGACATTTTTTTTGTTTTCCAACTTTTGTTCCTCTTGAATTTGTTTACATGCAGCTCAACCCAACATGACATCTTCCTGTGCCAAACCTTACAGTCACAGCTGGCACCGCCCGACCTCACTGTCCAGCTCCGCCCCCTGCACCCTCATTGGCTGTCAGTATTCTGCCCCAGCACTGACCATTACTATATTATATGTGCGGTGGATGTGAGGGGATTGTGCTGTCACGGATGAGATATCACTGCTCTGTATTTCCAATCATTGGTAGTACAGAGCAGTGATCCTCACACCCACTGCACATATAATGTAGTAATGTGCCCATCCCTGTCCCCATACTATAGTAATGTCCCCTTTCCTTGGGCTCCTCTTCTTATAGTAACATCCCCTTGGGCTCCTCTTCTTGCAGAAATGCTCTCTCTTGTAGAATTACCCCCTATTCTGCCAGTCTTCACACACACAAAAAAAAACAACATTTTTCTCCCCTCTCCTCATTCCCTCGGTGCCCTGTGTCCTCTGCCTCTTGCGGCTGCAGCCCCCCTCCTTGCTCATCGCTGCCTGTGCAGGGGGCCATGCAGCCATCCGTTTATATCAGAAGATCACAAGTGATAAGCTGCTGCCCTCTGATTGGCCGTTAGCTGATCATAGCTGTATACAGAGCTCGGCTCTGCAGAGCGCCCGAGGATCTGTCATCTGATATACAGCACTAACTGCACAGCCCCCTGCAGAGGTCACTGACAGCGCTTTATATCAGATGCAGATTCCAGGGCACTCTGCAGAGCCAAACACTGTATACAGCTTTTGTAATGATCTGCTGCTGCCCTCTGATTGGCCGGTGGCTGATCATAGCGGTATACAGAGCTCGGCTCTGCAGAGCGCCTGGGAATCTGTTATCTGACAGCGCTTTATATCAGATGCAGATTTAAGGGAACTCTGCAGAGCCGAACTCTGTATACAGCTACTGAAATGATCCGCTGCTGGCCTCTGATTGGCCGGCGGCTGATCATTGCAGTAGCTGTATACAGCGCTCCCATCTGCAGAGTCATCTGATATACAGTGCTGACTGCACGGGCACCTGCACAGGCAGCGTTCAGGAAGGGGGCCACTGGCCTGCACACTGCAAGTAGCATGGGGCTACATGCAGCGAGACCCCTCCACTATGGAATGTGGGGAGGGGGGGGTGTGACTCCGGCGCCATGTACCTGCCCAGCAGGGCGGCTACATTATGTCTACGGGCATCACAGCCGAAAAGGCAGCATAAGCGCATGCAAAGTTGTCGTGACATAACAGGAAACTGCAAAATCCCGGCAGGAGCGGTCACATGTCAGCCCCCGACTCACAGCGGTCAACAGGGCAGGTAGGTAGTCACTATCTACTTGCCTGCCCCAATGTAGCCCCATAGTGTAATAAATGAAAATAACCAAAATGAGCCAGATAACCCCTTTAATGGTTGTCAGAAGAATGTTCTGCTGCACGGACGCTCATCTCCATTGTGCTAGCATTGAATATACAGATCCACTCACCAAACGTTCCACAGAATATTCACAGCCTGGTTTGCAATATCTTCCACTTGGTTTTTGGTCAGGTCTTTACTGTTTGTTCCCAGCTCCAAGTTTGCATCTAAACCAGTGGCACACTGCACCAGAACATCAGAGAGAAAGCATCAGTCAGTCACTTTTCAATGAGGGAGTCATCAATTCTTTACATTAGGGATGGACATTTCAATGGAAAAGGTGCAAAAATACAGGACTATGCCAATAGTTTCATGTGTGTTTTTGATCAGTGGGGTCACAAATAGAACATATGAGAGAAATTGATATCTAAATGAGTAACTCTGGGGATAAACTGCTACAGGAGATTAGAGACAGGACCTGACCTATCACTGCCATCATCTGTCCTCCAAATGAGGACGTGCTGATATCACTAAAGGCAGCAAATATACTGGGGAAAAGCGGGATTTGGGAGCACTTATATGCACTCATGTTTTTTTTAAGCAAGACAAATACCCAAAGTGATTTGCAAAGAGTCATGGCTTAAAAGGTTTTCAAAAGTTAGGCTAGTTTCACACCTGCGTTGGACGGGATCCGTAGCATTGCGTTGTGTGACGCATGCAACGGATGCGTTGCATATAGTGGCACAACGCAATGCTACGGATTGTACAAAATATCGCAATCCGCCTGGTGATCAGCTGATCACTCAGAGTAGCCGGCCGCTGGGTAATCGCCGACAATGTGTGCGGGGGCCGGGGGGCGGTGTGCGAAGTAGGTGGAGCCGAGCGGGGCCATGGTGAGGACGTCAGTGCCGCGGGGACTGCATCGCTGGGGAATAGGTGTGTGTGTGTGTGTGTGTGTGTGTGTGTGTGTGTGTGTGTGTGTGTGTGTGTGTGTGTGTGTGTGTGTGTGTATACATACGGAGTGCGGGAGGGGGCGGAGCCGAGCGGCGAAGTGTCGGGCTCCCGGCACACGTAACCAGGGTTCCTTGGTTACCCGATGTGTACCCTGGTTACGGGTGGAGGGAGCCAGAGAGAGCATGCGCAGTGGAATCCAGAGGATTCCGCTGCTCAAAAAAACGTTACATGCTGCGTTCCTTCCGCCCGACGCAGCGTCAAAATAACGACGCTGCGTCGTCCAGCAGATGCAACGCAGACACTTACGTTACAGTGCGTTGTCCATACAAGTCTATGGAAAATAGCGCAGTGCGTTAGCGGACTGCGCTATTCTCCATAGTGACGGACTCCGCTGAACGCAAGTGTGAAACTAGCCTTAGTTCTTCGCTACAGGATTATCCAGAAGTCAGTGGTGACTTGTCACACAATGTGATAATAAAGCAGACTGTATCACTAATAGCCCTACCTCTTTTAGCAGGGCCACTAGGGGGGTCATGATGTCTCGGGTCACCATGTCATCACAGACTTCAAAACCTCCGCAGGTGCTCAGGTTCCTAAAAGCAGACAATATTAATACTGTGAAGAGATCAGATCTATGCTTAGATCTTACAGTGTTGGCTCCAGTCCTGAGCTCAGTTAGGACCGTGGTCATTTATACACACTTATTCACTCATGTCATATATTTTCTACCTGGGATCTTGCAAGCTCATGGGGGAGCAGGGTGGACAAAGGCCTCTATGTGCCAGGCTTTACAATGAAGGGCCAGAAAGTCTTCCACTACCAATAGCAATATACATAGCATTACTTACCGCAAAGCACCTGCCGCCGTCTCACGCACAGACATGCACTTATCAAGTAAGAGTGGGCCGAGGCAGCGAACGGCATCTCTCTGGAGGAACGCCGGGATGACTCGCTTCTGCTGGACAACCTTGGAGATGCTGGCACAAGCAAACTCTCGCACTTCAGGACTCGGGCTCTGCAACTGAAAGGGAACATCCAGGAGATTTACAGGGTCCAATCCTCAGGAGCCCCTGGGCAGATCAGCCACCAGGGGGGAAAAACTGCCGGTACAAGTAATATGGGTTCTTTGGTGTTTACCTGCACACTGTCCACTTAGTAGAGCAGCGACGAAGCAAATGCCACAATGTCAGCACTGAATTGTGGCATTTGCTCGGTCGCTGCTCAATACAAGTCTATGAGAGCCAGAATGAGGCTCTCAGAGTTGTATCAAGTTGTGACTTCCGGCGCTCCATGAAACACTGGAGCTGCCGGCAGGCCACAAATCAGAAGAGACCAACTGAAGCGGTGGAGATAGTGGGTGAAGCCGCCGGAGGGTGAGTATAAGGGAGAGGACCGGGGACTTTGATTTAAAGCACCACTCCAGTAGTGCAATAAATAAAATATTAATGACCTAACAATAGGTCATTAATATTCAAATCTAAGAAGACCCCCTTCAAATCAGACCAGCAGGGCATCAGATAATGCCTCCAACATATGTCCTGCCAGTAGCGGCTCTACACTCGCAGAGTCGGATTGGATCCCTTTAAAGCCCCACTCCAGCGGGTTTTTAATTATTGCACCACTGGAGTGGTGCTTTAAATCAAAGTCCTCGGCCCCCTCCCTTATACTCACCCTCCGGCGGCTTCACCCACTATCTCCACGGCTCCAGTTGGTCTCCTCCGATTTGTGGCCTGCCGGCAGCTCCAGTGTTTCATGGAGCACCGGAAGTCACAACTTGATACAACTCTATGAGAGCCTCATTCTGGCTTTCATAGACTTGTATTGAGCACTTGTGACGTTACTTCTGACATCCGGCCAAATCAGACGTTACAGTCACAAGACGGCGCCATGGAACCGGAGCGGCATTAGTAAAAGGTGAAGATGCCGGACGGTGAGTATATGACAGAGGGCTTACATTTAAAGCACCGTTCCAGCGGTAAAATAAAAAAACAAACCTCTGCAGTGGTGCTTTAGCAGTCAGACCACTGACTATTGCATTAGTAGACTGCAACATCCCAACATCCGATCTTACAAACAAAATTTGCATAACCTGAAGATTATTTCCCCCAACACCCCAAAAAAAAAAAAAAATGGAAACACAAAAGTAACTGCTGGTGGTTTGATCTTTGAGACATTCAGAAAAAAACAGAAATTGTTTAGAGCCCTGAGAATGTGGGTTGTGTAACCCCGTCCTGAATATAGGGAGTGTGCACTCCATGCATTGCTTATGAGACTGCGCAGTACAGCGCTGCTTCAGCGAGTCCCACAGAGAATGAGTGCGCACACACACACAATGTCTGACCCCGGCGGCCTGTGGTTCGGGCAGCACCGCTGCAGTGTTTTTTCATTGATCCCATGAGATATGAAGCAGAAATAGACGTCTGTGCAACCTGGCAGACTCCAGATCTTCACCAGCCCACGGTCTGCCACAACACCATCTGGCCCCCCCAAGGTGTGTTGTGTGGGGGGAGGTGGCCGTGGGGTCAGAGGGGATCGTTGTGGAGCAGCGAGGGAGGGGGCTGGCAGGGTCACAGGAGATGCTGAGGTTAGAAGAGGGAGGGGGAACGTTTGGGTCAGAAGAAATCATTGGGTCAGCAGGGTCAAAGGGGGTGCTGCGGTCAGAGGGGGAACACTGGGGTCAGAGGGGATCGTTGTGGAGCAGCAAAGGACAGGGCCGGCAGGGGTTACAGGAGGTGCTGAGGTAAGAGGAGAGAGGGGGAACGCTTGAGTCAGAGGGGATCATTGGGTAGCAGCAGGGGAGGAGGCGCTGAGGTCAGAGGGGGCACGGCCACAGGGGGTGGTGTGGTCAGAGGGGGGGGGGGAAATGCTGAGGAAAGAGGGGATCATTAGGGGGCAGCAAGGGAGGGGGTGGCGGGGTCACAGCGGCTGTTGAGGTAGGAGGGGGAACACTGAGGTGAGAGGGGATCGCTGGGGGGCAGCGGGATCAGAGAAGACGGTGGGGGTCAGGTGGGATGTCTTCCCTTATTTCCACCCTCCTAAGCGCTGCTGTCCTTCCTGGACTGTCCATTATAGAGGAGCAGCTGTCTCTGCCCCCGCAGTATCACACTCTCCCA
This sequence comes from Anomaloglossus baeobatrachus, assembly GCF_048569485.1. NCBI lineage: Eukaryota > Metazoa > Chordata > Amphibia > Anura > Aromobatidae > Anomaloglossus > Anomaloglossus baeobatrachus. The sequence goes on from NC_134362.1 coordinate 157,862,633, forward strand.
GGTTACACTGACAGCTCCGCCCACTTGTGTTTTTTTTCCTTAAAACTTTATATGTATGTAACAATTCAGACACGCATGTTCCGTGTATAACTCAATATACAGTACTGGCGAGTATGGGGCCCGCACCACGTGATTACACGGCTGTCTGGGTGCGGGCGGTGCAGCCGGGCTCCTGCACATGGACGATGTCTGCTGTCACCAGTCACCGCTGCAGCCGCTCACCTTGTGCAGCAGGTCCTCGGCATGGAAGCTGTCCGCGCTGTCCTCCTCTCCGGCCGCCGCCGGTGCTTTCACTGCCGCCGTAGGAGTAAAACCTACCGGCTTGAACCTGCGAGCCCGGCTCTTCCCCATGATGGTTCACCAAGGGGTTAATTCAATCAACTTTATTGATAAAGTTTCGCAGATACGAACAGGCTAGTTTTTTGTTTCCTTCAACAAACTTTATTAACAGCGCACACAGCACGAGTGTACACTGCCAGATTCCTGCCGCCTCCTTCATTTGCTTTTTCTCTCATCTTTATTTAACCCCTTGTGGACTTTTTGTAATGAGGGAAATAAGTGATTTACTATTGTTTATTACATTGACTTATTTTTCTCCATGTAATGCCATCCTATTAAAAATAATATCACTGCATGCCAAGTAGCCCCGGACTAGAGAGGACCGGCTGCCGGTCACTGCAGCTCCTCCGTCCACCACCTTCACATTGCTCAGCCCCATTACTGGATAATAACGCACGTCATAACCCCAAAAATGTCTCTGACAGACCAAACTGACCCCGTGATCCCTTTCCTAAGCAACATTTATGTTGTACATAACATGTTATACAGTGTTTTGAAAAAGTATTCACACCCCGTGAACATTTCCACGCTACACCCACAAACTTCAATGTATTTTATGTGATATACGAACACAAAGTTGTCATGGCTCCACTCAGGGGCTGGTTGTGTGGCCGGTTTCCCTCTCTGTTGGACCACAGCCTGTTTTGTCTCTGTCCTACTGCTGATAGTTCTCTTGTCTTCCTTTTCTTTCTATTCAGGTGCGTTCACTTCCTCGATTGGTTTACCCTATCACATCTTTTGAGGGGCTATTGATACTCACCATTCATATGAATTAATTACTCGCTATTTTCCTGGATAGATGGATGTTTGGAGTCCCAGCTCTTCAGTTAAGAATAATCTTTAATCATGAGCGAACATGTAACGGGGTGCCAGGGGTGCCTCGGGGATTGTAGTCGTGGCCCCTTCTGTTAGGCTTACCCCTGGTGCCGCCGTCACTTTTGGGACAGGAGATGACTTGGTGGGGCAGAGTGTGGTGGTGCAGACGCCGTCGTCAGTTGTACAGAGACTCTGCAGATATGGATCAATTGAACCAGCAGGCATTTTTATTACGCGCTTTTTCTTCACAGAGGCACAACACTTCAGGTGAATTCACACTTTTTGGCTGAGGGGAAAAACCTGTTCCTGACGTCTCCTCCAGTGGGGATGTGCCTGGCTAATCCACTTCACCTGGCTCCCACTACGGCTATCACAGACCGGACCCACACCAGTACTGCTTCACACTTGAGGTTCCGCCTTCTCCTCTTCTCTCCGGCTTTCCTATTCACCCAGCTCCCACACTCTGCCCCTTCTCTGCTTCTTCTCTCCCGTCCCGGACTCAACTGCCTCCTGGTTCTAACTTTTTCCTCAACAACTCAACTTCTCCCTCCCCTTTCTGCTGCCGGCTCCTCCTTTCCTCTGCTCTGTTTCTGTGGAGACAGCCGTCCCACCCGGCCACTAGGGGAACCCCTAAAAACAGTGTATATAACAATAAAACATTTTTATTAAATAACATCAACATTCCGGGGAAACTGTACCTCATTGTAAGGGGTCTGCCCACCCCTTACAAACACAAAAGTGCTTGACTGCTCTTTACCCAAGTCTAGTGTCGCGGGCGGAGGAGGGGACGCCGCGCTCTCCCTACTGCTGCTCGGGTCCGGCTGCTGCGGCCTACTGCTGCTCGGTGGCTCGAGCGGTGGGCCGGATCCCGGGGACTCTAGCGGCGCTCCTCGCCCGTGAGTGAAAGGGGGTTTTGGGTGTGGGGATTGTTTATTGTCCGTGACGCCACCCACGGTTGTGGTGATTTGTTGACACCACCGCTGCTCTGTATGGGGATCCCGGGAAGGATGGTATGGAGCAGCCAGTTGTTGTGTTGCCCCTCCGTGGGTAGGGGTTAGTGATCCCGGGGCCCAGTGATGAGGTGCGTGATGCAGGGCTTGGTGGGGAGCAGGGACGCGGGGGCAGCGCTGTGCCTTGCGGCACTGTGGTACTCACTCAGCCTGAGACGTTGACACAGTTTTCGGTAAAACACACGGCTGGAAAGACGGTTCCCACGGACGGCTGCACTTGCTTTCCCCAGTAGGTGACGGTGATGTCCCTTTTCCTGCACCTAATGTTCCTGTATTGGTAGCGATGGGTTCCCACCGGTAACCCGCTCCCCGGCTTGGATATGGGCCAGAGGAGCCCTACTTTGCCCGCAGGCGCTGGCCCTGAGAAACTGGTGCCCTGGCGGTGGTGGTGTCTCTCCGTAATGGTCGGACTGTTGCCTTCAATCGGGACTTGGTTGTTTGAAGACAGACGTCCCCTTCCCTGACGGATTTGGCAAATTATGGCGACTCCTAGCCTTGCCGGGATCCGAGAGGCCCCTGCCCTGGTGCTGACTGTTCTTCGTATACTGCTCCAGACCGCCGGGCCACTACCCATCCGCGGTCCTTCCAGCAACCTCCGAGCAGTCACCCCTGCGGACTATCACCGCCGTCTGCTGACCTTGCTGTCACTGTCTGGGCACACAGCCGGACCAACTTCAGGCTTTACTACTGTCACTTCAGCTCTTCTCTTTAGCTGTACTACAACTTCACTTCTACTTTACTTCACTCAAGCTCTGCCTGAGCTCAACTCCACTCTAGCCCTCAGCTAGACTTCAACTCCTTTCACTTCCTCCTCCAAAACTCTATCTGCCTGGTTCTCCCGCCTCCAGGGCTGTGAACTCCTCGGTGGGCGGAGCCAACCGCCTGGCCCATCCCCTGGTGTGAACATCAGCCCCTGGAGGAAGGCAACAAGGATTTTGGTAGCCTTGGTGTTCCTAACTGGGGTGTAGGGTGTGGTGGTGTGATGACCTGTGACCCCTGGCTTGCCCAGGGCGTCACATTCCCCCTTAGCAAAATGCAGACCGTCCGCAGGCTGCCCGTCCAACACCGGTTTTATTTTCTGTAAAAGTATAAAAAGGTGGGGGCGTGGCCTGGACCTCATGTAGAGAGGAAGCAGCGTGGGTGAGCTCCTGCCTGGATCCTGAATTATCCTGCACACCGGCCTTGCTGACAGGCACTACCGACCCTGGAGGGCTGCAACACAACTTATAACACCCAGGGAAGCGAGCACAGCCAGGATATGCCGACCCGCAGCAGCAATAAAAGGGACAGAGACGCGCAGGAGCGTGCCTCTGAAGAATCCAATATGGCGCCGCCGGCATCCACACCATCCCGAGCTGGAGCAGTGGGAGTAGCAAGCAGGTTGGAGCGGTTTGCCAGAGTGGCCCCTGGCACAGAGCCTACCTGCAACGAGGCACCCGATGGCAGCGCTGAACGGGCCCTGGAGCAGGGAGAAAACATACCCGACAGTGAGACTGTGAGTACCCTGGGCCTTGCATGTTCAGCAGCACAAGGTATGCAGACACACAGGCCTGTGCTGGCAGAGGGAGGAGGGGGAGATGTGGAGCAAACAACACCTGTTTTCACTGAGGCCATACTGAGAGACATTCTGGCAGCAATTAACTCTTGCAATACCACATTGGCCACTCTAAGCAGCCAGATGGGAACTGTCACCTCAGATATGGCCTGTATTAAACGTGAGCTGCAAGGGGTGACTGTCAGAATGGGGGAGTTGGAGGAAAGAGTGAGTACAACAGAGGATAAATTACCACCAATGTCACGAGAGCTGGGAAAGGCCACGCAAAATATCTCCACACTGCTAAACAAGGTGGATGATTTGGAAAATCGCTCCCGCAGAAGTAATTTGCGACTGGTCGGGGTCCCAGAGAGGATGGAGGGCAATGACCCACTGAATTTCTTTGAAAAATGGCTTAAAGACACCATGGGAAAAGACATACTATCCTCTTTCTTCACCATTGAAAGGGCGCACAGGGTCCCTGCGCGTGCCCCACAGCCGGGAGCACCCCCACGTCCTATTCTGATTAAACTACTGCACTATAAAGATAGGGACACTATCCTGCGCAGAGCCAGAGATATCAAAGAACTTGCAATTGATGGGAGGAAGATATCAATATTTCCTGATTTCTCCATGGAAGTGCAACGTAAAAGAGCGCAATTTATTGAGATCAAAAAACGACTGCGCAACCTGCAAGTGCCATACTCCATGATGTACCCTGCTAAGCTGCGGATTGCTGCGAACGGAGAGACTCATTTTTTTGATACGGCTGGGGCGGCATTGTCTTGGCTGGATATCAATGAGAGATCCCTGAGGAGGAAGAATACCTGAGATTTCCCTTTCTGCCGCCAGGCGTTGTTTTTGTTTGGGACGCTATGCTGGTGAGCTCATTACAGTTAAATTCATCTAGGATCCAGGTTGGGAGACGGCCGGTTCATTGTGGACACCCGCTGCACTAGCGAGTTGTGGACCCCCTCCCTGCATGGACTTGGGGCGTGTTTTTAGCCCTGATTCTCTCTATTTGGGAGAAATGTGTAAGATACACTTGATTTTGAGGGCAGGGGCACTGCGCACTGGTGTGCGGAGCCCTATCTCTCTCCTTGTTTTTCTTGTTTATTGTTGTATGATGCAATCTGTTTGGGAAGTGTGGTGTGCCTCAGTCGTGTCGCTCAACCTAATGTTTTTGAGAATCGGTGGAGAACGCCTCTCTCCTACAGGTATGAAGTATCCGTCCGGATCATATCTTAGTCTACGCTTATGGCGACATCTTTAAATATTGTAGCGTGGAATGTTAGAGGGCTCGGAGATGCGAACAAAAGATGTGCTATATTTACTCACCTACAGAAACTTTTACCGGCTATTTTATGTCTCTCCGAGACCCACATGGTCAGGGATAATGTTCATTGGCTGAGGAAGGGATGGATCGCGCATGAATATCATTCCACATACTCGACCCATGCACGGGGTGTGAGTGTGTTGGTGCACAAATCCATCCCGTTCTCATGTACCAAATCAGTGATTGACCCGGGGGGCAGATTTGTATGTTTGCTTTGCACGCTGTATGGTATACAATTTATTCTGGTTACGATATATATCCCTCCACCATATTCAGTCGAACCGGTAAAAAGGATATTGTCTATTTTAGATTCCCTTCCATCTGTGCCGACGCTTTTGATAGGGGATTTTAATAATTACTTACATCCCTATCTAGATAAGTTACACTCGGGAAACATATCGGAGAACGCCGCCCCGACTTCATTTGCTAGAATGCTAACGGAGCTGGGTTTTGTAGATCTTTGGCGTGCCCAACACCCCACAACCAAACAATTCTCCTGTTACTCTAGCTCCCACCACACCATGTCACGGATAGACCTGGCTATTGGAAACGCACTTATGGCCTCATATACACAAAAGGTGGCCTACCTACCTAGACGTGTATCTGATCACTCACCATTACATGTTACGCTTGCATGGGGAAACCCCGTCACTCTGCCCAGGCCTATCTGGAAACTTAATCCCTTCTGGATCCAGCTTATTGGGGGATCTTTATATGATAACATTCTGGAATACTTCCATATTAATGAGTGCTCTGCACCGCCACACATAGTTTGGGACTCTATGAAAGCTGTGGTAAGGGGCATATATATTAGAGAAATATGCATACGCAAAAATCAAACCAAATGTTACACCCAGAGTCTGATTCAGGAGGTATCTGATGCGGAGGCTGCGGTGGTGCTCAACCCGACAGTAGAAACTAAAAACAAACACTCTAGAGAAGGCACAGATGTCACTCAAAGAAAATCTCATGTCGGTGGCAGAAAATAAACGCTATTTCCTTAAACAAAATTATTTTATGGCGGGGGAGGGCGTGGGGCACCTACTGGCCACAGTCATTAGAGCACAGGAAGGATCTTCTTATATAAATAGGTTAAAGACGGAATCAGGTGACTTTGTAACAGCAAGCGAGGATATAATAAGAGAAATAAAGAGGTATTATATGCGGCTATACACATCAGACTGTGACCTCACGGAGACTGAGATTGAGCAGTATTTGGATGCTCTCTCTCTTCCTTCACTGAGTGATGTAAACAGGGAATTGCTGGACCGGGACATCTCATTGGAAGAAATGGAGGAAGCGCTCGGCCAGACACAAAATGAAAAAGCTCCGGGAACGGATGGCCTGCCTGGAGAGTTTTATAAAGCGTATGCACCCTTACTGCTACCCAAACTACTTAAGGTATTTGAAGAGGCTGAAAGGCAGTGGGTCCTCCCGCCCTCTATGAGGGAAGCCTTAATAGTCTTAATATTAAAACCTGGAAAAGATCCAGAGATCCCGGATTCGTATCGCCCAATCTCTCTCCTACAAACAGACATTAAATTGCTGGCCAAGGTGCTCGCCAATAGGATGTACCAAGTCATCTCATCTATAGTGCAGAGTGATCAGACAGGATTCATTCCATGCAGAGTCACATCTATGAATCTCAGGAAATTATATTTGGGAATTCAACATAGTTCTGAGGTACCGGGGGAAAGGGCAATTTTGTCATTAGACGCCGCTAAGGCGTTCGATAGCCTTGAATGGGAATATATGTGGGCTGTACTTCGGAAAATGGGCTTTGGACATAGATTCATAAATTGGGTAAAACTGCTATATGACTCACCGGTGGCAAAGGTTAGGGTTAATGGCAGGGTCTCCGAGTCTTTTCCTCTTGGAAGAGGTACTAGACACGGGTGCCCGCTTTCACCCTTGCTATTCGCGACTGCAGTGGAGCCGTTGGCAGTGGCAATACGGAAATCCAGGGAGGTAGAGGGATTTCGGTGTGGAGCTGTGGAACAAAAGATATCATTATACGCAGACGATCTACTCTTATATTTAGACAGGGTACGTTCCTCGATTTTGCCGGCAATGAATATCATTCGGGAATTTGGACAGAGGTCTGGTCTACTAATCAACTGGTCCAAGTCGGCTTTAATGCCGTTGGACCCCCTTCCAGGGGACTTTTCGGACTTACAGATTCCAGTTCCTGTGGTCCGGGAGTTTAAATATCTGGGAGTAATTGTCAGCCCAATCCCGAAGGATTTCCAGGCCCTAAATCTGGAACCCCTGTTACAGCGATTCAGAGCAAAAGTGCATACCTGGTGCCGTTTGCCGCTATCAAATGTCGGCAGATCCAATTTAATTAAAATGGTAATGATGCCACAATTACTATACCTTATACATAATTCTCCAGTGTGGATATGTAGGGAATTTTTTGTAAAAATTAATACAATATTCCGGGAACTTATTTGGAAGAAAAAGCAAGCTAGGATTCGACTGGAAGTGCTACAGCGGGGAAAGGAGGAGGGAGGACTGGCGGTACCAAACCCATATATATACTATATAGCCTCCCAGATGCAACATCTGAGGGGTTGGGGCAAAGAAGGAGGGTATGATACCAGTGGTGATATAGTGAGAGAGGGATCAGTATGGAAGTACCCAGGTTGCCGGTTGGATGTGGGACAAAGACAGATAAATGGGGCACGATATCCCACACTGGCTATGATATTCCGGGTGTGGGACAGGGGTAAGTCTCTTTTGGGGATAAGCGGACCTACAGAGCTCTGGCCACTGTGGCAGAACCCCGACTTGCCAGAAATTAAAAAATTAGTAGGGTTCAGAGGATGGGAGGATAAAGGGATCCATTTAGTGTCACAAGTACTACAAAATAATACTCTTAAAAGCTTTGAACAACTGAGAACGGAGTTTCACCTTCCGCATGTCTTCTTTTATCAGTATTTGCAGCTGAGACACGCACTGGAAAGACAGGGGAGGACAAACCCGGTCATAGTGACACATAATCAAACATTACATAGGCTGCTTACATCTGAGTCCTCTAAGGGTCTTATTTCGGAACTATATAAAAAATTACTACCTGCCCATCTGGAAACACATCCATTGCTTGTTAAAAGCAAATGGGAACGAGACGTCGGTCCCCTGACGGAAGGCCAGTGGTCTGATATATTGGAACAAGTTCCTAAACTGGCGGTATCGGAGTGCCAAAAGCTGTCTCAAATATATCTCATCCACAGGGTATATAAAACTCCCAGTCTACTATTTAAGATGGGACTCAGACCAAACACACAGTGTGTTAGGTGTGGACAGGATGATGCCCATTTGATGCATGTTATGTGGGAGTGTGGACACATTGGTGATTTCTGGAACCAAACCCTGGGACTTATAGGTCAAATATATCATATCACAATACCACCGTCGCCCCGCCTGTGCCTGTTGAGTCTATGGGAAGGAGAAGTGGATCCGGATTCTCCAACAGCCCTGGGAATAGCACGTATCTTGTACCAAGCAAGAAAGCTACTTGCATATCACTGGTTAGACCCTCTACCACCAACATTACCAGAGCTCAAAAACAAATTAAATAACGTCATAAGATTGGAAAGGGGAGTTTATTTAAAAAGAAAAACATTGAAAAAGTTTTACAACATTTGGCGGCCATGGATGGAGTTGCCGGGCCTACCCTCTAGTGCACTGGTTCGGGATGCAATGCTGGACCGGTTACTGTTGTGCCTGCAGTGATGGCGTGTGTGAGGAAGGGAATTAAAACTAGTTTTTTCTGTGGCGAAATGGACTTTGAATGAAGAGGTGAGAGAGGACTGGAATGGTTTCATGGATGACTGCACGGAGAGGGAGGGGCGGGAGAGTATAGCAATATGATGTGGAGCGACGCGGCTGATGGAGGAGGTGTTCCTGTTAGTCTGAGGCATTATTGCATAATTTAAGTTTTGTTTATTTGTAGAGCCACGAGGTTTGTAGGCTCAAGTTATATAATATAATTATGATTTGAGAACTCTATTATTATATTTACATATATGCAGAGAAAGAACCTGATTTATAAATCATATGTGTTTATCTGTTTATTGTTATCAGTTATATGAAAAGTGAAATACTCTCTGTATTGATCCCTAATGATTTAATAAAAAAAGATCTGATTTAAAAAAAAAAGTATAAAAAGGTAAACGGTAACATTTAAAGCATAACATCATCCGACAACGGGCGGCACATTTCTTAAACGTTGCAAAATGGTTTACGGCTACGGTTTCCGCTCTCTCCCACCCAAGCAACCTGGCCCTGATGCTGCCCCTACAACCCAGGCAGCACCCCTTGACCCTAGTCCAGCACAAGTTACCCGAGCAGGATCTGTCCTTCCCCTCCAGAGGGTAGCCACCGGTTCCTGTGGTGGCTGGGCCCCAGCCTACTCTGCTGAGGGCCCTCCCTCCAACCTGCCTCTCCAGAGGCGGCAATGCGGAAACGGTAACGGTAAAACAACTTATTTACAAGCCACTAACGTTTGTGGTTGCCCTGCAAGTTCACGGGCTTGTCCATGGAAAGTCCTCCATGCAAACTTTTTGAACGGTCCCCACGGGGACAACGGTGCCGGCAACGGCCGGTTTTCTCTCAATCACAGTTAGACAATCAGATTACTTCTCGGTGTCATCTTCTCTTATCATTTGCAACTTTTTCAAACAAACACAACTCAGTGGTGGTCCCAACGGGGACTGGACAACGGTGCTCCGCTGCCCTTACTCCGGATATTCAGCTTCATCCGAGGGAGGGGGTGCAGAACTCACTCGGCTCTCCTGGCTGCCCCTCAGTTTGGCATCTAGGGCGAACCACCCCCTCTCTCCACAGTGCCGGGTATACTGCACAATGTCACCCGGCATCAGATTACGGCCGGGGTGCTCCTCGGGCAAGTGGGCATTCACATCCCGCCGGGCTATAAACACTTCGGCCTCCAGGCCCGGTTCGTATATAAACCCATAGCCCCGGCGTACATCAAACCGCCTCACCTGCCCTTCGTACAGCGGGCCCCGGACCCGGAATGTTGCTTGACGGAGGCTTTCTTTTTCTCTAATGGCTCGGGCCACCAGCTCCGCCTTCTTCCTCTCTCTCTCTCCGATCTCCAGGCCCAGCGGTACCGGTTCCCTGTCCCAATACGGCGCTGCTGCGAGCTCCGGTGCACGGGTCGGGCCCCGCGGGACATTCTGGACGTTGCCCACTGTCATAGATCTGGGCGGCAAGTCCCGCGGCGTCTTGGCCTTAGGCGCCACCTTGCAGTGACAACCCGGCGCTACCTCAGCCGAGGTGTGGGGGATGGGCACAGGGGCTTTCAACAGCTGGGCCTCCGGCTCAGAACGGTCCATCAACTCCGGCTCGGGGATTTTCTCTGGAGACACCTCCGGTGCGTTTTTTGGAGCCTTCCAAGGCAGCACCTCCGGTCGACTACGGGCTCCGGCTGCAGGTCGGCCCACCTGGGCGGGCATGCTGGGTAGTGCTACCGGTTGCGGTGGTAGCAGGCCTAGTGGCGGGGTCACGGCCTCCGAGACGGGTGGCGAGGGAGGCAGCAGGGGGAGAGGGCTTGGACCGGGTCCCGCAGCCGCGATGACCGACCCTTCAAGGGCATCGGGGCGTGGGTCACTCACCCTCCCTTTCTCCGCTTCCTCCTCGCGTCTCCGCACGGCTGCTATAACGTCCGCCATGTCGGTCTCCCACTCCTCCATGAGGAGCTGCATCTTAACCTGCAGCCGTTGGTAGAGCTGCGCGGTCCGGATCTCCACCCACGCCGCGGTTCCAGGCGCGGGGGCTACGGTGTCGCGTGACGGCATCCACATGCTGCTGGCGGCTTTTCCCAGGAACAAGATGTGTGCAGAGTCCTGGCGTCCCTGCTTTTATAGCTGCTCTCACATGCAGCCAGCCGCCATCGCGTCCCCTTAGCTTCTTTCCGGCCCCTCCTCTATTGGGGCGGAGTTTTGGCCTTCGCGCCTCTGCTACTCGAGAAGACGCTCGAGCGGGAATTTTTCGCGCCAAAGATGGCGACTTCCGAAATTTTTCAGCCGGATACCTCCGGCGGTCACAAGGCGCACCTCTACCCAACGGCAGAGCGGTAAGATCCTGTTCGTGACGCCAAGTTGTCGCGGGCGGAGGAGGGGACGCCGCGCTCTCCCTACTGCTGCTCGGGTCAGGCTGCCGCGGCTGCTGCGGCCTGCTGCTGCTCGGTGGCTCGAGCGGTGGGCCGGATCCCGGGGACTCTAGCGGCGCTCCTCGCCCGTGAGTGAAAGGGGGTTTTGGGTGTGGGGATTGTTTATTGTCCGTGACGCCACCCACGGTTGTGGTGATTTGTTGACACCATCGCTGCTCTGTATGGGGATCCCGGGAAGGATGGTATGGAGCAGCCAGTTGTTGTGTTGCCCCTCCGTGGGTAGGGGTTAGTGATCCCGGGGCCCAGTGATGAGGTGGGTGATGCAGGGCTTGGTGGGGAGCAGGGACGCGGGGGCAGCGCTGTGCCTTGCGGCACTGTGGTACTCACTCAGCCTGAGACGTTGACACAGTTTTCGGTAAAACACACGGCTGGAAAGACGGTTCCCACGGACGGCTGCACTTGCTTTCCCCAGTAGGTGACGGTGATGTCCCTTTTCCTGCACCTAATGTTCCTGTATTGGTAGCGATGGGTTCCCACCGGTAACCCGCTCCCCGGCTTGGATATGGGCCGGAGGAGCCCTACTTTGCCCGCAGGCGCTGGCCCTGAGAAACTGGTGCCCTGGCGGTGGCGGTGTCTCTCCGTAATGGTCGGACTGTTGCCTTCAATCGGGACTTGGTTGTTTGGAGACAGACGTCCCCTTCCCTGATGGATTTGGCAAATTATGGCGACTCCTAGCCTTGCCGGGATCCGAGAGGCCCCTGCCCTGGTGCTAACTGTTCTTCGTATACTGTTCCAGACCGCCGGGCCACTACCCGTCCGCGGTCCTTCCAGCAACCTCCGAGCAGTCCCCCTGCAGACTATCACCGCCGTCTGCTGACCTTGCTGTCACTGTCCGGGCACACAGCCGGACCAACTTCAGGCTTTACTACTGTCACTTCAGCTCTTCTCTTTAGCTGTACTACAACTTCACTTCTACTTTACTTCACTCAAGCTCTGCCTGAGCTCAACTTCACTCTAGCCCTCAGCTAGACTTCAACTCCTCTCACTTCCTCCTCCAAAACTCTATCTGCCTGGTTCTCCCGCCTCCAGGGCTGTGAACTCCTCGGTGGGCGGAGCCAACCGCCTGGCCCACCCCCTGGTGTGAACATCAGCCCCTGGAGGAAGGCAACAAGGATTTTGGTAGCCTTGGTGTTCCTAACTGGGGTGTAGGGTGTGGTGGTGTGATGACCTGTGACCCCTGGCTTGCCCAGGGCGTCACACTAGCATGTTGGACGCCCTGACGGGCTCGACTCAAGTAATGAGTATAATGGAAGTCAATTGTTGGGCAGGTCGGCTCTCTGCCCACATACAGCCGGCTATAAACTGGGGAGGGTGGGCTGTTTTGTTTTTTTTTTGTTTTTATACACAACATCCGAACACATTGTTTTTACTCCTAGTGAGAGCCATTCAGAGCCTGCAAGCGGGTCTCACTGGGGTGCCGGTTCTCATCATTCACTGAAGGGAGCTGGCTCTTTGTGTTCAATCATTCACGAACGACACATCCAAGCACCCGCAATACTCAGCTGAGTACCAAGTGTACCCAAGCACCCCTATACTCGATTGAGTGGCAAGCAGTGGCAAGCACGCTCACTCATTATTAAAGGGAACCTCTCAGGTCCTGTATGTCCCTGGAACCACGAGCAGTTCTGGGTGCATATTGCTAATCCCTGACTAACCGTCCCTGTATACACTAGCATAGATAAAGAGATCTTTAGAAAAAGTATTTCTAAAGATTTTTTATGATATGCTAATGAGCACAGGGACTAGTCGCAAGGGCTTTAGTTCCTGCGCTCATTCCACCCTCTTAGTATGTGAGCACTCCCACAGGGGTATGCTAACATGCTATTCAATGCAGTATCACCGGTGATGACGCACGTACCTGTGAGCGCTGAGCTGAATGTCCTGCACTTTCGGACATGCACAGTATGAAGCCAAGTGTACGCGTCCCGGCTTCAGAGAAGTCTAGTCCGCATGGCTGGAAGTCCCGGGACTTTGGATCAGCGGGGACAGGCGACACAAGTACGCGCGTCACCGCTGATGACTCTGCTGAATAATCACTATTGCTTTTCTCTGCAGTTTGTGTGTGTCCCTTCCCATTCATCCCTCTTTTTTACCTTTGGGACCTGGGGGTTTCAACGTATTCCATAAATCGTTTGCGCTTCCTCTGTTATCCTCAGTCTTCCCAGTACGACTATGTTCACACAATTTTAGCCGTTTCTCACTCTCTGCCTGTGTGCACTTCATTTATGTTAATTGTGGTTTAGTGTAGTGCTTTGTCTATAGTTCCAGGTGCATCTAGGGTCAGTCAGGGTCAGTGGACATTGAGTGGAGGCCCCATTTCATAATCTTAGGGTGTTAACATCCACTGTCTGGCAGTGACAAATCATGGTCATAGTTAGGGCTTGTTCTAGTCTGACTAAGGGCCTGCTGATTACAAGAACTACATCTCTCCTGGTTTGTTCATCCCAGTGTAAGTGGTAGGGCTCAGTTGAAACAAAAGTGTGTAATTTATTCCTAATATAAGTACAGCTGTTCTTCTGAAGGCCTCAGAGGTTTGTTTGAGAAAATTAGGGGTCAAACCGCATTATGAACCCCGAGGAACACACCAGACAGGTCAGGGATAAAGTTGTGGAGAAAAGCAAAGCAGGGTTATGTTACAAAAATAAATAGCCCAAGTTCTGAACATATCACAGAGCACTGTTCAATCAATCATCCAAGAATGGAAGGCGTATGGCACAACCACAAACCTACCAAGACATGACCATCCACCTAAATTGACATCCCAAGCAAGAAGAGCACCAATTAGAGAAACAGCCAAGAGGCCCATGGCTAGTCTGGAGGAGCTGCATTGATCCACAATTTAGGGGGGGGAATCTTTTCATAGGAAAACTATTAATTGCATGCTCCCCAAATTTTCATTTTATGGAATAGCAGCAAGAAGAAAGCCATTTTTGAAAGCAAGCTATAAGAAGTCCCATTAGCAGTTTGCAAAAGGCCATGTAGGGAACACAGGGAGCATGTGGACAAAGGTTCTCTGGTCAGATGAGACCAAAGTAGATCTTTTTGGGCCAAATGCAAAATGCTATGTGTGACAGAAAACAAACACTGCACATCACTTGAAAACACCATCCCCTCCATCACACACATGATCGGACTTGGGTGTCTGGGGCCCATCCGGGAAATTGATTCAAGGGGCGCACCTTATAGCTATATGCAAATACCGGTTAGTCGTTATCCCCGACCCCGTTATAGTGGAGCGCTGACTGTGAAGCACAGGTGGCTCCTGCACATCCCCTGTGCTCACCATAACTGTGATGTATAATTACAGTAGTTTGCAGTAAAGGGTCTTTGATGAAAACAAGTTAGCACCGATCCACAGGTTTGGTAGGTGATGACTTATTGATCAGTAGAATACGACCAGTGGAAACCGCACCAATCGGAAGAATCGGGAACTTTTATCCCTGACAGGGCACTTATATCACCATTATATAATGCAGTGGCGGCAGGTGGGGTGTTTGACCTCAGCTCCATTCATCCTCTTTGGGGCGGTCAGAAAAAGCCAAGTACAGCACACGGCAGTCACTGAGGAATGAATGGATCAGGGGTCGAGTCAGACATGAACACCAGTGTAAGAGTACGCTCACACGAGCGTGACAAATGGACGAGTGCAATGCGTGAAAATCTCGCATTGCACTCTGACCAATGTTAGCCAATGAGGGAGAGCAGTTGGTCAGCTTTCTGGATGCGAGAAAAGTCGCAACATGCTGCGATTTTCTGCTAGAGCCGTATCCCTCGCACCCATTTAAGTGAATGGGTGCGAGAGAATCATCGGACTGCACTCGGATGTTATCTCAGTGCAGTAGGATATATGCAGAGGCTGACAATGGAGGAGAT
The DNA here is from genome assembly GCF_048569485.1 of Anomaloglossus baeobatrachus. Lineage (NCBI taxonomy): Eukaryota > Metazoa > Chordata > Amphibia > Anura > Aromobatidae > Anomaloglossus > Anomaloglossus baeobatrachus. The sequence goes on from NC_134362.1 coordinate 157,877,737, forward strand.
GGGAGGATTAACCCCTCCCTCTCCTCGGCAGCGCCCGCCCTCAGCTTCGTAGCTGTGACCCAATTGCAAGATCGGGTCACAGTCGAATGACACTCGGCTCAGGCTCGCAGCAGAGCCTGAGCCGGGGGTCATTAGCATATCGCATCCGATGCTGTCGCATCCAATGCCATACGCTGTGAGTCCAGCCTAGTGGGGATAAAAGTTGCACATTTTGCAGATCGGTGTAGGCCCAGCAATCAGACCCCACTGATGAATAAGTTATCACTATCCTTAGGCCACATTCACACTTTCAGTATTTGGTCAGTACCTTACATCAGTATTTGCTGCTGTGTAATAATCACATGACACGGAGGGGTTAAATGTTCAAGTATTTAATCTCTATTGGAAATAAAGAATGTTCCCCATATTGATATCAGAGAGAATTAGTGTCAAAATCCACTATACCAAGACCAATAACACCACATACAAGGGGGAAATACCGCCACACCATGACCAGACCACATAGTAACCGAATAATACCACATACACGGGAGAAATGCTGCAAAACTATGTTCAGACCACATATTACCACTAAACAGTGACCAAATACAACCAATCACATACAAGGAAGAAATACCGCCACACCGAGACCAGACCACAGTGACAAAATAATACAACAAACAACAAAGAAATACCACCATACCGTGACCAGATCACATATTAACACCACATGGTGATCGCAAACAAACACATACAAGGGTCAAATACAAACATTCCATGACTAGATAACATAGTAACCGAAAACTACAATAATAACATTGAATAAAAACCACAATACTAATAACAATAATATTGCCATCACTGCTATTATACATAGGAGCTCTGTATATAGTGTCAGTGTACAGGTAAGACAGTGATCACCAGCGACATTATACACAGGAGCTCTGTATATAGTGTATAGTGTGTGTGTGTACATGTAATACACTGACTTATCAGTGACGTCTCTAGCTGAAGTTATTCATCTTTGCTTTTCCTCTTCATCCGGCGCTGACCGCCATCACTTCTTCCTGCCATGACACAACTCTACAGACAATAACACACAGTCACCTATAGCTGATGACTTCCAGAGCACATTGCTCACTTTTTCCCCAATTTCTATACTACATCAAACTTTTCTTCCCCCCATGGAAGACAGTATCCTCAAAATTAAATTATATTTCATCAGAAATGTTCCCTAATTCTCCCCTACAGTAATTATCTCTTCTATTTGCCAACATAAAGCAAAACTGTATGCTCCATGTTCTGGCTGCATATTGTAATAATATCTCCCATCCTGGCCCCCTTTATTTAATAATGTCTTCCATCCTGGCCCCCTTTATTTAATATTTCCCATCTTAGATGTTCCCCCATCTTGAGCCCCTATGTTCCTCTGTCCCAGGCCCCTAACCTGCCCTATCCATTCACAGAGGGCGTAACAAAAAGATTCTTCTCACCTCCCTGCGTTCCACTGACGTCCTCTTGTGGCTTCATATCCGGCGCGGTCAAATGTCCACTCCACCCATCTGAGACCGTGCACAGACGTCAGAGAGCGGCGCATAGCAGTCATATTAAAAGATGTGAGGCACACAGACATGCACACACTGACACATGCACACATACGCAGACGCATTGACATGCACATGTATGTAGACACACGTACATGCAAACACACACATACATAGACATACGCAGACAGTCCTATAAATGCATGCAGACAGGCACACTCATGCAGATAAGAACACACTCATATGTATGTAAACACACAGGCATGAACATGAAGACATGCACACAGACAATAAGATAGACACACATATGTAGACACAGAAATGTGAACATGCACACATGCATGCTTACATACGTAGACACAAAGACTAATGTACAAACAGACTTGCTGACACTCACATACAGACAGGCACACATACATATAGGCAGATACATAGACATACACTGGACACAGAAAAATGAACACACATGTAGACAGGTGCACGTAGACAGACATATGCACATGTTCATATAGACACGCACATGAACGCAGACATGCACACATATATAAAAACGCAGACGGACGCACACATACAGACAGGCAGAACAACACAGCCAGGCACCTGCACACACACAGACACATATATTTAGGACAAGAAATCAGAGTTTTTAAAGTGCAAGTATACATATTTTATTTCACATTGGTGACAATTTCAATAAAAACTTTTTTCTAAAAGTCAAAAACGCCAGGACTGAGCCAAAAAATTATTATTAATATATGTGTAATACAAAGTCTCCCTAGGTTCACAAGGCACATATATATAAATAGATGGTACATAACCACAACATAAGGGAGCAGACCACCAGGACAAACCTACAGGTAAATATAATTAATTTTGTGCAAAAGACATGAGCACAAATACATTAAAGGACAGTCAATAACATAATTTAGCATAAGTATGCAAAAATTATTAGTCCAAAATGCAAGAGAGTCCCGAGAAATCCACTACATATAGTGGTTTTTGCTCCACAAGATAGTGCTTGTGGCGTGCCTAGTAATAAGCCCCATAGAGACCCGTAGAATAGAAGGTACAATGGACAATCCAGGCGTTTGGGAAGGCCCCCATTACGCCCTACGTACGTTTCAATTCTTTAAATTGTAGAGAATCTTCCTCAGGGGTCAAGGTGCCGTAGTGAGGGGTCCTTAGTCAGCCGGGTTTAAATAACGCCGCTCCATAATGGTAATCCCGGAAGTCACGTAGTCGGCGCATGCGCGGATCGCTCCGGGTGATCTCGCGCGATTCACCGCCGTCAGGCCATCCCGCGCATGCGCGGGAGCAGGGACGCGTCACCATAGCTCCCGCGCATGCGCGCGGCGATTCAGACGGCGGCTACCATCGCGCCATTTGCCACCCGAGGGATCTCTGTAGGTGCAGAACCCAGGGGAATTGTTACAGTATGGTCATTTGGAATCTCCTTCTAATTTTGTCTATTTCTGTGTTTTCCACAATTTATTCCAAAGCCGACATGAATTTTAGGGCCAGGGATAGCAGCTGGCTCTCTTCACTCAATGATGCACTGAGAAGTGATGGTGACATGAGCAGTGGAGCAGATGGTACTCATTCACATGAGGCATTGACCTCTAGATATAAAGAATTGTCTAAAAAACGAACCAAACTTTGGTGGAATAGGGCTTTCCTATCCAAATATATGGAGAAAGATCTAATCCCACGGGGTCTCCGGGTACAGGTGTTTCCGTCGTTTGCATTGGAGGATGAGGATTTTAAAATGAAATGGGAAACACTGGCACAGACATGTTCCAAGGGTTTTCTGGCCCTTTTGTGCGAGAATAATACCATTTCACTAACCCAGATTGAGGGCGAACTGGAATCCCTTGATAAAGCTATTGTAGAAAAATGTGATCCCTCCATAGTTAGCCACTTCAATGCTGAGATGGAGAGAGAGTTGGAAAGATGGGAAAAGGAAATTAAAGCTTATAAAATAAAAAAATTCAATCGTGATATGTTGGATTACTCCACACAAAGAGCTTACAGGTGGAAAACCGAACAGGGTCGAGGACGTCAGATGTATCGTTCTGACAAGAAACAGAGATCGAGATCTACATCCTTCATATCCCAGACCTCTGGTGAGGGATCCTCCTCTGGAGCATCAGAAAGTCACAATATGCCTGCAGAAACCGTAGGTGGTCGGGTCAAGCAGAGAAATCGACAATTTGGACCCCCCGGAAAAAATAAACAACAAGGCAATAAACTGCAGGTAATAAATTTATCTACACGTGTTCTTTCTGGTGCCCAGGTGGAGGTTCTCTCCCGCGGTCTGACATTTGTCCCATCTAACCCATTCAATCTCTTCACAGCGTTGAAGGACGTTAACCTTTTTGCCCGTAGATTAATTTTTAAAAAACTTTTTTGTAAGAGGGATGCTATGACTGACAGCCAAGCGGAGAGGGAGGCCATTCAAAACCTAGAAGAACTTCTACAGGAACAGGAGGCTCCCCCAACAGGTGTGTTCCCTCAGACACTCTTGCCTAGGTCCACAAAATTTCCCCCCTTTTCACTATGTCCGGCAGTGGATATATTTACCAGGTTGGTCAGTGAGGACTTTAAGAAAATCAGAACCACATGTAAACGGGATAACCTCACCCGTGATCAGAGAAGGGCCCTCACTGAGCTACAAAGTTATTCTGATATAATTATTAAACCTGCCGATAAGGGGGGAAATATTGTGGTCCTGTCTATTGAAAAATACGAACATGAGGTACTAAGGCAATTAAGAGACAGGGATACATACACTAAACTTACATGCAACCCTCTAACCAAATACACCAGTGAACTTGCTGTGATCCTTTCCAGGGCTCTTGAGATCGGACTTATTGACAAAAAAATGCATGATGGCCTATGCAGGAAATATCCGAGGATACCGACCTTCTACGTCTTACCCAAAATACATAAAGATGCCGTCAACCCGCCTGGGCGTCCGATTGTGTCCGGCATCGAGGGGTTGTGTGACCCCATTTGTAAATTTATTGACTTCCATCTTAAACCTTTGGTGGAAACACTCCCCTCGTATGTTCGTGACACAACTGACGTCCTACGGCGCATTGACGGTATCTTTATGGAGGAGGATATGGTGCTGGTTACTGCAGACGTGGAGGGTCTGTATACTTGCATATCACATGAGGATGGATTGAGGGCGGTCGGTTTTTTCCTTGAGATGTCCGGTCGGGATGGCGTTATGGGTGAACTGATCCTTGAGTTGCTCCGCTTCGCCCTGACACATAATTTTTTTGTGTTTAAGGATAATTTTTATTTACAGAAACGCGGCACTGCAATGGGCGCGGCCTGTGCGCCCTCGTATGCTGGCCTCTTCCTGGGTTACTGGGAGAGGCTGGTATTTGGAGACGGGGGCGTGCAGGGCGTTGCCCATGTGCAGTGCTGGCATCGATTCATCGATGATATATTATTTATTTGGCAGGGCCCGGCAGAGCAACTCGATCAGTTTATGAGGCAATTAAATCGGAATAAATTTAACATCAAATTGACACACAAATGCAGTAATCGCAGGATCGACTTCCTAGACATTCAAATTTTTGTTGATGATAGGGGGTCGATCCAGACGGACGTGTATCGCAAGAGCACGTCCGTCAATGCATTACTGCATGCCTCATCAGCCCATAATCCATCTACTATTCGCGCCATTCCGACGGGGCAATTCTTGAGGATGAAACGGATCTGCTCCTCAAATACCAACTTTGAAGCACAATCGTCCGATCTCAGGAGCCGTTTTATGGATAGGGGTTACAGCAAGAGGTGTATAAAATCTGGTTATAATAGGGCTAAAGGAACACCTAGGACACAATTACTTACCTATGCTCCCAAACGACGGGAACCCTTTGACCCGGTGATTAGATTCATCGGTACTTACAATGAGCAGTGGGAGAGGATGCGGGACATAATGAAACATCACTGGTCAGTGTTGTTAACCGACCCGGTTCTGGCTGAACAATTACCACAATTTCCATCTATGACTTCCAGGAGGGCCAGGAATTTGAAGGACCTATTAGTGAGAAGCCATTATGTCCCCCCAAGGACACATATATTTGGCTCACGGGGTCCTTTACAGGGATGTTTTCCCTGTGGTCATTGTTTGGCCTGCAGCAATGTCCTACGAAGCACAACCTTTTATTCATCTGATGGCAAAAGTAATTATAACATCAAATCATACATCACATGTGACACCACACATGTTGTGTACTTTGCCACGTGTACCTGCTCCCTGACATATGTGGGGCTCACTTCACGTGAGCTCCGCATTAGAGTCAGGGAGCATGTTAGGGACATTGCTGCGGCCGAAGTGGTGACCGATATCACCCTCCTGAAAACCTTGCCAAGGCATTTTAAGATCCACCACTCCTGTGACCCCTCTAAATTGAAAATTAGAGGTATTGATGTGATAGAGGGAGGGATCAGGGGTGGGGATCTTAAAAGGCGCTTGGCACAATGTGAGGCCAAATGGATCCTTACATTGGACACCTTGGTCCCTAAGGGACTTAATGAGTCCATTAGTTATGTCCCGTTTCTCTGAACCACCTCCTTGTATATCTGTACCTTTGCTTGACTACCTCTGCTTCACTGTATATTTCAGTGTTACTTTTAAACATCACCTTTTTTAATTTTGGCTCCATCATTAATGCCGGGTATCTTTTTGATTGTCCCTTTTTAGGCAATTTTGCATCTGTACAATATTAATATTGAAGACTTGGACTACCGCTGTGGAATACATATGAAAATTACTTCTTATAACATACTAATATATGTATCACTGTTTTGATATCCCGACTCACATGTGCGCGTGCGCTGATCCCGGCTGGTCGGCGCGATGGTAGCCGCCGTCTGAATCGCCGCGCGCATGCGCGGGAGCTATGGTGACGCGTCCCTGCTCCCGCGCATGCGCGGGATGGCCTGACGGCGGTGAATCGCGCGAGATCACCCGGAGCGATCCGCGCATGCGCCGACTACGTGACTTCCGGGATTACCATTATGGAGCGGCGTTATTTAAACCCGGCTGACTAAGGACCCCTCACTACGGCACCTTGACCCCTGAGGAAGATTCTCTACAATTTAAAGAATTGAAACGTACGTAGGGCGTAATGGGGGCCTTCCCAAACGCCTGGATTGTCCATTGTACCTTCTATTCTACGGGTCTCTATGGGGCTTATTACTAGGCACGCCACAAGCACTATCTTGTGGAGCAAAAACCACTATATGTAGTGGATTTCTCGGGACTCTCTTGCATTTTGGACTAATAATTTTTGCATACTTATGCTAAATTATGTTATTGACTGTCCTTTAATGTATTTGTGCTCATGTCTTTTGCACAAAATTAATTATATTTACCTGTAGGTTTGTCCTGGTGGTCTGCTCCCTTATGTTGTGGTTATGTACCATCTATTTATATATATGTGCCTTGTGAACCTAGGGAGACTTTGTATTACACATATATTAATAATAATTTTTTGGCTCAGTCCTGGCGTTTTTGACTTTTAGAAAAAAGTTTTTATTGAAATTGTCACCAATGTGAAATAAAATATGTATACTTGCACTTTAAAAACTCTGATTTCTTGTCCTAAATTGTTATGATTATGAGTTTGTGCCACCCGAGGGATCTCTGTAGGTGCAGAACCCAGGGGAATTGTTACAGTATGGTCATTTGGAATCTCCTTCTAATACAGACACATATATGTAGACATGCAGACACATGCACATGAATGAACACAAGCACAGACACAAGCATGCACACACATGTACATACATACATGCATACAGAATACAGTCAGGCCCATGCACAGACAAGCACAAATACATAGGCACACAAGCACACGCATGCACAGACATTCAGAGGAACGCAGAAAGGCACTGCACTAATGTACACAGGCATACATACACACACAGATTATACTCGTGTATACAAAAAAGTCATATAAACAGAGATATATACAGTTGGGTCCAGAAATATTTGGACAGTGACACAATTTTCGCGAGTTGGGCTCTGCATGCCACCACATTGGATTTGAAATGAAACCTCTACAACAGAATTCAAGTGCAGATTGTAATGTTTAATTTGAAGGTTTGAACAAAAATATCTGATAGAAATTGTAGGAATTGTACACATTTCTTTACAAACACTCCACATTTTAGGAGGTCAAAAGTAATTGGACAAATAAACCAAACCCAAACAAAATATTTTTATTTTCAATATTTTGTTGCGAATCCTTTGAAGGCAATCACTGCCTTAAGTCTGGAACCCATGGACATCACCAAACGCTGAGTTTCCTCCTTCTTAATGCTTTGCCAGGCCTTTACAGCCGCAGCCTTCAGGTCTTGCTTGTTTGTGGGTCTTTCCGTCTTAAGTCTGGATTTGAGCAAGTGAAATGCATGCTCAATTGGGTTAAGATCTGGTGATTGACTTGGCCATTGCAGAATGTTCCACTTTTTTGCACTCATGAACTCCTGGGTAGCTTTGGCTGTATGCTTGTGGTCATTGTCCATCTGTACTATGAAGCGCCGTCCGATCAACTTTGTGGCATTTGGCTGAATCTGGGCTGAAAGTATATCCCGGTACACTTCAGAATTCATCCGGCTACTCTTGTCTGCTGTTATGTCATCAATAAACACAAGTGACCCAGTGCCATTGAAAGCCATGCATGCCCATGCCATCACGTTGCCTCCACCATGTTTTACAGAGGATGTGGTGTGCCTTGGATCATGTGCCGTTCCCTTTCTTCTCCAAACTTTTTTCTTCCCATCATTCTGGTACAGGTTGAATCTTGGTCTCATCTGTCCATAGAATATTTTTCCAGAACTGAGCTGGCTTCATGAGGTGTTTTTCAGCAAATTTAACTCTGGCCTGTCTGTTTTTGGAATTGATGAATGGTTTGCATCTAGATGTGAACCCTTTGTATTTACTTTCATGGAGTCTTCTCTTTACAGTTGACTTAGAGACAGATACACCTACTTCACTGAGAGTGTTCTGGACTTCAGTTGATGTTGTGAACGGGTTCTTCTTCACCAAAGAAAGTATGCGGCGATCATCCACCACTGTTGTCATCCGTGGACGCCCAGGCCTTTTTGAGTTCCCAAGCTCACCAGTCAATTCCTTTTTTCTCAGAATGTACCCGACTGTTGATTTTGCTACTCCAAGCATGTCTGCTATCTCTCTGATGGATTTTTTCTTTTTTTTTCAGCCTCAGGATGTTCTGCTTCACCTCAATTGAGAGTTCCTTAGACCGCATGTTGTCTGGTCACAGCAACAGCTTCCAAATGCAAAACCACACACCTGTAATCAACCCCAGACCTTTTAACTACTTCATTGATTACAGGTTAACGAGGGAGACGCCTTCAGAGTTAATTGCAGCCCTTAGAGTCCCTTGTCCAATTACTTTTGGTCCCTTGAAAAAGTGGAGGCTATGCATTACAGAGCTATGATTCCTAAACCCTTTCTCCGATTTGGATGTGAAAACTCTCATATTGCAGCTGGGAGTGTGCACTTTCAGCCCATATTATATATATAATTGTATTTCTGAACATATTTTTGTAAACAGCTAAAATAACAAAACTTGTGTCACTGTCCAAATATTTCTGGACCTAACTGTATATCTAATATATAAAGCTGAGTGTATGTGTGTGTGTATGTCCGCTAAAGGAATCTGCACCGTTGCATTTACAATCACGAAATTTTGCACAGACACTTCATGTGACCCAAGGAACGTCGTAGACTATGTCTTGACAGGAAAATTGAATCCCGCGCTTTACAGTTACTCTCCAAAAACATGCCTTCATTAAAGTAAATGGAGCCTGGAACTACTGGTTTTAATAGCAGCTGTGATTGGTTGCTATAGGAACAAAAGACAATGTTAGTATAAGAAACTTATATGTGAGGTAATAAGATATTGGTGGGGAGACGGATAGAGAGAGACAGAAAGAGACAGACAGACATAGACACAAACAGAGTAAGAGGCAGACAAGGAAAGAAACAGACAGAGACAGACAGGGAAAGAGACAGACGGTGAAAGAGACAGACAGGGACAGAGACAGGCAGACAGGGAAAGAGGAGACAGACAAAGATGGGTTGGGAAAGAGACAGACCTTGATAGAGACAGACAGGGAAAGAGACAGAGAAATATAAACATATAAGGAAAGAGACAGATAGAGACAGACAGACAGGGAAAGAGACAGACAGGAAAAGACACAGACAAAGAGATGGACAAAGACAGACAGGGAAAGAGACAGGAAAAGAGAAAGACTGGGAAAGGGACAGACGGGGAAAGAGACAAACCTAGAAAGAGACAGACGGGGAAAGAGACAGACGGAGAAAGAGAGAGACAGTCAGACACAGAAATAGAGACAGACACAGAGATAGAGAGACAAAGAGATAGAGACAGACTGATACAAAGACAGACAGAGATAGAAATAGACAGAGACATAGACACAGACAGACAAGGAAAGAGACAGACAGACAGCGACACACAGACAGAGACTGGGAGAGATACAAAGAGACAGTTACTATCCTGGGCAACGCCCGGGTACTACAGCTAGTATATATATATATATATATATATATATATATATATATATATATATATATATATATATATACACAGTACAGACCACAAGTTTGGACACACCTTCTCATTCAAAAAGTTTTCTTTATTTTCATGAATCTGTAAATTGAAGATTCACATTGAAGGCATCAAAACTATGAATGATCACATGTGGAATGAAATACTTAACAAACAAGTGTGAAACAACTGAAAATATGTCTTATATTCTAGGTTCTTCAAAGTAGCCACCTTTTGCTTTGATTACTGCTTTGTACACTCTTGGCAATCTCTTGATGAGCTTCAAGAGGTAGTCACCAGAAATGGTTTTCACTTCACAGGTGTGCCCTGGCAGGTTTAATAAGTGGGATTTCTTGCCTTATAAATGTGGTTGGGACCATCAGTTGTGTTGTGCAGAAGTCTGGTGGATACACAGCTGATAGTCCTACTGAATACACTGTTAGAATTTGTATTATGGCAAGAAAAAAGCAGCTAAGTAAAGAAAAATGAGTGGCCAACATTACTTTAAGAAACGAAGGTCAGTCAGTCCAAAAAATTGGGAAAACTTTGAAAGTGTCCCCAAATGCAGTGGCAAAAACCATCAAACGCTACAAAGAAACTGGCTCACATGAGCACCGCCCCAGGAAAGGAAGACCAAGAGTCACCTCTGCTGCAGAGGATAAGTTTATCCGAGTCACCAGCCTCAGAAATTTCAGGTTAACAGCAGCTCAGATTAGAGACCAGGTCAATGCTACACAGAGTTCTAGCAGCAGACACATCTCTAGAACAACTGTTAAGAGAAGACTTTGTGCAGCAGCCTTCATGGTAAAATAGCTGCTAGGAAACCACTGCTAATGACAGGCAACAAGCAGAAGAGACTTGTTTGGGCTAAAGAACACAAGGAATGGACATTAGACCAGTGGAAATCTGTGCTTTGGTCTGATGAGTCCAAATGTGAGATCTTTGGATCCAACCACCGTGTCTTTGTAGAAAAGGTGAACGGATGGACTCTACATGGCTGGTTCCCACCATGAAGCATGGAGGAGGAGGTGTGATGGTGTGGGGGTGCTTTGCTGGTGACACTGTTGAGGATTTATTCAAAATTGAAGGCATACTGAACCAGCATGGCTACTACAGCATCTTGCAGCGGCATGCTATTCCATGCAGTTTGCGTTTAGTTGGACCATCATTTATTTTTCAACAGGACAATGACCCCAAACACACCTCCAGGCTGTGTAAGGGCTATTTGACTAAGAAGGAGAGTGATGGGGTGCTACGCCAGATGAACTGGCCTCCACAGTCACCAGACCGGACCCCAATCGAGATGGTTTGGGGTGAGCTGGACCGCAGAGTGAAGGCAAAAGGGCCAATAAGTGCTAAGCATCTTTGGGAACTGCTTCCGGTGACTACCTCTTGAAGCTCATCAAGAGAATGCCAAGAGTGTGCAAAGCAGTAATCAAAGCAAAAGGTGGCTACTTTGAAGAACCTAGAATATAACACATATTTGTTAGGTATTTCATTCCACATGTGTTAATTCATAGTTTTGATGCCTTTAATGTAAAGCTACAATTTTCAGAGTCATGAAAATAAAGAAAACTCTTTGAATTAGAAGGTGTGTCCAAACCTTTGGTCTGTACTGTATATATATACACACACACACACACACACACACACACACACACACACACTAGAGAAGTACCTTTCCCCGGCTTGTCTCCGGTCCGGCCTGCAGGCTCCATCGATGATCCTCTCTGGCAGGACGCAGCACTGCTGAGTGCAGGGCGCGTTGCCTGACGTCACAGTTAGCAGACGCGGCAGCATCTATTAACTGTGATATAGCTGGGGCGGCACACGAACACTAGAAGGCACAGTGCAACCCCGGCCAACATAGAAAAAAGTGTCCCCACAGCTTCAGCACTGCCGCCGGTGGAGCCGCCCGCGGCCCTGGCACAGCCGCCTGGGGGGCCCGTCACTGTTGCTAGCACAGCCGCCTGGGGCCCACTGCCACTGGCACAGCCGCCCAGGCCCGACACTGCAGCTGGCACAGCCGCTCGGGCCACGACACTGCCGCTGGCACAGCCACCAGGGGCCCCGACACTACCGCTGGCACAACCGCCCGGGGTCCCGACAATGCTGCTGGCACAGCCGCCCGGGGCCCCGACACTGCCGCTGGCGGAGCCGCCTGGGGGCCCTAGCCCTGCCAGCGGTTACCAGTCTGGGGCCCTATGTGAAGCACGGGGGAAAGAGGGCCGCTAAGGACCCAGGGCCTACCAGGGAATTCCCCGGCACCCTGGTGGCCCAGTCTGACCCTGGTCACACATGGTGGTGGCAGCATCATGCTGTGGGGAGACTTTTCTTCAGCAGGGACAGGGAAACTGGTCAGAGTTGATGGGAAGATGGATAAAGCTAAATACAGGACAATACTGAAGGAAAATCTATTAGAGGCTGCAAAAGACTTGAGACTAGAGCATAGGTTCACCTTCCAGCAGGACAACGACTCTAAACATCCTACCAGAGCTACAATGGATGGTTTACATAAAAGCATATTTATGTGTATTAACGGCCCAGTCACAGTCCAGTTTTGCTCGTGCGCAAAGAAGAATGTGCAAAACTTTCAGACTCAAGATGTTCAAACCTGGTAGAGACTGAACCCAAAAGACTTGCAGCAGTGATTGCAGTGAAAGGTGGTGTTTCAAAGTATTGACTCAGGGGTGAGGGGCAGAGGGGTTGAATATAAATGATATTCACAATTTTCAGACTTATATTTTAAAGATATTTTGAAAATCCTGAATCATTTCCTTTCACTCCACAATTTTTTGCTACTTAGTGTTGGTATATCTGTCACGATACTGGTGGTAATAGCTGGAGCTCAATGGCAGGAACCAGGGAGAAGCGACAAGTACACAGTCCGGGATACAGATTAGGAGGAAGGAACGATCTGGAAAGAGACGGTTCCAGCAAGAGAACTGCAAGCAGGAGCTTTACATAATACTCAAGCAATGAGTGTTGAACCAGGCGGGATTCTTAAGACAAACAGGTCGTGAGGGAGGAGCTTATTGGAAGCATGCTCCACCATCTTGGCTGAGGGCAAGGTTAAGGATGGGGTAACCAGAGAGTAGGTAACCAGGGCATTCCTGACAATATCACATAAAACCCCAATAAAATACATTTAAGTCTGCAAAGACACCAGTCCAGAAGGGAATACGGTTTTCTTTATATTTTATCTGGGGCACTTTTAGTTATTAAAAAGGGACTGTCCCGCAGTAAACAGCCACTTAAAAGGTAATCTATCAACCACAGGCAGCTTGGATCACACACTGGCTGTACAATTCAGTTGGCAGATAGCTCTCTCCCAATGTGTCTACATAAGGAAAGACTTGTCATCCATGGGGAGTAAAGAAAGTAGAAGCCATCCAGGGACCACATCGGACTAATCATCCTAGACACGTGGGACCTAACTGAGTTTTCAAACTGTGTTTACGGTAAACGCTGCAGGGTTTCAGAGTAACGCATTCTTGACTGTAATCACGCAGCCAGACTTTGATTCATACTGCTTGTGGATCTGGCTGCATGAATCTGATAACATGTTACCATAAGCTGTGTGCCTACCATAAGCTGTGTGCCTACCATAAGCTGTGTGCCTACCATAAGCTGTGTGCCTACCATAAGCTGTGTGCCAACAATAAGCTGTGTGCCTACCATAAGCTGTGTGCCTACCATAAACTGTGTGCCTACCATAAGCTGTGTGCCTACCATAAGCTGTGTGCCTACCATAAGCTGTGTGCCTACCATAAGCTGTGTGCCAACCATAAGCTGTGTGCCTACCATAAACTGTGTGCCTTAACCAAAATCGCTAACGACTTACAATTAAATCTAACAGACAATTCTCTATACTCCTCCTTCTAGACCTGTCCTCTGCCTTCAACACAGTCGACCTCTGCCTCCTTCTACAGATCCTCTCTTCCCTTGGTGTCACAGACCTTGCCCTCTCCTGGATCTCCTCATACCTCTACAACCACACTTTTTATTGCCTCCCACTCCCCCGCTACCTCCTCATCCCACCCTCTCTCTGTTGGTGTCCCTCAAGGTTTTATACTGGGATTCTTACTGTTCCCAATCTATGTCTTTGGCCTGGGATAACTCATAAAGTCTCATGACTTCCAGTACCACCTATAATCTGATGACACTTTGATCTGCCTCTATGGCCAGATGTCACCTCACTGCTGTACGGAATCCAGGAGTGGCTATCGGCCATATCCTCCTTCTACTCCTTTTGCTTTCTAAAGCTCAATGTGGAGACTAACTCATCATCTTTACTCCATCTCACTCAACTCCCCTACCTGATCTATCAATCATTATAGATGACATCACGTATTCCCCTGAACTGCCTTGGAGTAATCCTCGACTCTGCCTTTGTCCTTCAAATGGCACATCTAAGACCTTACAAACTCCTTCCATCTCGAATTCAAAGATATTTCCAGAATCCATCCATTTCTCAACCTGGAACATACTAAAATGTTAGTATGTGCCCTTATCATCTCCTACCTTGACTACAGCAATATGTTCCACTTTGGCCTTCCTGCTAACACTCCCACACCTCTAAAGTCTGTCCTTAACTCTGCTGCCTGATTAATCCACCTGTGTCCTCGCTACTCCTCTGCAAATCCCTTCATTGATTCCCACTTCCCTAATACATCCAGTTCAATCTACTAAAAAGCCATCCATAATAACCTCTCCGATCCTCCCAATACCTCATTTTCTCCTCCACACTTCCACATTACTCACCAAATCTTCTCCTAGACTTCTCCCCATTATTCCTCATCCTCTAGAATTCTGTGCCCCAACAACTCCGATTATCCACCACATTCAGAACTTTCAGATGGTAGTTGAAAACGCATCGCTTACAGCCTGTAATGACCCCCTGCCTCCTCATGACCACCGGAGCTTCCGCAACCCCCCCCCCCCACCCACCCTACTGTCTCCTTCCCCATTATCATTGATATTGTAAGCCTCCAAGGGCAGGGCCCTCTCTCATCTGTACCAGTCCATCATTGTTAGTTGTTCACTGTAATCTATATTCATATCTTTTATATAATCCCTTTTTACATGTACAGCACCAGGAATCAATGGTGCTCTAAAAATAAATGATAATAATAATAATATGCTTGGTCAACCCCTTTAAGGTGGATATCAACATTGCATACGTCACAATAACAGGTCTGCAGAACAGAATGGTCACTAGAAATGTGGGAATGATTAAGAGCATGGTAGCAATACCTCTAGATCAGTGGTGCCCACAGCTACAGCAAAGCAATTAAAATGGAAATTCACCCCCTGCCTTCTCCTGATCACAACACCTCGGTGGGCTCTCCACTTTTCCCTCTGTCCCAATGTGCCCCCTTGCTTGACCAACGCCACATGGAGGCATGGAAATCTATTTTCACATTCTGTGCTGAAAAACATACTCTCTTACCAGTGATGTAGATACACTCATTTATATTCTTTATGGCACCCGGAGGATTGAGCTCAACAATTCTCTGGAGTTGACTGTTACATATGGGACTAGCACCTCCATTGTCGAAGCATTCACCGCTGCTTCTTGTGGTTCACACCTCACATCACAGTGTGGCGAGACCCTCGGCCACAAAGATCCCACAATATAACACACAGTCACCGAGGAGGAAAGCCGAATTATCCTGGGAAGGTAATGGTGTCGGAAAATTGCCCAGTGGAGATTTAAGAATTCACAAAAGTGACGGGGCTGCGAGAATCGCACACTGCCTATATTTGAAGGAATGGAAAACTACAGATGGGATCTGAATTGATATTCAGCGGTAGAAACGACATCTCAGATATCTTTAGTGTATCCTAATTACACATAATTTATATAATAATTTATATAATAAAATATAACTCATTGTCCCCAGTTGAACTCAAATAATTCTCAGTTTGTGCCCGTAGAGACACACACCCCATAAATAGCCCTTTCTAGCCATGGCAATGCCATATCTGTGGACATAAACAGCCGATTGGGCACCCTGAATAGCTCAGAAGGAAACAAGCGCCATTTTGCTTTTTGGGTGCTGCTTCATTGGATCGTTTTTTTAGACCCCCTTGTATCTTGTGATGGACCTCTAAGGAACCAGTACATTGAATATGTAAGCATTACACAATTCCAATTGTACGAGGTGGGTATCATGGCACCATGCAGGTTTAAAAATAATTATTTACTATTATAGCGCCATTTATTCCATGGCGCTTTACATGTGAAAAGGGGTATACATAATAGGGACAAGTACAATAATCATAAACAATAAAAAGCACAGACTGGTACAGGAGGAGAGAGGTCCCTGCCCGCGAGGGCTCACAATCTACAGGAGGAGAGAGGAACCTGCCTGCAAGGGCTCACAGTCAGCAGGAGGAGAGAAGTCCCTGCCCGCGAGGGCTCACGGTATACAAGGGATGGGTGAGGATACAGTAGGTGAGGATGGAGATGGTCATGTGACGCTATAGCGGACTGAGGGTTATTGCAGGTTGTAGGTTGGTGAAGTAGGTGGGTCTTTAGGTTCCTTTTGAAGCTTTCCACGGTAGGCAAAAGTCTGATATATTGTGGTAGAGCATTCCAGAGTATAGAGGATGCATGGGAGAAATGTTGGATGCGATTGTGGGAAGAGGAGATGAGAGGGGAGTAGAGAAGGAGATCTTGTGAGGTTACGTGCAGGTAAGTACCGGGAGACTAGGCCACATATGTATGGAGGAGACAGGTTGTGGATGGCTTTGTATGTCATGTTTAGGGTTTTGAACTAGAATCGTTGGGCAAAGGGAAGCCATTGTAGGGATTACCAGAGAGGGAAAGTCGTGGAGTAGCGGGGGGACAGGTAGATTAGCTGGGCAGTATAGTTTAGAATAGATCGAAGGGATGAGAGACTGTTGAAAGGGAGGCCACAGAGCAAAGGGTTGCAGTAGTCCAGGCAGGAGATAATAAGGGCAGGCACTAGTGTTTTTGCCGCTTCATGGGAAAGGACTGTACGAATCCGGGAAATATTTTTGAGTTGGAGGTAAAGACGGTTTGGATGTGTGGCTTGAAGGCATTGGCACTGGGGGAGTGAACAGCCAAAAAATCTATATATTTTATTTTTTTATGAGATCTTTTCTTTTTTTTTGTTTAATTGGCTTCCATAATAAAATAGAATGCTTGTATCTAAGCAACGATACAGATAATATTTCTATTTTTTTCAGAGCACTGATGCTAATATCAATTAACCTAAATGTCCGGTACACTAACCTCCTACCTTCCGAAGAACTAGGTACTAACAATGATGAGTGAATGGTGCAGATAGGAAGTTTTGACCACAGCAATGTGATCGGTGCTTTCTATCTTCCTTGACCCAATCAAAGGTAGGCAATCAATTGTATATAAGGGTATGTGAACACAATGCCTTTTTTTAGGCGGTTAAGCTCCAGAAAAAGCATTAAATAAACACTGTCGGACAAAAATGTAACAAAAAATGCCTGAAAAGTCACCAAAAAAGATGCTTTAGGAAGCATCTTCATTTGAAAAAGCTCCAAAAAGACATTGTGTGCATCCTTTGAGGGGTTCACCTAGCTGAGAATTAGACCGGTTTCACTAGTCTGCCATGTGCGGTCTGAGTATAGACCACAATGTCCAGATTGAACTTGGGTCTCCTGACCCGAACTGAACTCATAGATATATATGATGTTTACACTGACGAGAAAAAGGGTAACAATGTTTTGAACTTTTGACTTTCAGGCTCCATATCTCACCATCCTCTACAGCTTTGATCATGAGACAACATTCATTTTATAGGCAATCATTTTGGCTATCACATACATGACTGACTTGCAACTATTAAACGATTAGTTATGCAGATTCTTGTCATGTCTCTGCAATGTTACTGTTTTTCTCCTAAAAAAAATGAAAATTTTAATTTTTTTATTTTGTAAATTCATTTTTTGCATAAAAGATCATTTCACCTGGTGAACAAGCGTTTTGCTCATTAGTCGGGTGATCAGCAGCCTACGTCACTGAATTATCAGTTTTAAGAACGCTCGTTCACGATAATTTTTCAGTGCAAATGCAACACGGTCGTTTGTGAATATCTTTATGAGGCTTTAACGTGCTGGTCAGGAGACCACAGACGGTCCGTGTCACTCGGCTGTGTGACTGTGGCATTACAGACATTTTCTTGCTTCCACAGTATAATTTCCAGACCTAATTGTTCACTTGCTGCCTATTCTGTCCCACCCTTAAGCACCCCATTATCTTGCGGTCAGTTACTTAAATGTTTGGCGTGTACCCATAAAATTATCCTATAATGCCTCCATCTAATTTGTAGGTATGTATGATGATAATAATGGACACGTTGGCTACTTAGTTTCTTGCACTATACACTGTGTCTTCCCACTGCCACTGCTAAAGGTCTTTAATATTTACACAGTGTAAGCTTATACGGTCAGTCCGAAAAGGCACCATATTTCACACGTTGGCTGATGTTGTATGATCATTTAGGCTATGATCAGACGCTTTTGTCAATCTTTATTAAACCAATTGGTTGGCTTAACTCTGTGCCACGTTTTTGTGCCCAAATTTTGTCACAATTAAAGGGAACCTGTCACCAGATTTGGCCCCTATAAGCTGCGGCCACCACCACTGAGCTCTTATATACAGCATGTTAGAATCTATATATATAATTGCCTTATTCTGTCTGTCTGTCTGTCTGTCTGTCTTGCTCCAAAATTGTGTCCCGGGACATGTCCTTATGGTGACAAACAGCGGATTGGCTGCTGGCCTCGCCATGGCCCCGCCCCCCTGCACGGATTGGCCGCTCACCTCGGCTCCTCCCCCCGCACGGATTGGCTGCTCAACTCGCCTCGGGTCCGGCCCCCCTCACACGGATTAGCTATGTCCTTACGGTGACAAACAGCGGATTGGCCGCTGGGCTCGCCATGGCCCGCCCCCCCGCACGGATTGGCTGCTCGCCTCGGCTCCTCCCCCCGCACGGATTGGCCGCTCTCCTTGCCCAGGCTCCGCCCCCCTCGCACGGATTGGCCGATCGCCCAGGCTCCGCCCCCCACACGAGGTGAGCGCATCAAGGTCCTGCAGGGGCGGAACGCGCACGCACGCACACACACACACACACGATCGCATCCACATACTCACAACATCCCGTGATATCGCTTGCTTCTCGGCGGCGATACTGTGCAGTGATCTTCCAGGACCTGCCGGAGGATCACATGGCCGGAAGCATGTGGTATCTCCGGATGTTGTGATTGTGTCAGCGCGTGTATGCGATCGGATGTGTGTGAGTGTATGCGATCGGATGTGTGTGAGTGTATGCGATCGGATCTGTGTGTGTGAGTGTATGCGATCGGATGTGTGTGTGTGAGTGTATGCGATCGGATGTGTGTGTGTGAGTGTATGCGATCGGATGTGTGTGTGAGTGTATGCGATCGGATCTGTGAGTGTCGGCAGAGGAGCACGGCATGCAGCACAGCTGCTGGGACCGGCCACCGGTGGGCACAGGGAGAAGTGGGATGTGTGTGTGAGTGTATGCGATCAGATGTGTGCGTGTTTAATGTCTGATGTGTGACTGTGGAGCACGATGGGGAGTGCGCAGCATGGGGGATGGAGCACGATGGGGAGTGCGCAGCATGGGGGATGGAGCACGTTTGGGAGTGCGCAGCATGGGGGATGGAGCACGATGGGGGGTGCGCAGCATGGGGGATGGAGCACGATGGGGGGTGCGCAGCATGGGGGATGGAGCACGATGGGAGGTGCGCAGCATGGGGGATGGAGCATCATGGGGAGTGTGCAGCATGGGGGATGGAGCACGATGGGGGGTGCGCAGCATGGGGGATGGAGCACGATGGGGAGTGCACAGCATGGGAGATGGAGCACGTTTAGGAGTGCGCAGCATAGGGGATGGAGCACGATGGGGAGTGCGCAGCATGGGGGATGGAGCACGATGGGGAGTGCGCAGCATGGGGGATGGAGCACGATGGGGGGTGCGCAGCATGGGGGATGGAGCACGATGGGGAGTGCGCAGCATGGGGGATGGAGCACTATGGGGAGTGCGCAGCATGGGGGATGGAGCACGATGGGGGGTGCGCAGCATGGGGGATGGAGCACGATGGGGAATGCGCAGCATGGGGGATGGAGCACGATGGGGAATGCGCAGCATGGGGGATGGAGCACGATGGGGAATGCGCAGCATGGGGGATGGAGCACAATGGGGAGTGGGGATGGAGCACGATGGGGGGTGCGTAGCATGGGGGATGGAGCACAATGGGGGGTGCACATCTCCCCCCAAAACACACACACACACACTGCCACACACGCACTGCACAACACACCACACACACACTGGGAACCACAAACACTGCCCTACACAGACACCCACACACACAACGCCGCACACACACAACACACAAATATACGCACATACCGCGCAACACACACATTGCACAAAACATACCTCCCCCCAAAACACACACACACACACAAACCGCGCAACACACATACACAATGATACAGACACACAGCGCTCTACAAACAACGCAACACACAAACAACACCGCTCTCACCCCCCGCCACACCCAGACAACACCCAGAACATGTACAGCCCCTACACAAACACTTGCTAACTACAGACAACAACATCTATATATATATATATATATATATATATATATATATATATATATAACAAAAATCATACATTAACTACACAATACGTAAATTCTAGAATACCCGATGCGTAGAATCGGGCCACCTTCTAGTCTATATATATAATTGCCTTATTCTGTCTGTCTGTCTGTCTGTCTGTCTTGCTCCAAAATTGTGTCCTTACGGTGACACAAAGCTGATTGGCCGCTGGGCTCGCCATGGCCCCGCCCCCCCGCACGGATTTGCCGCTCGCCCAGGCTCCGCCCCCCACACGGATTGGCCTCTCGCCCCGGCACCTTGCAGCATTGGCAACTCGGCCACGCCCCACCCCCCTCGCGCAATGCACGCTCGCTCTGGCCCCGCACGCATTCCCCGAACCGACACAGAGCCACGACTCCCAGGTGAGTACTGTACCCCCGGGAGCCCACATCAGCGTACGCCGCCAACCCAGCCGACACATACCCTCGCATTGCTGGGGTTACTGCCGTATGCTGGTGTGGGCTCCCGTGCGAGCGGGGGACGGGATACGCTGGTAACCATGGTAGCATAGTTACCAGCGCATCAAGGTCCTGCAGCGGCGGAACATACATACGCACACACATAACAACACACACACACACATCAGATCACACTCACTCTCACACACACATCACATCGCATCCACACACTCACAACATCCTGGGATATCGCTTGCTTCTCGGCGGCGATACTGTGGAGTGACCTTCCAGGACCTGCCGGAGGATCACATGGCCAGAAGCATGTGGTATCTCCGGATGTTGTGAGTGTGAGCGCGTATGTGCGATATCTTCAGTGTGTGTGTGAGTGTATGCGATCGGATGTGTGTGAGTGTGTTCAGATGTGTGAGTGTGTGTTTGAGTGTATGCGATCGGATCTGTGAGTGTCGGCAGAGGAGCACGGCGTGCTGGAGGAGGCTGGGAGGAGAGAGGCTGATCCTGGGGAAGGCTGAGAGGGGGAGGCTGATGCTGGGGGAGGCTGGGAGGGGGAGGCTGATGCTGGGGGAGGCTGGGAGGAGGGAGGCTGGGAGTAGAGAGGCTGATCCTGGGGAAGGCTGGGAGGGGGAGGCTGATGCTGGGAGAGGCTGGGAGGAGAGAGGCTGATGCTGGAGGAGGCTGGGAGGAGAGAGGCTGATGCTGGGGGAGGCTGGGAGGAGAGAGGTTGATGCTGGGGGAGGCTGGGAGGCGAGAGGCTGATGCTGGGGGAGGCTGGGAGGGGGAGGCTGATACGGGGGGGAGGCTGGGAGGTGGAGGCTGATGCTGGGGGAGGCTGGGAGGAGGGAGGCTGAGAGAAGAGAGGCTGATGCTGGGGGAGGCTGAGGCTGGGAGGAGAGAGGCTGATGCTGGGGACAGAGAGGCTGATGCTGGGGACAGAGAGGCTGATGCTGGGAGGAGAGAGGCTGATGCTGGGAGGAGAGAGGCTGATGCTGGGGGCAGAGAGGGTGATGCTGGTGCAGCATGGGGGATGGAGCACGATAGGGGGTGCGCAGCATGGCGGATGGAGCACGATGGGGAGTGCGCAGCATGGGGGATGGATCACGTTTGGGAGTGCGCAGCATGGCGGAAGGATCACGTTTGGGAGTGCGCAGCATGGCGGATGGAGCACGTTTGGGAGTACGCAGCATGGCGGATGGAGCACGTTTGGGAGTGCGCAGCGCAGCGGATGGAGCACGTTTGGGAGTGTGCAGCATGGCGGATGGAGCACGTTTGGGAGTGCGCAGCATGGCGGATGGAGCACGGTTTGGGAGTGCGCAGCATGGCGGATGGAGCACGTTTGGGAGTGCGCAGCATGGCGGATGGAGCACGTTTGGGAGTGCGCAGCATGGCGGATGGAGCACGTTTGGGAGTACGCAGCATGGCGGATGGAGCACGTTTGGGAGTGCGCAGCATGGCGGATGGAGCACGTTTGGGAGTGCGCAGCATGGCGGATGGACCACGTATGGGAGTGCGCAGCATGGCGGATGGAGCACGTTTGGGAGTGCGCAGCATGGCGGATGGAGCACGTTTGGGAGTGCGCAGCATGGCGGATGGAGAACGTTTGGGAGTGCGCAGCATGGCGGATGGAGCACGTTTGGGAGTGCGCAGCATGGCGGATGGAGCACGTTTGGGAGTGCGCAGCATGGCGGATGGACCACGTTTGGGAGTGTGCAGCATGGCGGATGGAGCACGTTTGGGAGTGCGCAGCATGGCGGATGGACCACGTTTGGGAGTGCGCAGCATGGCGGATGGAGCACGATGGGGGGTGCGCAGCATGGCGAATGGAGCATGATGGGGGGTGCGTAGCATGGGGGATGGAGCACGATGGGAGGTGCACACCTCCCCCAACACACACACACACAACACAGCACACACACACTGGGAACCACAAACACCGCCCTACACAGACACCCACACACACAGACAACGCTGCACACACACAACACCCAACACACAAACACCGCGGCATACATAAATATACGCACATACCACGCAACACACACACATTGCACAAAACATACCTCCCCCCAAAACACACCACACCCACACAAACCGCGCAACACACACACACACAACGCTACAGACACACAGCGCTCCACAAACAACGCAACACACGCAACACACATACAACACCGCTCTCACCCCCCCACACCCAGACAACACCCAGAACATGTACAGCGCCCTACACAAACACTTGGTAACTACACACAACAACATCTATATATATATAACAAAAATCATACATTAACTACACAATACGTAAATTCTAGAATACCCGATGCGTAGAATCGGGCCACCTTCTAGTACTGCATATAAGAGCTCAGGCGGCTGTGTAGAACATAAAAAAATACTCAACTAGGAGGAGGTTGATCCGGTGCAGACTGGACAAATGGGTGTCTCTGTTCTCCAGTGTCGGCGCCTCTTCTTTCAGCCATCTTGGTCTTCCTTCTTTTGAAGCCGGGGTGCATGATGCGTACTACGTCATGCACACAGACCGGCACTGAGGTCCTTGCCAGGCGCACTTTGATCTGCCCCACTCAGTGAATATCAAAGAATTGTAGTGTGCCTGCACAGGACCTCAAAACTGGCCTGTGTGCATGACATAGGAGACGTCATGTACCCCGGCTTCAGAAGAAGAAAGACCAAGATGGCCGAAAGAGGAGGTGCCGGCACCGGAGAATGGCGCCACCCATTTGACCAGTCTGCACCAGAGCGACCTCCTAGGTGAGTATTAGGCTATGTGCGCACTTGCCGGTTTTTGCCGCGGATTTCCTGCGGATTTGCTGCATGTTTCGCTGCAGAAAATGTTCATAACATCTCTGCAGTGATTCCCCAGCAAATCCTATGGGGAACAAAATGCTGTGCGAACTATGACAGCTGCATGTTTTGCTGTGGGATTCCTGCAGCAAAAACAATTGCATGTCACTTCTTTTCCGCAGGTCCCTGCAGTTTCGAGGGTTGGCAGATCAATCACCTGCTGACTCTGGGTCGGCGGAGGATTGATCCCCGGTATCTGGCCAGATGCTGCTACCCATATAAAGTTTATGGGGAACAGAATCTGGCCCAAAGGGGTAGGAGCAAGCGCTTCATACTCACCGATGACCGGGCGGCTGTCACACTGCTCCTGAGGCAGCTCTTTCATCTTCCAGAGCCGGCTCATTATTCCATCTCGTATTCACTCCTTCCCTGCTCACCGGTGGCTGTGATTGGTTGCAGGCAGACACACCCCCACGCTGAGTGACAGCTGTCTCAGTGCAACCAATCACAGCCACCGGTGGGCGGGCCTATAGCGTACAGTAAAATAAATAAATAATTTTAAAAAACTGGCGTGCAGTCCCCCCCCAATTTTGATAACCAGCCAGGATAAAGCCTCACAGCTGGGGGCTGGTATTCTCAGGATGGGGAGCCCCACGTTATGGGAAGCCCCCCAGCCTAAAAATATCAGCCAGCGGCCGCCCGGAATTGCCGCATCCATTAGATGCGACAGTCCCGGCTTTTCCCGGCTCTTCCCATTGCCGTGATGCGGTGGCAATCGGGGTAATGAAGGAGTTAATGGCAGCAGCCCATAGCTGCCACTAAGTCGTAGTTTAGTGATGGCAGGCATCTATGAGACACCCCCTCATCACTAAACTGTAAGTGAAAATAAATAAGCACAAACACCTCAAAAATCCTTTTTTTGAAATAAAAGACAAAAAAGCCCCCTCTTTCACCACTTTATCAACCCCTAATAACAGCTCTCCAGGTCCGACGTAATCCACAAGATGTCCTATGACGCTTCCAGTTCTGCTACACCTGGCACTCCCAGTGAGCGCCATAGACCATGACTGCTCACTGTAAGGGTTAGGACACAAGTGAAGTGAGCCGCCGGGATCAGCGGTGACTTCACTCATGTGCTTTGCAGTGACAGATGGAGGACTCCAGGTGGAGGACTCCAGCGGTCACTGCACATCAGCTGACTGAAGTCACCGCTGATCTTATACTCACCTTTTCCTGCGAGGCTGCCTCCGGACACTGCTCTCCTGCTTCCAGGCCGTCTCATGCATATGCAGTTATGCAGTGCACAGCTGACCTGCAAACAGCAGAGCGCCGGAGGCAGCTGCACGGGACAATAGCACAGCCCGGAGACTTCAGCACCACGTACAGCAGGAGCGGGAAGAACTGTGAAATCCCACAGGGAACAACCTGCGGCAATTCCGCACCAAATCTGAAACAATACGCAACATACCGCATGCGGATTTCGGTACTGATTTCTTGCGTTTTTTTTCCCGCAGGTGCGGAAAACTTTAAAAGCCTGCGGAATTTTCTTAAGAAAATTCCATTTTCTAGTGCGCACAGGGCCTTATAAAGTGTTTTTTTATGTTCTACACAGCGGCCTGGACTCTTATATACAGTATTCTGGAAGGCTGTATATAAGAGCTCAATGGTGGTGGCCGCAGTTTATAGGCCCCAAATCTGGTGACAGGTTCTTTTTAAATCATGCCTTTTTTTAGAATGAGGCCCTAAATGTATCTAAGGCCTCATTCAGACATCTGTTTTCCCATATTAGTTCTATCTGTGGTTTTCATTGTTAGAGCATGTCCATTTTTTTTGCAAAAATAAAAAATCAACGACGATACTTCCGTTTGGAACAGCGTCTCGGATGAAAATTAACCATAAAAGTCTACGAGTCCATACAGCGCACGGATCCGTGATTAGCATTGATGTCATGTTCACACCTGTGTATGTCTCTTATGGGTACGTTCCCCATTTCCTTTTCCTGCTGTGCAACAGCAAACTTTTCTTATTAACTCCTGTGTGTTAATTTATCCCATTCTTTTAATTGTCAAGTTTGCTATTTACCAGTTGTTCCTGTGTTTGCTTCCAAATGTTCAAAGTTTTCTTCCACTTGATGTTTTATGGTCCCTTTCTGCCCAGTATGAGGGTCTGTGTATCTTGCATTGCATTCACTGCTGTGGTCTCTTGCTAATTGCTTAATTATTTCACAAGGCAAATTGTGTCCTACATCCCGGCAAACACTCCCGATACCTTCAGATCTGGTTTAGGGACAGCAGACGTGCGCCATATACTCCTCAGAGTGATATTTTCAAAGTGTCTCGTAAGTTAAACATGGCATGTGGACAGGGCAGGGGACAGGTAAGCTATGCCTGATATTCAGACAAACATGCTTTCTTGTTCCACTGTTTATTGTTCATATCTCTTTGCCTCATATATGTTTTGGCTGCTGACTTCCCTCCCCTGTACCCCCCCTTGCACATTCTGTACTCTCTCCACATCAGCCCCTCTGTTCTCCCCTCTCCCATGTACAACACTGAGGCTCTACTGACATTTCTGAATCACGCCAAACCATCCACTACCACCCTACAGCACACTCACACAAATCACTGACCCACCTCCTCTTTGTCTTTTTTCTCCTCCTCTTAGTCGCTGCCAAGATCTCACCGAACCCTGGCCCTCCTTCCACTAGTATCAGCCACCAATTGTGCAAGTTCTCCCACTTAAAAATATGAGGTCGGCCTGTAATTGACATCATAGGTAGATCACAACTATGAGAGACAAAATGAGAAAACAAATCCAGAAAATCACCGCGTCTGATTTAGCAAGAATTTTTTTGCAAATTATGGGGGAAAATAAGTATTTGGTCAATAACAAACGTTCATCTCAATATTTTGTTATACTGTATATCCTTTGTTGGCAATGACAGAGGTAAAACGTTTTCTGTAAGTCTTCACAAGGTTGGCACACTATGTTGGTGGTATGTTGGCCCATTCCTCCATACAGATCTCCTCTAAAGCAGTGATGTATTGGGCCTGTCGCTGGGCAACATGGACTTTCAACTCCCTCCAAAGGTTTTCTATGAGGTTGAGATCTGGAGACTGGCAAGGCCACTCCAGGTCCTTCATATACTTCTTACGAAGACACTCCTTCGTTGCCTTAGCGGTGTGCTTGGGATTATTATCATGCTGAAAGACCCAGACACGTTTCATCTTCAGTTCCCTTGCTGATTTAAGGAGGTTTGCACTCAAAATCTCACGATACATGGCCCCATTCATTCTTTCATGTACATGGATCAGTTGTCCTGGTCCCTTTGCAGGGAAACAGCCCCAAAGCATGACGTTGCCACCCCCATGCTTCACAGTAGGTATGGTGTTCTTTGGATGCAACTCAGCATTCTGTCTCCTCCAAACACAACAAGTTGTGTTTCTACCAAACAGTTCTACTTTGGTTTCATCAGACCATATGACATTCTCCCAATACTCTTCTTAATAATCCAAATGCTCTCTAGCAAACTTCAGACGGGGCCGGACATGTACTGGCTTAAGCACAGGAACATGTCTGACACTGCAGGATCTGAGTCCCTGGCGGTGTAGTGTGTTGCTGATGGTAGCCTTTGTTACGGTGGTCCCAGCTCTATGCAGGCCATTCACTAGGTCCCCCCATGTGATTCTGGGATTTTTGCTCACCGTTCTTGTGATCATTTTGACCCCATGGGGTGAGATCTTGCGTGGAGCCTCAGATGGAGGGAGATTATCAGTGGTTTGTATGTCTTCCATTTACTTATTATTGCTCCCACAGTTGATTTCATCACAAAAAGCTGCTTGCCTATTGCAGATTCAGTCTTCACAGCCTGGTGCAGGGCTACAATTTTGTTTCTGATGTCCTTCGACAGCTCTTTGGTCTTCACCATAGTGGAGTTTGGAGTGTGACTGTTTGAGATTGTGGACAGGTGTCTTTTATACTGATGATAACAAGTTCAAACAGTTGCCATTATTACAGGTAATGAGTGGAAGACAGCGGAGCCTCTTAAAGAAGTTACAGGTCTGTGAGAGCTAGAAATCTTGCATGTTTTCAGATGACTAAATAATTATTTTCCACCATAATTTGCCAAAAACATCTTGACAAATCAGACGCGGTGATTTTCTGGATTTGTTTTCTCATTTTGTTTCTCATAGTAGTGGTCACCTATCATGTCAATTACAAGGCCTCTCTCATCTTTTTATGTGGTACAACTTGCACAATTGGTGGCTGACTAAATACTTTTTTCCCCAACTGTATATTCCTTTCATCCTGCAGCACATAGGAACCCTAGGAACCATAGGAACATTAAGCGCTAGCCTTCTCCCATCTCTTAATTGTGCCCTCTTGAACTCACGGTCAGCGGCCAACAATCTCCTCTACATTCAAGATTTCTTCCTTTCAAATTCCCTTGACCTTTTGGTTCTCACTGAAACCTGGATCCAGCATTCTGACACCACCGCTGCTGCTCTCCTGTATGGTGGGCTATAATTCTCACATATCCCCAGACCTGAGAACAGACAAGGTGGAGGTGTTGGTCTTCTCCTTTCATCACAATGTGCTTTCCAGGTCACACCCCCCCCCCCCCTTCGACCTCACTTATGTTTCCTTCTTTTGAAGAGTACACAGATAGACTCTTCCTACCCTTCTCCCTGTGAGTAGTGGTTGTGTTATCGCTCTCCGGGCTCCTCCTCTCAGTTCCTCAACCACTTTGCCACTTGTCTTCCACATTATCTATCCTGTGACATTTCCACTATCCTCATGGGGGACTTTAACATCCCCATTGATGATCCCCTCTCTCCATCTGCCACCCATCTTCTTTCCCTAACCACCTCCTTTTACAGCTTACTAAACTTGCCTAAAAAAATTGTTTAAAAGAACAGAGAGTCCTCAGTGGTTGATACCTTTTAATGGCTAACTGAAAAGATGGTAATAAAGATATATTTTACTTGTATTAAACTTGCCTACACATGAAGAAGGGAATACGCTGGACCAGGTCTTCTCCTGGTCCTGCTGTGTTCATGATTTTACTTGCTCCCCTCTCCCACCACAACTTTCTCTGTCAAGAACTGTCTCCACACTGAGGACACTCCTACTTATGACACGTACAGGAATCTATGTGCCATCAATACCCAGCAACTTATGAAGAATCTTCAGTCATCTTTAGCTCCAATCTCATCCCTCTCCTATCCAGACTCGGCATTGTCGCATTATAACCATACATTGTGTGGTGCTTCAGTTGAAGCAGGACTAGGGTCACACAGAAAGACCCGACACAGATGGCGGTGGCCCTGTCACACGCTGCAAACACGTTTTTTGCACTGCCCAAGGTGTGCTGAGTGTCAGTGGAGAGAATCACTTTAAGGGTAGGATTCCACTTGCGAGACACTCACGCATATCTCCCATTGCATCTCCCGGGACGGCCTGCCTCTTTCCCGACGAGAGAATCTCAGCTGCATAGAAATAGATGCAGCTGACCCGCTCCTGGCGGGAGAGGGGCAGGCCGGTCCAGGAGATGCGATGGGAGATTTGTGCGAGTCTCTCGCAAGTGGAATCCTACCCTTAGCAGAAGACTTCATTCACCATAAGTTCATGCTCTGCTCTCCATCTGGCAAACAAGTGACTTCACCACCCTCATCACATCACTAGCCAACAATCCAAAATATCTATTCGATACCTTCCTCTCCGTCCTGAGTCCTAAAGAACAGGACCTGGTCGCCAATCTCAGCGCTGACGATCTGGCCACATATTTCCTACAAAAAAATCAACCACATCCGTCAAGACATTTTTGTACAATCCCCTCAGAGCCTGGATTTCCTGCCCTCCCACACCTCAAGCTCACTTTTCATCTTCTCATCCTACAGCCTGCATCAGTGGCCCTGTTCCCTCACATCTTCAGTCCCTTTCCTAGCTGTCACTACCTACCTAACCAAAATATTTAAGCTCTATCTTTTGTCCACTATTATTCCCTCTTCATTCAAACACGCAGTGATAACCCATTTACATAAAAAAAGCATCCCTCAACCAGAACTGCGCTGCTAACTACAGACCGGTCGCTAATCTTCCATTTATCTATAAACGCCTGCAAGGCTTGCTCCACTCTTGTCTAATATACTATTCTCTTCATGACTAGTGATGAGTGAGCACTACCATGTTCAGTACTCTCAGGGTGCAGTTAATGCTCAGATGGGCACGACTTGAGCACCCAAGTATAATGGGAGTCAATGGGAAAGCTCTATGCTGATAATACCCAACTATTGACGTCGTCTGCTAACATCACCCCCACTCGATATAAAATACCAGTGATTGTCTATCCGCTGTCTCTAACATCATGTCCTCCCTCTATCTGAAACTGAATCTCTACAAAAATGAATTTCCCATGTTTCCTCCCTCTACTAACTGACCTATATCCAATATTGCAATTACCTTCGATGATTCAATCATTATTCCCAAGAGGCATGCTCGCTGTCTTGAGGTCATATTTGAACGTTCCTTTATTCCCTACATCGAATCACTCACCAGTTCATATCACCCTGCCTTAAAAACATCTCCAGATTCCGATATTTTCTCACCATTGAAACTGCAAACACTCTTATTCACAATTATCCATTCTCATCTAGACTACTGCAACTCTTTACTGATCGGTGTCCCTCTAACCAGTCTTTCTCCTCTCCGATCTGTCCTGAATATGGCATCCAGGGTAATATTTTTAACCAGCCACTTCACCGATGCCTCTACCCTGTACCAGCCATTACACTGGTTGCCCATCGGCTAAAGAATACAATATCCATTTACCGTTTCCTTGTAACATGGAAGAAGGAGATGTCAGAGATAGTATGGTGGCAGTGAGAGGCAGCCAGCAGATGCCCAGTGACTGCAGAAACCCAAATCTGGGACTGTCCTGCTGCAATTAATGTGTTTTAGTGCCGATGTGAAGTAACCTTTTTTTTTAATGTATAATTTCAGAAAAGTGTTCATTCTGCACTGAAAACAACACTGCAGTGGTTGTTGGCTTTTTTTTTTTTTACTTCACTGCTGGAAACATATCACTAATGCCTGCTCCCTGTGTGTAATATATTACACTTACCAGCCGCCATCTTCTGCCATTTTTGGCATTGTTCTGCTAGTTGTGACCTGCCGGATTGCTCCAGTGATTGTTGGATGACCAATACAAATCTATGACAGCCTGGTTTTGGCTCCCATAGACTTAGATTGAGCGCGCGTGGCAGTTTGCAGCTCCTGACTGACTGGAAATCGCAGCTATCACAAGATGATGAAATGGGACCAGAGCGGCACCAGGAAGAGCAGAATACAGAGTGTATTACCATGGGCAGGGAAGAGACATCAGTGATACCATTCCAGTGCTGAAGGAACCTATAAAAAACTATAGGAGAAAAAAAAGGCACAAAACCGCATAGTTCAACAGCGTTTTTAGGCTCAGATTGGGCTAAGATTTGATGAAATCACATTCACTTTGCTTGGAGTTAAAAGTTAAAAAAAGGTAATATTTATGCTACGTACTTGCCATTTTGCCCTATAAGCTTCTATGTGGAGCCTGAAAAAATACATTAAACATTTAAACAGGAGAAATGGGAGTTTGAGCCCCATGATTAAAAGAATACAGACACGCAAAACGTGCGTCAGGGGTCCTGTCCTGGTGTCCTGATCTGTATCTTTGGGCTGGCACCTGCACTTTGATTGGGTATGTTAATCCATTTATTTCTGCATTTTTGTATTCCTGTCTATGGTGATGCCTGAAGGCATGTATTGTGCATTGCTTCATCTGATAGTAAATCAATATTAGGCATTGTCTTATAGACTTTTCAACTCTCAGAATTGATAGTCCTTTTACTCACTACCTTTCTTGTATGTTCTATTGGTGTTTTTTGCGCATACTGTATATGTTATGGCATATTTTTTAAATGCGTCTTAATAAAACTTTAATAATGACCAACAAACTCCCGTTTCTCCTGTTTAAATACTATTTATGGAGTGGTCTTTTTGCTGTGCTGGTTTGAGCTGACAATGTCATCTCACGGTACTAATATTCTGATATGTGCTAAATGGATATATGGTGTATAATGTAAAGAAAACCATTGCATTTTTAAATGCAGAATCAAAGCTACTCTGTACTAATATACGGTATATAAAAAAAATTCCTGCTCTAAAAATATCAAAAATGTAATAAAGCTTAAAAAAAAAATACATTGCAAAAATGCAATAAATCAGGCAAGATTATTTTCGTGCAGACACCTGTAGAAAAAAAACATGCAGGATTTACATTACGTGTGAACAAAGCCTTAAAAGGGAAAAAAAGTATAAAAATATAGCGTTGAGTTTAGCAGAGAAAACACTATCTAGTGATTGAACATAAATGTGTATTTTGTGCCCATGTTAATGCCAATTTGTGATTTTTTTTTTATATGTGCATTAAAAATGGGATTATTGTAATTGTTTTCCATTATTTTATTTTACCTCTAGAATACAGGTACATAGAAGCACACTGGTTTATAGAAATTTAGCTTTGTGTACCAGTACAATGTGCCTGTAAGGAAGCAGAATACAATGTACATTCAAGTATAGAAAATTCTCCTACACTTGACAGTGCAGCCTGTGGATCATAGCTATTGCTGCTGCCTCCAATGCTACAGGTCGGGAGTATGGATCCCAGACCAGACCTTCTCCACTAGTTTTCAAAAATAATAGTCAAACCTTTATGGAAGTTAGGGAAAATAAGGCTAGTGTCACACATCTGGCTTTTTTGCGGATTCGGTGGACTCCAGTACAGTGTATACAGTACAATCGGCAGCATGGCAACTTCCGCATGTGACCGGAGCTTGTCGCGCTGCCATTGTACTGTATACATTGTACTGGAGTGCGCCGGATGCGGCGAAAAGCCGGATGTGTGACACTAGCCTAAGACATCAAAAATGTTCCTGTAAAGAACATTTATTATACCCCCTTCCCCATCCCAATAAATCTGACATGATCCCCACACACAGTACAACTACGACCCAAATTATAAATGGCCGACCCAGGAAAAAAAAAAAAGACCATATAAAACACCTAAGAAAATTCAGGTTTAATAGTTTTAATAGCTTCATGTTTGGAGCATCAGTCAGAAAAGTATTAAGGACATAACAGTATATTTCAGTATGAAACAAAATGATATTTTATTGAAATGTACAAAAAACATTTGAGTTTTTTTTGGAAACCCAGGTACTATACGATGACGACTCAGGTGTGTGCCCAGTGCTAGATATAGAAGGTGCCTATAGTTTAAAGACACATTTAAAGGGAATATTCCGATCACAGCAAATAAGCTTTTATTCTACCTAGAATAAGTTATGTTCCCTAGATACTGAAGAATCCGTTCCCTGCAGCTATAGGATATTTTTTTTTACACTTCTCTTGAATAAATGTTTTTCTTACGATGGACACACAGGTAAGACATATTTTTATCCAATGGAAATAAACATCACCATCCCTTTAAGATACAATTTCTGGCAACCTGCCAGAAGACATTTTACCTTTTTTATATTACCTAAGGCTTTAAAATATCAGTGGCACAGTGACGATAAAGGAACGTCAACTTCTTACAGTTAAAGGGGCTGTCCAGGAAAAAAGATCCTAGTTTAATTACTTATATAGCTGATGTCTGAAAGATGCCACAATCCGCAACGGTTTTTCTTTTGTGTTGTCATGACCAGAAGCGTCTGTGAGAAGGGGGCTGCTGCTTCTTTCAACAGCAAAGCCAGACCCCCCCTTTTTTTTAGTTATTTATTGACTGTGATTTAGTTACATTTCGGACATCACTTATATTACTAAGGTGTTAATGCAAAAAAAAAATTCAGCTGGACAATCCCTTTAAATATCTTAATTTGTGCAGCCGAGCTCCGACAAACACACAAATGACCCATTGAAATTGAGGAGAGTATTGCATATGGTGGCAAAACAATAAAACGACCTGCACCTGCAATACTGGTGCGTGCAAACCTTCCTTCTGGATGCACAGATCGAGGCAGGACGCACAGACGTGACCCTCCAGATGACATTCCTGTACAATGATTGCGTCTCCTCTTGGGTGAATGATCCAAAGTTGAAATCTCTCTGACTTGGCGATTCATCGTTCCTTCATAAATAACCATCTCGAAAAAAAAGAGAGAAGATACTGCCGGAAGAGACTAAAGTCACACCTTGTGAGGTCGTAGTAGAAAATGTCACTGGACATGGGGTCGCGGCTTCAGAATTAATTTACCCGTCTGCAAAAGAAGTAACAAAAAAGTACATGTACAGAACCGTCCGTATGTCCAGCTATCCTCTTATGTTACTGTGCAGTCATGTCGGTCTGTTTATGACCCTTAAAGCTCCAGCAGTGGCAATCACTTTTGATATTGTGCCTGGAAGTGCATAGAGGTGTGACGATGCACTTATAGCTCCTCAGCCTAACGCTAGGTTTCCTACCTATTGAAGTGTGTTTGTGTGGAAGAATGGGCCAAAATCACACCTGAGCAATACATTCGACTACTTATACATACATACAGGAGGCATCTTGAAGGCTTTTGTATGAAGTATTAAATACATGGTTCAATACATTTCCCCTGTGACATTTCTCATTATTACAGATAGTTTACTATATGGACATCTATGGATTGGATGGGATGTTCCATCCAGGTTGCCTTTAAAGGGCAGGTATTAGTGTGAGGCTGAAAAGTGCATCATCACACCCCAATGTGCTCCCAGATATAATATATTTGTACTGGAGCATTGCTTTAGGCTCATGAAGGAATCAACTGGCTTATCTTCTAAAATGATACACAGTCATAAATGGTTGGGGATCTGGGTGGGAGGTGGGGTTGAGGCATTAACGACTGCAAGCAGTAATCTTACGTTTTAGCAGTCATAGTGTTACTGCTCGCGGTCTGCTGCCGGCAGCTTGCAGCGTTCAACGCACATCTCAGCTGATTTTTACAGCTGACAGGTGTGCCTGCTAGGCACGAGCAGAATCGTTATCTGTCCGTGCCTTTTAACCCCTTAAATGCCGCTGTCAATATGTGACAGCGCCATTATAATGGCGACAACGGTAAACAGTTACGGCCGATAGTGGAAGTCACATGAAGTGATCATGTGACTTCTGGTGGTTGCCATGGACTCCTGTAGCTCACATGACTGACTTCCTGCCTCACACAGCCGAGAGTTGGGTGAGACACGAAATTAGCATATCTGGTGTTCACAGCTGTTTAGCTGTGATCAGCAGCTATGGCAGAGCGATCAGACAGCTGATCCATATAGCCCCCTAAGGGACCTAGTAAAATAAAAAAAAAAAAAAAAAAAACTAAAAGTTCAAATCACACTCCTTTCGCCCCATTGAAAATTAGAGGGTTAAAAAACAAAAAACATACACACATTGGGCATTTTTAACACAGCAATACCAAATCAAAATATAAAATCAAGTAGTCTGATTAATAATCAACGCGAGGGAAAAAAATTCCAAACGCCAAAATTACGTTTTTTGGTCGCCACAAATTTTGCGCTACATGCAATAACAGGCGATCAAAATGTAGCATCTGCGCAAAAATGGTAACGGTAAAAACATCAGCCTGAGACGCAAAAATAAGCCATCACTGAGCCATAGATCCCGAAAAGAAGGGAATTTTGTTTACTTACCGTAAATTCCTTTTCTTCTAGCTCCTATTGGGAGACCCAGACAATTGGGTGTATAGCTTCTGCCTCCGGAGGCCACACAAAGTATTACACTTTAAAAAGTGTAACCCCTCCCCTCTGCCTATACACCCTCCCGTGCATCACGGGCCCATCAGTTTTGGTGCCAAAGCAGGAAGGAGGAAACTTATAAATTGGTCTAAGGTAAATTCAATCCAAAGGATGTTCGGAGAACTGAAACCATGAACCAAAAGAACAATTCAACATGAACAACATGTGTACCCAAAAGAACAACAGCCCGAAGGGAACAGGGGCGGGTGCTGGGTCTCCCAATAGGAGCTAGAAGAAAAGGAATTTACAGTAAGTAAACAAAATTCCCTTCTTCTTTGTCGCTCCATTGGGAGACCCAGACAATTGGGACGTCCAAAAGCAGTCCCTGGGTGGGTAAAAGAATACCCCAATAAAAAGAGCCGACAACGGCTCCCTCTTACAGGTGGGCAACCGCCGCCTGAAGGACTCGCCTACCTAGGCTGGCATCTGCCGAAGCATAGGTATGCACCTGATAGTGTTTCGTGAAAGTGTGCAGACTCGACCAGGTAGCCGCCTGACACACCTGCTGAGCCGTAGCCTGGTGCCGCAATGCCCAGGATGCACCCACGGCTCTGGTAGAATGGGCTTTCAGCCCTGCAGGAATCGGAAGCCCAGAAGAACGGTAGGCTTCAAGAATCGGTTCCTTGATCCACCGAGCCAAGCTTGACTTGGAAGCCTGCGACCCCTTACGCTGGCCAGCGACAAGGACAAAGAGCGCATCAGAACGGCGCAGGGGCGCCGTGCGAGAAATGTAGAGCCGGAGAGCTCTCACTAGATCTAACAAGTGCAAATCCTTTTCACATTGGTGAACTGGATGAGGGCAAAAAGAAGGTAAGGAGATATCCTGATTGAGATGAAAAGGGGATACCACCTTAGGGAGAAATTCCGGGACCGGACGCAGAACCACCTTATCCTGGTGAAAAACCAGGAAGGGGGCTTTGCATGACAGCGCTGCCAACTCCGACACTCTACGGAGCGAAGTGACTGCCACTAGAAAGACCACCTTCTGCGAAAGACGTGAAAGGGAGACATCCCGCAGTAGCTCGAAAGGTGGTTTCTGAAGAGCCTTTAGCACTCTGTTAAGATCCCATGGTTCCAGCGGCCTCTTGTAAGGTGGGACTATGTGGCAAACTCCCTGCAGGAACGTGCGGACCTGCGGAAGCCTGGCTAGACTCTTTTGAAAAAAATACGGATAGCGCCGATACTTGTCCCTTGAGAGAGCCGAGAGACAACCCCTTGTCCATTCCGGATTGAAGGAAAGAAAGAAAAGTGGGTAAGGCAAACGGCCAGGGGGTAAAACCCTGATCAGAGTACCAGGATAAGAAGATCCTCCAAGTCCTATGATAGATCTTGGCGGACGTTGGTTTCCTGGCCCGTCTCATAGTGGCAATGACATCTTGAGATAAGCCTGAGGACGCTAGTAGCCAGGACTCGATGGCCACACAGTCAGGTTGAGGGCCGCAGAATTCAGATGGAAAAATGGCCCTTGAGACAGCAAGTCTAGTCGGTCTGGGAGTGCCCACGGTTGACCCACCGTGAGGTGCCACAGATCCGGGTACCACGACCTCCTCGGCCAGTGTGGAGCGACGAGGATGGCGCGGCGGCGGTCGGACTTGATCTTGCGTAACACTCTGGGCAGCATTGCCAGAGGAGGAAATACATAAGGCAGTCGAAACTGCGACCAATCCTGAACTAATGTGTCCGCCGCCAGAGCTCTGTGATCTTGAGACCGTGCCATGAATGCCGGGACTTTGTTGTTGTGCCGAAACGCCATGAGGTCGACATCCGGCGTCCCCCATCGGCAACAGATCTCTTGAAACACGTCCGGGTGACGAGACCATTCCACTGCGTCCATGCCCCGGCGACTGAGAAAGTCTGCTTCCCAGTTTTCTACGCCCGGGATGTGAACTGCGGAGATGGTGGAGGCTGTGGCCTCCGCCCACAGCAGAATCCGCCGAACTTCTTGGAAGGCTTGACGGCTGCGCGTGCCGCCCTGGTGGTTGATGTACGCGACCGCCGTGGCGTTGTCCGACTGTATGCGGATCTGCCTGCCCTTCAGCCACCGATGGAACGCCTTTAGGGCTAGGTACACTGCCCTTATCTCCAGAACATTGATCTGAAGGGAGGACTCTGTCGGAGTCCAGGTTCCCTGAGCCCTATGGTGGAGAGAAAACCGCTCCCCACCCTGACAGACTCGCGTCCGTCGTGACCACAGCCCAGGATGGGGGCAGGAAGGATTTTCCCTTCGACAGAGAAGTGGGAAGAAGCCACCACTTGAAGAGAGGTTTTGGCTGCCAGGGAAAGAGAGACGTTCCTGTCTAGGGACGTCGACCTCCTGTCCCATTTGCGGAGAATGTCCCATTGGAGTGGACGCATGTTCGTCCCCAATGGCGAAACGCAGGAAGCGTTGATGCTCTGGTGCGATCGGCACATGGAGATAGGCATCCCTGATGTCGATTGATGCTAGGAAGTCTCCTTGTGACATCGAAGCGATGACAGAGCGGAGGGATTCCATGCGAAACCGTCTGGTTCTCACATGTCTGTTGAGCAATTTGAGGTCCAAAACGGGACGGAATGATCCGTCCTATTTTGGCACCACGAACAGGTTGGAGTAAAAACCGCAACCACGTTCCTGAAGGGGAACGGGGATCACAACTCCTTCTGTCTTCAGAGTGTCCACCGCCTGAGCAAGTGCATCGGCTCGCTCGGGGGGCGGAGATGTTCTGAAGAAACGAGTCGGAGGACGAGAGAAGAACTCTATCCTGTAACCGTGAGACAGAATGTCTCTCACCCATCGGTCTTGGACATGTGGCCACCAGGCGTCGCCAAAGCGGGAGAGCCTGCCACCGACCGAGGATGCGGTTTGTGGAGGCCGCAAGTCATGAGGAGGCCGCCTTGGAGACGGTGCCTCCGGCGGTCTTTGGAGGACGTGACTTAGACCGCCATGCAGAAGAGTTTCTCTGGCTCTTCTGTGGCCTGTTGGACGAGGATGATTGGGATCTGGCTGAGGGCAAAAAGGACCGAAACCTCGCCTGAATTTTCCGTTGCTGAGGTCTTTTTGGCTTGGATTGGGGTAAGGACGAGTCCTTTCCCTTAGATTGCTTAATAATTTCATCCAATTGCTCGCCAAACAATCGGTCGCCAGAAAAAGGCAAACCGGTCAAGAACTTCTTGGAAGCAGAGTCTGCCTTCCATTCGCGTAGCTACATGGCCCTGCGGACTGCCACCGAATTGGCTGATGCTACCGCTGTACGGCTAGCAGAGTCCAGGACGGCGTTCATGGCGTAGGACGAAAAGCCGACGCCTGAGAAGTCAAAGACACTACTTGCGGAGCAGAGGTACGTGTGACCGCATTAATCTCAGACAGACAAGCTGAGATAGCTTGGAGTGCCCACACGGCTGCCAAGGCCGGGGCGAAAGACGCGCCTGTGGCTTCAAAGATATATTTCATTAGAAGCTCTATCTGCCTGTCAGTGGCATCCTTGAGCGATGAACCGTCAGCCACTGCTACTACGGATCTAGCCGCCAGTCTAGAGACTGGAGGATCCACCTTGGGCCATTGAGCCCAACCCTTGACTACGTCAGAGGGGAAGGGGTAACGTGTGTCATTAAGGCGCTTAGAAAAGCGCTTGTCCGGAAAAGCTCTGTGCTTCTGGACAGCATCTCTGAAGTTAGAGTGATCGAAAAAAGCACTCCGTGTACGTTTGGGAAACCTAAACTGGTGTTTCTCCTGCTGTGAAGCCGACTCCTCCACAGGTAGAGGCGGGGGAGATAGATCTAGCACCTGGTTGATTGACGCTATAAGGTCATTTACTATGGCGTCCCCTTCAGGTGTATCAAGATTGAGAGCAACGTCAGGGTCAGAGCCCTGGGCTGCGACCTCTGCCTCATCCTCCAGAGAGTCCTCAAGGTGAGACCCCGAACAGCGTGATGAAGTCGGGGAAGATTCCCAGCGAGCCCGCTTAGCCGGTCTGGGACTGCGGTCCGTGCCGGAGTCCTCCACGTGATACCTAGGGGCCACCCCAGGAGCATGCTGCGGCGCAGACCGAGAGGGGCCTGGGGGCGATGACCCCGCAGTGCCTGGATCCTGTGTAAGGGCCGGTCTGGACTGTAAGGCTTCTAGTATCTTAGCAGACCATTTGTCCATAGACTGAGCCATGGATTGTGAAAGTGACTCAGAGAGTTTCTCAGCTAAAACTGCAAACTCTGTCCCTGCCGCCTGGACAGGGAAGGCCGGCGGTTCTACCTGGGCCGAGGGTCCCACCAGTGTCCGAGGCTCCGGCTGAGCGAGTGCCACAGGGCCCGAGCATTGCTCACAGTGAGGGCAGGTGGAACCTGCAGGTAGCATAGCCGCACAAGAGGTACAGGTTGCAAAATAACCCTGTGTCTTGGCACCCTTGGTCCTTGTGACCGACATGCTGTTCTCTCCTAGGAGAGTAATCCCTGAGGGTATATAGCCAAAGGCTAAACACTGCGGCCGAACCTAGAAAATGTATACAAATATAATATATATATATATATACAGTTCGGCACCCTAGGGGGACCAGCACCGTGTGACCGGTGCGGCTTACCGACCGCCCAGAGCGGTGTGTGCCCACCAGATTCCCTGCCTTGGGTCTCCCAGATCTGCAGCCAGAAGTCCTCCACCGGCAGAATGTGTTTAAAACATGGCTGCCGGCGTTCTAAGGGGAGGAGGGAGCCGTGGGCGTGATCAATAAAGTGCGGGAATCTGGTGCCCCAGAGTGATGAGTGAGGGGGGAGGAGGACACTAAAGTATGCTCCAGCCCTCACAGTCGGCGTCAGGCTGACCGTCCCGCCCTTACCCCTGACTGGCAGGCCCGGGGGCGGGAGTTTAATTCACTAGGCCGCAAAAGCCGGGGACTAAATTTAATACCGCGGCCGGCAAGCAGGCGCGGTCGGCGCGGTAGTCCCGGTCGTCACACAAAAAACAGCAGCGTCTGAGACCAAGTGCTCCATGCACCGTCCCCAAGGGGACACAGCGTACCTTTATGATGCAGGGCCTGTCCCTGATGATACTCAGTCTCCTGTCCGTCAGAATCCCACAGGGGCTGCGGAGGGAGCCCGGTCCCAGTGCCTGGATGACCGGTTAGGATCCCACTTCTCCCAGAGCCTCTAAGGGATGGGTAAGGAAAACGGCATGTGGCTCCAGCCTTTGTACCCGCAATGGGTACCTCAACCTTAACAGCACCGCCGACTTAGTGGAGTGAGAAGGGAGCATGCCGGGGGCCCTGTTAGGGGCCCTCTTTTCTTCCATCCGATACAATCAGCAGCTGCTGCTGACTAAAATGGGAGCTTGAGTGCATGTGTGCCTCCTTCAACACAAAGCATAAAACTGATGGGCCCGTGATGCACGGGAGGGTGTATAGGCAGAGGGGAGGGGTTACACTTTTTAAAGTGTAATACTTTGTGTGGCCTCCGGAGGCAGAAGCTATACACCCAATTGTCTGGGTCTCCCAATGGAGCGACAAAGAAATGAGAACGCTACGGGTCGTGGAAAATGGCGTAAAATGTATGCCACTTTTTTCGGACAAAATTCTGATTTTTTTTCAACCCCTTAGATAAAAGTAAACCTATTCACGTTTGGTGTCTACGAACTCGCACTGACCTCAGGCGTCACACCCACACATCAGTTTTACCATATAGTGAACACAGTAAATAAAATATCTAAAAAAAAATAGTGCTATCACCCTTTGTTTGCAATTTTTCCACATTTGGAATTATTTTGCTGTTTTCCAGTACACTATATGGTAAACCTCATGGTTTCACTTAAAAGTACAGCTCATTCCGCACAAAAACGAGACCTCACATGACCATATTGACTGAAAAGAAGGGAATTTTGTTTACTTACCGTAAATTCCTTTTCTTCTAGCTCCAATTGGGAGACCCAGACAATTGGGTGTATAGGCTATGCCTCCGGAGGCCGCACAAAGTATTACACTAAAAGTGTAAAGCCCCTCCCCTTCTGCCTATACACCCCCCGTGCTCCCACGGGCTCCTCAGTTTTGGTGCAAAAGCAAGAAGGAGGAAAAAAATTATAAACTGGTTTAAGGTAAATTCAATCCGAAGGAATATCG
Source organism: Anomaloglossus baeobatrachus (assembly GCF_048569485.1). Taxonomy (NCBI): domain Eukaryota; kingdom Metazoa; phylum Chordata; class Amphibia; order Anura; family Aromobatidae; genus Anomaloglossus; species Anomaloglossus baeobatrachus. Next base: position 157,919,671 of record NC_134362.1, read on the forward strand.
GAGAACTGAAACCATTCAACATGAACAACATGTGTACACAAAAAAACAGGGGCGGGTGCTGGGTCTCCCAATTGGAGCTAGAAGAAAAGGAATTTACGGTAAGTAAACAAAATTCCCTTCTTCTTTGTCGCTCCATTGGGAGACCCAGACAATTGGGACGTCCAAAAGCAGTCCCTGGGTGGGTAAATAATACCTCATAATAGAGCCGTAACGGCTCCGTCCTACAGGTGGGCAACCGCCGCCTGAAGGACTCGCCTACCTAGGCTGGCATCTGCCGAAGCATAGGTATGCACCTGATAGTGTTTCGTGAAAGTGTGCAGGCTCGACCAGGTAGCCGCCTGACACACCTGCTGAGCCGTAGCCTGGTGCCTCAAAGCCCAGGACGCACCCACGGCTCTGGTAGAATGGGCCTTCAGCCCTGAGGGAACCGGAAGCCCAGCAGAACGGTAAGCTTCGAGAATTGGTTCCTTGATCCACCGAGCCAGGGTTGATTTGGAAGCCTGTGACCCTTTACGCTGGCCAGCGACAAGGACAAAGAGTGCATCCGAGCGGCGCAGGGGCGCCGTACGAGAAATGTAGAGTCTGAGTGCTCTCACCAGATCTAACAAGTGCAAATCCTTTTCACATTGGTGAACTGGATGAGGACAAAAAGAGGGTAAGGAGATATCCTGATTGAGATGAAAGGGGGATACCACCTTAAGGAGAAATTCCGGAACCGGACGCAGAACCACCTTGTCCTGGTGAAACACCAGGAAGGGGGCTTTGCATGACAGAGCTGCCAGCTCAGACACTCTCCGAAGTGAAGTGCCTGCTACTAGGAAAACCACTTTCTGCGAAAGGCGTGAGAGAGAAATATCCCTCATTGGCTCGAACGGTGGTTTCTGAAGAACCATCAGCACCCTGTTCAGATCCCAGGGTTCCAACGGACGTTTGTAAGGAGGAACGATGTGACAAACCCCCTGCAGGAACGTGCGTACCTGTGGAAGTCTGGCTAGGCGCTTCTGAAAAAACAGAGAGCGCAGAGACTTGTCCCTTAAGGGAGCCGAGTGACAAACCCTTTTCCAATCCGGACTGAAGAAAGGACAGAAAAGTGGGCAAGGCAAACGGCCAGGGAGAAAAACCCCCAGCAGAGCACCACGACAGGAAAATTTTCCACGTCCTGTGGTAGATCTTGGCAGACGTTGGTTTCCTAGCCTGTCTCATAGTGGCAATGACCTCTTGTGATAATCCTGAAGATGCTAGGATCCAGGACTCAATGGCCACACAGTCAGGTTGAGGGCCGCAGAATTCAGATGGAAAAACGGCCCTTGAGACAGCAAGTCTGGTCGGTCTGGTAGTGCCCACGGTTGGCCGACCGTGAGATGCCACAGATCCGGGTACCACTATGGGGAGATAAGGTATGCACACCAGTGACTATGGAAGGGGAATACATGGAATAGCAGAAACTGCTGTGTGAATACTGACATGAAAAATTCAATAGCTATTTGTAAGAATGAAATGTGAAAAATGGAACCTGCATTACTGCCATGAATATATACACGGTAAGTTTTTTAACTATATTCAGTTCCAAACGTTATTCCTTAATGTTAGTAGTTTTTCGTTTGTGAACCCTCCCCACACACACCTATTGCCAATCCACATCGTATATATAGCCTGGGTCTCAGCGTCCCATACACGGTAAGTTTTTTAACTGCATGAGAGGACACACACAAGCTAGGGACCCCAACGTAGAGAAATACTTTGGCGTAGTGTTGGGGCTCTTCTGCATTGATCAATTCAGTAGCTAAATTTCTCTTTATTCATATATTCATGGCAGTAATGCAGGTTCCATTTTTCACATTTCATTCTTACAAATAGCTATTGAATTTTTCATGTCAGTATTCACACAGCAGTTTCTGCTATTCCATGTATTCCCCTTCCATAGTCACTGGTGTGCATACCTTATCTCCCCATAGTGATGTTTTTTAGGTTTTTTGCACCCAGTTCAGACATAGAATGGAGTTCCAAACGTTATTCCTTAATGTTAGTAGTTTTTCGTTTGTGAACCCTCCCCACACACACCTATTGCCAATCCACATCGTATATATAGCCTGGGTCTCAGCGTCCCATACACGGTAAGTTTTTTAACTGCATGAGAGGACACACACAAGCTAGGGACCCCAACGTAGAGAAATACTTTGGCGTAGTGTTGGGGCTCTTCTGCATTGATCAATTCAGTAGCTAAATTTCTCTTTATTCATATATTCATGGCAGTAATGCAGGTTCCATTTTTCACATTTCATTCTTACAAATAGCTATTGAATTTTTCATGTCAGTATTCACACAGCAGTTTCTGCTATTCCATGTATTCCCCTTCCATAGTCACTGGTGTGCATACCTTATCTCCCCATAGTGATGTTTTTTAGGTTTTTTGCACCCAGTTCAGACATAGAATGGAGTTCCAAACGTTATTCCTTAATAATAACAGATCCGGGTACCACGACCTCCTCGGCCAGTCTGGAGCGACGAGGATGGCGCGGCGGCATTCGGCCCTGATCTTGCGTAACACTCTGGGCAACAGTGCCAGCGGAGGAAACACATAAGGGAGTTGAAACTGCGACCAATCCTGAACTAAGGCGTCTGCCGCCAGAGCTCTGTGATCGTGAGAACGTGCCATGAATGCCGTGACCTTGTTGTTGTGCCGGGACGCCATTAGGTCGACGTCCGGCATCCCCCAGCGGCAACAGATCTCTTGAAACACGTCCGGGTGAAGGGACCATTCCCCTGCGTCCATGCCCTGGCGACTGAGAAAATCTGCTTCCCAGTTTTCCACGCCCGGGATGTGAACTGCGGAGATGGTGGAGGCCGTGGCTTCCACCCACATCAAAATCCGTCGGACTTCCTGGAAGGCTTGCCGACTGCGTGTTCCGCCTTGGTGGTTGATGTAAGCCACAGCTGTGGAGTTGTCCGACTGAATTCGGATCTGCTTGCCTTCCAGCCACTGCTGGAACGCTTTTAGGGCAAGATACACTGCCCTGATTTCCAGAACATTGATCTGAAGTGAGGACTCTTGCTGAGTCCACGTACCCTGAGCCCTGTGGTGGAGAAAGACCGCTCCCCACCCTGACAGACTCGCGTCCGTCATGACCACCGCCCAGGATGGGGGTAGGAAGGATTTCCCCTTCGATAAGGAAGTGGGAAGAAGCCACCACCGAAGGGAAGCTTTGGTTGCCTGAGAGAGGGAGACGTTCCTGTCGAGGGACGTCGGCTTCCTGTCCCATTTGCGTAGGATGTCCCATTGAAGAGGACGCAGGTGAAACTGCGCGAAAGGGACTGCCTCCATTGCTGCCACCATCTTCCCCAGGAAGTGCATGAGGCGCCTCAAGGGATGTGACTGACCTTGAAGGAGAGATTGCACCCCCGTCTGTAGTGAACGCTGCTTGTTCAGCGGAAGCTTCACTATCGCTGAGAGGGTATGAAACTCCATGCCAAGATATGTCAGTGATTGGGCCGGTGTCATATTTGACTTTGGAAAATTGATGATCCACCCGAAACTCTGGAGAGTCTCCAGAGTAGCGTTGAGGCTGTGCTGGCATGCCTCTTGAGAGGGTGCCTTGACCAGCAGATCGTCTAAGTAAGGGATCACCGAGTGACCCTGAGAGTGGAGGACCGCAACTACTGCAGCCATGACCTTGGTGAAAACCCGTGGGGCTGTTGCCAGGCCGAACGGCAGAGCCACGAACTGAAGGTGTTCGTCTCCTATGGCGAAGCGCAGGAAGCGCTGATGCTCCGGAGCAATCGGTACGTGGAGATAAGCATCTTTGATATCGATCGATGCAAGGAAGTCTCCTTGGGACATTGAGGCGATGACGGAGCGGAGGGATTCCATCCGGAACCGCCTGGTCTTTACGTGTTTGTTGAGCAGTTTTAGGTCCAGGACAGGACGGAAAGACCCGTCCTTCTTTGGAACCACAAACAGGTTGGAGTAAAAACCGTGACCCTGTTGCTGAAAAGGAACAGGGACCACCACTCCTTCTGCCTTCAGAGTGCCCAGCGCCTGCAGAAGAGCATCGGCTCGCTCGGGAGGCGGAGATGTTCTGAAGAATCGAGTCGGAGGACGAGAGCTGAACTCTATCCTGTAACCGTGAGACAGAATGTCTCTCACCCAACGGTCTTTTACCTGTGGCAGCCAGGTGTCGCAAAAGCGGGAGAGCCTGCCACCGACCGAGGATGCGGTGTGAGGAGGCCGTAAGTCATGAGGAAGCCGCCTTGGTAGCGGCACCTCCAGCGGTCTTTTTAGGGCGTGACTTAGACCGCCATGGATCGGAGTTCCTCTGACCCTTCTGAGGCCTTTTGGACGAGGAGAATTGGGACCTGCCCGCACCCCGAAAGGACCGAAACCTCGACTGTCCCCTCCTCTGTTGGGGTAATTTTGGTTTGGCCTGGGGTAAGGATGTTTCCTTTCCCTTGGATTGTTTGATGATTTCATCCAACCTCTCACCAAACAAACGGTCGCCAGAAAATGGCAAACCGGTTAAGCACTTTTTGGAAGCCGAATCTGCCTTCCATTCCCGTAGCCACAAGGCCCTGCGTATTGCCACCGAATTGTCGGCTGCAACCGCCGTACGGCTCGCAGAGTCCAGGACAGCATTAATAGCGTAGGACGCAAATGCCGACGTTTGAGAGGTTATGGACGCCACTTGCGGCGCAGACGTACGAGTGATTGCGTCAATTTGCGCTTGACCCGCTGAAATAGCTTGGAGTGCCTATACGGCTGCGAATGCTGGAGCAAAAGACGCGCCGATAGCTTCATAGATGGATTTCAACCAGAGCTCCATCTGTCTGTCAGTGGCATCCTTGAGCGAAGCCCCATCTTCAACTGCAACTATGGATCTAGCCGCCAGTCTGGAGATTGGAGGATCCACCTTGGGACACTGAGTCCAGCCCTTGACCACGTCAGGGGGGAAGGGATAACGTGTATCCTTAAGGCGCTTGGAAAAACGCTTATCTGGACAAACTCGGTGTTTCTGGACTGCCTCTCTGAAGTCGGAGTGATCCAGAAACATACTCGTTGTATGCTTGGGGAACCTGAAACGGAATTTCTCCTGCTGAGAAGCCGACTCCTCCACTGGATGAGCTGAGGGAGAAATATCCAACATTTGATTTATGGACGCGATAAGATCATTCACTATGGCGTCACCATCAGGAGTATCCAGGTTGAGAGCGACCTCAGGATCAGAATCCTGAACAGCTACCTCCGCTTCATCATACAGAGAGTCCTCCCTCTGAGACCCTGAACAATGTGATGAGGTCGAGGGGATTTCCCAGCGAGCTCGCTTAGGCGGTCTGGGGCTGCGGTCCGTGTCAGAGACCTCACCCTGGGATCTATGAGACACCCCGGGGGAACATTGTTGTTCCAACTGAGGGGAACCAGGGGGCAATGATTCCACAGTGCCCATGGTCTGAGATACCGGTCTGGACTGCAAAGCTTCTAGTATCTTAGCCATAGTCTCAGAAAGCCTTTCAGTAAAAACTGTAAACTCCGTCCCTGTCACCTGGACAGTGTTAGCAGGTGGTTCCCCCTGGGCCACCCTTAGCAGAGGCTCCGGCTGAGAAAGTGCCACAGGGGCCGAGCAGTGCACACAATGAGGGTCAGTGGAACCTGCCGGTAGTGAAGTCGTACATGCGGCGCAGGCAGCATAGTAAGCCTGTGTTTTGGCACCCCTGCTTCTTGTGGGCGCCATGCTGTTGTCTCCCCTGAGCAACACAGGAGGGTATATAGCCAAAAATCAACCGTGCACCATACAGTGTAAAGTATAGCCTATAAACATATAATCTATAAGTACACTTCTGCACAAGTGGGGCCAGCACCTGAGGTGCTGCTTACCGGCCGCTCAAAGCGGTTGTGTGGCCACCAGAATCCCTGCCTGGGTCTCCCAGAGCTTGTCTCCCCTCTCCAGCGTCAGAGGAGCTGACAGGAATGGCTGCCGGCGTCCTGAGGAGAGGAGGGAGCCGTGGGCGTGACCCAGAAAGTGCGGGAACTGGTGCCCCACTGTGCACAGTGAGGGGGGGTGGAGTATGCAAAGCATGCTCCAGCCCTCAGTGCTGCCGTCCTGTACAGCGTCCCACCCTTCCCCTGACTGGCAGGCCTGGGGGCGGGAAGAGAATGAGACTAGGCCGCAGAAGCCGGGGACTCGAGTTATAAGCGCGGCCGCCGTATAAGCGCGGTCGGCGCGGAAGTCCCCGGCGCACTAACAGTCCCAGCCGCGCCGCAGTGATAACAATGGCAGCGGCGGTCAGCGCGGTAGTCCCCATACACTAACACACTCAGCGACGCTGCAGTGTGTAATGGCACAAATGCGGTCAGCGCCGCGGTCCCCGGTGCACTAGCACACCCAGCAATGCTGGAGTGTTGCTGTGCGCGGTCCCCACGGGGACACAGAGTACCTCAAAGTAGCAGGGCCATGTCCCTGACGATACTCGGCTCCTTATCCAGCAGAGTCCTCAGGAGCTGTGGATGGAGCACGGTCTCAGTGCCGGAAACCGATTAGGATCCCACTTCACCCAGAGCCCTAAGGGGGATGGGGAAGGAAAACAGCATGTGGGCTCCAGCCTCCGTACCCGCAATGGATACCTCAACCTTAACAACACCGCCGACAAGAGTGGGGTGAGAAGGGAGCATGCTGGGGGCCCTGTAAAGGGCCCTCTTTTCTTCCATCCGACATAGTCAGCAGCTGCTGCTGACTAAGCTGTGGAGCTTATGCGTGCATGTCTGCCTCCTTCGCACAAAGCAAAAAACTGAGGAGCCCGTGGGAGCACGGGGGGTGTATAGGCAGAAGGGGAGGGGCTTTACACTTTTAGTGTAATACTTTGTGCGGCCTCCGGAGGCATAGCCTATACACCCAATTGTCTGGGTCTCCCAATGGAGCGACAAAGAAATAAAAAAGTTACTGTCTCTAGTAAGAAAAATGGCAAAAAAAGAAAAAAAAAATGGAAAGCGAAAAATCGGCTTGTCGTAAGGGTGTTAAAATGTCTGACAGGTTCCTTTTAAAGGGGCTGTGCACTACTGGACAACTACATAACTTTCCTTCTGGAACCAGCGCTGTTTCTCCACCTTCAGCCCCATGTCCCCACAAGTGTTGTGACCGGGGGGACAGCGCTGGTCCTGGAGGAAACTATGCATTTTTTTTTCCCATTTATGCTGCACCCTGAAGCCATTAATAAAGGGATGTCCAGTGGTGGTCCACTCCATGAATGCAGCATGATACCAGCAAATCAATGTGGACTGATCTCAATAGAAAACGTTGTATGTCCTGAGCCACAAAATCTTTGAAAAGTGATCTACACCCCGGCATATAATACGTACATCGTCACATGACATGTTGTATTCTGCTAGTACGGTCCGACATCGCGCTGCTATTCTGAGGACTTGGTTAAGAAAATTAACAAGCTGTGACTCAAATTATAGATTCTTTCGGTGCGGGTTTCATTGTTGTTGACCGCATGTGATCATCTTACACATGATGACGTGCTGCCGACAATGAGAATATGATGATTTTTTAGCAAGCTGAAAAACCATTTCTCCGGATGAACGAGGACTTGCTCTTTCATTTGGTGCTTGGGGTCCTACACGAGCCAAGCACTGGCTCCTGATTATCGGCCAGTGTAAATGCACTATTAAGTTACGCTCTCACAGTTTCTTTTCTCTTCTGGAGTTAAAAGGAACCTGTCACCAGATTTGGGGCCTATAAGCTGCGGCCACCACCACCGGGCTCTTATATACAATATTCTAACATCCTGTATATCAGAGTCCAGGCCGCTGTGTAGAATGTAAAAATCACTTTATAATACTCACCTAGAAGGTCGCTCCAATGCACAACAGTCGGATGGGTGGCATCGTTCTCCGGGACCGGCGCCTCCCCTTTCGGCCATCTTGGTCTTCCTTATTCTGAAGCCACGGTGCATGGCGCATCTACGTCATACACACTCGATGACAATGAGGTCCTGCACAGGCGCACTTTGATCTGCCCTGAGTCATGCATCGTGGCTTCAGAATAAGGAAGACCAAGATGGACGAAAGGGGAGGTGCCGATCCCGGAAAACGACGGCACCCATCCGACTGTTGTGCATCGGCGCGACCTTCTAGGTGAGTATTATAAAGTGTTTTTTTTATGTTATACACAGCAGCCTGGGCTATTATATACATCATGTTACAATGCTATATATAAGAGCCCACTGGTGGTGGCCTCAGCTAATAGGGCAAAAAACTGGTGACAGGTTCCCTTTATAACCCCACATGTTTTAAAGCAGAAATGGCTTCTGAAAGCTCTCCATTTTTGGAGTTTTTTTATTTTAAGGTGATGAAAGCTGCCATCTAAATCAAATTAGTTTACTGCTAGACCATTAAAAGGATACATCGACGGGGCCACCACCCGCTTGTGTATACCAGCGAAGAACAGCCCTATTAGTGTTATGCAGCTAATTGTGAAGAAGGGATGATTCCATAATGATGTGAAGAAGGAAACCTGTAAGAGAAGAAGAATGATCAGTCGGACTGTAAACATTTTCAGTTTGATTTTTCTACATCAAGACTTTCCCACTTTGGACATTCCTCCAATATCCAGTGATGGGTGGGTGCAGAGGACTCATACACCCCATGAATGTACAGAGTGAGAAAATGTCTTAAAAAAAAATCACAATACCTTTTGTGTCTCCGGATCTATTAACCAGTTCCAGGCCCCAGTTGCAGTACAGACGGATACTACGATGAGAATCACTATTGGAAGAAGAGAGAAGGAGCAGATTATAGGAAATCTGTCAGTCATCCATTACACAGGGTTTACATGTCCGACATTCACAGACATAGTACAGGATTAAGTGTCAGGATCGACTCCAGGTCTCCTGTGACCTGAACTCAGCAGCATCAAATAAAGCTAGGAGGCTGCAGAGTCAGGTCAGATCTGTCGCCAGGGGGGGCATGGCAGTCTGTACTAAGATGGTGAAAACCAGTCAGTATCTGGTGTGACCACCATTTGCCTCATGCAGTGCAGTACATCTCCTTCCATAGAGTTGATCTGGTTGGGGATTGTGGCCTCTGGATCGTTGATTCACTCCTTTTCAATGGCTGGGCGAAGTTGCTGGATATTGGCAGAAACCGGAACACGCATTGTATACGCCGATCCAGAGCATTCCAAACATGCTGAATGGGTGACGTGTCTGGTGAGTATGCTAGACATGTAAGAACTGGGATGTTTCCAGCTTCCAGGAATTGTACAGATCCTTGCACCATGGGGCTGTGCATTATCAGCTGCAACAGGAGGTGATGGTCAGGCATGAAGGACACACAATGGCCTCAGGATCTCGTCACTGTATCTCTGTGCATTCAACATGACATCAATAAAATGCACCTGTGAACATTGTCCATAACATAATCCTGCCCTTATCATAACCCACCGCCATCATGGGCCACTCAATTTGAAACGTGACATCAGCACTCAATGCCATACAGTACAAAAACCAGGATTCATCTGCGAAGAGAGCACCTTTACAACGTGCCAGACACCATTGAATGTGAGCATTTGCCCACTCAAGTCAGTTATGACGATGTACTGCAGTCAGGTGGAGACCCCGATGAGGACGATGAGCAGCAGATGAGCTTCCCTGAGACGCTTTCTGACAGTTTGTGCAGAAATTCTTTGGTTATGTACTGATTGTTGCAGCCGCTGTCCGGGGGGCCGGTCTCAGAAGATCGTGGAGGTGAAGATGCTGGATGTGGTGGTCCTGGGCCGCTGCGGTTGTGAAAGCGGTTGGATGTTCTGCCAAATTCTCTGAAACGCCTTTGGAGACCAGTTATGGCTGAGAAATGAATGGGCAGCAGCTCTGTGGACATTCCTGCAGTCAGCAGACCATATGCTTCCTCCCTCATAATCTGCAACATCTGTAGCATTGCGCTGTGTGATAAAACTTCACATTTTAGAGTGACCTTTAGGCCTAAGACACACGGCATAAAATCGGAGCGAGTGGAGTGCGATAAAACATTGCATTCCACTCGGACCAATATTAGCCTATGTGCCAGCACCCATGAGTGATTATTTTCTCAGCCCTAATCAGACCGAGAAAATAGTTGCAGCATGCTACGAGTGCAATGTGATCCTTGTTTCTCTCGCACCTATTCAAGTGTATGGGGCGAGAAAAAAATTGCACTGCACTCGCGGACACCGGTGTACTGCGAGTGCAGGGCCAGAATGGCAATAGCCGGCAATGGAGGAGAGAGGGAGATAAATTCCACCCTTCCCTCCGCAGAGCCGGCCAGCTCCACCTCAGTGCCGGGCCATCCCCCGCAGCTGTGGTCCGATTGCAATATCGGTCCTCAGTTGCAGGGACACTCGCATGACACTCGGCTCCTGCTGTGCTGCTAGCATGAGCCGACTGTCAAGCGAGGATCGCAGTAGCGCCCCGTGTGGGCCCAGCCTTATTGTGACCACCTATACCATATATCATCTGCACACCTGTGCAATAATCATGCTGTCTACTCAGCATCTTGATATGTCACACCTGTGAGGAGGAAGGATTATCTTGGGAAGGCGAAAGAAGCGATCACTAACACAGATTCAGACAAATTCGTGAACAATATTTGGAAGAAAACGTCTTTTGTGCATAGAAAAGTCTTAGATCTTTGCGTTCAGCTCATGAAAAATGGAAGAAAAAAATACATTTGTTGTGTTTATATTTTTTCTCCCCGCCAGTCTCCAATATAAAGCATCATCATCCTTATAACTTACTTCTCCAACGTCCGGTCGCAGGTTGTAAACATGAAACATATTCTGTCAGCCTTCGCTCAAAAGCCTTCAAGTCTATCGGGAGAAACAGATATGGAAGAATATAAGCACCAGAGTAATGGGCGGTATTAATGGCACATAAGGACTATAGGGGGAAGGACGAGTGCAGAGTGGGGACACTGCATCCACTCAGACTCCAGCCTCAGAGGCTTATGCCGTCAAGATCGGTCATGTGATGTCACCTCTGAAGCCTGGGACTCAATCTCCAGGTGGAGGCGGCACTGCGGCGGTCTGGGAAGTGGAGCTCCATTTGTTCTTTTTAAACAAGTAAAAACTTTTGGGTTAAAAAAAGTTGAATTATGGAAGACCCCTTTAACCCCATACATGTACAGCAAGTGTGCACAGCGCTGAGCCCGCTCCATACAATGCAAATGCCACTGAGAGGGATCAGCCACAGCTGCTCACTCCGATCACATCTGTTTAACTATTTAAATGCCATAATAGGTGTCTTTAAAGGCTTCACAGCACAGCTCTGTGTGCGTCCCTCAGACCACGGGCCCCCCCCTGCACGCACCTCAGACTACACCCCAAACCACAGCCGCACCCCTCGGACCACAGCCGACCCCGCGCGTACCCCTCGGACCACAGCCGACCCCCCGCGCACCCCTCGGACCACAGCACAACGGCCCCCGCGCACCCCTCGGACTACAGCACAACGGCCCTCGGACCACAGCACAACGGCCCCCTCAGACCACAGTCGCCCCCCCCCACATGCACCCTGCAAACCACAGCACCCCTCTCAGACCACTGTGTCCCGACCACAGCCCCCCCCCCGCGGGCACCCTTCAGTCCACAATGCCCTCCGCGCACCCCTCAGAACACAGCCTGCCCCCGAGCACCCCTCAAACCCCCCCCTTACTCCCCCCCGGAGCACTGTGTTCCAACCACAGCCCCCGCGCACCCCTCAAACCACAGCCCACCCCCGCATCAAATTTTTAAAATTTCTCAGCACATTATATGATAAAAATTAATGGTGACAACATCTCGGATTTACATTGATGTAAAAATAAAAAAAAAAAAGTTATGGCTCATGTAAAATGGGAGAAGTAGGAAAAAAAAAACATTGACACAAAATGAACCCAGCGCGGGGGAGCGCACACACACTGCGGGGCGCCTGATCTGGGGAGCCCCGCACACATTGTCTGATCTGGAAAGCCCCGCACACATTGTCTGATCTGGGGAGCCCACACACATTGTCTGATCTGGGGACCCCACACACACTGTCTGATCTGGGGACCCCACACACACTGTCTGATCTGGGGAGCCCCGCACACATTGTCTGATCTGGGGAGCCCCACACACATTGTCTGATCTGGGGACCCCGCACACATTGTCTGATCTGGGGACCCCGCACACATTGTCTGATCTGGGGAGCCCCGCACACATTGTCTGATCTGGAAAGCCCCACACACATTGTCTGATCTGGGGAGCCCCACACACATTGTCTGATCTGGTGACCCCACACACACTGTCTGATCTGGTGACCCCACACACATTGTCTGATCTGGGGACCCCACACACATTGTCTGATCTGGGGAGCCCCACACACATTGTCTGATCTGGGGACCCCACACACACTGTCTGATCTGGGGAGCCCCGCACACATTGTCTGATCTGGGGAGCCCCACACACATTGTCTGATCTGGGGACCCCGCACACATTGTCTGATCTGGGGAGCCCCGCACACATTGTCTGATCTGGAAAGCCCCACACACATTGTCTGATCTGGTGACCCCACACACACTGTCTGATCTGGTGACCCCACACACATTGTCTGATCTGGTGACCCCACACACACTGTCTGATCTGGGGAGCCCACACACATTGTCTGATCTGGTGACCCCACACACATTGTCTGATCTGGAAAGCCCCACACACATTGTCTGATCTGGGGACCCCACACACATTGTCTGATCTGGGGACCCCACACACATTGTCTGATCTGGGGAGCCCCACACACATTGTCTGATCTGGGGAGCCCACACACACTGTCTGATCTGGGGAGCCCACACACATTGTCTGATCTGGTGACCCCACACACATTGTCTGATCTGGTGACCCCACACACATTGTCTGATCTGGGGAGCCCACACACATTGTCTGATCTGGTGACCCCACACACACTGTCTGATCTGGAAAGCCCCACACACATTGTCTGATCTGGGGAGCCCACACACATTGTCTGATCTGGGGACCCCACACACACTGTCTGATCTGGTGAGCCCACACACATTGTCTGATCTGGTGACCCCACACACATTGTCTGATCTGGAAAGCCCCACACACATTGTCTGATCTGGGGACCCCACACACATTGTCTGATCTGGGGACCCCACACACATTGTCTGATCTGGGGAGCCCCACACACATTGTCTGATCTGGGGAGCCCACACACACTGTCTGATCTGGGGAGCCCACACACATTGTCTGATCTGGTGACCCCACACACATTGTCTGATCTGGGGACCCCACACACACTGTCTGATCTGGTGACCCCACACACATTGTCTGATCTGGGGAGCCCACACACATTGTCTGATCTGGTGACCCCACACACATTGTCTGATCTGGGGACCCCACACACATTGTCTGATCTGGGGACCCCACACACATTGTCTGATCTGGGGACCCCACACACATTGTCTGATCTGGTGACCCCACACACATTGTCTGATCTGGTGACCCCACACACATTGTCTGATCTGGGGAGCCCACACACATTGTCTGATCTGGTGACCCCACACACATTGTCTGATCTGGTGACCCCACACACATTGTCTGATCTGGGGAGCCCCACACACACATTGTCTGATCTGGGGAGCCCACACACATTGTCTGATCTGGGGACCCCACACACACTGTCTGATCTGGTGACCCCACACACATTGTCTGATCTGGGGACCCCACACACATTGTCTGATCTGGGGACCCCACACACATTATCTGATCTGGGGAGCCCACACACATTGTCTGATCTGGGGAGCCCACACACATTGTCTGATCTGGTGACCCCACACACATTGTCTGATCTGGGGACCCCACACACATTGTCTGATCTGGAAAGCCCCACACACATTGTCTGATCTGGGGAGCCCACACACACTGTCTGATCTGGGGACCCCACACACATTGTCTGATCTGGGGACCCCACACACATTGTCTGATCTGGTGACCCCACACACATTGTCTGATCTGGGGAGCCCACACACATTGTCTGATCTGGTGACCCCACACACATTGTCTGATCTGGAAAGCCCCACACACACTGTCTGATCTGGAAAGCCCCACACACACTGTCTGATCTGGTGACCCCACACACATTGTCTGATCTGGTGACCCCACACACATTGTCTGATCTGGAAAGCCCCACACACATTGTCTGATCTGGGGAGCCCACACACACTGTCTGATCTGGGGACCCCACACACATTGTCTGATCTGGGGACCCCACACACATTGTCTGATCTGGGGACCCCACACACACTGTCTGATCTGGTGACCCCACACACATTGTCTGATCTGGGGAGCCCACACACATTGTCTGATCTGGTGACCCCACACACATTGTCTGATCTGGGGACCCCACACACATTGTCTGATCTGGGGACCCCACACACACTGTCTGATCTGGTGACCCCACACACATTGTCTGATCTGGGGACCCCACACACATTGTCTGATCTGGTGACCCCACACACATTGTCTGATCTGGGGACCCCACACACATTGTCTGATCTGGTGACCCCACACACATGTCTGATCTGGGGACCCCACACACATTGTCTGATCTGGGGACCCCACACACACTGTCTGATCTGGTGACCCCACACACATTGTCTGATCTGGGGACCCCACACACACTGTCTGATCTGGTGACCCCACACACATTGTCTGATCTGGGGACCCCACACACACTGTCTGATCTGGTGACCCCACACACATTGTCTGATCTGGTGACCCCCACACACATTGTCTGATCTGGGGACCCCACACACACTGTCTGATCTGGTGACCCCACACAGATTGTCTGATCTGGGGACCCCACACACACTGTCTGATCTGGTGACCCCACACACATTGTCTGATCTGGTGACCCCACACACATTGTCTGATCTGGTGACCCCACACACATTGTCTGATCTGGTGACCCCCACACACATTGTCTGATCTGGGGACCCCACACACACTGTCTGATCTGGTGACCCCACACACATTGTCTGATCTGGTGACCCCACACACATTGTCTGATCTGGTGACCCCACACACATTGTCTGATCTGGGGACCCCACACACACTGTCTGATCTGGTGACCCCACACACACTGTCTGATCTGGTGACCCCACACACATTGTCTGATCTGGGGACCCCACACACACTGTCTGATCTGGTGACCCCACACACATTGTCTGATCTGGGGACCCCACACACATTGTCTGATCTGGGGACCCCACACACATTGTCTGATCTGGTGACCCCACACACATTGTCTGATCTGGTGACCCCACACACATTGTCTGATCTGGGGACCCCACACACACTGTCTGATCTGGTGACCCCACACACATTGTCTGATCTGGTGACCCCACACACACTGTCTGATCTGGGGACCCCACACACACTGTCTGATCTGGGGACCCCACACACATTGTCTGATCTGGGGAGCCCCACACACATTGTCTGATCTGGGGACCCCACACACACTGTCTGATCTGGTGACCCCACACACATTGTCTGATCTGGTGACCCCACACACACTGTCTGATCTGGGGACCCCACACACACTGTCTGATCTGGGGACCCCACACACATTGTCTGATCTGGTGACCCCACACACTGTCTGATCTGGGGAGCCCCACACACACTGTCTGATCTGGGGACCCCACACACACTGTCTGATCTGGGGAGCCCCACACACATTGTCTGATCTGGGGAGCCCCACACACACTGTCTGATCTGGGGACCCCACACACATTGTCTGATCTGGGGAGCCCACACACACTGTCTGATCTGGGGAGCCCCACACACATTGTCTGATCTGGGGACCCCACACACATTGTCTGATCTGGGGAGCCCACACACATTGTCTGATCTGGGGACCCCACACACATTGTCTGATCTGGGGACCCCACACACATTGTCTGATCTGGGGACCCCACACACATTGTCTGATCTGGGGACCCCACACACATTGTCTGATCTGGGGACCCCACACACACTGTCTGATCTGGGGACCCCACACACACTGTCTGATCTGGGGACCCCACACACACTGTCTGATCTGGGGACCCCACACACATTGTCTGATCTGGGGACCCCACACACAGTGACGCATTCTCTTTACAGGAAAACTAGTTTTAATGACACAGAAAATTCAAGAAGATTGAGAGCAGCAGTGACCGAGCGTCTCCATGGTAACAGTGCTCCCCTGGGGCACACGGACTCCCCCCGCGCCCCACTATCTCCGCACCTTCCGCCTGCTCCAGGGAGTTCATGTCTGCCTCACTTCCTGTATTCTGCCACTTTATGAAACCTTCATGTAACCGCCTCGCTGATTGGTTGACTCTCATCAAGCCCCATTCATCTGATTGGTTGTTGTTGCCCCGCCTAGCTAATGCCTCCCGTATGTGTCTTCATCATGACGTCATACGCTAGTCAAACGTGTCGAACGTCAGTCAGTACTGCCTGTGATTGGAGGACGCAGCTGTCAGTTTCCGAGAGGTAACTCGTGATTGGTTGGAATGTGTGGGTGGGTGTGTTATCGTGCAGGAAAGGAGGACGGCGTTGCTGATGGTCAGTATGGGGATGCGGTGCTGCAGGCCGCACCGGGAGCGCTGGGGATATTGCGCATGGCACCGGTGATGTGCGCGGGCATGAGTTTCATAGGCTTCTGTGTACACACTGCGCTTATAAAATCGCAGCATGTGTGTGCGATATTGCTGCTCTCTGATAGTACAGGGTCTGTCCAGTGTTTCTCCATGTGCAGCACATTCTGCTGTGCCATGTTACAGGCTGCCTTCACCTCTCACTATTGCTGGCTGCAGAATGAGTTAACTGAGGAACTGTTAGTGAGCTTGATCTGACTGGAGAGTTTCTGATGCTCTCAGTTGATTCATGATGTCAAACCATATTACATGAAAATGTGCAGGGAAAGAAAGCATGCGAGAAGCCATACCTGAAATGCAAAAGTGATTCTAGCCACAAATTCAGACACTTAATGTCCCCAAAGCCGGACAACTCCTTTTATAATGTGTTTCTTAAAAAAACAAACACTTTTCTGTGTTAGGATAACCCCTTTAACAATACGTTACGCGCCCCCCACATACTATATAGTTCTGGGGACTGGTCTTAAAGGGGATGCCCAGGACATTAACATTGATGGTAAACCTTCAGCGTTGGTGGGGGTCCGATACCCGGGACCTGCCGATCAGGTGCTCCTGGGACAGCCGAAACGACTGAGTACTGGATATCTGCCACCTAATAGAATGAATAGCGGGCGGAGGTGCAGCACACGGCCATGGCCACTATTCTGTGCAATACCGCTCTGCACCTGAGTAGTTTGGCCATGCTGAGAACTGCTGATTGGCGGGATGCTGGTTGTGTCATCCCATCAATGCTGAGGATAGACCATCAATGTTAATATCCAGGACATCCCCTTTAAGACCAGTCCCCAGAACTATATAGTAAGTGGGGGGCTGCGTGCTCCAGATCTCATTTATACTCTGCATGCAAAAAAATCCACATGGAAACTGCCTTGTAGTAAGAATTTAAAGAGAACCTGTCACCATATCTGTCCCCTATAAGCTGCGGCCACCACCACTGGACTCTTGTTTACAGCCTTCTACAATACTGTATATAAGAGCTCATGCCGATCTGTATGACATAAAAAACACCTTATATTATACTTACCTGCAGGGCGGTCCGGTCCAATGGTCGTCGCTGGTCTTGATCCAGCTCCGTCCTTCCCTGCTTTGTGTGGATGACCCGTCCTACATCATCCACACAGTGTCCGCTATCACGCTGCTGCACACTTCTCTTTGCCCTGCTGCGGGCAGAGCAATTGCAGTGCACAAAGGTCAAAGAGAAGTGCGCAAGAGCACAATGGAGGACACTGTGGATGATGTAGGACGCATCATCCACACAAAGCAAGGAGGACGACAATTGCCAGAAGAGAGCAGGTGCCGGATCAACGCCAGCGATGACCATCGGAACCAACCTCCCTGCAGGTGAGTATAAAAAAAGCTGAAGCTGTTTTTTATGTTACACAGTTCAGCCTGGGCTCTTATATACAGTATTCTAGAATGCTGTATATAAGGGCTCACTGGTGGTGGCTGCAGCTCATAAGGGACAAACCTGGTGACAGGTTGGATCCCTTTAAAATTTACATCATGTCAGTGCTTTCTGCGGATTATCACGATGATTTTCACCCCTTGCAATGAATAGGGGGGTATCTGCATCAGAATTACCAAAAAACTGTGACTCCTCGGTAAAATCCAGCACTGAATGCACACAGACCCTTAAAGGGGCCATTCCCATATTCATAGTTGGATATTGCTAGATAGGGCTTGTAAATACCAGCACATTTCCAGTTTACTGCTTATTCAAATTTCCCGGTTTTTGAGAAATTAACACTTACTGTTGTTTACAATTCATTGCCCAGGCAACCGACCACCGCTACTAGACAACAGAGCATGTGCAGTACTTGCAAGGTTTTTTTTTTTTAAGCTGGGCAGGATTGCTGGAGAGTGCTGTTCCCTTCTAATTTCCCCCCAGCATCAGTGCGGAGTCACAGGCTATACGGTCGGTCTCCTAGGCAACAAAAGAAAAATTTAAATATCTTAAGAACGGAAAATTGCTTGTATTTATAAGCACTATCCGACAACATCCATCTATGAAGATGAGCATGGATGCCTTTAAATTTTTTCTCTTAAAGGGCCATTGTCATCAGATGCCAATGCACACCACTGATCGTGGCAGACCAGCATAGAGGGCTCCTGTTAGCAGGATCCCGGGGCACAGTATTCAGTGTCTTGTGGATTTTGGCTCCTTCTTGAACTGCTCTCTTCTGCATTGTGAGGTGGATGGTGCTGATGATGGGTCCATACATACCTGCCAGGGGTGGCAGATAGCGGGCACAGGTATGATGCCTGCTGATCGTTCCTGCATCCCTACAGGTATGTGTGGATGTGATGTCGTCAGCCTCGCTCACCTACCGGTGCGGATGGATTTCTGATTTTCTTGCACCATTGCTTTACTGCAGTTATACTAACCGTACCGCCTTCTCTGTCTTCAGACCCTAACCAGCTCCAGCTATGATGATTCACGGATTCAAAAGCAGCAATCAAGACTTTAGTTTTGGACCATGGAAAGTCACAGCCATCAAAACGCATATTATGAAGTCGGCCGATGTGGAGAAACTGGCCGAAGAAATGAACATGCCCTGTCTCCCCGAAATGATGTTTGGGGACAACGTCTTGAGGATCCAGCACTCCTCCGGGTTTGGGATTGAGTTCACGGCTAAAGACGCACTGAGGAGGGTGAATAAGAACAAGGGGGTGGTTAAAGTAGCTTGTGCTGAGGAATGGCAGGAAAGCAGGTCGGAAAGCGAGCACAGCAAGGAAATAGTGAAGCCCTATGACTGGACATATACCACCGACTACAAGGGTACCTTGCTGGGTCAGGACCTGACGTTTAATGCCGTTCCTACCACCGAGCGGATTAACACGGAAAAACTGAAGACAAGAGAGCAGATCATGTTTTTCGAGGAGGTGTTACTGTTTGAAGATGAACTCCATGACCACGGGGTGTCCAGCTTGAGCGTGAAGATCAGAGTCATGCCCTCCAGCTTTTTTCTTCTCCTCAGGTTCTTCCTCCGGGTGGACGGCGTCCTTATCCGAATGCACGACACTCGTCTTTACCACGAGGCTGACAAGACGTTCATGTTGAGGGAATATACGTCGAGGGAAAGTAAAATCAGCAACCTGAGTCATGTCCCCCCGCCGCTCTACACCGAGCCTAATGAAATCTCCCAGTACTTGCCCATTACGGAAACCATTTACGAAAAGTTAGAATATCCGACAGAATTAGGGGACTCTCCCGGTTCGGTGAGCCAACCAGCACCGTAAGGTGGTCTTCAGAGGACAGTACAGATGTAGCAGTCTGGGAAATGTACTATCTATGTGTCACCATGTGCCGGTCATATGCAAACTGCCCGGCGCGCCCATGCTACGTATTTCACGCAGACCCCTGTAAAACACTACGTTGGCGTTTGCTACATCTGTATGCGATCACAATCATTCACTGTGAATATTCTCGCCCCACAGAACGTTACCACTTAGTAATTTGTGACGAACACAGACAAGACGTGTTTTACATGGCTTCCGCCAACACAATATGCCTTAGTTTGTCTGTATTTTCCTGAGCCGTCCGCTGATGATCGACTCCAGGCCGATCATGTAGGGGACCTCAGAAAACCGTGCGATTCCGGCTCAGCGGTGTATCCATACGCCTGCTCCTGTTTCAAATTACCCCATTTCTACTGACATGCACGCAGGGGCTTAGTCCTCACCCCTCCAGTAATCATTGACGGCTCACTCCAAACCATTAGAAAGTATTGACACCTCGTCCCTACTGCCCCTCTAGCGTTCATAAAGAATATTTAATAAAAAAATAGAAAATTGCTGCTGTCATTGCTTTGTCTCATTATTCCATTTGTCTGATATTTTAGTGTTTTGTTTTCTTTGCCAACTTTTCACATTTCTAAAGTATTTTTTTGTCTTTCTTTTTACTTAAATGCATATAATTAGGGCTAAAAATATTTTGTCAGTTGGGTCTTATTAACAGTTTTTGCCCCAGTATGCTTTTACAGGCGCATTTAGTTTTCTTTTTATTGTGAAGCAAACAACAAATGGCACAAAATAACTGAAAACTTCAGTATGCGTAACTATTCACCCCCCCTAAAGTCAGTACTTTTTAAAACCTGCAAGTTGCTTTAGATAAATCTTTATGAGCTTTCCACATCTCGTCACTGGGATTTTTGCCAATTCCTCAAGTCAAATCTGATCCAGCTCCTTCCAGTTAGATGGTTTCCTCTGATGAACAGCGATCTTAAAGTATGATCACAGACTCTCAATTGGATTAATATCTGGGCTGTGGCTTGGCCACTCACATAGCTGCACAAATTTCCCCTTTAGCAGTAGCGTTGGGTCATTGTCTTGTTGGAAGGTGAACTGTCATCCCTGTCTCAAATCACTGGCAAACGGAAACACATTTTGCTCAAGATTATCCCTGTATTTTGCACCATCCATCTTCCCCTCAACTCAGGCCATTTTTCCTGTCCCTGCTGCTGAAAATCATCCCCATAGCATGATGCTGCCACCAACATGTTTCACTATGGGGATGGTATTCTTTGGGTGATGAGCTGTCTTGGTTTGGCACCAAGACAGTGTTTACCTTAGCGGCCAAAAAGTCCAGTTTTGGCTCATCTCATCACAGCACCTTCCTCCTACATTTGGGGAGTGTCTTACACATGTCTTTTGGCAAAATCAAAACGAGCCTTTCAATTTTTGGAAAAGAGAAAAAGTGTTTTTGGATCAGCTCACCTTTGGACTTGCTGTGGCCGATATCAGTGATCCGTGCACGGACAGTCAATGGGCTGGTTCCTGAGAGTTTCAACGCAGAAAAAGATTTACTTCCAGCACCTGAAGATGAATCATTGCAATTCCAGGATATTCAAGGACTTTATAAAATCATTGTTAAATTTATTGGTGTATAAAAATACAAAATATTAAAATCATAGGCGCAATGATTTTAATATTTTGTATTTTTATACACCAATAAAATTAACAATGGTTTTATCATGTCCTTGAATATCCTGGAATTGGAATGATTCATCTTCAGGTGCTGGAAGTAAATCTTTTTCTTCCAATTTTTGTCTGTAGGTAAAAGCTTTCTTCTGTCTGCTCTTCTGTAAGGCCAGCTCTATGGAGTGTATGGCTTATTGTGGTTGTATGGGAAAAGTATATCTTTGTACCGTGTTAGCTGGTAGAGATAATAATATTTATTCATTTATATAGCGCTATTAATTCCACAGCGCTTTACATACATTGGCAACACTGTCCCCATTGGGGCTCACAATCTAAGTACCCTATCAGTATTTTTTTTGGAGTGTGGGAGGAAACCGGAGATAAAAAAATTGTTTAAAAGAACTGAAGTCCTCAGTGGTTGATAACTTTTAATGGCTAACTGAAAATATGGTAATAATAGCAAGCTTTCAAGACTACTCCGGTCTCTTCATCAGGCATGGTATAACACAAAATCTGAAGAGTCACATATTTATACACAACAGGACACAGAATGGAGCAGTAAAAAAGACAAGTTATGTGAAGCAGAACTATCAGTATGGGAAGGGGACAAACTTGTGGCCGCAAATATTGCAGCAGTTCATAGATAAGCAGTGTGAAAGTTTTATTGACCTCTGATTGGGGTCTGGTCCAGAGCTGTGATGCCCCCAGATGGTCAGAGGAGCACATCTCTTAATTGATATAAAAAGACATAAATCCATGTGACACATTCATTCCTGCTCTGAATGTGCCAAAGGTCATCATGAATTTGTATTCCCATAGTCTCCTGTCTCTCTGGGTTTTGAAGTTTCCTTTCAATACCGGCAATTTCATGTCCATGATGCTGTGATCTGAGTTACAAAATGTTTGGCCACAGGTAGATCCATCCTTTTTTTCTCTAATTGTGTGGCGGTGAGAATTCATCCTTGTCCTGAGCAGTTGTCCGGTCTCCCCTACATACAGACCCCCAGTTGGACATTTGGTACATATAATTAAGTACACCACATTAGTTGTGGTGCAGCTGAAGGTACCTGGGATCTTGTAGTCTTGATGTGATCTGGGAATCTTTATCTTGTCCGTTGTCAGTATAAATGGACAGGTCTTTCATTTTTTTTGATTGCAGGGAAACGTTCCTCTTGTTGAGAGGATGGGGAGCTTCTGACAGTGATGCTTCTTAGATTTGGGGGCTGTCTAAAACACAGAAGTGGGGGGTCTGGAAAAATAGATTTTTATGGGGTCTCTTTTTGCTGTAATGGTTGTAGTTTCCGTGCAGCTCCTCTTAACACCTCCAGATGTGGATTGTAGGTGACTACAAGAGGGACCCGGTTGTTTTCTTTAGTTTTATAATGTAGGAGATGGTTTCTTGATATTCTGGTGGCTCTTGTAATCTGGTTTTCAATTGTTCTTGATTCAAAAGAGTTTTTTCTGAGGCCCTCAAGGTGATTGTCTCTATCTGTAGTGTTGGAACATATCTGATTGTACCTGATGGCCTGACTGTACACTATAGAGTTTATGTGTTTTCGATGAAAACTGTCCCATTTCAGGTATGTTGGACGGTCAATTGGCTTCTGGTACGGGGATGTCTTGATTTCATTGTTCCGTAGGTTGATGATGGTTTCCAAAAAGTTGATCTCCGTGCAGGAGTAGGTGAGTGTTAGGTTGATGGAGGGATGAAACTGATTAAATTGTTCATGGAAGGTCTTCAGCTGCTCCTCAGACTCTGTCCAGATGACTAAAATATCGTCAATGTAAATGTAGTAGGCCAGAGGCCTGATAAGACAACAGGATGGAAAGTCACTTTCAAGCTTGGCCATGGAAAGATTTGCATACTGTGGTGCCATTTTGCTTCCCATTGCTGTTCCAGCCTATTGTAGATATATTATCATCAAATGCAAAGTAATTATGGGTGAGGATGAATTTTGTAGATTGCACACGGGTGGACTTCCACTCACTGAGCATGTGACTTATGAAGGTATTTCCTTGCACCAGAAATTTTTAGGGGCTTCATAGCAAAAGGGGTGAATACGTATGCAAATTGTATTTTTTAATTTATCCCATCAATTTTAATTTTTGCCTATATTTTTCTCACTCTCCCACCTTAGACTAGTTAGCGCTGATGCATCACACACAAATTGGATTAAAAAAATAGGTAAAAAGCCAAGGGGTGTGAAAACTTCTGCAAGGCACTGCATAGAAGGCAAACTGTGCAAAATGTTCAATGAAACCCAATTGCTAAAACATGATTTTTAGCCCCCATTACATGCATTTAAGTACAAATAAAATTGTTCTGAAAGAAGGGAAATTATTTGAGAGATTTTGGTAAAAACTTGATAGGTGTGGGGTTCTAACTACAGAGACCTGCACCAATTTCCAGAATGGGTATTTCTAAATGTACTCGGTGAATGAAGTGATGGGATGTGTGGCCACCATACTATTCATGGTCTATGATGGCCAAGTACAGCACTTCCTAACCCATGGCTTATGCCCCCGCCGGTCTACTGATGTCCAGAGGACAGATCTGTAATGAATCAGCACTACTGTTATATGGGCGTTATTCACATATCCACAGGACTTGAGCCTCACGTTCATGCAGTGAGTTGGAAATTGAATGGAGCCGCTGTAGAACAGCACGGCAGGTGCAATACCTACAAATCTGATGGGAACACCTGGACCACCAATTCCTTAAAACGCCTCTTTGCTGCAGTTGAGAAGGAAATGGGGGCTCAGATCCTCTGTCCGGGTGATTGGTGGAGTCTCAGCAGCCAGGCTTCTCTGCGATCAAACATTTATCTTTAGGACAGGTATTAAATATACACATAAAATGGGTTTTCCCGGCTGAAAATAAAAGTTTGCAGTTCCCTATGTGACTCTGCAGACTGCTGAATCGTGATGGTGCGCAATGCACTCACTGTCAAGATCATTTACCAGTTTTTTCCATTTGATTAATAGTAGGTGGTTCCACAGTGTGGCCATTTTTCCTTGTCCACTAGTCCCAGAATGCAAAGCTCTGGGGTACAATCAACTGGCACCCCAATTATCCTTGTTAGTGTAGATGTTCCTCTACCCCAATATCTCCTTATTATCCCACAGTTCGATATAAGATGTCAAAAATCTTCACCCGGTTCCCCACATATGACACTCGTCTGTTGAGCGGGATAAACTAGGATGGGTGCAAGATATATCATTATATTAGTGTGTTGTTTGGGCTGGTGACACCACCATGTGAACCTCTAAAGCGTCACTCCATTGTTCTTCGGTGGTGGAGGTTATTAGATGTCACCATTTGCTCTCCACAAGAAGTTGAGTAGATGCAATCTTGGAGATCAATAAAACGGTATATAAAAAGAAATTCCACCTGTGAGCCCTTGGGTTACAAGCACTCCTATCAATGGGTACCTTGATATCTGCATCGTAGGGTGTAGAAATTGTGCATTACGACATGTCTCATTTGTAAATATCTCTAGAAGTCTCTGTTGGGGACACCATACACTGTGTGCAGAATTATTAGGCAAGTTGTATTTTAGAGGAGTTTTTTTTATTATTGATCAACAACTATGTTCTCAATCAACCCAAAAGACTCATAAATATCAAAGCTTAATATTTTTGGAGGTTGGAGTGGGTATTTTAGATTTCGCTATCTTAGGAGGATATCTGTTTGTGCAGGTAACTATTACTGTGCAGAATTATTAGGCAACTTAATAAAAACCAAATATATTCCCATCTCACTTGTTTATTTTCACCAGGTAAAACCAATATAACGGCACAAAATGTAGAAATAAACATTTCTGAGACGCAAAAACAAAACCCCCAAAAAATTAGTGACCAATATTGCGACCTTTCTTTATGATGACACTCAACAGCCTACCATCCATAGATTCTGTCAGTTGCTTGATCTGTTAACAATCAACATTGCGTGTGTGGCGCCCCTGACCTGGTCAGGCACCACTGAGTACTGCACCCATGCTAGGTCAGTACAACACAGGTAATCCAGAAGGCTGACCGAGGTGTGGTTACACAGGCGCATAGTAACCAGGTCTCCCACATTGACCTTTGAAAGGACCCCTGGGGAATCCAGGAGGGGACGTGGCCTCCATCTCCACTCAAGGGGTGTGGTAAAGAGGTTGGTTGCTAAGTTGCGTAGGCAGGCACAGAGGGGAGGGAGCAGTGAGCCAGTCAGTTAGTGAAGCTCAGGAAGAGCAGTCGCAAGGAGGAGACACTGCAGGCTGTCACTAGTCAGACACCGCAGGTGCAGTGGTTACTGACGAAGGAGAACGGTCACCTGGTAGTGCCGCCCGAAATCCACCGAAGGCTGGAGTGCAAAGGGGTGGCTGAGTACGGGGACTGCCAGGAGAGGACCAGGCCACACGGGGTTACAGGTCCCCAGTGCAGGGTCCCATTCAGTTGGCCTGCCAAACCTGCAGGTGGGGGTACTTCATACCCTCCACCATAACATCACAGAGTCCGGAGCCACATAGCAACGAGAGGGCCCATAGTTCACAAGAGGCAAGTAGTCGGAGTGACTTGGTCCAGGCTACAAGCAGACGGGCCGAAAAAGGGGAGAACAGGCAGAAGCAACTTCCCTGGTTGACCCCGTAAGACTACAAGTCTGGGTCACCACAAACCATGTCCTGCATGAAAATCATGTTTTTCTTGAATGATACCGACTTCTTCCTGTATGACTGCTTGAAGAAGTTGTCTTCCAGAAACTGGCAGTAGGTCTGGGAGTTGAGCTTCACTCCATCCTCAACCCGAAAAGGTCCCACAAGTTCATCTTTGATGATACCAGTCCATACCAGTACCCACCTCCACCTTGCTGGCGTCTGAGAAGGAGTGGAGCTCTCTGCCCTTTACTGATCCAGCCTCTGGCCCATCCATCTGGCCCATCAAGAGTCACTCTCATTTCATCAGTCTATAAAACCTTTGAAAAATCAGTCTTAAGATATTTCTTGGCCCAGTCTTGATGTTTTATCTTATGTTTCTTGTTCAAAGGTGGTAGTTTTTCAGCCTTCCTTGCCTTGGCCATGTCCCTGAGTATAGAACAGCTTGCGCTTGATTGTTCGGTGATCACGCTTCAAAAGTTTGGCAATTTCAAGACTGCTGCATCCCTCTGCAAGACATGTCACAATTTTGGACTTTTCAGAGCCCGTCAAATCTATCTTCTGACCCATTTTTCCAAAGGAAAAGAAGTTGCCTAATAATTAAGCACACCTTATATAGGGTGTTGATGTCATTACACCACACCCCTCCTCATTACAGAGATGCACATCCCCTGATTTACTTAATTGGTAGTTGGCTCTCAGCCTATACAGCTTGGAGTAGGACAACATGTATAAAAATGATCATGTGATCAAAATACTCATTTGCCTAATAATTCTGCACACAGTGTATTTTCGATAGATCTGTTAAAATGATAATTAGAATTTTTAGTGTTGTTACTCTGTATAGTAATAAAACTTTTATTATACAGTTTTCAGTTTTACTCAAATTAGTTGATGCAAAAATGAGTACACCCCACATCAAAAACTACTAAATCAAGTATTTTGTATGACCTCCATGGTTGTTTAAGGACAGCACTAAAGGCCACTTTACACACAGAGATAAATCTTTGGCAGATCTGTGGTTGCAGTGAAATCATGGACATATTGTTCCATTTGTACACAGCCACAAACCTGGCACTGATTGTCCACAATTTCAGTGCAACCACAGATCTGCCGCAGATTTATCTCTGTGTGTAAAGTGGCCTAAAGGGGGCTTTACACGCTACAATATCGCTAATACGAAGCCGTTGGGGTCACGGAATTGGTGACGCACATCCGGCCGCATTAGCGATGCCGTTGCGTGTGACACCTATGAGCGATTTTGCATCGTCGCAAAAACGTGCAAAATCGCTCATCGGTGACATGGGGGTCCATTCTCAATTATCGTTACTGCAGCAGTAACGAAGTTGTTCCTCGCTCCTGCGGCAGCACACATCGCTCCGTGTGACGCCGCAGGAACGAGGAAGCTCTCCTTACTTGCCTCCCGGCCGCAATGTGAAGGAAGGAGGTGGGCGGGATGTTACGTCCCGCTCATCTCCGCCCCCTCCGCTTCTATTGGGCGGCGGTTAAGTGACACTGCTGTGACGCTAAACGAACCGCCCCCTTAGAAAGGAGGCTGTTCGCCGGTCACAGCGACGTCGCCGGGCAGGTATGTATGTGTGACGGGTCTGGGCGATGTTGTGCAGCACGGGCAGCGATTTGCCCGTGTCGCACAACAGATGGGGGCGGGTACCCACGCTAGCGATATCGGTACTGATATCGCAGCGTGTAAAGCGGCCTTAAGTCTTCTAGGCCTGGAATGGACATGTTGGTGACAGAATACATCTATCTTTTTTCATTCTTCAAGATTGAGCGCTTTAGAGCCTGGATGGTGGATGGAGAGTGGGGACAAGTGGTCTCTTCAGAATCCCCTATAGGTGTTTGGTTGGGTTCAGATCAGGAAACTCTCAGCCACTGAATCACTTTCACCCTTTTCAACAGAAATGTATAGAGTTGTGTCTTGGATTATTTTCATGTTGCCCGGTGGCGCTACCTCCCACACGCGTAGGTGAGAGCTGCTGATAATGTGGCTTCTTCGTATTCTTAGCCTTTGCACACAATTGGCTTGTATTACGCACGTGAGTTGGTGAAAATCAATTGCAGAACCCAAGACTGCGATCACGTTCATGGCTGGAAGAATCACCACCTCCTGACATCTGCAGTTCTTCTTTTGACAAGTCACCCTACCGCAACATGGTTGTGTCATAACCTAACGTCACGATAGGCAGACTAATCAAAGCCGTGGGTGCCATCAGGTAAGAGGCAGGTCACCCGCTCCCCTCCGGTGGGCATAGGTCACTGATGTGGCGGATGGATCAGGATGCAATTGGCAACTACGTCGCTCCACCATCAGCCACTGAAATGAATACATGTCACGGCAGTGGAGTATGCCACTCTTATAATACAGGGGTCCCGAGCAACCCCTCTGAATTAAAATTAGGCCATATAGAAAGAGGTTTCCTTTAAAGAGACAATTTTGCTCAGAATGTCTCAAGTTTGTGAGGTAAATTATGCTGATCTTAGGGCTCAATTACATCAGACCCCCATAGAGAAGCCACAGTGATCCCTCAGCCCAGGGGTAAAGGGGTCATTATGTGGAATGCGCTGTTCTGCCCTACCCTGCCGCTAGTTGTCAGTACCTCAGACCCCCATAGAGAAGCCTCACAGTGATTCTTCTGCCTACGGCCAGAAAGGGGCCATTATGTGAAATGAGCGCTGCTCTGCCCCCTCTCCCCCGCCGCTAGGGGTCAGTATACATCTGGCCCCCAGCGATCCCTCAGCTCAGGAGTAGAAAGTCTAGAAAGGGGGCATTATGTGGCATGAGGGCTCATCTGCCCCTCTCCGCCGCTAGGGGTCAGTACCTCAGCCTCCCATAAAGAAGCCTCAGCCCAGGGGTAGAAAGGGGCCATTATGTAGAATGAGCGCTGCTTTGCCCCTCCCCGCCGCTAGGGGTCAGTATACATCTGGCCTCCATAGAAAAGCCTGACAGTGATCCCTCAGTCCAGGGGTAGAAAGTGGTGGGCATTATGTGGAATGAGCGCTGCTCTGCCTCTCACCGCCCCTAGGGGTCAGTATACATCTGGCCTCCATAGAAAAGCCTGACAGTGATCCCTCAGTCCAGGGGTAGAAAGTGGTGGCCATTATGTAGAATGAGAGTTGCTTTGCCCCTCCCCGCCGCTAGGGGTCAGTACACATTTGGCCTCCATAGAGAAGTCTCACCGTGATCTCTCAGCCTAGGGGTAAAAAAATCTAGAAAGAGGCCATTATGTGGAATGAGCGCTGCTCTGCCCCTCCCCGCCGCTAGGTGTCAGTACACATTTGGCGCGCACTCGTGTTCCCCGCGCTCTCGTCTGTCCCGCCTCTGCTCTCGCTCGTCTCTGTGTCTGTTGCTCGTCGTGCTCGTTCCTGGAGCTGCGGAAGGGACCGGAGAGGTGAGTGTGTCCGGTCACAGCCGGGCCGGGGTCCTGTGGCTGCACGTGGCCGGCAGGACCGATTATTTCCGATAGGTTTCGTGCCTCGTTCTCAGTTGTGCTGCATGAATGGAGACAATGCGCAGCGCGGACTGCACTGATTATCCGGGCACCCTGCACTGATCCCAGGCAGGGGTCGTGCGCGGGCGACATGCCGGAAAGCACTGCTGTGGGGGCCATTAACCCTTTCACGAGTTTGCACTTTCCTTTTTTCCTCCCCTTCTGCCAGGAGCCATAACTTTTGTGTTTCTCTGTCGCCGCAGCCAGACAAGGACAATACTTTATATATTTTTATTATGGTGGGTTTTGTTTTTTTCTTTGGGGGGGAGGTGCAGCAAAAGGGCCGGCCTGGCTGCTTGATATAAAATTATTTGCGGCCTTTTTACTTTAAGGGATTGACCATTAGATGGATGGCGCCTTCTGCAATAACACAGGGCCCCAGTGAAAATAATACACCCTTGTACTCCCTGGCGATGTCTGATGGCACCCGCGAGTTGTGATGTGAGCGCTGCAGCCAATCAGCAGCTGCGACCTACCTGTGCTGCTCTCACCGTCCTCGGTCATCCGAGGTGAGTGAGTGAAGCTGACCCTTAGTGACTGCTGATTGACTACAGCGTTAACATCACATACGGTCATGTGAGCGTTGGCAGAGGGAGCGTGGACACCGCTGGTATGGCGGCAGTCCGGGAAAGTTAGGTTGGGAAATTAGTAGACAATCCCTTTAAGGGAGTAAGTTTGTATTTTGGTAACTCGCTTCTACAGAGGCGGCGATCATGTGTCTGCTTATTTTTCATTTCCTAACAGCCATCTCTAACCTGGTTAGGGCACAGTCAGACGGTTGGATAACTCTGCCATCAATCGGAATGAAATGCCTGGACTGGCCAGTGTTTCGTGACTCGAGCGTGCCAGCTCCATAGAAGTACATGAAGCTGCCACACTCAAGTTAGGAAAGCCGTCGGCCGGTTCGGGCATTTCATTCCGGTTGATGGCCGAGTATATGACTGCGCTCTGACTTAACCTTCTAATGCAGGAGCGCACAACAATTTTTGGTTTAAGGCTATGTGCGCATGGTGCGTAATTTCATGTGCTTACGCTGTGTATTGCACAGCAGCATTAGCGCATGCGTCCTACGTCCCCAGCACAATCTATGAAAATTGTGCATAATCCATCCACACGTTGCGTTTGAGAGCGCAGCCATTTGGATGCTGAAATTTTGATCCAAATCGCTGCGCTCAAAAAAGCATCATGTCACTTCTTTCGTGCCCTTTTGATGCTGCTCCCGTTCTGTCTATGGGAGAGGCAGCATCCAGAGCGCATGAAATCGGCATCTATTCTGCAGACACACTGCATCTATTACGCAGTGTTTCTGCAATGATTTGAAGCGCACATGCATTGCCAAATCGCTGCAGAATTTTCAGCATGGACACTACGCAACGTGCGCACATAGCGTAAGGGCCACATAGTCATACCAAACCAATCCAAAGGGCAGCAGAAAAAAAATTAAAGGGATACTGGCATGAATACATAAGCAGATCCACATTTTGAATATTTGAGAACAATTTGAAGGTTTTCTGCTAAAAAAAAAACTGCGTAAACACACCCAACAAACATTAAGTTTTTAGAGCAGAAACTCAACTAAATCCTCCGTCTCAAAGCTAAGTTTTGAGGATTTTTCAGTTTTATCATAAAGCACATTATAGATTACTACATGATCAGAACCACTATGAGAACATATCTCAAATACAAGCCATTCATAGTGACATCTGGTGAGCCAGGGTAAGGCTAAACCACGGTCATGCAATACTCAGATAGACATATGAAAACAAGAGTTTTTTTTGTGCAAAAATAACTATAACACACAGACTGTATATAAAGTCACCATGTCTTAAAAACAAGCATGAGATGAGGATAGGATGGTGCATAAATAACAGGGAAGTGTACCCAACAATTGGGTAAATATTAATTGCACAAAGGTTCCTTTTACTCCTTATATGAAGGAGGAAGGAGAAAAATATATACCAAGTACTATGACAGCTATTATACTTATTAATACAAATCCCTCCAAGTGCAAATAAAAATGTAAAGCCAAAAAAGCAGGATCCACATTACCTAAAGTGCCAAGTGTAATGTCGTTTCCAGGATAAGTCCTACACTATCACATACCCCCCAGGATAGGCCCTAGAGACCCCCCCAACGTACGTTTCGCTAGGGTGTTGTTGCTTCATCAGGGAGGAATATCCTAATGGTGTCTGATCTGGGGCAGCTATAAATAGTGCCTCCTTTTAATTAATGGCCAGCAGGTGTAAAGTAATATGGAGTACATGTATAGCGGCATAGATATCTGGCTTCTCGGTAGGGGTGTCTGAATGCGAGAACTTCCGGTCTAGTGACAGGCAGGAGGGTGCACGCGCAGCTCCGAGAATGCGTCACCCTGGTAAGAGCGCATCACCACCAAGGCAGGACACACGGGACGCCTGCACGGCCGCATCTCCCAGGCAACTGCGCATGCCCCCACCGCACCATGTGGGGCATTATGAAACCATAAACTCATCCAACTGCCCCGCTGTGCCAAAAAAAAAGAATATCATCAATTTATCTGAGCCAATGCTGCACATGGGAGCTAGCCATGATGCTCCCAACATCGAACACCAACCTCTCCCACATGCCGAAAAAGAGGTTGGCATACGCGGGGTCATAGGCCGCCCCCATGGCAGTGCCACGCTGCTGCAGATAAAAATTATCTTTGAAAACAAAAAAAAATGACTGGTAAGGGCAGAGCAGTTTGAGACTGAAATCATTAAGTTCGTCGTCCCAACCGCCCATCCCGAGGAAGAAGCAGGTAGCCTCCAAACAATCCGTGTGGGAAATGCAAGTATAGAGGCTCTCCACATCAGCGGTAACGATAAGCATATCATCATCCATAAAGATGCCGTCAATACGCTTGAGGACGTCCGTCGTGTCCTGGACATAAGAGGGAAAAGTTTGCACTAAAGGTTTTAAGTGATAGTCAATAAATTTACATATACACTACAGTTCAAAACTTTGGGGTCATCCAGACAGTTTTGTCTTTTCTATGAAAAATCATACTTTTCATTATGCAACTCATTTGATAAATAATAGTAAATATAGTCCAGACAGTGACGAGGTTAGAAATAATGATTTTTACTTGATATAATAATTTTCTCCTTCACACTTTTCTTTCGGCACAGAATGCTCCTTTGCAGTAATTCCAGCTTTGCAGACCTTTGGCATTCTAGCTGTTAATTTGCGGAGATATTTCCCCCCCATGCTTCCCCCCCCTCTCACAAGTTGGATTGGCTTGATGGGCACTTTTTGCGCACCATACGATCAATCTGCTCCCACAACAGCTCAATAGGGTTTAGATCTGGTGACTGGGCTGTCCACTCCATTACAGATAGATACCAGCTGCCTGCTTCTTCCCTAAATAGTTTGTGCATAATTTGGAGGTGTGCTTTGGGTCTTTGTCCTGTTGTAGGATGAAATTGGCTCCAATCACGCGCTGTCCACAGGGTATGGTTGTTATGGCGTTGCAAAATGGAGTGATGGCCTTCCTTATTCAGAGTGGAGGATTAGGGAGCCTTCCTTATTCAAAATCCCTTTTACATTGTACAAATCTCCGACTTTACCATCACCAAAGCAACCCCAGACCATCACATTACCTCCACCATGCTTGACAGATGGCGTCAGGCACTCTTCCAGCTTCTATTCAGTTGTTCTGCGTCTCACAAATATTCTTCTGTGTGATGCAAACACCTCGAACTTCGATTCGTCTGTTCATAACACTTTTTTCCACTCTTCCTTTGTCCAAGGTCTGTTTTCTTTTGCCCATATTAATCTTTTCCTTTTATTAGCCAGTCTCAGATATGGCTTTTTCTTTGACACTGGCATTTTGCAGGTACCATTTAATGAAGCTGCCAGTTGAGGACCTGTGAGACGTTGATTCCTCAAACTAGAGACTCTAATGTACTTGTCTTGTTGCTCAGTTGTGCAGCGCGGCCTCCCACTTCTCTTTCTACTCTGGTTAGAGCCTGATTGTGCTCTCCTCTGAAGGGAGTAGTACACACCTTTGTAGGACATCTTCAGTTTCTTGACAATTTCTCTCATGGAATATCCTTCATTTCTAAGAACAAGAATAGACTGTCGAGTTTCACATGAAAGTTCTTTTTCTGTCCATTTTGAGAGTTTAATGAATCCAACAAATGTAATGCTCCAGATTCTCAACTAGCTCAAAGGAAGGTCAGTTTTATAGCTTTTCTAATCAGCAAAACTATTTTTAGTTGTGCTAACATACTTGCACAAGGGTTTTCAAGGGGTTTCTAAACATCCATTAGCCTTCTAACACAATTAGCAGACACAATGTACAATGAGAACACTGGAGTGGTGGTTGTTGGAAATTGGCCTCTATACACCTATGTAGATATTGCATTAATAACCAGACGTTTGCAGCTAAATAGTTATTTACCACATTAACAATGTATAGAGGGGATTTCTGTTTAATTTAATGGTAGCTTCATTAAAAAAAAAGTGCTTTTCTTTTAAAAATGAGGAAATATCTAAGTGACCCTAAACATTTGAACTGTAGTGTATAGGGTCGTATAGGCCCTCTAAGCCAGACACGATCGGACGCCCCGGGGGATTGACAGCACCTTTATGGACCTTAGATAACAAATAAAACGTCGGTGTTTTAGGAGACTTGGTGGAGAGCCCTTCCCACATTTGTTTAGTATTAATTCCTCTATCAGGCGCCGCCACGAGAATCTGTGACAACTCCTGAGTAAATAACTGCAAGGGATTATATGACAATCTAAGATAGGTATCTTTGTCATGTAATTGTTTCATGGCTTCTTTTTTCATATTTTTCCACTGCCCAAATCACGATGTTTCCCCTTTTGTCCACAGGTTTAACACCTTAACGACCCATGACGTACTGGGTACGTCATGGATCGTGTATGGTTAATCCACGCCCCCTGCCGTGGGCAGGTCGCGGCGATCCGCGCACATATCAGCTGTTTTCAACAGCTGACAAGTGTACCTGCTAGTCGCGGGTGGAATCTCTTCCACCCCGAGTATTAACCCCTTACATCTCGCTGCCAAAATCTGGCAGCGAGATGTATATGCGCGCCGCCATTACAGTGACTTACCCCACCCCCATTGGAAGTCACGTGACATGATCACTTGACTTCCGGTGGTTGCCATGGTAGCACAGGGTCATGTGATCATGCCTGTAGCTAACAAGAGCCACTTCCTCTCAATGCCGGAATACAGCCGGCATCGGAAGTAAACCACCATATCTGCAGTTCTCAGCTGTGTAGCTGTGATCAGCAGATAATAGCGATCGGATTGCTGATCGCTATAGCCCACTAAGGCTAAGTTCACATTTCCGCTAAAATCTATCAGTCACAATCCGCTGCTCTTGTAAACAGCGGAATCCGTTTAGCGGATTCCGCTGCTCCCATAGACTTGTATGAGCAGCGGATTGTGACTGATGATGCTGCGTTGCACCCTCCGCCCGACTGATCAGTCGTGGAACGACTGACCGCCGGGCGGGGGGAACGCAGCATGTAACGTTTTTTGAGCAGCGAGATCCGTCGGATTTCGCTGCGCATGCTCTCTGGCTCCCTGCACACGTCACCAGCTTTGGTTGGTTACCCGATATTTACCCTGGTTACGGTGCAAGGAGCCAGCGCTAAGCGGTGTAGGCCCGTAACCAAGGTAAATATCGGGTAACCAAGGTAAACATCGGGTGCTTTGCTGTTACCCGATATTTAGGCTGGTTACGTGTGCAGGGAGGCCGACACTTCCCCGCTCGGCCCCGCCCCCTCCCGCACTCCGCACATGTATGTACACACACACACACACACACACCTGTCCCCAGCCATGCAGACAAGCACTGCCACTGACACCCTCGTCTGGGCCCGCCCCCTGCTCGGCTCCGCCCCCTCCCGCACTTTGCATGTGCACACACACACACACATACATACATACATACATACATGCACATACACACACTCACAGATACACTCACCTGTCCCCAGCCATGCAGACCGCAGCACTTCCACTGACATTCTCAGCGCCTGGCCCCGCCCCCCGCTCGGCTCTGCCCCCGAACTCCGCCCCCCGCACACAACGGAATCCGACAAAGAATTCTGTTCTTTGTCATCCGTTGTACAGCGTTGAACAGCGCATCAGTCACATGTGTCAAGCGACGCATGTGACTGATACAAATCAACGGAAATGTGAACTAAAGCTGGTGTCACACTAAGCGACAGCGACAACGACGTCGCTGTTACGTCACCATTTTCGGTGACGTAACAGCGACCTTGTAAGTCGCTGTTATGATCGCTGCTTAGCTGTCAAACACAGCAGAAGCAGCGATCATAACGTCGCTGTGCTACATGTGCAGAGAGCAGGGAGCCGCGCTTAGCGCTGGCTCCTTGCTCTCCTAGGTACAGTACACATCGGGTTAATTAACCCGATGTGTGCTGCAGCTACATGTCACAGTGCAGAGAGCAGGGAGCCGCGCGCACTGCTTAGCGCTGGCTCCTTGCTCTCCTTGCTACAGTATACATCGGGTTAATTACCCGATGCGTACTGCAGCCACATGTCACAGTGCAGAAGCCGGCACTGGCAGCAAGAGCGGAGGCTGGTAACCAGCGTAAACATCGGGTAACCAGGGAAAGGTCTTCCCTTGGTTACCCGATGTTTACGCTGGTTACAGCTTACCGCAGCTGCCAGTGCCGGCTCCTGATCGCTTCATTTCGTCGCTCTCTCGCTGTCACACACAGCGATGTGTGTGTCACAGCGGGAGAGTGACGACCAAAAAATGAAGCTGGACATTCAGCAACGACCGGCGACCTCACAGCAGGGGCCAGGTCGTTGCTGGATGTCACACACAGCGACAGCGACGGGACGTCGCTGCAACGTCACAGAAAATGGTGACGTAGCAGCGACGTCGTTGTCGTCGTCGTTATGTGTGACACCAGCTTTAGCTTTAGGAGAAACTAGTAAAATAAAAAAATTAAAAAAAAAAGTTTTAAAAAATTAAAAAAAAAAAACGAACCTAAAAGTTCAAATCACCCCCCTTTCGCCCCCTTGAAAATTAAAGGGCTATAAAAATAAAAAATATACACATATTTGGTATCGCCGCGTTCAGAAATGCCTGATCTATCAAAATATAAAATCAATTAATCTGATTGGTAAACGGCGTAGCGGCAAAAAATTCTAAACACCAAAATTTACGTTTTTTGGTCGCCGAAAATTTTGCGCAAAATGCAGTAATAGGTGATCAAAACGTAGCATCTGCGCAAATATGGTACCATTAGAAACGTCAGCTCAAGACGCAAAAAATAAGCCTCAGATCCCGAAAAATGAGAATGCTATGGGTTTTGGAAAATGGCACAAAACGTGCGCCACTTTTTTTGGACACGCTTGTGAATTTTTTTTTAACCTTTTAAATACTAGTAAACCTATTCGTGTTTGGTGTCTACAAACTCGCACCGACCTCCGGCATCACAATGACACATCAGTTTTACCATATAGTGAACACTGAATAAAACATCCCAAAAACTATTTTGCGCTCACACTTTTTTTGCAATTTTTCCGCACTTGGAATTTTTTTTGCTGTTTTCTAGTACACTATATGGTAAAACTTATGGTTTCATTTAAAAGTACAACTCGTCCCGCAAAAAACAAGCTCTTATGACAAGATTTACGGAAAAATAAAAAGTTATGGCTCTCGGAAGAAGGGGAGCGAAAAACGCAAAATGCCCGGGGGCTGAAGGGGTTAATAACTACAAGGTTACTCCATTCCCTCCGGGCTTGTCTCTGCTTATGAGTTAGATTATCACATTGTTTTTTCATTGGAATTTTCTTAAACTCATTTGTGATAAGTCGGGTAAAAAACCTCGACAGCCGGACATATGGACAAAGGGGGAAACTTGGTAGATCTGGGCAGTAGAGATTTTGGAAAAACGCCTGTGGGTACTGGCCTGTTCCTGCAAGGGATCCTCCGAGGCTTGTAGGACCTCTCTCTCCGCCTGGTTGTCCACCTACATGGTCTCCTTTTTATTCTAAAGCTTCTTCAAAATCAATTTACGCGCAAACAAATGTTCGTCTTTTAGCGCTGGAAAAAAATCAAAGCTATTAGTAGGAGAAAACGTAAGACCTCTGGATAACACCTTCAACTGGGCGTCAGTTAAGACATGCGATAAGTTAAGAACCTGTAATTTGTTGTTTCCATTTTTGAGGGTCTGGTACATTGATGTTTGCCTGTTTCAGACTGTCTTCACCCTTTCTCCAACACTTTGTTCAATGTCACATGTCCCACCCGACGCCCCAGAGGAGGAGTCATGAACACAGGTTAAGGAGGTCATGGAAGAGAGCGTCCATGAGAGGGGTCCCTGGATCGAGAGTCCGAACGTTGCTTAAATTGATTGGAGGCCCACTTTTATACTGTGAAGTTGGAATAGTCAGACAAATCCCTATTAAATTTTGAGTTTGTATTCACTAATCTTTCTCTCGTTCGATATCCGCATCCAATTTAGTAAGGAACTCGGCTAAACATCTACTTTTAATGGACTTCTCCAGCTCTTCCAATTCAGACTCCATTACAGTTAATGATTCAGTATTTCAATATGATCAGAACCACTGTAGGTACAGGAATACATCACTAGAACCATTGTCAGTACAGGAATACATCACTAGAACCACCGTCAGTACAGGAATACATCACCAAGCTGAGTACAGTGATAAATTGCTGCTGCAGGTCAGCTCCATATGCACTTGTATCACATGAAACTGCAACTTCCAGAGTGTCCTTAACTCCCAGGGTCTCCTTACTATTATCACTATATGGAGAGAAGATATGCACACCAGTGACTATGTAAGGGCAATATATGAAAAGCAGAAACTGCTGTGTGAATACTGACTTGAAAAATCCAATAGCTATATGCAAGAATAAAGGTATGAAAAATAGAATCTGCATAACTGCCATGAACATATGAATAAAGAGAAATTTAGCTATTGAATTGATCAATGCAATAGAGCCCCAACACTACGCCAAAGTATTTCTCTACGTTGGGGTCCCTAGCTTGTGTGTGTCCTCTCATGCAGTTAAAAAACTTACCGTGTATGGGAAGCTGAGACCCAGGCTATTTATGCGTATAATGTGGACTGGCAATAGGTGTGAGTGGGGCCGGGTGCACAAACGAAAGACTACAAATCAAGTCTCAGCTTCCCATACACGGTAAGTTTTTTTAACTGCATGAGAGGACACACAAGCTAGGGACCCCAACGTAGAGAAATACTTTGGCGTAGTGTTGGGGCTCTGTTGCATTGATCAATTCAATAGCTAAATTTCTCTTCACATGTTCATGGCAGTAATGCAGATTCCATTTTCATACTTTCACTCTTACATATAGCTATTGGATTTTTCATGTCCGTATTCACACAGCAGTTTCTGCTATTTCATATATTCCCCTTACATAGTCACTGGTGTGCATACCTTATCTCCATATAGTGTAGATTTCTTTTTAGGTTTTTGCAGCCAGTTCAGACTTAGGCTAGTTTCACACTTGCGTTGAACGGTATCCGTTGCATTGCGTTGTCTGACGGATGCAACGGATGTGTTGCATATAGTGGCACAACGGATGCTGCAAAACAAACGCAATTCGTGGTTTGTTGTTTTTTTTTTACAGTTTTACCGTCGGCAGACTATTGTGAACGATCAGCTGATCGCCAACAGTAGTCCACCGCCGGGTGATCAGCCGATCACTCACAGTAGCCGGCCGCCGGGTGATCAGCTGATCGTTCGGTCGCCGACAATGTGTGCGGGGGGCGGAGTGCGAAGTGGGTGGGGGCCGAGCAGGGCCATGGCTGAGGACGTCAGTGCCGCGGGGGACTGCATCGCTGGGGGACAGGTGAGTGAGTGTGTGTGTGTGCGTGTGATTGTGTTTGTGTATACATACGGAGTGCGGGGAGGGGGCGGAGCAGAGCGGGGGAAGTGTCGGGCTCCCGGCACACGTAATCAGGGTTCCTTGGGTTACCCGATGTGTACCCTGGTTACGGGTGGAGGGAGCCAGAGAGAGCATGCGCAGTGAAATCCAAAGGATTCCGCTGCTCAAAAAAACGTTACATGCTGCGTTCCTTCCGCTCGACGCAGCGTCAAAATAACGACGCTGCGTCGTCGGCGGATGCAACACTGACACTTGCGTTACAGTGCGTCATCCATAAAAGTCTATAGAGAATAGCGCAGTGCGTTAACGGACTGTGCTATTCTCCATAGTGACGGACTCCGCTGAACGCAAGTGTGAAACTAGCCTTAGAATGGTGTTCCAGACGTTATTTCTTAATTGATCCTTACTATTATCAGACTGATGACATGTAGTCAGTATCACAAATAATTATTTACATCCAGGGACATTTTAATAGGGGACATCTTCTCTGATTGAAGTCGTTCCCTTCTCTTTTGTCTCCAACCCTTTTCTCATAGTACCAATGCAATAATTCACATCCACAGCTCATCTCTGCAGACTTCCTCTTCTCTAGTCTTCTGCAGTACATCTTGACATGGTGCCTCTGCCCACCTTCACCCCGCCATGCAGCCTCCCTCTGCCCACCTTCACCCTGCCATGCAGCCTGCCTCTGCCCACCTTCACCCTGCCATGCAGCCTACCTCTGCCCACCTTCACCCTGCCATGCAGCCTACCTCTGCCCACCTTCACCCTGCCATGCAGCCTGCCTCTGCCCACCTTCACCCTGCCATGCAGCCTGCCTCTGCCCACCTTCACCCTGCCATGCAGCCTGCCTCTCGCCCA
This sequence comes from Anomaloglossus baeobatrachus, assembly GCF_048569485.1. Classification (NCBI taxonomy): domain Eukaryota; kingdom Metazoa; phylum Chordata; class Amphibia; order Anura; family Aromobatidae; genus Anomaloglossus; species Anomaloglossus baeobatrachus. The sequence continues at coordinate 157,960,208 of NC_134362.1, forward strand.
CCTTCACCCTGCCATGCAGCCTGCCTCTGCCCACCTTCACCCTGCCATGCAGCCTGCCTCTGCCCACCTTCACCCTGCCATGCAGCCTGCCTCTGCCCACCTTCACCCTGCCATGCAGCCTGCCTCTGCCCACCTTCACCCTGCCATGCAGCCTGCCTCTGCCCACCTTCACCCTGCCATGCAGCCTGCCTCTGCCCACCTTCACCCTGCCATGCAGCCTGCCTCTGCCCACCTTCACCCTGCCATGCAGCCTGCCTCTGCCACCTTCACCCTGCCATGCAGCCTGCCTCTGCCCACCTTCACCCTGCCATGCAGCCTGCCTCTGCCCACCTTCACCCTGCCATGCAGCCTGCCTCTGCCCACCTTCACCCTGCCATGCAGCCTGCCTCTGCCCACCTTCACCCTGCCATGCAGCCTGCCTCTGCCCACCTTCACCCTGCCATGCAGCCTGCCTCTGCCCACCTTCACCCTGCCATGCAGCCTGCCTCTGCAGCCCTGCCTCTGCCCACCTCACCCATGCATGCAAGCCTGCCTCTGCCCACCTTCACCCTGCCATGCAGCCTGCCTCTGCACACCTTCACCCTGCCATGCAGCCTAGCCTCTGCCCACCTTGCCATACTGCCCCTTCACCCTGACCATAGCTGCCCTCTGCCCACCTTCACCCTGTCATGCAGCCTGCCTCTGCCCACCATTCACCCTGCCATGCAGCCTGCCTCTGCCCACCTTCCACCCTTGCCATGCAGCCTGCCATCTGCCCCACCTTCCACCCTGCCATGCAGCCTGCCTCTGCCCACCTTCACCCTGCCATGCAGCCTGCCCTATGCCCACCTTCACCCTGCCCAGCAGCCTGCCTCTGCCCACCTTCACCCTGCCATGCAGCCTGCCTCTGCCCACCTTCACCCTGCCATGCAGCCTGCCTCTGCCCACCTTCACCCTGCCCAGCAGCCTGGCCTCTGCCCACCTTCACCCTGCCATGCAGCCTGCCTCTGCCCACCTCACCCTGCCATGCAGCCTGCCTCTGCCCACCTTCACCTGCCATGCAGCCTGCCTCTGGCCCACCTTCACCCTGCATGCAGCCTGCCTATGCCACCTTCACCTGCCATGCAGCCTGCCTCTGCCCACCTTCACCCTGCCATGCAGCCTGCCTCTGCCCACCTTCACCCTGCCATGCAGCCTGCCTCTGCCCACCTTCACCCTGCCATGCAGCCTGCCTCTGCCCACCTTCACCCTGCCATGCAGCCTGCCTCTGCCCACCTTCACCCTGCCATGCAGCCTGCCTCTGCCCACCTTCACCCTGCCATGCAGCCTGCCTCTGCCCACCTTCACCCTGCCATGCAGCCTGCCTCTGCCCACCTTCACCCCTGCCATGCTGCCTGCCTCTGCCCACCTTCACCCTGCCATGCAGCCTGCCTCTGCCCACCTCTCACCCTGCATGCAGCCTGCCTCTGCCCACCTTCACCCTGCATGCAGCCTGCCTCTGCCCACCTTCACCCTGCCATGCAGCCTGCCTCTGCCCACCTTCACCCTGCCATGCAGCCTGCCTCTGCCCACCTTCACCCCTGCCATGCCAGCCTGCCTCTGCCCACCTTCACCCTGCCATGCAGCCTGCCTCTGCCCACCTTCACCCTTGCCATGCAGCCTGCCTCTGCCCACCTTCACCCTGCCATGCAGCCTGCCTCTGCCCACCTTCACCCTGCCATGCAGCCTGCCTCTGCCCACCTTCACCCTGCCATGCAGCCTGCCTCTGCCCACCTTCACCCTGCCATGCAGCCTGCCTCTGCCCACCTTCACCCTGCCATGCAGCCTGCCTCTGCCCACCTTCACCCTGCCATGCAGCCTGCCTCTGCCCACCTTCACCCTGCCATGCAGCCTGCCTCTGCCCACCTTCACCCTGCCATGCAGCCTGCCTCTGCCCACCTTCACCCTGCCATGCAGCCTGCCTCTGCCCACCTTCACCCTGCCATGCAGCCTGCCTCTGCCCACCTTCACCCTGCCATGCAGCCTGCCTCTGCCCACCTTCACCCTGCCATGCAGCCTGCCTCTGCCCACCTTCACCCTGCCATGCAGCCTGCCTCTGCCCACCTTCACCCTGCCATGCAGCCTGCCTCTGCCCACCTTCACCCTGCCATGCAGCCTGCCTCTGCCCACCTTCACCCTGCCATGCAGCCTGCCTCTGCCCACCTTCACCCTGCCATGCAGCCTGCCTCTGCCCACCTTCACCCTGCCATGCAGCCTGCCTCTGCCCACCTTCACCCTGCCATGCAGCCTGCCTCTGCCCACCTTCACCCTGCCATGCAGCCTGCCTCTGCCCACCTTCACCCCGCCATGCAGCCTGCCTCTGCCCACCTTCACCCCGCCATGCAGCCTGCCTCTGCCCACCTTCACCCCGCCATGCAGCCTGCCTCTGCCCACCTTCACCCCGCCATGCAGCCTGCCTCTGCCCACCTTCACCCCGCCATGCAGCCTGCCTCTGCCCACCTTCACCCCGCCATGCAGCCTGCCTCTGCCCACCTTCACCCCGCCATGCAGCCTGCCTCTGCCCACCTTCACCCCGCCATGCAGCCTGCCTCTGCCCACCTTCACCCCGCCATGCAGCCTGCCTCTGCCCACCTTCACCCCGCCATGCAGCCTGCCTCTGCCCACCTTCACCCCGCCATGCAGCCTGCCTCTGCCCACCTTCACCCCGCCATGCAGCCTGCCTCTGCCCACCTTCACCCCGCCATGCAGCCTGCCTCTGCCCACCTTCACCCCGCCATGCAGCCTGCCTCTGCCCACCTTCACCCCGCCATGCAGCCTGCCTCTGCCCACCTTCACCCCGCCATGCAGCCTGCCTCTGCCCACCTTCACCCCGCCATGCAGCCTGCCTCTGCCCACCTTCACCCCGCCATGCAGCCTGCCTCTGCCCACCTTCACCCCGCCATGCAGCCTGCCTCTGCCCACCTTCACCCCGCCATGCAGCCTGCCTCTGCCCACCTTCACCCCGCCATGCAGCCTGCCTCTGCCCACCTTCACCCCGCCATGCAGCCTGCCTCTGCCCACCTTCACCCCGCCATGCAGCCTGCCTCTGCCCACCTTCACCCCGCCATGCAGCCTGCCTCTGCCCACCTTCACCCCGCCATGCAGCCTGCCTCTGCCCACCTTCACCCCGCCATGCAGCCTGCCTCTGCCCACCTTCACCCCGCCATGCAGCCTGCCTCTGCCCACCTTCACCCCGCCATGCAGCCTGCCTCTGCCCACCTTCACCCCGCCATGCAGCCTGCCTCTGCCCACCTTCACCCCGCCATGCAGCCTGCCTCTGCCCACCTTCACCCCGCCATGCAGCCTGCCTCTGCCCACCTTCACCCCGCCATGCAGCCTGCCTCTGCCCACCTTCACCCCGCCATGCAGCCTGCCTCTGCCCACCTTCACCCCGCCATGCAGCCTGCCTCTGCCCACCTTCACCCCGCCATGCAGCCTGCCTCTGCCCACCTTCACCCCGCCATGCAGCCTGCCTCTGCCCACCTTCACCCCGCCATGCAGCCTGCCTCTGCCCACCTTCACCCCGCCATGCAGCCTGCCTCTGCCCACCTTCACCCCGCCATGCAGCCTGCCTCTGCCCACCTTCACCCCGCCATGCAGCCTGCCTCTGCCCACCTTCACCCCGCCATGCAGCCTGCCTCTGCCCACCTTCACCCCGCCATGCAGCCTGCCTCTGCCCACCTTCACCCCGCCATGCAGCCTGCCTCTGCCCACCTTCACCCCGCCATGCAGCCTGCCTCTGCCCACCTTCACCCCGCCATGCAGCCTGCCTCTGCCCACCTTCACCCCGCCATGCAGCCTGCCTCTGCCCACCTTCACCCCGCCATGCAGCCTGCCTCTGCCCACCTTCACCCCGCCATGCAGCCTGCCTCTGCCCACCTTCACCCCGCCATGCAGCCTGCCTCTGCCCACCTTCACCCCGCCATGCAGCCTGCCTCTGCCCACCTTCACCCCGCCATGCAGCCTGCCTCTGCCCACCTTCACCCCGCCATGCAGCCTGCCTCTGCCCACCTTCACCCCGCCATGCAGCCTGCCTCTGCCCACCTTCACCCCGCCATGCAGCCTGCCTCTGCCCACCTTCACCCCGCCATGCAGCCTGCCTCTGCCCACCTTCACCCCGCCATGCAGCCTGCCTCTGCCCACCTTCACCCCGCCATGCAGCCTGCCTCTGCCCACCTTCACCCCGCCATGCAGCCTGCCTCTGCCCACCTTCACCCCGCCATGCAGCCTGCCTCTGCCCACCTTCACCCCGCCATGCAGCCTGCCTCTGCCCACCTTCACCCCGCCATGCAGCCTGCCTCTGCCCACCTTCACCCCGCCATGCAGCCTGCCTCTGCCCACCTTCACCCCGCCATGCAGCCTGCCTCTGCCCACCTTCACCCCGCCATGCAGCCTGCCTCTGCCCACCTTCACCCCGCCATGCAGCCTGCCTCTGCCCACCTTCACCCCGCCATGCAGCCTGCCTCTGCCCACCTTCACCCCGCCATGCAGCCTGCCTCTGCCCACCTTCACCCCGCCATGCAGCCTGCCTCTGCCCACCTTCACTCTGTGATTTCATTGAGCATAACAGCTACATTAAAGCTATGCGAGCATGTTGATTATTTGGTTGCAGAAATGTCTGCACCATTTCTGCATCTCTTAGCAGGAAAAATGCTGCGTCTTTGCGTTTTTTGCCTTTTTTTCATGTGGTTTTTTTTATGCATTCTGAGGTGGAAAAACACAAAGAATTGACATGCTGCAGACTTATTTCTGCAACAAATTTTCAGGGGAAAAAAAGCAACATGTTCCCAATCTTAATGATTCTCATTAACTTTGGCATGCACAAAAACAGCGTGCACAGAGCCTTAAGTGGTTAAAGGGAACCTATCACCATTTTTGGGGCCTATAAGGGTACTTTCACACTTGCGTTGTTTTCCGTCAGTTGCAATCCGCCATTTTGGAAACTGTATCCCATAGACTTGTATGGATGACGGATTGTGCCAAAAGTACCTGCGTTGCTTCCGCTGGCCGACGCTGCGTTGCTTTTGCCGAGCGTAAGGAACGCAGCATGTAACGTTAATTGCTTGAGTTAAAATGATACAGAGCGGCAGATTCCGTTACATCCGTCAATAGTTATAATGGATCGCTATGGTGGCGGATTCCGTTGCAAAGTGCTTTACAACGGAATCCGCCGCTGTATTCCGCTAATTTCTACTGAGCATGCCCAGAATGAAAAAAAAAAAACCCAAAAAACGGAGCCGATGCATTCCGTTAGACGGACGCCAAACGGATGCAACAGGTCCGTGATTTCACAGGAATTGGCTAACGGATTCCTGTGAAATAACGGACCCGTTGCATCCGTTGACAACACAAAAATAACGGATGCGTCAAAACGACGCAGCAACGGACCCAGCGTATTCAACTCAACGCAAGTGTGAAACTAGCCTTAGCTGCGGCCACCACCAGTGGGCTCTTATATACACCATTCTAACATGCTGTATATAAGAGCCCAGGCCGCTGTATAGAACATAAACACTTTATAATACTCACCTAGAAGGTTGCTCCGGTGCACAACAGTCGGATGGGTGGCAGCGTTCTCCGGTGCCGGCGCCTCTTCTTTTGGCCATCTTGGTCTTCCTTCCTCTGAAGCCATGGTGCATGACGCGACCTACGTCATACACATGCGCCGGTATTGAGGTCCTGTGCAGGCGTACTGCAATATTTTGATTTGCCCTGAGCAAATCAAAGTGCGCTTGCGCGCAGGAACTCAGTGCTGGGGAGTGTATATGACGTAGGTCACGTCATGCACCGTGGATTCAGAAGAAGGAAGACAAAGATGGCCAAAAGAGGAGGCACCGGAGAACGCCGTCACCCATCCGACTGTTGTGCACCGGAGAAACCTTCTAGGTGAGTATTACAAAGTGTTTATGTTCTATACAGCGGCCTGGGCTCTTATATACACCATTCTAACATGCTGTATATAAGAGCCCACTGGTGGTGGCCGCAGCTTATAGGCCCCAAATCTGGTGACATTGTCCCTTTTTAAACAGCAGTAATTAGCTCTAGCACCGATTGCTGGGGTAACAGGCAGTTGTCATTATAACACAGCTGGCACCACAGTTGCTAAGCCCACTTCTAACACCCGCACTCTCCCCATGACGTATTATGTCATGGGATGGGAAAGTGTTGTATAGAATCCGCCACCAGATTTTTGCCACCTAATATGAGAGCAGCATAACGTGGGAGCAGAGATCCTGATTCCAGCTGTGTCCCTTACTGAGCTGCTTAGTGTAGTTTTGATAAAATCACTGGGTAACCAGCAGTAGATTAGCTTTACAGGACTACTTGGTGTGCTGCCAGGGAGTCCAGCATATTATTGAGCGCTGATTAACCCTGCCCACTACTGATTGACAGCTTCTGTGTACACTGTATATGGGTAGAAAGCTGTCAATCAGTGGTGTGGGCGGGGTTATAGAGCTCCACATTCACATATCTGCTAGATATGCAGTAGAAAAAAACAATGATTTTACCAAAATGACGGCAAATAGACTAATCATGACACTGACACATCGCTGGAATCAGGGGTCTCTGTTTCTACATATTGCTTCCCATAGATGGGGTAGCAAAAACCTGGTGATAAATTCACTTTAATGGGGTTGTCCTTGATGATGATGAAAAAGCAGTACAGAGTTATTAGGCTCCTTGGTATTCGGCCCATGACGGATGCGGCCATTGACTAGCTCTTGCCTGCTTCATGTATTGCCTCTTGAGCTTGCCCCCTTCCGCCGTGACTTCTTCCACACGTATAAGAGGGATGTCACCTCTATAAAGCCCAGCATACTACACTTTACTGTACAATAAAAGATTGTAAGTCTGATAAGCCTAGCGTTTGTCAGTAGTGATGAGCGAGATCCGGAAAAATGATCAAGTTCCCCACTGACTTCCATTATACTCGAGTTGCGCCCGTCCGAGTGTCCAATTGGTTGTTACACGTACCGCACACCCGAGCATGGTAGTGCCCGCTCATCACTAGTTACGTGTACTGAGCACCCGAGCATGGTAGTGCCCGCTCATCACTAGTTACGAGTACCGAGCACCCGAGCATGGTAGTGCTCGCTCATCACTAGTTACGAGTACCGAGCATGGTAGTGCTTATTCATCACTAGTTACGAGTACCGAGCACCCGAGCATGGTAGTGCTTATTCATCACTAGTTACAAGTACTGAGCACCCGAGCATGGTAGTGCTCGCTCATGACTAGTTACGAGTACTGAGCACCCGAGCATGGTAGTGCTTATTCATCACTAGTTACGAGTACAGAGCACCCGAGCATGGTAGTGCCCGCTCATCACTAGTTACGAGTACAGAGCACCCGAGCATGGTAGTGCTCACTCATCACTAGTTACGAGTACCGAGCACCCGAGCATGGTAGTGCTCGCTCATCACTAGTTACGAGTACTGAGCACCCGAGCATGGTTGTGCCCGCTCATTACTAGTTACGAGTACCGAGCACCCGAGCATGGTAGTGCTCCCTCATCACTAGTTACGAGTACAGAGCACCCGAGCATGGTAGTGCTCACTCATCACTAGTTACGAGTACAGAGCACCCGAGCATGGTAGTGCCCGCTCATCACTAGTTACGAGTACTGAGCACCTGAGCATGGTAGTGCCCGCTCATCACTAGTTACGAGTACAGAGCACCCGAGCATGGTAGTGCTCACTCATCACTAGTTACGAGTACTGAGCACCAGAGCATGGTAGTGCTCTCTCATCACTAGTTACGAGTACTGAGCACCTGAGCATGGTAGTGCCCGCTCATCACTAGTTACGAGTACAGAGCACCCGAGCATGGTAGTGCTCGCTCATCACTAGTTACGAGTACTGAGCACCCGAGCATGGTAGTGCCCGCTCATCACTAGTTACGAGTACCGAGCACCTGAGCATGGTAGTGCCCGCTCATCACTAGTTACGAGTACAGAGCACCCGAGCATGATAGTGCTCGCTCATCACTAGTTACGAGTACTGAGCACCCGAGCATGGTAGTGCCCGCTCATCACTAGTTACGAGTACTGAGCACCAGAGCATGGTAGTGCTCGCTCATCACTAGTTACGAGTACTGAGCACCAGAGCATGGTAGTGCTCGCTCATCACTAGTTACGAGTACTGAGCACCCGAACATGGTAGTGCCCGCTCATCACTAGTTACGAGTACCGAGCATGGTAGTGCTCGCTCATCACTAGTTACAAGTACTGAGCACCAGAGCATGGTAGTGCTCGCTCATCACTAGTTACGAGTACTTAGCACCAGAGCATGGTAGTGCTCGCTCATCACTAGTTACGAGTACTGAGCACCAGAGCATGGTAGTGCTCGCTCATCACTAGTTACGAGTACTGAGCACCCGAGCATGGTAGTGCTCGCTCATCACTAGTTACGAGTACTGAGCACCCGAGCATGGTAGTGCTCGCTCATCACTAGTTACGAGTACTGAGCACCCGAACATGGTAGTGCCCGCTCATCACTAGTTACGAGTACCGAGCATGGTAGTGCCCGCTCATCACTAGTTATGAGTACTGAGCACCTGAGCATGGTAGTGCTCGCTCATCACTAGTTACGAGTACCGAGCACCTGAGCATGATAGTGCTCGCTCATCACTAGTTACGAGTACCGAGCATGGCAGTGCCCGCTCATCACTAGTTACGCGTACCGAGCACCCGAGCATGGGTAGTGCCCGCTCATCACTAGTTACGAGTACTGAGCACCCGAGCATGGTAGTGCCCGCTCATCACTAGTTACGAGTACCGAGCACCCGAGCATGGTAGTGCCCGCTCATCACTAGTTACGAGTACCGAGCACATCACTATTTGCCAGCATAAAATGATAATGGCTGAGTAAGGATAAAATGCTTTTGCCTACATGTCTAATAACGTTTATTTTTCAGGCAGTTCAATATGTCGTCTTGGGTGAAAGTCACTAGGGATCAGCCGCAGAAACCGGCAGCTGGTACAAAGTAAGTGCTGAAAAGTCTTATTACATAGTGGAACTTTGTGCACAGACTGAGGTTATGTTTACACGCCGCCGGATTGTAGCTGAGATTCTTGCACCTTAAAATCCATCCCAGGTATCTGAATGAGGGCGTTATGTCATCAGTGCATGGCATGGTTTAGATGAATGGCACAAGTCTCTGAAATGCCTGTAAAAAATGTGAATGATTGTGAATGCACCATTCTGTGTTATCTGCTTTTAGTTTAAAAGTTTCTTTAGCACTATAAAAAAAAAAACGACTAAACTTGTTTGCATGACCTCCATACATATCCATGGCAGGGCAGTAAAATATGACACCGTATTAATAAGATGCCGGGAGTCCTAGATCTGAGGTCTGCCTCTGAGGCCGCCGGGGAGATGCTGCTATAATAAGATGGGTATGACACACATACTGAATTCCTATAGGGCCACGCGGCTCGTCTTCAGGGGCCCTCGCTGAGATACTTCTACATTTACTTTCCTTTCAAAGGGGATCTGAGATTTTCTTTGTGAATAAACCCAAAGTAGTGTTCAGTTTAATTTTTCACGTTACCACTTTTTTTTTATTTTTTTTTTTTAAACTAAAATTTATTTTATTTCTCTAATTATTAAAAAAAAAAAAAAAAAAAAAAAAAAGTGCTTGCGCTCTGTGATAGACTGCAGGCTGTGTTTATGAGTAGTGTTCACTTTTACATTTAGAATTTTTTTTTAACCACTTTTACAATTTGTGACCTACATTAAGAAAAATAAGTATTTGACACACTTCTGATTTTGGAAGTTTTCTTCTCCAACAAAGAATGGAGAGGTCTGTAATTTTTTTTATCGTAGGTACACTTCCAACTGTGACAGAATCCAAAAAGAAATCCCAGAAAACCCCATTGTATGATTTTGAAATACTTATTTCATGCAATAAAATGCAGATTAATTATTTGATACAATAGAAAAACAGAACTTAATATTTGGTAAAAACCTTTGTTTGCAATTACAGAGGTCAAAACTTTCCTGTAGTTGTTGACCAAGGGAATTTAGCTGACTCCTCCGTACAGATCTTCTCCAGATATTCCAGGTTTCGGGGCTGTCGCTGGATAATATTGAGTTTCAGCTCCCTCCAAAGATTTTCTATTGGGTTCAGGTCTGGAGACTGGCTAGGCCACTCCAGGACCTTGAAATGCTTCTTACGGATCAGTTCAGTTGCCCTCGCTGTGTGTTTCGGGTCATAGTCATGCTGGAAGATCCAACCATGACCCATCTTTAATGCTCTTCTTGAAGGAAGGTGGTTGTTGGCCAAAATCTCGCGATACATCAGCCCAGCTATACTCCCTTCAATACGGCGCAGTCGTCCTGTCCCCTTTGCAGAAAAGCTCCTTCAGAGTATGATGCTTCCACCACCATGCTTCATAGTTCTTTGAATTATATTCATCCTTCTACCAAAAAAATGTATTTTGGTCTCCTCTGACCACACGGCCTTCTCGCATGCCTCCTGTGGATCATCCAGATGGTTATTGGCGATCTTCCAACAGGGCTGGACTTGTGCTTCTGCAGGTCTACAATTCTGTCACTGGTGTCCTTAGACGGCTCTTTGGTCTTGGCCATGGTGTAGAGGTTAAAGTGTGATTGAGGCTGGCTGTACTACACAGTTGGCATCTATCTCTTGGTGGACCCATAGCTGCCATGTTGCTACAACCAGACCCTGCTTCATAAAGGGCTATAAAGAATGCCGATTGCAGGTCTGAAAAGCACAAAAAAATAACATCCTAGTTTTAAATAAAGTCCTTTTCACACGTCACAAAAAAATGGTATTGTCATTTCCATAAAAATTTGATCCGTTGAAATCTACTTTCTTTGTCGCTCCATTGGGAGACCCAGACAATTGGGTGTATAGCTTCTGCCTCCGGAGGCCACACAAAGTATTACACTTTAAAAAGTGTAACCCCTCCCCTCTGCCTATACACCCTCCCGTGCATCACGGGCTCCTCAGTTTTATGCTTTGTGTGGAAGGAGGCACACATCCACTCATGCATTCTCATATTAGTTATGTCGGTTGGAAGAAAAGAGGGCCCCCACGGGGCTCCCGGCATGTTCCCTTCTCACCCCACTATGTCGGCGGTGTTGTTAAGGTTGAGGTACCCATTGCGGGTACAAAGGCCGGAGCCTCATGCCGTCTCCTTCACCATCCCTTAGCGGCTCTGGGAGAAGTGGGATCCTGACCGGTCATCCATTCACTGGGACCGGGCTCCCTCCGCAGCCCCTGTGGGAATCTGACGGACAGGAGTCTATTTATCCTCAGGGACCGGGCCCTGCATCTATAAGGTACTCTGTGTCCCCATGGGGACTGTGCATGGAGCGCCTTTCTCCCGGACGCTGCAGCAGCTGCTGTTTTGTGAAGACCGACGGACTTCCACGCCTGCTTGTCGGCCGCGGTCTTAAATTTAGTCCCCGGCTTCATTGCGGCCTAGTAGCAAAAATCCCGCCCCCGGGCCTGCCTGTCATGGGTAAGGGTGGGACTGCCGACCTGACGTCGGATGTGAGGGCCGGAGCATCCTGTATGTTTCCTCCCCCCTCACTGATCACTGTGGGGACCCCAGATTCCCGCACTTTTTCTAACACCGCCCACGGCTCCACTCCTCCCCTGAGAGCCCCGGCAGCCATGTTTTTGGCATTCTGCCGGTGGAGGATTATCAGGGAAGAGCTCTGCAGCTCTGGGAGACCTAAGGCAGGGAATCTGGAGGACACACACTCCGCTTTTTAGCCGTCGGTAAGCCACACCGGTCACCCGGTGCTGGTCCCCCATAGGGTGCCGGAATAGATACATATTCTTTATAGATATTTCTGTCCGGTCGGGCTGTATACCCTTTCCCATATACCCTCAGTGATCACTCTCCTAGGAGACAACAGCATGTCGTCCACAAGGAGCAAAGGTGCTAAGGCACAGGGTTTTTTTTGCGACCTGTACCTCTTGTGGGGCTATGTTACCTGCGGGTTCCACCTACCCTCACTGTGAGCAATGCTCGGCCCCTGTCTCGCTTGCTCAGCCGGAGCCTAGGTCACTAGTGGGCCCCTCGGCTCAGGTAGACCCTCCTGCTCTCCCTGTCCAGGCGGCAGGGACAGAGTTTGCTGTTTTGGCTTAGAAACTCGCTGAGTCACTCTCACGATCCATGGCTCAGTCTATGGATAAATGGTCTGCCAAGCTGCTAGAAGCTTTGCAGTCCAGACCGGTCCTTACACAGGCCCCGGTCCCTGTTGGATCGTCGGCTCCAGGTCCCTCTCGGTCCGCGCCGCAGCGCGCTCCCAGGTTGGGCCCTAGGTCCCACGCAGAGGACTCTGGCCCGGACCACAGTCCCAGACTGGCTAAGAGGGCTCGCTGGGAATCTTCCCCGACTTCCTCACGCTGCTCGGGTTCCCAGCTTGAGGACTCTCTGGAGGACGAGGCGGACGTCGCAGCTCAGGGCTCTGAACCTGACGTTGCCCTCAATCTTGATACACCTGAAGGGGACGCCTTAGTAAATGATCTTATCTCGTCCATCAACCAGGTGTTAGATCTGTCTCCCCCGCCTCCACCTGTAGAGGAGTCGGCTTCTCAGCAGGAGAAACATCAGTTTCGGTTCCCCAAACGTACACTGAGTGTGTTTTTCGATCACTCTAACTTCAGAGATGCTGTCCAGAAGCCCAGAGCAGTTCCGGACAAGCGCTTTACTAAGCGCCTTACTGACACACGTTACCCCTTCCCCTCTGACGTAGTTAAGGGTTGGGCTGTCCCAATGTCCCAAGGTGGATCCTCCAGTCTCTAGATTGGCGGCTAGATCTGTGGTATCGGTTGCAGATGGTTCATCGCTAAAAGATGCCACTGACGGGCAGATAGAGCTCCTGGTGAAGTCCATCTATGAAGCAACGGGCGCGTCTTTTGCCCCGGCCTTTGCAGCCGTGTGGGCACTCCAAGCTATCTCAGCTTGTCTGGCTGAGATTAATGCAGTCACACGTAATTCTGCTCCGCAGGTTGCGTCTCTGACTTCTCTCTAAGTCACGCCTCCAAAAGGCCGCCGGAGGCACTGCCTCCAAGGCGGCCTCCTCATGACTCTCGGCATCCCCGAACCGCATCCTCGGTCGGTGGCAGGCTCTCCCGCTATTGCGACGCCTGGTGGCCACATGTTCAAGACCGATGGGTGAGAGACATTCTGTCTCACGGTTACAGGATAGAGTTCAGCTCTCGTCCTCCAACTCGTTTCTTCAGAACCTCTCCGCCCCCCGCTCGGGCCGACTCACTTTTTCAGGCGGTGGACGCTCTGAAGACAGAAGGAATTGTGACCCCCGTTCCCCTTCAGGAACAGGGTCGCAGCTTTTACTCCAACTTGTTCGTGGTGCCAAAGAAGGACGGATCATTCCGTCCCGTTCTGGACCTCAAACTACTCAACAGGCATGTGAGCACCAGACGGTTTCGGATGGAATCTCTCCGCTCGGTCATCGCCTCGATGTCACAAGGAGACTTCCTAGCATCGATCGACATCAAAGATGCTTATCTCCATGTGCCGATCGCACACGAACATCAACGCTTCTTGCGTTTCGCCATCAGGGACGAACACCTTCAGTTTGTGGCATTGCCTTTCGGCCTGGCGACAGCCCCACGTTTGTTCACCAAAGTCATGGCATCCGTCGTGGCGGTCCTACACTCTCAGGGACACTCGGTGATTCCCTACTTAGACGATCTCCTAGTCAGGGCACCTTCTCGGGTGGCGTGTCAACACAGCGACTCTCCAGCAGTTCGGGTGGATAATCAACTTCCCAAAATCCAAGTTGACACCGACCCAATCACTGACTTACCTCGGGATGGAGTTTCATACACAGTCAGCGGTAGTCAAGCTACCGCTGGACAAACAGCTCTCTGCAGGCAGGGGTGCAATCCCTTCTTCGGGGTCAGTCACACCCCTTGAGGCGCCTCATGCACTTCCTGGGGAAGATGGTGGAAGCGATGGAGGCAGTGCCGTTCGCGCAATTCCATCTGCGGCCACTCCAATGGGACATTCTCCGCAAATGGGACAGGAGGTCGACTTCCCTCGACAGGAACGTCTCGCTGTCCCTTGCAACCAAGACGTCTCTTCAGTGGTGGCTCCTTCCCAATTCTCTATCGCAGGGAAAATCCTTCCTACCCCCAACCTGGGCTGTGGTCACCACGGACGCGAGCCTGTCAGGGTGGGGAGCGGTTTTCCTCCACCACAGGGCTCAGGGAACCTGGACTCTGGTAGAGTCTTCCCTTCAGATCAATGTTCTGGAGATAAGGGCAGTGTATCTAGCCCTAGTGGCTTTCCATCGGTGGCTGGAGGGCAGACAGATCCGTATACAGTCGGACAACGCCACTGCCGTTGCTTACATCAACTACCAGGGCGGCACGCGCAGTCGTCAGGCCTTCCAGGAAGTCAGGCGGATTCTGCAGTGGGTGGAAGCCACAGCCTCTACGATCTCCGCAGTTTACATCCCGGGCGTAGAAAACTGGGAAGCAGATTTTCTCAGTCGTCAGGGCATGGACGCGGGGGAATGGTCTCTTCACCCAGACGTGTTTCGAGAGATCTGTCGCCGCTGGGGAACGCCGGACGTCGACCTCATGGCGTCACGGCACAACAACAAAGTCCCGGCATTCATGGCCCGGTCCCAAGATCAGAGCTCTGGCGGCGGACGCATTAGTTCAGGATTGGTCGCAGTTTCGACTGCCTTATGTATTTCCTCCTCTGGCGATGCTGCCCAGAGTGTTACGCAAGATCAGGTCCGACTGTCGTCGCGCCATTCTCGTCGCTCCAGATTGGCCGAGGCGATCGTGGTACCCGGATCTGTGGCATCTCACGGTGGGTCAACCGTGGGCGCTTCCAGACCGCCCAGACTTGCTGTCACAAGGGCCGTTTTTCCATCTGAATTCTGTGGCCCTCAACCTGACTGTGTGGCCATTGAGTCCTGGCTCCTAGCATCTTCAGGATTATCTCAGGATGTCATTGCCACTATGAGACAGGCCAGGAAATCAACGTCCGCCAAGATCTATTACAGGTCTTGGCGGATCTTCTTATCCTGGTGCTCTGATAAGGGTTTTGCTCCCTGGCCGTTTGCTTTACCCACTTTTCTTTCATTCCTTCAATCCGGAATGGACAAGGGTTTGTCACCCGGCTCTCTCAAGGGACAAGTATCGGCGCTCTCCGTATTTTTTCAAAAGCGCCTGGCCAGGCTTCCGCAGGTCCGCACGTTCCTGCAGGGAGTTTGCCACATAGTCCCACCTTACAAGCGTCCGCTGGAACCCTGGGACCTCAACAGGGTGCTAACGGCTCTTCAGAAACCACCTTTCGAGCCGCTGCGGGATGTCGCTTTATCACGTCTTTCGCAGAAGGTGGCATTTCTAGTGGCAGTTACATCGCTCCGAAGAGTGTCGGAGCTGGCAGCGCTGTCATGCAAAGCCCCCTTCCTGGTTTTTCACCAGGATAAGGTGGTTCTGCGTCCTGTCCTGGAATTTCTCCCTAAGGTGGTATCTCCTTTTCATCTCAATCAGGATATCTCCTTACCGTCATTTTGCCCTAATCCAATTCACCAATGTGAAAAGGATTTGCACTCATTCGATCTAGTGAGGGCACTCCGGTTCTACGTGTCTCGCACGGCGCCCCTGCGCCGTTCAGATGCGCTCTTTGTCCTTGTCGCTGGCCAGCGTAAGGGTTCGCAGGCTTCCAAGTCAACCTTGGCTCGGTGGATCAAGGAACCGATTCTTGAAGCCTACCGTTCTTCTGGGCTTCCGCTTCCTTCAGGGCTGAAAGCCCATTCTACCAGAGCCGTGGGTGCGTCCTGGGCATTGCGGCACCGGGCTACGGCTCAGCTGGTGTCAGGCAGCTACCTGGTCTAGTCTGCACACTTTCACGAAACACTATCAGGTGCATACCTATGCTTTGGCAGACGCCAGTCTAGGTAGGCGAGTCCTTCAGGCGGCGGTTGCCCACCTGTAAGAGGGGGCCGTTTCGGCTCTTTTTATCAAGGTATTCTTTTACCCACCCAGGGACTGCTTTTGGACGTCCCAATTGTCTGGGTCTCCCAATGGAGCGACAAAGAAGAAGGGAATTTTGTTTACTTACCGTAAATTCCTTTTCTTGTAGCTCCTATTGGGAGACCCAGCACCCGCCCCTGTTCCCTTCGGGCTGTTGTTCTTTTGTGTACACATGTTGTTCATGTTGAATTGTTCTTTTGGTTCATGGTTTTCAGTTCTCCGAACATCCTTCGGATTGAATTTACCTTAGACCAATTTATAAGTTTCCTCCTTCCTGCTTTTGCACCAAAACTGAGGAGCCCGTGATGCACGGGAGGGTGTATAGGCAGAGGGGAGGGGTTACACTTTTTAAAGTGTAATACTTTGTGTGGCCTCCGGAGGCAGAAGCTATACACCCAATTGTCTGGGTCTCCCAATAGGAGCTACAAGAAAAGGAATTTACGGTAAGTAAACAAAATTCCCTTCATTTGACACACTTCTGATTTTGGAAGTTTTCTTCTCCAACAAAGAATGGAGAGGTCTGTGACAGAATCCAAAAAGAAATCCCAGAAAACCCCATTGTATGATTTTTAAATACTTATTTCATGCAATAAAATGCAGATTAATTATTTGATACAATAGAAAAACAGAACTTAATATTTGGTAAAAACCTTTGTTTGCAATTACAGAGGTCAAAACTTTCCTGTAGTTGTTGACCAAGGGAATTTAGCTGACTCCTCCGTACAGATCTTCTCCAGATATTCCAGGTTTCGGGGCTGTCGCTGGATAATATTGAGTTTCAGCTCCCTCCAAAGATTTTCTATTGGGTTCAGGTCTGGAAACTGGCTAGGCCACTCCAGGACCTTGAAATGCTTCTTACGGATCAGCTCAGTTGCCCTCGCTGTGTGTTTCGGGTCATAGTCATGCTGGAAGATCCAACCATGACCCATCTTTAATGCTCTTCTTGAAGGAAGGTGGTTGTTGGCCAAAATCTCGCGATACATCAACCCAGCCATACTCCCTTCAATACGGCGCAGTCGTCCTGTCCCCTTTGCAGAAAAGCTCCTTCAGAGTATGATGTTTCCACCACCATGCTTCATAGTTCTTTGAATTATATTCATCCTTCTACCAAAAAAATGTATTTTGGTCTCCTCTGACCACACGGCCTTCTCGCATGCCTCCTGTGGATCATCCAGATGGTTATTGGCGATCTTCCAACAGGGCTGGACTTGTGCTTCTGCAGGTCTACAATTCTGTCACTGGTGTCCTTAGACGGCTCTTTGGTCTTGGCCATGGTGTAGAGGTTAAAGTGTGATTGAGGCTGGCTGTACTACACAGTTGGCATCTATCTCTTGGTGGACCCATAGCTGCCATGTTGCTACAACCAGACCCTGCTTCATAAAGGGCTATAAAGAATGCCGATTGCAGGTCTGAAAAGCACAAAAAAATAACATCCTAGTTTTAAATAAAGTCCTTTTCACACGTCACAAAAAAATGGTATTGTCACTTCCATAAAAATTTGATCCGTTGAAATCTACTTTCGTGAAGATCACAAAAAAAGACTCCAAAGTTGAGTTTTCCGCTTCCTCCCCTCCCCATTTTTACTCTAATATGAGATCAATGGAAAAATAGAAACGTCCGGTCTCAGAAAATGGCACAATACAATTCTTTTCAATACTTTTTTTTTTTCTTTAACTACCAAACACAAAAGATGATATCACAATAATTGTACTAACCTGGAAGATCACACTGCTGGGTTATTTGCACCACACAATCAATGCTGTGAAAATAAAAGCCCAAAATAGTTTTATCATTGCATGTTGCTTTTTTTTTTTTTCTCTACCATTTCTTGTTTTCTAATACAATAAATAAGTGACTGGTGTCATTGAAAACTAAAACTCAACCTTCAAGAATGCAGTGGAACCTCCTTTTACGAGTAAAGCGGGCTTTACACGCTGCGATATCGGTCCCGATATCGCTAGTGTGGGTACCCGCCCCCATCTGTTGCGCGACACGGGCAAATCGCTGCCCGTGCCGCACAACATCGCCCAGACCCGTCACACATACTTACCTGCCCGGCGACGTCGCTGTGACCGGCGAACCGCCTCCTTTCTAAGGGGGCGGTCCGTGCGGCGTCACAGCGACGTCACTGAGCGGCCGCCCAATAGCGGAGGGGCGTAGCTGAGCGGGACGTAACATCCCACCTCCTTCCTTCCACATAGCAGCCGGGAGGCAGGTAAGGAGAGCTTCCTCGTTCCTGCGGTGTCACATGGAGTGATGTGTGCTGCCGCAGGAACGAGGAATGACCTCGTTACTGCTGCAGTAATTTTTTTTGAGAATGGACCCCCATGTCACCGATGAGCGATTTTGCATGTTTTTGCAACGATGCAAAATCGCTCATCTGTGTCACACGCAACGGCATCGCTAATGCGGCCGGATGTGCGTCACCAATTCCGTGACCCCAACGAGTTCGCATTAGCGATGTCGTAGCGTGTAAAGCGGCCTTAACCCGGTTTGCAAGTATTTCACTATACGAGCAAAGCTTGCTGTAAATTTGGAACTCAATTTACGAGCAATATTTTGCTGTACGAGCAAATACCGCACACACTTCCGGTTCTGTACTTTCACTGCGCTCTAACCCGCTCCTGCAGTCCACACAAACACACACATATTATTCTCACCTTACCTTCCGTTCCATCGCCGGCCTCCTGGTTGTTGTAGTTCGCCAGTACAGGATGTGTATCGGGTAACCATTGCGACGATGGAGGAACTTCCACTGTCAGCCACTACTCAAAGGCAGCGCGCTGGCCAGTCAGAGACAAGCGTCTCCTGCCTTTGATGTCAGCGTGCTGGCAGCGGACGTTCCGGCATCGGTCGCGATGGTTACCCGATACACATCCTGTACCGGCGAACTACAAGAACCAGGAGGCCGGCGATGGAACGGAAGGTAAGGTGAGCATAATATGTGTGTTTGTGCGTGTGTAGAATGGCACAATAGGGGACCAGGATGGGACATTTCACAAGTTGTGGAAGGAATTGTCTGCATTGCAATGATTTCCTATGGGAAATGTTGCTTTGCTAGACGAGTAACTTGCTTTACAAGCACACCCCCAGAACGGACTGTTCTCATAAACCAAGGTTCCGCTGTTCATAAATAATAAAGCCCCCATTCGGTTGTGTCACTGGAGAAAGGGGGAGGGGAAAAAATGCGAACGCACAAAACGTAAAAATCGCTGTATTATGAAAGTGTTAAATCTGCAGCGTATCGTTTAGTTCCTTGGATTTTCAGCGCGGGTCTCTGTTACAAGGCATAGGGAGTAATCCGCCGAGGATCCGCAGCAGCAATGTACACCTTGTGTATAGACCCCACAGGCCTGCGACGTGTTTCTTTTCTATTAATGGGTGTATATTATTTATTTCTATGTTTGCAAAATTTTATTGAACTATGTGCATCCACTCAACTTTTTATTTCTTTTTCCCCCACGACGTCTCACATTAGTTTTCCTCCCTAGCTGGGGTCCATCCGTGCACCTCCTGGGAAAAACCATTTGCACTTCTCCCAGAGGGAATTCCTCTGGAATACACGCTCCCCAGAGATGTTGCTATGGCAACCACAATGCCCATGGCGTTCCTCTCGTGTGACACCATGGCAACGCTCCCTCCATCCGAAGCAATCTATCCAGTGCAATGCGGTTTTGCGACGGACACGAGCCATGTTTACTCTCGGTATCTGGGGTATAATAATGACTCCAGTGTCGCATTACCCTCCTGCGGCTGCAAGTTGTGAAGCCCAAGTTGTTCGTCCTTTACGTGCAACTTACATGATTGCAGAAAACTGATGTGCAATATGTATCACCCTGTTCAGACATCGCAGAAAATAATTGACTGGGTTTTTGTGAATATTTGCATCCTCAACACAATCAGTTCTGGTGGGATGAGGATTCCTGCACTGGATTTTGCACTTTTGCCTGGTCAGATCCTATTAAATCCACTTAAATTTCATCCCACAAAAGAACAAGAGGTGAGGATGCATCTGTTGAATAATGTATAGCCCGAGGAGGGAGAAGAAAGCACATAAATCTGAAGGGTTTACATGAGATATGTCAGAAGTGTCTGATCCATGTTGGACTCCTTTCTTGGACTTTTCCTCATATTTTGTCCCACTTTCATGTTGCCAGTGTAGCAGGCCAAATGAACCCTTTCCCAGATTAAGATCAGGTATACGAGGGGCTGCTAAGTCTTTGGCTTTATCCAGAAAGAAACGAGATAGGATGATGCTTTTACATTTATTCCACATACTTTCCACTGATGACAACACACTTCTTATCGGTATTCCAAGATCTGTAAGGATTTCGGTTGTACCTCAAACCAGGCATCCGTACCAGCCATGGCATCAGAAATGGTGTGAAATTTGGTACCCTTGAGGGGTTTTTTCAGGTTTGGAAACAGATGATAGGCGGAGGGAGAGAGATCTGGTGAATAAGGTGGGTGGTCAACCAGCTGGAAGCCCAGCTCTGCTAGTTTTGCCGTGGTCGCTTGTGCAGTGTGAGCGGAGGCGTTGTGTTGCAGGAACAAGATTCCTTTGGACAGCTTGCCGAAACCTTTTGGCCTTCAGAGCTGTCTTTAATTGGTCCAAAAGTTCAATGTAATACCTTGCATTGATGGTGGAACCCTTTTGAAGGTAGTCCACTAGCAGCATGCCCTCCTTTGCCAGAACACAGATGCCATCATCTTAGTGGCTGATTTTTGCACCCTGAACTTCTGTGGACGAGCAGAACCACTGTGCCTCCACACTTTTGACTGCTCCTTATTTTCAGGGTCATACAAATAAATCCAGGTCTCATCCATAGTGACCAGTCAATCCAGAAAGTTCTTATCAGTCTGGAAACGTTGACAAATGGACCGGGAAGTTTTCACCTGTATGCTTCTTTGATCTGTTGTCAGACATTTGGGGACCCACTTTGCAGATAGTTTCCTCATGTCCAAATGTTCATGGATAATGACACAAACACGTTCACGGGAAATCCTCATGATGTCTGCTATTGCTTTAGCTGAAATTCGTGGATTCTCCAGTATGAGGTTGTGCACAGCATCCACGATCTCCGGAACAACAACCACTCTGTCGTCCAGGATGTTCCCCATCATTGGGACTGAACTTGCTCATTTTAAATTTGACAACCCAGTTCTTAACAGTGGAATATGAAGGGCAGTGATCCCCCAATGTCTGCGACATATCACAATGAATATCCTCCTCGGACTTTCCTTGCAGAAACAAGAATTTTATCCCTCCTTTGCTCAGAGTTGCTGGGAAAATCTCATTAGTCTCCGTCATTTTGTTTTCCCGCGTGCGTAGAACACTGTTGCCATAAGCAACAAACACAACATTTTGAAGGCATATATTAGATACATAAGGCTTTCATGTGATGTAACATTAAAAGATCACAAACCTAAAGACTTATCAGCAGCCTCTCGTAGTTTAGCCCAGGGTCAGAGTATACCCCGGGGATTAATTGTCCTAGGCCAAACTATATCCTGGGGTGTAAAATAGCCTTGGCCAAACTATACCCCTCCAGGCCAGAATATACCCAGCTAACGTGGAACCCAGCCACACTATAGCCCGAGGGATAAACTCTATACCAGGGGGTGTAAATTTGTACAGTGCTTACATTGAACTGACAGTAGATGGCGCTGTCCCATCAATTCACAGTTATGTATTGTATCATATGTATGTTTCTTTGTCGCTCTATTGGGAGACCCAGACAATTGGGTGTATAGGCTATGCCTCCGGAGGCCGCACAAAGTATTACACTCAAAAGTGTTAAGCCCCTCCCCTTCTGCCTGTACACCCCCCGTGCTCCCACGGGCTCCTCAGTTTTTTGCTTTGTGCGAAGGAGGTCAGACACGCACAGCACAGCTCCACAGATTAGTCAGCAGCAGCTGGTTGGAAGAAAAGTGGGCCCATATAGGGCCCCCAGCATGCTCCCTTCTCACCCCACTCTTGTCGGCGGTGTTGTTAAGGTTGAGGTATCCATTGCGGGTACGGAGGCTGGAGCCCACATGCTGCTTTCCTTCCCCATCCCCCTCAGGGCTCTGGGTGAAGTGGGATCCTATCGGTCTCCAGGCACTGAGACCGTGCTTCATCCACAACTCCTGTGGAGCCTGCTGGATAGGAGCCGGGTACCGTTCAGGGACATGGCCCTGCTACGTGAAGGTACTCTGTATCCCTGTGGGGACCGCGCACGGCAACACCTCAGCTTTGCTGGGTGTGCTAGTGCACCGGGGGACCGGGTTAAACTGTGCCATTACACACTCGGTCGCTGAGTGTGTTTATATGTAGGGGCTACCGCGCTAACCGCCGCTGCCATGGGAAACTGCGGCGCGGCTGGGACTTGTAGTTCGCCGGGGACTTCGGCGTTAGCCGCGCTTTTACGGCGGCAACGCTTATACTCGAGTCCCCGGCTTGGCTTGCGGCCTAGTTTCCCTTTCTCCCGCCCTCAGCCCTGACAGGCAGGGGAAGGGCGGGACGCTGCACGGAAGAGCAGCACTGAGGGCTGGAGTATGATTTCCATACTCCACTCCCCTCACTGTGCACAGTGTGAGCACCTCGGCTACGCCCACGGCTCCCTCCTCTCGTCAGGACGCCACAGCCATTTCCTGTCCAGCTCCTACGACGCTGCAGAGAGGGACAAACCCTGAGAGACCCAGACACGGTCTCTGGTGGCCTCATAACCGCTTTAGGCGGATGGTAAGCAGCACCTGTGGTGCTAGCCTCATGGTGCTGTAGTGTACTGATACATTATTTGTTTTTAGTATATATTTTACACTGTATGAGCACAGTTCATTCTGGCTATATACCCTAGTGTGTTACTCAGGGAAAACAATAGCATGGCGCCCACAAAAGGCAGGGGTGCCAAAAACACAGGCTTATTATGCTGCCTGCGTCGCTTGTACGACCCAGCTGCCGGCAGGTTCCATTGACCCTCATTGTGTGCAATGTTCGGCCCCTGTGACACTTCTTCAGCCAGGGCCTCTGCTAAGAGGGGCCCAGGGGGAGCCACCTGTTGACACTGTCCTAGTGACGGGGACGGAGTTTGCAAAACTCTCTGAGACTATGGCTAAGATACTAGAAGCCTTGCAGTCCAGGCCGGTATCTTAGCAAAGGGACTCTGTTGAATCATTGTTCCCTGGCCCCCCTCAGTTGGACCAACAATGTCCTCCCGGGGTATCTCATACATCCCAGGCTGAGGGTTCTGACTTAGACCCCAGCCCCAGACCGACTAAACGGGCTCGCTTAGAATTTCCCTCGACATCATATTGTTCAGGGTCTCAGCGGGGGGAATCTCTGGTTGATACTGCGGAGACAGCTGATCAGGATTCTGATCCTGAGGGCGCTCTCAATCTTAATACTCCAGACGGGGACGCCATACTGAACGTTCTTATTGCGTCCATCGATCAAATGCTGGATATTTCTCCCTCAGCTCCTCCGGCGGAGGAGTCAGCTTCTCTTACACAGAGTATGTTTCTAGACCACTCTGATTTCAGAGAGGCAGTCCAGAATCATCATTATTGTCCAGATAAGCGTTTTTTTCTAAGCGCCTTAAGGATACACGTTATCCTTTTCCCCCTGACGTGGTTAAAGGTTGGACTCAGTGTCCCAAAGTGGATCCTCCAATCTCCAGACTGGCGGCTAGATCCATACTTGCAGTGGACGAGGGGGCCTCGTTCAAGGATGCCACTGACAGGCAGATGGAGCTCTGGTTGAAATCCATCTATGAAGCTATCGGAGCTTCTTTTGCCCCAGCATTCGCAGCTGTATGGGCGCTACAAGCTATATCAGCAGGTCAAGCACAAATTGAAGCAGCCACATGCACGGCCGCGCCACAAGTGGCATCCATTACCACCCAGACCTCGGCAATTGCGTCTTACGCTATTATTGCTGTCCTGGACTCTGCGAGCCGTACGGCGGTCGCGGCCGCCAATTCGGTGGTACTCCGCAGGGCCTTGTGGCTACGGGAATGGAAGGCAGATTCTGCTTCCAAAAAGCGCTTAACCAGTTTGCCAATTTCTGGTGACAGGCTGTTTGGCGAGCGTCTGGATGAAATCATCAAACAATCCAAGGGAAAGGATACATCCTTACCCTAGTCCAAACAGGACATACCCCAACGGAGGAAAGGGCAGTCGAGGTCTCGGTCCTTTCAGGGCGCGGGCAGGTCCCAATTCTCCTCGTCCAAAAGGTCTCAGAAAGAACAAAGGAACTCTGATGCATGGCGGTCTAAGTCACGTCCTTAAAAGGCCACCGGAGGCGCCGCTAGCAAAGCGGCTTCCTCATGACTTTCGACCTCCTCTAGTAGCATCCTCGGTCGGTGGCAGGCTTCCCGCTTTTGCGACACCTGGCTGCCACAAATAAAAGACCGCTGGGTGAGAGACATTCTGTCTCACGGTTACAAGATAGAGTTCACCTCTCGTCCCCCGACTCGATTCTTCAGGTCATCCCCGCCTCCCGAGCGAGCCGAGGCTCTTCTGCAGGCGCTGCGCACTCTGAAGGCAGAAGGAGTGGTGATCCCGGTTCCTCTTCAGCAACTGAGCCACGGTTTTTACTCCAACTTGTTTGTGGTCCCAAAAGAGGACGGGTCTTTCCGCCCGGTCCTGGACCTGAAACTGCTCAACAAACATGTAAAAAAACCAGACGGTTCAGGATGGAATCCCCCCGCTCCGTCATCGCCTCAATGTCCCAAGGAGATTTCCTTGCATCGATCGATATCAAAGATGCTTATCTCCACGTACCGATTGCTCCAGAGCACCAGCGCTTCTTGCGCTTCGCCATAGGAAATGAACACCTGCAATTCGTGGCACGGCCGTTCGGCCTGGCAACAGCCCCACGGGTTTTTACCAAGGTTATGGCTGCTGTAGTAGCGGTTCTCCATTCTCAGGGTCACTCGGTGATTCCGTACTTGGATACTGATCAAGGCACCCTCTCAAGATGCATGCCAACACAGCCTCGACGCTACCCTGGAGACTCTCCAGGGTGTCGGGTGGATCATCAATTTTACAAAGTCAAATCTGACACCGGCCCAATCGCTGACATATCTTGGCATGGAGTTTCATACCCTCTCAGCGATAGTGAAGCTTCCGCTGATCAAGCAGTAGTCACTACAGAAAGGGGTACAATCTCTCCTTCAAGGCCAGTCACACCCCTTGAGGCGCCTCATGCACTTCCTGGGGAAGATGGTGGCAGCAATGGAGGCAGTCCCTTTCGCGCAGTTTCACCTGCGTCCCCTTCAATGGGACATCCTACGCAAATGGGACAGGAAGCCGACGTCCCTCGACAGGACCGTCTCCCTCCCTCAGGCGACCAAAGCTTCCCTTCGGTGGTGACTTCTTCCCGCTTCATTATCGAAGGGGATATCCTTCCTACCCCCATCCTGGGAAGTAGTCACGACAGACGCGAGTCTGTCAGGGTGGGGAGCGGTTTTTCTCCACCACAGGGCTAAGGGTACGTGGACCCAGCAAGAGTCCTCGCTTCAGATCAACGTTCTGGACATACGGGCAGTGTATCTTGCCCAGAAAGCGTTCCAGCAGTGGCTGGAGGGCAAGCAGATCCGAATTCAGTCGGACAATTCCACAGCGGTGGCATACTTCAACCACCAAGGCGACACACGCAGCCGGCAAGCCTTCCAGGAAGTCCGGCGGATTTTGATGTGGGTGGAAGCCACGGCATCCACCATATCCGCAGTTCACATCCCAGGCGTGGAAAACTGGGAAGCAGATTATTTCTGTTGCCAGGGCATGGACGCAGGGGAATGGTCCCTTCACCCGGACGTGTTTCAGGAGATCTGTTGCTGCTGGGGGGTGCCGGACGTCGACCTCATGGCGTCCCGGCACAACAACAAGGTACCAATGTTCATGGCACGGTCTCAAGATCCCAGAGCTCTGGCGGCAGACGCCTTAGTTCAGGATTGGTCGCAGTTTCAGCTCCCTTATGTGTTTCCTCCGCTGGCACTGTTGCCCAGAGTGTTACGCAAGATCAGGACCGACTGCCGCCGCGCCATCCTCGTCGCTCCAGACTGGCCAAGGTGGTCGTGGTACCCGGATCTGTGGCATCTCACGGTCGGCCGACCGTGGACACTACCAGACCAAACAGACTTGCTATCTCGAGGGCCGTTTTTTCCATCTGAATTCTGCGGCCCTCAACCTGACTGTGTGGCCATTGAGTCCTGGACCCTAGCGTCTTCAGGGTTATCTCAAGACGTCATTGCCACTATGAGACAGGCTAGGAAACCAACGTCCGCCAAGATCTACCACAGGACGTGGAAAATTTTCCTGTCGTGGTGCTCTGCTCAGGGTTTTTTCTCCCTGGCCTTTTGCCTTGCCCACTTTTCTGTCCTTCTTTCAATCTGGACTGGAAAAGAGTTTGTCGCTCGGCTCCCTTAAGGGACAAGTCTCAGCGCTCTCTGTGTTTTTCCAGAAGCGCCTAGCCAGGCTTCCACAGGTACGCACGTTCCTGCAGGGGGTTTGTCACATCGTTCCACCTGACAAGCGGCCGTTAGAACCCTGGGATCTAAACGGGGTTCTGATGGTTCTTCAGAAACCACCATTCAAGCCAATGAGAGATATTTCCCTCTCACAACTTTCGCAGAAAGTGGTTTTTTCTAGTAGCAGTCACTTCTCTTCGGCGAGTGTCTGAGCTAGCAGCATTGTCGTGCAAAGCCCCTTTCCTGGTGTTTCACCAGGACAAGGTGGTTCTACGTCCGGTTCCGGATTTTCTCCCTAAGGGGGTATCCTCCTTTCATCTCAATCAGGATATCTCCTTACCTTCTTTTTATCCTCATCCAGTTCACCAATGTGAAAAGGATTTGCACTTGTTAGATTTGGTGAGAGCACTCAGACTCTACATTTCTCGTACGGCGCCCCTGCGCCGCTCGGATGCACTCTTTGTCCTTGTCGCTGGCCAGCGTAAAGGGTCACAGGTTTCCAAATCAACCCTGGCTTGGTGGATCAAGGAGCCAATTATCGAAGCTTACCGTTCGGCTGGGCTTCCGGTTCCATCAGGGCTGAAGGCCCATTCTACCAGAGCCGTGGGCGCGTCCTGGGCTTTGAGGCACCAGGCTGCGGCTCAGCAGGTGTGTCAGGCGGCTACCTGGTCGAGCCTGCACACTTTCACGAAACACTATCAGGTGCATACCTATGCTTCGGCGGATGCCAGCCTAGGTAGACGAGTCCTTCAGGCGGCGATTGCCCACCTGTAGGAAAGGCCGTTTTACGGCTCTCTTACGAGGTATTATTTTACCCACCCAGGGACTGCTTTTGGACGTCCCAATTGTCTGGGTCTCCCAATAGAGCGACAAAGAAGAAGGGAATTTTGTTTACTTACCGTAAATTCCTTTTCTTCTAGCTCTAATTGGGAGACCCAGCACCCGCCCCTGTTTTTTTGTGTACACATGTTGTTCATGTTGAATGGTTTCAGTTCTCCGATATTCCTTCGGATTAAAGTTACTTTAAACCAGTTTATAATTCTTTTTCCTCCTTCTTGCTTTTGCACCAAAACTGAGGAGCCCGTGGGAGCACGGGGGGTGTATAGGCAGAAGGGGAGGGGCTTAACACTTTTGAGTGTAATACTTTGTGCGGCCTCCGGAGGCATAGCCTATACACCCAATTGTCTGGGTCTCCCAATTAGAGCTAGAAGAAAAGGAATTTACGGTAAGTAAACAAAATTCCCTTCTTCTCTATTCTATGACCCTAAACTTTTTCCAGTTTTGACAACCATGGAAAACCAACTGTATGACCGACTTACTAGATTCTGCACTGCAACACAACAAAAGTACCTCCAGAGAAATGTGCAAATGCTAAATCCCAGTTCACACAAACCGCTAAGGCTTGATTCACACATCCGGTTTGAGCCGTGCGGCTCAATCCGGCTGTGAAACCTATGCAACGGATGCGGCAAAAACACCGCATCCTTTTGCATACGTTTTTTTCTTCGGCGCTCTATTGGGAGACCCAGACGATTGGGTGTATAGCACTGCCTCCGGAGGCCACACAAAGCAATTACACTAAAAAGTGTAAGGCCCCTCCCCTTCTGGCTATACACCCCCAGTGGGATCACTGGCTCACCAGTTTTCTGCTTTGTGCGAAGGAGGTCAGACATCCACGCATAGCTCCACTGTTTGTAGTCAGCAGTAGCTGCTGGCTCTATCGGATGGAAGAAAAGAGGGCCCATATAGGGCCCCCAGCATGCTCCCTTCTCACCCGCGGTTGGTGCTTGTAAGGTTGAGGTACCTATTGCTGGTACGGAGGCTGGAGCCCACATGCTGTTTTCCTTCCACATCCCCTTAGGGCTCTGTGGAAGTGGGATCTTGCCGGCCCCCAAGCCCTGGGGCCGGGCTCCATCCACAGACCCATAGAACCTGCTGGATTTGGAGCGGGAGTGCCGTTCAGGGACAAGGCCCTGCAACTTTCAGGTACTCTGTGTCCCCGGCAGGCACGGACACTCTCAGGGCCTGCTGAGCGTTGTAGTGCGCCGGGGACAGTGGCGCTGTACGCTGGGGGTTAGGTCACTGCAGCTTTGCTGAGTGACGTTGTGTATTGGGAACTACTGCGCCGACCGCTCCTGGAGCGGCGGCGCAGCTGCGACTTATGGTGCGCCGGGGGCTTTGCGCCGACCGCGCTTTTACGGCGGCGGCGCTTCTAACTTTAGCCCCCGGCTTCTGCGGCCTAGCGCCGCTTCGTTCCCGCCCCCACCCTGTCAATCAGGGTAGGGGAGAGACGCTGCTCAATAGGCAGCGCCGAGGGCTGGAGCTTTATTTACATGCTCCAGCCCTCTCACTAGGCACAAGGGGAAGCAGACTTCCCGCTCTTCGTCGGTGTACGCCCACGGCCCGCCCCCCCTCTCCACAAGGACGCCGGCAGCCATTACACATGCGATCTGGCTGGGGAGAGGCAGCAGGCTCTGGGAGACCCAGACTAGAGGGATTTCTGGCGACCACACACCGCTCCTAAGCGGGCGGTAAGCTGCACAGTAGTGCTGGCCCCACTAGTGCCTCAGTGATATATAGTGTACTTTTGTCTTGGTACCATATATATATATATATATATATATATATATATATATATATATATATATATATATATATATATATATATATATATATATATATATATATATATATATATATATATATATATATATATATATATATATATATATATATATATAGTTGCACTGTAGGTCGCTTCTTGGCTGGACACCCTGTACTGCTCTGAGGAGGCAGCAACATGTCATCCGCAAAACGCAAGGCTGCCAAGGCACGGGCTGTGTGCACTGTTTGTACTGCATGTGGGGCTGATCTACCGGCAGGCTCCAATGATTCACATTGTGTGCAATGTTCAGTCCCAGTGGCACTTCGTCAGCCAGAGCCTATTGTGGTGGTAGCCCAGGCAGCGACGCCTGTGAACCCTGCCCCGGTGACGGGGACAGACTTTGCAGTGTTTGCTGATAAAATGTCTGAGGCTATGACAAAAATCCTGGAGACCTTGCAGGCCAGGCCAGTTCCTCAGACCATGGACACTGCTGTGGCTATGCTCTCTGGTCCCCCTCAGTTGGAACTAATCCGTACTTCAAGGGGGTCTCAGGCATCACAAGCTGAAGTCTCTGACTCAGATGACAGTCCCAGGCAGCCTAAGCGAGCTCGCTGGGAAAGACCCTCCACGTCATCACACTGCTCAGGGTCTCAGCGAGAAGAATCTCTCTGTGATGAGACTGAAGAAGGTGATCAGGATTCTAATCCTGAGGCCCCTCTCAATCTGGATGCCCCTGAGGGTGACGCCATGGTTAATGACCTTATATCGGCAATTAATAGACTGTTGGATATTTCTCCCCCAGCTCCTTCAGCAGAGGAGGCAGCTGCACAGCAGGAGAAGTTCCATTTCCTGTATCCCAAGCGTAAATTAAGTGCTTTTTTGGACCACTCTGACTTCAGAGAATCAATCCAGAAGCACGACGCTCATCCAGACAAGCGTTTCTCTAAACGTTCTAAGGATACCCGTTATCCTTTTCCCTCTGAAGTAGCCAAACGCTGGACCCAGTGCCCAAAGGTGGATCCCCCAATTTCCAAGCTTGCGGCTAGATCTATAGTCGCAGTAGAGGATGGCGCTTCACTTAAAGATGCCAACGACAGACAGATGGACCTTTGGTTGAAATCTGTCTATGAAGCTATCGGCGCGTCGTTTGCTCCAGCATTCGCGGCCGTGTGGGCACTCCAAGCTATTTCAGCTGGTTTAGCACAGGTGGATGCTATCATACATCCAGCAGTGCCGCAGGTGGCGTCCCTAACTTCGCAAATGTCTGCGTTTGCGACCTATGCTATCAATGCTGTCCTAGAATCTACGAGCCGTACCTCTATGGCGGCCGCCAATTCTGTGGTTTTGCGCAGAGCCTTATGGTTAAAGGACTGGAAAGCAGATGCTGGTTCCAAAAAATGCTTAACCAGCTTGCCATTATCTAGAGACAGACTGTTTGGTGAGCCATTGGCTGAAATCATAAAACAGTCCAAGGGTAAGGACTCTTCCTTGCCACAGCCCAGAGCAAGTAAACCTCAACAGAAAAAGTGGCAGTCGAGGTTTCGGTCCTTTCGAGGCTCGGGCAAGCCCCAATTCTCCTCGTCCAAAGGGACTCAGAAAGGACAAGGGAGCTCAGATTCCTGGCGGGCTCACTCACGCCCCAGGAAAGCAAATGGAGGAACCGCTTCCAAGGCGGCTACCTCATGACTTTCGGCCTCCTCCCTCCGCATCCTCGGTCGGTGGCAGGCTCTCCCGCTTTTGCGACATTTGGCTGTCACAGGTCAAAGACCGGTGGGTAACAGACATTTTGTCTCGCGGGTACAGAATCGAGTTCAGTTCTCGGCCTCCACTTCGGTTCTTCAGAACCTCCCCACACCCCAACCGAGCAGATGCCCTGCTGCAGGCGGTGGACTCTCTAAGAGCAGAAGGAGTCGTGATCCCTGTCCCCCCTTTGGAACGGGGGCGAGGATTTTACTCCAATCTCTTTGTGGTTCCAAAAAAGGACGGCTCCTTCCGTCCTGTTCTGGACCTAAAACTGCTCAACAAGCATGTGAACGCCAGGCGGTTCCGGATGGAATCCCTCCGCTCAGTCATTGCCTCAATGTCCCAAGGAGATTTCCTAGCATCAATAGACATCAAAGATGCTTATCTCCACGTGCCGATTGCTACGGAGCACCAACGCTTTCTGCGCTTCGTGATAGGAGACGAACACCTTCAGTTCGTGGCTCTGCCATTTGGTCTGGCGACAGCCCCCCGGGTGTTCACCAAGATCATGGCAGCAGTGGTAGCAGTCTTGCACTCTCACGGACACTCTGTGATCCCTTACTTGGACGATCTACTGGTCAAGGCACCCTCTCAGGAGGCATGCCAACTCAGCCTGAGTTTTGCACTGGAGACTCTCCAGGCGTTCGGGTGGATCATCAACTTCCCAAAGTCAAATCTGTCACCGACCCAATCACTAACGTATCTTGGCATGGAGTTTCATACTCTATCAGCGCTAGTGAAGCTTCCGCTGAGCAAGCAGCGGTCACTACAGACAGGGGTGCAGGCTCTCCTTCAAAGTCAGTCGCACTCCTTCAGACGCCTCATGCACTTCCTCGGGAAGATGGTGGCGGCAATAGAGGCGGTTCCGTTTGCGCAGTTTCATCTGCGTCCACTTCAATGGGACATTCTCCGCCAATGGGACGGGAGGTCGACATCCCTGGACAGGAAAGTCTCCCTTTCCCAAACGGCCAAGGACTCTCTGCAGTGGTGGCTCCTGTCCACCTCATTATCACAGGGAAGATCCTTCCTACCACCGTCCTGGGCGGTGGTCACGACAGACGCGAGTCTGTCAGGGTGGGGAGCAGTGTTTCTCCACCACAGGGCTCAGGGTACGTGGACTCAGCAGGAGTCCAGCCTTCAGATCAATGTTCTGGAAATCAGAGCAGTGTATCTTGCCCTTCTAGCCTTCCAGCAGTGGCTGGAAGGGAAGCAGATCCGAATTCAATCGGACAACTCCACAGCGGTGGCATACATCAATCACCAAGGGGGGACTCGCAGTCGGCAAGCCTTCCAGGAAGTCCGGCGGATTCTGATGTGGGTGGAAGCCACGGCCTCCACCATATCCGCAGTTCACATCCCCGGCGTAGAAAACTGGGAAGCAGACTTCCTCAGTCGCCAGGGCATGGACGCAGGGGAATGGTCCCTTCACCCGGACGTGTTTCAGGAAATCTGCCGCCGATGGGGAAGGCCGGACGTCGACCTGATGGCGTCCCGGCACAACAACAAGGTCCCAACCTTCATGGCACGGTCTCGCGATCAAAGAGCCCTAGCAGCAGACGCCCTAGTGCAAGATTGGTCGCAGTTCCGGCTCCCTTATGTGTTTCCACCTCTGGCACTCTTGCCCAGAGTGCTACGCAAGATCAGATCCGACTGCAGCCGCGTCATACTCGTCGCCCCAGACTGGCCAAGGAGGGCGTGGTATTCGGATCTGTGGCATCTCACGGTCGGCCAACCGTGGGCACTCCCAGACCGACCAGACTTACTGTCCCAAGGGCCGTTTTTCCATCGGAATTCTGCGGCCCTGAACCTGACTGTGTGGCCATTGAATCCTGGATCCTAGCGTCTTCAGGATTATCCCAAGGGGTCGTTGCCACCATGAGACAGGCTAGGAAGCCCACGTCTGCTAAGATCTACCACAGAACGTGGAGGATATTCTTATCCTGGTGCTCTGCTCAGGGAGTGTCTCCCTGGCCATTTGCATTACCTACCCTTCTTTCTTTCCTGCAATCTGGGTAGAAAAAGGGTTGTCGCTCGGCTCCCTGAAAGGACAAGTCTCGGCGCTATCAGTCTTTTTTCAGAAGCGTCTAGCACGACTTTCTAAGGTGCGCACGTTCCTACAGGGGGTTTGCCATATCGTTCCCCCGTACAAGCGGCCGTTAGATCCATGGGATCTGAACAGGGTACTAGTTGCCCTCCAGAAGCCGCCCTTCGAGCCTCTGAAGGAGGTTTCACTTTCTAGGCTTTCACAGAAAGTGGCTTTTCTGGTAGCGATCACATCTCTCCGGAGAGTGTCTGAGCTAGCAGCGCTGTCTTCCAAGGCTCCCTTCCTGGTCTTCCACCAGGACAAGGTAGTGCTGCGCCCCATTCAGGAGTTTCTCCCGAAGGTGGTATCCTCTTTTCATCTTAATCAGGATATCTCTTTGCCTTCGTTTTGTCCTCATGCAGTTCATCGGTATGAGAAGGACTTACATTTGTTAGATCTGGTGAGAGCACTCAGAATCTACATTTCCCGCACGGCGCCCCTGCGCCGTTCGGATGCACTCTTTGTCCTTGTCGCTGGTAAGCGCAAAGGGTCGCAGGCTTCTAAGGCCACCCTGGCTCGATGGATCAAAGAACCAATTCTTGAAGCCTACCGTTCTGCGGGGCTTCCGGTTCCATCAGGGCTGAAGGCCCATTCTACCAGAGCCGTGGGTGCGTCCTGGGCATTGCGACACCAGGCTACGGCTCAACAGGTGTGCCAGGCAGCTACCTGGTCGAGTCTGCACACTTTCACCAAACATTATCAGGTGCATACCTATGCTTCGGCGGACGCCAGCCTAGGTAGAAGAGTCCTGCAGGCGGCAGTTGCCTCCCCGTAGGGGAGGGCTGTCTTTGCAGCTCTAACATGAGGTATTTCTTTACCCACCCAGGGACAGCTTTTGGACGTCCCAATCGTCTGGGTCTCCCAATAGAGCGCCGAAGAAGAAGGGAATTTTGTTACTTACCGTAAATTCCTTTTCTTCTAGCTCTTATTGGGAGACCCAGCACCCGCCCTGTTGTCCTTCGGGATTTTTGGTTTGTTTGCGGGTACACATGTTGTTCATGTTGAACGGTTTTCAGTTCTCCGATGTTACTCGGAGTAAATTTGTTTAAACCAGTTATTGGCTTTCCTCCTTCTTGCTTTTGCACTAAAACTGGTGAGCCAGTGATCCCACTGGGGGTGTATAGCCAGAAGGGGAGGGGCCTTACACTTTTTAGTGTAATTGCTTTGTGTGGCCTCCGGAGGCAGTGCTATACACCCAATCGTCTGGGTCTCCCAATAAGAGCTAGAAGAAAAGGAATTTACGGTAAGTAACAAAATTCCCTTCTTTACATGCGGCCCGTCCAGTTTTTGCCGCTTGCGGCATGCTACTGAGCATGCGCAGTAGACAAAACCGCATGCGGCGGCCTGATGCGGTTTTTGCCACATCCGGCGTCCATAGGGATGCATTGAAAAATGCGCCGCATCGGCCGGATGCGGCGCGATGCGGTTTTTTTTTTTTTTGACGGAGCAAAAAAACGTGCCAGGGAACGTTCCATCCGGCCGCCGCATCGGCTAAATCTGCCGCATGTGGCAAAAAACGGACGGAACGCAAGCCCATGCGGCGCCAGTGCAAGTCAATGCTGGAAAAAACGAAACCAGCGGCAAAAAAAAAGGTTTCGTTTCTTTCAGCAGAGCGCCGGATTGTGCCGCACTGCTACAGCCGGATGTGTGAAAGCAGCCTAAGCCATATCAAACAGACAGAGGGATTCTTTATCATGAGGGGGGGGAGGTTCTCACTAAAAGCTGACTGCCAAATATCCTGAAGTTTCAAGACCTTATTATATTATGAACAGTCAAGTTTTTCTGCTTGAAGTAATAAGTCTGTGTTTTAGAGTTTTAAGATTTGTCAGCTTTCTCACTCAACTGACCTGACAAAGCTGAATCCACAATAAAATGCTGAAAAATTTAAGTAATTCTTGTGTTAATCACTCAATATTACTGATGGGGGTATAACATGGCCGGAGGGGTATGTTTCGGTTTAGGCTAATTTATACCCCAGAGTATAATCTAGCCTAGGCCACTTTAACCCCACGTATAGTCTGCACAGTGGGTACACTCTGGCCCGTTACACCGGGATTGAAGCGGTGGCAGTCACTTCTGTAGGACTTCAAAGCCCGTTTGCTCCTTAAATTTTCTGCACTCCCATGGAAGTGAATGCAGAGCCCATCAGGATCCTTCAAGGGACATCTTATGACATCAGAAATAAGTCCCTCCGTTTTCTATCTATTTGCGGAATCTCCTTTTGGCAGTCGTCCCTCTGTGTTCTGTCCTTCAGGATACTAAGAGGGTGCCGAGCCCTTTGTGGGGCATTGGATACACTCTGGAGGGAATGTGTAGTGGAAGCAACAGCTCCTGCAGGGTCTCTCTTCTGTGTGCGCTGTCTGATGTGCCCAACTTTGCTGACCTCTCCTGTTTATATAAGCGGATGGGCTTGTCACCTAATAGTAACTGTACTTACTGCCCTGGTCTACTCAGATGAACAACTCCTTCATTGTGCAATAATCATCTGTGTTGGCCAACTCACTGTGCAACAACCATCTGTGTTGGCCAACTCACTTACTGTACAATAACCATCCGTGTTGGCCAACTCACTGTGCAACAATCATCCGTGTTAGCCAACTCACTGTGCAACAACCATATGTGTTGGCCAATCACTGTGCAACAACCATCCGTGTTGACCAACTCACTCACTGTGCAACAACCGTCCATTTTGGCTAATCCATTAATTGCGCTTTTGTTTCCTCAGGAAGCCAAGCTGGATTCCTCGTCTCCTAGAGTAAGTGTTCTTCTTCTCTGTCTTCTGGAAGGGATTCAAGAGTTTGTGGCCAATTAACCCTAATAGGAAAGTAACAGGATTTTGTGATCTAAAAAAAAAAATGAAGACTTAAAAAGCCAATCAATCCAAGAGGCAGTTTCCCCCTTTTTGTTTTGTTTTTTTATATGACTCATCCATTGTGGACTTAACAAATACATTGTTGCTGAACAGGTGTGAGTTGCAGGTCGTGTCTAGTTTTATGATACGAGTGCACCTTTCTTATAGGCACCATACAAATGGCACATGAATTTCACTTTCTTTGCCGCTCCATTGGGAGACCCAGACAATTGGGGTGTATAGCTTCTGCCTCCGGAGGCCACACAAAGTATTACACTTTAAAAAGTGTAACCCCTCCCCTCTGCCTATACACCCTCCCGTGCATCACGGGCTCCTCAGTTTTATGCTTTGTGTTGAAGGAGGCACACATTCAC
Source organism: Anomaloglossus baeobatrachus (assembly GCF_048569485.1). Taxonomy (NCBI): domain Eukaryota; kingdom Metazoa; phylum Chordata; class Amphibia; order Anura; family Aromobatidae; genus Anomaloglossus; species Anomaloglossus baeobatrachus. The sequence continues at coordinate 157,996,335 of NC_134362.1, forward strand.
TCAAGCTCCACATTTTAGTCAGCAGCAGCTGCTGATTATATCGGATGGAAGAAAAGAGGGCCCCAGGGCCCCCGGCATGCTCCCTTCTCACCCCACTAAGTCGGCGGTGCTGTTAAGGTTGAGGTACCCATTGCGGGTACAGAGGCTGGAGCCACATGCCGTTTTCCTTCCCCATCCCTTAGAGGCTCTGGGAGAAGTGGGATCCTAACCGGTCATCCAGGCACTGGGACCGGGCTCCCTCCGCAGCCCCTGTGGGAATCTGACGGACAGGAGACTTAATATCATCAGGGACAGGCCCTGCATCCAAAAGGTACTCTGTGTCCCCTTGGGGACGGTGTATGGAGCGCTAGTGTCACAGACACTGCAGCGGCTGCTGTATTTTTATGACGACCGGGACTACCGTGCCGACCGTGCCTGTTTGTCGGCCGCGGTATTAAATTTAGTCCCCGGCTTCTGCGGCCTAGTACCATAACTCCCGCCCCCGGGCCTGCCAGTCAGGGGTAAGGGCGGGACGGTCGACCTGACGTCGACTGTGAGGGCTGGAGCATACTTTAGGTATCCTCCTCCCCCCTCACTGATCACTGTGGGGCACCAGATTCCCACACTTTATTAGTCGCCGCCCACGGCCCCCTCCTCCCCTGAGAGCTCCGGCAGCCATTTTTACAATCATTCTGCCGGTGGAGGATTTCAGGAACGAGCTCTGCAGCTCTGGGAGGCCCAAGGCAGGGAATCTGGTGGACACACAACCGCTTTGGGCGGTCGGTAAGCCACACCGGTCACCGGTGCTGGTCCCCCCAGGGTGCCGAAGTGTATATATTTATATATATATCTGTATACATTTTCTTTGTTCGGCCGCATTGTTTTTGCTTTTGGCTATATACCCTCAGTGATCACCCTCCTAGGAGACAGCAGCATGTCGTTCACAAGGAGCAAGGGTGCCAAGACACAGGGTTATTTTGCAACCTGTACCTCTTGTGCGGCTATGTTACCTGCAGGTTCCACCTACCCTCACTGTGAGCAATGCTCGGCCCCTGTTGCACTCGCTCAGCCGGAGCCTCGGGCACTGGTGGGACCCTCAACTCAGGTAGAACCGCCGGCTGCCCCTATCCAGGTGACAGGGACAGAGTTTGCAGTTTTGGCTGAGAAACTCTGAGTCGCTTTCACAATCCATGGCTCAGTCTATGGATAGATGGTCTGCTAAGATACTAGAAGCCTTGCAGTCCAGACCGGTCCTTACACAGGCCCCGGGCACTGTAGGATCATCGCCCCCAGGCCCCTCTCGGGCTGCGCCGCAGCGTGCTCCTGGGGTGGCCCCTAGGTCTCACGGGGAGGACTCCGGCACGGACCGCAGTCCCAGACCGGCTAAGCGGGCTCGCTGGGAATCTTCCCCGACTTCATCACGCTGTTCGGGGTCTCAGCTTGATGACTCTCTGGAGGATGAAGCGGACGTCGCAGCTCAGCGCTCTGAACCTGACGTTGCTCTCAATCTTGATACACCTGAAGGGGACGCCATAGTCAATGACCTTATAGCGTCCATCAACCAGGTGCTAGATCTCTCTCCCCCAACTCCACTTATAGAGGAGTCGGATTCGCAGCAGGAGAAACACCAGTTTAGGTTTCCCAAACGTACACGGAGTGCGTTTTTCGATCACTCTAACTTCAGAGAGGCTGTCCAGAAGCACAGAGCATTTCCGGACAAGCGGTTTAATAAGCGCCTTAATGACACACGTTACCCCTTCCCCTCTGACGTAGTCAAGGGTTGGGCTCAATGTCCCAAGGTGGATCCGCCAGTCTCTAGACTGGCGGCTAGATCCGTAGTATCAGTGGCAGATGGTTCATCGCTCAAGGATGCCACTGACAGGCAGATAGAGCTCCTGATGAAATCCATCTATGAAGCCACAGGCGCGTCTTTTGCCCCGGCCTTCGCAGCCGTGTGGGCACTCCAAGCTATCTCAGCTTGTCTGGCTGAGATTAATGCGGTCACACGTACCTCTGCTCCGCAAGTTGCGTCCTTGACTTCTCAGGCGTCGGTATTTTCATCCTATGCCATGAATGCCGTCCTGGACTCTGCTAGCCGTACAGCGGTAGCGTCCGGCAATTCGGTGGCAGTCCGCAGGGCCATGTGGCTACGCGAATGGAAGGCAGACTCTGCTTCCAAGAAGTTCTTAACCGGTTTGCCATTTTCCGGCGACCGATTGTTTGGCGAGCGATTGGATGAAATTATTAAGCAATCCAAGGGAAAGGACTCGTCCTTACCCCAGTCCAAGCCAAACAGACCTCAGCAACGGAAAATTCAAGCGAGGTTTCGGTCCTTTCGGCCCTCAGCCAGGTCCCAACCTTCCTCGTCCAACAGGCCACAGAAGGGCCAGAGGAACTCTTATTCATGGCGGTCTAAGTCACGTCCTCCAAAGGCCGCCGGAGGCACCGTCTCCAAGGCGGCCTCCTCATGACTTTCGGCCTCCCCAAACCGCATCCTCGGTCGGTGGCAGGCTCTCCCGCTTTTGCGACGCCTGGTGGCCAAATGTCCAAGACCGATGGGTGAGAGACATTCTGTCTCACGGTTACAGGATAGAGTTCAGCTCTCGTCCCCCGACTCGTTTCTTCAGAACATCTCCGCCCCCCCGAGCGAGCCGAGGCACTTTTTCAGGCGGTGAACACTCTGAAGACAGAAGGAGTTGTGATCCCCGTTCCCCTTCAGGAACGTGGTCGCGGGTTTTACTCCAACTTGTTCGTGGTGCCAAAAAAGGACGGATCATTCCGTCCCGTTCTGGACCTCAAACTGCTCAACAGACATGTGAGAACCAGATGGTTTCGCATGGAATCTCTCCGCTCGGTCATCGCTTCGATGTCCCAAGGAGACTTCCTAGCATCAATCGACATCAGGGATGCTTATCTCCATGTGCCGATCGCACCAGAGCATCAACGCTTCCTGCGTTTCGCCATCGGGGACGAACACCTTCAGTTTGTGGCACTGCCGTTCGGCCTGGCGACAGCCCCACGGGTCTTCATCAAGGTCATGGCATCCGTTGTGGCGGTCCTACACTCTCAAGGCCACTCGGTGATCCCTTACTTGGACGATCTCCTAGTCAAAGCACCCTCCCGGGTGGCATGTCAACACAGCCTGACCGTGGCTCTGGAGACTCTCCAGAGATTCGGGTGGATCATCAATTTCCCAAAGTCAAAACTGACACCGACCCAATCACTGACTTACCTCGGGATGGAGTTTCATACTCTCTCAGCGATAGTCAAGCTACCGCTGGACAAACAGCGTTCGCTGCAGACAGGGGTGCACTCTCTTCTTCGGGCCCAGTCACACCCCTTGAGGCGCCTCATGCACTTCCTGGGGAAGATGGTGGCAGCAATGGAGGCAGTCCCCTTTGCGCAGTTTCATCTGCGTCCACTCCAATGGGACATTCTCCGCAAATGGGACAGGAGGTCGACGTCCCTGGACAGGAACGTCTCTCTTTCCCTGGCAGCCAAAACCTCTCTTCAGTGGTGGCTCCTTCCCACTTCTCTGTCGAAGGGAAAATCCTTCCTGCCCCCATCCTGGGCTGTGGTCACGACGGATGCGAGTCTGTCAGGGTGGGGAGCGGTTTTTCTCCACCACAGGGCTCAGGGAACCTGGACTCCGACAGAGTCCTCCCTTCAGATCAATGTTCTGGAGATAAGGGCAGTGTATCTAGGAGCCCTGAAGGCGTTTCATCGCTGGCTGAGGGCAGGCAGATCCGCATACAGTCGGACAACGCCACGGCGGTCGCGTACATCAACCATCAGGGCGGCACGCGCAGCCGTCAAGCCTTCCAGGAAGTTTGGCGGATTCTGCTGTGGGCGGAGGCCACAGCATCCACCATCTCCGCAGTTCACATCCCGGGCGTAGAAAACTGGGAAGCAGACTTCCTCAGTCGCCAGGGCATGGACGCAAGGGAATGGTCTCTTCACCCGGACGTGTTTCAGGAGATCTGTTGCCGCTGGGGAACGCTGGACGTCGATCTCATGGCGTCTCGGCACAACAACAAAGTCCCGGCATTCATGGCACGGTCTCAAGATCACAGAGCTCTGGCGGCGGACGCGTTAGTTCAGGATTGGTCGCAGTTTCGACTACCTTATGTGTTTCCTCCTCTGGCAATGCTGCCCAGAGTGTTACGCAAGATCAGGTCCGACTGCCGCCGCGCCATCCTCGTCGCTCCAGACTGGCCGAGGAGGTCGTGGTACCCAGATCTGTGGCACCTCAAGGGCCATTTTTCCATCTGAATTCTGCGGCCCTCAACCTGACTGTGTGGCCATTGAGTCCTGGATCCTAGCGTCCTCAGGGTTATCTCAAGATGTCATTGCCACTATGAGACAGGCCAGGAAACCAACGTCCGCCAAGATCTATCACAGGGCTTGGAGGATCTTCTTATCCTGGTGCTCTGATAAGGGTTTTACCCCCTGGCCATTTGCCTTACCCACCTTTCTTTCCTTCCTTCAATCCGGAATGGACAAGGGTTTGTCTCTCGGCTCTCTCAAGGGACAAGTTTCAGCGCTTTCCGTGTTTTTTCAAAAAGCGTCTAGCCAGACTTCCGCAGGTCCGCACGTTCCTGCAGGGAGTTTGCCACATAGTCCCACCTTACAAGCGGCCGCTGGAACCTTGGGATCTTAACAGAGTGCTAAGGGCTCTTCAGAAACCACCTTTTGAGCCGCTGCGGGATGTCTCTCTATCACGTCTTTCGTAGAAGGTGGCTTTTCTAGTGGCGGTTACATCGCTCCGTAGAGTGTCGGAGCTAGCAGCGTTGTCATGCAAAGCCCCCTTCCTGGTTTTTCACCAGGATAAGGTGGTTCTGCGTCTGGTCCCGGAATTCCTCCCTAAGGTGGTATCCCCGTTTCATCTCAATCAGGATATTTCCTTACCTTCATTTTGCCCTAATCCAATTCACCAATGTGAAAAGGATTTGCACTTGTTAGATCTAGTGAGAGCACTCCGGCTCTACGTGTCTCGCACGGCGCCCCTGCGCCGTTAAGATGCGCTCTTTGTCCTTGTCGCTGGTCAGCGTAAAGGGTCGCAGGCGTCCAAGTCAACCTTGGCTCGGTGGATCAAGGAACCGATTCTTGAAGCCTACCGTTCTTCTGGGCTTCCGGTTCCTTCAGGGCTGAAAGCCCATTCTACCAGAGCCGTGGGTGCGTCCTGGACATTGCGGCACCAGGCTACGGCTCAGCAGGTGTGTCAGGCGGCTACCTGGTCTAGTCTGCACACTTTCACGAAACACTATCAGGTGCATACCTATGCTTCGGCAGATGCCAGCCTAGGTAGGCGAGTCCTTCAGGCGGCGGTTGCCCACCTGTAAGAGGGGGCCGTTTTCGGCTCTTTTTATCGAGGTATTCTTTTACCCACCCAGGGACTGCTTTTGGACGTCCAAATTGTCTGGGTCTCCCAATGGAGCGACAAAGAAGAAGGGAATTTTGTTTACTTACCGTAAATTCCTTTTCTTCTAGCTCCCATTGGGAGACCCAGCACCCGCCCCTGTTCCCTTCGGGCTGTTTGTTCTTTTGTGTACACATGTTGTTCATGTTGAATTGTTCTTTTGGTTCATGGTTCAGTTCTCCGAACATCCTTCGGATTGAATTTACCTTAGACCAATTTATAAGTTTCCTCCTTCCTGCTTTTGCACCAAAACTGAGGAGCCCGTGATGCACGGGAGGGTGTATAGGCAGAGGGGAGGGGTTACACTTTTAAAGTGTAATACTTTGTGTGGCCTCCGGAGGCAGAAGCTATACACCCAATTGTCTGGGTCTCCCAATAGGAGCTAGAAGAAAAGGAATTTACGGTAAGTAAACAAAATTCCGTTCTTCCATGCCAGAAATCGCTCCAATTTCTGCTGCAAAACTGCAGTTTGCACATTAGGGTTCGCCCCATTCATACACTTAATTGCATCGTTGGTCTACTGACTTTTTTTGTGTGTGCTCAATACGCAGTGTATAAAAACTGACAAGCAAAATAGCAAAAGCCGTTACCACCTGAGGTGTAAGTGAAAGGCGCGGAATAAACTTTTGAAGTTCCTGAAAAAACCGACTTAATAGGAGGGAACATGGGCAGGAGGTGCACAGGCATTTCATCCTTCCGGTTTTGGGTTAATCAGACATGACTATATAGGGCTGCCGCTACCATGATGCAAACAGCCCTTTATATAAAGTCCTATCAGTAGGAGTAGATAGCTCTGTTAATCAATAAGTGTGTAATGCAGTTTTTTATAGACAGTAATTTATTACTATTTTTTATTCTTAGCATTAATCCATACAAGCCAAGCCAGAAGGCCTCGTTCTCGGAGCAGTATAGCAGAGATTTGGAGGAACAGAGCAAGTAAGAGGTTCACGCTGTCGGCATGCTTGTAAGATTTTGTCTTCCATTGCAGTGACCGAATTGATGCCCTAAGTTCCACCCCGGATTCTTCCTCTACACGTGGACCGGTGTGATGACTCCATGTATATGCACTGTGCTGAGTGTCTGCATACAGTGTGTGCCGTCAGTGACAGTATCCAGCACCAAAATTTCAGTGGAAGCTTATATCTGTGATATTATGATGCTAGATGCGAAACGTTCCAAGTACTGCAAATGTGTATTGTGATATATATTAATGCATTGTGGTTTTCCAGCTTTGAGGAACTTTTTGGAAAGAAACATATCTTTACTTCAGGAACAGAGGAATACTGTGAGCGATATCAGTACTCACAAAACAGTAAGTCGGGACCACTCTTACGGTAATTGTACTGTTGGGGCAGATGTATGTACAGCAGTGTTTTAAAAGGAACCTGTCACCAGATTTTTGACTATTAAACTAAAAGTATCCCCTTCTGCAGCTCCTGGGCTGCATTCTATGAAGGTACACCTTGTTTCCTGACTCCCCTTCCAGATCCCAAAAATAATTTTATAAAACTTGGCCCTAATGTATGCTAATGACCTGTGTAGGCCATATGGACGGGCTCATTTTCTGCTCCTTTTCCCCCTCCTGCCGCTGATCGCCATCCTCCTTTCTTGATTTGACGTGATGACGCCTCCGTCATCATCCTCGTCACATTTTCAAATCTCGTGCTGTGCAGAGTGATGTCTGCTCGCGCAGGCGCAGTTCGCTCTGCCATATTGCGGGCAGAGCAGAAAACAGCTACCCTCACTCGCGAGTCGCGCCGGTGAGCTAAATGCGCAGGCGCGAGATTATGGTCTGCGCTGTGCATGACCTCACCAGCGTCATCCTTGTACCCACCCATAATCTTGTGCCTGCGCATTTAGCTCACCGGCACGAGCAAGGGCAGCTGTTTTCTGCTCTGCCCGCAATATGGCAGAGTGAACTGCGCCTGCGCGAGCGGACATGACTGCAGAGGTGCGAGATTTGAAACTGCAACGAGGATGATGACGAAGGCATCATCACGTTAATCAAGAAAGGAGGACTGCGAACAGCGGCAGGAGGGGGGACAGGAGCAGAAAATGAGCCCGCCCATCTGGCCAACACAGGTAATTAGCATACCTAACGGACAAGTTTTCTAAAGTTATTTTTGGGGTCTGGAAGGGGAGTCAGGGCCAAGGTGCATCTTCATAGAATGCAGCCCAGGAGATGCAGAAGGGGATACTTTTAGTTTATTAGTGAAAAAACTGGTGACAGGTTCCCTTTAATGCATTTTATTTTTGGCCAACATCTAGAATAGATGCTCGAAACTGGCGATTCACTGTAAGTAATGGACATTATGCCCCTATTGTCAAACAACAAAATATAAGTGTCTATACCATATTTTTCAAACTGCGACACACAAGACAGCATCCCTGGTTTAGACATGAGAAAATGGCAAAACATATTTACTACCGTCTAAAACATTTTTGGTGATGTAAATACGTAAAGAGGTTGGTACCACACCTTTTCAGGCCCTAGGGTAGATTAGGGTGAAAAGTTAGGTCAGTGCTCCTCCATAGCATGTACATTGTGTTACATGCATATGCAGGGATACATTCACATAAATAGGTGCACACACCTGTGCAGTACACAGAGTGGATGCATACAGCTGTCAAGTGTGAACATACATGCAAACAAAGTATGTATACACACAACTCTGCTGCATGCACAGTAGATAAACACACCTCTTCAGTATGTACATATTTACACAGCTAACTGCTGCATGTATGAGTGTATAGTCTCACACACACGTGTACAGCTCTTCAGTGTGCCCGTTTGTGCGCACACCTGCCCAGCTCTGCAACATATCTATATATATATATATATATATATATATATATATATATATATATATATATATATATATATATATATATATATATATATATATATATATATATATATATATATATATATATATATATATATATATATATATATATATATATTGCCTTATTATGTCTGTCTGTCTGTCTTGCTCCAAAATTGTGTCCTTACGGTGACACAAAGCTGATTGGCCGCTGGGCTCGCCATGGCCCCGCCCCCCGCACGGATTGGCCGCTCGCCTCGCCTCCGCCCCCCCCACGGATTGGTCGCTCGCCTCGGCCTGGACCCGCCCTCCGCATGGATTGCCCGCTCGCCTCGGCCCTCCGCACGCATCGCCAGACATAACCTTGTGCTGCTGGGATCGTGACGGAGCCGGTGTACGCTGGTAACCATTATACACATCGGATATCATAGTTACAAGTGTACACCGGCTCTTTCACGATCCCAGCAGCGTCAGACATAACCTTGCGATGCTGGGATCGTGACGGAGCCGGTGAACGCTGGTAACCATTATACACATCGGGTAACTAAGGTCCCTTAGTTACCCGATGTGTATCATAGTTACCAGCGTACACCGACTCCCAGTACACATGTGCAGGGAGCCGGCATTATACTCCTCTCTCCCAGGACTACTCCTCCTATTATAGTCCTCCTAATATACTCCTCTCTGAGTATAATAGGAGAACTATTATAGCATGGGGGATGGAGCACGATGGGGGGTGCGCAGCATGGGGGATGGAGCACGATGGGGGGTGCGCAACATGGGGAAAGAAGCACGATGGGGAGTGCGCAGCATGGAGGATGGAGCACAATGGGGAGTGCACAGCATGGGGATGGAGCACAATGGGGAGTGCGCAGCATGGGGGATGGAGCACGATGGGGGTGCGCAGCATGGGGGATGGAGCACGATGGGGGTGCGCAGCATGGGGGATGGAGCACGATGGGGAGTGTGCAGCATGGGGGATGGAGCACGATGGGGGGTGCGCAGCATGGGGGATGGAGCACGATGGGGGTTGGGCAGCATTGGGGATGGAGCACGATGGGGGTGCGCAGCATGGGGGATGGGGCACGATGGGGGATGCGCAGCATGGGGGATGGAGCACGATGGGAGGTGCACACCTCCCCCCAACACACACACACACACAACACACCACACACACACACACACTGGGAACCTCAAACACTGCCCTACACAGACACCCACACACACAGACAACGCCGCACACACACAACACCCAACACACAAACACCGCGGCATACATAAATATACGCACATACCGCACAACACACACATTGCACAAAACATACCTCCCCCCAAAACACACCACACCCACACAAACACTTGGTAACTACACACAACAACAATATATATATATATATATATATATATATATATATATATAATCTCTCTCATACATGAACTACACAATACGTAAATTCTAGAATACCCGATGCGTAGAATCGGGCCACCTTCTAGTGTATATATATATACATGTGTATATGTATGTATATACACATGCATATATATATCACACACACTATCAGCTCTTCAGTGTGCCCTTATGTGCACAGAGTTCTTCGGTGTGTCTTTGTGTGCACACCTGCCCAGCTCTGCAGCGCACCCACACACACACACACACACACACCTGCCCAGCTCTGTAGCACGCACATAAGATACTCCAACCAAGCAGTTCAGTATTAGATGTAAAATTTTGCTATTTTCCACCTATGACATGATGGCGCCTCCAGATTATTCTGACCTAAGAGCATATAGTGTACGATGAATATATTTGATACCTTTGTCTCATCTTTTCGCCATTGTTTCCCCTTCTGCTTTGAGCCATGACGCTTGCCTGCACTGGTGAGGTGCTATACAGTTTGGCCTTACTCCTGTTGCAGACATTCTAGACCTGTCCTTGTAGTATCGTCATGCTGCGTATTCAGTTATTGGTACGTGTTGCACTAATGCAAACATTTTTTTTTTAACATAGGCAAACAGTTCAACTCTGATGATCGCAGAGAGAAGCTTTATCTGAAGTTTTACCAGCAGATACAGGATGAATACCACAAGGAGAGACCTTCCGACTGTGTGATAGTTGCTATCAGCAAGGATCAGATGTAAGTCTATAGGAGTATAGCATGTACATAGGTAAGAGCACCTCCCAGGGGTACCTAATGTCACCAGCACTGCCGGCTTAGCTGTGGTATATTAGATGTGTATTGGAAAATGGCTAGTCTTCCTTGTGCTGCTGCTCGAGGTAAGATTTCTGATTCCATCTGATCATTAAGGGCTCATTGTTCTCTGCAGTTACATCTTAGTATAGTGCAGCAGTATACACAGATGCCCTCTTTTATTGCTTTGGCTGTATAGTTAGTTTGCAGTATTTTTTATAAAACCTATTAAATTAGAGTTCAAATTATTAACTGGGAAATATTACACTGCAAAAAAAAAAATGTAAATGTTGTGTATGGCTGTTCTAAAATTAATGGTGTTTATTACCATAGACTCAATATAAATTAAAGGGGTTCTCCTGACATGTCTACTTAGTGAAATGACAATTCTGCAGCATAATGTCTGATAACTTTGTGTTGTGCCGTTTCTCTGTTATTCCTGTTGGAAATGATGAATACATTAACAGCAGGTTTCTATAGTTCCCATTTTCATTAATATAAGGCTGTGTGCGCACGTTGTGTTTTTTCATGCGTTTACACAGCGTTGTAAACCAGCGTAAACACGTGTTCTGCGTCCCCAGCAAAGTCTGTAAGAATGTAGCATATTCCATGTGCACGTTGCGTTTTGAAACCGTGTTTTGGATGCCAAACTTTTGACAATTGCTGCGTTTTAAAAAGCAACATGTCACGTCTTTCTTCAGCGCTCTATTGGGAGACCCAGACGATTGGGGTATAGCTACTGCCCTCCGGAGGCCACACAAAGCACTACACTAAAAAGTGCAAGGCCCCTCCCCTTCTGGCTATACCCCCCCGTGGTATCACGGGTACTCCAGTTTTCAAGCTTTGTGCGAAGGAGGTCAGACATCCACGCATAGCTCCACAGATTTTAGTCAGCAGTAGCTGCTGACTATTTCGGATGGAAGAAAAGAGGGCCCATATAGGGCCCCCAGCATGCTCCCTTCTCACCCGTTGATGGTGTTGTAAGGTTGAGGTACCTATTGCTGGTACAGAGGCTGGAGCCCCACATGCTGTTTTCCTTCCACATCCCCTTGTAGGGCTCTGTGGAAGTGGGATCCTGCCGGCCTCAAAGCTCTGACGCCGGGCTCCATCCACAGACCCATAGAACCTGGTGGATGCCGAGCAGGAGTACCATCAGGGACATGGCCCTGCATCATACAGGTACTCTGTGTCCCCGGCAGGCACAGACACACTCCGGGCTGGCTGGGTGTTGTAGTGCGCCGGGGACCGTAACGCTAGAGCTAGTGTCTCTACAGTTTACTGGGGGACTTTGTTCTGTGTGTGGGAACGCAGCGCCGACCCCCGCTGGACCGGCGGCGCTGCTGTGACTTTTAGTTCGCCGGGGACACGCCGACCGCGCTTTTACGGCGGTGGCGTTTATAAATCTAGTCCCCGGCTTTTGCGGCCTAGGACGCCGGCAGCTCCGATTCGTTCCCGCCCCCACCCTGTCAATCAGGGTAGGGGAGAGACGCTGTTTCACGGCAGCGACGAGGGCTGGAGCCTGATTTACATGCTCCAGCCCTCTCACTAGGCACTGAGGGAAGCAGGCTTCCCGCTCTTAGCCAGGAACGCCCAGGGCCCGCCCCCCCTCCTCTCTCAGGACGCCGGCAGCCATTACATGCATGTCTGGCTGGAGGAAGGACGCAAGGCTCTGGGAGACCTGGACTAGGGGGCTTTGGAGATCACACACCCGCTCTTAAGCGGGCGGTAAGCGGCGTTTCAGCTGGCCCCTCTGGTGCCTCAGTGTGTATTAGTGTATTGTGTCACTGGACATATATATATTTCCTTATTGCTTGCACTGTGAGGTCGCTTCCTGGCTGTATACCCAGATCACTCTGAGGAGGCAGCAACATGTCATCTGCAAAACGCAAGGCTGCCAAGGCTAGGGCTGTGTACACTGCGTGTGCTGCATGTGGGGCTGCTCTACCAGCAGGCTCCAAGGACCCCCATTGTGTGCAATGCTCAGATCCGGTGCTGCTTCGCCAGCCGGAGTCAGGAGAGATAGTGACCCAGGCTGAGACGCCTGTAAGTCCTGCCCCGGTGTCAGGGACAGACTTTGCAGTTTTTGCGGATAATATGTCTGTGTCTATGGCAAAAATCCTTGAAGCTTTGCAATCCATGCCTGGGGCTCAGTCTATGGACACGGCGAGGTCTCTGTCCTCTAATCCCCCTCAGTTGGATTTAATCCAGACTGCAAGGGGGTCCCCGGCTTCACAGGCTGAGTATTATGACTCAGATGATAGCCCCAGCCACCCTAAGCGAGCTCGCTGGGAAAGACCCTCAACGTCATCACACTGCTCAGGGTCTCAGCGCAATCAGTCTCCCTGTGATGCGTCTGATGAGAGTGATCAGGAGTCTTATCCTGGAACCCCTCTCAATCTGGATACCCCGGATGGGGACGCCATGGTAAACGATCTTATCTCAGCCATCAATAGACTGTTAGATATTTCTCCCCCAGCCCCTTCAGCAGAGGAGGCAGCTGCAGAGCAGGAGAAGTTTCGTTTCCTCTATCCCAAGCGTAAATTAAGTGCTTTCTTGGATCACTCTGACTTCAGAGAGTCAATCCAGAAACACGACGCTCATCCAGAAAGGCGTTTCTCTAAACGTTCTAAGGATACACGTTTTCCTTTTCCCCCTGATGTGGTCAAGCGCTGGACCCAGTGTCCAAAAGTTGACCCCCCGATTTCCAAACTTGCAGCTAGATCCATAGTTGCAGTGGAGGATGGCGCTTCACTTAAGGATGCCAATGACAGACAGATGGACCTTTGGTTAAAATCTGTCTATGAAGCTATCGGCGCGTCGTTTGCTCCAGCATTCGCAGCCGTATGGGCACTCCAAGCTATTTCAGCTGGTTTAGCAAAAGTGGATGCTATCTTACATCCAGCGGTGCCGCAAGTGGCGTCCCTTACCTCGCAGATGTCCGCGTTCGCGTCTTACGCTATCAATGCGGTCCTAGAATCTACCAGCCGCACCTCAATGGCGTCCGCCAATTCGGTAGTTTTGCGCAGAGCCTTGTGGTTAAAGGACTGGAAAGCAGATGCTGGTTCCAAAAAATGTTTAACCAGCCTGCCTTTATCTAGAGATAGACTGTTTGGCGAACCATTGGCTGACATCATTAAACAGTCCAAGGGTAAAGACTCTTCTTTACCCCAGCCCAGAACAAGCAAACCTCAGCAGAAAAAGTGGCAGCAGAGGTTTCAGTCCTTTCGAGGTTCGGGCAAGACACAATTCTCCTCGTCCAAAGGGACTCAGAGGACGCAAAGAAGCTCAGATTCCTGGCGGGCTCACGCGCGCCCCAAGAAAGCAAATGGAGGAACCGCTTCCAAAGCGGCCACCTCATGACTTCCAGCTCCCCCCCTCCGCATCTCCGGTCGGGGGCAGGCTCTCCCGCTTTTCCGTCATTTGGATGTCACAGGTCAAAGACCGGTGGGTGACAGACATTTTGTCGCGCGGGTACAGAATCGAGTTCAGTTCTCGTCCTCCAGCTCGGTTCTTCAGAACCTCCCCACATCCAGACCGAGCAGATGCCCTGCTGCAGGCGGTGGACTCCCTAAGAGCGGAAGGAGTAGTGGTTCCTGTACCGCCTCAGGAACAAGGGCGAGGGTTTTACTCCAATCTCTTTGTGGTTCCAAAAAAGGACGGCTCGTTCCGTCCTGTTCTGGATCTAAAGCTGCTCAACAAACATGTGCACGCCAGGCGGTTCCGGATGGAAACCCTCCGCTCTGTCGTGGCCTCAATGTCTCAAGGAGACTTCCTTGCCTCAATAGACATCAAAGATGCTTATCTCCACGTGCCAATTGCTACAGAACATCAACGTTTTCTACGTTTTGTGATAGGAAACGAACATCTTCAGTTCGTAGCTCTGCCATTCGGTCTGGCAACAGCCCCACGGGTTTTCACCAAGGTCATGGCGGCAGTGGTAGCAGTCTTGCACTCTCAGGGACACTCGGTGATCCCTTACCTAGACGATCTACTTGTCAAGGCACCCTCTCAAGAGGCATGCCAACTCAGTCTACATGCTACGCTAGAGACTCTACAGACTTTCGGATGGATCATCAACTTTCCAAAGTCAAATCTGTCACCGACACAGTCACTAACGTATCTTGGCATGGAGTTCCATACTCGAGCAGCGAGAGTGAAGCTTCCGCTGAACAAGCAGCGGTCACTACAGACAGGGGTGCAATCCCTCCTTCAGGGCCAGTCGCACCCCTTACGGCGCCTCATGCACTTCCTCGGGAAGATGGTGGCAGCCATGGAAGCAGTTCCCTTTGCGCAGTTTCATCTGCGCCCACTTCAATGGGACATTCTCCGCCAATGGGACGGGAAGTCAACGTCCCTGGACAGGAAAGTCTCTCTTTCCCAGACGGCCAAGGACTCTCTACAATGGTGGCTCCTTCCCACCTCATTGTCTCAGGGAAGATCCTTCCTGCCCCCATCCTGGGCAGTGGTCACGACAGATGCGAGTCTGTCAGGGTGGGGAGCAGTTTTTCTCCACCACAGGGCTCAGGGGACGTGGACTCAGCAGGAGTCCACCCTTCAGATCAATGTTCTGGAAATCAGAGCAGTGTATCTTGCCCTACTAGCCTTCCAGCAGTGGCTGGAAGGAAGGCAGATCCGAATTCAGTCGGACAACTCCACAGCGGTGGCATACATCAACCACCAAGGGGGGACACGCAGTCGGCAAGCCTTCCAAGAAGTCCGGCGGATTCTGATGTGGGTGGAAGCCACGGCCTCCACCATATCCGCAGTTCACATCCCCGGCGTAGAAAACTGGGAAGCAGACTTCCTCAGTCGCCAGGGCATGGACGCAGGGAAATGGTCCCTTCACCCGGACGTGTTTCAGGAAATCTGTCGCCGATGGGGAGTGCCGGACGTCGACCTAATGGCGTCCCGGCACAACAACAAGGTCCCGGCATTCATGGCGAGGTCACGCGATCAAAGAGCTCTGGCGGCAGACGCATTAGTTCAAGATTGGTCGCAGTTCCGGCTCCCATACGTCTTCCCACCTCTGGCACTCTTGCCCAGAGTGTTACGCAAGATCAGATCCGATTGCAGCCGCGTCATACTCGTCGCCCCAGACTGGCCGAGGAGATCGTGGTATCCGGATCTGTGGCATCTCACGGTCGGTCGACCGTGGTCACTGCCAGACCGACCAGACTTACTGTCCCAAGGGCCGTTTTTCCATCAGAATTCTGCGGCCCTGAACCTGACTGTGTGGCCATTGAGTCCTGGATCCTAGCGTCTGCAGGATTATCTCAAGGAGTCGTAGCCACAATGAGACAGGCTAGGAAGTCAACGTCTGCTAAGATCTACCACAGGACGTGGAAGATTTTCTTATCTTGGTGCTCTGCACAGAGAGTATCCCCTTGGCCATTTGCATTGCCCACCTTTCTTTCCTTCCTGCAATCGGGGTTGGAAAAGGGCTTGTCGCTCAGTTCCCTTAAAGGGCAAGTCTCGGCACTGTCTGTGTTTTTTCAGAAGCGTCTAGCACGTCTTCCTAAGGTGCGCACGTTCCTACAGGGGGTCTGTCATATTGTGCCCCCGTACAAGCGGCCGTTAGATCCATGGGATCTGAACAGAGTACTTGTTGCTCTGCAAAAGCCGCCCTTCGAGCCTCTAAAGGACGTTTCCTTTTCTCGACTGTCACAGAAAGTGGCGTTTCTTGTCGCGATCACATCGCTTCGGCGAGTGTCTGAGCTGGCAGCTTTGTCATCCAAGGCTCCTTTCCTGGTGTTCCACCAGGACAAGGTAGTGCTGCGCCCCATTCCGGAGTTTCTCCCCAAGGTCGTATCCTCGTTTCATCTTAATCAGGATATATCCTTGCCTTCCTTTTACCCTCATCCGGTTCACCGGTATGAAAAGGACTTACGTTTGCTAGATCTGGTGAGAGCACTCAGAATCTACATCTCCCGAACGGCGCCCATACGCTGTTCCGATGCACTTTTTGTCCTTGTCGCTGGTCCGCGCAAGGGATTGCAGGCTTCTAAAGCCACCCTGGCTCGATGGATCAAAGAACCAATTCTAGAGGCCTACCGCTCTGCGGGGCTTCCGGTTCCTTCAGGGCTAAAAGCCCACTCAACCAGAGCCGTGGGTGCGTCCTGGGCATTACGTCACCAGGCTTCGGCTCAACAGGTGTGCCAGGCAGCAACCTGGTCCAGTCTGCACACTTTCACCAAGCATTATCAGGTGCATACCTATGCTTCGGCGGATGCCAGCTTAGGTAGAAGAGTCCTGCAGGCGGCAGTGACATCCCCGTAGGGGAGGGCTGTTTTTTTTGCAGCTCTAACGTGAGGTATTTCTTTACCCACCCAGGGACAGCTTTTGGACGTCCCAATCGTCTGGGTCTCCCAATAGAGCGCTGAAGAAGAAGGGAATTTTGTTACTTACCGTAAATTCCTTTTCTTCTAGCTCTTATTGGGAGACCCAGCACCCGCCCTGTTGTCCTTCGGGATTTTTTTGTTGTTTGCGGGTACACATGTTGTTCATGTTGAACGGTTTTTTCAGTTCTCCGATGTTTCTCGGAGTTAATTTGTTTAAACCAGTTATTGGCTTCCTCCTTCTTGCTTTGGCACTAAAACTGGAGTACCCGTGATACCACGGGGGGGTATAGCCAGAAGGGGAGGGGCCTTGCACTTTTTAGTGTAGTGCTTTGTGTGGCCTCCGGAGGGCAGTAGCTATACCCCAATCGTCTGGGTCTCCCAATAAGAGCTAGAAGAAAAGGAATTTACGGTAAGTAACAAAATTCCCTTCTTTGTGCATTTTGGATGCTTTTCCATCTCTGTCTGTGGGAGAGGAAGCATCCAGAACGCATGAATTCTGCATTCAAAATACATCCAAAACGCTGCGTTTTTGCTGCGTTTTGAAACACACATGCAGTGACAAAACGCTGCAGAGTATTTGTGAAGGCAGAACGTAACGTGCGCACATACCCTTACTCACTAGTAGTCCCAAAAGGTTTAATGTGAGTCGATGGGCTCCAATACTTAGAAATAATCCCCCCCCCCCCCCCTACAATTACAATTTTTCAAGTGAGGACAGTCGACACCCTTTACAGATCACGCGGTCAGCTGGTATCGCTGAACATGTGTTGCTGATCTGGGTCTAATGCCTGTGGCCAAATTTAGACCCTCTGAGTCCAAAGTTGTAGTCTGTTACTTAGAGTCCATATTCTACTATGGGGAATAGTTAACATTCATGTTACAGATAGAGTTGAGTGAGTACCTAACTATTCGTACTCATTATGCTCATAACGAGTACTGTCTAATACAGTACTTGTGTATTGGTTCCGAATAGTGTGTGCAATGCAAGTCAATGGGGAATAGTCGCAATGTAACGAGTAACGGAATTCCTCACTACTCGCATGAATAGTATGGCATTCGGGTTACTCATTACATTGCGACTATTCCCCAATGACTTGCATTGCACACACTATTCGGAATGAATACGCGAGTATTAGACAGTACTCGTTATGAGTATAGTGAATACGAATAGTTAGGTACTCGCTCAACTCTAATTACAGAGCATTTATATTGCAACAAGAGAGGTTTTTCTTTTCCCTTTGCATCAAAATACTATGGCAAAGCAGGAGGGAAGCTTGCAGCCTGGATGCAAGAAGAATGGCTACGTGCGTTGATCAGACTGACGATCTGCACTGATACTATGGTTAGGAAAAGTTGAGAGAAATAAAAAAGAAATATAATGGTTAGTTACACATGACCAATTCCTTATTTACTCAGTCATATTTGCATCTCACGGCGTTCAAAACATTTCACCCTAAACCTAATAAACGGGTTCTCCCTGATATTTTCCACAGCACACACAAAACTGCATTTATAAATGGTAAACAGGAGAAAAACAATGGTAAATTATTGCACAATAAGCAAATCATTTAACTGCCGACATTTATGCATCAAATCATCACTTTGATAACGCATTGTCTTATATTTTGACTATTTATTTTAATTTGTTTCCAAGATTTGTTATATCTGCAAAATATTCCACGTTCTGGTTCAGACAGTGTGGAAACTGGGACATAATCCTTCACACATCCGTTATATTGACACTCACCGTATTTTTCGGCCTATAAGACGCACCCTGGTTTTAGAGGAGGAAAATAGGAAAATAAAATTTTAAGCAAAAAATGTGGTCATGACACACTGTTATGGGGTGAGGATCTGCTGCTGACACTGTTATGGGGGTAATGTCCCCAAATTCTCTACTAAGATACTCCATCCTGGTAATGATTTTCCTGCCTTGTATATACAGTATATGTCCCTCATCCTGGTATAGCCCCCATCATGCTATATACAGTCATCCTGGCATATGGCCACATCCTGCTATGTACCCCATTCTGGCATATGGCCGGATCCTGATATATACCCCTATCCTGCTCATAATATACCCCTATCCTGCTCATAATATACCCCTATCCTGCTCATAATATACCCCCATCCTGCTCATAATATACCCCTATCCTGCTCATAATATACCCCTATCCTGCTCATAATATACCCCTATCCTGCTCATAATATACCCCCATCCTGCTCATAATATACCCCCATCCTGCTCATAATATACCCCCATCCTGCTCATAATATACCCCCATCCTGCTCATAATATACCCCCATCCTGCTCATAATATACCCCCATCCTGCTCATAATATACCCCCATCCTGCTCATAATATACCCCCATCCTGCTCATAATATACCCCCATCCTGCTCATAATATACCCCCATCCTGCTCATAATATACCCCCATCCTGCTCATAATATACCCCCATCCTGCTCACAATATACCCCCATCCTGCTCACAATATACCCCTATCCTGCTCACGATATACCCCTATCCTGCTCACGATATACCCCTATCCTGCTCACGATATATCCCTATCCTGCTCATAATATACCACCATCCTACTATATACCCCCATCCTGGTATACGGCCCCTATCCCGTGGCACATAAAAAAAAATTAAACGTTCATACTCTCCTTACCTCACTCCCTGCAGCATCGCTCCTCCTCCCGTCAGTGCTGGGAGCAGCGCCGCATTGTGGAGCCAGCCACGATCCCTGCAGCATCGCGATGTCTTCCTGTCTGTGCCAGCGGCGGCTGCGTGTGGACACGTGCGCACAGCAATGACGTCATCGCTGTGCGCACCACTAGTCTCCACACAGCCGCCACCGGCACAGAATCGAGGACATCGCGGTGCTGCAGGGATAGTGGCCGGTGAGTACACCGATTCACTGCACCCCGCGCTGATGATGTGCGGGGGGCAGTGAATACAGCCACACATGATCACTCCAGGCTGTAGTTGTCAGGGGTGATCATGCGGGAAAGCTGTTTAATATGCGCGCATTCTCCGCCCATCACCCCGCACAACTGTCAGTGCTGGCATCAGCACTGGGCGTGAGGATGGGCGTGCATATGAAATGAGCGGGTCGACGTGGTCACGACAGGCGCTGCTACAGCCTGCTCATGCCACCGATGACCCGCTCAATCACAGCACCCTCATTTCCCGCAGCCCTACATTCAGACTATAAGACGCACCCCCTACTTTCCCCCAATATTTGGGGGGAAAAAAGTGTCTTATAGTCCGAAAAATACAGTCCTCAGGGCAGGAGAGAGGCAGGAAAATGCTATTTATTGTGAGCCACAGAATTTCAGAAATACAAAAAATAAGCAATAGTTTTCTGGACCCCTTTCTTGAAGTGAGAGCTGTATAGTATTTGCTTGGATGTTCTCTTAATATACCGTATATTTGCAACTGTAAGATGCACTTTTATGAGCGATAAGTTGATAGTAGGGGAGTAGTGTGACCTAGCCAGTGAAAGAAGCAGCTGCCTACCTCCACCTCGAGGGCTGCTCCACCTGTGTGCATCCAGTCTGGGCCTTCCTGTAGTAGCCACAGTGGACTAGCTGCTGCTTTCTAGCTTCCCCAGCTAACCCCTTAAAGGGAACCAATCAGGATTTTCGTATATAACCTAAAGCCAATGCTATACTGGCACTATCGGGCTGATTCTCTACATACCTGTAGTGGCCAGCTCAGATGTATAGGTTTTGAAATCCAAGAAAGTAAAGTTTGTAAAATGAGCAGCTTCTTGAGTGACAGTTGCACTGGAGCAGATCATATATTCATAGTTATCCCCTCCCCCTGTTACAATTCGCATAAGTATTATACAAATGACTCACTTTGTCTAGCAGGACCTGTGGTAAGGTCATACCCATGTGACCAGAAGGGGCGGAGCCTCAGCCACCAAAGCTGGAAACCAGGTCACATGGGTATGACCTTACCACAGGTCCTGCTAGACAAAGTGAGTCATTTGTATAATGCTTATGCTAATTCTAACAGGGGGAGGGAATAACTATGAATTTATTATCTGCTCCAGTGCAACTGTCACTCAACAAGCAGCTGATTTTATAAACTTTACTTTTTTGGATTTCAAAACCTAAACATCCGAGCTGACCACTAATGGGATGTAGGGAATCGGCCTGATAGTGCCAGTATAGCACTGGCTTTAGGTTATATACGAAAATCCTGGTGATTGGTTCCCTTTAAGCAAGCTCTTTTTGCAGTCATCCTCTATCTTGTGTCCCATTTTGCCTATGAAGCTCCCTGTGTGCATCTGCTCTCTGTATCAAGTAAATCTTTGTATGCCCTAAGCAATTAAAGGAATTGTCAACACCTTCTTCTCCATCCCTATGTTGCCCCATAATAAAATAACACCCTTACTGTAACACCCATACTGTGCCTGCGTTGTTCCAGCAGTGTCTGCACTGGCTCTCCTGGGGCTCACATGATATTGTCATTTGATCCCTGGGACAAATCCGTACTGTCCTCACTCTGCTATAGGTGTTATTTTATTAGGAGGAAACATAGGGATTGAGAAGGGGTTGTGGACAATCCCTTTAATTGTTTAGGGCATGCAAAGGGTTACTTTAGAGGGATTGACAAGGGGTTGTCCGCGTAGTGGACAACCCACCTTGATCGTCAGAGCTTATGTTTCCTGCAAGAAAGGAGGAGAGCACCTTAACCTAAGCATGGCTGGATCCTTCTGATTTTGTGGGAAAGTAAGGGGAGCAGTGACATCGCCTATTGCGATTGGTGAATCGTGCTGTCAGCTGTATAAAAAGGCGTTATCTGTCACTGTAATCCTGCCTCTGATGATAACAAGCCTGCTGGAAACTTTTTTGGAAGTATGTGAATTATGGAAGTAACGTAATAACCTGATTTAAACAATAGGTGTAATTTTGATGACACATTGCCCTAGAAGTGTCTCATCGAATACATTAGACCAGCTGATGCGGTGTAGTTAGGTAAGCTTGTACTGCAGCAGAATGGAAGTAGTCACAATGTCTGGCCTCCATTTACAGGTACTTTACAGTCTTAAAGGGAACCTGTCACCAGGCTTTTCCCTTATGAGTTGCAGCCACCACCAGTGAGCCCTTTTGAGAATAATGTGTATATAAGCCTAGGCTGCTGTGTAGAACGTAAAAAACAGCTTTTTCTCTGACGCCTTATTGGGGGACACAGGACCATGGGTGTTATGCTGCTTATCCATAGGAGGACACTAAGTAAATGCAAAGATGTTAGCTCCTCCCCTGCAGTATACACCCCCTGGCCCAGCCAGGCTACTTCAGTTTTAGCTTAGTGTCTATATGAGGCACATCTCTGCAGACTACTGCAGCAAGAATTTTTTTGTTTTATGAGGGCGACGGTTCCTTCGGGGACCGATTTTTCTCAAAACCATCAACAGGCGGGAACGCGGAGTGTCGCCTCCCCGTACCCCCTCCTGCGACGCTGGATCCTGGGCTGTTACTCACTGGACGATAGGTCTCATGGCACTGATTTTCCAGAGCTGATGAAAAACTTCCTCAGTCCCTCTTGCAGGCTCTGAGTTTATACATTCTCCACACCAGCGTGACCAGACTGCCATCTCCACAGGAGCTGAGGTGAGATCATTCCGATTTTTCCAGAGCCCAGAGCACATGAAAAACTTCCTCAGTCCCTCTTGTAGGCTCTGAGTTGATACACGCTCCGCACCAGTGTGACCATGCAGCAGGCATCAGACTGCCATCTCCACAGGAGTTGAGGTGAGATCCTTCTGATTTTCCAGAGCCCCAGAGCAGATGTCTTTTACTTGATGGATCCTCCTTCAAGGACCCGACGGACAGACAAGTGGAGCAGCTCGATCGCTCCGCCTTGAGGCTGCGGGTCCCTCTCCCCTTCCGTGTGGGTCGCACAGGCACCAGGACTACCAGTTTCCCTCAGACATTCACAGATGTAACAGTTCACATTGCTGCGGCGGCAGAGTACCTCATGCAGGCCTCCCTCTACGCTGCTACCAGCACAGTTAGTTATTGCCGCCTCAAATACCATAGCCATCTGTAAGGCCCTCTGGTTCCGATAATGGAGAGCGGACTCTGTCTCTAAAAAGCCTCTCACAGTACTCCTTTCCAGACCGATGGTTTGCTGATCGTGTGGACAGGTTCTTTTTTTTTTTTTTCGTCTGACGCCACGGGAAGGAAAGAGTACCTCCCTCCCCCAACTCTAGCCCAGGATGTTTTTTACTAGACACGCAGGGCCCGACCTTCTCAGCCCTCCCCGAGTCCACCTCGTCCTGGCAGTCTAGACAAAGACCGAGGAGTCTCGTCCTCCTCCATCTGGGCTGCCGTCTCAGACCCCAAATGGGTGCGATACCTTGTGTCTTCTGGTTACCAGATTGAATTCCGAACCCGATCCCCTAGTCAGTTTTTTTCTCTCAAACCCCCCCCAAAGGCTCCAAAACACCGTGAGGCCTTCTCCTCAGTGATCCACTCCCCCCAAACGGCGGGGGTGATGGTACCTGTTCTGGACGGCGAGAGGTTCAAGGCCTTCTATTCCAACCTCTCGTGGTCCCCAAAAAAGCACGGGTCAGTTCGACCCATCCTGGACCTCTAACACCTGAGCAAACATGTGCACGTAAGGAGATTCAGAATGGAATTCCTAGGGTCCATTTTTACCTTTTATGGTCAAAGGAAAATTCCCTGCCTCCCTAGCTATCAGGGACGCGTACCTGCACATACCCATCGCTCCAGCTCGCCAAAAGTTCCGCCACTTCGCTGTTCAGGACTTCTTTTTTTCATTTGTGGCCCTACCCTCGGCTCTGCCACAGCACCAAGAGTCTTAACAAAGGTAATGGCGGCCGCCATGAGTTCCCTTCACACCAAGAGAGTGGCTGTTCTGCCTTGCTTGGATGACCTCCTCAAGGGCTCAACCAGCGTGCGGATCTCTGTGGGCACCCTATCCCGCTTAGTGCGGCTTTTGACTCCAGTCAAATCATCCCCGGTCCCGTCAAAATCCGTCACCTCCCTGGGCATGTCCCTGGGCACCCTTCGGGGCTTGATATTTCTCCCTCAAGACAAGGCGACCACTCTACAATAAGCGGTACACTGCCTTCTACATACTCCTCTCGCTCCATACGATTCAGTATGAGAGTGCTAGGTAGGATATCGGTGGCTATAGAGTCAGTGCTGCTCGCTTAGCCGCACCACCGCCCAATGCAGCTTGCGCTTCTAGCTGCCTGGGACAAGAGCCCCTTTTCCTTAGATGAACTTTTCACCAGCCTCTTAGACTGGGGAGCAGCGCACTGGCTCCACACTGCTTGGGGACGTTGGACGCCACAGGAGTCTTCCCTTCCCAGAAATCATCCTGAAAATCAGCGTGATCTTTCTCGCGCTCAGGTCATTCCCCCCCCCCCCCTTCTGCTAGCAGGTCGTTTGATTCGAGTCCAATTGGACAATGAAACAGCTGTGGCCTAGATCAATCTGCAGGGAAGTACCAGCAGCAAGACAGCTTATCTTGAGGTCCTCAGTTCCCTCACCTGGGCCGAATCGACGGGGGTCTGTGTTTTCAGCGTTACACACACCAGGAGTAGAGAACTGGGCGGCAGACCTTCTAAGTCGCCAAGGCCTGGCCGCCGGACAGTGGTTTTCTCCACCCAGAAGTGTTCCCATACATCTGCACTTGCTGGGGTACACCAGACGTGGATCTAATGGCCTCAAGGTTGAACGCAAAGGTACCCGCGTTCTTAGCCAGGTCACGTGATTCACAGTCCATCGGCGCAGATGCTCTAGTCTCCTGAAGTTGCTTCCGTCTACCTTACATGTTTTTCGCCTCTGCCCCTGCTGCCGCGAGTAATCAGGAAGATCAAGGCAGAAGGAGTCCCGGTGATACTAATAGCACCGGACTAGCCCAGGTGCGCCTGGAATGCCGAATTAGTACAATTGCTCATGGCGCCTCGTAAGCATCCCAGACCTGCTGACCCAAGGGCCCATTTCCCATCAGAACTCCAGAGCCCTGAAGCTGATGACCTGGCCATTGAGACCTGGACTTTAACAAGAGCGAGATTCTCTCCCGTGGTCATCTCCACCATGTACAGTGCCCGAAAGCCGGCCTTTATCCCGTATTTACCACCGTACGTGGAAAACTTTCCTTTCCCAGTGCAGAGAATCTAATGTCCAACCTATGCCTCTGGCGATCCCCAGAATTCTTGATTTTATTTTTGCAGTCAGGTTGCAAAAGGGGCTTGCCCTCAGCTCCCTTAAGGGGCAGGTTTCATCTCTCTCAATATTCTGTCAATACCGCCTAGCTTGCAATCCGCAAGTCTAGACTTTCCTCAAGGGCGTTTCCCATCTAGTTCGGACGGTATCCAGAGGTCCCCCTTTGAACCTCTTAAGGAATCTTCTCTTGCTCTTCTCTCCTGGAAGGTAACATTCTTAGTGGCGATTACGTCCATCAGACACGTTTCGGAACTGGCAGCACTCTCTTGCCGTGAACCCTTTCTGATCTTTCATCAGGACAAGGTGGTTCTACACCCCCTTCCGGATTTTCTTCCGAAGGTTACTTCCCCGTTTCATATGAACGAGGACATTGTTCTGCCTTCCTTTTGGCCACCCAGTCCATAGGGTGGAAAGGTTCCTATATTCGCTAGACCTTGTGAGGGCTCTCAGATATTACGTACCCAGGACAGCCCCTTTAGGAACATGGACTCCTTGTTCGTCATTCCTGAAAGGCCTAAGAAAGGAGAGGCAGCTTCATAGGCAACGCTGCCTCGCTGGATTCTCTCTGCGATCCAGGAGGTCTACCACTTGATCTCAAGCCCATTGCTAGTGGGCTGCGGACTCATTCCACGCGAGCAGTTGGCGCCTCTTGGGCATCAGGCTTCAGTGGAAGAGGGGTGTAAGGCTGCGACCTGGTCTTGCCTACGTACTGTTTCAAAGCATTACCGAGTCCATACCCAGGCTTTGGCTGAGGTGAACCTAGGTAGGAAAATTCTGCAAACGATAGTGGAGCACCTATCTCAGTAGGCGCTCCTGGCTATCTGGGACTGGTTCCTAGTCCTTGGGTTGCCTTGATTACCCACCCAGGGACTGCTTTAGGATGTCCCATTCTCCTGTGTCCCCCAATGAGGCGTCAGAGAAAAACGGATTTTTGTGTACTTACCGTAAAATTGTTTTCTCTTAGCCATCATTGGGGGACACAGCACCCTCCCTGTTGCCCTGTTGGACCTTAGCTTTTTTCTCTCAGTACTTTTTTGTTATGAGTATTCACTCACGTTTTTTGTTACTTTTTCTCCTACTGCTTGTGTACTAAAACTGAAGTAGCCTGGCTGGGCCAGGGGGTGTATACTGCAGGGGAGGAGATAACATCTTTGCATCTACTTAGTGTCCTCCTATGGATAAGCAGCATAACACCCATGGTCCTGTGTCCCCCAATGATGGCTAAGAGAAAACTATTTTACGGTGAGTACACAAAAATCCATTTATTATACTCACCTGGGGGGCGGTCCGGTCCGATGGGAGTTGCTGGTCTCGATCCGGCGCCTCCTCTCTTCTTGCAATTGCCACCCTCCTGCCTAGCCCCGTGCATGATGCATCCTACGTCATTCACACAGAGGCCTCCATTGTGCTCCTGCGCAGGCACACTGATCTGCTCTGCTGAGGGCTGAGCAAAGTATTGTAATGCGCAGGCGCGAAGAAAGGTCAGACTGCATGCACACTACAATACTTTGATCTGCCCTCAGCATGGCAGATCAAAGTGCATATACGCAGGAGCGCAATGGTGGCCTCTGTGTGAATGATGCAGCACGCGTCATGCACACGGGGCAGGGCAGGAGAACTGGAACTGCACAGGGTAGAGGAGGCGCTGGACTGAGAGCAGAGACACCCATCGGACCGGACCACCCCTAGGTGAGCATTATAAAAGTTGTTTTTTTTTTTTACATTACACAGTTCGGCCAGAATACTGTATATAAGAGCACACTGGTGGTGGCCGCAGCTCATAAAGGGAACCTGTCACCAGGATTTTCCCTTAACAACAAACCCTGACTATATCGTCTGACTAGAGTGCAAATTGTTATGTACATATGTAAAATATTTAATTTTTTTTTTTCTATTCTGTGTGGGTATACTAATTTTACATGGTTTAAACCCTGTCACCCCCTTTAAAACATTTTCACTATAACCCATAGTAATACTGTATATTTTAGTTTTGCACACATTAAAAACCTACACGGTACTGATACAACTGATACCACACATTACACACTGTCCCTCCTGCTATGATGCAACCTGCTCTCACTGCATAAAACATATCGTCTGTCTTTTGCCAATAACAACCATTTTCTCTTTTTAAAGGGAGTACGCCACTGCCATAGGCCATCGATTACAGGATCATGGCCTTGTGGTGGAGATGATATACTTGACATCAGAGTCTGGTCTCACGCGCGCCCTCCAGGAGGTTAAAAATGATGGCTCCCCGTTTTGCATACTAGTTGAACATTCAAATGTAGCTCTGTCCTCTTGCACCGCAATCATTCTTCATGACTGTATCAAAAGTAAGTGTAGCTATACATAAAAAAACCTTTTCCACACTCTGAAAGACCGTCGGCACTGTACTTATCAAAGCACAAACGATATTAACCCTTCTCAAGACACGCACACATCAGCATTACGTGTCTTCAACACTCCAGCTGTGGTGTAACCGTGTGAAAAATATTCAGTGGAGGTGCCAGCAGGTAGGAGGAGATTGGCAGGGCTCTGGGGCGGCAACCATGGACTCTGCCAACAAGCCTGATTTACCAGGTCCTGTAAATTTTTAGGCCAGAATTCTAGAGCAAAAACGTTGAAAAGTCACAAAATTTAGGCTTCAGGTAATAATACTGTGGAGTAGAGAAGCGCAATAGGGCCTTACCTGGTAGGGAAATCAAATAGGCATAGATTAAGGTACACTGACCTTTTCAGGTTGTGAAAGTCACAACCCCCTTTGAAACACGTGCAATGATGGTATCAGCTGCAGCCCCCAGGTGTAAGGGCCGTTTCACATTTGCGCTGTTTTGACGGAAACTCCGTTACACATACAGTACAGTTCATGTATTTACAGTGGAAGCGCGACATCATGTGGACACATGCAGGTACTGCATGAAAGACACAACCCGCATGGTTTCGCGCTTCAACTGTAAATAAATGAACTGTACGGCATATGTGATGGATCCCGTTTCCATCAAAACAGCGCAAATGGGAAACTGCCCTAAGACTTATAATGCAATAGAAGAAGTAATCGGGTATATGCCGCGCTAATACTCAGATTCAATCTAAGATATAAAGCGGAATGTGTGTGTGTGTGTGTGTGTGTCAGCTAAAGGAATCCGCACCGTCGCATTTACAATCATAAAATTTTGCACAGACGCCTGATGTGACTCAAGGAATGTCATAGACTATGTTTTGACAAGAAAGTTTAACCCCGCGCTTTAGTTACGCTCCAAAAAACCTTCCTCCATTAAACTGAGTGGAGCTGCGAGCTACAGGCTATTAATAAGAGCTATGATTGGTTGCTATAGGAACAAAGGACATTCATAGTATAAAAAGCTTATGTGTGAAGTAATATGATGTCGGTGGAGAGGCAGACAGGCACAGACAGAGAAAGAGGCAGACAGGGAAAGAGACAAACAGAGACAGAAAGACCCAGACAGACACACAGGGAAAGAGGCAGACAGAGTGAGACAGACAGACAAAGACGGACCGGGGAAAGAGACGGACCGACACAGACAGAGACTGGGAGAGAGACAGAGAGTTACTATCCCGGGGGACGCCCGGGTACTACAGCTAGTATTAATATAATTCCTTTGTTTCCACAGGTCGACGCGTTTCAGTGACATCAGTCTCCTTCATCAGGACATCTAAGGAACAATATTATTGTTCCTTTGTCCTGATGGAGATGGATGTCTCTGAAATGCGTCGACATGTACAAACAATAAATTAATTACCTTAATATTGAATCCGAGTATTAGCGCGGCATATACCCGATTTCTTTTTCTATTGTATTATACAAAATGTAGGCTTAACATTTCCTATTTTCACACCAGTTTTAGCTGGGTGGAGTGAGCAGGAGGCACCAGCTCATCTAAATAATGACGGTGGTACCTATGCCAGAAATAAATAGGCAGTTACTGGCAGGAAATTTGCAGCGTAGCATACGGAGGTGCACGCCTCTGCATAAATCGGGAGTGCCTGACCCAAGCGTGCCCCCTTAACTTTCTGACTGCCAGCTGCTGCCACAGAGGAAGTTTATGGTGCACTGTGTATAAACCAGTACGACATAAGCACTCTGGTGCTGTGTCCAGGTTAGGATTGAACTGCTATTTTTGGCTATGCACCATTTGAATGGGCATTTCTCAACAATATTGCAAAGTACTTGTAAAAACAAACAACTTGTTTAAAAAAAATTCTTTCCATTCTCAGTAATGTAGTCTCAGTGGTGGACGGTCTCCTATGCACAGAGCACAGCACTTACAAACTCTAGTCTGTAGAGCTTATTAGAGCTGCTCTGAAGCAGGATCAGGCCAGGTTCAGTATTCTGTAGAGGTGCTTCCCACTTTCCTAAAATGTCATTCAGGACCTCATACTTTCCCTGGCAAGCAGAAAGCTGCAGGGCATCAGAGCGGTGGCTTCTGAACAATGATAATTATGAGACGAAAAATACAGCAGGCTTAGATTTTGGCTGACTGGTGGCCTACAGTAGGGCAAATTGTTGTGATCCCACTTATCAGCAGCTTGCCTCCCCGACAGCCAAAGGATTGGCTGTTGTAAATCTCCCATTTACATTACAGCAATATCTGCGTGTAAAAGGGAATCTGTCAGGTGATTTTCTAGTACAAAACCAATAGTGTCCTGGAATAGGGCTTGGGTAGTCCCTTCAGGACCAGTAACTATTATTGCTCTACCTTATCCTGTTATCTTGTTGTAAGCCCCGGAGGATTCAGTGTCGCATGCTGGCTAGTCAAGCATATGTAAATCCAAACTGAATATGCTAAAAAAAAATAAAAAAAAAATCAACAAACGGTTCTGCACTAACTTGCCAAGCCATTTTCCAGTGCCAGGGAGGAATAAGCTCGTTGGGTTCTTACGTTGTATGGGTCTCGGGTACACGTAGAAAAAGAAAAGATGAACTTGCAGATATCCATAGAAGTAGAAAACCACAGCACATCCAGCGAGTATCGAAAAGGTGCTGTATTCAATTCCAACAGTGCATTATAACAGCGAGCAGAAAACCATGTGCAGGTTTCCTGTGAACGACGGCCGTTTCGGACCCGCCGAAGTACCAAGAGGTACGAAACGGCCGTCATCCCCAGGAGACCTGCACCCTGTTCTCTGCCAGCTGTTTTAATGCACTGTTGGAATTGAATAAAGCACCTTTGGGATACTCGCTGGATGTGCCGTGGTTTCCAAATTGAATATGTACTGCTCCCCAAACCCACCTCTCGGCAGTGATAGTAAATGACAGTGAAGATTTTTACTATTACTATTGCCAGCACAGAAGAGTTGTGCATGGGGAGCAGTACATAATTAGTTTGGATTTGTATATGGTTAACTTGCCGATGCAGGACACTGAATCCTACTCGGCTTATAGCGCGTTTGACTAGCCGGCGCGTTACACTGAATTCTCCAGGGCAAGATAACAACAGGAAAAGGTAGAGCAATAAAACTTACTGATCCTTTAAGGGTCCTATTTCAGGATACCATTAGTTTTATATTAAAAACCACCTGACAGATACCCTTTAATGTCACATTTCTCCATTTTGAGCCCTATTATTTTTTTTTTTTTTTTTTTAAATAAGCAACTAAATGTTGAGAAATGAGCCATCAGTGTAGACCTGTCTGTATAATCTCCTTACTTGACTCACCTGTATACACACAGCTGGAGTGATGAAGACGGATACAATGCTACGTCTCTAAATGACCCCTATTCGTAGAATAAAAGGTCATCCCCCAAACCGCCGAGTACAATTGTGGCAAATTGTGAGCACTGCTAAACAGCCCTTTATATTATTGCCTTTTTTTTTTTTTGCACATTTCCCCCCATATTGTTTAAAATATTCTCAAATTGACACATAATTTCATTTAAAAACAAAAACCTTTCATATTCCTTGTTCCCAAGTATGTTTTGCAGTGCTGTGTCGAAGGCTATAATGGAAATACTGTATCTTCACTGGTACAATGGCTGGCGTGCCACTTGTTATTCCCGCACAC
This sequence comes from Anomaloglossus baeobatrachus, assembly GCF_048569485.1. Classification (NCBI taxonomy): domain Eukaryota; kingdom Metazoa; phylum Chordata; class Amphibia; order Anura; family Aromobatidae; genus Anomaloglossus; species Anomaloglossus baeobatrachus. The sequence goes on from NC_134362.1 coordinate 158,027,331, forward strand.
CTTCTACACCACACATGATTGCGTCACCACGTTACATGATTTCTTTTAATGCTTTTTAATAGATGTGAGCTCTCCTGACTGACACAGCAAGTTATGTCTCTCCTCTATAGTACACCGTAATATGCCCATGGAGGATGCCCTTGGTCTGATAGTTAAGGCATTTGGGAAAATTTTTGGTGAGCGTGAACAGCAGGAGCGTAATGAGATTTCACACAAAGCGGCTGATCTGGCGGATGACTACCTGGAGAGGGAACTCTATCAATCTTACAATGTCCCTCTGGACATTAGACACCTTCTCTTCCTCTTAAGCGATGGCAAATATTTATATTCTGAAGAGCTGAACTCAATCAGCGCCTACCTGAAGACCAGGATAACTGAGCTGGAAGGTACACTCAATGTTTGCCATCTTGACCCCCCCCCACCCTCCACCTATTCCACACGTACATGCCCAATCCCCTCTCCCTCCTGCTCACCCCCTGCATCGGGACTTACTCTAGAACTCACTCTTGTCCCTCAAAGTCACTTGTCAAAGTATGTAAGACTCATTGTTGTAATTCGGAGACACTCTCCTCTGATCTATGGTCTTTTTGCCACCATTTTACCATGTCTCCCAATTTGCCCGTGTGTTCCTGAGGGATTAATATGTGCAGTCTAAATGTATTTGATCTATTTCAGACACAGACGTACAAAACAAGTGTATAGTCTACGTGCTAATTCAGACGACCGTGACTCGGGCATATTTTAGTATTCATCTTGAAGCGTCAAGTCTTCCAACCTGAATGATCAGCGTAGATCAATATAAAGGCTCATGGAGACTCACACAAAACTTGGTTGGATCATGGACTGTCCACGGGTCTCCCGACATGAACTTGACAGCTTCACGTATACTTACGAGGCTTTCGCGATCGGGTCGGAAGACCTGTGGCCAGACTGTGCATTGTGCTCCCTGCTTGGACCAAGTTACACAGATAACGGCATGAACCCTTGTGCTTATAAAGACTGTGCAGCCGACGCTTGTAGCCTTCATAAGAATGCTAAAATGTTCCTGTATTATGGCCGTCTGAATGAGGCTCCACTTCTCATTAAATAGTAATTGTTGAATTTAATAATAATAATAATAATAATAATTCAATAAAATGTTAATAAAACAAAGCTGTAAGGCCACATGACATAACACTTTACCGCTTACCATCCAGTGCTTAAAATCTCGCGTCACGCGTGCCGAGTAGAGGCAGCAACATGACGTACGCTTTCATCATGATGATCTCTCCGCTACGATTAGTGCCCCTGTGAGATCAGAGGTGTGAGCAAACTAAAACATGGGCCATCTGCCCGAGATAGATGGAATCTGTCAGCAGGCTTTTGCTACCTCATCTGAGAGCAGCATGATGCAGACAATGAGATCCTGAATCCATTGATGTATCCCTTAGATTACTGGGTGCAGCTGTTGTGACACAATCAGAATTTTTAGATTTAGTCACGTAGCAGAGCTGAGAAAGCAAACCCCGCCCACACCTTGCTCTCTATAGACATTGTATATTGACAGTGAGGTGTCAGAGGGGGCGTGTCGAACTGCCATGCCCATGACTCTTTATTCCGAGCAATAAGTGTCTTCTTGGTTAAACAAACAGCAAATAAAAAGATCAGACTGTGACAATACAGGCATCCCAGAATTTTGTTTGTTAATCCTTGCAGCTTGCTGTCTAAAGGCCCTGTCACACACCGAGATGAATCTGCGGCAGATCTGTGGTTGCAGTGAAATTGTGGACAATCAGTGCCAGGTTTGTGGCTGTGTACAAATGGAACAATATGTCCATGATTTCACTGCATCCACAGATCTGCCAAAGATTTATCTCTGTGTGTGGCGGGGCCTTTACATGGCAAAACTCTGCAGACAGATTCACATTAAGCCAACATATTGATAGTAAAAATACATCAAATTAAGTCTAGATAAAGTCCAAATGTGAAGAAAAAAGTTAACATCTAATCATAAAAATAAAATATATAATATACAGTATATGGACACATATCTTATTCCCATTGGTGGAAACCTTTCAATAAAACCGCTAATAAGATTAACAAGAATCAAATGTAACCTATATATACGCCAAAGTGGTGAAAAGCCAACATGTCCTCATTCAGACAAGAGGGAAAAATCCTAATTAATCCTGTCCTTTTAGTCCATAACTGGCCTAATCTTCAGTGTTGCCGTAAATAAAGCTAATTTACAGCTTCATGTTACACAATCGATTGCACCTCATCCTCGCGTTAATTAAAAGTACAATTCACAGTTACACTCGGTGTAATTTATTAGTGTCATGCCAAACATTCCCTGCCACTTAAACCCACAGGGTTCACATTATTAGTGACCGAAACCAAACCCAAAAAAATAAATAAAATGAACCCCCTAAAAAAAATAAAAAGAGTAAAAAAAAAAAAAAACTGGATAAAAAAACAGCATAAATTTGTAATTCTGTCTGTAGAAATTATTTGTTAAACACACACGGCCATTTATTTATTTTTTTTTTTTTAATATGGATAATAAAAAAAATACAAATCCAGATATTAGGTTAGTTTATTTTTTATTAGATGTATTGTGGGTGCTCAAAGCTCATGATCTTGAGATATATATATCATTTATTTTCTGGTTATAGATTACCCTTGATTCTGCCTTATGTGATGCATCAGGTCTTTTATGTCTTTTTTTTTTTTTCTCCATTTTCTTTGCTTAACTTGATTGTTAAACTTTAGGTTTTGAAGAGGCGGACACCACTGAAAAGGGAAATGCTGCATATGACAGTCACTCCGGCACTAAAACACATCTCCTGGAGAAGCCTCCTCCGCTCCTCCCCACTCCTGCCCGAAATTCCTATGTCACACAGCCCAAGCCTTCTCTGCTCGGTGACCGACCTGCAGGCGCCGGGCTCCTTCCGACACCAGGTGCGCATTTTATATTGTATGGTTTTCATGATGAAATCTTAAAAGGGAAACTGGACAAATTCTTTGTGCGGTCCACTCAGTCCTACAAGGATGGCTTTAATCCACCTAGTAGATCCCCCATCACTGGGCCCCACTAATACAAAGAACGGCAGGGAGAAGCTGCCGTGCACCCATCTGTCTGACTAGTCTCCCATGTGGCCCGGTCCCCGGCAACCATCATGCAGCCGGTGTCTGATACACGTGTACCCACCTGTCTGACTAGTCTCCCATGTGGCTCGGTCCCCGGCAACCATCATGCAGCCGGTGTCTGATACGTGCTGCCCAGTCAATGGAACAGCATGTATCCGCTGTCAGGTTCTCTTTTGAAGAGGTTGCTACCTTTCAAAAAAGTTTTCATGAAAAGCAAAAAACAGTGGACTGTGAGTAAAATGCAGTCACTACTGCTGCTCCCTGCGGCTTGCATTGGTTGTAGCGCAGATGTCCTGAAGAGTGCTGCAGCCAATCAGTGGCTTCTGAGCGGAGCGTTCAGTCTATGCAGGCCGAGCTCGGTGACTGACTGTTGATGTGACAGCAGCGCTGCTGCCAATACCAGGTAACGGTGACGGAGACTCTGCACCGGAGCTGGGGAAGGAGAGCAAAGCTGTTTTATTTGTTTTTGCATAACTGTCCCAAGGATCATAATTTTCTGAAAAGGAACAACCTCTTTAATGCGCCCATACATGTTTTCTAGATGTCTGTTGTCTGCCTGACTCCTCTCTTCTGACTACTCAATGCACTTTAATATTTGGCTTGGCCAAGCGTTCATCTGCTTCCCAAAGCAAGAGGGAATTTGCCACCACATGACTTCTCTGGCGTCTCATCTCTCTCACGAATGAAATGATTAACATACCCCATCCTTCTCTCTCCTGACCTCATTTATCAGGGTAGAATCAGGAGGCCCCTTGTGCAATTTATATAATTATATCTGTTCGACAAAGTCAGTGGGTTCAGCTGCCTCAAATCTAAGAGGCCTTTAGCGTGGAAACCTCTGGACTCTTCACTCTTAGGCCTTGTTCGCACGTTCCTGCTGAATACTCTGCAGCAGCGATTTGACAGCACATGTGCGCTTCAAATCGCTGCAGAAACACTGCATAATGGATGCAGTTTTTCTGTAGAAAAAAAGCTGATTTCATGCGCTCTGGCTGCTGCCCCACCATAGACAGAGTGGCAGCTGCATCCAAAGTGCACAAATTAATTGACATGCTGCTTTTATGAACGCACGGATTTTGGTCAAAATTTTAGCACCCAAATCGCTGTGTTCAAAAAAGCAACGTGCGCACGTCTCATGCACAATCTACATAGATTTACATAAGCTTTTTAAACTCCCCTGTCTCCGGCCGCTGCTCTCTGCTGCATCCAAGCCAACTCATTATACTCATGCATATGCATTTTGCACTGCCACAGCCGACCAGGAAGTACCGTATTTTTCGGACTATAAGACGCACTGGACTAGAAGACGCACCCTGGTTTTAGAGGAGGAAAATAAAACTTTAAGCAAAAAAATGTGGTCATGACACACTGTTATGGGGCGATTATCTGCTGCTGACACTGTTATGGGGGTAATGTACCCAAATTTTCTACTAAGGTACCCCATCCTGGTAATGATCCTCCTGCCTTGTATATGATCCTGCTATAAACCCCCATCCTGCTCATATACACCCATCCTGCTCATATACCCCTATCCTGCTTATATACCAGCATCCTGCTCATATTCCCCCATCCTGTTCATATACCCCCATCCTATTGATATACCCCCCCATCCATCCTGCTCATATGCCCCCATCCATCCTGTTCATATACCCCCATCCTGTTCATATACCCCCATCCATCCTGCTCATATACTCCCATCCTGCTATATGCCCCCATTGTTCTCAAATACCCCCATCCTGTTCATATACCCCCATCCTGTTCATATACCCCCATCCTGTTCATATACCCCCATCCTGTTCATATACCCCCATCCTGTTCATATACCCCCCATCCTGCTCATATACCCCCATCCTGCTCATATACCCCCATCCTGCTCATATACCCCCATCCTGCTCATATACCCCCATCCTGCTCATATACCCCCATCCTGCTCATATATACCCCCTCCTGCTCATATACCCCCATCCTGTTCATATACCCCCATCCTGTTTATACACCCCCCATCCATCCTGTTCATACACCCCCCATCCATCCTGCTCATATACCCCCATCCTGCTCATATACCCCCATCCTGCTCATATACCCCTATCCTGTTCATATACCCCCCATCCATCCTGCTCATATACTCCCATCCTGCTATATGCCCCCATTGTGCTCATATACCATCCTGGTATATGGCCTGTATCCTATAGCACAGAGAAAAAAAAACAAACGTTTATACTCACCTGTTCCTCACTCCCTGCAGCACCGATCATCTTCCTCTCTGTGCCGTTGACCTGTGTGTATGTATGTGTGTGTGTGTGTAGCCGTCCCCCTGCAGCAGCACGCGATGTCTTCCTGTCTGTGCCGATCAGCTGATCAGCACAGATCAGCTGACCGTCACAGACAGGAAGACATCGCATGCTGCTGCAGGGGGACGGCTCCACACACGGGGACTGGTGAGTACACTGATTCACTGCACCCCGCGCTGATGATGACAACGACGACGACGCGCGGGGGGCAGTGAATACAGCCGCACTTGATCACTCCAGGCTGTAGTTGCCAGGGGTGATCATGCGGGCTGGCTGTTTACTATGCGCGCGTCCCCGCTCGTCCTCCCGCCCACCTGTCAGCGCCGGCTTCTGCGCTGAGAGATGGGCGGGAGGATGGGCGTGCATATGTAATGAGCGGGACCACGTGGTCACGGCAGGCGCTGCTGCTGCCTGATCGTGCCCCTGATGACCCGCTCCACCGCAGCACCTCATTCCCCGCAGCCACAGTCAGACCATAAGACGCACTCCCAACTTTCCCCCAACATTTGGGGGGAAAAAAGTGCGTCTTATGGTCCGAAAAAAACAGTAGCTGCTGAGGGAAGACAGCATCCGGGAGACTTCAGCACCATGGACAGCAGGGACAGGTGAGTTTATCTCCATGTGCTATCACAGCATATATAGAACCCACATGTGCTGTGAATCATATGCGTTTTTTACACGTCAGTGAAAAACGTCAGTGTTTTTCACTGACGTGTGAAACGGGTCTTACAGAAAGACACAGAGAGCTGCTACTTAATTAAGAAACTAATAAAATTAGAGTATCTTTTAGGTATATCTTAAGAATATGTATGTGACTATTAACTTGATTTGGAGGAGTTAGCAGGTTCCCTGTAGCTGTATAATGGACAAGGCTACGGAATAGCGTAACTTTTTTTTTTATTTCTTTCCTCCATAGAACATTAATAGAATGTAGTTCAGACTCAGGAGTTAATTATAGTTTGGACTCTAGCTAAATCCTCCACCATATGTGTGAAGCCAGCAGTGTTATACAGCTGACATCTGTCTACAACAGCAGCAACTAGACCTCACTCCAATAGCTGCTGATTAACCACTCATGTGCCTGTGTCAATCACTGACAATGGCATTCAAATTACTCATGAAGAAATCTTAAAAGAGAAACTTTGGACAATTTCTTCGTGAGGTCTACTCCTGACAGCGGATACATGCTGCCCGCGACTTAATTTTTTAATCCCCTTTAGCGGACTTGAACCTGATAATGTTAGCAGTTCTTATATATACATATACATATATATATATATATATATATATATATATATATATATATATATATATATATATATTTCTTCAGCGCTCTATTGGGAGACCCAGACGATTGGGGTATAGCTACTGCCCTCCGGAGGCCACACAAAGCACTACACTAAAAAGTGAAAGGCCCCTCCCCTTCTGGCTATACCCCCCCGTGGTATCACGGGTTCTCCAGTTTTCAAGCTTTGTGCGAAGGAGGTCAGACATCCACGCATAGCTCCACAGATTTTAGTCAGCAGTAGCTGCTGACTATTTCGGATGGAAGAAAAGAGGGCCCATATAGGGCCCCCAGCATGCTCCCTTCTCACCCGTTGATGGTGTTGTAAGGTTGAGGTACCTATTGCTGGTACGGAGGCTGGAGCCCACATGCTGCTTTCCTTCCACATCCCCCTGGGGGGCTCTGAGGAAGTGGGATCCTGCCGGCCTCAAAGCTCTGACGCCGGGCTCCATCCACAGACCCATTTGAACCTGCTGGATACGGAGCTGGAGTACCGTTCAGGGACATGGCCCTGCACCATTACAGGTACTCTGTGTCCCCGTACACACAGGCACAGCACACTCCAGACTTGCTGGGTGTGCTAGTGCGCCGGGGACAGTAAAGGGTTACAGTCACTGCAGCTTTGCTGAGTGACTTTGTGTTTTGGGAACTACCGCGCCGGACGCTCCGGGAGCGGCGGCGCGGCTGGGACTTGTAGTTCGCCGGGGACTGGGCGCCGACCGCGCTTTTACGGCGGCGGCGCTTATAAATCCAGTCCCCGGCTTCTGCGGCCTAGTGCCGCTTCGTTCCCGCCCCCTCCCTGTCACTCAGGGAAGGGGACAGGCGCTGAGCAATCAGCAGCGCCGAGGGCTGGAGCCTTTTTACATGCTCCAGCCCTCTCACTGCACACTGTCGGACGCCGGATTCCCGCTCTGCCTTGGGGGCACGCCCACGGCCCGCCCCTCCTCACATGAGCTGGGGAAGAAGCCGGCAGCCATTACTGCAGTCCGAGCTCGGACTTTCGGCACCAAGGCAGGACGGTGGCGACCATACACCCGCTTATAGGCGGGCGGTAAGAGGCACATAGTGCTGACCACGATATAACTGCAGTGTGTACATGTGTTGTTTTTTACTGCATAGGTCGCTATATGCCCGCTTGGGGAGCGACACATCAGCAGCAAGAAAGCAGGTGTGCTAAGGCACAGGCTTTCTAGGCTGCTTGTATTGCACGACTGAGGTGTTCATTTGTGTTTATGCTTATATGCTATACATTGCACTGTACAGTCGCTAGTCTTAGCTATATTCTCCTGGAATGGCTAGACTACAGCAGCAGAAAACCAAGGGTGCTGGGGCACAGGTTTTTTTCTATGCTGCTTGTATTGCATGGGCTGCATTGTGCATTTGTACTTGTGCTTGTATGCTATACATTGCACTGTAGGGTCACTCTTCTGGGCTATATTCCCCTAGATGACTAGTATACAGCAGCAGAAGAGCAGGGGTGCCAGGGCACAGGCTTCTATGCTGCTTGTATTGCTTGTGCTGCAGTGGTCTTTTGTACTTTATGCCTGTATGCTATACATTGCAATGTACGGTCACCAATCTTGGCTATATACTTCTAGATAGCTAGTCGGCAGCGGCAAAAAAGCAACACAGATTTCAGTGCTGTTTTTACTACATGGGATGCTGTTCATGACACCGTCCCATTGTGTGCATGCTCCCCTGTAGCACGTCGTCTGCCGGGGTCTCTAGCACTTCGTCTGCCGGGGCTCTACTAGTTGTGGCCAAAGAAACCTCCTGTCAACCCTGTCCATGGACAGGGACGGAGTAGTCATAATATAGAGACTTGCACCCATGGGCAATCTACTTGACCAAAAGGCAGCTCTTCAGGGCTTTGATACTGACATCGCTCTCAATCCGGATACACCGGGTGGTAACGCCATACGGAATGATCCTATACCGTCCATCAATGGAAGGTTGGATCTTTCTCCCTCAGCTCCCCCAGTGGAGATAGGAGACGAACAGGAGAAGTTCCTTTTTCAGTATCTCACGCAGATATTGAGTTTTTTTCTGGCCACGCTGACTTCAGAGAAGCAGTCCAGGAACACCACGCTTACCAGATAAGCGTCTTCTCCAAACGTTTTTAGGATACACGTTATCCCTTTTCCCCTGACGTGGTCAGCGCTGGACCCAGGGTCCAAAGGTGGATTCTCCAATCTCCAGGCTTGCATATAGAGCCATAGTTGCACTGGAGATGGGGCTTCACTTAAAGATGCCATTCACAGACAGATGGACTCTGGTTGAAATCTGTCTAGGAGGCTATCGGCGTGTCGGTTGATCCGGCATCCACAGCCGTATTGGCAACCTAACCTTTTCAGCTGTTCTTGCGCAGCTGACCTTGAGCAGGGACATCTGTACCGCAGAGGCGTCCGTAACCCCGCAATGTCTGCACTGCGACTTACCCTGTTAATACTGTCCTAAAAGTACAGTCGAGGTTTCGGTCCTTCCCAAGCTCCGGCAGGTCCCAATTGTCCTCGTGCAAAAGGGCTACAAAACCTCAGACGGGCTCAGATTCCGGCCGGGCTCAATCTCGCCCAAGGAAGGCAGTCGGAGGAACCGCTACCAAGGCGGTCTCCTCAGGACTCTCAGCTCTCTCTCTCTCTCTTTCCGCATCCGCGGTTGATGGCAGACTCCCCCGCCTTTGGCGACATTTAGCTGCCACAAGTCACAGACCGGTGGGTGACGGACATTGTGCTCACGTGCACAGGACAGTGTTCTGTTCTCGTCCTCCGACTCCATTCTTCAGAACGGCCCCACCTCTCCACCGAGCAGATGCCCTGCTGCAGGCGGTGGACGCGCTAAGAGCAGAAGGAGTGGTGATCCCTGTCCCCCCTCAGGAACGAGGGCGAGGGTTTGTACTCCAATCTCTTTGTGGCTCCAAAAATGGACGGTTCCTTCCGTCCTGTTCTGGTCCTGAAACTGCTCAACGAGCATGCGAACGCCAGGCGGTTCCGGATGGGATCCCTCCGATCCGTCATTGCCTCAATGTCTCGAGGAGACTTCCTTGCCTCAACAGACATCAAAGATGCCTATCTCCACGTGCCAATTGCTACGGAGCACCAACGTTTTCTACGTTTTGTGATAGGAGACGAACATCTTCAGTTCGTAGCTCTGCCATTCAGTCTGGCGACAGCCCCACGGGTGTTCACCAAGGTCATGGCAGCAGTGGTAGCAGTCTTGCACTCTCAGGGACACCCGGTGTTCCCGTACTTGGACGATCTACTCGTCAAAGCACCCTCCCTCGAGGCATGCCAACGCAGCCTGAATGTTACGCTGGAGACTCTCCAGACTTTCGGGTGGATCATCAATTTGGCAAGGTCAAATCTGTCTCCGACTCAATCACTAACGTATCTCGGCATGGAGTTTCATACTCTATCAGCCATAGTGAAGCTTCCGCTGAACCAGCAGCGTTCACTGCAGACAGAGGTGCAGTCTCTCCTTCAAGGCCAGTCGCACCCCTTAAGGCGCCTCATGCACTTCCTAAGGAAGATGGTGGCAGCCATCGAGGCAGTTCTCTTTGCGCAGTTTCATCTGCGCCAACGGCAATGGGACATTCTCCGCCAATGGGATGGGCAGTCAACCTCCCTGGACGGGAAGTCTCCCTTTCCCTGACGGCCGAGGACTCTCTGCAATAGTGGCTTATTCCCACCTCATTGTCATAGCCCCCATCCTGGGCAGTGGTCACGACAGATACGAGTCTGTCAGGGTGGGGAGCAGTTTGTCTCCGCCACATGGCTCAGGGGACGTGGACTCAGCAGGAGTCCACCCTTCAGATCGATGTTCGGGAAATCGGGGCAGGGTATCTTACCCTATTAGCTTTCCAGAAGTGGCTAGAAAGAGAGCAGATCCGAATCCAGTCGGACATCTCCACAGCGGTGGCATACATCAACCACCAAGGAGGGACACGCAGTCAGCAGCCTTCCAGGAAGTCCGGCGAATCCTCATGTGGGTGGAGGACACAGCATCCACCATATCCGCAGTTCACATCCCGGGCGTAGAAAACTGGGAAGCAGACTTCCTCAGTCGCCAGGGCATGGACGCGGGGGAATGGTCCCTTCACCCGGACGTGTTTCAGGAAATCTGTTGCCGCTGGGGGGTGCCGGACGTCGACCTAATGGCGTCTCGGCACACCAACAAGGTCCCGGCATTTATGGCACGATCGCGCGATCACAGAGCTCTGGCGGCAGACGCCTTAGTGCAAGATTGGTCGCAGTTCCGGCTCACATATGTGTTTCCACCTCTGGCACTCTTGCCCAGAGTACTGCGCAAAAATCAGATCCGATTGCAGCCGCGTCATACTCGTCGCACCAGACTGGCCGAGGAGATCGTGGTACCCGGATCTGTGGCATCTCACGGTCGGCCGACCGGGGTCACTACCAGACCGACCAGACTTACTGTCTCAAGGGCCGTTTTCTCCATCGGAATTCTGCGGCCCTGAACCTGACTGTGTGGCCTTTGTGTCCTGGATCCTAGCGTCTTCAGGATTATCCCAAGGGGTCGTTGCCACCATGAGACAGGCTAGGTAGCCCACGTCTGCTAAGATCTACCACAGAACGTGGAAGATTTTCTTAATCTGGTGCTCTACTCAGGGAGTGTCTCCCTGGCCATTTGCATTGCCTACTTTTCTTTCCTTCCTACAATAGGAGTTAGAAAAGGGCTTGTCGCTAGACTCCCTCAAAGGGCAAGTCTCAGCACTATCCGTGTTTTTTCAGAAGCGTCTAGCACGTCTTTCTAAGGTGCGCACGTTCCCGCAGGGGGTTTGTCATATCGTACCCCCGTACAAGCGGCCGTTAGATCCATGGGATCTGAACAGGGTTCTAGTTGCTCTCCAGAAGCCGCCTGTCGAGCCTCTGAAGGAAGTTTCCTTTTCTCGCCTGTCACAGAAGGTGGCGTTTCTCGTTGCGATCACATCGCTTCGGCGAGTGTCTGAGCTGGCAACTCTGTCATCCAAGGCTCCCTTCCTGGTGTTTTTTTCACCAGGACAAGGTAGTGCTGCGCATCATTCCGGAGTTTCTCCCTAAGGTCGTATCCTCGTTTCATCTTAATCAGGATATCTCCTTACCGTCCTTTTGCACTCATCCGGTTCACCGGTATGAGAATGTTTACGTTTGCTAGATCTGGTGAGAGCACTCAGAATCTACATTTCCCGCACGGCGCCCATACGCCGTTCCGATGCCCTTGTCGCTGGTACGCGCAAGAGGTTGCAGGCTTCTAAAGCCACCCTGGCTCGATGGATCAAAGAACCAATTCTGGAAGCCTACCGTTCTGCAGGGCTTCCGGTTCTCTCAGGGCTGAAAGCCCATTCAACCAGAGCCGTGGGTGCGTCCTGGGCGCTACGACACCAGGCTTCGGCTCAACAGGTGTGCCAGGCAGCTACCTGGTCGAGTCTGCACACTTTCACCAAACATTATCAGGTGCATACCTATGCTTCGGCGGATGCCAGCTTAGGTAGAAGAGTCCTGCAGGCGGCAGTGACATCCCCGTAGGGGAGGGCTGTTTTGCAGCTCTAACATGAGGTATCTCTTTACCCACCCAGGGACAGCTTTTGGACGTCCCAATCGTCTGGGTCTCCCAATAGAGCGCTGAAGAAGAAGGGAATTTTGTTACTTACCGTAAATTCCTTTTCTTCTAGCTCTTATTGGGAGACCCAGCACCCGCCCTGTTGTCCTTCGGGATTTCTTGGTTGTTTGCGGGTACACATGTTGTTCATGTTGAACGGTTTTTCAGTTCTCCGACGTTATTCGGAGTTAATTTGTTTAAACCAGTTATTGGCTTCCTCCTTCTTGCTTTGGCACTAAAACTGGAGAACCCGTGATACCACGGGGGGGTATAGCCAGAAGGGGAGGGGCCTTGCACTTTTTAGTGTAGTGCTTTGTGTGGCCTCCGGAGGGCAGTAGCTATACCCCAATCGTCTGGGTCTCCCAATAAGAGCTAGAAGAAAAGGAATTTACGGTAAGTAACAAAATTCCCTTCTTTTTTATGTGTGTATATATATATATATATATATTAGTTTTTATTTTTTTATTTTGCAACACCTGCTAACATTATCAGGTTCAAGTTTGCTAAAGGGGTAAAAAATTAAGTGAAAAAACAAAAATTGGGCGCAAAAGGAAGGGATTATACAAATATAATGGATGCATCTTTATGGGCAGAAAGTTGTATTCTTTGTGGTTCACATCTGTCTATGCCAGATGTTGGCAATCCTCGGTAGCGTCGAGCTGGCAGGATTCAAGCTTTGTACTTGTGCACATTTGATTATTAATCTTTTTTTTTTCTGATCTATGTGCAGTGCAAAAAATGCTATACAACATCTGTCCGACAAATAGTGTATACATTATGAGAATTGTTACAGCATAACCGTCATTTTAAGTTGCTTATTTTCATTATTTATTTATGAAATAAAAATTAAACCGATTATTAAAACACTTTAAGGAGCAGGTAGCGAGAGTTCCTGGGAAACTATGGAGCACTTTATGTAAAGGGTAACTGTACTTCAAAGTATTTTTTTTTCCAAGTTAGCTGTGCAAGTATTAAGGCCTAGGACACACGCCGAGAAAAACGGTGCGAGTGAAATGCGATAAAAAATCGCATTCCACTCGGACCAATATTACTCTATGGGGCAGCACCCATGAGTGATTATTTTCTCAGCCCTAATCAAACCGAGAAAACAGTCAGTATGCTGCGGGTGCAATGCGAGCTTGTTTCACTCGAACCCATTCAAGTCTGTGGGGTGAGAAAAACATCGCATTGCTCTCGTGTTACACCGGTGTAACATGAGAGCAGTGCAATTCTTGCATCAGCCGGCAACGGAGAAGATAGGGAGATAAATCCCTCCCTCACCTCCTCAGCGAAGGCCCTCCCCTCTGCAGCGGTGGTCTGATCACATTATCGGACAACAGTCGCATGACACTCGGCTCCCGCTGTGCTGTGGGCATGAGCTGAGTGTCATGCGAGGACTCGCACAAATCCAAGTGTGGCCTCAGCCTAATGACAATTAACAGTCTTTGGCCATGATACAGCTTGTATCCTGAATTTTCAGCAGTTTTTCCCTGTTCAGGTTCATTCTCTTAATTTGCAGTTGACTCTGAGTTGGTGGGAGGAACCTAGCTGCTATAAACTGTGCAGTGCACAGCGCTCAGTTGGCACATAAAGCAGCAGCACTGAGCTGTGTAGATGTGAAACCAGTTTTGGGATGAGGGAACAGACTTTGTTAGAAAGCTCCGCACGATATTTCTTTCTTCAGCTGCACAAAATAGAAATAAAGATTTTGTATTTCACAAAAATACAACAGTACCATTGTGCAAACCCCCCCCCCCATATACTAATGTGAGAAATGTTCCTTGTGGGATATAGCGGGAGTCTAGGATCATCATTTGGTACCCTATGGTTAGTGGGTGGCCCACAGTAAATTATTGGGCAGTTTGGAGAAAAAATAAAAACAAAGCCGTGGATTGTTCAGTGTTCACAAGCGTTGTCCAGGCACAGCGCCACTTAATGGGTGTGGCTGGTATTGCAGGTCAGCTTTGTACACGTGATTGTGCTGCCTGTAGTACTAGGAGCAGCCGTATATTCTCTGCTGTATTATGATTCTTATTGATCAGATGTTTGTGTTCAGGCTTTAAGACTGATCTCTCAGATGACGGCATGAGCGCGGTGTACGAAGCTAATATACAGGCAGTCGCTGCTGTGGCTGATGCCCTGGCCAAGCCTCCACCGCTCCTCCCTACTCCCGGCATGACCCCACTAATGTCAATCGGAAAACCATCCCTCCTACGTGAGAGACCCTCCGCTGGACTTCTCCCTACACCAGGTTGGCTTTTTGTTTCTTTTCCAATGTATTTTGGATCAACTGAATAGGGAAAACACAGGTTAAAGACAGTTATCCACATTTGAATAAATAAAGGGAGTGTGGAAAATTCTGTAAAGAAATGTTAGTTTTCCTGCGTTTTGATATTAAGAAAGAGGTCATTATCAGATTAGTGGTGGTTTGACACCTGGTTCCCCCATTGACTTTGCTGCTATTGCAGTATACAGAGCCAGGACAGCATGGCTCCGACACTGGGTAGTGGCCCATCTCATCCCCATTTAGTTCAATATGATCTGTGTGTTCATAATTATGTGAAGTCAGTCATCTTACTGAAGGGTCTTTACATCCCTTTGTTTTAGGAATCTCTGCACCAAAAGGCAAACCTCCACCTCTCTTGGCAATGCCCCCTAAAAGACCACCGCTTCTTGGGTTTCCACCTCATTCACCAGCAAAACGTCCATTGCTTGGGGAGAAACCTGGTCTCCTTCCAACACCACGTAAGTAATATTTACCTGATTGATGCTGTACAGTCACTGTTATGTACACTTAAGTGAACATGCAGGAGGCACTTGGGATGGGAGGGTAACTAGGGATGGTATATGAGCATATGAGCACAGATTTGGCCTCCTTCTTGAACAAGTAGAGACAATCTGCTTCTGTTAGTTCAGAGCAGCTCCTTCTCCTGGCATTGGGTCTGGAGAAGGAAGCATTGTCAGTGCTTCCTATATTGTATACACAGCACTTATTCAGCACTGTGTATACAACAATCAGGAGGGCAGAGATGGTGGTAAACCTTATCTGCCTTCTCTATGGAGAGTCTGGCTGTGTCTGACACTTGGCTTCCCTCTCCTGCAGCTGCACAGCATTCTACAGCTGTTTTTCTGCAATGCCGTTTTAGAATATCATTTGAGTAAAATCCTTGATGTTTTACAATCTATGGGCAGTCCAGAAGTAAAGCTATATAAAAACAGTAAAACCACAGTATTGGTGGAAAGGGGCTTGTCGTTTGATGTTTCATTGCATATTTAGAAATATGGGTAAGTTAAGAGCGTGTTCCAAAAACTTAAGATATTACTGCCTTCCACAAAAAAATGAAAAGGAGACAAAAGTATTGTATAGACAGTGAGCATTCCTAGAGATACAGCTGAATGTGGCAGAAAGAGGAAGCGGTCACCGGCGGCCCCCAGATTCATTAGTTGGAAGGTGGTCAAAGAAACTCCATGCCCCAACTCAAAACCACATACTGTTCATCTCTGTTGACCTCAATGCACAAAGAAAGTCAGCTCTAACATGCTGAAAAACATATAAAAGTGCAGGAAAGCATGGGGGTGACTCGCTGGTAGTGAAACGTGGTGGCTCGCTGATGTCTGCAGTGAAGCATGGCAGAGGCTTGCTGATGCCTGCGGTGAAGCATGGTGGCATCTTGCTGATGCCTTCGGCAAAGCATGGTGGCGGCTCACTGATGCCTTCGGCAAAGCATGGCGGCGGCTCACTGATGCCTGCGGCGAAGCATGGCGGCGGCTCACTGTCTGCGGCGAAGCATGGTGGCAGCTCGCTGATGCCTGCGGCGAAGCATGGCGGCGGCTCACTGTCTGCGGCGAAGCATGGTGGCAGCTCGCTGATGCCTGCGGCGAAGCATGGCGGCGGCTCACTGTCTGCGGCGAAGCATGGTGGCAGCTCGCTGATGCCTGCGACGAAGCATGGCGGCGGCTCACTGATGCCTGCGGCGAAGCATGGCGGCGGCTCGCTGATGCTCTGAGATTGCTTTGCTTCCGCTTGACACTGGAAAACTCCAGCATGTAGAGGACAAGATGGATACAATCAAGTATCAGGAAATCCTAGGTGAAAAAAAACATCAGGCCTTCTATCAGGAACCTGAAACTTGGGTGTTATTGGACCTTCCAACAAGACAACCATCCCAAACATACCACAAGTGGATATGGTAATGTGACTTATCACATTATGACTGTGCGCTCTCTGAATACCAATAACGGTAGCTTGTAAATCATGTAAGCATTAGACGCAGGGTGGTAAGTGTTCTGCTCTTCTCATAACCATGGTGGTCTCCTTTTACTTTTTGGTAAGATATATTTGTGAGATTCTTCATCTTGCCCGGGGTTACGTACCATTCTGATCTAACGTGTGCTGTCTTTTTTTTCCTCAGCGGTATCTATGAACCCCACGTCTCTTCTCTGGCCGCCAAAACCCAAACCTTTGCTGCAGTAAAGGCAGAAGATCTCCTGTCAGCATCTATTGTATACCCAGTTGTACTTGTAATTCAGTATTAGAGCAGTGCAGCAAAATTGTGGTATTTGTAAAGTCCCCTACATTCCTGACGGAGTTTTTATTTTTTTTTTTTTTGTTTTTGTTTTTTCAATTATGTGATATATACGGTTCCTCTTTAGATTGTTACAGAGTGGGAAGCTGAAGGTCAATATCAAGTGCAACGCCAGCCATCGAGAGAACTACTTTGTATATTTTATTTTCCTCATGAGCTTTTCTTGAAAAATAATACATTTTTTGTTTTACATAGCGGTGTCGAGTCTGAGTTTGTATCTGATGTAATGCAGCTCATGTTCATGTGTAGAAGGAAAGCATCTTGTCTCCGGCTCACTGTGCCTGGCCGGCCTTCTATCCTGACTGATTCACATTTAGGATTTGCTCCAGATTCTGCACCCCGAGTCCACAGCAATTTACAGTACAATACATGTGAACACTGCAGACCTTCCCATATGCAATGCTTTATGATACAATAGGGTTAACCCCTCTGCCCACCTCCATGGATTCACTGTGGATTTCCAGCCCTATGTAAACATGGACTTAGTGTGTAACCAATAGAATGACATCAAATGATATCCGCATTACTATGACACATCACAAGATAAGATATCAGAAAAAAGGAAAACCTTTTTCTAATGAAAACGTTCTTTATCGTTCCTATGGGAGACCCAGACATTGGGTGTATAGCTTCTGCCTCCGGAGGACACACAAAGTACTACACTAAAAAGTGTAGCTCCTCCCTCTGAGCCTATACACCCCCTAGAGAACCAGATCTAGCCAGTTTATTGCTTTGTGTTCAGGAGGCATACATCCACACATGCATTCTCATCTGATTTTTCATTTTTGGAAAGAGTTTGAAGAAAAGCGGGTCCTCTGGACCCCCGGCATGTCCCTTCTCACCCCACTGTGTCGGCGGTGCTGTTAAGGTTGATTCCAAGGCTGGAGCCTTACATGCCGTGCTCCTTCACCATCCCTCTGGGCTCTGGCTTGAAGTGGGAGCCAGCACGGTTCTCCATGCTTGGCAGGAGACCGGTCTCCATCCGCAGCCCTTCAGGATCCTGCTGGACCGGAGCACTCGCCCCCAGGGACTTGGAACCCTGCGTCTCAGCAAGCTAAGTACCTGAGACGTTTATATATGGGGGTCCCTTGTACTTTATTGTTGGGGAGAGTGTGTTGAGTGTTTTTTGTGACATTTCCGGCGGGTTCTCTGGCTGTCGCCTGAGAACCGCGCCGATGGTGCCTGCGCGCCGGCCGCACCGCTCAAATTTAGGCCCCGGCTTCGCCGGAGGCCTACTTTCGGTTTCACTGCCCTCGCATGTCATTCATGCAGAGGGACAGTGCGGCTCCGCCCAGCGGCCGTTCTGCACAGGGGAGGTACACTCCTCACTGGGTACATGTCTCCTCCCCTGTAGGTCTCTTTGGCCCTCCAGATCCCGCTCTCAGAGTGAGTCCCGCCCCCTCTCTTCACTCCGGCGCCATTTTCTCAGCGTTCTTCCCTGCGATCAGCGCTGGCTGCAGCATCCCTGCTGAGGTGCTTGGGGGTCCGGACTTTGGGATCTGGAGGGCACACAAACCGCTCCAGCGGTCTGGTAAGCCACAACCTCCGGTTGTGGACCTTCTGTATATACTCTTTGGGGGTCATTCTGGCAGAGCCCCCACTCCAGCAGCATGTCTCACACGAGGAGCAAGGCTCCAAAGCTGTATTCAGTATGCACTGCGTGTAAGCTCCTACTGCCGGAACCGAGCACCTATCCACATTGTGATGCCTGCTCTAACCTGACGATGCCTCAGCCTGGAATCGCCCCCCCAGTGGTCTCTCAGGCTGCTCCGGTCCCTGTGGCTGAACCCCCGGCTTGGGTAGAATCCTTTTCTAGGTCTATCTCCCAGTCTTTTGCCGACTCCATGGGACAGCTGTCCAGGACTTTGCTGAACATGCATCAGCCCCCTTCACAGGGTGCCTCTGCTGCTAGGGCTCTCTCAGCAGAGCTCACAGAGGATTCATCATCTGGTCCCAGACCCCGTCCTCCTAAAAGGAGACGCAGGGCTCCCTCTCCGTCCTCGTCCCGCGGCTCTGATTCAGGAGCTGACTCGCAGGACGAGGAGGATGCCTTTACAGGGGGCTCGGAGGCTAACTCCATGTGCCCCATTGATCTGTCCGAGAGTGACTCAGATGTTAGTGATTTGATTGCGTCCATTAATTCTGTACTGGATCTCAATCCGCCAGTGTCAGAGGAGCAACCCTCTCTGGCAGAAAAGCACCAGTTTACCTCGCCTAAGAGGACAAAGAGTGTGTTCTTTAACCAGTCCAGTTTTCAGGCCGCTGTGTCCAAGCCTAGGGCCTGTCCTGACAAACGCTTCCCGAAGCGTGGTTCTGATGACCGGTTTCCATTTCCACCTGAGGTGGTCAAGGAGTGGGCTCATTCACCAAAGGTAGACCCTCCGGTGTCTAGGCTATCAGCCCGGACTGTTGTATCAGTGGCTGATGGCACCTCTCTTTATGATTCCACTGACCGCCAGGTCGACCTTCTGGCCAAATCTGTATATGAGGCGGCAGGAGCCTCGTTCTCCCCAACTTTTGCAGCAGTGTGGGCTCTCAAAGCCATCTCTGCTTTTCTAGAGGAGATGCATTCCGTCGCCAGGGAATCCATGCCCGAAATGGTTGCTTTAACTTCCCAAGCTTCAGCTTTTTCATCCTATGCCATGTCTGCCATGCTGGAGGCTTCTCACCGCACTGCGGTGGCTTCGGCTAATTCCCTCGCTATCCGCAGGATCCTGTGGCTCCGAGAGTGGAAGGCAGATGCTTCTTCAAAGAAGTACCTTGCTGGGCTCCCTTTTGCTGGGTCCAGGCTGTTCGGTGAACAGCTGGATGAAATTATTAAGGAGGCTACTGGCGGGAAGAGTACTTCCATGCCACAAACCAAAACCAGGAAACCTGTCCAGGGTTGGAATCAGTCGAGGTTTCGTTCCTTTCGTTCCTCCAACTGGTCGTCCTCTAAGCCCTCGGCCTCGTCCACTAACTCCGCCAAGGACCAAAAATCCAGCTGGCGCACAAAAGCGCGTCCACAGAAGACCGCAGGAGCTGCTGCCACTAAGGCAGCCTCCTCTTGACTATCTGTCCGCGCCAGCAACGTCCTTAGTCGGTGGCAGGCTCTCCCACTTTGGCGACGTGTGGTTTCAACACGTCTCTGATCAGTGGGTGCGGGATATCTCCCACGGCTACAGGATAGAATTCTCTTCCAGCCCGCCAACCAGATTTTTTCTGTCCACTCCCCCCTGCTCCAAGGCCGCCGCCTTCTCTCAGGCCGTGGCATCCTTGCAGGCCAACGGAGTAATTGTACCGGTTCCCGCCCGGGAACGGTTCAGAGGTTTCTACTCAAATCTCTTCCTAGTCCCCAAAAAGGACGGTTCCTTCCGGCCCATCCTGGATCTCAAGCTTCTCAACAAGCATGTTCAGGTGCGGCATTTTCGCATGGAGTCTCTGCGATCAGTCATTGCCTCAATGACCCAAGGGGATTTCCTGGCATCCATCGACATCAGAGATGCCTATCTGCATGTGCCAATTGCAGTTTCACACCAGCGTTGGCTACGTTTTGCAATCGGAGAGGAACATTTCCAATTCGTGGCTCTCCCCTTCGGGTTAGCCACGGCCCCTCGGGTATTCACCAAGGTCATGGCAGCAGTGGTTGCGGTTCTGCACCTCCAGAGGTTGGCAGTGATTCCTTACCTGGACGACCTTCTAGTCAAGGCTTCATCCAGCGCAGACTGTCAGTGGAGTGTCTCGCTCACTCTCGCCACTCTAGCCCAATTCGGGTGGCTTGTCAATCTGCCCAAATCCACTCTGACTCCGACCCAGAGGCTCACGTACCTAGGGATGCAGTTCGAGACTCTGCCGGCACTTGTGAAGCTGCCCTTAGTCAAACAGCAGTCCCTCCAACTAGCGGTGCGCTCTCTGCTGAGGCCCTGCCGTTATTCCATCAGGCACCTGATGCAGGTGCTGGGTCAGATGGTGGCGTCAATGGAGGCTGTTCCTTTTGCCCAGTTCCATCTGCATCCTCTGCAGCTGGACATTCTCCGCTGTTGGGACAAGCGGACTTCCTCCTTGCACAGGCTAGTGGCTCTGTCGCCACAGACCAGGAGCTCTCTTCAGTGGTGGCTTCGGCCCCTCTCTCTGTCTCAGGGGCGCTCCTTCCTGGCCCCATCCTGGGTGATCCTCACCACGGATGCCAGTCTATCCGGCTGCGGAGCGGTATGTCTCCACCACCGAGCGCAGGGCACTTGGACTCCGTCCGAGTCAGCCCTCTCGATCAATGTGCTGGAAACCAGAGCTGTGCTTCTATCTCTCCTAGCCTTTCACCACCTGTTGGCGGGCAAGCACATCAGAGTCCAGTCAGACAACGCGACAGCGGTTGCCTACATCAATCACCAAGGCGGGACACGCAGCCGCCTGGCAATGTTGGAGGTTCAAGGCATCCTTCAATGGGCGGAGGACTCCAAGTCCACCATATCCGCAGTCCACATCCCAGGCGTGGAAAACTGGGAAGCAGATTATCTCAGCCGTCCAACCGTGGACAGTGGCGAGTGGTCCCTGCATCCGGCAGTGTTTCAGTCAATCTGCCGCAAGTGGGGCACTCCGGAAGTGGACCTAATGGCATCCCGTCACAACAAGGTTCCGGTTTACGTGGCTCGCTCCCACGATCCTCAGGCCTTTGCAGCGGACGCTCTGGTTCAAGACTGGTCCCAGTTTCGTCTGTCCTACGTGTTTCCCCCTCTAGCTCTCTTGCCCAGAGTTCTGCGCAAGATCAGAATGGAGGGTCGTCGGGTCATCCTCATTGCTCCGGACTGGCCCAGGCGAGCTTGGTACCCAGACCTGCGCCATCTGTCCGTAGAGGTGCTGTGGCATCTTCCGGACCGTCCAGACCTCTCACAAGGTCCGTTTTTCCGCCAGAATTCTGCGGCTCTCAGATTGACGGCGTGGCTCTTGAGTCCTGGATCTTGACGGCTTCTGGTATCCCCCCTGAAGTCATCTCCACTATGACTCGGGCCCGTAAGTCTTCCTCTGCCAAGATCTATCACAGGACTTGGAAGATTTTCCTGTCCTGGTGTCGCTCTTCCGGCCATTCTCCTTGGCCTTTTTCCTTGCCGACCCTTCTGTCTTTTCTACAGTCCGGTCTGCAGCTAGGACTATCCCTCAACTCTCTCAAGGGACAAGTCTCAGCTTTGTCAGTTCTGTTCCAGCGGCGTATCGCCCGGCTGGCTCAGGTCCGCACCTTCATGCAAGGTGCGTCTCACATCATCCCGCCTTACCGGTGGCCCTTGGATCCCTGGGACCTCAATATGGTTCTCACGGTTTTGCACAAATCCCCCTTTGAGCCTCTTAGGGAGGTTTCTTTGTTTCGTCTTTCACAGAAGGTGGTCTTTCTAGTGGCTATAACTTCCCTGAGGAGAGTCTCTGATTTAGCTGCGCTCTCTTCGGAGTCACCTTTTTTGGTTTTTCATCAAGACAAGGTGGTTCTCCGTCCGACTCCAGACTTTCTCCCTAAGGTGGTTTCTCCTTTCCACCTTAACCAGGACATTTCCCTGCCTTCCTTTTGTTCGGCTCCTGTTCATCGCTTTGAAAAAGCGTTGCATACTCTGGATCTGGTGCGGGCGCTCCGGATCTATGTGTCTCGCACCGCTGCTCTTAGGCGGTGCACCTCTTTTTGTGCTAACCACAGGTCGGCGTAAGGGCCTCTCTGCTTCTAAGCCGACCTTAGCCCGTTGGATTAGGTCGACCATTTCGGATGCCTACCAGTGTTCTCAGGTGCCTCTCCCGCCGGGGATCAAGGCACACTCGACCAGAGCTGTCGGTACCTCTTGGGCTTTCAGGCACCAGGCTACAGCTCAGCAAGTCTGTCAGGCTGCCACTTGGACTAGCCTGCATACCTTTTCAAAGCACTACCAAGTGCATGCTCATGCTTCGGCCGATGCGAGCTTGGGCAGACGCATCCTTCAGGCGGCTGTCGCCCACTTGTGAAGTTAGGCTCCGCCTACTTCTCAGTTTTTTTCTGTTTATTCCCACCCATGGACTGCTTTGAGACGTCCCAATGTCTGGGTCTCCCATAGGAACGATAAAGAAAAAGAGAATTTTGTTACTTACCGTAAATTCTTTTTCTTATAGTTCCATATTGGGAGACCCAGCACCCTCCCTGTTGCCTGTTGGCAGTTTCTTGTTCCGCGTGTTATCACCGGCTGTTGTCGTGGACAGAGTCTCCGGTTGTTCCGGTTCTTGCTCTGTTTTTACTTGTGGGTGGCTATTCTCCTTCAGCTTTTGCACTAAACTGGCTAGATCTGGTTCTCCAGGGGGTGTATAAGCTCAGAGGGAGGAGCTACACTTTTGAGTGTAGTACTTTGTGTGTCCTCCGGAGGCAGAAGCTATACACCCAATGTCTGGGTCTCCCAATACGGAACTATAAGAAAAAGAATTTACGGTAAGTAAACAAAATTCTCTTTTTCCTGGTGTAAAGAAATGAAGGGGTCAGTACCACAAACTAATGCACAGGTTCTCTTGTGGTGTTGCTCTGTAGCCCTGGTACACATACGCACACATACAGTCCTACCACATACAGTGCCTTGAAAAAGTGTTCATACCCCATGAACTTTTACAAAGTTCTGTGTGGCAGAAAACGACCACTGTAAATTACCCTGAAAACACCATCCCCACCGTCACACATGGTGGTGGTGGCAGCATCATGCTGTGGGGAGACTTTTTTCTTCAGCAGGGGCAGGGAAGACTGTCATAGCTGATGGGAAGATGGAGCTAAATACTGGAGGAAAACCTATTAGAGGCTGGAAAAGAAACTGATGTGTAGGTTCACTTTCCAGCAGGACTAGGACCCTAAACATCCTGCCAGAGGTACAATGGAGGGTTTATATCAAAGCATATTCATGTGGAAACCAGACTTAACAGCTGAAAGAAAAATTACAGCCTATTACCCAAAAGTCATAACTAGCTTTAATTTATAACAATTTTTTCAGTTAGATTAATAAAATGGTCACTTTTGTTTCAACACACTTTGCATATATCAATAATACAAGGAAATATAAGAAACTTTATAATATATCTTAAAGAAATCTGCCTTTTTCTCCACTTATGAGCCCCTTCTTTCTTTTCAATGCCTACTCTGAAAATGTAGCTCAAAACCATCTTGGTCAAAGTTCGGAGGACTGCGAGCACAATGCGGTATCTGGTTACACCTCCTATTCTAGTCTGCGGAGAAGAGGTGGAGCGAGAAGCCCCCTGATCAGTTACACACAGACTTGTGCTGCACTTGGACATGCTGCTGCTGCTTAATATTCTCCATGCTGCTGCTTAATATTCTCCATTCTGCTACTTAATAATATTCTCCATGCTGCTTCTGAAAATGTGCTATATGGCACAAAAAGGGTAGCAATCCTTCTGTGTGTGCAACATCATAACAGCTAGTCTTCTGAGATTAAATCCAAGAGACCGTAGCGCAGAAAAATGGGAAAGTTATTGCTCTTGTACAGATATGTCTTATTCTGAAGAGTTACCTGTAACCACAGGTACATGTTACTAAAACTGGATCTGAAAAGGTTAAAGGGGTTATCTGGCTTCTTTGACTTTTTTTTTTATTTCCCTGTTGGGCTACATTGGGGCAGGTAAGTAGCTAGAGACCACTTACCTGCCCTGCTGTCAGCCTCTCTCCCCCGGCTCAGAGCGGTCATGTGACTGCTCCTGCCGCGATTTTGCTGCTTCCGGTCATTTCATGTCAACATGGGCAGGGCCATGTTGACATGCAAATGTGGAACAGCATGTCGCCGCCCTGCTGGGCTGTACAGTGCGTGAAGTAACCGCCCCCTTCCCTGCACCCTCCCACACATTCCCCCGCACCTCTTTTACTCTCCAGTAACCTCCCCCTGCACTGCTGTGGGGTCCGTGACCTGGGGGAGGGGCCTGGCGGTGGCTGCCGTGGTGTCAGCGCCAGCACCGGGCCCCCTGCTCAGGATTACACATTCAAATGTACCGGCATCACAGATGCCGGTACATTTGAAAGTGCTGATGAGAAGCAGCGCAGCGCTGCTTCTCATCACTGTCCCTCCCGCTGTCTGTGCTCTCTTCAGCACAGCGGTGACGTCACTACTGTGCTGATATGTCCAGAGCACAGACAGCGCGTGAACGTGCAGGAGCGGCGGGGACCGAGGACGGGTGAGTATGTGTTCCCTATGAAGGTGGGCGGTGCAGAGCCATATGTGTGCGTGTGCAGAGCCATATGTGTGCGTGTGCAGTACAGAGCCATATGTGTGCGGTGCAGAGCCATATGTGTGCGTGTGCAGAGCCATATGTGTGCGTAGCCATATGTGTGCGGTACAGTGCCATATGTGTGCGTGTGCGGTGCAGAGCCATGCGTGTACGGTGCAGAGCCATGCGTGTGTGGTGCAGAGCATACGTGTGCGGTGCAGAGCCATATGTGTGCGTCTGCGGTGCAGAGCCATTTGTGTACGTGTGCGGTACAGAGCCATATGTGTGCGTGTGCAGAGCCATATGTGTGCATGTGCGGTGCAGAGCCATGCGTGTGCGGTGCAGAGCCATGCGTGTGCGTGTGCAGAGCCATATGTGTGTGGTGCAGAGCCATATGTGTGCATGTGCGGTGCAGAGCCATATGTGTGCGTGTGCGGTACAGAGCCATATGTGTGCGGTACAGAGCCATATGTGTGCGGTGCAGAGCATACGTGTGCGGTGCAGACCCCGATGTGGGGCTGTTATTTGCAATGCTGTAGTGATACCAGGTCAGGTGCTGGGGAAGAATACTGACAGGGAATGTGTGTGCAGGGGGCGAGGCTGGACACTGAGGCTGGGCGGTGACAGCTCTGACTGAGGTTTTGCACAGGAAGTGGTCAGTTTGCTGGATCTGAATGTAAACAAGGAGCTGCAGAGAATAAAGGGATAATTCAAGAGGAACAAAAGTTAGAAAACAAAAAATAACAATGTAGGTGTGATTTATATGACAATACAGCACAGATAAACTCAAAAATTTTTGTTAAGCTAATGTCGGACAACTCCTTTAATCACATTTCCTCAATATATCAGAATTCAAAGGAGGCAGCTCAATTTACATACTTTTATACTTCAAGTCGATTTTGCACTCCAAGGATATGTCCACATATTAAGTGTTTGGTGCAGAAATGTCTGCACCTTTTCTGCATCCCTTGGCAGGAAAGCGCAGTGTAAAATAAGTTGGGGGGGGGGTTACATGTGTTGTTTTTTTTTTTTTTTTTGTGCAGATTTTTCCACATTAGTATTAGTCAAATCTGCAGCAAAAACACTCAAAGAATAGACCTGCAGATTTAAATCTAAACCAAATCTGCAGGATAAAAATGAGCAGTATGTGCATGAAACCATAGGATCCTCATTCACGTTGCTGCCCTAAGGTTTTGTCACAAATTTGCGCAGAAAAATTGCAACAAATCTGCAACATGTGCAGAGACCCCAACTTCAAATTACCGTATTTTTCGCTTTATAAGACGCACCCCCAAATTTGGTGAAGGAAAAGAGAATTTTTTTTTATGTTAAATAGGGTCCTCTTATAATGCCAGTGTCCATCTAACAAATCATATAGGGTATATGTCCCTCATAGCCCCCCATCCTAAAAATTAGCCCAGCTTAATCTGGATATGGCCCCCTTATATTGAATATAGCCCCCTTGTGCTGGGACACGTCCTCCTGTGCTGCCCATGGCCCCTATAGATGGCACACACCCCTGTGTTTGATATGGCCCCCATACTGCTGCCCATGGCCACTATAGATGGCACACCTCCCCTGTGTTAGATATGGCCCCCCATACTGCTGCCCATGGCCACTATAGATGGCACATCTCCCCTGTGTTTGATATGGCCCCCATACTGCTGCCCATGGCCACTATAGATGGCACATCTCCCCTGTGTTAGATATGCCCCCCCATACTGCTGCCCATGGCCACTATAGATGGCACACCTCCCCTGTGTTAGATATGGCCCCCCATACTGCTGCCCATGGCCACTATAGATGGCACATCTCCCCTGTGTTAGATATGCCCCCCATACTACTGCCCATAATAAAATAAAACACTCTTTCCTTACCTCAGCGTTGTCCCTCCTCGTGTCTCCCTCCTCGCAGTTGAGCTCCGGCTTCCTCCACTTCCTGGTTCTTGCTGCCGGTCATGTGATCGGCACGGCAGAGTGATATCATCTCTGCTGCCTGATCACAGACAACAGCAGCAGGAGACCGGAGATCAGCGCTGGAGGTAAGTAAAGCTTTTTTTATTTTACTATGGGCAGCAGTATGGGGGCCATATCTAACACAGGGGGGATCATGTGCGATCAAGGAGGTCGCAGGCAGATATAATATGCCCCGCTGCCCCAGCCCATCAGCGCGATGCGGTTTCAGCACCATGCTGATGGACAGCGGCTGTGCATATTATAGGAGCAGGAGATCAAAGGCTCCCTCCCGCAGCTTCACCAGCTCCCAGCACCGCTCCAGAGCGGACCCTGCAGTGTGTGTGTGTGTGTGTGTGTGTATGTATATATATGTATGTATGTATATATATATATATATAAATAATATACCCCCCCCCCCCCCCCGTATATTTGGTTTATAAGATGCACCCCCTACTTTCCCCCAAATTTAGGGGAACAAAAGTGTGTCTTATAAAGCGAAAAATACGGTATACGCTATTCATTGGTATATTACTGGCATCCGTACAATCACTCATAAAATTCAGATGAGGAGTTTAAAAGATTTTAAGAAATCACGATTTACGTAGTCAAATTTTTTCTTTTTTTTTTCTCCAAGTAACAGATAAGACGAATGTCGAGTTTTGGAAACTAGATAATTTGTAAGAAATTATAAGTTAGTAGAGGGGTCTTCTGTTCAGCACATTCATCCCATGGCCGGAGTGAGAGCAGCTATAAGGAGTGTCTCCCTTCGGAGGGCTTGTCTTGTTCTGCAATACAGAGACAACACATAGCGCTGGATGGACTCCATTTAATGCTTAATTTCCCATGTGGTGGTACCACAAGAAAATTGAACAATTGCTGCCAGGCATCCTAACAGCTGATTGCTGGGCACCTCAGCAAAAGGAACCTTGATTAGCTTATTGCCAAGGAACCTTACTAAGGAGGAGCAGTTGTCTGAACTAGACAACTTCTTTAACTCCTTCAAACTCCATGAGATGTGTGTGTGTGTACACATAAACACACACACACGTTTTGTTTTTTTTTTGTTTTTTTTTTACAATATACATAGTAGGGCAGCTGTGTTATACAGCCGACATCCGCCTCTAACAGCAGCAATCAGAGGTAGCTCTGATTCCTGCTGTTTAAACAGAAGTGTTGCTGTTCATTGGTATTTAAAGGGACTCTTTCAGCACAGGATGACTGTTCACACCAAGTATAGGCGCATGGTGCATCATGGTGGGGCTGATCCTCTAAATTCACCCTCCCACCTGCTATTTTTCCCCTCAATCTCCACCATCCCATCTTCTTTGATTGACAGCTCTGGCTTCATAGAGCCAGAGAAGGGAGGAGATAGAAAACCAGCAGCTGGGAAGGTAAATTTTAAAGATTAGTCTGAGTGCCTGTACTTGGTGTGAACAGTCATCCTGTGCTTATAGAGTCCCCTTTAAGAAACTTAGCACAGAATGACTGTTCAAACCAAGTACAGGTGCTCGGTGCATCATGGTGTGGCCAAACATTTAAGTGCATCTTCCCACATGCTTGTTTTCCTTCCATCTCCACCCCCTCCTCCTCTTTGACAGCTCTGGCGTTTGTAGAGCCATAGACAGGAGGAGTTAGATGGAAAACAAGCCGGTGGGAAGGTGCACTTATATGTTTGGCCCCACCTTAATGCACCGAGCGCCTGTACTCTGAACAGTCATCCTGTGTTGATAGAGTCCCTTTAAGTGGCGCCATCAATAAAAAGTACAGCTCAGCACACAAAATAGTACTCATACAGCCCCGATTAACACAAAAATAGTTTCAGGTGTCAGATAAACAAAAAAAAAATTAAAGAAAACAAATTATTGAAAAAAAAACTTTTAAGTCTACTATTGTCATAATAGTGTGGATCTGTAGAACCATGGTGGCAGGTCATTTTTACCGCACAATGAACATCGTACAAAACAAAACCAAGGAACAATAACCACATTTTCCTTGTTTGTTTTCTTTAACCATTCCACCTCGTTTGGATTTTTTTTCCCGTTTTTCAGTACATTATTAATTACTTTGCAATTGAATTGTATTGCTCAAAAACACAACTCTTCCACACAAGAAAACGAAGACCTCATATGACTTTGTCTATGGAAAAATAAAAAGTTATGGTTCTTAGAAGTCAATGAGAAAAAAAAGTGCGAAAATGAAAATTGGCTGCATCTTTAAGAAGTTTGTTACATTGCGGAAAAAAAATTGATTGTCCAGTTAAGGGTCTGTGGGGGAAGCAGATGGTACAAGGATTGACCGATAAGAATAAACTGTCCTACAGACCCTCCAATACTCAGAAGACAGTAGCTCTGATTCATCATTTTTTACCAAGATTGTTGCATAAAACTTTGAAACGCTGCAAAATTTTAGCAGAACTTATAGATGCACAAAAATATGACTTGGCATTTTTATACCAATATTGGCCAGCTCAGCCAACTTTTTGAAAAGTTGTACATTTCTTCTGCAAACATGTGCCAACTTCATTAAAAGGTGCACAACTCTAAATGAATGTGGTGCATCTTGCTCCAAAGCTCCCTTCAGTAAGATTGCCGTGAAAATTAATAGTTTGTTTTTTTTCTAGGTGTTTTTTTTTTTATATGGAAGAAGATATCCAGTTCTAAACATTAGCTTTATATTTGTTTGAAGAGAACTTGACAGCAGATCCATGCTGCCTGATATGCGAGCAGCATGACTCAGACACTGGCTGTATGATTTTTAAGGTTTCTTTGACTCTGAAATGCTGTTGTATTTCAGAGAAAAACATTTTTTAAAGCCACAGGAGACCTTAGTCGCACGAGACAGTAGTTGGACAAGAGGCTCACTAGCGGCTTTTCTGCTCTGAAGTGATAGGTTGTGTGCGTGTATAGACCGACACCTTTCACTTCATGGCAGAGAGCGGGTAGAAGCCTCAAGTGACCTGCCTTTCCGACTAGTCTTCCATGCAGCTCGGTCCACGGTGGCTTTTATAGTATATTTTCCTCTGAAACATTGCAGAATTTCACAGTCAAAATACATGGCTGAAATCAGACAGACCGTGTCAGGTACATGCTGTCCATAGATCGGAAGAGACTGTTTGTGGAGTGGCTGTGCCCTCTTACCTCCAAACCCTTCAATGCCCAGTGACTAATGTGGAAATCCAAATGGGGGTCAGACACTCATACAAATCATTAGCAAAATCTGTTCCTGCGTTTGGATCACTTACGGTATTTGTTCTTTGATGATGGCAAATCCTCCTCCAGTAATATTCTGTAGGAATATCAGATCTTTATCGTTGTTCTAGGCTTCCTTCATGGTGGCCTGGAAGAAGGTCTGAGGATTAGAACTTTGAAAGTTCAAATTGCAGTTTCAATGTGTTTTTGGACAAAGGAAAAAGAGCAGAAAATCCACACATCCAAAGATTCATCAATGCCTTATACAACCACAAATTCATTACAGTTTTCTGGTGTATTCTCTTAGCAAACGATGAAACATACCTGATTCTTGTTGGCTATAACTACTGCCCAAGGGTAGTGACCGTCAGCTCTTCTCTAAACCACCTCTGTCCTGTAGAACGCTTCATCCATCTTTCTAACATTGCATTGTTTGACATTTACATAATCAATATGATGTAAGTCTTATTTCTGTCCTGTAAGAACCCTAAATCCCAGC
Organism: Anomaloglossus baeobatrachus; assembly: GCF_048569485.1. Lineage (NCBI taxonomy): Eukaryota > Metazoa > Chordata > Amphibia > Anura > Aromobatidae > Anomaloglossus > Anomaloglossus baeobatrachus. Next base: position 158,058,040 of record NC_134362.1, read on the forward strand.
GAGAAAAATACTTTATTTTTACTTCTAAGAAGAGGTATCCTACTTTGCCAAGCACTTTCCAGCTTCAGGTGCCCGATATGTATTGTTGGACCTCATAGATCTATTTCTTGATAGATCAGTGTTAATATTTACAAGCCTCCTCCAGAAACTATTAAATCTCATTCCACTACAGCAGTCTCCCCATCCTAGGCTGAACATGCATCAGCTTTCTAAAGGGAATCTATCAGTGGGATCAACCCTCCTAAGCAGTCTATATAGGCATGTAGGTCATAGGAAGCTGATGTCCAAGACCTCCAAGGTGTTGCTTTCAGTAATTCTACTGATGCCACGAGCATCACTAGAAAGACAGTGGAAACTTAAAGGGAACCTGTCACCAGTTTTTTCCCTATTAAACTAAGTCTCCCCTTCTCCAGATCCTGGGCTGCATTCTATGAAGGTGCACCTTGTGCCCTGACTCCCCTTGCAGACCCCAAAAATAACTTTATAAAACATGACCATTAGGCATGCTAATGACCTGTGTGGCTCAGATGGGTGTTCTCTTTTTCAGTTCCTGTCCCCCCTCCTGCCGCTGTTTCGCCGTCCTCCTTTCTTGATTGACGTGATGACGCCTCCGTCATCATCCACGTTGCTCTTTCAAATCTCGCGCCTTTGCAGTCATGTCCACTTGCGCAAGTGCAGTTCACTCTGCCATATCGCGGGCAGAGCAGAAAACATAGCTGCCCTTGCGCACCGGTGAGCTATTTGCACAGGCATGAGATTATGGTCGGCGGTGTGCATGGCGTCACTGCGTCATCCTCGTACCCGACCTAATCCTCGTGCCTGTGCATTAAGCTCATTGGCGTGTGCGAAGGCACCTATGTTTTCTGCTCTGCCCGAGATATGGCAGAGCGAACTGCGCCTGCGCAAACGGGCATGACTGCACAGGCACGAGATTTGAAAGAGCAACGTGGATGATGACTGAGATATCCACGTCAATCAAAAAAGGAGGACGGTGAACAGCGGCAGGAGGGGGGACAGGAGCCGAAAAAGCACGCCCATCTGAGCCACACCGGTAATTAGCATACGTAACGATCATGTTTTATAAAGTTATTTTTGGGGTCTGCAAGGGGAGTCAGGGCTTTTAAGGAGATTGGTGGAGGGAGGGTAGTTGTGCAAAAAAAGGAGATACATGGAGATAGTGAGACAATAGGGGTTAGTGATGATTTAGGGGCCGCAGGGACATGAAAGGAAAGTAGGGAGGTGAGGAGTAATAAATCTGTTAATAGTATTAAATATCTACTGGCAAATGCAAGAAGTCTTGCAAACAAAATTAATGAATTGAATTCTCTTATTTCAACCATGGATTATGATGTGGTGGGCATTACAGAAACCAGGCTGGATGAGAGCCATGACTGGGTGACAAACATAGAGGGTTATACTAGATTCAGGAAGGACAGAAAAGACAAAAAAAAGGTGGAGGGGTGTGTATATTTATCAAATCTAACCTAAGACATGTGCTCAATGGCAATGTAAATTCAGTATGGGTAATGTACATGGGGAGGGCAATAATGGAAAGCTGCTAATTGGAGTTTGCTATAAGCCTCCTAACAGCTGAGCAGGTAGAGGATGACATGCTGCAACAAATTTAAAGGCAGCAAATAATAATGGGTATGCAGAACATAAATACAGCATGTTTAAGGATATACTACTAGAGTCCTGTAGAAAATGTATACTCTCTGGTAATAAAACATCCTGGAATAAAAAATAAACCACTATGGATAAATTAGACCATACAAAGCATAAGCTAAGGCTACTTTCACACGGAGTCCGTCACTATGGAGAATAGCGCAGTCCATTAACGCACTGCGCTATTCTCCATAGACTTCTATGGACGACGCACTGTAACGCAAGTGTCAGCGTTGCATCCGCTGGACGACGCAGCATCGTTATTTTGATGCTGCGTCGGGCGGAAGGAACGCAGCATGTAACCTTTTTTTGAGCAGCGGAATCCTTTGGATTTCACTGCGCATGTTCTCTCTGGCTCCCTCCACCCGTAACCAGGGTACACATGGGGTAACCAAGGAACCCTGGTTACGTGTGCCAGGAGCCCGACACTTCCCCGCTCGGCTCCGCCCCCTCCCGCACTCCGTATGTATACACACTCACACTCACCTGTCCCGCAGCGATGCAGTCCCCGCGGCACTGACGTCCTCAGCCATGACCCCGCTCGGCTCCACCCACTTCGCACTCCGCCCCCTGCTCCCGCCCCCCGCACACATTGTCGGCGACCGAACGACCAGCTGATCACCCGGCGGCCGGCTACTGTGAGTGATTGGCTGATCACCCGGTGGCCGGCTACTGTGAGTGATCAGCTGATCACCCGGCGGCCGACTACTGTTAGCGATCAGCTGATCGTTCACAATAGTCTGCCGACGGTAAAACTGTAAAAAAAACGGATTGCGTTGTTTTGCAGCATCCGTTGTGCCACTATATGCAACACATCCGTTGCATCCGTCACACAACGCAATGCAACGGATACCGTTCAACGCAAGTGTGAAAGTAGCCTAAAAGAAGGGGCATTAAAAATCTTGAAGACTGAGAATACAGCAATAGCATTTCAGGAGTATAAAGGTCTCAATAGCAAATGTAAAAAATAAATCAAGCTAGCTTACTTCTGAAAAACAAATCACCAGCAACATTAAAATAAACCCTGAAATTATAGAAACACATCAACACCAAAAGGAATAAAATGAATGGTATCGGCCCCTGAAATGCTAGACACTGGTTGGCTGCTAGCCCACCTGGAATGTCCGAGGTAATTGCTAGCCTAAATAATACCATTTTAATGGAGAAAAGCATTTATATCAAAAGAGGTGCCATTACCAAGTTCAGTAAACAATGGAGTGAGTGGATTCGAAGTCCTTAGGTTTCTGATTAACTTGCCAGCAATGTGCTCTTTGTCTGCTTTTATGACCTTGTATTTGGAATGATTTGTATTGCCAATTTTTCTCCCCGGGGGTGTTTAGTTAAGGGGATAGTGGGATGGGGGAGGGTTAAAAGGAATGGGCTGCTTTTAGTTATATAAAGAATATTGTGATCCTTGATATATATTGCATTCTGATGATGCCGTGATCTGTTATGACTATAATGTGCCTAATAAAATTTGTTTGATTTAAAAAGATGGTTATAGAGGAAAAAGAAAAGGCTAAGATATTAAATAGGCACTTTTCATCTGTTCCGTTCATATTATTAATGGTACTTTATATGAGATACTCTATACTATGGTGTTTCACAATCCCTTCCCCCTTCTTTTTGTCCAATCCTACTTTTTTGTTTTTAGTGTGTGATTTTAATCATGTGTTACTTATTGTCTCTATCTATATTGTTGATCTTTGCCTATAAATGTCTAGAGCTTGCTAAAAATGTTAGCCTATGTTTAAGAACGCTCTTTTGCGTCGGAAACGCGTCAGGTCTTCTAAATATGGATGGACTTTTTTAATACTATGTGACAATAAAGAAAGAAATTATTTTACGTTGGATGTGCCAATATTTTTTCCTTTTATTCAAGTTACAGTCCACCAGGCGGACTTCATATCGTTGCACTCCATGGATGTGTGGTGACCTATTCCAATGGGCGTGTCAAGCTTTGCTCCAGGTCGTCTGTTGTTGCACTTTTCATCTGTGTTCACCAATAAACTAATCGTTCCAGGGATCATTCAACAAGACAAAAATCAAAGTCCCCCCTGATATAACTAATTTAAAACAAGAAGAAGTACGCCTGCGTCTGAGCAAATTAAACATTGACAAATCCCTCAAGTCGAATAGCATTCATCCAGATATTGAGGGAATTGAGCTCCGTAATTGACAGACCGCTGTATCTTATCTTCTTAGACTCTCTTGTCTCAGGGTTGGTGCCTCAGGACTGGAGGATGGTTGCCGTGGTACTGATATTTAAGAAAGGTAAAAAGATGTATCCAGGCAACGTTTTTGAGGGTATTTTAAGAGATGACATGCAAAAATATATTGCATAGAATAATATAATAGCTGATAACCAGCATGGTTTCATGAAAGATAAGTTGTGTCTAACCAACATGTTGGGTTTCTATGAGGAGGTAAGCGCAAATCTGGATATTGGTAATGCAGCTTGTGAGGAAGTAGAAAGTGGGGGGGGTTTGTTTGTAATTCTGGTATTAGTACATGATTTTGAATGGAGGCCGCCCGTATGATGAGAAGTTGGAAAAGTTGGTCTTGTTTAGCTTAGGGGTACTTCACACACAGCGAGATCGCTACTGAGATCACTGCTGAGTCACGGTTTTTGTGACGCAACAGTGACCTGATTAGCGATCTCGCTGTGTGTGACACTGAGCAGCGATCTGGCCCCTGCTGTGAGATCGCTGCTCGTTACACACAGCCCTGGTTCGTTTTTTTATTGTTGCTCTCCCGCTGATAAGCACACACCGCTGTGTGTGACAGCGAGAGAGCAACAATCCTGAATGTGCAGGGAGCAGGAGCCGGCATCTGACAGCCTGCGGTAAGCTGTAACCAAGGTAAACATCGGGTAACCAAGGTGGTTACCCGATCTTTACCTTCGTTACCAGCCTCCGCAGCTCTCATGCTGCCAGTGCCGGCTCCTGCTCCCTGCACACGCTAAGCTAAGCGGTGTGCGCTGGTAACTAAGGTAAACATCGGGTAACCATACCCGATGTTTACCTTAGTTACCAGTGTCCGCAGCTTCCAGACGCCGGCTCCGTGCAAGCGCAGCGTCGCTTGCACGTCGCTGCTGGCTGGGGGCTGGTCACTGGTCGCTGGTGAGATCTGCCTGTTTGACAGCTCACCAGCGACCATGTAGCGATGCAGCTGCGATCCTGACCAGGTCAGATCGCTGGTGGGATCGCTGCTGCGTCGCTAAAGTGTGACGGTACCCTTAGAAAGAAAACATCTCAGAGTAGATCTCATTTTTATGTATAAATACATACACTTGAAACCAGAAGTTTACATTCACTATCTAAAAAGACACATCTGCATGTTTTTCTCACTATCTGACATGAAATCAGAATAAACCTTTCCCTTTTTAGGTCAATTAGGAACCAAAATTATTTATATTTGCCAAATGTCAGAATAATGGGAGAGAGAATGTTTTAAGGCATTTTTATTACTTTCTGCAAAGTCAAAAGTCTACATACACTAAAGGGGGCTTTACACGCTACGATATCGTTAATGTTTGGTCGCCGGGGTCAAGTTGTTAGTGACGCACATCCGGCGTCATTAACGATATCGCAGCGTGTAATACTTACCAGCGACCTTAGGCGACCTCAAAAATGGTGAAAATCGTTCACCATGGAGAGGTCGTCCCAAAGTCAAAAATCGGTAAGGGTTGTTTAGCGTTGTGGTTCATCGCTCATGCGGCAGCACACATCGCTATGTGTGACACCGCAGGAGCGAGGAACGTCTCCTTACCTGCCGCCGGCCCCAATGAGGAAGGAAGGAGGTGGGCGGGATGTTACGTCCTGCTCATCTCCGCCCTCTGCTTTGATTGGCCGGCCGCTTAGTGACGTTCGGTGACGTCGCTGTGATGCCGAACGTCCCTCCCCCTTGAAGGAGGGATTGTTCGGCAGTCACAGCGACGACGCCGACCAGGTAAGTATGTGTGACGCTACGTAGCGATAATGTTCGCTACGGCAGCGATCACAAACAATCGCATGCGCGACGGGGGCGGGTACTTACACGGTCGCTATCGCTAGAAATTGCTAGTGATATCGCTACCGTGTAAAGCCCCCTTAAGAGTACTATGCCTATAAACAATATGGGACAGCCCATAGATGATGTCATGTCTTTGGAAGCTTCTGATAGGTTTATCGGCAACATCTGAGTTAATTAGACACACCTGTGGATGTATTTTAATGCACACCTGAGCACAATACTTTTTTTATGTAGCATCATGGAAAAGTCAAAAGAAATCAGCCAAGATCTTAGGAAGAGAATTATGGACTTGACAAGTCTGATTTATCCTTGAGTACAAGTTCCAGATACCTGAAGGTGCCTCGTTCATCTGTACAAACAATTATATGCAAGTACAAATAAGATGGGAATGTCATCAGCACTATAAGAGCTATAAAAGGCAAACCGTATAAAATGCTTCATGAAACTCATTTGTAAAAATATTTTTTAGCTGAAATACATGCATTAAGGTAAATAAAAAAATCTGAAACCTAGATTTGTCATTAGGCTGCCAGATGTTACCTGCTGTACAGTAATCATCATTTGCACATAAAAAGTGTTCAAAAAGTCTCTGTTTCTAACAATGGTAAAGCTAATGAAAACTTCCCCTAAGACAACTCTGTATACAGAAAAGTTGTATCTCTCTCTATTTCAAAACAAAAGCCAAACTTTGTGCAAAAGTATTGAAACAGAAAAATTTAATAAATTTGATTTTGTCACAGTTTTATTCACCCACAGAAATCTAGTTAAAGGGGTTGCCAATGTCACTGGGAGCTTTTACTTAAATGCATATACAGTATTTGAGGCTAAAATTAATTTTTGCAATTGGGTTTTATTCAATAATTTGCACCTTTCGGATTTTTACAGGCTCTTTGTTCATGATTCGTTAAACAGTCTACGGCAGACTTCTGGCATAAATTGCTTTAAAAAATCACAAACTTTTTGCCCAATGGCAATGGCCTATAAATATTGCTACTTTTGGCATTTTAATGCCAGTTTTGCCCAGCTTTGCCAAAATGGGTACCTCACTGGGGTGGGGTGGGGGGGAGGGAGCATGACACCACAATTTTGTTTATTTCATGACAAGCTGTGGAGTGCCTTATGCCCAAAATCGAACTTTGGTTAGATTATAGGAGATAAATAATAAGTGGAGAATATACCAAGGCTCCCAATAGTGTCAGACTGGGGTACCGTGAGCCCACCGGTAACTGATTCTGGGGGACCCACTCTTTATATACATGCAAATTTTATTGGCTTGGGATATAGGATACTAGGTAGTTTTCTGCTTTTCTTTTATGTAATTTCAGTGTGTCTGGTGTGGGCTGCCATTGTATGCATATTGTATATAACATGTACTCTGCAAAGCTGAGCTAGTGTTGGTTAATGTGAGAGGCCTACCGGGGCATGCTCCTGCCTGTTAAAGTGAAAGGCCTACCGGTGGATCCTCCTATTGGCTAACGTGAGAGGCCTACCACGGGATCCTCCGGACGGATAATGTGAGAGGCCTACCGAAAGATCCTCCTGCCAGCTAATGTGAGAGGCCTACCGGGGGATCCTCCTGCCGGCTAATGTGAGAGGTTATCTGGGCATCCTCCTGCCGTCTAATGTGGGAGGCCATTTGGAGGATCCTCTTGTTGGCTAATGTGTGAGGTTTACCGGAGGATCCTCCTGCCCGCTAATGTGAGCGGCCTACCAGGGGATCCTCATGCCAACTAATGTGAAAGGCCTACCGGGGATCATCCTGACGGCTAATGTGAGAGGCCTACTAGGGAATCTTCCTGCTGGCAAATGTGAGGAGCCTATTTGGGCATCCTCCTGCTGGCTACTGTGAAAGCTGAGGTCTACTGTAGGATCCTGTTGATGGCTAATGTACGAGGTCTATCTAGGGATCTTCCTGCCAGCTAATTTGAGAGGCCTACCGGGTGATCCTCCTGTTGGTTAATGTGAGAGGCCTAACAGGGGATCCTCTTGCCGTCTAATGTGAGAAGCCTACCGGGGATCCTCCTGCCAGTTAATGTGAAAGGCCTACCAGGGGATCCTCTGAATCCCCAATGTGCCAGTCTGAGCCTGACACCCAGTGAGCTAGCTGTGGGCACACATACAGTGATTAAATTGATAAAGCATGACACAAATTTTTGTCTTTTTGATTAATATAACAAAGGTTAAAGACTGCCCCATAAAAGTGTATTGGTGATATACAGTGCCTTGCGAAAGTATTTGGCCCCCTTGAATTTTTCAACCTTTTCCCACATTTCAGGCGTCAAACATAAAGATAGAGATTTACATTTTATGGTGAAGAATAAACAAAAAGTGGGACACAATTGCGAAGTTGAACGAAATTTATTGCTTATTTTAAACTTTTTAAAAAAATAAATAACTGAAAAGTGGGGTGTGCAAAATTATTTGTCCCCTTTGAGGCTGCTTTCACACCTCCGGTTTTTCCTGTGCGGCACAATCCGGCACTTTGCAGGAAAATCGCAACCGTTTTTTTTTGCTGCCGGTTGCGATTTTCCTGCATAGACTTTAATTAGTGCCGCATTGTGCCGCATGGCCTTGCGTTCCGTCCGTTTTTTGCCGCATGCGGCAGATTTAGCCGATGCGGCGGCCGGATGGAACGTTGCCTGGCACGTTTTTTCGTGCGGCAAAAAAAACCGCATCGCGCTGCATTCGGCCGATGCGGCGCATTTTTCAATGCACGCCTATGGCGGCCGGATGCGGCGCGATGCGGCAATAACCGCATCCGGCCGCCGCATGCGGTTTTTGCCACTGCGCATGCTCAGTAGCATGCCGCAAGCGGCAAAAACCGGACTGGCCGCAAAGGAAAAACTTATGCAAAGGATGCGGTGTTTTCACCGCATCCGTTGCATAGCTTGCACAGCCGGATTGAGCCGCAGAGCTCAAGCCGGATGTGTGAAAGTAGCCTAAGTTAATACTTAGTAGTGTCACCTTTTGCAGCGATTACAGCTGCGAGTCGCTTGAGGTATGTGTCTATCAGTTTTGCACATCGAGAGACTGAAATTCTTGCCCATTTTTTCTTTGCAAACAGCTGGAGCTGAGTGAGGTTGCATGGAGAGCGTTTGTGAACAGCAGTTTTCAGCTCTTTCCACAGATTCCCGATTGGATTCAGGTCTAGACTGTGACTTGGCCATTCTAACACCTGGATACGTTTATTTGTGAACCATTCCATTGTAGATTTTGCTTTATGTTTGGGATCATTGTCTTGTTGGAAGACAAATCTCCGTCCCAGTCTCAGGTGTTTTGCAGACTCCAACAGGTTTTCTTCAAGAAACGTCCTTTACTTGGCTCCATCCATCTTGCCATCAATTTTAACCATCTTCCCTGTCCCTGCTGAAGAAAAGGAGGCCCAAACCATGATGCTGCTTCCACCATGTTTGACAGTGGGGATGGTGTGTTCAGGGTGATGAGCTGTTTTGCTTTTACGCCAAACATATCATTTTGCATTGTGCACAAAAAGTTGGATTTTGATTTCAACTAACCCATGCACCTTCTTCCACATGTTTGGTGTCTCCCAGGTGGATTGTGGCAAACTTTACACAGCACTTTTTATGGATATCCTTGAGAAATGGCTTTCTCCTTGCCAATCTTCCATAAAGGCCAGATTTGTGCAGTGTATGACTGATTGTTGTCCTATGGACAGACTCTCCCACCTCAGCTGTAGATCTCTGCAGTTCATCCAGAGTGATCATGGGCCTCTTGGCTGCATCTCTGATCAGTCTTCTCCTTGTTTGAGATGAAAGTTTGGAGGGACAGCCGGGTCTTGGTAGATTTGCAGTGGTATGATACTTCTTCCATTTCAATATGATCGCATGCACAGTGCTCCTTGGGATGTTTAAAGTTTTGGAAATCTTTTTGTAACCAAATCCGGTTTTAAACTTCTCCACAACAGTATCACGGACCTGCCTGTTGTGTTCCTTGGTCTTCATGATGCTCTCTGCGCTTTAAACAGAACACTGAGACTATCACAGAGCAGGTGCATTTATACGGAGACTTGATCACACACAGGTGAATTATATTTATCATCAGTCATTTAGGATAACATTGGATCATTCAGAGATCCTCAATGAACTTCTGGAGTGAGCTTGCTGCACTGAAAGTAAAGGGGATGAATAATATTGCACGCCCCAATTTTCAGTTTTTTTATTTTTTAAAAAAGTTTAAAATAAGCAATAAATTTCGTTCCACTTCACAATTGTGTCCCACTTGTTGTTGATTCTTCACCATAACATTAACATTTTTATCTTTATGTTTGAAGCCTGAAGTGTGGGAAAAGGTTGAAAAATTCAAGGTGGCCAAATACTTTCGCAAGGCACTGTATTTTACAGCTTAGACAACTCACATGCTCTACGAATCTGTGATAGATTAGTTTGCATGTGCTGTACTCTGTGCTAACCTGTTGGAATAAGTGTCTTCTAACCAAACATTTTACACGTTAACATTGGATTTTGCTACAAAGTGTTTACTAAATCGCATCATAATTGGCAATAAGCAGTCATTTCTTTTTACTGGAGCTGCAACAGATACTGAGGGGTTAACACCATAAAAACTGATGACAGGAGTACACATTCTCACAAAAATCTGCGCCTTAAAAATCGCCCCAATTCCCATACAGGAAGGATTCGAGTTCGCCGGATGGTGAGATCTCATTCTAGCCAGAAGAGGGGGTAAGCCGACTTCATATAAGGGTCATAGATAAGTCCTGGAACGGCAACTGCCAGACAAGCGAGGGTTACTGACATGGATTCAATAAATCCAATATCTACAGGGCTCCGCAAATTATAATTCTTCTAATCTATCATATAAAAAGTGACGAGTCTACCTACATAAAGGAAAGACTGTTCTGGGGAACATTTGCCTTTATAGCCCTTCAGCTTAATTTGGAGAATTGTCTCATTTCTGCCTCTGCAGCGGGAATTGTTCAATGTCATTTTGCATCAATGAGACAAGCACAAGGCAGGATTTGATACATAAGACTTTTTAACATTCTCTCTTTTTAATTGCATACACAGTATTAGCAAATATGTAACATTGCTGGGGAAGATCCGCTGCCGGTGGTGAATGGAAGTTATCTCAAGGGTGTTTTCATTTTCAAAAAATTGTTTTTTCTTTGAATAATGAAGTATTACAGCTTTCTAACCTCATTTCTGCTCTAGACTGTCACAGTTTTCAAGATCTCTGCTTGCAATCATTGAATAGCAAACTGTCTTGTGTATCTCCAGTGGAAGACAATTTGTGTTCCTTGTCCTATTATTACAGGATGGCCATCAGACCTACACTGTATGGATAAAAGAAACAGGGCTTGTTCCGAAACATAAAAGAATACAGCAGCATTCTGTAGATGTTAATATACAGTATATGCAAACACAGAATATATGAAATTGAAACTGCATTAATGCTATATGGAATATGTTTTAAAAAATAAAGATAAATGGGCCAATTTATGTGAGCCCATCCACCGCAGCAAGGTGACCTTTCTTTGATGAGATCCTATACTAGTTTCATGCCTCTCCTGGATGAAAAGTCTACAAATACTGTATATTGGAAGGTAGGATCTGACACTAATTAAAAACAACCTGGGTCTGATTGGAGGAGAATAGGAGGCTGTCTACACCTCGAATATATACTACAAAAAAATGCATCCCCAAATAGAGCATAGCAAGTGTGAACAGGTGCCAGCCGCTATAACTATACAAAAGACAACCAAAAAAAACAGCAGAGCTCTGTAGGTGCTAATGTATATGTGCACAAATTGGCCAATTCATGTGTGCCCATCAACCATGACAAGGTGATCTTTCTTTGATGGGACCCTAACTTATTCCATGCCTCTCCTGGATTAAAAGTCTACAAATATATGAGGATCCGACATTCATAAAAAGTAGCCAAATTATGCGCTAAGTATCTTAAGTATCTTCATTTTTTAAGTATATTCCATATAGCATTAATGCAGTTTAAGTGTTGTATATTCTATGTTTACATATACATTAACACCTGCAGAGTGCTGCTGTTTTCTTTCGTTTGTGTTTCGTGTAGTTATAGCGACTGTTATCTGTTCACATTTGCTATATTGAAGATGCAGTTTTTTGCAGAATATATTAGAGGTATAGACAGCCTCCTTTTCTGACTGTGCTCTCCTCCCCTCAGCGCCAGGGTGGTTTTAATTAGTGTCAGATCCTACCTGTTCATGTATTTGTAGACTGCTAGTCCTGGAGAGGCATGAAATTAGGTTAGGGTCACATCAAAGAACGGTCACCTTGCCGGAGTTGATGGGCTCACATAAGTTGGTCAATATGTCCGTTAAGTACTTTAATTTTTTTGTAAGTATTTTCCATATAGCATTAATGCAGTTTAAATTTTATATATTCTATTTGTACATATACACACACAGAGTGCTGCTGTATTCTTTTGTTTGTGTTTTGTGTAGTTATAGCGGCTGACACCTGTTTACACTTGCTATGTTTTATTTAGGCTGCTTTCACACATCCAGTTTTAGCAGAGCCGGCCAATCCGGCTCTAAAACCTATGCAACGGATGCGGCGACAATACCGCATCTTTTGCATAAGTTTTTGACATGCGGCCCATCCGGTTTTTGCCGCTTGCGGCACGCTACTGAGCCTGCGCAGTGGAAAAAACCACATGCGGCGGCTGGATGCGGTGTTTGCCGCAGGACGCCGCGTGCGGCGTCCATAGGCATGCATTGCAAATCGCGCCGCATCGGCCAGATGCGGCGCGATGCGGTTTTTTTTGACGGACAAAAAAACGTGCCAGGCAACGTTCCATCCGGCCGGCGCATCGGCTAAATCTGCCGCATGCGGCAAAAACCGGACCGAACGCAAGCCCATGCGGCCCAATCCGGCACTAATGAAAGTCTATGCAAAACAACCGCTACCGGCGGCAAAAAAGAACGGTTGCGGTTTTTCTGCAAAGCGCCGGATTGTGCCGCACAGGAAAAACCGGATGTGTGAAAGCAGCCTTAGAGATGCAGTTTGTTTTTTTTTAGCTCCACGTTCCCCCTACAGGAGTTTTTATGATTTCCCGTTCTACATCCATAGTCATTAATATGGAAATGATGCATCTAATCTTTGCAGGTATCTGTGGGAATCTTTCCACATTCAAAAAGTTGAGCATTTGTGAGGTCAGACACTGATGTTGGTGTAGAGGGCCGGGCTCACAATCTCCGTTCCAGGATGGAGTTGAAGCTTGGACTCTGTGTGTCTGATCATGTTCTTCCACAGAAAACTTTCCAACTACAGTATGTCTTTATGGACCTTGTGCACTGATCATTGGGAACAAAAGGAAACAGAAAAGGGCCTTTCCAAAACTGTTTCCACAAAGTTTTAAGGATATAATTGGCCAAAATCTTTGGTATGCTGAAGTATTAAGATTGCCCATCACTGAGGCTACAAATAAATATATGTTCAGCTCACCACTCTAGAGCAGGTATCTCCAGCCTCTGGTCCGGTGCAAGGAACAAGTGGTTTGGCATCCACAGCTGAGTAATCAGTACCATCAAGAGGAACAAGGGAGGAGAGAGAATCCAGCACCGATGTAGTAAAAATATTTTCTTTATTCAAAATTCATAAAATGAAAAATCTGACCAAGTGCAGAGTATAAATACGCTTAACGCGTTTCGGAGAAGAACAGACTCCTTATTCATAAGCAATATTGCCTCCTCGTTGCGCTAGTGCCCTCGATCTCTGAGCTTCGTGGGGACAGTCCATAAAGGTTCTATCCTCCGCAGGTTAATTGCCGGGTTGTTTGAAGCCTGTCCCTGACCTAGGGTCTATGTACCTCGACATGCCTTCGGTCCCAGCCCGGCTATTGAACTGCAGCTGCTGGCTATCCTCCAAGACTAGCCAGGCACCCAGTCCCAATCTTCCGTGACCGGGTCTCTGACTCCTCCAGGTCCAGACCACTGTCTGCGACCTAATCTGCTTCTCCCCTGGGAGCTCCAATTCCCAGCTTCTTCCAAGCTCCTCACAGCTCGAGGGCTACCACTGAACTCACTTGTCACCTAACACCTCCCTGCCTGACCCCTAGGTGGGCGGCCTTATTCTAGCTTAGCAGCCTACTGGTGTGCCTGACAGAGTGGGGTGTGAGGTGACTACGATTTTTAGATGCTGGTGGAGGCAGTATTGTAAGATGGGAACCCAGAACCATGGGGGGGGTTGAATCCTGGGGGGGGGGTTGAATCCTGCACTGGGAGATAAAGAGCGTGCAGTACCGTGTGATGACCTGACTAGTCAAGGTGCGTCACATATCCATCCACCAAACTGTACAGAGAGCAAAATACAGTCAGGTGGGTAATGTTCTCCTGGAATCACCAAACCCAGACTCATCCATCAGATGCTAGATAGAGAAGTGTGATCCATTACTGCACAGAACACGTCTGCTCCAGAGTCCAGGTGTGGTGGCTTTACACCGCTCGATCCAATGCTCAGATTGTGCTTGGTGATGTACGACTGTAGGCAACTGCTTGACATTGTGTTTGGTTATATAAGGCTGCAGGCAGGTGCTCAGATTGTGCTTGGTGATGTAAGGTTGTAGGCAGATGCTCCGCATTGTACTTGGTGAAGTAAGGTTGTAGGCAGATGCTCAGCATTGTACTTGGTGATGTAAGGTTGTAGGCAGATGCTCAGCATTGTACTTGGTGAAGTAAGGTTGTAGGCAGATGCTCAGCATTGTACTTGGTGATGTAAGGTTGGAGGCAGATGCTCAGCATTGTGCTTGGTGATGTAAGGTTACAGGCAGATGCTCAGCATTGTGCTTGGTGAAGTAAGGTTGTAGGCAGATGCTCAGCATTGTACTTGGTGATGTAAGGTTGTAGGCAGATGCTCAGCATTGTACTTGGTGATGTAAGGTTGTAGGCAGATGCTCAGCATTGTACTTGGTGATGTAAGGTTACAGGCAGATGCTCAGCATTGTACTTGGTGATGTAAGGTTGCAGGCAGATGCTTAGCATTGTGCTTGGTGATGTAAGGTTGCAGGCAGATTCTCAGCATTGTACTTGGTGATGTAAGGTTGCAGGCAGATGCTTAGCATTGTGCTTGGTGATGTAAGGTTGTAGGCAGATGCTCAGCATTGTGCTTGGTGATGTAAGGTTGCAGGCAGATGCTTAGCATTGTGCTTGGTGATGTAAGGTTGCAGGCAGATGCTTAGCATTGTGCTTGGTGATGTAAGGTTGCAGGCAGATGCTTAGCATTGTGCTTGGTGATGTAAGGTTGTAGGCAGATGCTCAGCATTGTGCTTGGTGATGTAAGGTTGCAGGCAGATGCTCAGCATTGTACTTGGTGATGTAAGGTTGCAGGCAGATTCTCAGCATTGTACTTGGTGATGTAAGGTTGCAGGCAGATGCTTAGCATTGTGCTTGGTGATGTAAGGTTGCAGGCAGATTCTCAGCATTGTACTTGGTGATGTAAGGTTGCAGGCAGATGCTTAGCATTGTGCTTGGTGATGTAAGGTTGTAGGCAGATGCTCAGCATTGTGCTTGGTGATGTAAGGTTGCAGGCAGATGCTTAGCATTGTGCTTGGTGATGTAAGGTTGCAGACAGATGCTTAGCATTGTGCTTGGTGATGTAAGGTTGCAGACAGATGCTTAGCATTGTGCTTGGTGATGTAAGGTTGCAGACAGATGCGTAGCATTGTGCTTGGTGATGTAAGGTTGCAGGCAGATGCTTAGCATTGTGCTTGGTGATGTAAGGTTGTAGGCAGATGCTTAGCATTGTGCTTGGTGATGTAAGGTTGCAGGCAGATGCTTAGCATTGTGCTTGGTGATGTAAGGTTGTAGGCAGATGCTCAGCATTGTGCTTGGTGATGTAAGGTTGCAGGCAGATGCTTAGCATTGTGCTTGGTGATGTAAGGTTGCAGGCAGATGCTTAGCATTGTGCTTGGTGATGTAAGGTTGCAGGCAGATGCTTAGCATTGTGCTTGGTGATGTAAGGTTGCAGACAGATGCTTAGCATTGTGCTTGGTGATGTAAGGTTGCAGACAGATGCTTAGCATTGTGCTTGGTGATGTAAGGTTGCAGGCAGATGCTCAGCATTGTGCTTGGTGATGTAAGGTTGTAGGCAGATGCTCAGCATTGTGCTTGGTGATGTAAGGTTGTAGGCAGATGCTTAGCATTGTGCTTGGTGATGTAAGGTTGCAGGCAGATGCTCAGCATTGTACTTGGTGATGTAAGGTTGTAGGCAGATGCTTAGCATTGTACTTGGTGATGTAAGGTTGTAGGCAGATGCTTAGCATTGTGCTTGGTGATGTAAGGTTGCAGGCAGATGCTCAGCATTGTGCTTGATGATGTAAGGTTGCAGGCAGATGCTTAGCATTGTGCTTGGTGATGTAAGGTTGCAGGCAGATTCTCAGCATTGTACTTGGTGATGTAAGGTTGCAGGCAGATGCTTAGCATTGTGCTTGGTGATGTAAGGTTGTAGGCAGATGCTCAGCATTGTGCTTGGTGATGTAAGGTTGCAGGCAGATGCTTAGCATTGTGCTTGGTGATGTAAGGTTGCAGGCAGATGCTTAGCATTGTGCTTGGTGATGTAAGGTTGCAGGCAGATGCTTAGCATTGTGCTTGGTGATGTAAGGTTGTAGGCAGATGCTCAGCATTGTGCTTGGTGATGTAAGGTTGCAGGCAGATGCTCAGCATTGTACTTGGTGATGTAAGGTTGCAGGCAGATGCTTAGCATTGTGCTTGGTGATGTAAGGTTGCAGGCAGATTCTCAGCATTGTACTTGGTGATGTAAGGTTGCAGGCAGATGCTTAGCATTGTGCTTGGTGATGTAAGGTTGTAGGCAGATGCTCAGCATTGTGCTTGGTGAGGTAAGGTTGCAGGCAGATGCTTAGCATTGTGCTTGGTGATGTAAGGTTGCAGACAGATGCTTAGCATTGTGCTTGGTGATGTAAGGTTGCAGACAGATGCTTAGCATTGTGCTTGGTGATGTAAGGTTGCAGGCAGATGCTTAGCATTGTGCTTGGTGATGTAAGGTTGCAGGCAGATGCTTAGCATTGTGCTTGGTGATGTAAGGTTGTAGGCAGATGCTTAGCATTGTGCTTGGTGATGTAAGGTTGCAGGCAGATTCTTAGCATTGTGCTTGGTGATGTAAGGTTGTAGGCAGATGCTTAGCATTGTGCTTGGTGATGTAAGGTTGCAGGCAGATTCTTAGCATTGTGCTTGGTGAGGTAAGGTTGCAGGCAGATGCTTAGCATTGTGCTTGGTGATGTAAGGTTGCAGACAGATGCTTAGCATTGTGCTTGGTGATGTAAGGTTGCAGACAGATGCTTAGCATTGTGCTTGGTGATGTAAGGTTGCAGGCAGATGCTTAGCATTGTGCTTGGTGATGTAAGGTTGCAGGCAGATGCTTAGCATTGTGCTTGGTGATGTAAGGTTGCAGACAGATGCTTAGCATTGTGCTTGGTGATGTAAGGTTGCAGACAGATGCTTAGCATTGTGCTTGGTGATGTAAGGTTGCAGGCAGATGCTCAGCATTGTGCTTGGTGATGTAAGGTTGTAGGCAGATGCTCAGCATTGTGCTTGGTGATGTAAGGTTGTAGGCAGATGCTTAGCATTGTGCTTGGTGATGTAAGGTTGCAGGCAGATGCTCAGCATTGTACTTGGTGATGTAAGGTTGTAGGCAGATGCTTAGCATTGTACTTGGTGATGTAAGGTTGTAGGCAGATGCTTAGCATTGTGCTTGGTGATGTAAGGTTGCAGGCAGATGCTCAGCACTGTGCTTGGTGATGTAAGGTTGTAGGCAGATGCTCAGCATTGTGTTTGGTTATATAAGGCTGCAGGCAGATGCTCAGCATTGTGCTTGGTGATATAAAGCTGCTGCAGCTGCTCAGCATTGTGCTTGGGGATGTACGGATGCAGCTGCTGGGCCATTAAGCTCCCTGCTGGTGTAGTGTTTGTGCTGATATTACCAGAGGAGATAACAAAAAAATTTGTGCTCCAGTACTTTTTCCATATTCTCTTGGCCCGATTCATCATTTGCGATTTATTGAAGTCACTTTTCTTGATTTATCTTAAGTCAAATTCTTAATAAAAACCAAAAAAAAATTGTTTAAAAGAACAGAGAGTCCTCAGTGGTTGATACCTTTTAATGGCTAACTGAAAAGATGGTAATAATTGCAAGCTTTCGAGACTACTCAGGTCTCTTCATCAGGCATGGTATAACACAAAATCTGAAGAGTCACGTATTTATACACAACAGGACTTAGAATAGTGCAGTAAAAAAAAAAAAAAAAAAAAAATAAAAACCACACGCAGTTTATGAATTTGGCATAAAATATAAAAAATCCCTTTATTTTTTATCTCTGACCAGTTTTTCCAACTGTTTAACAACGAAAAATCCTTAAAAAGTTGCAAAAAAACAGGGACTGGACTGAGGCACAAAAAAAAGCACTATTTGGTCAGAGTTGTATTTCATGAATCTCTCTAAGTCTAAAACATTTGAAAATGCAGAGTTGTTGAAAGTAAAAACAAAAAGTTAAAAAAGAAAGACAATATAAAATACAGAGAATAAGGTGCAAATAATAAAGCCACAAACAAGGAGCAAATAACTCCAGAAAAGTGGAGAATCCGCAATGATAAATCAGGGCTCATGTGTCTACAAGCCGAAATCTTAAGAACCACAAGGCGTTGATACAAATATGATATATGTATATGTATATATATGCATATATGTATATATATATATATATATATATATATATATACATACACACATATATATATAATTTATATATTTATATATTTCTTTTTTTATATATATATATATATATATATATGTATATATATATATATATATATATATATATATATATTTATTATTTATTTTTTTCAATTAATAACATTTATTTTAAATTGAAATACCACTTTAAATCTAGTGTGAGAATAAAACAAGGAAATGTAGTATTTATCCATCATGGTTTCGAAGCTTTGCCATAAGTTGTATTATTGCTGATTGCTCCATTTACTACCTTTTTTTCTGATCTTTCTTTACTTTGTTATTGCATATTTTTTAATTCATTTTTATCTTGTCGTAGCTGCACTTCTTCAAACAGAAGTTCCCGAAATTTTCTTCGCAGCACCCCCCCCCTGGACATAAGAAACCTCAGTCTGGAAACCACTCATCAAAGGATAGGTGATAACTTGCAGACCGGTGGGGGTCCGACTGCTGGGACCCCCACTGATCCGGACAACTGGGCTCTGAAATGCCACATGAGGATGAAGCAATGGCCGCACATGTGCTCCACCACTCCATTCATTCCCTCTGGATCTGCTGGAGATATTTACAGGAATTTTATACAGAAAAAGTATTGTTTTTGGGTTTTTTTTATTAACCCTTTACTCTAAGTATTTCTGTTTGCTAAAATCCATCTCAGAACCTCAGCGCAGTTTCTACCAGCGTCTCATTTCTCGTCTTATTAAGATTCCCAATGCTTCAATACACAGCTTTACATTTTTTTCAGGCATTAGCTCAGATGTGATTTCTCTCCCTGCAAAAAAAAAAAAAAAAAAAAAAAGAAAAAAAATGCCCGAGGCAGATTCTTTTGAGCATGACTATGGCGCATCTGCCTCTGAAAACCTGTTGTACACTGCTGTCCCATGCCTCGCATAGAAATATCCATTTGTGAATTTAAAAAGTACCAGCTGTGATGCTTGAGAAATCTGGAAGAAAAAATGGAAGACCCGAATCATCTTAGTCAAAAGAATTTTATTGTTATACATTAGGCGTCTGAGTCAATAGAATTAACACATTTTATTTTAGTCATGAAAATAGCGGCACTGTTGACAATTATATCAGTATATTATTACCACTATATCTTCAGTTTCGGGAGAATGAAAATACCTATCGTCCTGGTGAATTCTCTACTAGTATCATAAAGTGACTGTTACTATAGCAGGGAATAGGGCCTCCTATGCTGTTAGGAAACCATGAGCTATCCCTAACCTCAGGGTTACTCCTGATGGTGAAGATGCCCGAGTCCCATTCCTGGCCCTGCTCCTGACCAGTATTACTCTGATACCCCCTCACACTAGGGAAGAACGGGGCAGGTGATGGAAAACAGAAATCGACAATGAGAGACACAGGAGAAAAGGAAGAACAGTAAGGTAACAACAAAAAGGGGAAAACAGTTAACACACAACCGCACTAAAGCAGGCCTTACACGCTACGATATCGTTAATGATTTATCGTCGGGGTCACGTTGTTTGTGCACACATCCAACGCCATTAACGATATCGTAGTGTGTGACACTTATGTGCGACCTAAAACGATCGCAAAAGCGGCCAAAATCGTTTGCCGTGGAGAGGTCATCCTAAAACAAAAAATCGTTCTCTTCTAATTAGCAATGTTGTTCCTCGTTCCTGCGGCAGCACATATCGCTGTGTGTGACACCGCAGGAGCGACGAACATCTCCTTACCTGCCTCCACCGCCAAAGCGGAAGGAAGGAGGTGGGCGGGATGTTTACGTCCCGCTCATCTCCGCCCCCCCGCATCTATTGGACAGCTGCCGCGTGACGTCGCTGTGACGCCGCACAACCTGCCCCCTTAGAAAGGAGGTGGATCGCTGGCCACAGCGACGTCGCAGGGCAGGTAAGTCCATGTGACGGGCAGTAAGCGAGGTTGTGTGCGACGGGCAGCGATTTGCCTGTGTCGCACAACCGACGGGGGCGGCTACGATCGCTTGTGATCTCGCTAGCGATATCGCAGCGTGTAAAGCCCGCTTAATCAACAAGTGTAACAACCACCAGATAGTCTGGATCACAAAATCTCACCAGTCCAGCTTAGATAAACTACAGCTGGCATAGATGGAAGGATCTAACAGCATATATTGGAGAACAAATGTGATTGGCTTTCACACAACATATGATCAAAGGAGACTAACAAGTAGACTAGCATAAATTCACTCTTGGTAACCTGCCTATGAATTACCACTATGCAGGTCGATGTGCATCGACCTGCACAGGCAAGTCTATGAGTAAGGTGTTTTTTTCCACCGAATCCCGTAAGGCGCTGTTGAAAGGGGATTTTTCCTTCATTAGGTTTTTAATTGTGTGTTAGCACAATAAAGCATTTTTCACTACTTGGGTAAGAGATTTTTTCCTTTTCCTAGTGCATCTACCTGCGTTGATCACAGACACCAGACAAGTTATCAGGTGGAGTGAAGGAATCTGTAGTATAAACAGAACCCAACGACGCCATGACAGTCGGCAAAGTTTGTAAAAGTCTCCATGTGACAACTAGCTGATGAGCCTCCATAGTAATGCGGACTCTTGAGATTCACCTGGTGATGGCTGATTTGCTAAGTGGCCTATAAAGGTGAGCAGCTCTGACTGGAGGAGTTGATGTAGCAAAGCTGGACTAGCCAGAGGGCCATTATAGCTGGATCTGCAGGGAGGCGTATGGATCTGCAGAGCCGGAAGTACTAGCTACAGCAGAGCAAAGTGTGCAAACAGCACCTAAGATCAGCAAAGACAAGTAGGCAATTAGGAAACCTTGATGCAGCAGAATTGAGTCTGCAAACTGACCATGGATCAGCAAAGACAATAAGCAAACAAGCAACCTATAGCTGAGCTGCACATGGAGTTCCAGTCAGAGACATCAGAGATGAGTAGACAATCAGGCTCCTTTTAGCACAGCTGGATGTGTGGATAGCGCCAAGGTACAGCAGATTTGAGTAGACAATGAGCCATCTTTTAGCACAGCTAGATGTGAGGATAGCACCCAGAAGGAGCAGAGCTGAGTAGACAATTAAGCTCCTTGTAGTAGCAGAGTTGGGTGTGCGGATAACAATCAGGAATAGCAGAGCTTCATATAAAATCAGGCTCCTTGTAGTAGCAGAGTTGGATATGCGGATAACAATCAGGAACAGCAGAGCTGAGTAGACAATGAGGCACCTTGTAGTAGCAGAGTTGGGTGTGTGGATAACAATCAGGAACTGCAGGGGTGGCACGGTGGCTCAGTGGTTGCAGCGCTGGGGTCCTGGGTTCAAATCCCATCAAGGACACCCTCTGCAAGGAGTTTGTATGTTCTCCCCGTGTTTGCGTGGGTTTCCTCCGGGCACTCCGGTTTCCTCCCATACTCCAAAGACATACAGATTGGGAATTTAGATTGTGAGCCCCTATAGGGACAGTGTTCCTGATGTATGTAAAGCGCTGCGGAATATGTTAGCGCTATATAAAAATAAAGATTTATTTAATAAATATTTAACTGCACTGCTTAGTATAGAATCATGCACCTTGTGGTAGCAGAGCTGGGTGTGCGGATAACAATCAGATTCAGCTTTCAGACTTGTAGATAAAACAATGTTGGTTATA
This sequence comes from Anomaloglossus baeobatrachus, assembly GCF_048569485.1. Taxonomy (NCBI): domain Eukaryota; kingdom Metazoa; phylum Chordata; class Amphibia; order Anura; family Aromobatidae; genus Anomaloglossus; species Anomaloglossus baeobatrachus. Next base: position 158,080,070 of record NC_134362.1, read on the forward strand.
CACATTAGATAACTATAGGATGAACAATAGTTCGGCACACATATACAAAAGAAAGCCTCCAGGGGGCGGGAAACAAATGATATCTCAGATGATCCCACTGAAATTTGGGTGACTTTTATCTAATATATGTGGGGAGTTTAGCCTGGTGTATGTAAGCTATTGGAGACAAAAGTTGACATGATCCCTATAATTTGTATTTGGCTCAGGATTGTCTGAATAAGGCTCAAAAATCAAGATCAGTTGAAGTTTCCTTCTTTTGTACATCCGTAAGTACACGGGTAAGCGTAAACGGAAAATGAGACAAAAAGTGAAATGAATGCTCTTCCTCGCTAATCGGAGGTGAAGCATATGGCTCCTTCTCTCTTCTCTAGTTAAATATATTTGATTGTACTAATTATTTGAGGTAATACTTGTTTGCCCAGGCTGTGCCCCTGCTGAGCGAAACACGTTGCATACCTCGATTATGTATCTCTCCTCGCTAGCAATGATAGAGCGCAGACATTTAACATTGTGCATACCTTTCAACATGCATCTGGCATCATCCGCCTTCCTGGTGCAAATCAGTTAATTAGCGATGTGTGATGTTCCTCTGCTGAATCCAGCAATGCAGTTTAAAGATTAATATTCTTCCTTTAACAAGGATTAAATTCACTATCGTACATGTTGGTGGATTAACTGCTCAATTATAGCAGGAAAACGTTCTTAATTACTGAAGAAAACAATCATTTTTACTTTACTTTTTACATTTTTTTTCATTAACCCTTTAATTATTGTGCTCTAAAGGGGTTCTCTAGGGATAGAAAAAAATAAAATAAAATGTCATGATAAATAAATTCTTCATTACCTTTAATTAGGAAATCACTCTTGTTGTCTTGGGAGCTAATCACTACGCTACATTCAAATGACCAACGTATGACAGAAACTTGTCCTAGAATGTTAATAGGACAACTGACATGTGCAATAGGGAGCGCCGCTGTTTGAACCTGGTGATAGCTTGACAGAATGTGGTATAGGTTATCTCCAGGTCACAACATTGCTCAGTATTCAGAAAGATCGTGTACATCTGTGTGTGAGCCTTTTCATACCTTCGCACTCATGGTATCTCCAGTATTAGGCCAGATAGATAGGGTAGACAGAAATGTGAGCAGCCTCTTCTTACCCCAGCACCTTTGGTATCACCTGTATTCAGATAGGCAGGGTAAACAGCAGTGTGAGCAGCCTCTTCTAACCTCGACATTCAAACGAACAATCAACAGAATGTGAGCGCAGCTGCAGTGATCACTTCCTGTTCATTGCTCATTTGGTCCGAAGGCGAGGAGACAGAAGCCAGGACTGATTGGACGAGGGGCTTGTATAACGTCACAACCCCACGTGAGTCCCAGCACCACAAGCCCGAACTCCGATGGAAGTGCCCCGGGAGAGGAAGGGAGTATAGACTTTATTATTTTACCTGGCTGAAACGTGGACTCAGAAGGGTTTGTCCTAGTAGTGGACAACCCCTATAGCTCCAATCACTGCAGCTTGAATATCCCCCTCTCCCCCGGTGTTTTTTTTCTCCGCAGTGATGACCTCCATTATTTCCATGTGGTCGATTTAGTCAATCACTGATCTCGCTGGTTACATGCCATCCCTTTCAGCTTCAGTACTAAAGCTAATGATTGGCTGCAGCGCTCATGTGCATATATAGAAAGCTAATTGTTGCAGGTTAGTAAATCGAGACAGGCAGGAACCATTGGCATGCAGCCTGAGTGAGAAACATCACTCAGAGGAACCCATGTAACAGAAAACCTCAGCCAGTGCGAACCTTACATCATGAAAAGTCTTACTCCAGCCGGAGGTGAGGCACCCTGCAGCTTGTCATGAATGAAACAAGTGAACATCACCACGCCCCATTGAATCCTCCCGTCCTTCCCCAGTTCTGACCATTTTGGTGAAGCTGACCAAAACAGAAAAGGTTGTACAAGCTTTTGCAACGTTACAAAGCTTTTCAATTACTTTAATGAATCAGGGCCTAGTGTTTATTTGCCCTCCTGCTTCTGTGGTTTCCAGTATGTGCATGTCCTCCATACCACAGGTGCCAATGCCCCGGGTCCATGTGTGAACCTGTAGTTTAACAAATCCCAAGCACACAATCAATAACAACAGGGTAATGCAAAAAGTGTTTTTTATTGTGCAAGCAGAAAGAAAATGCCACTACCGATAAAGCAAAGCCAACGTTTCGGCCTTCACAAGGCCTTTGTCAAGGACTTGCGTTAATCAGAGAATGACGGGTATAGACGGATTAAACGTCCGATAAACGAGCCAATGGTAGGGCGTTTTGCTTTTCAAGAATAACTTGCCAGAGTCAAGGAGGCATAAGAGGTTAGTGGGTAGGTGGAGGAAGTGCCTTACAGAGCACAGGGGCATGGGGACAGGGTCCCAGAGGTGCAGGCAGGAGGCATGTGGCCTTGTGTGAACCTGGACCTGCGGCTTTGTGACTCCACCTCACCAGCTCATCCCAATCCACACATTAACAGCTGTCACCACTTTGATCCCATTTTCTCACCATTTGGACCCACTAAGGATTTTCCATTGAGCCCCCATTCTACAATGTGGTGGGGATATAACAGTGAGCATTCTGTTCCAAGTGAATCACAAGTTTTGTGACTTTTATCATCACATATCTTGGTACATCAATGACTTTAAAATAGGATATAAATAATTAGTTGTTTTATACATAAATATTCTTTTGTACAAAATCTTCTTCTTGATCACCAGGGAACACATGCCTTCTAACCTCACTGGAGCACCAGGGATAATACTCTACATCTTTCCATTACACTTTAGTAACTGGGATCGCAAACGTTCCTCACCACCAGTAATCAAAGTGATGTATCACAGATTAACCTGAACCTTTTCCTTTCTTATAGAAAAATAGATGTTGACTGTACCAGTGGTCGTTAGGTACCAAAAACTGATTGACCCTAATATACATCCATCAGTATCAGAATCTTCTAATTATTACTGGTAATGGGATGAAGATATATGATTGACCACCAATAATTCGGGAGTGAATAATATCGCAAAAAAGTGTCCGTCCAATGTCAGCTGAAACTATCCTGCAAAAACATAGATTTCTTCTGTTGCCTAATAATAATACAAGGCTTTATGGAGACTTACGGACACCAATTAATGTACAGAGCAGAGAATCCAAGACCAGGTTGACAGACGGCAGTTTTTCTACAATTTCTTAATTTTTTGTTGGGTGCATCTTTATTATATACCCTTTTCCTTAGTATTGTAATTCCTTACAGCCCTCCATCTCATTGGCATCACTATTCTACGATTCTCGTAATGACCTTACACCAGATAATTCCTATTCCTAACTTCATGACATACAAACTATAACATTCATAGTGAAAACTCCTACATTGTGTCTGTCTATATATTATTTTACAGACCGTTCCCCAGAGACCTTTTGAAGGACCACATATCATAACCTGATTGATTTTGATCACGTCATGTGTTTCCTGGAAGAATGACCCCTGTGATCATGGAAAAAGTCGAATTGCTACTGAATGCCGATACTGTTTGTGTCTCAAACCCTCTGTTCTCACAAGGGAGCCCCCCTCCCCAAACACAGACACCCTTCGTTTGTTCATTATGACTCTGGAGCTGCCCTCAGAGTCCTTCGAGCCGCCTTGCTGAAAACAGGTTTTGTGATGTTATGGCTCAGCGAACATGATGTGACAAGACAGTTTCTAAGTTGATCCACCATACATCCCACAGTTTGATGACAATGTTGTATTTATTTTGATTTATTTATGTTACTTATATTGCACCATCACATTCCACACATCATCACTATTGACCAAGTCGTGTTAGCTTGTAGTTATATTTTTACGTTGAGTCAGATGAACATGGACCTTTCATGGACCTTTTGTGGACTTCTGCCATCAATACATCATGACATACATGACAAGTGATGGTCATAACCATCAATTCATGATTATTAGATGAGCAAAATTGTTGGGGTCCACCTCCGAACTTTAGGACACCTATAATTGATTTGCCGCACCTTTGAGACGGGAAAGTGCTCCCCTCATGTCACAGTAGTCTCTCTGTTGTAGAGATTAGGGATAGGTGCTGGGCCAGAGTCTCTTTTCTGTGAGACTGTGCACATTAAATGTATCCCTTTTCCTTTGGCTAGGAGAGCGTTAATGTTTACATTGCTTTCCAGTAAGCATGTCTTCACCTCTTCAAGTGTTTCCAATTTGGCATCACTCTCGTCCCTATATATTCTCTCTGCTTCCATCAGAGGGTGCCTGTTATTCTCATATACAGTAGTTGGTGGGTAGGCCTGGAGGTGATAGCAGCTGGAGGAGCCCTTTCTGCTACTTTGTTGGCTGCAGCATTGGTGCTGACTGCAGTAATCCGTGGTGTACTGAATACATGGGGTGGAAATTTCCCGGTTGTCTGTTTACTTCTGCCCTTTTAGGTTATTTCCCCCTGTGCACATTTAGTTGTTCCTTTGTGTGTGATTGCAGTGTGTACGAGTTGTTGTTTTCCCTGTCCGTCTGTAATTGTGGGGTTTGTGTTTACAGTCCCAGCTCACCCCTCAGGTGGAGGTGGAGGAGGGGAGTTAAATCAGGGCTTGGACAGGAATTAGGGTCCCGCTGGCGACTCAGACCTTGCTACCATCTAGTGTACCTCCGAGCTGAGGCACAGCAGAGGGTTCTGAAGTCTGAGGGTCAGCCTAGGTGCCTCCATCCTGTCATTCGGTCCCCGTGACACCTCATTTGTACTGACTTGTCATTATCTCCACTCACCATCGCCTACCTAAGGTTAGTTTTGACTTTAAACACTTTTATAGGGTTGCCTATTAGTTCAGACTATCATTTTTCTCTGTGACCAATGTTTTCCCCAAGGTGACTTAGCATTTGACCTCACATCTTGTACTCTTAAATTTTGTGTTTCATATCAAGCTCAACACAATAAAGATCCCATTACACGCATTGACGAATCTAACGATATATTGCCGGGGTCACTGATTCCGTGATGCACATCCGGCATCGTTAGCGACATCGTTGCGTGTGACAGCAAGGAATGACCGTTAACGATGGAAAATACTCACCAAATCGTCCATCGTTGACATGTAGTTCCTTTTTAGAAAATCGTTGATTATTGAGCACAGAGGTTGTTAGTCATTCCCGAGGCAGCACACATCGCTACGTGTGACACCTCGGGAACGACGAACTGCAGCTTACCTGCGGTCACCGGCAATGCGGAAGGAAGGAGGTGGGCGGGATGTTACGTCCCGCTCATCTCCACCCCTCCGCTTCTATTGGGCCGCCGCTTAGTGACGCCGCTTTGACACCGCACGAACCGCCCCCTGAGAAAGGAGGCGGTTCGCTGGCAACAGCGACGTCGCTAGGCAGGTAAGTACGTGAGCCAGCTCCTAACGATATTGTGCACCATGGGCAGCGATTTGCCTGTGACACACAAACGACGGGGGCGGGTGCTTTCACCAGCGATATCGCTAGCGATATCGCTACGTGTAACACCCCCTTAAGACTTAACCTTACAGTTATTTACCTTGACACTAAGTATCCTCTTATTGATTTGTTGCATTGTGTACTCAATTAGTATTGTTCATAGTTAATCTGGTTTGATCTACAAGTGATGGCAGATCCATCACCTACTAAAATAACCCACCCCTCCCAATTCCCCATTATAGTTTTTCATAATGCAATGTCTTGTGCCTTACAAATTCATGTGCCCCTTCAGTGTTACTACACACTGCTGCTTAGCACAATATGGGAAAAGATTCATCTCTCATAGTTGGGCTGCATACGTGCACTTAAAATGACACTACCTCCCAAACGACTATTTATTCTGAGTTCCCCCAGCACTGTCCCAACACATTACCTTAAAACAGCTCAGCGCACAATGTGATGCCCTGGACTAGCCAGGTAGTCACAAACATAACATCACACACCCCCCCTCTCCTGGATAGTCTACATCAGTCAAACAAAACTCTTGTTGCCTCCCTCCAGGGTCTGATGTCCACACCAGGTGGGGCGGAGCCAGGCGGTTGGCCCCACCCACCGAGGAGTTCACAGGCCTGGAGGCGGGAAAAAGCAGTGAGTTGTGGTGAGAGTTTGGAGTTCAGTGGAAGTGGAGTGAGGATTTCAGTTTGGAGTGGAGAAACTTCTAGTGCCTGGGTAGGAGCCCAGGCACTGTCAGCAAGGTCGGCAGATGGTGGTGGCTGTCTGCAGGAAGTGGTGCAAGTCAGCGGAACCGTAGGACCGGGGATGGGCGGTGGCCCGCCGGTACCGAGCCGGGGAGCAGATTTGTACCAAGCACAAAGGCAGGGCCATCAGACCCCAACTAGGCTAGGAGCCGCCGACAACGGTCAAATCCGAGAGTGACTGGAACCCCAGGGGTTTCCTAACACCCAAGACCCGACAGAAGGCAACAGTCCACACCGTGAGGATAAACAGCCACCGCCATAGGCTAGAGATCCAAGGGTCAGCGCCTGCGGGAAAAACGGGCTCCTTCGGTACATACACGCCGGGGAGCGGACTACCGTTGGGAAACCATCGGAGTCAATACATAAACAACGGTGCAGGGAAAGACAGCCACCATCAACCTGTCCGGGGAGAGCAAAAACACTGCAGCCGGCTGCGGGACCCGTCCATCCAGCCGTTTGGTTTACCAGAGACTCTGTGAATCTGTGCCTGAGTGAGTACAACAGTGCCATCCGGCACCGCGCCACGCTGCCTCCGCAACCCTGCACCCCAACTACCCTGCCTTCCCGTATCACCACCGGGCCCCGGGATCACCAACCCCTACCCACGGAGGGGGAACCAACATCCTAGCTGCTCCCTGCCATCGCTCCCGCCATGGGTCGAGATCGAGCTGAAGGCTGTTAAAACACCCCCCCCAAAAAAAAAAACAGGTGCCGCTGAAAGTTTACTGTAATATTTTTATTTTTATATAGCTGGATTTGTACTAAAGGGGTTTTTTGAGAGTCTACGTGACTTTTTATTGAATATTTATAGAGTGAATATGATGTTTTAATAGCTTCTTATTGCATTTTTTTTAAACCAAAAAAACTAATTCTGGCATACTGATTTTCTTTCTCTGTTTGGTGTTTACCTATCAGGTTAATTAATTTTATATTTTTGTAGATTGGAGTTTTACAGATCCGATGATGATGAATATGTTTATTTTCTTAATATTTTATTTTTACTGTGACAAGGGGGATGATTCTAATTTTTCAGGGGTTTTTACATTCATTTAACTTTTGTATTTTAACCTTTTATTTTAGTTTTTAATCTCCTTAGAAGATTTGGACCTGTAATAGTCAAATTACTTGGATTTTACACTGCAATACCAGAAATGTGTCACGTGTGACAGTCATGTGGTTCCTGGCGATAGTATGTCATAGTGTTTGGCTGTGTAAAATGCTCCCTGACTTTCTATTGTTCCTGCTATCAGTGTTCATTACATTAGGTAGATTTTCTGCTGGATTTTCATCTCTTCCCCTTTAGGACCCTGCCGAACCCTCTTTCCATCCAGCTGCTGATCATCAGTATTCTCTTGGTGCTTAAATACTCCCATCTTCCCTGGACTGGTGCTGGTGTTATTATTCAGTTCAGTTCATTCTAGCTCTGGTTGCAAGCAGGTGGCTTGCTACTGAAGCTTTGATGAAATCCTGCCGGGGTCATCTTTTTTTAAATTTTTTCCCCATGTATGTCCTCCTTGTGTCTTCTTTAGTGTGGTTGAAGAAGAGTTCATCCCATCAGTTCCCTATTTAGGGTCCAGCACTAGGGATACCGAGGGTCAGGTATCCGGCTCGGCACATAGGTGCAGAACCTATCTAGGGTGGTGAGAGACCCCAGGGACCAGCTGTAGGTTTGGTCAGGGGTCACCATCTCCCCATTCTCTAGACACATATCTAGGGTGGTGAGAGACCCCATACACCAGCTGTAGCTTTGGTAAGGGGTCATCATTTCCCCCTTCTCTAGACGCAGGGAGCCCCTTTGCTTACTGTTCACTGCTCGCTTGGTACTTCCCCGTACCTAGCGTGACAAAAATTCTTTCCTCTGAATGCTGGTCCACAGGCCGGGTTTCAGCGTAGCACTGGTACGGTCGACACAGGGTTTTTTAGCAGACCCCAGAATATCATGGGCAACCAACTAGCACCCAATGATTGCGTTGCAGGTGAGCTGATCGACAATTAGAATGATGTGACCCCCTGACCGCATAGACTAAAGATTGACAGAGGCATCAGGAACAGATGCTGGCTGTATGACACAGCCATCATCTGCCAGGAATGGTGCGCTCTAGGGTCCTGAGCATTCTACATACACCAGCTCCTGTCTTGCACTGTAAATGTACAAGGAATTTTGGGAAGGGGTTAAAACAAACTGCAGCGGAGGGACCGGGGGTTTTCCGAAAACGTAAAAACCCTTTAACTTCTCTAAAAAACAGTCAGCGAGTTACTAGCCAGGAAGAATTGAAATAGGCTCTTAGATTAGAAGAGAATGGTCCCGGAGTAGTCATCCATTCCTACAGCAATGCCTGGTGTTGTAGCACTTTTTTAAAGGCTCCATCATCACATCTCACACCCTTGAAGGGCTATTAGGTTCCTCTGTTATACCAGTAATAATATTTCAATGTGCCGATCTAGAAAGCGTGAAACATCATATTTAAGAATAAATTAGCGCCGAATAGGGAGGTGAGAAAATATCTTTAACGTTTCGTGAAAACTGTATGACCTTTTTATATCGCTGATTTTCACCTTTTTTATACCGGAGAGACTGTAACTATCAATGTGTTCCTGTCTTTAGTTTTCTCACTCAAGGAGTTTACAAAGCAATGTTGTATATATGTAAAACTATTCTAAAAAAAAAAATAGGAATTTTGTGGTTAAAATTCACACTTCTCTTTCCTTCAAGAGTTTTCAACTATTGGACCCCATTTATTTTGTTATTTGGTTTTCACACACCCCAGAACTTCATTACGAACACAATCCAGCATTCCTGCCCCCATGTGCACTCGTATTAAGAGTCTCCTGGTCAAAAACAAAACATTACACTATATTTCTGATTTTTTTCTTATATAAATAACATAGTTATATTGGAACATTTCAAATCTAACCTACCTGACATCTGCACATTAAGACCCGCTACTGGAGGAAATGAACTTTAACCTCCCGGCAGCATTCGGGTTCAGTGACTGCTCTGTGTATGGAAGGTGAAAGCTGTAATTGCACCCCCCTCACTGACTGACAGCTTCCTATAATGCTGAGCGTCTTTCAGTCAGTGAGGGGGGTGGTTATAGCCACCTCCAGGGGCGTAACGACCGCGGTCGCAGAGTTATAGGGGCCCGGCTGCCGCTCTGCAGAGCCGGCTGCAGGGCCCCTATGTGTAGTGCCGCTGTGTAGTGGCCGACAATGCGACCGTCAAGGGGCCGGCCTTTGAGTCAGGGGAGCCCAGTGTCAGTAGAGGGGCCCCTGACCTGGAGAGGCCACCAGCCGTGTCTGAGCTGCAGGAGCGCTCCTGCACAGAAGACGGAATAAGCCATCCTGCAGGACCTGCGATGATGTCACGCCCATGTGACTGTGTGGGAGGAGACACAGGAGGCCGGGCAGAAAGCAAGATACTGAATCCTGAAGGATTTTGACACATGATGACTGGTAATAAGAAAAGAGGGGACATGAGGGGAGGGGGTGCAGGTTGAGGGGCATATGGGGGCTGCAGACTGTGACAGAAGGATGTGAAGGGGTGCAGAGTGTTTGAGAGGGGTAAGTTGAGGTATAGGCAGGGTGAGATATGTGGGCAGGGTGTGTGAGATATGGGGGTGTAGTGTGTGATCTGGGGGGTGCAGGCTGTATGGGGAGCAGGGTGTGTGACATATGGGGGTGTAGTGTGTGTGATATGGGGGTGCAGGCTGTATAGGGAGCAGGGTGTGTGACATATGGGGGTGTAGTGTGTGATATGGGGGTGCAGGCTGTATGGGGAGCAGGGTGTGTGACATATGGGGGTGTAGTGTGTGATATGGGGGTGCAGGCTGTATAGGGAGCAGGGTGTGTGACATATGGGGGTGTAGTGTGTGATATGGGGGTGCAGGCTGTATGGGGAGCAGGGTGTGTGACATATGGGGGTGTAGTGTGTGTGATATGGGGGTGCAGGCTGTATGGGGAGCAGGGTGTGTGACATATGGGGGTGTAGTGTGTGATATGGGGGTGCAGGCTGTATGGGGAGCAGGGTGTGTGACATATGGGGGTGTAGTGTGTGTGTTATGGGCGGTGCAGGCTGTATGGGGAGCAGGGTGTGTGGGATATGGGGGTGTAGTGTGTGTGATATGGGGGGTGCAGGTGTATGGGGAGCAGGGTGTGTGACATATGGGGGTGTAGTGTGTGTGATATGGGGGTGCAGGCTGTATGGGGAGCAGGGTGTGTGACATATCGGGGTGTAGTGTGTGTGATATGGGGGGTGCAGGCTGTATGGGAAGCAGGGTGTGTGATATGGGGGTGCAGGCTGTATGGGGAGCAGGGTGTGTGGGATATGGGGGTGTAGTGTGTGTGATATGGGGGGTGCAGGCTGTATGGGGAGCAGGGTGTGTGACATATGGGGGTGTAGTGTGTGTGATATGGGGGTGCAGGCTGTATGGGGAGCAGGGTGTGTGACATATGGGGGTGTAGTGGTGTAGTGTGTGATATGGGGGGTGCAGGCTGTATAGGGAGCAGGGTGTGTGACATATGGGGGTGTAGTGTGTGTGATATGGGGGGTGCAGGCTGTATGGGGAGCAGGGTGTGTGACATATCGGGGTGTAGTGTGTGTGATATGGGGGGTGCAGGCTGTATGGGAAGCAGGGTGTGTGACATATGGGGGTGTAGTGTGTGTGATATGGGGGTGCAGGCTGTATGGGGAGCAGGGTATGTGACATATGGGGGTGTAGTGTGTGATATGGGGGGGTGCAGGCTGTATAGGGAGCAGGGTGTGTGACATATGGGGGTGTAGTGTGTGTGATATGAGGGGGGCAGGCTGTATGGGAAGCAGGGTGTGTGACATATGGGGGTGTAATGTGTGTGATATGGGGGTGCAGGCTGTATGGGGAGCAGGGTGTGTGACATATGGGGGTGTAGTGTGTGATATGGGGGGTGCAGGCTGTATAGGGAGCAGGGTGTGTGACATATGGGGGTGTAGTGTGTGTGATATGGGGGTGCAGGCTGTATAGGGAGCAGGGTGTGTGACATATGGGGGTGTAGTGTGTGTGATCTGGGGGGTGCAGGCTGTATGGGGAGCAGGGTGTGTGACATATAGGGGCAGGGGCGTAACTACCGCGGTCGCAGGGGTCGGAAGGAGAAGAGAGGTACTTGTTTTTTTATTTTGCTGGCTGCATGATACATGGAAGCCTGGGGGTGCTCACTCCATGATACATGGAAGCCTGGGGGTGCTCACTCCATGATACATGGAGGTCTATGGGACTGCATAATAAACATGAATGACACCTTATACATGGACTAGGGGTGCATTATACATGGAGGAGTATGGGGCTGCATAATACAAAATGAAGGACACCTTATACATGGAATATAGGGGTGCATTATACATGGAGGAGTATGGGGCTGCACAATACAATATGATGATTTATGGGGCTGCATTATAATACATATAGGACAATGCTATATTATAATATATGGAGGACTATGGAGCCTACCTTATACATGGACTATGGGGGTGCGTTATAAAACATGGAGGACTATGTGGTACAGTATAATATATGGAGAACTATGGGGTGAATTATAATACATGCAGAACTTTGGGGAAATGCATTGTAATACATGGAGAACTATGGGGGTGCATTTTAATATATGAAGGGTTATGTGGGAACTTTTATACTATATAAAAGGCTATGTGGGGGCCATTATAGTATTTGGAGATCTATATACAAGGGGGGACAAAGATACAAGTATGGGATGGTAATGTTTTGTGCTGAGGGAAAAAGGCTCTTTTTCCCTCAGCACCCAGCTTTCCCATACTCTGATATACATCTTCTCTTAGCACCCAGCTTTCCCATGCTCTGCTATACATCTTCTCTTAGCACCCAGCTTTCTCATGCTCTGATATACATCTTCTCTCAGCACCCAGCTTTCCCATGCTCTGCTGTACATCTCTCAGCACCCAGCTTTCCCATGCTCTGATATGGGAAAGCTGGGTGCTGAGGGAAAGATATATAGCAGAGCATGGGAAAGCTGGGTGCCGTGGACAAGATGGATATCAGAACATAGGAAAGCTGGGTGCTGATAGAGGGATTTCAGATCATGGGAAACCTGGGTGCGGAGGGTAAAAGCCAAGTGTCAGCGTCATTATCCCGTACCCTAAGTGTCAGTGTACGTGGAGGGGGGCGCCCGGTCCAAATTTTGCACCAGGGCCCATCAAACTCTAGTTACGCCACTGGCCACCTCCCTCCATACACAGCAGTGAATGAAGCTGAACTCTGCCGGGAGGTTAAGGTTTGTTTCCTCCTGGCAGCGGGGCTTAATGTGCAGGTGCTGAGCAAGTTCAGAATCCTATTAACCTGCAGACTAACCCCATTTGTGTGTTTGGTGCGCTCTTCTGCCAGGAACTGCAGATTTTCAGCAACCAAATACTCAATGAGCGCATATAGCCTAAGTCAGTAATCAGGCAGTGAGTTCACTGAGTTCACCTGAGGTGTGTTCACTGAGTTTACCTGAGGTTAGTTCACTGAGCTAACTTCAGGTGAGTTCACCTGACGTGAGTTCACTTAGTTCATAGAGTTCACTGAGTTCACCTGAGGTCACAGCCGGGGTACCGTGGGAACCTCCACCTGTGACCTCAGGGTGAAGTCACTGATGTCACCACTCTCACAGCTACGCCTCTGTCAGTGTGTCCCACAGCCTGCAGAGATTGTTTATGTTTTCTAATGTGACCGCACACTACAACCTCAGATGTAGTAGAGCTGAGATTATTGTGGGACGTCATCTGTATGGATTACATTGGACCCGAGAGGTTGTTTTGAGGGTTAATAAATTGGAGAAAGTGGGAGGTTTTTTTGTGTGGGTTTTCTAATAAAGGATTTTTCTATGTGTTTATTTCTTTTTATCTACATGATTAATAATGGGGGGTCTCATAGACCCCTCCCCATTACTAATCTTGGGGTTGATGACAGCTGTGATTTTTTGATAAATCACAACTGTCATTAACCCCTTATATCACTCAGATTGCCTCTGCTCCAGGGCAATCGGGATGAGCCAAGTAAAGTGCCAGGATTGGCGCATCTAATGGATGCACCAATTCTGTGGCGGCTGTAGTCTGCTATTTTTAGGCTGGGGAAAGCCCAATAACTGTGAGCCTCCCCAGGCTGAGAATTCCAGCTCTCAAATGTCCTCTGTATCTTGGATGGGTATGAAAATTGGGAGGGGGAAACCAAACAATATTTTTAAAATGATTTAAATATTTTTTTAAAAAGTCCACATGGGGTCCCTCATATTTTAATAAACACCAAAAATAAAGCACAAAGATGGGGGCTTTATCTGCACTGAGTATCAAAATACGGGGCACCCTATGACATTTTTTTTCAATTATTTATTTATTTTACACTCCACTTCAGTGACTCAGACAGCCAATCTGAGGGCAACCAATCACAGACGCTGTCACAGAGGGTGGGCGGGGGAAGCAGTGAATATTCATAACCCCTTTAAAGAGCAGACCCGGAAGCAGTGTGACAGTCACTCGGAAACTCGGTAAGTATAATTGTCCTGCTTTAATCCCCATTTTGATTCCTTTTTTATTTTCATCTGGGTGGCCAATCCAGAACAGTAACATGGACTTCTCTGAAAAGTCAGTGTTCGGGGTAGGTGCACGGACCCTAGGTGCCCGGTGAGGACCCTTAAGTTTACAGTTTCATAGTGTTTAAGGTTGACTTAAGTCCATAGGTTAGGTCATGGGTTAAACTCTAACATGTTGATCCAGAGGAAGGCACAGTTTGGGTTCACCCATGACTACCTAAGAGGAGTCTGTTATGTGATACTAATAATAATTTAATAATAATTAATAATAATAATAATTTATATACATTTTTGCGGAGGGGGATAGGTTTTTACCTTATTTAGGGTACAAGCAAAAAGAGAGCAGAGCCAGCACATCTGAGAGTGGCATTCATCAAATAAAAGGGTAAATTCACAGATTTATTCCAACTGTACTATAATACAAAATGAGATTTTTAACAAACAATTGATCCATTTTTTGAGCCACCCCTGCCACTTCACGGCAAATCTCAATGGGGGGGTCCTACTCTATATTTTATATTTCATTGTGCCATGCGGCCTTAAAGATAAATTAAAAGCAGAACCATATTAGAGCAACACATGGTTGTTGACCACCACCATCCCATGTATGCCTGACCTTGGTTTGCAATATATTCCTCCTGTTGGTGGCTGTTCACATTCAGCCGCCTTACCCTTTCCACAGGCATTGCTAATTAAGCACCATACTTGGGTCTGGTCCGCCTTTATTTATGGCTGCTGGTCTGGCACTGGGAGGGTCAGTTCTGACATTGTCCTGGTGTGTGTGGCGTCTGCTGGACATGCTGGAACCTGTGCTGCCTTTTATCCGCAGTTGCCTCTTTTTGCGACATGGAAGTGGTTATATAAAGGTCACAAGTATGTGTTGCTCTTGTATGGTTATGCTTGCAATTTATCTAGGAGGTCGTTTGGAACAATGAAATATAAAATATAGAGTAGGACCCCCCATTGAGATTTTCCGTGACATGGCAGGGGTGGCTCAAAGAATTGCTCAATTGTTTGCTAAAAATCTCATTTTGTATTATAGTACAGTTGGAATAAATCTGTGAATTTACTCTTTTATTTGATGCATGCCACTCTCAGATGTGCTGGCTCCCCTCTCTTATTGAGCGTACATTCTACTTTTTGCTGCTTATTAGGTTTTAAAGTGTTTTTATCCTTGTCCTTTTTGTATATTTACATAATAACATTATTTATACTTATAGCGATCTCTTTGCACTTGCATACTTCCTTTTCTTTTTGTCTTAAATGGTTAATCACTAAGTATATATTAGGTTGATCTCCGTAATAGTGGTGCTGTTACGGGGGGCTGTCTGATAATAATCGAAAGGAGTATCAGACAGTCAGGGTCCACCGTGCAAAGACTTTGCTGCAGACTATGGCAGAGTGCAATACCTCTGTTAACTCACAGAAGGATATAATAAGTAAGTAAAGCAATTCCTCCCTTACTTGGAGGGTGTGTGGAATGATCTCTGTTAATAATCACAGAGACAAAGGCAATGTGTGCGAAATGGCACCTACCTAGGTCCGCTCTTCTAGTGGTGCAAAAGAGACGAACAGCAGCGTAAGCCGCACAAAGCTCCTACCTCTGTTCGCTCCCCTAGTGTGCGAGGATACGAACAACTGCCAGACGCAGTATAAGGAACGTTACCCTAGCGGCAACGTCCACCTACGAGTAGAATCCCAAGGCCCAGCCAGACCATGTGCCTCAGGCACCTGCCTATGTCCGCTCCCCTAAGAGGTAAGGATACGGACAGCAGCCGAAGCTGTAAGGTATAAGAACGCTACCCTGCCGGTAGCGCTCACCTAGCATAGACAGAGGAATGCCTAGAGGAACGCGCACAGAGCGTCTACTCATATGCATGAACCAAGAGGACTGAGCACCATGCGGCGTGTGTCAGGGTCTTATATAGACTCTGTGCCTCATCCAAGATGGAGGACACCAGAGCCAATCCGCTGCCAGAACGACAGGAGTGACGTCATGCTGGCCTATCACCGAGCAAGACGTCACAAGCACATGACCAGCGACCAATCGGCATAGAAGGTGTCAGAGACATGTGACCTCGTGTCAGCGATGATGTCACCCGCACATGTGCAATGGCTCCAAGATTGGACTTAGTCTCCGGCGCTCGCACATGTGCAGTAGCAAGAAATCTGGACTTAGTCTCCAGCGCTCGCACATGTGCAGTAGCAAGAAATCTGGACTTAGTCTCCAGCGCTCGCACATGTGCAGTAGCAAGAAATCTGGACTTAGTCTCCAGCGCTCGCACATGTGCAGTAGCAAGAAATCTGGACATAGTCTCCAGTGCTCGCAGCAACCGTAACAGGTGCCCTCTGAGTTTGAATATTCTACTCTTTGCATAAATAATGTATTTTCACCCGGTTTTAGCTTTTTTCAGTGATTCTTCGCTGACATATAACTCTTCCAAAACACACAGGTTCATTAGAAAGTATAATTAGTGTTTGCATATTCACGGTCAGCTAATAAACCTCGTGTATATGGCCTGAGTTCAGCATCAGTATAACATGCCGCGAGAAATCCAACTATTGACAGCGCAGACAGTAAGACATTTTAAGATTCAAAAGGCTGGTGAGAAGCGTCAGACTTGCCATTTGTTTCCTTTCCATCGTCAAATTCTGTTTCTATATCTGCAGTGTCTGCGTTACACATTGACACCAAAAGATCAACTCTTTTCTGTAACGAATACTCCATGGGGAGTTGACAGGAAAACACAGATATACTTCAGGGACTTTATATTTCAAGAAAGTAAAGTGAGAAGCATGGCAATAGCTTATAGGAAGTAAAATCAGCCGAAAGAAAAGAGGCTCCGATGGAGTCGTACCAAGGTCCTCGTTGGGTGGTCACAATCTGCGGAGAATCCGTTGCCAACGGTTGTGTAGAGCAACTGATATGTGACACGACATTGTCAATGGTGCCCATACTGTAGAGCCCGGTCCTGGTTCCAGTGTGCCACCCCCACATGCTCCCGCTTCCAGGCCTTGGTGGGGTCGCTGCCCTCCTCAACTGCCTGGTACTTCCACGCTCCCCTCTGCTACCCCAGGTTCTGCTGCAGTCTCTTCCTGCTTCCAGGCTGCGCGCAGGTGTTCAGTGAGTGCCCGTAGGTTGCCCGCGGCCACGCCCCCTTTCTTAAAGGCCAACGCCCCATTACCCGGAAGTGATCCCCGATGTCATCTATTACCTTACGGTATTTAAGGCTGCCTCCACTTACAGGAGGCGCCTGAGCAACGTTGCCTTCTAGTGCGTTGCTATTTCTCCGGTCCCATTACACTACTGTGTTTAGTTCTGCTTATTGTGTACTAGTACCAGTTTCGTGTTTTTAATCTGTGTCTCGTCCTAGAGCCTGCTTACTATATCACCTCCATGCTGTCACGTCTGAGCCACCATCTCCGTGCGGCCACATCTGAGCCACCATCTCCATGCTGTCACATCCAAGGCACCACCTCCGTGTTGCCACGTCTGAGCTAACACCTCTGTGCTGCCAAGTCTCAGTTACCACCTCCGTGCTGTTTTGTCTGAGCCACCTACTCCATGCTGCCACATCTGAGCCACCATCTCCGTACTGTCACGTCCGAGCCACCACCTCCGTGCTGCCACGTCCGAGCCACCACCTCAGTGCTGCCTTGTCTGAGCCACCACCTCCGTGCTGCCACATTCGAGCCACCACCTCTGTGCTGCCTTGTCTGAGCCACCACCTCCATGCTGCCACATCCCGATATCTCAGTACCAATCCTTATCCACTGAGCCGGTCTCACCATCCAGGCACCGCTCCTTACCCATCGATCCAGTCTCGCCATCGTACCACCTCTCCTTGCTCACTGATCTAGTCCACGTGTCCGCCGGTCATGGCTGCCACTCCCGCTCATGCTCCCCTGCGTCCTGTTCCTGGTCTCAGGAGTCTGACTCTGAGTCTTAGACACATGTTTCTGTATAGGACCGAGCCGTGCCCACCTTCCTGGTCTTATAGGCCCAGCACACCTGAAGCAGGAGATTGTATGGGGCTTTTCTTGGTATATAAGACTGGTCTTTCCATGTGGGCGGGGCCTGATCAACATGTCTTGTAAAGTAGTGTCTTGGAAGGGCGTGTACTAAAGCCTTGTCTTTTGAGCTAGGTGCTCAGGCCCCCTTGTGCTCTGTCCTGTTTTACTGCTTGTCTTTGCTTCCTGGTACCTGTGCCTGTATCCTGTACCGTCTAGGAACCCCGAGACCCTGGTGACCTGGTTCTACCCGTCCCTGCCACGCTAGTGCTCCGGCTACCGTGTACCCTGCCCTCCGGTAGGGTGCTCGGTCCAGTGGATCCACCTCCTGGGCCTACCAGTCCTCCTGGCCCTCACACACATATACAGTAATAAAATAATTCCGCCATTATGAGACTCATTATTAATAAAATGTAACCTAATAATCTCATCACCGCTAATTATAAATAACTTTAAAAAAAATGTCCTGATTGCCACTTTGCTAATAACACTTCCCTGTGTCTTTTACAGTCAGAGGTGTTTATGTTGCCACAATTAACACACTTTCCGTGTGAACTGACTCACAATGCAATGTGCATGTGCAATTCGAGGACTGACAGCCCCCCACACCACCCCCCAGATTGACTTGCTAATTGCATCTGTCAGATTTGAAGAGATGCCTCCGAGCTGGTATAGCTTCTCGTCTCGTGGGGGCACCGACAGTGGGAAAAAGGGAGTTAGGAGCCTATAAATTGCTCCCGGCTACAGGCCTGGCAAAGTTAAACAAGCAGTAGTATGGAAATAGGTGATTTTAGGAGACACACCAACGCCATTTACAGATACAAATGTTACTGTCACTTAAGCTTGCTTGATGTAGGCTTTCTGATCGATATGGGCGCGTTGGAGGAGAAATTGCATAAAACATTTTTTTCTTTGTTACCATGTTGGTATAGGATCAAATAGTGAAGACATCCACTCCGGAGACACCATTTGGATTACGGTGATGCAACTTGAAATAAATATTTTGAACTTTTGTTATTTTTGGTTTATTACATGTTTTAACACTTACATTATCTCACGATAAGTTTTATTACTGAGATGTGCTTTGTTAAGGATGACATTTTGTATTTTATCATGCTCAATACTTTACTACCTAAGATACGCCACCGTCAGAGGGATCTAGCAGCTGTTTAACCCTTTAAAGGGTCATTTCTTTCTTCTGAGACATTGAGGTCCCACCTCACCAATTACAGGACCTTAAGGATCTGCTTCTAACATCTTGCAGCCTTCATGTCATGTGGTGTTCGGCTTTGCACTCGCTGGGTGTCATGGCGTCGTCGGACTCTGTCCACACCACAGAGTCTAACAAGCAGCCTGAGATCTCTTCGTTATACAGCCTGTCTTGGGCATCGGCTGTGTTTTCCTTCACTGCTTTCCAGTACAGCAGGAGTTAATTCCTGCTGGCTTGTGAACAATTGCTAGGAGCTCAGGCTGCTAATGACCATTCACAGCTGCCTTCACCCTTCATAAGGTTCTGGATCCTGGTGCTGGTTGCCGGATATAGCTTTAGCTTTGTGCCTGCATATCAGTCCTTATTGTTGTGATCCAGAGTTTGGTGACTTGTTGTGCGCTGTGGAAATATCCCCTGTGTTAGTTTATTTCCTTTCTGTGTTTATTTCCTTCTGGGTTTGTATTGCTTCTCCCTTGTGCCGCCTTCACCTTTATAAGGTTCTGGAACCTGTTGCTGGTCGCCGGATATAGCTTCAGCGTTGCTCCTGCGTATCGGTCCTTATTATAGTGATCCAGAGCCTGGTGAACTGTTATATGCTGTGGAAATATCCCTGTTAGTTTATTTCCTTCCTGTGTTTATTTCTTCCTGGGTTCCTATTGTCTCTCCCTTGTGTCTGGTTGCTGCGTGCATGAGTTTTGGTTCTTTCCTCTGTCTGTGTTATTTGTGAGGTTTGCTTCTCCAGTCCTGGCCCTCTCTTGCAGTAGGGGGAGAAGGGGTGTAAGATCAGGGCTCAAACAAGAGTTAGGGACACGCTGGGGGCCCATACCTAGCTACCATCAAGCTTACCTCTGGCATAAGAGACAGCTTAAGGTCCCTAGTTTGAGAGTCATCTTAGAGGTCCATCTTCTCTTACCTTGATTCCCCATGACACTTCATTGGTTAGATCTGTTTTGGCGGCACAAGGTAGACTTACGCTTTAGGATGCAAGTAGTTTTGAAGCGATGCCAGATCGGTGTACTGTACAGCGTGCTAATACTTTTAGCATTTTTTTTTCTTGTTTATTCCTGCAACAATAAATGCTGTTATGCTCAATGAGTAGAACTACACTTGAAGTGGAATAACCTTGGAAAACAATGTGTTAATGTTCTGCTAAACTAATTTTATTGCCAAATTCATGGCATGGAAAATAAAAAATAAATAAAATAGCCAATCTCCCTACTACCATCGGCCTGTGGACAAATGCCTTCAAGGTGGCACCTGGATGGGGTAAATTACACACCCACTGGGAGGTTATGTCCGATTTGTGGTTCGCTGCACGACATATGGGTAGGAAGCAGAAAGGTTTTAATGAAAAATAAACTGTAGAAAGCCTATTAAAAGTGCAATAATGGAAGGCTATGGGGCACATCTTGGATTTAATTTCAGCTTAAATGGAAAACAGGGCTAGGATCTCTACAGAAGTAATAGATTATCATGTCCCTTTGTAAAGTAATTTTATCTATCTATCTATCTATCTATCTATCTATCTATCTATCTATGGTGGGAACAAGAACAGTTAAAACCAGAAGTTTACCCACAATATCTAACAAGACACATCTGCAGGTTTTTCTCACTATCTGACATGAAATCAGAATAAACCTTTCCTGTTTTAGGTCAATTAGGAACCAAAATTATTTATATTTACTAAATGTCAGAATAATGAGAGAGAATGTTTAATGCATTTTTATTACTTTCTGCAAAGTCAAAAGTTTACATACACTAAAGGGTACTTTACACACTGCGACATCGCTGCCGATATATCGTTGGGGTCACGTCGTTAGTGACGCACATCCAGCGCCAGTAGCGACATCGCAGCGCAAACACAAATGAGCGACGATTACGAAGCACAAAAACGTGCAAAATCGTTGCTAGTTCACACGTCGTTCATTTCCATAATATCGTTGCTGCTGCAGGTACGATGTTATTTGTCGTTCCTGCGGCAGCACACATCGCTATGTGTGGCACAGCTGGAACGACAAACATATCCTTACCTCCGTCCACCGGAAAAGGAGGAAGGAAGGAGGTGGGCGGCATGTTTCGGCCGCTCATCTCCTCCCCTCCTTTTCTATTGGGCGGCGGTTCAGTGACGCTGCTGTGACACCGAATGAACCGCCCCCTCAGAAAGGAGGCGGTTCGCCAGTCACAGTGACGTCGCAGGGCAGGTATGTGCGTGTGACGCTGCCATAGCAATAATGTTTGCTACGGCAGCGATCACCACATATCGGCCGTGCGACGGGGGCGGGTGCCATCGCGCTCAACATCGCTAGCAATTGCTAGCAATGTCGCAGCGTGTAAAGCCCACCTAAGAGTACTATGCCTTTAAACAATATCGGAAACCCCATATGATGATGTTATGCCTTTGGAAGCTTCTGATAGCTTTCTTGACAACATCTGAGTTAATTAGAGACACCCCTGTGGATGTATTTTATTGCACTCCTGAAACACACTGCTTCTTTGTATAGCATCATGGGAAAGTCAAAATAAATCAACCAAGATCTCAGGAAGAGAATTATGAACTTGCACAAGTTTGTTTCATCCTTGGGTGCAATTTCCAGATACCTGAAGGTGCTTTGTTCATCTGTACAAACAATTATGCGCAAGTACAAACAAGATGGGAATGTCCAGCCATCATACCGCTCAGAAACGGCGAAGGTTTCAGCAGAGATGACTGTACTTTGGTCAGACATGTGCATATCAACCCAAGAACAAAAGCAAAAGGCCTTATGAGGATGCTGGCGGAGGCTGGTAAGATTGTGCCATTATCCACAGTGAAACAAGCACTGTATCAACATGGGCTGAAAGGCCACTCTGCTAGGAAGAAGCCATTACTCCAAAAGAAACAGAAAAAAGCCAGATTAATGTTTGCAAATGCACACAGGTACAAAGTCCTTCATTTTTGGAGACGTCCTGTGGTCCGACAAAACTAAAATTGAACTGTTTGGCCATAATAACAATTGTTACATTTGGAAGAAAATGAGAGAAACTTTTAAGCCTAAGAACACCATCCCAACCGTGACACACAGGGTGGCAGCATCATGTTGTGGGGTTGTTTTGCTACAGGAGGAACTGGTGTACTTCACAAAATAGATGGCATCACGAGGAAAGAAGATTATGTGGCAATACTGAAGCAACATCTCAAGACATCAGCCAGGAACTTAAAGCTTGGGTGGAAATGGGTCTTCAAAATGGACAATGACACAAAGCATACTGCCAAACTGATTACAAAGAGGATAACAAAGTCAATGTTTTGGAGTGGCCATCACAATGCCCTGATCTCAATTCTATTGAAAATTTATGGGTAAAGCTGAAAAGGCCAGTGTGAGCAAGGCGACCTACAAACATGGCTCAGTTACAGCAGTTCTGTCAGAAGGAATGGACCCAAATTCCTACCAACTATTGTGAGAAGCTTGTGGAATTATATCCAAAATGTTTCACCCAAATCATACAGTGTAAGGGCAATGGTACCAAATAGTAATGAAAGCTATGTAAACGTTTGACTATGCAGAAAGTACCGTAATAAAAATGCCTTAAAACATTCTCTCTGTCATTATTCTGGCATTTGGCAAATATAAATAATTTTTATAATTTGAAATAATGATTTCATGTCAGATAATGAGAAAAGTGTGCATGTGTGTCTTTTTAGATAGTGTATGTAAACTTGTAGTTTCAACTGTATGTAACAGATGATTCCATGGACAACTGATCCTGTGCCCACCTAAGCAGGCATAGGATTAAAAATGGCAGTAATGACACAAGACTTTGAGGCAAAGACTCAACCTTTCTTTTGAGGGCACACAAGGTGTATCAAGTACTGTAAGTAATTTGCTACATTGATGCATCACATGATCTTCAAAGCTGTCTCCAGCCACTTATGTTGTAACAATTCACCTAAACCACTTTATACTCTGTGAGCCCAAAAAAAGAAACGTGCGATGGATCCATGCATCAGGCGTCATTGGTGCCTTATTTTCATTCCATTTTTTCACACTACAGCTGTTATTTTCAGCTCACCTAGACAGTTATGTAAAATAAATAAATAAATAAATTAAATAATAATGATACATTGTTTTTAAGTTTTTTTCATGTTTTACACACAAAAAATATCTTTAAAAATGTTTGTAGTTTGAGATTGTGATGGTGGAATATGGAGTGTTGTGCATAATTTTGTGAAGGTTCGTATTTTAGTCGTGGTGCTCTGTCCATTCTGTGTATTCCTTATCTTGTCTGCAAGTCAATTAATTTAGCTCAGTTACCATTTGCTTTCTTTTTGTTAAACCCTCATTTCTTGACTGTCCATTGTTTACAATTGTGTAGCTCTCCAAATACTGGGACTCCCCCCTACAGTGTTTCTGTCTCTAGGTCTGGGGGAGGGGGCCTGAAATCCACCTAAACTCTCTGCTTACCTGGGGATTATTCAGTCTGTCTGAGAACTACAAGAGAGAAGCAGGAAGATTGATCCTCTGTGGGAGAAGCTGAGGCTCCCAAGAGAGACCTGGACATTTATCGCTTACTGGACTATATCCGTGTTCCTGGACGATATTACCCTCTATGTGGTGGATTATTTTATGAACTCCCTGATTTGCTTGGAATAAATGTTCTTTGGATTGTCACTCATCTCTCGTTCTGTTGATTGTGTGATACCAGAGAAGGACGCCGCGACAGGGATGTTCCAGGTTCAGCAATTCATCTAAGAGACTAAACGGTACTTTACACGTTGCAATATTGGTACTGATATCGCTAGCGAGCGTACCCTCCCCCGTCGGTTGTGCGTCACGGGCAAATCGCTGCTCGTGGCGCACAACATCGCTAACACCCGTCACACGGACTTACCTTCCCTGCGATATCGCTTGGGCCGGCAAACCGCCTCCTTTCTAAGGGGGCGGTTCATGCGGCGTCACAGCGACGTCACATGGCAGCCGTCCAATAGCAGAGGAGGGGCGGAGATGAGCGGCCGGAACATGCCGCCCACCTTCTTCCTTCCTCATTGCCAGTGGACGCAGGTAAGGAGATGTTTGTCGTTCCTGCGGTGTCACATATAGTGATGTGTGATGCCGCAGGAACGAGGAACAACATCGTACCTGCAGCAGCAACGATATTTGGAAAAGGAGCGACGTGTCAACGAGCAACGATTTTTCATGTTTCATGTCGCTCCTTGATTTCACACGCTGCGATCTCGCTAACGGCGCCGGATGTGCGTCAAACACCATGACTCCGATGATATATCGTTAGCGATGTCGCAGCGTGTAAAGCACCCCTAAGTGGATGGAATCTGCATTATCTAAGACTACAACATGGATTTGGTGCTTTGTATCAGAAAATCTGAGCAAACCCTGATGAAGATATAATATAAAATTAGTGCAGAATTTTGGACCTGTTTAGATACAAGAAGGTACCAAAGATAAATAGTTACAGTTGGACACGTTATCACTGGATCTTCAACAAATGATAATAAATGACCAGTGGTTGTCTAATATTCCAAAGCATCCTTATAAATGACCACAAAGTCAAAGGCCATCATTGACTGGATTCCAACCAACTACATGGAAAGGGTTAAATAAATTACCTGTCACCAGGGACTGGATGGTTCAGAAATAAATATTACATTGTCTCACTAATCTACTGGGAACTAGATATTGGTAAGATAGATTGTCACAATGCAACTTTAGGAACGCAACGGACAAGGTCCTTAGGCTATCCCTAACATCAGGGTTACCCCTAATGGTGGAGATGCCTGAGTCCCATGCCTGGCTAAGCTCATAACCAGAACTGATCTGATTCCCCCCTCCCAACAGGGAAGGAAGGGGCAGGAGAGATGGAAAGACAGATCAAGATAGACAGGGGAAGACCAAAATTCAGATACACAGAAACCAACAATGAGAGACTCAGGAGAAAAGCAAAAACAGGAAGGTAGCAACCAAAAGGTAACAAGGGTTAATTCCACAACCGCACACACCAACAAGTACTACAAACCATAGTTAGTCTGGATCACAAGACCTCACCAGACCAGTATTGAGAAGCTATAGCTGGCATTAATGGAAGTGTCCAGCCAGCATATATAGGAAGGGAGCAGATGTGATTGACTCCCCCACAACATGTGATCAAAAATAACTCACAAACCGGCCAAAAGAGATTAACTCTTACTAGCCTGCCTATGAACTATCAATCTGTTCGACAGCTGATTCCCGACATCAGAGAAGTTATCAGGCGGGGTGTCAGAATCCATAGTCTGAACAGATGCCAACACCACCATGACAGTCGGCGATATTTGTAAAAACCTCCGACTGACATAGATATAAGTACAGTATGTTAACAGAATGTTTCCCTTATCTGAGACCCTTTTTATTTGCCTACCTTTGATGAGAACATCCTCATGTGGAGTACTGTTGATTGCAGTGATGGGTCATCACTAGTGATGAGCAAGCACTACTATGTTTGGGTGCTCAGTACTCATAAATAGCATCTGAATATTGTAGAGCCCGGTCTATTTGCCTGCCATTGATTTGAGAACATCCTCATGTGGAGTACTGATGATGGCAGTGATGGGTCATCACTAGTGATGAGCAAGCACTACCATGTGTGGGTGCTCAGTACTCATAAATAGCATCTGAATATTGTAGAGCCGGGTCTATTTGTCTGCCTTTGATATAAGAACATCCTCATGTGGAATACTGATGATGGCAGTGATGGGTCATTACTAGTGATGAGCAAACACTACCATGTTTAAATGCTCGGTACTTCTAATTAGCATCTCAACATGGTAGAGCTTGCTCATCACTAGTCTCCTCCTCTGAGTGTTCTACTTATCAGATCAATACCATAGTTAGTGAGACACAGCTGCTTAGCTGACCCATCACTGCCATCACCTGTACTCCAAATGGGAACGTTTTGATATCAATGCATCTAAAAGCAGGAAAATAGACTGGGGAAAATCCAAGATTGACTATAGCTTTTAAATATATATTGTTCAGGCAAGGAAAGTGTTAAACACCGGCGACAGCAGCAAGATAATTCTGCCGTTATTTCCGTCTTGTTTCACATGTATCTCTGCAAACAAGTTAAAGTTTGATATGCAACACTTCATAAATACCAATTACAGAATTATTAGCGCAGCCTCATATAATTACCTGGTGCATAATTAAATCATTACCTAATCTTGCCCTCCACATACGTTCAGCCAGTTCTATTCTCGGCTCAGGTTTTCACACTGCAAAACCAGCGCTGATTGCAGCTGATTGTACGGATTATGTAAAATGATGCGCATGGATTTTGCGTTTGCATAAAATGAAGAATAAATAGGGCATTATTCAGATGAGATATGGATATGACAGGAAGAATGTATACGAAACATAGGATATTATAGAAAGCAACAGCTCCACTAAACTGACGCTGGAGACACTGAAGACCTTATCATATAAATCCTGAATACTCTGACCCACTGTCACACAGTATTTGGCTCTAAATTCACCAAGTGTCATGGCGGCATCTGACTCTGTACTCACTGCAGAATCTGACACTCCACTCTATGCTTTCTCTGGTGCTTCTGAGTTGCAAAGAAAGGCTCAGGCATGAACCAGCTGTGTGCTTACAGTTAAGGGGGCTTTACACGGTAGCGATATCGCTAGCTATTTCTAGCGATAGCGACCGTGTAAGTACCATGCGATTGTTTGTGATCGCTGCCGTAGCGAACATTATCGCTATGCAGCGTCACACATACTTACCTGGTCGTTGTCGTCGCTGTGACTGCCGAACAATCCCTCCTTCAAGGGGGAGGGACGTTCGGCATCACAGCGACGTCACCGCAACGTCACTAAGCGGCCGGCCAATCAAAGCGGAGGGGCGGAGAGGAGCAGGACGTAACATTCCGCCCACCTCCTTCCTTCCTCATTGTGGCCGGCGGTAGGTAAGGAGACGTTCCTCGCTCATGCGGTGTCACTCATAGCGATGTGTGCTGCCGCATGAGCGATGAACCACAACGCTAAACAACCCTTACCGATTTTTGACTTTGGGACGACCTCTCCATGGTGAACGATTTTCACCATTTTTGAGGTCGCCTAAGGTCGCTGGTCAGTGTCACACGCTGCGATATCGTTAATGACGCCGGTTGTGCGTCACTAACAACTTGACCCCGGCGACCAAACATTAATGATATTGTAGCGTGTAAAGCCCCCTTTACTCCCCGCCATTTTAAGATGGGGGAGTCCGTCTTTCCATGCCAACTATAGCTTTTGCTAAACTAATCTGTGTGCTTTTGTGTTCTAGTTTCTGGTAATTTATTGGGTGCTGCTTGGTGTGCTGTGGAAATCCTCTCGTTGCCTGGTTATTTGGCCCTGCTTTTTAATCCTCCTTATCATGTATTGTCTTACATCTCTATGTGTGCTAGCTGTGTGATAGAGTTTTTGGTTTTCCCGTTTGTCAATATATGTGGGTTCAACCACTCTTGTCCCGATCCCCCCTGGTGTGGGGGGAGTGGGGGTATTAGATCAGGGCTTGCCAGTAGTAGGGTAAGGAAGGCAGCCCGGCAGTGGTGTAACTAGAGTATAATGGGCCCCGGTGCAAAGTTTCGACCTGGGCCCAAGCATACACAGACACTCGGGATACAGGATAATGACGCTGACACGCAGGGTATAGGATAGTGTCACTGACACTTAGTTCTTTCCCTCAGCATTCATGTTTCCCAGGATTTGAAATCCCTCTTTCTATTAGCACCCAGCTTTCCTATGTTCTGATATCCATCTTGTCCTCAGCACACACCTCACCCATGCTCTGCTATACATCATTCCCTCATCACACAGCTTTCCCATGCTCTGATATCCATATTTTCCTCAGCACACAGCTTTCCTATGATATCAGAGCATGGCAAAGCTGAGTGCTGAGGGAAAGAGCCATTTTCCCTCAGCACATAACCTTCCCATCCCATGCTTTTATCTTTTTCCCCCCTCGTATATAGCTCTCCAAATACTATAATGGCCCCCACATAGCCTTCAATATAGTATAAAGGGTCCTACATAACCCTTCATATATTACAATGCAGCCCCCATAGTCCTTCATATTGTATTATTCAGCCCACATACTGTTTAATACACATCCATAGGCTTCTATATATTATAATGCAGCCCCTATTTTATAATGCAGCACCATAGTCCTTCATATTGTATTACTAGAAATAGGCCTGATGCTATGGCATCGGGAGTGCGGTGAAATGAACATCTGTCTATGCTTAGTGGTGCTGACAGGAGCAGTGGACATGTGTCACACTGTTTGCACTTTCAAACATATCTGTTGTATGTCATCCCTCTGCATTTGTGTATTGTATGCGTTGCGTCATTTGGCCTCTTTCACCCCTGTGCACTGTCTCTTCCTTGTTGTGTGCTGTATATTGGTATCTGGTGTTGTGTTTCTTGAGCTGTGCTCACTATGTGGTGTCTCTTCTGTGTGATGTGTGTGTGTTTACTATATGGTCTCTTGTAAGCTGTTGTGACTATAATTGTAGGTGGTACATTGTTTTGTGCAGTTTGATGTGTGTGTGAGATTGTGCTGCACGCTGTCCTCCCCTGCATCTGGTGGACTCACACATCAGAACACACACTCACACATCAGAACGCACACATCAGAACGCACACATCAGAATGCACACTCACACATCAGAATGCACACTCACACATCAGAACGCAAACTCACGAAATCGCCCATACCGGTACAATCGTGCGCGCACACACAATCCACATCTAGTGATACCACGTGGTTCCGGCCATGTAATCATGCCGCATGTCCTGGAAGGTCAATGCACAGTGCACAGCGTCGCAGGTCCTTACGCCGCCGAGAAGCAAGCGATATCGCTGGATGTGGTGGGGTAAGTGTGTGGATGCGATCTATAGTGTGATTGTGTGTGTGCGTTCTCGTGTGTGTATGTGATCTACTACAGTATGTGGCTGCTACTGCGCATGTGTGGGAAGAGTGGAGACGTCACCGCTACTTACGCACGCACCCGGAAGCTGTGGTGACGTGTATGTCACTTCCACAGGCACAGTTCGAACTGCACCTGTGTCGCGGGCGGGGAGGACGCCGCCGCTGCTGTGCGCTCGCTAACGCTCGGGTCCGGCGCTGGTGCGACTGCTGCTGCTCGGTGGCTCGAGCAGTGGGCCGGATCCGGGGACTCGAGCGGCGCTTCTCGCCCGTGAGTGAAAGGGGTGGTTGGTTTGGGGGATTTAGTCCGTGACGCCACCCACGGGTCGTGGTGAAGATGGGCACCACCACTGCTGGTGACGGGGATCCCAGGAGCGATGGTAGGGAGCAGCTGGGATGTTGTTTTCCCCCTCCGTGGGTAGAGGTCGGTGGTCCCGGGGTCCGGTGTTGATACGGGGAGGCTGGATGGCTAGGGTGCAGGGTTGCAGGGGCAGCGCGGCGCGGTGCCAGATGGCACTGGTGTACTCACTCAGGCAGTCAATGACAGAGTCTCTGGTAAACCAAACAGCTGGATGGATGGGTCCCGCAGCCGGCTGCAGTGTCTCTCCCCGGACAGGTGATGGCAGCTGTCTTTCCCTGCACCTTGATGTACTCAGTTGACTACTATGGATCCCCAACGGTAGTCCGCTCCCCGGTGGATGGATAGCGGAGGAGCCCGTTTGCCCGCAGGTGCTGGTCCTTGGGTCTCTAGCCTTAGGAGGTAGCTGTATACCCTCACGGTGTGGGAGGTTGCCTTCTATCGGGTCTTTGGTTGTTAGGAAACCCCTGGGGTTCAGGTCACATTCGGATTTGACTATTGTCGGCGGCTCCAAGCCTGGTTGTGGTCCGATGGCCCTGCCTGTGTGTGCTGGCTTCACTTCGCTCCCCGGTCGGTACTGGCGGGCCAACGCCTGACCCCGGTCCTACGGTTCCGCGTTGCTTCACCACTCCTGCAGACGGCCACCACCGTCTGCAACCTTGCTGTCAGTGCTTGGGCCACAAACCCAGACACTCAGTGCTTGCTCCTCATTCCTCAAACTCCAACACTCAACTCCCACTTTTCCCGCCTCCAGGCCTGTGAAGTCCTCGGTGGGTGTGGCCAACTGCTTGGCTCCGCCCCACCTGGTGTGGACATCAGGCATTGGAGGGAGGCAACAAGGGTTTTTGCTTGGCTGGTGTCCCTGTCTGATGGGGGTGGGGGTGTTTGTGTGTTTTCTATGACGACCTGGCTAGTCCAGGGCGCCACACCTGCACAACTGATAGTGCCGCGGTGCATGCCGGAATAGGGTTACAGAAACTGGCGATTATGTATGTAGATAGAAACATTCCCCAACATCTCTGCTGGTTGTCATTGAATAGAAACATTCCCCACTATCTGTGCTTGCTGTCAGTGAGCGGAAACATTCCCCACCATCTCTGCTTTCTGTCAGTGAATAGAAACATTCCCCACCATCTGTGCTTGCTGTCAGTGAATAAAAACATTTCCCAACACACATCAGAATGCACACT
Source organism: Anomaloglossus baeobatrachus (assembly GCF_048569485.1). Taxonomy (NCBI): domain Eukaryota; kingdom Metazoa; phylum Chordata; class Amphibia; order Anura; family Aromobatidae; genus Anomaloglossus; species Anomaloglossus baeobatrachus. The sequence goes on from NC_134362.1 coordinate 158,110,585, forward strand.
CACACATCAGAACGCACACTCACACATCACAACGCACACTCACAAAATCGCACATACCGGTACAATCACTCGCGCACACACTCAACACATCCAGTGTTACCACGTGCTTCCGACCATGTGATCAACCTGCAGGTCCTGGAAACTCAATGTGCAGTACAGTGAACAGTGTTGCAGGTCCTTACGCCGCCGACAAGCAAGCAATATCGTTGGATGTGGAAGTGTGTGGATGTGATCTATAGTGTGTGTGTGTGTGTGTGTGTGTGTGTGAAGCTGCAGTGACATGTATGTAACTTGCACAGGCGCAGTTTGAACTGCGCCTGTGCAACTGACATTGCCGCGGTGCATGCTGTGATAGGGTTACAGAAACTGGTGATTATGTATGTAGATGAACCCCCCCATACCATTTAATATACCCCATTGGCCTACATGTATTATAATGCACCCCCATAGTCCTTGTATAAGGTGTCCTTCATATTGTGTTATGCAGCCCCCATACCATTTAATGTACCCCAATAGGTCTCTGGCCACCCTGTACTCACTGATTAAAAAAAGTAAACAAGTCCTCACCTCTCCTTGTTCCCCCGCTGCACGGTCAGTGTCCCATGCTCTGCAGTCTCAGTTCAGCTGTGCGCAGTAGTGATATCACCTCACTTTGCTGCACTGAGACGTTGAGCGCAGGGGAAAATGATGAAGTATGGAGCACTTCATCCTTCATCATTACTTTGTGCGATGATGTGTGAGGGCCCGCGGGTGAGGGGGGCCCGATGCCGCTGCTGGCGTGGTTTGCCACTGAACAGTGCAGCTGCTCTCTGACAGAGAAGAGCCAACAGCTTCTCTGCAGGGCGGAGCGCCAGGCCCCTAACCCTGCCGGGCCCAGTCGCAGTCACATTCTCTGTGACGCTATCATTATGTCCCTGCAGCCCAGACATCTTCACTATTAAAAGTATCCCTGGGATTAGTGACAGATAGGGCCCCCTAGCCTGAGGGCTAGTCTAGGAGCCCCAATCCCCTGTTATCCCTTCCCACCCTGTGACACCCAGGTTTGGACTGACCCACCGGAGAACAGGGGAATTCCCATGTGGGCCTCTCTGTTGGAGTTAGCCACTTACCCCGAATATAAGCAGTATGTGGCACCATTACAATACATTATTCACTATGAACACAAAAAAGTAGCATCTCATCACTGAACAAACTACCCAATGCATTATTACATAGAAGCACAGATAAATGTGTGAATGAGGTCAGCAGGACAGTGGCTCACTGGAGTCAGTGTTACCGGTGGGCCCTTGGCAGCTCAGTCTAGCACTTTATGAGCATCCATGCCTAAAAAAAAAAAAAAAAAAGTTGTATTGGAAAAAAAAATATGCTTGTAAAAGGATAACTAAAGTGAGGTTTACACATACCCGTACCCGTCGGTTGTTCGTCACGGGCAAATCGGTGCCCGTGGCGCACAACATCGTTAACACCCGTCACACATACTTACCTGCCTAGCGACGTCGCTGTGGCCGGCGAACCGCCTCCTTTCTAAGCAGCCAACCAATAGAAGCGGATGGGCGGAGATGAGCGGGACGTAACATCCCGCCCACCTACTTCCTTCCTTCCTCATTGCGTGCGGCCACAGGTACGATGTTGTTCCTCGTTCCTGCGGTGTCACACATAGCGATATGTGCTGCCGCTGGAATGACTAACAACCTGCGTCCTGCAACAGCAACGATAATCGAGATAGGACCGACGCGTCAACGATCAACGATATGGTGCGTATTTTTGATCGTTAACGGTCTTTCCTGCGGTGTCACACGCAATGACGTCGCTAACGAGGCCGGATGTGCGTCACGAATTCCATGACCCCAACGATATCTCGTTAGCGATATCATTACATGTAAACCCCGCTTTAGAAGTAACTCCAACTAATCATTTATGCAAGACATCAAAGGATTAATCTGAATAACCTATTTTCTACCTGTGCCTCTATTGGGTGGGGTGACCTCGCAAATCGATTCATAGGACCATGGTCCAGAGGCCACCACGTGTCTTCGAACCATCTCCTACCTGCCAGCATCCCCAGCGCCTCTTCTGATCTGTTGGTCTGCTGCCGTTAGGGTTACCGGAAAACTCTTTTGAGACTGTGCGACTTGTGCATCGAATGTCACTACGAAAGGAGGGAGATATTGGCTCTTGGTGGATGGCGCACTCCAAGCTACCCTAGATAATTTATTAAGCAGTTTTATTAAAGGAGTTTTCTGGTTTCAGAAAACCTGTTCCCCAAACCCGTCCTTTCCTCATCATTCCCAGGTCCAGCATTGGGCCTCCACCGCTGCTCCTGGTATCTGTTATTGTCTGCAGCGCTGACATCATATTAGCAGTGCTGCAGCCAATCTCCGAGCTGGTTGTGCAATCAAGTCAGTGTAGGGCAGCGGTTACAGCTGTCGCTCTCCATACACAGAGCAGTGACTGCTGCGGGGAGGAATAAAGTAAATTTCCTCCCAGGTGAGGGGTTCAATGTGCAGGAGCCAGGCAGGTTCCAAAGCTATTAACCTGTAGATTAACCCCATATCTGCAGGTTAATAACATCTTTACCGGTGACAGGTTCTCCTTAAGTTCACCTCACTGAGTATCAAATAGTATGTATATTCTACCTTTGTGAATCTGGCTTCAAGAAACTAGTGGTACGGCCAAGAGCTGTTTTTCAACACAACCCCATACCACATGTTGTTCGTATTAATGTGAGCAGTCTGCATGGTCTAAACATGCTACCATCACCTGCAACATCTCCTGACTTGTCTCCCACTGAGCACGTCTAGGATATCCTTGATTGGCAATTGCACAGGGAGCTGCCAGCAGAGGATCTTGATGATTTGTGGCCAAGTGCATTCAGTACGGCAGAATATTCCTCAGAAATACCAAAAGTGCACCGATGTCTCTCGGAGTGCTGGTCATAGCAGCTCCACCTTGTGTCGTCACCTGACCAGTGATGTTTACAGTGGGGGCTGGGTTAAGCATTGAAATGGGCAGTTGATGTTCTTTCCTTTAGGGTTCATTTACCCTGGTGTATAACATGGCTGAGGGCTCTCTGCTGTTTTATTGGATAGCACTCGGCCCATTATTTTGCTATAGGGCAGTGTCGGCTTTTTGTTGGGCTATGTGGCAGTGCCGACCAGCACTTTTTTCTCATGCCGATTTGGCATGGAAAAAAAAATTGCTGCATGATACCAGTGGCAGCATATATATCAGATGGCACGCACCTATTCACGTGTATGGATGTGTATAAAACATCGGACTGCACTCGATTTACGTTGACACAGACAACGGAGAAGAAGGAGAAATTAAGTTCTCTTCTGTGGAGGCTACTCACAAAAGTCACCATCCGGAGATCTGATCTTAATTGCCATTTGCTAGACCTGGTGCTAATGCACCAAGCTGGAAGACAGTTGTGAGCCACACAACATGGGCCCGTGAACCACGTGACTCCCGAGCCACAGGTTGGTGACCCCTGACCTAGGTTATCAGCGGTCTCAGAGTAGTTGGTTATTTACGAAAGAAGCACTCATGCAGGATTTATAGCTAATTGGGTCCGACCAGCCTCAGTCTCCCAGGACTTCTCACAACCTGAAGAGGTACAGCTATCTTTGCTTGCAGCCTGGAGAAGAGCACAGTTCGGACCACGCCGCCGCTCAGAACCATCAATCTTCATGAGGTTCATCCTCTCCTTCACAACCAAGGTATCAGGAGGCAAGATAGGAAGTGTGCTTCTGGTGATATAGCTTAAGACAACTCTATTTAGCACTGTTTGTTGTCCTTGCAGATATTCTCCTAAGTATTAATCACTAAAGTCCATCTGGATCACTCACCCTTCTGCTCATATCTTGTGACAATGGACAATCCATTCTTAAATTGGTTGTCTGGTCAGAAACGAGGCTGTGCCCCTCAAGTTGGATTCTGGCCAGGAGTAAGCTTATCTATCTTAAACTCTACTGCCCAACTAATCCACCTGTCCCCCCGCTATTTCCTGGCCTCTCCTCTCTGCCAATCTCTTCACTTGGCTCCCCTTTTCCCAAAGACTCAGTTTCAAAACCCTAACCATGACCTACAAAGCCATTCACAACCTGTCTCCTCACTTCAGTGACCTAGTCTCCTGGTACTTATCTCACAGGACCTCCTTCTCTGCTCCCCTCGCACCTCCACTTCCCACAATTGGATACAAGATTTCTCCCCTGCCTTCCCCAGACTTTAGAACTCTTCTACAACACATCAGACTTTCGCTTACCTTGAAAACCTTCAAAAGGAATCTGAAAACTCCCCTCTTCTAACAAGCCTACAACCTGCTGTAACCCTCAGTCCACTATATCGCTGCACGACCAGCTCTATCCTCACTGACTGTATCCTCACTCTTCCCTGTAGACTCTGAGCCCTCGCGGGCAGGGTCCTCTCTCCTTCTGTACTTGTCTGTGCCTTGTATTGTTCATAATTATTGTACTTGTCCATGTATGCCCACCCTTTTTCCCATGTAACGCACCATGGAATGAATGGCTCTATAATAATAATAAAAAAAATAATAATATCACATACTTGTGGCCATGTAACCGCCGTTTCCGGCTCTGAAATCAGACAACGTGCACAGTACAAGTGAGGATTCACAAGCCAGCATGCCGTGACTGCAGACTTGTCAGTTTAGACCGGACATTCCCTGTAAAGTTAATGTGATAGAGGTAGGAATAATGGGAAAGTGTAAAGGCTGCTTTACACGCAGCGACATCGCTAGCGATGTCGCTGGTGAAAGCAACCGCCCCCGTCAGTTGTGCTTCACGGGCAAATCGCTGCCCGTGGCGCACAACATCGCTAGGACCCGTCACATGGACTTACCTGCCTAGCGACGTTGCTGTGGCCGGCGACCCGCCTCTTTTCTAAGGGGGTGGTTTGTGCGACGTCATTGCGACATCACATGGCAGCCATCCAATAGAAGCGGAGGGGTGGAGAGCAGCTGCATGAAAGTCACGCCCACCTCATTGCCGGAGGACGCAGGTAAGGTGTTGTTCCTCGTTCCTGGGGTGTCACACGTAGCGATGTGTGCTGCCTCAGGAACGACGAACAACCTGCGTCCTGCAACAGCAACGATATTTGGGATTAGAATGACGTGTCAACGATCAACGATTAGGTGAGTAATTTTGATTGTTAGCAGTTGTTCGTACGTTTCACACGCAACGACGTTGCTAACAAGGCCAGATGTGCGTCACGAATTGCGTGACCCCAACGACATCTCGTTAGCGATGTCGTTGCGTGTAAAGCCCCCTTAAGGCTGCGTGTACAACATGAATTTTTTTTTAGGTGGTCAAAAATGACAACTTTTAAAGCAAAATATGCTACAGGAATTGCTCCTTTACTCTGGAGTTTTATAAACCTGAAGCATATTTTTTTTTAGTGTTCTTCGGTAGTTTCCAAGTTTTTTCAGCTAGGGTTTTTATATGTGTTTTTTGGGCATTTTTTAATGGTTTTTTCCAGAGAAATCCAATAAACAATGAAGATGTTCACAAAAACACTGACAAAATGCTTAAAAATAATCCCAGGAGTCTTTTATGCCGTCACATTGACCTGTATTGTAAAGTAGGAAGCGTCTTCCAAGCTGAAACTCCTTATGAGTGGTCCGCTCTTCGGTAACCTAAGTAGATGGTTAAAAGCCTGAACGTATGAAAAGTAAATTATTTTTTTTGGAAATGAATAGAAAGATTCAAACTGAGAATTTTCTGAGTGCTCTGTCAGGTGCTTTGTAGAGTGGACTCGCCTGAAAAAGACAAGGAGGAAATTGTGAAGTTTAGTTAACTAAGTCAGAACGTCTCTATAATAGTAGGTTTCGTGGGGTGTTCCTGGCACGAAAACTAGTTACAGGGCTACTGGTGCTTCTTTTAGAACTAAGAATGAAATACAGGTGTGCACAGGACCATAAAAAATGGATGTAATGGAGTGCCAAACAGTGTGTGAAAATATAATATATAACAATGCAAAGAAAAGCTGCAGATCCAAATATAATGAAAAAAATATATATTTTATTATGAAATATAATAATCAGAACCAGAACATTAAAAACAAGATCGTTCAGAGACAGAAGAATCACGACTCCAGCTCCAAAAACAGGAATAAATAGGGAATTGTAACCACGACAGTAATAGATTGTGCCAAAACAGATCAAATTAGAGAATGACACACAATTTCCTGAATGTTGCGGTCATTTTGTCGTGCTATGTGATTATATCCTAACATGAGGAAACTCGCAGTATTTTAAGTTTATTTCTTAAACTGAATTAATTGTAAAGCAAATAATAAAAATGTAGATAAGATAAATGAAAAATAACATGATCAAAAATAGAGAACACTTTCAGATACCTGCAAGTTATTGGTGTTCATCTGCCACCTTGTGCTAATTTCCTTAATTATCTGACAAACCCTATGTAACTGCCTCCTAACTTTCCAGTTTGCACTAACTTTGCAAAGATGGTGTGCCATTCCAAAGTGACTGAAACCCTCCAGCAGCAGGTTGTACAGATGAAGGCCAAAGGGGTGACCGTATTAGCCATAGCAAGAGAAGTTGGTCATTCCAAGTCTGTGATTTTGACAATATTGCATCTTTACATCACAGACTATTTCAAGTCCCCCAAGAAGGGTGGTTGCCCTCGAAAGACAAATGCAAAAGAGGACAGGATACTGTGGAGAATGTCAATGGGTAATCATGTCAACACTGGTAAGGAAATGTCTTGTCATACAGTGTCACGACATTTAAAAGCTTTTGGACTGAAAGCCCACATTGCAGTGACCAGACTTCTCATTAGCAAAAGAATCAAAAAGGTAGACTCACTTTAGTGAGGAGCATGTTATGTGGACAGAGGAAAAGTGGTCCACGGTTCATTTTAGTAATGAAAGAAAGTTTAATTTATTTTAGTCTGATGGGAAACATTATGTTCGTCGACAAACTAGGGAAAGACGGAACACAAAGTGTGTTAAGAAGTCAATGAAAGGTGGAGGAGGAAGGTTCATGGTTTGGGGAATGTTTTCTGCAGCAGAAGTTGGATCTCTCATACAGCTACATAGCAGAGTGAATACAAGTATGGATCAGAACCTTCTTCAACAACACGTGGTTCCTTACTTGTGTTCATCACTCAATCAGCCAGCAATATTTATGCAGGACAATGCATGCTGTGACACAGCTAAACGGGTAAAGCAGTTCCGTGAAACAGAAAACATTGAAACAATGAAATGGCCGCAGCCCGGGGTCCTGATCTAAACCCAATAGAAAACTTCTGGAAAATCCTTTGTGATAAAGTTATGGCCAAGAAACCCACAACTGTCACAGAACCGTGGAAAAGACTGGACCAAAAACACACCAGAGCAGTGTGAGAGACTAGTGATGTCCTGTGGCTGCAGATGTGCTGAAGTCATTCAAAGCAAAGGCCTGTACACGTGCTACTGATTGGTGATTGTTGTTACCTTCTGCTTATCTTTGCATTGTTACATTGCACATTGTTGTACTTGATGAGTGAAGGATAGCCTGTCTGGCAAATCCTACAAAAGAGCGACTGTAGCACAAATTGCTGTAAACATTAATGGGGTATTTCTGCATTGTGGCATATATGCAGGATAACTTTAACCAATGGAATATGCTTCCATTTTGAAAGTGGGGCCCGATAGTGCTGCTCCGTAAATGGAAATGTGATTACACATGTGCAAACATCTTCATTCATTTATAAGGGAATTCCAAAAATTGTCGAGTGCGCTTGCTTGTCAATTTTTTGAGCTCCCGCACAAGTAAATTGAGAATCATGCATTCATTGCCATCTCCCCACATAGAGGAGTGCAATAGGGCCACTTTCTTGAGATAGCTATAAGTGCCAGTGGTTTGACTTGGAGGTATAGAACATTTATGGGATATCATATGGAATGAAATAATCCTTTAGTGCTTGCAATAGCAGCATATGGCATGCCTCGGATTTAATCCTCCTGTGTTGTCGTCTGTTTCTTTGAGCCACAATCAGGTTCACGTGCTGTCCTGGGTCTGAACACTTTGTTTGTGTGTACATTGCCTTTCTGCCAACAGGTGTTTCCAATGCTGTAATTTAGTCTGCCCTATCATCCGATGGGTGTAACTATATAAAGCCTCCCTGGGCTTCCATTTCCCCCTGGTGATATTTCTGAAATGGACCCTGCTTTGAATTACAGCCTAACTGCCTAGTATTTCTCCTGGCAGATTACTTTTTGGTTTACCTTATTTTTATTCTGCACCTTCCCCAGGATTCTAATGGAAGCCTCGATGGCTGCTTAGAAAGTAAATGTCCTAGTGGTCATCTGAGTCATTCAGTTAGGGTTGATTCAGTCTGCGCAGGGGACGTTAGGGTCTGAGCAGCTGGTACCTCGTCTGTAGAAGAGTTGAGCGTGTCAGGTGTAGTATTTTTCAATTAGACCTTATTTTACGTTATTTTCATGTGTGTAGATCAGTGTGCGTAACACATGTTGTCAGAACAGACCCTGACTACTCTGTTTATTTGTTATGAAACTTTTAGTCCTCGGCAATAGCTTTAAGGGATCCTCTGCTAATGTCTTGTACAGGACACCATAGGACAGCAGCTGAAGTCTTTAGGACAGGGACCTACACAATATTAGGCAGGTAGTTTTAACCCATTACTGAGGTACGAAATACGAGTACCGTATTTTTGGACTATAAGACGCACCGGACCATAAGACGCACCCTGGTTTTAGAGGAGGAAAATAAAATTTTAAGCAAAAAATGTGGTCATGACACACAGTTATGGGGCGAGGATTTGCTGCTGACACTGTTATGGGGGTAATGTCCCCAAATTCTCTACTAAGGTACTCCATTCCTGGTAATGATCCTCCTGCCTTGTATATGATCCTCCTGCCTTGTATATATATGTCTCTCATCCTGGTATGTGCTCCATCCTGCTACATACCCCCATCCTCGTATGTGCTCCCATCCAGCTATACAGTTAGGTCCAGAAATATTTGGACAGTGACACAATTTTCGCGAGTTGGGCTCTGCATGACACCACATTGGATTTGAAATGAAATCTCGACAACAGAATTCTAGTGCAGATTGTAACGTTTAATTTGAAGGTTTGAACGAAAATATCTGATAGAAATTGTAGGAATTGTACACATTTCTTTACAAACACTCCACATTTTAGGAGGTCAAAAGTAATTGGACAAATAAACCAAACCCAAACAAAATATTTTTATTTTCAATATTTTGTGGCGAATCCTTTGGAGGCAATCACTGCCTTAAGTCTGGAACCCATGGACATCACCAAACGCTGGGTTTCCTCCTTCTTAATGCTTTGCCAGGCCTTTACAGCCGCAGCCTTCAGGTCTTGCTTGTTTGTGGGTCTTTCCGTCTTAAGTCTGGATTTGAGCAAGTGAAATGCATGCTCAATTGGGTTAAGATCTGGTGATTGACTTGGCCATTGCAGAATGTTCCACTTTTTTGCACTCATGAACTCCTGGGTAGCTTTGGCTGTATGCTTGGGGTCACTGTCCATCTGTACTATGAAGCGCCGTCTGATCAACTTTGTGGCATTTGGCTGAATCTGGGCTGAAAGTATATCCCGGTACACTTCAGAATTCATCCGGCTACTCTTGTCTGCTGTTATGTCATCAATAAACACAAGTGACCCAGTGCCATTGAAAGCCATGCAGGCCCATGCCATCACGTTGCCTCCACCATGTTTTACAGAGGATGTGGTGTGCCTTGGATCATGTGCCGTTCCCTTTCTTCTCCAAACTTTTTTCTTCCCATCATTCTGGTACAGGTTGATCTTGGTCTCATCTGTCCATAGAATACTTTTCCAGAACTGAACTGGCTTCATGAGGTGTTTTTCAGCAAATTTAACTCTGGCCTGTCTATTTTTGGAATTTATGAATGGTTTGCATCTAGATGTGAACCCTTTGTATTTACTTTCATGGAGTCTTCTCTTTACTGTTGACTTAGAGACAGATACACCTACTTCACTGAGAGTGTTCTGAACTTCAGTTGATGTTGTGAACGGGTTCTTCTTCACCAAAGATAGTATGCGGCGATCATCCACCACTGTTGTCATCCGTGGACGCCCAGGCCTTTTTGAGTTCCCAAGCTCACCAGTCAATTCCTTTTTTCTCAGAATGTACCCGACTGTTGATTTTGCTACTCCAAGCATGTCTGCTATCTCTCTGATGGATTTTTTCTTTTTTTTCAGCCTCAGGATGTTCTGCTTCACCTCAATTGAGAGTTCCTTAGACCGCATGTTGTCTGGTCACAGCAACAGCTTCCAAATACAAAACCACACACCTGTAATCAACCCCAGACCTTTTAACTACTTCATTGATTACAGGTTAACGAGGGAGACACCTTCAGAGTTAATTGCAGCCCTTAGAGTCCCTTGTCCAATTACTTTTGGTCCCTTGAAAAAGAGGAGGCTATGCATTACAGAGCTATGATTCCTAAACCCTTTCTCCGATTTGGATGTGAAAACTCTCATATTGCAGCTGGGAGTGTGCACTTTCAGCCCATATTATATATATAATTGTATTTCTGAACATGTTTTTGTAAACAGCTAAAATAACAAAACTTGTGTCACTGTCCAAATATTTCTGGACCTAACTGTATACCCCCATCCTGCTATATACCCCCATCCTGGTATATGCCATCATCCTGTAATATACCCCTATCCTGCTATATACTGCTATCCTGGTATATGCCCTCATCCTGTTATATACCCCATCCTGCTATATACCCTTATCCATCCTGCTATATACCCCTATCCATCCTGCTATATACCCCCATCCTGGTATACGGCCCGCATCCTGTGGCACACAAAAAAAAATAAACGTTTATACTCACCTTTCCTTGCTCCCTGCAGCATCGCTCCTCCTTCTGTCTGAGCCGGCAGCAGCTCCACTGACCTGTGTGGAGCCGGCCACGATCCCTTCAGCGTTGATGTCCTCCTGTCTGTGCCGGCCGCGGCTGTGTGTGGACACGTGCGCACAGCGATGACGTCATCGCTGTGAGCACCGCTAGTCTCCAGCCACCGCTAGGTGGGGGGGCCGGTGACTCCAGCCGCGGGGGGCGAGAAGGGGGTGCTAACTCCAGCCACAGGGGGCGCTGACTCCAGCTGCGGTGGCGGGGGGGGCGCTGACTCCAGCCACGGGGGGCGCTGACTCCAGCTGCAGCGGCGGGGGGGCACTGACTCCATCCACGGGGGGCCGCTGACTCCATCCGTGGGGGGCGGAGGAGCCGCTGACTCCATCCGTGGGGGGAGGGGTGCTGACTACAGCCGCGGGGGGTGCTGACTACAGCCGCAGGTTGTAGGGGGGGCACTGACTCCAGCCACGGGGGTGTGTGCTAACTCTAGCCGCGGGGGGTGGGGGGGCGCTGGCTCCAGCCACGGGTGGTGGGGGGCCGCTGACTCCAGCCCCGGGTCGTGGGGGCACCCGCTGACTGTAGCCCCTGCCTTGCTTTAGCTGGATGTGTGGAGGGCACACATCCAGCTGAAATGCATTGCTGCTCAGAGAGGATGCTGCAGGACGTAGGAGTTGGGGAGGGTGAGTAAAATGTTTTTTTTTTTTTCTTTTTGCAGTAGACAAATATACAAGGAGAGACCCAGGAAAGACACATATACACAAGAAGGAGGAGAGATATACCAGGAAGGGGACGAAAACCAGGAAGGGGACATATATACCAGAATGTGCCCAGGAGGGGAATATATATATACATCAGGAGGAGCCTAGGATGGGGATAAATATGCTGGGAAAGGGACAAATAAACCAGGATGGGAACATATATACCAGGAGGAGGACATATATACCAAGAAGGAGACAGAAACCAAGATGGGGACATATATACCAAAATGTGCCCATGAGTGGGATATACATACCAGGAGGTGACCAGGAATGGAAATATATACCAGGATAGGGACAAATAAACTGGGATGGGGACATGCATACCAGGAGGGTCCCTGGATGGGGACATATATACCTGGAAGAGGACATTTATGCTAGGAAGGGAACAATAAACCAGGATGGGGGACATGCATACCAGGAAGGGCCCAGGATGCAGACATATATACCAGGATTTGGACATATATACTAGGAGGATATTATACAGAGAAACAATGTGTGTGGGGGGATAGTACACAGAGGGGTAGTGTGTTTGAGGTGATATACAGAGCATTGTGTGTGTGAGGATATGTATAAAGAGGGGCAGTTTTTGTGGGGGATAGTGTACAAAGGGGCAGCGTACATGAGGGATATTACACAGAGGGTCATTGTGTGTGTGTATATTATACAGAGTTGCAGTGTGTGGGGGATATATAGAGGGGCAGTGTGTGTGTAGGATGCTACAGAGGAGCAGTATGTGGGATATTATACAAATGGGCAGTGTGTGTTGGTATTTACAGAGGAGCAGTGTACGTGTGGTGACATTATACAGAGGAGCAGTGTGTGGAGGGGGATATATTAAGGAGCAGTGTTTGTGGGGAGATATACACAACTTTACTTTTTTGGATTTCAAAATCTAAACATCCGAGCTGACCAATACAGGTATGTAGAGAATCAGCCTGATAGTGCCAGTACTGCACTGGCTTTAGATTATATACGAAAATTCTGGTGATCCGTTCCCTTTAATGGCAGCTCACAGCTAGATTAGTAATGAGAGGCATCTCTGAGACCCCCCCCATTACTAATCTGTAAGGTAAAGTAAATAAACACAAACTCCCAAAAAATCCTTCATTTGAAATAAAAGACAAGAAAGCACCCTCTTTCACCACTTTATTAACCCTCAAAACACCCCTGCAGGTTCGACATCTACATGAAGCTCCATGACGCTTCCAGCGCTGCTACATCTGAATTCACATCGAGTGGCCATAGAACATGACCGCCCACTGTGAGGTGCAGGCAGCGACTGAAGTGAGCCATGAGATCAGCGTTGACGTCACTCAGGTGATTTGCGGTGACAGGTGGAGGACCGTGGGAACCTTCAGCTGTGGCCGTGGTAACCTGAGTGACATCACCGTTGATCGCGGCTCAGTCTCTGCCTGAACCTCACAGCGGGCAGTCATGTTCTATGGCACTCGCTGTGAGCTTTAGATGTAGCAAAGTTGAATCGTTGTGGGACCTAGAGTGGATAACGTCAGCCCTCCAGGGATGTTTTGGGGGTTAATAAAGGGGTGAAAGAATGTGGCTTTTTTGTCTTTTATTTCAAATAAAGGATTTTTTGAGTGTTTGTGTTTATTTACTTGCACTTACAGATTAGTGATGAACCCCATGTCATTTTTTTTTACCAAAAAAGTAATAAAAAATACAGCTGACCAAGCTAGCTATCGCTATATCTATAGAGCTATTCTGTTCTTTATATCTATTCTATATGTTCTGTCTTTCTATCTATTCTATTTGATCTGTCTATTATTTTTTATTTTTCTCTATATATATTCTAGCTATCAATTATCCTATCATATTTTGTTACTCCTTTAAAAAAATGCATAAAAAAAATTCATCAACAAAAACGCATGTTTTTTTTTAATGCGTTTTTTGGGCTACAAGCTGCGTTTCTGTGACCACAGGATAAAAAGATGCACTCAAGATGGGGGCATACACTGCGAGTGGAAGAAAAGCTATTCCGGCAGCTAAATAGGAAAGGGTTCTTTACAGTTAGAGCAGTCAGACTGTGGAATACCCTACCACAAGAGGTAGTAAAGGCAGATACTATAACAGCTTTTAAAAAAGGGCTGGATGATTTCCTCAGTACACAACATTGTCGGTTATAAATGACTTAAAAGGGACAATGTCACCAGATTTGGGGCCTATAAGCTGCGGCCACCACCACTGGGCTATTATATACAGCAATCTAACATGCTGTATATAAGAGCGCAGGCCGCTGTAGAACATAAAAAACACTTTATAATACTCACCTAACGGTCGCGATTCGGTGGAGTTGGGCTATATGGGCATCTCCTTTCTCCGGTGCTGGCGCCTTCTCTTTTGGCCATCTTGGTCTTCCTTCTTCTGATGCCGGCGTGCATGATGCATCCTATGTCATATACACTCGCCGACACTGAGGTCCTGCGTAGGTGCACTTTGATCTGCCCTGCTCAGGGCACATCAAAGTATTGTAGTGTGCCTGCGCGCGACCGGCGAATGTGTAGGACGTGTCCTGCACACAGGCTTCAGAAGGAGGACGAAGATGGCCGAAAGAGGAGGCACCAGAAAAAAGAGACGCCCATATAGCCCAACTCCACCGAAGCGCGACCGTTAGGTGAGTATTATAAAGTGTTTTTTATGTTCAACACAGTGGGCTTGGCTCTTATATACAGCATGTTAGAATGCTGTATATAAGAGCCCACTGGTGGTGGCCGCAGCTTATAGGCCAAAAAACTGGTGACCGCTTCCCTTTAATGACAAAATGTATAATTGGTGAAGGAAGGGTGAACTAGATGGTCCTAGGTCTTTTTTCAACCTATGTAACTATGTAACTATGCAAGATGCACCTGGATCCAAGATGCACTCAAGATGCAGCGTGCGGACATAGGGGTATGGCTCTTGGAAAAAAAAGGAGGATCAACTGCAAACGAAAAAGTGAAAATCACCAGGTGGGGAAGCAGTTAGGCTATGTGTCCACGGGAGAATGTAGCTGCGGATTTTTCTGCATCAAAATCTGCAGCTTTCCCGCAAAATCCGCACCTTTTCAAGGGTGCGGATTTGCCGCGGAATTACCGCGGATTTGATGCGGATTTTTTTTTTTTTCACAATTTTAAAGCCAAAATCCGGAAGAAAATCCGCAACAATAATTCACATGTTGCAGATTTTTCCGGACCAAAATCCGCACGAAATCCGCTGCGGAAAAATCCGCAGCATGGGCACAGCATTTCCAAAATGCCATAGAAATGGCTGGGAAGTACCTGTGCTGCAGATTTTCGGGAAATCCGCGGCTTTTCCACGAGAAATCCGCGGAAAAATCCGTGCATTTTCCGCAGCGTGGGCACATAGCCTTAAAATACAAAATTAATTAACAATTAGCAAAACGTCATTACAAGAAAAAAAAAAGTTGAAAACATCCGGTTGGTGGTTTTTGGTCTCTGCAGCACCACAAAAAAAATGGAAGAATAAGTGATCAAAACATTGTATCTATCCTGAAATTATTTCAATACAAAAAATAAACAGCTCTGCTGCACAATTGTTCCTGGTCTCGGGACATGGTGACTGAAGCAAAAAATTTTTTATTTAGCACATAAAAAACTATACGTTTGGTATTACCAGGATCATACTGACCCAGAGAACACCCTAAAAACAAAATAAACAAAACAATGTTGGGATTGTGTTTTTTTTCTCCCAATTCTTTGCACTTGGATTTTTTCCCCCTGTTTTTACAGTATATAATATAGGAGAATTAAAGTGAAAAGTGCAACTCATCCTTGAAAAAAAGCAAAAAAACTCATAAGGAAAAAAAAGTTATGCCAATAGGGGAACGGTTTAGGCTGCTTTCACACATCAGTTTTTTGCCATCAGGTACAATCCGGCAAAAACATGAAAAAATGGATCCGGCGTCTGTTGCTGCCGGATCTGTTTTTTCCCCCATAGACTTTCATTAGTGCCGGATTGTGCTGGATGGCCTTGCGTTTCATCCGTTTTTTGCTGGATTGCCGGCAAAATCTACTTGTCCAGCGGCCGGATTAAATGTTGAAGTGAATGTTTTTGTGTCTGGCAAAATAACGGATCGCGCCGGATCCAGCGTGTTTTTATAAAGGAAGCCTATGGACGCTCCAGCGGCCGGATCCGTTTTTTTGAACTGAGCATGCTCAGTATCAGACCGGATCTGTCAAAAAACTGAAGTAACTGATGGAAAAAACTGATACAACTGATCCGTTTTTTCGCCGGATCCGTCGCATCAGTTTTTTTACTGGATCATGCCAAAAAACTGATGTGTGAAAGCAGCCTAAGGCTACTTTCACACATCCGGCTTGAGCTCTGCGGCTCAATCCGGCTGTGCAAGCTATGCAACGGATGCGGTGAACACACCGCATCCTTTGCATAAGTTTTTCCTTTGCGGCCAGTCCGGTTTTTGCCGCTTGCGGCATGCTACTGAGCATGCGCAGTGGCAAAAACCGCATGCGGCGGCCGGATGCGGTTATTGCCGCATCGCGCCGCATCCGGCCGCCATAGGCATGCATTGAAAAATGCGCCGCATCGGCCGAATGCGGCGCGATGCAGGTTTTTTTGCCGCACGAAAAACCGTGCCAGGCAACGTTCCATCCGGCCGCCGCATCGGCTAAATCTGCCGCATGCGGCAAAAAACGGACGGAACGCAAGGCCATGCGGCACAATGCGGCACTAATTAAAGTCTATGCAGGAAAATCGCAACCGGCAGCAAAAAAAAAACGGTTTCGATTTTCCTGCAAAGTGCCGGATTGTGCCGCATTGCAAAAGCCGGAGGTGTGAAAGCAGCCTCAGGCTACTTTCACACATCCGGATTTTTGCTCTGCGGCACAATACGGCGTTCTGCAGAAAAACCGCAACCGGCTTTTGTAACGCCGGTTGCGTTTTTTTTTTGCATAGACTTACATTAGTGCCGTATTGTGCCGCAGGGGCTTGCGTTCGGTCCGGTTTTTGCCGCATGCGGCAGATTTAGCCGATGCCGCGGCCGGATCGAACGTTCCCTGCAACGTTTTTGCTCTGGCAAAAAACACCGCATCGCGCCGCATCCGGCCGCTGCGGCGCATTTTTCAATGCATACCTATGGAGGCCGGATGCGGCGCGATGCGGAAAAAAACGCATCCGCTCGCCGCATGCGGTTTTTTCCACTGCGCATGCTCAGTAGCATGCCGCAACCGGAAAAAAACGGACGGGCCGCATGTAAAAACTTATGCAAAGGATGCGGTGTTTTCGCCGCATCCGTTGCATAGTTTTCACAGCCGGATTGAGCCGCAGTGATCAAACCGGATGTGTGAAAGTAGCCTTAGGCTACTTTCACACATCAGTTTTTTGGCATCAGGCACAATCCGGCGTGTGCCTGATGCAACGGATCCGTCAATAAACGGATCCAGCGCATCTGGTTTTTGCATCTGTTTCATCCGTTTTTTTTTGCCGGATCCGTTTTTTACAATAAATTGGAGCATGCTCAGTTTAAAAGAAAACGGATCCGGCGGCCACATACATTTTTTGCCGCATTACGGCGTCTATAGGCTTTCATTGTAAATCACGCCGTATCGCGCTGGAAACGTTCCAAGAGACGTTCCATCCGGCTGCAGCATTAGCCAGTTACGCCGGATCCGGCAAAAGCCGGATGCAACGCAATGCCGTCCAGCACAATCCGGCGCTAATACCAATCAATGGGGATAAAATGGATCTGTTTTATCCGTTTTTTTCCGGATTGTGCCTGATGGAAAAAAACTGATGTGTGAAAGTAGCCTAACAAGCAATGCAAAAGCTGACACTTGCTATGTGAGGAAGGGGTTAATGTCGTGTGTGATAAATGTGTCACAATATTTATTCAAAAAAGGTAAAACATGAAGAGCATGTGGGAAAAATAATTCCGTATGAATCCTGCTCCGAGGAGAGCGAGCGGCTGTACATCCCCTGTATCTGAGGACAGGAAGGCATCACGGATCTCCAGCAGATTTCGTTACTCCCTGCCATGGTTGCTGAGCACTACAACTCCCAGCATGTGCGGACAACACTAGGACGAGACCGCTCTCCCCCGGCGTTCTATTCGCTCGGCGTTCTATTCGCCACGCCCCCTTCCCTGAGTCGCCGGCCGGCGTTCCACTCGCCCCGCCCCCAGTCCGGAGTTGTAGTCGCCCCGCCCCCGCCGGGCCCCGCCCCCTGCCTGTATTTCCAGCGCTGTCCAGGGCTCGGTGCTGTTGTCTCTGTGTGTCTGATTGAGCCCAGGCTGTGCGGGGGCTCCCTGCGGGATCAGAGCGCTCCCCCGCCGGGACTCCACTCCTCACATCCCCCTGCTGGGACTCCGCTCCATCCCCAGCCCAGCCTGGCTTTATTATGTGTGTCTGCAGTGCAGCCCCAGCAGCAGCAGCAGCGGCGGAGAGAGCAGGAGGGGACAGAGCCGGGACAAAGAGCAGCGCGCCGGCCGGGCGGCATGAGATAGGGGATCGGGGAGGCTGCGGAGGAGTCACCGCGGCGCAGGGGGGCAGCTAGCGGCGCCGGGACAGCGGAGACCCCCCGGGACACACCACAGTGCCAGGCAGCGGGCACTCACATATATGTATTAGAGGAGCACAGGGCAAGTAGTGGCCAAAGTGTGTGAGCCCCAGCTCCGGCAGCATTACAGCGCAGTATTAGCGTCCCCCTCCGGTGCCCGCCATACACGATCCGCCGGCTCTGCCCTCCCCCGGGCGGCCGCACCGAACCTCCCGAATTCATCCTGCAGCACTTGAGTGACGACCCCCAGGGTCTGGGGTGGGGGGCACCAGTGCTCCTCCTGTCTCCTCCTCCATCCCCCCCTCTGCACCCAAGGGAGTCACAATCCCACACAATAGGAACTTTACCACAATAAGTGGCGGAGAAGGGGGAGCCGGCGGCACTGCAACACGGACCGGCCGAGCAGCGGCAGCAGCGGGACTCCCGGGACCGACACACGAGTGCGCGACACCCGCGAGGACCGTGGACATGTCCAGGAGAAAACAGGCCAAGCCCCGCTCGGTGAAAGGTAAGGCTGGCTGGTGAGGAGGCTGCGCCCGGGGCGGGATGGAGGCTCCGAGGAGGCTGCTCCGGGGGCGCACCGTGGGCTCGGCCTGGATCCTTCCGCATTCAGCTGCGGCGGAGACACGTGGGCTGGAGACAGTCTGCACCGGCCACAGCGAGCAGGTCCTGCCTTCCGGATGGGACGGGCCCATCACTGAGGGATCTGCTGGGAAAGTTTCATTGTATCCAGAGGGGGGGACACCAGGGCCGAGCAGCGGACACCAGCCCAGCTGGGGACTGCCATACACTGTCTATCCTGCATGGCTCTCATCCAGGAACTATCCTCTGTCTGCCCCTCTAATGATCTGTCCTCAAACTATTATCATCTACCTGCATCTCTAGTGATCCCTCAGTCACCTATCCCCCATCTGGAGGACATCATTAGTCTAATGGAGAAATACTAATTATCTGTTACACATTATTTATCTATAGCTGTTAGACATGTTCTATCTGTCCATCTCTCTCTCCATCCTTCCCTGTATCGATCATTCCTCTATCCATTCTTTTTCTATCCATCCCTCTCTATATTTATCCATCCCTCTCTCTCTCTTTATCTATCCATCCCTCTATCTATTCCTCACTTTCTTTATCTTTCCATCATCCCACTCTCTCTATTTATCTAGCCATTCTTCTCTCTATTCATTCCTCTCTCTCTTCAGCTCTCTATATCATCCCTCTTTCTCTAGCCATCTTTCTCTCTCTTTCTATCCATCCCCCCATCTTTCTCTATCCATCCCTCTCTTTATCCATCCCTCTCTCTCTATCCATCCCTCTCTTTCTCTATCCATCCCTCTCTTTCTCTATCCATCCCGCTCTCTTTCTCTATCCATCCCTCTCTCTTTCTCTATCCATCCCTCTCTCTTTCTCTATCCATCCCTCTTTCTCTATCCATCCCTCTTTCTCTATCCATCCCTCTCTTTCTCTATCCATCCCTCTCTCTCTCTATCCATCCCTCTCTTTCTCTATCCATCCCTCTCTCTTTCTCTATCCATCCCTCTCTCTTTCTCTATCCATCCCTCTCTCTCTCTATCCATCCCTCTCTCTCTCTATCCATCCCTCTCTTTCTCTATCCATCCCTCTCTTTCTCTATCCATCCCTCTCTCTTTCTCTATCCATCCCTCTCTCTCTCTATCCATCCCTCTCTCTCTCTATCCATCCCTCTCTCTTTCTCTATCCATCCCTCTTTCTCTATCCATCCCTCTCTCTTTCTCTATCCATCCCTCTCTCTCTATCCATCCCTCTCTCTCTCTATCCATCCCTCTCTCTTTCTCTATCCATCCCTCTCTCTCTATCCATCCCTCTCTCTCTATCCATCCCTCTCTTTCTCTATCCATCCCTCTCTCTTTCTCTATCCATCCCTCTCTCTTTCTCTATCCATCCCTCTCTCTTTCTCTATCCATCCCTCTCTCTTTCTCTATCCATCCCTCTCTCTTTCTCTATCCATCCCTCTCTCTCTATCCATCCCTCTCTCTCTCTATCCATCCCTCTCTTTCTCTATCCATCCCTCTCTTTCTCTATCCATCCCTCTCTTTCTCTATCCATCCCTCTTTCTCTATCCATCCCTCTCTCTCTATCCATCCCTCTCTCTCTCTATCCATCCCTCTCTCTCTCTATCCATCCCTCTCTCTCTCTATCCATCCCTCTCTCTCTCTATCCATCCCTCTCTCTCTCTATCCATCCCTCTCTCTCTCTATCCATCCCTCTCTCTCTCTATCCATCCCTCTCTCTCTCTATCCATCCCTCTCTCTCTCTATCCATCCCTCTCTCTCTCTATCCATCCCTCTCTCTCTCTATCCATCCCTCTCTCTCTCTATCCATCCCTCTCTTTTTCTCTATCCATCCCCCTCTCTTTCTCTATCCATCCCTCTCTCTTTCTCTATCCATCCCTCTCTCTTTCTCTATCCATCCCTCTCTCTTTCTCTATCCATCCCTCTCTCTTTCTCTATCCATCCCTCTCTCTTTCTCTATCCATCCCTCTCTCTTTCTCTATCCATCCCTCTCTCTTTCTCTATCCATCCCTCTCTCTTTCTCTATCCATCCCTCTCTCTTTCTCTATCCATCCCTCTCTCTTTCTCTATCCATCCCTCTCTCTTTCTCTATCCATCCCTCTCTCTCCCTTTCTCTAGTCATCCCTTTCTCTATCCACCCCTCTCACTCTCTCTCTATCCACCTCTATCCACCCCTCTCTCTCTTTATTCACCCCTCTCTCTTTCTCTATGCATCCCTCTCTCTTTATTCACCCCTCTCTCTTTCTCTTTCTCTGTCCATCCCTCTCTCTCTTTCTCTATCCATCCCTCTATGTAATGGATACTTTAATCTTTCAATTAATCGATCTAGCTCGTTCACAGACAGCTGCCATTCCTCGTTTTCTGGTAGATATATAACAGAGGTTGATAGAAAATTACAATAATTATTGCCTTTTGCTTCATCGGTTTGAAGGGATTTAAAGTCTAGATACAAGGTCAATCTTATAAAATAATAAAATATTTAGCATATCTGAAAATGCCCTTAGGGAGGTGAAGAATAGTTTTAACAGGATATATTATAAAAACAAATCTACAATAATAGGCTGTTAAATCCCCCTTCACTCTGGTGGTCCTCGGCGATTGTTTACTTTTCTGCAGCGGTGTGGTAATGTACATACAGGCATTACTGCTGGTGTCAGTGACTGGCTGCAGCGGTCATGTGGGTGTACAGACTGAAATATAGTAGATTGTGGACAACCCCTTTAATCCCACTGATGAGCACCTTGGTCTGCGTCTTCCCAGTACGAGATGACGATTTACAGGGAACTCTAGCCAGATGCACTCTCTATAGAGATTAGTGATGATGATGCTTTTATCTATATTTGTCAATAAAAGGTTATTTTTTTCTTTTATTATGAGTTTTCTTCACTCTTTCGCTCTTGAAGTGTTCTAGAATGTGCGGTATTTATTTGATTTGTTCCATTTGCTGACGCTTCCGGGACAGGCACTAATTGTCACACCTGCAGTGATACAGAAGTCTGGTTTGTGTTGATTTGTCACATTTTATTGATTATTTTGTGTCGTTTAATCTTGTGTACATAAATACACATACATATGAGGCTGCAGAAGTCTTTGATACAGGCGAAAATGTTGCTCTTGGTGTTCCTTTTGAGTTGTTTTCTACAAAAAGAAACAAAAACCTCCAAATCCCGGTCTTCTATAGTAGGTGTTAATGATGTCTACATTAATGTAAAGTCACATGATCAATGTAATATCTGGGGTGGGGGGTGACAATTTTGGATCTTCATGCCCTAGTTCACATTTAGTGGTGTCCATTCATATGTACTATGACTATTTCCAATATACAATTCCAGCTCAAAGCTTCTTCTGTAAAAAAAGGTCCTTATGAATCTTGTTGGGAGTTTTACATTACAAAATACCCGTAACCCATTAGTTTACATTCCAAATAACACCCATAAACAAAAGTTAATGAAACTTGTCACGTGCAGTCTGATTGTGTGGACACCATAGTATACAGAAGAAGCTGAGCAGAATTTTTTGCATTTTTGTTGGAATTTTTTTAGTACTTGTATTTTATTAATTGAAATCCTTAGTTGTTTGCATGTGTGAGTCCAGGGGGGCGTCCCTGTGCGAGTCCAGGGGGGCGTCCCTGTGCGCGTCCAGGGGGGCGTCCCTGTGCGCGTCCAGGGGGGCGTCCCTGTGCGCGTCCAGGGGGGCGTCCCTGTGCGCGTCCAGGGGGGCGTCCCTGTGCGCGTCCAGGGGGGCGTCCCTGTGCGCGTCCAGGGGGGCGTCCCTGTGCGCGTCCAGGGGGGCGTCCCTGTGCGCGTCCAGGGGGGCGTCCCTGTGCGCGTCCAGGGGGGCGTCCCTGTGCGCGTCCAGGGGGGCGTCCCTGTGCGCGTCCAGGGGGGCGTCCCTGTGCGCGTCCAGGGGGGCGTCCCTGTGCGCGTCCAGGGGGGCGTCCCTGTGCGCGTCCAGGGGGGCGTCCCTGTGCGCGTCCAGGGGGGCGTCCCTGTGCGCGTCCAGGGGGGCGTCCCTGTGCGCGTCCAGGGGGGCGTCCCTGTGCGCGTCCAGGGGGGCGTCCCTGTGCGCGTCCAGGGGGGCGTCCCTGTGCGCGTCCAGGGGGGCGTCCCTGTGCGCGTCCAGGGGGGCGTCCCTGTGCGCGTCCAGGGGGGCGGCCCTGTGCGAGTCCAGGGGGGCGGCCCTGTGCGAGTCCAATGGGCGGTTTTACCAGTGACTAATGGCTCTCTCTCCATGCACAGTCATACAGGGAGGACTGTCTGTCACTAGTAGAACCGCCCACTGGACTGCTGCCTGCAGATTAGAGAGCATTTTGACAGGTTCCCTATTAAGTTAGCATTGTAGTATATATTTAATTAGCTGCTAATGACTTATTGGCTTGACTATTTGATTGTGCTTTTATCCTCTATAGCAGGGGTTCCCAACCTGTAGCTCAGGAGCCACATGCGACTGATGTGCCCCTGATGTGTGGCTCACGGTTGTCTTCCATTTTGGTACATTAGCACCAGGTCTAGCAAACAGCTATGAAGAGCAGGTCACCAGATGGAGACTTTTGTGAATACTCCCACAAAGAAGAGCAGATCGGAGAGGGGTGTGTGATAGGAACCCCTGAAACCGGGTATACTGTCTCTGTGTGATTTATGTCATTAGATCTGTAGATGGAGGCTCTGGGTGTCACTACTGGGAGGGGGGCGGGGGCTGGATGTGGCTCCTGATCCTCTTTGATCTGTGTGTGGCGCTCAAGGTTAGAAAGGTTGGGGGCCTCTGCTCTATAGAAATGAATGCAATATTCTGTAGAATAGGACAACATTGTAGGTTGAACTGAAAGAAAACCTGTCACACGCGGAAAAGTAGCCAGTTTGTACGTTCTTCTTCTTTAATCCACCATACAGTTCCAGAGATGTAGGTCAGTATATTTGCTGGTCACTTTTTTGGCCTTTACAAAGGCTTGTTACACACAGGATCCTCAGGGGCGTGTTTTTATGCTGCCCTGCATAAATAATCTCTAAGCCACGCCCCATTGGTAATGACCATAAAAATTTGCACTAAATAAAGAGGCCTATATCTCTAAAACGGTATAGAGGATCTACACAAAACATAAATGGAATACTCAGGGGAGCAGCAGGAATAAATTAGAGTAAAAATTGTCTACTTTTGACCTGGAGACAGATGCTGCTTAGAGGCAATCTGTCACCAGGTTTATGCTAAAAGATGATGCACATAACGTCTCCCATTGTGATGTTCTGCACCTATGGTAATTTTCTGTTGTGCAGATGAGTGTTGTACAGTGGCATCTGTGTATTATACCAAGCTGTGGTGCAGCAGCTGGACACGGAGAAGTGTGGCTGCTGTATTCAAAATGCACAGGAGAGGGGCATTTGTCCCAAAAAAGACAAGTAATGAAAGCTTGTGTCAGACTGATCACCTTTTTTCATCCCAGCGAGTCTTACTTTCTTGCGCTTTCTAACTTTACATTCTTTGCAGTGGAAACTGACTGCACTTGTGTTGGTGACAGTTATGGAAATATATCAAAAAGACTGACCCGCACATCCAACAGGTGTGAACAGGAGTTAGCTGAAAACACACTAACTAGAAAACACATGCAGCTGCACTCTAGAATGCTAATGAATAAGGGAACTCTGGCATTGCATTACTGCTATAGGAATATTTGAAAAAAAAGAGAGATACTTAGCTTTAAAAAAAAAATCTTTATTTTTTATACAGCGCTAACATATTCTGCAGCGCTTTACATTCATCAGGAACACTGTCCCCATTGGGGCTCACAATCGAAAGTCCCTATCAGTATGTCTTTGGAGTGTGGGAGGAAACCCACGCAAACACGGGGAGAACATACAAACTCCTTGCACATGGTGTCATTAGCATATTTATTGGCCAATGCATGTGAGCCCGGTAACCAACGACAAGGTGATCTCTTGTATACTAGGACCCTAACTCTGATAACCAGGCTGTGTCCACCTTCCTTTATAGCTGGATCCTTTCTGCCCAGACTTGTAGGCTTTTAACACAGATAGAGGCATTTCAAGTTTGGATCCCAGTATACAAGAGATCACCTTGTCGTTGGTTATCGGGCTCATATGCATTGGCCAATACATAAGCTAAGTATCTCTTTTTTCAATTATTCCTATAGCAGTGATGCAATGCCAGAGTTCCCTTATTCAGTGTTAGCATTCTTGAGTGCAGCTGTAGGTATTTTTGTAGCTACAGTGACTGGATTTCCACCGATGATACCATATGGGATGTCTGATTTACACTTCTTTATTCAGATATTTAAAGGGAACCTGTCCTCTAATTCAGGCTGCTTGAACCAAGAGCATCATGAATCAGAGCCTGGCTGTCTTATTACAGTCATGTATGTTTTACTTTGAAAAGCTGCAGCATTTGGCAAAAAAACTTGCCTTGAAAACTCAGCCGGAGTCTTGAATGACTAGTCCGAGTCAGATTCTTTCCCTCCCTTGATCCCCTTGGCTGAACTATCTCTCACAATGTGTATTTTATGGCATTGTGTGTGTAGAGGGTTGTCAGTCTTGGGGAACGAGGTGGGTAGAAGCCGCTGGGGATCTGCTTTGGACTGGTCATCCAAGACACTCAAACCCCGGTCAGCTTTTCCAAGTATGTGTTTTTTTGTTTTTTTCTGAAACGCTGCAGCATGTCTTGGCAAAACATAAATGACACAGCCTGACTGATTTATGCTGCTCTTGGTTCA
The DNA here is from genome assembly GCF_048569485.1 of Anomaloglossus baeobatrachus. Taxonomy (NCBI): domain Eukaryota; kingdom Metazoa; phylum Chordata; class Amphibia; order Anura; family Aromobatidae; genus Anomaloglossus; species Anomaloglossus baeobatrachus. The sequence continues at coordinate 158,136,034 of NC_134362.1, forward strand.
GGCAGCACACACCCTGCCATTCATGTATGTCAAGGCAAGGGTGTGTGTATGGAGTGGGCACCGACACTGTACCCATTCTGTACAGGGCAGATGCTGGCTATAATATATAGCCTGTATCTGCCTCTTAACAGCTATCGACGATTGTTGCTATGTAACTACTTTAATGTCTGGATCAGTCAGCGGCATTTAAATAGTACGAACACCGATGCTCACAATGGGTCACAATACTAGTTTAATATGGCACTCTGGAGCCTCCCGAAGGTCCCCATTGCAGTCATATTGGTCCTCCTTTGAAGCTTAAAGAGGTTGGCTACTACTTTTATATTTCTTGCTTATCCTTAGGATAGGTCATCAATGTCTGATCGGCCGGGGTCCGACACCCCAAAACCCCCACCGATCAGCTGTTCATGGTCCAGGTGGCTGGAAATATTCAGTTCCAGAGCTGTTCTATCAATTGATAGCGGCCGCGGCTGGGTACTGCATATCTGCCTCCCATTCAAATCAACAGGAGGTGGATGTGCAGTACCCAGATGCAGCCACTATCAGAATACGGGGCAGCTCCGGAACTGAGCATTTCTGGCACCCGCCGACACCAAGAACAACTAGTTGGCTCGGGTGCTGGGTGTCAGACCCCGGCTGATCAGACATTTATGACTTCTCCTAAGGATAGACCATCAATGTAAAAGTAGTGGACAACCTGAGACTGAGCTTCAAAGGAGACTTCCATTTATACTGTGATTGTAAGTGAAAGTCCTCTAAGGTGATTAAAAAAATATAAAATATAAAAGTTAACTCATTCCTCTTTTCCCAGCTTTTAAATAAAAAAAAACAACCCAAAATTTATAATAAACCCAATTCATATTTCTGCTATTCCCTCCCAAAAATGCATCAATAGGTTACATGTGGTCCAAAATGGTATCAATGAAAACTGCAGCTTGGCACGTAAACATCAATCCTTCACACAGCTCCATCAATGGAAAAAACAAAAATAGCTCTCAGAAAACGGTGAAACCTTTTTTTTTTAATAGAAATTCCAGCATTTCTTTTCACTAGTAAAATTAAAAACAAAAAAAGTTCTAGAAAAAGGGGCGGAAACAATGAAAGCGCAAAAAGTCAAAAGGGTTAAAGAAAAAGCTTTGGCCAATCTACAATAGGCAAGTATTGCAGGGTTTCGAGCTTGAGTTTTTCTAGAAGCCAAGGCCTGCCGTTTGTCACATGCATTGTACTATGAAGATGGGGCATCATTGCTGCAGTAATCTGACAATCTATGAAATTACGGTCATTACTCTGCACGCAGCACGCTCTGTCACATGCGTGTGGCCGCTGTCCACCTCCGGTTGGCTTTCTGGGGTAACAGCTGTTGTGACAGATACAATTCACGGTTTACATACACGATTATTGCCGAGTTTTTCTTGAAGTTATCATTACAGACCCCGCAATTAAGTGCAATATTTTATCACCCTGCTATGGCCGCCAGTTTCTGCTGAGACACTTAAGAGTTGGGCCTGAAGGCTGCACTTGTTCCCGACAAGATTCCCAGGCGCAGCATCAGCGACGCGTCTTTTTGGAATCCTTCCTTTGGTGAGAAAGTGGCATTTGCTGGACAACATGCAGTCTTTAAAATATCCAGATCTGCCGGTAATTCTGAGGGGTACTTTGCACGTTGCGACATTGCAGGTGCGATATCATCGGGGTCAAATTGAAAGTGACGCACATCCGGTAACGACGTCGCAACGTGTAAAGCCTAGAAGCACCGATAAACGATTGCAAAAGCGTCGAAAATTGGTGATCTGTGTAGTGTCGGTCATTTCCATAATTTTGCTGCAGCGACAGGTACGATGTTGTTCCTCGTTCCTGCGGCAGCACACATAGCTGTGTATGAAGCCGCAGGAGCGAGGAACATCTCCTACCTGCGCCCCGCCTGCAATGAGGAAGGAAGGAGGTGGGCGGGATGTTTACGTCCCGCTCATCTCTGCCCTTCCGCTTCTATTGGCCGCCTGCCGTGTGACGCCGCACGACCCGCCCCCTTAGGAAGGAGGTGGGTCGCCGGCCAGAGCGACGTCGCAGGGCAGGTGAGTGCGTGTGAAGCTGCCGTAGCGATAATGTTCGCTACGGTAGCTGTCACAAGATATCGCATCTGCAACGGGGGCGGGGACTATCGCGCTCGGCATCACTACAGTCGGCTAGCGATGTCGCACCGTGCAAAGTACCCCAAGGTGTCACCAATTTTTGACAATGCAGCTTGGATACATTTTACACACTACCAAGAGATGATGTAAATAGATATTAAATATATGGCTTACATTTTTTGCAGATTTTAGTCTCCTCCCTCCTCCTTGACTGGACCACAGGAGGAACCCAGGCTTACTCTTTAGCGGGAGGGTCTTGACTAAGCGCCTGCCGAGAGGCGGAACACCAGATGCCACTCCCATAGCAGTAACCGGGACTGTGGCAGCTCAGTGGACCGAGGGGACCGCAGGACGGATAGGACACAACAAAGCAGGAACAGAGGCAGGACAGGTACAAGCAAGTACAGAACGTCCGGCACGTGTCATCAGATTAAGGTCACAAGGCAAGGGATATCAGGCACAGGACATTGAACCCAGGTGCATCCAGGACAGGACCTGAGGAGGAACTATAGTCATTAGGGTCCAGGTCATCATGCATGGAACTCCGGGACATCAAGCACAGGACATCGGACACAGGTGCAGCCGGGACAGGACCTCAGGAGGAACTCTGGTCATCAAGGTCCAGGTCATCAGGCATGGAACAACGGTCATCAGGGTCCAGGTCATCAGGCACATATCACCAGGCACAGGACATCAGAAACAGGTGCATCTCGAACAGGACCTCAGGAGGAACTCTGGTCATTAGGGTCCAGGTTATCAGGCATGAAACTCCAGTCGTCAGGGTACAGGTCATCAGGCACGGGACATCAGGCACATTTGCAGTTGGGACGAATGAGGCAGACAGGATGGGAGGGGCAGGCAGGCGGGTACGGACACAGGTGCAGGATACAGATTGTTATGGACACAGGTGCAGGATACAGGCTTTTACCAGGGAACAGAGAGTACAGGTCCAGGTAAACAGACAGGACAGACACAGCAGAGCAGAACTGATTGCATGCAGTACTGGTGCTGTACTTAGGGCTGGCAGACCAGAGCAGACAATCAGGACTAACGCACAGATAGGATCAAATCACACACGTAGGCGCCAACGAAGGGGCGCAAAGGACCAAGCGACACATGGATGGCCACGGGGGGGGCGGCAAGGACCACATAACATAAGGATGGCCGTATATGGGAGCTCGGAGGACCATGCGAAACGTGGGCGGCCATGCAGGTAAGCAGAGAACCATGCAGCACGAGGATGGCTGTGTAGGGAAGAGGAGAGTGTAGGGACAATGGTGCTAGGATGCTGAAAAGCGCCGGCACAATTAGAGAAACTGGTGGTACACAAAATTAGTCCTGGCATTTTATATTGGGCCGTAGTTAAAAGGAATCTGCAGGATTTCACTCTGCACAAACTATTTATGTGAACATGTTGCTTTTCCAAAGAAAAGACCACCAATGGTTCCTCCATTAATAAAAAAATCAGCATTTTAATTGAAATGCATATGGCCTCTGTCACTCCAGCTCTGTTTCGCACCCAGTGCCGCCTCTTCCTGCTTGACCGACCACAACTGTTCTGTGTGACTTCAAAAGAACATACAGTACCTGGCACACACAATAGAAGAACTAGTTGAGCAAAAACATAAATAGAATACAATTAAGTATTATATTACTCCACATGTAAGATGGATTGTAAAAACAAAATATGCACTACTCACAAAAAGTTAGGGATATTTGGCTTTCGAGTGAAATTTTAGGATGATCCTAAAATGCACTCTGACCTTTTCAGGTGAACTTAATGTGATCCATGAATCGCCAATAAATTTCGGGGTTCAATTAGAATTGGTATATAAAACAGGCCTCCTCATCATGGTGTTCACAACTTGACATCATGAGACCAAGATGACCCCTAACAATTGATCAGCAGTACCGCGCCATTGTGAGGCTTCAAGCAGGATGTTCTCTGATGGACATGGCCACTCAGTATAGAATGTCACCAGCAGGTTGCAACACAGAGACGAGAAGAGTCACAAAGTCATCGAAGAGGACATCCTTTGGCCACATCCCACACTGATGACCACTTCATTGTGAACAATGCCCTTCAGACCCGGATGATGAATGCCACACAACTCTAAGCACATTTTAAGGGAGGTGAGAGGCACCCAAGTGTCACACCAGACCATTCTAAACTGCTTACATCAGCGTGGTCTGCGTGCTAGACGACCTGCAAGGTACCAGACCGCACCACCAGGCACAGGCGTCATCTACACTGGACAAGGGATCAGTGGGCCTCCGTGCTGTTTACTGATGAGTCAATTCACGCTGAGCAGAAATGATGGCCGCCAACAATGTTGGAGATGTCAAAGAGAGCTACTGCGATCAGAGCATGCTCTGATCACTGCAGTTGCAGCCAGATGTTGGCTTTGTAACACAGCCACCATCTGCCTCATATAAAGTAGGATTAGCCCCTGAGTGGACTTCATGCTTTGCTTGACAACCTAGCGAAAATGGGTTTTTAACTGTTTTTAAGGGGTGTGAGACTGTGACCGGGGTTATCTATGACGGCCGGTATGTCTCGCCCCGGTTGTGCTCACTCCATGATAGAAAGTAGATCCACTCTAGGGTTAATGCTGTTTCCCTACAGGCTGAAGGAAGGGTTAAATGGAAACAGGAACAAGGGTAGGTGTGCCGGGTGTGAGGGGGTGAACAGAACTCCCTGAGCTCTCTGCTGGAGAGGCACATGTATATTGTTGTGGACTTTTGTTTGGACATTAAACCGTGTGCTGTGAACCTTAATGCCTGGATCCCGTGTCTTCTGCTGCGCAGCCGACCACGCTACCTCACAGGGGTTAATAAACATTGGATGATAAGAGCTAGGACAGTGTGGTGGAAGATAAATAATATAAGCATAGAATAAAAAAAATTATTTTCAAACTCTCTATTTGGCAATTTTAAACTTGCTTCTTTCAGGAAACGTTTTCCCCGTGCTCATTATCATCAGAGGCAGGACCACAATGACAAATAACACCTCTATACACAGCCAATAGCTGACTGGATCAACCATTCCCAGTAGGAGATTTCACACGTCATCCCCCTACTCCCTCTTGTCATAGCTCCACTCTGGTTATGTGGCCGGTTTCCCTTTGTTGGACCACTGCCTGTTTTGTCTCGGTCCAACTGCTGTTAGTTCTCTTGTCTTTCCTTTCCTTTGACGTTCCTTTCTGTTTTATTTCCATTCAGGTGTGTTCACTTAATCATTTTATTTGTCCTATCACATCTTGGGAGGGGGTATTTTTACCCTCCATGTGCATGCTTTCAGTGCTGGCTATATTCCTAGGTTGATGGATGTTTGGAGTCCCGGATCCTCAGTTTAGGATAATTTTGCTGAGTAATTGCTTTTGACTTTCCATGCGGTTTCTTTGTGTATTTCCCTTTTCAGCATTCTCCCATTGTTTTTTTTTTTTTTTTTTTTTTTTTTAGGATTTGGAGGCGTTCCACTTAATCCTTAAGTCTTTCAGCTAGTCTTCCCTGTACAAGTGTGTGAACAGGGTCTTTAGACCTGTGTCTCACCCTCTGGCTGTATTGATCGTCTTTTATGATTCTTGGTGCTGTGTGGCAGGCTATGTGCGCACGTCGCGTAAAAACATGCAGTTATGCTGCGCTTTGCCGGCAGCTCCTGCTCTGTCTATGGCAGGAGCTGCAGGCAGAGCGCATGGAATCGGCGCTCACTACGGACATTTCTGCAGCGATCTAAAGCGCACATGTGCTCTTCAGATCTCTGCAGAAATTTCTGCAGGGCTTGTACGCAACGTGCGCACATAGCCTTACACTTGGTTTATAGGTTAGGGTGCAGTCAAGGACACATGGGGTCAGCCGACGTTGAGTGGAGGTGTTATTGCGTAATTTTAGGCTCCCAACCTCCGCAATCAGTCAGGGACAAAAAAGGGGTCAGGCCTAGTCTGTAGTTAGCAAATCCCCTGTTTGTTTTTCATCTTGAGTGGAATGGCTCAGTTGTAACCACTCTTCCTTCACAATGTCCTGTTCACACACCCTTTAAAGGGAACTTGTCACAAGATTTGTCGACTATAAGTTGTGGTGACCACCACTGAGCTCTTATATACAGCATTCCAGAATACTGTATATAAGAGCACAGGCTGCTCTGTATAGCGTAAAAAAAACACTTGTACAATACTCCTCTTGAGGGGCGGTCCAGTCCAAGGGGCGTCTCTGCTCTCTGGTCTGGCACCTCCTCTCTCTCTGTGGCGATTGCCGCTCCCCTACCTCTGAGGCCCGTGTGAATGACGCATCCTACATCATGCACACTAGCCAGCATTGAGGCAGGTGCTCTTTGATTTGCCCAAGGGCGCAGCTTTTACACGGCAAATCTGGTGACAGGTTCCTTTTAAGTGCTTGAATAAAGTACAAAAGGTCTGAGTCAGTCGATTGCTGCTAATGTACATGTGCATTTTCTCTGGAGTAGACCAGTGTGAAAATTGCAGTTTCTCATCTTTAATTAATTTTTAGAAAAAAAAACAAATTGTCAACATTTTTTTAAATACAGTAAACCCCCAAAAACGTAAATGGTGTTTTTTTTTATGTCAGATTCCATTTTAATAATATTTACATTACTACTTTTTTAGAACTTTCCTGGTGTTAATTCAAACCTGAATTTGTCTAACCACCCCTCCCCACCCCATCCTCTACCATCACATTGGATCATGTGGGATCATGGCGAACCACTACTAGATACGTTAAGCCATATTGCCTATTATTATGATTTATTATTATTATTTATCATTATATCGCCATTTATTCCATAGCGCTTTACAAGTGAAAGAGGTATACAAAATAGGGAGTACAATAATCATTAACAATACAAGGCACTGACAGGCTCAGGAGGAGAGAGGATCCTTCCCGCGAGGGCTCACAGTCTACAGGAGGAGAGAGGATCCTGCCCGCGAGGGCTCACAGTCTACAGGAGGAGAGAGGACCCTGCCCGCGAGGGCTCACAGTCTACAGGAGGAGAGAGGACCCTGCCCGTGAGGGCTCACAGTCTACAGGAGGAGAGAGGATCCTGCCCGCGAGGGCTCACAGTCTACAGGAGGAGAGAGGACCCTGCCCGCGAGGGCTCACAGTCTACAGGAGGAGAGATGATCCTGCCCGCGAGGGCTCACAGTCTTCAGGAGGAGAGAGGACCCTGCCCGCGAGGGCTCATAGTCTACAGGAGGAGAGAGGACCCTGCCCGTGAGGGCTCACAGTCTACAGGAGGAGAGAGGATCCTGCCCGCGAGGGCTCACAGTCTTCAGGAGGAGAGAGGACCCTGCCCGCGAGGGCTCATAGTCTTCAGGAGGAGAGAGGACCCTGCCCACGAGGGCTCACAGTCTTCAGGAGGAGAGAGGACCCTGCCCGCGAGGGCTCACAGTCTTCAGGAGGAGAGAGGACCCTGCCCGCGAGGGCTCACAGTCTTCAGGAGGAGAGAGGACCCTGCTCGCAAGGGCTCACAGTCTACAAGGGATGGGTGAGGATACAGTAGGTGAGGGTAGAGCTGGTCGAGCAGCGCTATATCCGACTGAGGGTTATGGCAGGTTGTAGGCTTGTTGGAAGAGGTGGATGGGTATTTAGGTTCCTTTTGAAGCTTGTCAAGGTAGGCGAGAGTTTGATATGTTGTGGCAGAGCATTCCAGAGTATGGGGGAGGCACGGGAGAAATCTTGGATGCAGTGGTGGGAAGAGGAGATGCGAGGAGAGTAGAGAAGGAGATCTTGTGAGGATGGAAGGTTACGTGCAGGTAAGTACTGGGAGACTAGGTCACAGATGTAGGGAGGAGACAGGTTGTGGATGGCTTTGTAGGTCATGGTTAGGGTTTTGAACTATAGTAGTTGGGCAATGGGAAGCCAGTGAAGGCATTGGCAGAGAGAAGTCGGGAAATAGCGGGGGGACAGGTGGATTAGCCAAGCAGAAGACTTTAGATTTAAACAATTTAAAGGGATCCTAAATTATTGGACTTTAAGATGTTCTTTTTATTAAACATATTTATGTTAATAAAGTGCTAAGGGTTGAAATAAAAAGTAAAATCCTGCTCTAAAGGCATTGGTAATTCTTACAGGCATGCAAATAGAGGGAACCCCTGGGTTAAAGTAGGGTCTTGCCAGTGACATATGCTGAATGATGAAACGAGAGATGAAGATTAGACGTACCACTTAAACCACTGGAAGATGAAAGAGGAATCGTTTTACTCCACAAAGGCACATTACTTGTAAAGAGCTGGGGAAGGCAGCGTGAGCTAATTGGAGTGTTTGTTTTCATCTCTGAATGTGTGTGTGTTTTTAAGTCTTTATTGCCTGAAGTTAATTGATGGAATTTTGTCTTTTAAAGAACCAGCCATGCTTGGTAAATTTGTTTCTATACCAGCTTCTAAGAAAACTTGCTTTCATCCGTCTTCATGCAAAGGAGTTTCTTTTCAAGGAGTATTTGTTATTGAAAGTATTAGCATTGTGCCGTGTGTGGTTTTTAAGACATTTAGCTGATGTCTTCCCATATATCTTGGGCCACAACAGCAGAGAACATTAATTTCACACAGGTTCTGTGTATTGGTATTGTGCCACCGAGACAATAGAAGCCTTCTTTTTGAAGCTCCATCACAATGGGTGCCCAAATTCCGAGAGACTTGTTCTAGTTTATTCACTAATCGAAATGATCTAAAAAGATTTGCAGGATTTGAAGAAAAACCTGGCACTTCAAAATAACGTGTCGAATGAGATGTTTTAATCGGCAATCAAAGAATGTGACATTTCGGTCAATCAGACCTTCATCGGATGGTTGGATTGTGCTGTCCATGGGGTAGTAAGAAAGGCGCTACCTCTGGAAGCCACCTTTCAGGCCTAAGACACACGGCATGAAAATCGGAGCGAGTGGAGTGCAATAAAACATCACATTCCACTCGGATCAATATTAACCTATGTCCCAGCACCCATGAGCGATTATTTTCTCGGACCCAATCTGATCGAGAAAACAATCTCAGCATGCTGTGATTGTAATGTGATCCTTGTTTCTCTCGCACCCATTCAAGTCTATGGGACGAGAGAAAAATCGCACGGCCCTCGCGGTACACCAGTATACCCGCGAGTGCAGGGCGAGAATGGCAATAGCCGGCTACGGAGGAGAGAGGGAGATAAATACCTCCCTCCCCTCCTCAGTGCCGGCCCGTCCCCCGCAGCTGAGGTCCGATCGCATGATCGGACCTCAGTTGCAGTGACACTCGGCTCCTGCTGTGCTGCCAGAGTGAGCCGAGTGTCATGCGAGGATCGCATTAGTCCCCGTGTGGTCATATTAATTATATTCCTTCTGATCTCTTCAACCCAACGAACAACATATTTTGTTTGACCAAAATATCACTTATTTGGATTGCCGATCTATTAAAACATTTATACTCTTTGATACGTTACTTTGGAGTTCCAGGTTTTTCTTTATATTCTGAAGGAAAGATTGGTATCATAAGTGTATCTCCATCAAAAAGATTTACAAGAACCTAGTTCAGCAGCCATGTGTCACAAGGGACTATGGGAAAACTGGAGCCCCGAAGCTCACCCTCAGGCTTAGAGGCCCTGTGCTATCCCTATTCTCAAAGATACCCTTAATGGTGAAGATATGAGTCTCCTTCCTGGCCCTACTCCTGACCAGTCAGGATCTTATACACAGTCCCCCAGGGGGGCAGGGACAGGAGTGTGACTAAAACCACAGAAATAGACAAACAGGGAAAACCAAAACTCTGTCATAGCACGCACACACAGAGGTATAAGACAATAAGAGATTAGGAGGGAAACAAGAGCAGGGTGGAAACAACAAGATGACTGATAACTCCACAACAACACCAAGCACAAAGCAGCTGTTTTTCCAGCACCCATGACGGCACCACGAGAGAGGGGATCCGCCCTTCAAGGACAGGAAACCTCCAGAATAAAAAGGGGCGGCACCTCTCCCCGCATCAGTTGGTTTCCTGTCCTTGAACAGGGAGCCTCCAGAGATCTAATTGATCCAAGAAGGTCCTGAGGGGCCGAAGATTCAAGTCCGGCGCCCAGTCGGCCGGCTCTGGCAGCGGCACGGGTCCTGCTGCGGTCGGCCGCGGTGCTGTGGAGCTGCCGCATCAGACCCATGGGGGTCCGGAGTGCGTACAGCGCGCCCGATTGGAGCGCCAGGAGCCTGCGGGGCGGGTAAGTGGATCTTCCAAGGGACCTGTCCGCAGGGCTCTTCCGTCGCAGCATACCCACGGGGGTTATGTCTGCGCACGGGCTCCTTCCCTTCCTCCCCCCTCCTCTCCTTACCGGTGTCTTGTCTGCTGGTGACTGTGTCAGATGTCATGGAGAGATGTAACCATGACTATACCGCCTCTGGAGGACACCATGTTCGTGGCGCGTGCCGGCACCAGGCCGAGATGAGGGGGACGGCTGCTGCGATGATGTTGCGCTTCCGGGAGGAGCGCCATGTTGTGAGTGGAAAGGAGATGTCCGGGCTGTGCGCAGGCGCGCGTTTTTTCCTATGGACGGGCGGCCTGTGGAGCCGGATGGGACGTCCACCGGAAGTGGGGGCGGAGTCGCCAGCCTGTCTTTGAAAATTAGAGCGGCAATCCTCTCTATGGTGCCTGTGCTCTGTTGCCATGACGGACAAGCAGTCAGCGGCGTCTCCTTCGCCTCCCTCCTCTCCAAAACCTCCCTCTGATCATGATACAGCCTCCCTGAAGCGGCAGCAGAAGGGGGGCAAGGATGACAGTGTCGCTGGCTCAGGGGGCAAGCGTGGGGGGACGGATGACCGGTCCTCCAAGCGAAAGGACCCTGACTCTCCTGACAGAAGACGGCCTTTTAGAGGACGGAAGTCAGATGAGGGCCCTGCTGAACCGGTATAGCCTCTGGGCATCGGTGGGTGAGTGCACCTCAGATGTTCCGCTTTTAATGGCGGTCATATTGTCTGTTTTTTTATAGGATCGCAGTAAACCTAAGAAGTGTTTATCTAAATCCAGACATAAGGAATGCGCCTTGTGCTGTAAAGAACTTTCTGGTTCTTGGACTAAGAGATTGTGCAAAGGCTGCATTCAGCAAACTTTGTCAGAGGAACAGCCAGGATTTGCTTCCGACCTCCGGTCCCTCATACGGGAAGAGGTCAGGGACTCCCTCCGATCCCTGTCTGGAGCACAAAGTGCTGGGGGTTCTCGAGCCCCTTCGCCTACCCACGAGAACTCTGATAGGTCAGATGGGGAATGTGATTCCTCTGGCTCTACTTCCCGCTCCTCCTCTGATAGTGACTCAGGGGGTCGCCAGTGCTTCCCGCTAGATAATATGAAGAAGTTAGTTAAGGCGGTGAGGACCACCATGGGCCTCACGGATGAGAAACCTGAAAAATCTATCCAGGATAGGATGTTCGGGGGCATGGAGCAGAAGAAACGACGCTCCTTCCCGGTGGTAGATAAGATACAAGCCTTAATTGCCCGGGAATGGAAGAGACCTGATAAGAAGCATTCCATTCCTGGCGCCTTTAAGAGAAAATATCCGTTTGAGGAGGCCTCCTGCTCCACATGGGATAAGGCGCCAAAATTGGATGTGGCTGTCGCTAAGGCATCCAAAAAGTTTGCCCTGCCATTTGAGGACATGGGCTCCCTGAAAGACCCATTAGATAAGAAAGCTGATCACTTCCTAAAGAATACCTGGGAAGCGGCTGCCGGAGGACTAAGACCCGCCATTGCGGCTACCTGTACGGCTAGATCCCTGACTATATGGATTGACGAACTGGAAGACCAGTTTAGATCCCGAGCACCAAAGGAGGAGATTGCGTCCTCCCTCTCCAAGTTGCGGGGGGCGGCGGCCTTCCTTGCGGACGCCTCGGCAGACTCCACTAAGTTGGCTGCTAAGTCAGCATCCCTCTCCAATGCGGCTAGAAGGGCTCTCTGGCTGAAATGCTGGCCGGGGGATCTGCAAACTAAGTCTAAACTCTGCAATATCCCTTGTCAAGGTGAATTTCTGTTCGGACCGGTACTGGATGACATCCTAGAAAAAGCTAGCGACAAGAAGGGTGGCTTTCCCTTTCCATCGTTTCCTTCTTCACGGCGGTCCTTTCGGAGGAAACCAGTTCGCCGCCCCACCCGACCACGGGATCGGAATACCTGGTCTGATAGAAAGACTCAGGGAAAGGGGTTCATGTTCAAGGGCCCCTCAAAAGATCAGAATAAGTCGTCCAAGTGACTCGCTTTCCCAGGTCGGAGGGAGGCTCTCTCAGTTCCTTCCGGCTTGGGAAAGGATTTCCTCCAGTGCATGGATACTGGCCCTTATACGCTCCGGCCTCCGGCTCCCTTTCCTTCGGCCTCCTCCTCCCCGGTTTGTGGTTACCCCTCTGCGTCGTTCCCCGGCGGAACAGCTGGCGTTGGAAGCAGAGGTCCGTCACCTCCTCTTCAAGAGGGTTCTAGTGGAAGTTCCCTCAAGGGAACAGGGAGAAGGGTTCTATTCCACCCTCTTTCTGGTAGGGAAGCCCGACGGTTCCTATCGCACAATCATCAACCTGAAAGCCCTCAACCGGTTCCTTCAAATAGACAGCTTCAAGATGGAGTTCGTGCGGTCCATAGTGAAATATCTGTATCCCCACTGTCACATGGCTGTCATAGACTTATGCGATGCATATTATCATGTCCCAATCCACTCTCTCTTCCAATGCTTCCTCAGAATAGCCCTCCACATGGACGGTCGGGTCTGCCACTTTCAATACAAAGCCCTCCCCTTCGGTCTGGCCATCGCCCCGAGGATTTTTACAAAGATAATAGCGGAAATGTCGGCATATCTGCGTCAGAGAGAGGTCCTTCTGATTCCTTATCTGGACGACTTCTTGATTGTAGGCGCCTCAGCTCTTCATTGTGCGGCCCTTCTCCGGCAGGTGCAAGCTTCCCTGCGGGAGTTGGGCTGGTTGATCAACGAGGAAAAGTCCAGATTAATTCCATTAAAGGTTCAGCTGTTTCTGGGTCTCACCTGGGACTCCAACACTCAACTCTGTCGGTTGCCTCCTTCCAAAGTGGAAGCCCTTCGGACCCAGATAGACCGGACTCTGAGGCACCGGCGTCTGTCTCTCCGGGGTGCGATGTCCCTCCTGGGCTCCCTGACTGCGGCCATCCCGGCCGTCAGATGGGCTCAGGCACACACCAGGGTCCTACAGTGGAATATCTTACAGCATCAGACGGCTCACGGGGACCATCTGGACAGACTCTTCATTCTCAAACATCGCACCTTGCAGTCCCTCTATTGGTGGCTAGATCCGGTCCACTTGGGCAGAGGGGTGCCTTGGAGGGCACCAGAGCCCGTGGTGGTAACCACCGACGCCAGTCTCTACGGTTGGGGGGCTCATCTGGACGCTCATTTCATTCAGGGACGATGGTCTGGAGAAGAAGCTCAAAATTCCTCGAATACAAGGGAATTGCTGGCGGTGGAAAAGGCGTTGGGTCGTTTCCTGCCGTTGTTACGGGGTCGACATGTGAAAGTTCTGTCGGACAACCAAGCGACGGTAGCATATCTCAACCACCAGGGGGGTACTCGCTCCAGACACCTCATGTCCGTCGCAAGCAGGATCATGTCTTGGGCAGAGGCTCATCTGGGTACCCTGTCGGCAGTGCACATCCGAGGGAAGGAGAACGATTTGGCGGACTTTCTCAGTCGCACCCAGTTTCACCAGGGCGAATGGTCTCTAAATCAGTCCGTTTTCAACAGGATAACGGGGATGTGGGGGGTTCCCGAGATAGACCTCTTTGCCACACGGACCAACAGGAAGGTTCCCCGATTCTGTTCCCTGGATCCAAGGGATCATCCCCACTCGGACGCGCTATTGCTCAAGTGGGACTTCCGCCTCGCATATGCCTTCCCTCCACTCATCCTCCTCTCGGCAGTGCTCAGGAAGATACGGGAGGATCAAGCAGTCGTGATTCTCATAGCACCCTTTTGGCCGAAGAGGCCTTGGTTTTATTGGCTGACGCATCTGTCTGTCACCGATCCGTGGGTTCTCCCGGACCTACCGGATCTCCTATCCCAGGGTCCAGCCTTCCACCCACAGCACACCAGGTTACATCTGACGGCGTGGCTCTTGAGAGGGCGCTATTAGGCACTAAGGGGTTTTCTCAGGGTCTGATCTCCACCTTGATGCTGTGCGGAAAGCCTGTCACTACTCGCATTTATGGGCGTATTGGGCGAAATTCCTGTCCTCTTCAGGTGCAGATCCTACTAAACCACCCTCCGTCCCGGTTGTCCTGGAATTTCTCCAGAAGGGTTGGGAACTGGGTCTATCCGTTAGTACCCTTAAGGTGCAAATCTCCGCACTGAGCGCCTTGTATAACCATGCCCTGGCTGGAGATCCCTGGATATCTAGGTTCATTAGGTCCTGTGCTAGGTCTAAGCCTCGGGGAACCATGCCACTTCCGTCCTGGGACCTTAACTTGGTCCTTTCAGCTTTAACACGGCCCCCATTTGAGCCCTTAGATTCTATCTCTCTCAAGCATCTGTCCCTTAAGACGATTCTCCTGGTCGCCCTCACTTCTGCTCGTAGGGTTAGTGACCTTCAGGCCTTATCCATTTCTCCTCCGTATACCCAGTTTTTTGAGGACCGAGTAGTTTTATGTACTGACCCTGCCTATTTGCCGATGGTGCATTCCCACTTCCATAGATCACAGGAAATAGTGCTCCCCTCTTTTTATGCCAACCCTTCTACTCCGGAGGAGATGGGATGGCACTGCCTGGATGTTAGGCGTTGTCTTCAAAGGTATCTGTTGGTCACCTCGGAGGGGAGGAAGGATAAGTCTCTGTTTGTAGTCTTCCAGGGTTGTAGGAAGGGGCTTAAGGCTTCTAAATCCACTTTGGCAAGGTGGATCAGGGATGTCATCTCGGTTGCCTACGCAGCCGGGGGGGGGAAGACGTACCTCCTGGTTTGAAGGCACACTCCACGCGAGCGATGGCATCTTCCTGGGCGGAGAGATCGGAGGTCTCCATCGAGCAGATATGTAAGGCGGCAACCTGGTCTTCTCCGTCCACCTTTTTTAATCACTATCGTCTTGATTTGTCGTTCACCGACATCACCTTTTGGGAGGCGGGTTCTGCAAACTGTTGTCCCTCCCTAGGTCTTCCTCTCTGTAATTCTCTCGTGGTGCCGTCATGGGTGCTGGAAAAATACGTAATTACTTACCGGTAATGTGTTTTTTCTGAACCCATGACGGCACCCTTACATTCCCTCCCTGCACTTGGGGGTTGCTAGTTTGCTTCCCTTTTCACTCCTCTTCACTGGGCGGTTATGGTGGCGGGATATGTTTTTTAACGATGTTCCTTGTTTCGGAGGTCCTGTCATGCTCGGTAATCAACTGATGCGGGGAGAGGTGCCGCCCCTTTTTATTCTGGAGGTTTCCTGTCCTTGAAGGGCGGATCCCCTCTCTCGTGGTGCCGTCATGGGTTCAGAAAAAACACATTACCGGTAAGTAATTACGTATTTCTCCAGCAAGTCTGGGACACCACTCTCAGATCAAACACAGCATAAACTATAGTTGGCGTAGGTAGAAGATTTCCTCCAGCCTAACAATGAGAGGAGCAGAAGTGATTGGCTTCATTAAAACATGTGATCAAAGAAGCCTAATGAGCAGGCTAGCAGAGGTTAAAGAGGACCAACTACCAGGATTTTCATATAAACGAAAGCCAGTATCATGCTGATTCTAAACATACCTTTAGTTGTGAGATCGGATGTATACTTTCTGAAATATAGGCAAGTAAAGTTGTGAAGTGCACTGTTATTTGATGAGAAGTGCAACGGATAGGTGGGTTGGGTTTGTTATTTTCGCCCCTGTCTGTCCTTCCTCCCCCTGTCTCTGTTATTACAGGGGAGGAAGGAGAGAGGAAACACAGGGGGCTGGAATTACAGGCAGGCAGAAGCCCAGACGGGACCACTGAACGGAGATCGGTACGTGCAGTGTGAAAGCGGTCTTAGGCCGGTTTCACACATCCGGCATTTCGCTGATTTGCCGGATCCGTCACACTTCAGTACAGTGCAATAGAGTACAATGGCATCGCAACAAGCTCCGGTCACATGACAGCATGTGACCGGAGGTTGCCGCGATGCCATTGTACTGTATTGCACTGTACTGGAGTGTGATGGATCCGGCAAAGCGGCGAAATGCCGGATGTGTGAAACCGGCCTTAGTCTGCACGTGACCAGAAGTTTGCAAATCTGATACATTAAGTTACGTGATAACTTCTCCAGCTGGCAAAAGAGCGGAATCCTGACTGTCCAATTTGCATACTGTCATGATACTGCTATCTGTAATCACATAGCATAACTGCAGATATTTGTGGGGGTCTGGAAAACCCCCTTAAACATATGTATACGGTGAAATTATGTTTTATCTTCCTCCTGTTACAGTCTGGAAATTTTTATTTTTTTTTTTATTTTTTTTTATTTTTGTGTGTGATTATAATTTTTATTTTTTTTTTAATTAAATAAAATACAGTTTGACACATTTTCTGCAGACGTAAAGGGCTGTCTGCCTAATCATAACCATCAGTAAATCCTGCCCGCTGCTTTTATCAAAGTTGGCGAGTTGAAATAACAATTTTGGAATTGGAATAACATGCTTTTAGTCTGTTCTACCTTTTATCAAAATATTACAATTTGTTTTTCGACTTTCTTCTATGCACTGACATACACGATGATTAAAAGGCCTTGCTTTGTGCAGCAGCTCTGGCCAAATTATTCTCCTTTATTATTATTTCACTGATCTGGTCATAACCCGGTGATATGAATCATCACTGGTGGATGCGTGATTTAACCTCGTGTGGCTAATTAGCTATATAATCTAATTAGGGGAAATTATCTACCAACAAAATAAATTCTAATTAAGAAGCGTCAGATTTTTAACACGTTAAATATTTCACTGTTTTATCATTTAATATGCCTCTTTAGTAATATTCATGTTAGGCGCCGCAATCACATGTTCCTTTTCTTTATGTTGTATGAACGGATGATTTTTTTTTTTTTCAGATTTCATTAGTGTTTGTTCAGTTTCTTCATTTTCTATATGCCGAAAAATTTTTTTACGAAGCTTCTCCTATCCATTACCATTACCATATCAAAAACGGACAACACACAGATTGCACATTGACTTATTTTCATCCTTTTGAAGAACAGAAGACATCGAATCCAAGTAGGGCAGGTCCGATGTTATGAATCAGGATGGAAATGGAGGCAATTCTTGCGCCATATTCGGATGAGTGGACATAGCTAGACATGTCCACAACTAGTCCACTAAATTCACTGCCTCCTTTGCGCATAACTACGGATGAGCGAATGTATTTGCCACTATTTGGTATCCGACGGATAACAGGCTATTCGCACCATTTCAGGTTCATTTCTGACTTCCTGGCGCCTGCAATGAACACATCTCCAGGTCTGACGACGAGAGTGTGGGAGAGTGAGTGAGTGGGAGAGTGAGTGAGTGAGTGGGAGAGTGAGTGAGTGTGGGAGAGTGAGTGAGTGAGTGGGAGAGTGAGTGAGTGTGGGAGAGTGTGAGAGTGTGAGAGTGTGTGAGAGAGAGAGACACACTGTGGCTGTACTGTTTCTGCCTTTTCCCCAGTCACCACAGCTCGCCGTTAGGTCCAACGTGAAATGATTCTGGTTTCCCATAAACTTACATTGGGCGTTGAATATTCGCGAATAGTCGAATAGCGGTGACGTATTCGCCGGATATTCGGCAAAGCAAATATTAGGATATTCGATCATCCTTATGCATAACATTTTGGATGATTTTGGTCCATTACTTGGATCTAAAACATAAGTCTCTGATTTTTATTTTTTGCAAACTTGCTGTCTGCAAAAAGTAGAGTGTCATTGTATGGACCTTAGTTGTCCATTTTTATCTTTATTTTGACAAATGTGTTGGTGAAATGATTTTATGGCACTTATTAGCATACTTGGACTGGCCCACAGGAGAATCTCCTGGTAGGCCCGTACTGCAGGATATGTCTTAGGGCTCCGCCACACATCCGTGAAAACCACGTCCGTGTAAAACGGGCCGTTTTTCGGGTCCGTTTTCCGTTTTTTAGGTCCGTTTTTATGGTATGTGTGGCCTGCGTGTGTATCCCGTATGCTAGCCGTATGTGCGTGTGGAATGTCCGTGTGTGCGTGAGTGAAATAACTGACATGTGTATGTGTTGTCCGTGTGAAATGTACGTGTGTGATGCAAAATGTCGTTACTACATGTCGGAAGACAGAGTAGCGGGATGAGAATGAACTCGGGTGAACTTCACCCGACTTCATAGTCATGCTGCGGCTCTGTCTGTGTGCCGTGTACTGATTAGCGGTCACCTGTGAAGGATTCACCGGTGACCGCTAATCCCCCGAGTGACTGAAGTGTCCCCCCCTCTCTCATACTCACCGTTCCCCGATCACCGGCGCTGCACGGCGTTCACACTGCTTCGGCAGCTTTTTCTAATTTGAAAAAGCCGGCCGCTCATTAAACAATCTCGTATTCCCTGCTTTCTCCCCCCACCGGTGCCTGTGATTGGTTGCAGTCACACACGCCCACCACGCTGAGTGACAGCTGTCTCACTGCACCCAATCACAGCAGCCGGTGGGCGTGTCTATACTGTGCAGTGAAAAAAATAAATAATTAAAAAAAAAGGCGTGCGGTCCCCCCCCATTTTAATACCAGCCAGATAAAGCCATACGGCTGAAGGCTGGTATTCTCAGGATGGGGAGCTCCACGTTATGGGGAGCCCCCCACCCTAACAATATCAGTCAGCAGCCGCCCAGAATTGCCGCATACATTATATGCGACAGTTCTGGGACTGTACCCGGCTCTTCCCGATTTACCCTGGTGCGTTGGCAAATCGGGGTAATAAGGAGTTATTGGCAGCCCATAGCTGCCACTAAATCCTAGATTAATCATGTCAGGCGTCTATGAGACACCTTCCATGATTAATCTGTAAGTGACAGTAAAAAAACACACACCCGAAAAAAATCCTTTATTAGAAATAAAAAACACAAACAAATTCCCTCATTACCAATTTATTAACCCCGACAAACCCTCCATGTCCGGCGTAATCCACGGACCTCCAGCGTCGCTTCCAGCTCTGCTGCATGGAGGTGACAGGAGCAGCAGAAGACACCGCCGCTCCGGTCACCTCCACGCAGCTAATGAGATGAGTAGCGCGATCAGCTGCTGTCACTGAGGTTACCCGCGGCCACCGCTGGATCCAGCGGTGGCCGCGAGTTACCTGACTGACAGCAGCTGATCGCGCTACTCATCTCATTAGCTGCGTGGAGGTGACCGGAGCGGCGGTGTCTTCTGCTGCTCCTGTCACCTCCATGCAGCAGAGCTGGAAGCGACGCTGGAGGTCCGTGGATTACGCCGGACATGGAGGGTTTGTCGGGGTTAATAAATTGGTAATGAGGGAATTTGTTTGTGTTTTTTATTTCTAATAAAGGATTTTTTTCGGGTGTGTGTTTTTTTACTGTCACTTACAGATTAATCATGGAAGGTGTCTCATAGACGCCTGACATGATTAATCTAGGATTTAGTGGCAGCTATGGGCTGCCAATAACTCCTTATTACCCCGATTTGCCAACGCACCAGGGTAAATCGGGAAGAGCCGGGTACAGTCCCAGAACTGTCGCATATAATGTATGCGGCAATTCTGGGCGGCTGCTGACTGATATTGTTAGGGTGGGGGGCTCCCCATAACGTGGAGCTCCCCATCCTGAGAATACCAGCCTTCAGCCGTATGGCTTTATCTGGCTGGTATTAAAATGGGGGGGGGGGGACCGCACGCCTTTTTTTTTAATTATTTATTTATTTTTTTCACTGCACAGTATAGACACGCCCACCGGCTGCTGTGATTGGGTGCAGTGAGACAGCTGTCACTCAACGTGGTGGGTGTGTGTGACTGCAACCAATCACAGGCGCCGGTGGGCGGGTAAAGCAGGGAATACGAGATTGATTAATGGGCGGCCGGCTTTTTCGAAATAGTAAAAGCCGCCGAAGTTTTTATAACAGCAGTGCAGCGCCGCGCCGGGGATCGGGGAGCGGTAAGTATGAGAGAGGGGGGGGAACTGACCGACAGACAGCTAGAGGGACAGATAAGACAGAGAGACCGACCGACAGACATAGAGACCGACCGACGGGCTGAGGGAGAGAACGAAACAGAAAAAGAAAAAAGACCGACATCACATGAAAAAAGCACAAAACGTACAGGGAGCAAACAGAGATGCGTCCGTGTCACTCGGACGTGCGCACAGACCCATTGACTTTCATTGGGTCCGTGCTGCGTGTTGCGTGCAGAAAACGGACATGCTGGCGTGAGACACGGCCCACAAAACGCATCACGGAGACGGACTAACGGACATAACCAAAAACGCAATTGTAACCGCTGAGATATAGTAACATTGGTGCACGTTTGGCCGTGTCTCCAGTATACACGGAAACGGACCAAACACGCACGTGTTTCACGGATGTGTGTTTCAAGCCTTAAAGGGAATCTGTCACCAGGTTTTTCCCTTATTAGCTGCGGCCACCACCAGTGAGCCCTTATATACAGCATTCAAGAATATGGTGTATAAGACCCCAGGCTGCTCTGTGGAATGTAAAAGCAACTTTTATAATGCTTACCTAGGGGGCGGTCTGATTCGATGGGCATCGCTGCTCTCTGGTCCGAAGCCTCCTCTCTTCCTTCCCTTGCTGTCCTCCTGCCCAGCAAAATGTGGATGATGTGTCTTGTGTCATTCACAGAGAGGCCTCCATTGTACTCCTGTGCATTTGCCTGTTCTGGCTGGCTGAGGGTAGAGCAAAATACTGTAATGCGCAGGCTCGAGGAAAGGTCAAAGACTGCCCAGACTGAGATCAGTGACACCCATCAGACCCACCCGCCCCTTAGGTGAGTATTATAAAGGTCTTTTTCATGTTCTACAAAGTGGCCTGGGCACTTACCGTATTTTTCGGATTATAAGACGCACTTTTCCTCCCAAAAATTTGTGAGGAAAATGAGGGGTATGTCTTATAATGTGAATGTAGCCTACTGGGAGGTGGAGAATGAGTACTGTGCTGGATGTGGTGGGGGCTGCGCTGGCTGCGGTGGGGACTGTGGAGCAGGGCGGTGCGGCGGGTGATATACTCTGTTGGTGGTGTGGGCTTCAAGTAATGGCGCCCGGAGTCGGCGCATGCGCAGATGGAGCTCTGGGCTCAAGATCTCATCTGCGCACACGCTGCTTCTGGCACATTGATCTCCAAGCAGCCGATTTAGGGAAAATGGCGCCCGGAGGTGGCACGTGCGCAGATGAAATCTCGGCTTTTCCTTGAGCCAAGGGTGCAATCTGCGCACGCGCCGACTCCGGATGACATTTCTTTGACAAAGCATCTGTGACACCCACCGCACTGGACTGCTCCACACAGCCAGCATGGCGCCCACAGCCAGCACGGCCCCAACCGCAGCTAGCACAGCCCTCACCGCAGCGCCTACAGCATTGCCGTACTCCAGCACCGCCCCTGCCTCCTGTGACCCGCTCCACCACCGCTGCCGCCCCCCATCCGGTAATACGCCACAGAGTATAAGACGGACCACTTTTTAATTTTTTTTTTTTTAATCTCTTAAATTTGGGGTGCATCTTATAATCCAGTGCGTCTTATAAAACGAAAAATACGGTATATACAGTATTCTATAATGCTATATATAAGAGCTTCCTGGCGGTTGCCACAGCTCATAAGGGAAAAACCCCGTAACAGGTTCCCTTTAACATTACCGCCCAGTTTACATGCAAGCATCCCTCCCATAGGTGGGAAAAACTTTCCAAAAGGATTAAGTAGCCATTATACTTCCGATATGAATTTTCAAAGCAAGTACACTAGCTCCAATGGGTCCAAGATTTATTTAGTACTGGTTTGTCTTGTAAAACCTGGTGACAGATCCTATTTAAGTATTTTTTTTAAATCATTTAGTATGTATCTGTATAATCGCATTCATCAGCGCGAAGAATAATACAACATGCAATTGCATAGTGTAGCATAACTACCGTACGTAAGATAATCACACTCAGATTTATTATTTTGCTTTAATCTTTTTTTTTTTCACCTGCCCTTCGTTCCCCGAGATGGAAATGTCATCACTGTCTGGCTCATCCTTCCTCAGCTCTTTTCATTTGTGCAATTTATAATTCTATTTTAGTTTTAATGTGACAAAATAAAATCTGCGTGGATCGTATTTACATATATTTAGCTTTTTCTTTATAATTAGGAGTGCTGTGCAGGGAATATGCCATTATAGCGGAGATATGGAATACAGATTACCCATTGTCAGCGTTCGGCGATGTCTATCTGGTGGAGCGGTGAAATCAGTGTGATGTTGAGTCATAATTATCATCTGTTGGCTGATAAATATCGGTGACACTTCTAATTCTCTGCAGCGCCAAAGGAAGAGGTGGAATCTAAAACGTCATAAAATGATCAAATATGTCATAAACATTATATATATAAAGGAGACAAATTGTTCAAAGCTGATCTACATGTGCCTGATTTATTGTTTGCGCTTTTTTTTTTGTCTTTTGGTACTCATTGACGTTTTTGCACCAATTTCTTTAAAATGGCGCAACAGGGTTCATGAATCTTGCTCAAGATCAAATCTGTTTTTTTATTGTTGTATGTGACTTGTTTTGCGACATAGAAGTGCAAAAAGTCACACGACTGGCCAAGTTGGGCAATATTTGTGCCAAAATAGCTGTCATAAATGAAATCATGCCAGGGATTAGCTGGAAAACATTTGCACTAAGTTTTTTTTTCGAATTTTAAAAAGGAACCTGTCACCAGATTTGGGGCCTATAAGCTGCGGCCACCACCACTGGGCTCTTATATACTAAATTCTAACATGCTGTGTATAAGAGCCCACGAAAAATGACTTTATAATAATCACCTAAATGGTTGCTGTGGTGGAGTTGGGTCATATGGGCGTCTCCGTTCTCTGGTGCCGGCGCCTTCTTTTTTGGCCATCTTCATCCTCCTTCTGAAGCCTATGTACATGACACGTCCTACTTCATACACACTCGCCGGTCCTGTGCAGGCGCACTACAATACTTTGATCTGCCTTGCTCAGGGCAGATCAAAGTGCGCCTGTGCAGGACCTCAATGTCGCTGAGTGTGGATGATGTAGGACGCGTCATGCACCCAGGCTTCAGAAGGACGACAAAGATGGCCGTAAGAGGAGGCACCAGCACTGGAGAACGGAAAGGCCCATATAACCCAACTCCACCGCAGCGACCGTTTAAGTGAGTATTATAAAGTGATTTTTATGTTCTACACAGCGGCCTGGGCTCTTATATACAGCATGTTAGAATGCTGTATATAAGAGCCCACTGGTGGTGGCGCAGCTTATAGGCCCCAAATCTGGTGACAGGTTCCCTTTTAAAACGTCAAAGTCTTGAATCAGCTGAAGGCATCTTCACAATGAAAATACTGTACACGATGATCATAGTAAAAGAAGGAAAAACAACAGGCTTCACCCATCCGTGTCTCCAGTACGTGGGACGTCAATTTTCACGCGTACCAGAGACACCTGACACACACAGACGCATTAAAATTAATGGGCTTGGTCACAAATCCGTGTTTTCACGCGTGTCCGGCAAATCCACATGGCAACATATCAGTCTTCTGCCGGTTGAACAGGTGTGACACGGACAACACACTGATGTACCGGAGTAAACATGGGTCATATAAAATTTTCATACTTACCTGTCTCCAGCGCTGCTGTCTCTGCCTCTGCTGTTACTTCCAGGCTCGCTCATTAAGCTCATGCATATTCACTGCACTCACCGCGGACCCCAAAGTAACAGCAGCGCCGGAGACAGGTAAGTATACAAGTTCATGCTGTCTGTGTGATGTCCGGATGTCACACGGATAGCACAGGGAAAGCACATGTAGAACACACGTATGCACCTTCACCACGGACCATGAAAACCATCGTGTTTTGCATGGACGTGTAAAAGAGGCCTAAGGCTAGTTTCACACATCCGTCTTTTTGCCGGATTGGCGGATTCGGCGCACGTCAGTACAGTTTGATACTGTACAATGGTAGCGCGGCAACTTCCGGGTCACATGCTCCAGGCACATAACAGCATGTGACCAGAGCTTGTCGCGCTGCCATTGTACTGTATACACTGTACTGGAGTGCGCCGAATCCGCTAATCCAGCGAAAAGCCGGATATGTGAAACGACCCTATGGCTGTGTGCACATGCTGCGTTTTGTATCTTTTTTTGCTGGGTTTTTTATGCATATTTTCAGAAATCTACAAGGATATCCTGATGCAAACAAAGTCTATAAGAATTCTGAAGTGCTGTACACATATTAGCCTTGTGCGAACGCTGCTTTTTTTGTTTTTGTTTTTGTTTTTGCTGTGTTTTTGCTGCTTTTTTGGTGCAATTTGTGGTCCTAAACTTCAGGTATAATCTTCCCCAGCAAAGTCTATGAGAAATTCGAAAGGCTGTGCACACGTTACTTCTTTTTTGCCTGCAGTTTTGGTTGCAGAAAAAAAGCAGCATGTCACTTCTTTTCTGTGTTTTTCCCTGTGTTTTGCCATTGACAATGTTAAAACAACACAGTGGGAAAAACGCACCGAACATGCATGCATTATTGATGCGTTTTTCGGCCAGAGGGTGCATTTTTCGCTAGAGAAACAAAACTACAGTGTGCGCACCTACCCATTCAGGATTTTTTTTTTCTTTGCAGGTTTTGTTGCAGAAAAAAATCTGCAGCATGTCAATTCTTTTGGCGTTTTCACAATTGAAAGCAATGAAAAAAAAGCATTAAAAATGCAGCAAAGCATGTTTGTTTTTTTTCCCCTACCAGAACATGCAGCTTTGGCTGCAGATTGTCTGCAGCATGTGCATATAGTCTAACAAGTATTAAATAGGCATTAAAAAAAAATAAAAAAGCACAAATTAAAAAAATAAGTTGCAAATGAAAAACAGACAAAAAAACTCCAAAATCTAGACGAAGATCAGGCTCAGGTGCAGTAATGAATGAGGGTTCGCTCATCCCTACTCTCCAGTCCTTATCCTCTGTGCTGAATGACAGCTCCAGCATCCAATCAGGAGACAGGTAGAGCCAGCGGGGGGGGGGGTTGGGGGGGTGTATCCACCAGTCCACAGCCAGTCACCACCTTAGATGTAGCAGGGCAACACATCACACAGTGAACACAACTGTTTAATTTGCTCTTCAATCTTCCGGACATACATGGCCAATCCTGTCCTGCTGCTGCTGGTTTTTAGGGTACTTTTCTTGTCTAGCCCTCTCCCTGGGTATTAGCCTTCCAGCAGCCAAGTCTAAAACGTCTGCTTACCCCTGTTCCTCGCCGCCACAGCTTTCCTGGTCTACCTCGGATAGCGTTTAGTCTCTTGACCTGTATATGAGCCCACCAGCGGTACACTAGCTCCAACGCTCAACTGGTTCCTGGACTCTTCAAAGACCGCCACGAGATGAGCCGTAGGCTCCGCACCGTTTGAGGATACCTCCTGGTTCCGTGATGGACCCTGGTACAGAGCTCAACTATTCTGCAGAACTACTCTCTTCCTGGCCTGTCTCACTAACCAACCCTCTGCTTTCTAACACTCCCATATATTTCAGTCTGTTTCAGACAAGCACATTACGGGCTAATTTTGATGCCAACCGCAGATCTAAGGACCAAAATTGACAGCATTGTAATGATTTGCTCTCAATACAGTTACACTTAGACACTTACACTACAGTTAGGCTCCTGTAAAGCACGTTCTTCTAAAGATAGTGTTTCCCAGGATTATGGGGTACTCTGTCCTGGGCGGTGTATATCTGGGGAATGTCACTTTGGTGGCCGTTGCCCGGTTCCGTGCCCTGGGCCCTTTTTGTAAAGGGGATATATTTACAGGGGATTAGATTAGTGTTCATACGTGACGCCACTTGCGGTGTTGCGGCTATGTAGAAGGAGCCACCGCTTCACAATGTCCGTTACTGGGGCTGGTGTTAATGGCAGCCTGGATGGTAGGCCCTCCGCAAGCAGGGCCGGGCCCCAGAGGGTAGGTGAAATGACAGGTGTCGGAAGATGCTAGTCCATACAAGGGTTCAGTGCAACTGGGTTTTTACTCACTTTTGCTGGTGGTAACTGGTCACCCGAGGCCGTCTGGTTTCGCCTTCAAGTCCCCTTTTGTCCCAGTGCCAGTTTAGTACCTTCTTCCCCTGTACCTGTCTCTGGTTGGTGGTTCCCTGTGGCGTAGAGCAACAGGGGGTCCCCGTCCGGTGGTTTTTCCACTTCTGTCCGCCTGATGGTAGTGTGAACCCTGTGGGGTTAGAGTCTCTGGTCCTGTCCCCGGTTCTCCCTTTGCTACAGAGTCTTGGATTTTTAGGGTCAGCGAGGTCCTTGATGGTCCCCTCGCTGTGCAGGTGTTAACAGGTCTACCTTGAGCTTCTGCCTGTCCTAGGGTCCTGTACTCCGTCTGTGCGTAGTTCCGGGAGTACTCCACCGGCAACTACCCTCCTGGGCACCAGGTTACTGTCAACTCCTTGTCAGTGTGTCTCCTCCTGTCCTCCTGCACTGCTTGACTCCGTCAGACTGACTGTCCACTTGGTCAACTAGTGGACTGGACTGACTCCACCTCTAGGCATCCATCCGTAGGTTTACCTGGGATTACCTGGAGTTTTTGTGTGTGACTGGCACTGGTCTTCCGGGGACCTAGGGGGTAGGCCCTGCATCCGGGTGAGGATGCAGAACCTTGTAGCTCCCTGATGGCTTCAGGGGCACTACAATATTAAATTCACAACTAGATTTATTTCTAACAGTTCAGAGCACCACCTATTGTCATGTCAGTGTGAAATGTTCAGGGCATTGTGATAAATCATGCTAGTTCATCATGAAGCACTTTGGGCCTATGCAATTTCTTGCAGTCTTTCTCTTTTTTTGTCTTGTGTTATTTGCTGACTTGTTTTTCTTAGCAGATTTGCCTGATCCATCTGTTTTTGCCAAAACCATAATGGTCAAATGGAATGAAGGCCTAAAAGAAAGCCTGTCGCATCTGTCTATAGCAACCAATCACAGTGCAGCTTTCTTTTTACCAGAGTAGCTTTAAAAATTAAAGCTGAGCTCTGATTGGTTGCTATGGGCAACCAATACAGTTTTCATTTTAGATGGTTTGGATAAATACGACCTGTATCAGATATCCAGAAACTCATATAAGACTAAAAATAAAAAAAAAATATAGGACTATGTGTAAAAATCAGCGCTATATAACCTGTGGCTCTAAGGCTATGTGCCCACGCTGCGGAAAATGTGCGGATTTTGCCGCGGATTTCTCGCGGAAAAGCCGCGGATTTCCCGAAAATCTGCAGCAGCGGCACTTCCCAGCCATTTCTATGGCATTTTGGAAATGCTGTGCCCATGCTGCGGATTTTTCCGCGGCGGATTTGGTGCGGATTTTGATCCGGAAAAATCTGTAACATGTCAATTATTGTTGCGGATTTTGATCCGGATTTTGGCTTCAGAATTGGGAAAAAAAAAAATCCGCACCTAAATCCGCGGCAAATCCGCACCTTTGAAAAGGTGCGGATTTTTCGGGAAAGCCGCGGATTTTCATGCAGAAAAATCCGCAGCAACATTCTACCGTGGACACATAGCCTTAATCTCTTTGAAATATATAGTAAGCAAAATACACGATCATTACACTCCATTTCATCTGGATATCCACGTGATAATGGGCACGAAAATTGCTCGTGTTGATTTTGTTGAGCTCTATTGGCATTAATTGGGTGTTTTTCGTTGTTTTTTTTCCCTTAAAAACATGTATTTGAGGCAAAAAAATAAATAATTTTTGCTATTTGTTTTTTTTTTATAGTATTTTCACTATTTTTTATTTCTAGGCTCTTTGTTTTCCTCTGAATTCAACTATGGTCATAAGTTAGTTGAAAGAAGCTGATAAAATTGTTAGGCCTTGTGCAGATGGCGCAGTTTTGATGCAGTTTGTTGCCCAAATCTGCATGTCTATTCTTATCCCAGCAAAGTCTATGAGCACTCTGAAGTGCTGTGCACACCGTTCCTTATTTTTTACTTGCATATTTGGTGCAGAAAAAAGGAGCGGCATGTCAATTGTTGGTCCGTTGTTTTCCTGCCTTTTTCAGCCATTGAATTTACTAAAAAGATACACAAAAATTGTGTACGTTCTTTGGCATGTTTTTTAGCCACAAGGTGTTTTTTGGTGCAAAAAAATGTCTGCAGTGTGCACACACACCCTTAGGCTATGTGCCCACAGTGGGTTTTTTTTCAGCACAAAAATAGCATGTCTTCGCAGTAAAAAAAAAAAGCTGCTTTTTCTGTGCTTTCATTTGTGCTTTTTTTGTGCTCTTTTTTTTTTTCCTTTTTTTGTGCTTTTCTTCATGCTTTTTTTCTGGTTTTATTTGTGTGCTGTTTTCGTGCACTTTTTCATGCGCTTTTTTTCAGGATTTTTCATTCTTCTTTTTAACCATTGAGATAGTGAAAAAAGCAGGAAGAATATTACCGTATTGCATGCTGCTTCTTTTTTCAGCAAGGAAAAAAGAAGCAACGTGGGCACAGCAAGTGAGGATTCTCATAGACTTTGTTGGGATGAATTTTCCTTGCTTTTTATTGATTAAAAAAGCAAGGAAAAAAAGCATGAAAAAAGCCCTGTGGGTACAAGGCCTAGGCTATGTGCCCACAGTGCTTTTTTTCAGCACAAAAAAAGCTACTTTTTTGTGATTTTTTTTTTCATGTTTCTCATGCTTTCATGCTTTTTTTTTTTTTTTTTTTTTTTTTTTTTTTTTTGCTCCTATTCATGCTTCTTTTAATGCTTTTATGCTTTTTTCATGCTTTTTTTTTCTTGGTTCTTTTCATGCTTTTTTTCATGCTTTTTTCATGCTTCTTCTTATGTATTGAGATAGCGGAAAAAAAGCAAGAAAAAAAAAGCAGAAACGATTGCACGCTGCTTCTTTTTTCAGCAACAAAAGAAGCAACGTGGGCACAGCAAGTGAGGATTCTCATAGACTTTGTTGGGATGAATTTTCCTTGCTTTTTATTGATTAAAAAAGCAAGGAAAAAAAGCATGAAAAAAGCCCTGTGGGTACAAGGCCTAGGCTATGTGCCCACAGTGCTTTTTTTCAGCACAAAAAAAGCTACTTTTTTGTGATTTTTTTTTTTCATGTTTCTCATGCTTTCATGCTTTTTTTTTTTTTTTTTTTTTTTTGCTCCTATTCATGCTTCTTTTAATGCTTTTATGCTTTTTTCATGCTTTTTTTTTCTTGGTTCTTTTCATGCTTTTTTTCATGCTTTTTTCATGCTTCTTCTTATGTATTGAGATAGCGGAAAAAAAGCAAGAAAAAAAAAGCAGAAACGATTGCACGCTGCTTCTTTTTTCAGCAACAAAAGAAGCAACGTGGGCACAGCAAATCAGGATTCTCATAGACTTTGCTGGGATGAATTTTCCTTGCTTTTTATCAATTAAAAAAAGCAAGGAAAAAAGCCTCGTGCGCATGAGTATGTGTAGACACTGCAGATTTAGTGCAGAAATTTGCTGCATAACATCTGTACCTTCTGACAAAAAAACACACCAAAAAACTTATCCGTTTTGATGCTTTTTTGTGCCATGCGTTTTTTAATGAGGTCAATGGGTGGAAGGGCTACAAAACGCTGGAAAACCTCCCCAACAATTGACCTGCAGGGGTTTTTCTGCAGCAAATCTGCAAGTAAAAAAATTAAGCAACGTGCGCACAACGCTTCAGAATTCTCATTGACTTTGACATGCAGAGTTGGGCTACAAACTGAATCAAATAAAGCGCCAAAAACTGCGCCGTGCACAATCTGTTCAAGCTCACTGATGGAATCTCAGTTAACTCATTGTGCAGTGCACCACTACAGGAGGCAAGTGGTGGCAAATTTTTAAAGAAAGCAAAAAAGATTTGTAGTCAAGAAAAAAAGGGAGCAAAATGGACAACCCCTAGATAGAAATATTAACCCTTTATAGGCCGCAGGTATCTGGATTATGCATGTATTACTTTTTTCCTTTGTTTCCGGGCATCTCGCTTCCAGCGATAATACTCGTCAGTGGTCCAACAATTTCTGTATTAAAATATAGGGGGGGGGGGTTTAACTCTGTATCCGTTTAATGAAGACATTAATTTTAATCCCTTTTTCTATGCGAAAGTCACGGCTATGTAATCTATACTTTGGTAGGACCACCTCTATTGTGCAGCGTCTGGCATCCGCCGGGTCACTTAATCTGCATGAAGCTCTGATGGAATAGCTACATAATTTCAGATCATCTTGGTAATGGCGCTGGACCCAGCATGCAAACAGCTTGCGAGGCCTTCGCTCCAGGTTATTAGCACAACTGTTCAGCGCCGCATTAGAATAAAGCCTTTTTCTTGCCATAAAAGGTTTGTATCAGGTGACGGCGCGCTCTCGCCTGGTCTTTATGAAGGCCGACAGGACTCAAGTGTCGGTGCTAAACCACCTGTCTTTTCCGCAATGAAGAATAGCAGAAAATGTATGGAGCTTAAGATCCAGCGAGGGTGTCCAGAACGGATTTAACCCCTTTATTGCATGGCAAATCCATGCCAGGAAGGTATATAACGCAGGAGTCACCCATCTTTATTTTTTTTAGGCCTATATTGTTGCACACAATAGAAGGCATATTGAGGATTCATTACCGTAAGTGGTTGCTGGCTTCAGCTCTCCCGGCCAAGGTCAAATGAAATGTGCTATATGAACATCTGCTGAACAAAAGGCCCAGCGGTCGGGGTGCCTGGGTACATGGAAATATGATCAACGATAACTTTTTAGTTCTGCGCTTGTCCTTGCGTGCCCCCAGAAGAACTAGAGGGGCTGCCCAGACTAAAAAACATGCATTAAAAAACAAGTTAAACAACTCGGTAATATATATGTGCCTGGCAACCCAAATGTTTGCACTCCCGCATTCAGCATCTCCATTTCTGGTCAATTTTCGTGTCTGTATATTTTTCAAAGGTGATATATAGAGACAGAAGGGGATGGTTTTGCTCTTGAAATCAGCATTTAGCCAGCCCCCTTTGCACACATGAAAAAAAGAAAAAACAATAACCATTAAACTGGATCGAAGATACCGCGGGTGCACGGATCGGCAAAGTCGGCGTCCTCAGTTTTTACAAAGTAGTAGAGAAGGTTGAAGTGTAGTATTATTTACTTTCAAAATAAGATACAGTATATATACAGTGGAACCACGGTTTACAAGTAATCAGATTTGCGAGCATTTCGCTATATGAGCAAAGCTTGCTGTAAATTTGTAACTCAGTTTACGAGCAAGCTTTGCTGTACGAGCAAATACTGCACACACTTGCGGTTCCTTAATTTCACCGCTCCCTAACCCGCTCTTGCCGTCCGCACAAACACACGCACATACACATATTATGCTCACCTTACCTTCCGTTCCCTTGCCGGCCTCCTGGTTTTTGTAGTCCGCAGGTACAGTATGTGTATCGGGTAACCATCGCGACGATGGAGAAAATTCCGCTGTCAGTGCTTCTCAAAGGCAGCTGACTAATCAGAGGCAAGCGGCTCATGCCTTTGAAGTCAGCGCGCTGGCCAATCAGAGGCAAGCGGCTTCTGCGAATGACGTGGATGCTGACAGAGGAAGCTCCTGCATCGTCGTGATGGTTACCCAATACACACTGTACCTGTGGACTACAAGAACCAGGAGGCTGGTGAGAGAACAGAGGGTAAGGTGTGTGTGTGTGTGTGTGTGTGTGTGTGTGTGTGTGTGTGTGTGTGTGTGTGTGTGTGTGTGGAATTGCACAATAGGGGACATTGCACAAGTTGTGGAACAAATTGTCTGAGCTTCCATTATTTCCTATGGGAAATTTTGCTTTGCTAGACAAGTAACTTGGTTTACAAGCACACTCCCAGAACGGATTGTTCTCGTAAACCAAGGTTCCACTGTATATTGCACTCAGCTGTAGGAAGCAAGTATAGCTCATATATAGATTTTATCCTTAGTAGGCTGGAAACGCATCTATGCGAGTAAAATCGGTCCGACTGGGCTGAAAAAAACTCGGCTGATTTTAGTTCACGTTAGGTCTGAGTGCAACGCAGGTGCGATGCTTTTTCTGAATAAATTATTGATTTTGCTCGCGTGTGCGACGCGTGCGTGTCGCGTGTGCGATGCTAGTTTCCTGCAACATCTTAACTAGATAAAAGTGATTACACATGTGTCAGTTAATTTACCTTTGGGAATGTGATGTCACATTCATCTGTTGAATATTTAATGAGCATAGTTCCTGCCACACTCGCAAATGTGAACGCTGGTGCGCATGTGTGATCCTTCTTTTAATCCGCTTCCATAGGGAATCATTGAGAAAAATGGTGCGAGAAACTTGCAAAAAAGCAGCATGCTGCGATTTTTTTTCTCAGTCCGATTTGGACTGAGAAAAAAATCGCAGATGAGAGCTGAATCATTCACTAACGTGTGTCCGATTCCAATGCGAGATTTTCTCGCATTGCTCTACTGCGAGAAACTCGCAAGTGAGAAGCAGCCAGTAAGCTGTCACTTGGTCTACAGCTCGATCAGTGTGCTGTAAGTAAAACTCCTGTCAGAGTTACCACAGAAGAGGTCCAGAAAGATATACAAGTAAGTCTGGATCACTATACCTCACTAGACCAGTATAGAGAAGCTATAGCTGGCATTGAAGGAAGCATCCAGCCAGCATATACAGGAGGGGAATGAATGTGACTGGCTCCCGCACAGCAAGTGATCACATATGGCGCTCCCAGCCTAATTAGCCTTGGACAAGGTAGATCTATATCAAAATTGATGTTTATTGTAGTTGATGACTAAAATATAACGACGTGTTTCAGCTCTGTTCATAGAGCCTTCTTCAGGTTAAAAATCATAAAAATGACATATTGTGCACCTCAGTGCCAGGCCAAAGTTTTTCCTTCTGTTTGGCACTCAGGAGCACAATATGTATTTTATATGTTTTTTTTTTCATCCTGGAAAAGGCTCTATGAACAGAGCCGAAACGCGTTGTTGAATTTAATTATCAACTACAAAAAGCCCCATCAATTTTGATAAAAATCTGCCATGTCCAAGTCTGATTACACTGGAGCGAATATGTGATCACATGGGGGAGCCAGTCACATCCGTTCCCCTCCCATATATGCTGGCTGGATGCTTCCTTCAATGCCAGCTATAGCTTCTCTATTCTGGTACTGGTCTGGGGAGTTATTGTAATCATGACTTGTATATCTTTCTGGACCTCATATGTGGTAACTCTGACGGAGAAGTTTTATTTACAGCACAGATCGGGCTGCAGACCAAGTGACAGCTAACTAAGGACAAAATCTATATATGAGCTATACTTGTTCCCTATAGGTGAGTGAAATATATTATATATCTGATTTTGAAATTGAATAATACTACACTCAGAAAAGCGCCGCACTGTGTTTTTTTTTATTTTTGTGTTTTTTTTCCTCCCCTTTGTTATTTTTAGGCAGATATCATTGGATAGCCAAATTTATTAGATCATTTTAAAAATGCACAAAAAGAAAAATATATAACCATGTAAAAAACTATTCCTCTTGGTCCTGTCTAGGACATCATGAATGTTTCGGACAATAATGTCCTTAATCATAGAGGTATTGACTGCATGGAAGACTATAGCATTCTAATAGACACAGCACATTTTGAATGCTGGGCTGTGTCATTTCAAATGCTACCGTCTTCCATGCAGTCTATACCTCTATAATTCAGGATATTATTGTCCGAAATGCGTCAGAGGAATAATCAAGATGTTCTACACATAACATAAGGACTCTTTTTTTTTTTTTTTAAATTATGTATTAAATTTAAAGTTTTTATTCACCAAGGGCTGGATTCTACCTTCTCTATCATTTTCCCCTATACGCACAGCACTGATGATGTTCCATATCTTTACAAGAAGTGGAGCTGCTGTACCAAAGATGGGAGTAGAGATCGTGGTCAAGAAATCCGGCATAATTAGAATATATATTACTTTATGATCCTCATATATGTCTATTTTTGTCCCTTTAAATAACATAAAAAGAAGGAAACAAATGTAATGAATATTTAAAGTAAATAAGGATAGTTATTTTATATCAAATTTGGTTAAATGGGGCATATGGATTAATAAAGGAAAGTTACATGTTAAGTCAAGTCAGAAATGCGAATGGATGCAGTGCTCCTGAGCAAATCTTTGATGCCTATTGTCTTTAGTGGATCGCTGTAATTTTTCATTTTACGTGGAGGGATCACTTTATCGCTAGACAGGGTATAGACTTGTCTTTAGGGATTTTGTTCTGTTCTGAAGAAGGAACAGATAAACTAAATTCATGTGAAAAACGGATCTGCTGCATATCCGATCCAAGCCGAAGTGATCCATTGATTACTATGGGGTCCTTCACTGGTCAGTTTTTGTAGAACGGAAAAATATCTGCATTATGCACTTTTTGTCTAGTCTGAAACCAGAATCCAGGTTGATCCCATTACAATAAATGGGGTCCATCTGCTTCAGTTTGCAGCAGTTATTGTCACAAGGAAGTTTTTACAAACATCGCCAACTACCGTACCATGGCGGCGTCAGGATCTGTGGAGACTAGATTCTGGCACTCCGCCTGCTAACTTCCCTGATGTGTGTGATCAGTGCAGGCAGACTCTGGTGTTAACCCACAGACGTAGTTAATAGGCAGGCTAGCAAGAGTTAATCTGCTAAGCTACTTGTTAGTCTTCTTTGATCACATGCTGTTGGGGAGCCAGTCACATTCGCTCCCCTCCTATGTATGCTGGCTGGATGATTCCTTGAATGCCAGCTATAGCTTCTCTATACTGGTCTGGTGAGGTACTGTGATTCAGACTTACTGGTGGTTGTAGTACTTCATTTCTGTGAGTTG
The DNA here is from genome assembly GCF_048569485.1 of Anomaloglossus baeobatrachus. Taxonomy (NCBI): domain Eukaryota; kingdom Metazoa; phylum Chordata; class Amphibia; order Anura; family Aromobatidae; genus Anomaloglossus; species Anomaloglossus baeobatrachus. The sequence continues at coordinate 158,171,089 of NC_134362.1, forward strand.
TTGTGGTGTTAAACCGTGTTGTCCCTTCGTTGCTGCCTTACCTTGCTTTTCTCCTTAGCTTTTTACTATTTGTTCCCGTGAATTTGCAGTGAGTCGGAGTTTGGGTTTTTCCCTGTCTCTGTGCTGTCATCACACACCTGCCCCTTCCTTCCCTGGAAGTTTTTGGTTTTGGTCAGGAGAATAGTGAGGAATGGGTTTTTGGCCTCTCCACCATCAGGGGTAATCCAGAGGTTAGGGATAACCTAGGCTCCCCTAGCGTGAGCACAGAATAGGTGCCCCCCTATCCCCTTGCTATCCTATAGTCCCATCTTGACAATTATGCAGCATATCTTATGGACGTTAAATCAGAACAGACAAATAGAATTGACGAACACACATGTGAACACAGTCTTGGCAACCACAGCAGACCCAAAATATGAACAAAACTGGTGTAACGTTCTACCTTTTACCAACATAGAAATAATTGGAATATATAAAATGATTTATTTTATAAAATGTCAATAAAAGCACCCAAAACAATGTGAACTAGTGAGAACTGTAAGCTGAATTCAACCTACTAAAGAGATGAAGCAGCGAATATATCAGCTCGTTGCTATATGCAGTCCTCTAATATCAGCCTCGCACACAATTGATCCTTGTTGCCTTTATATTACCGGCGTTCTTCATTTATATCTGATCGATCTTCCTTAATACGCATTGTAAATATTTAGCCAGTGTAAATATTTCATGATATTGTTTTTCCAACGCCTATTATGAAAGCCATTGTAAGGAAATTAGTGTTTAGATGGTTAATATATTGGCACCCTACGTTCTAAGATTTGTAAATCTTCCGTCAAAGAAGTTTTCTTGGATTTTATTACGGATGACTATACGTAGGTCATTGATATCTGATCGGTGGAGGTCTGACTTCTGGGGCCCCCACTGATCTGATGAAGGTGCTGCGGCCTCTTCACTGTTTACCAGGCACAACGCTGTACATTTGGTAGTGGCAGTGCCTGGTACTGCAGCTCAGTCCCCTTCACTTGAATAAAAATAAGCTCATAGGTAGACTAGCAAGAGTTAATCTCTGCTAGCTACTTGTTAGTCTGCTTTGATAACTTGCTGTGCGGGAGCCAGTCGCATTCACTCCCCTCCTATGTATGCTGGCTGGATGCTTCTTTAAATGCCAGCTATAGCTTCTCTATACTGGTCTGGTGAGGTGTTGTGATCCTGAATTACAGGTGGCTGTAGTACTTCATTCCTGTGAGTAGTTGTGGTGTTAACCCTTGTTGTTTTGTTGCTGCCTTACTTTTCTTTCTTTACTCCTTAATTTCTTACTGTTTGTTCCTGTAAGTTTGCAGTTTGTCTGAGTTTTGTGGTGGGTTTTCCCACAGTGGGATCTCTACTGATCTTATATTGGTGACCTATTCTAACGTTATTAAAGTCTCATAAAAATAAATTCAGCGCCTCTCCAGCTATTTTACACTTGCATATCCGGGCAACTGTTTGAGGGCATTTTCCATAGGATTGACATTCAGGAATGTGATGCCTTTTAGTGCTTAGCTTGAGTTCAAATGAGGAGAACTGAGATTCCCCAAACATATTAACTTTTAATGGAGGGATTACCTTAAATTATCCATAGAGTTTATTAGATTATTAGGACGGGCTGCCATTAAGGTAAGGATTTATTAACAAGTAGGGATGAGGGAACCCAAATGGTAAAGTTTGGGGTTTGTACTGGCATCCAAGTGTCTGAGGCGCAAACTCGACCACGGACTTAAAAAAAAAAAAAAAGTGTCAGATTTCAGGTGCTGTTCAAATGCTAATAAAGTTTGTTGAAAAACTGCATCGCAGCCAATCGAGAAGCTTTTGGTCATGGGGAAGGTGCCGGTACACTACTGTAAAGAAATTGCGTACCTATCGCTAACCGGGAGTGACCTAAACAGCCTAATGTTCTCAGAAAGCAGCTCCTTAGTGGTGGTGGCATCCAGGCAAAGAGCTTGAGGTCTAAGGGGGGCTTCACACATAGCGAGATCGCTACCGAAATCGCTGCTACGGCACGGTTTTGGTGACGCAACAGTGACCTCATTAGCGATCTCGCTGTGTGTTACACTGAGCAGCGATCTGGCCCCTGCTGTGAGATCGCTGCTCGTTACACACAGCCCTAGTTCGTTTTCTTCAAAGGCGCTCTCCTGCTGTGACACACAGATCGCTGTGTGTGACAGCGAGAGAGCGACGAAATGAAGCGAGCAGGGAGCAGGAGCCGGCGTCTGGCAGCTGCGGAAAGCTGTAACCAGGGTAAACATCGGGTAACCAAGGTGGTTACCCGATATTTACCTTAGTTACCAGCCTCCGCAGCTCTCACGCTGCCTGTGCTGCCGGCTCCGGCTCTCTGCACATGTAGCTGCAGTACACATCGGGTTAATTAACCCGATGTGTACTGTAGCTAGGAGAGCAAGGAGCCAGCGCTAAGCAGTGTGCGCGGCTCCCTGCTCACGCGGTTATGATCGCTGCTGTGTCGCTGTGTTTGACAGCTAAGCAGCGATCATAACAGCGACTTACAAGGTCGCTGTTACGTCACAGAAAATGGTGACGTAACAGCGACCTTGTTGTCGCTGTCGCTTAGTGTGAACCAGCCCTAATTCTTTTCTCTAATTAGTATTAACTCTCTGCTTGGATGGGGATGCCAACTGTATAAACTCCTCATTCCCGCTGCCAGTTATACATTCTACTTATTCTGGTTCACACACCTCTACTCCTGTTTTGCTGGTGTTGACTCCAATTTCTGACCTCGTCTCGTTATCAACAAGTAATTTTCCCGGCTATCCTTCTGCCTGACCATATTGTGCCTTATCTCTTGGTTCTGAACTTCCAGCCTCACCATTTACCGCCATCCTTCTCCACCAGCCAGCAACTACTCCTTGGTCTCAACCCAGGTCTTCTGCATAAGTTCAGATTCCTTCAAAGGTTGAAGGCCAGGGTTCCCCTTGGAACTGAGAAAAGAGTGGGCTAGCACAAAGCCTTTCCTTGGAAGCCCTATTCAGAGATGCCAGGTAACCACGAACAGAGTTAATTTACAGCAACATTTGAGACATCTCCATTTTAAACTTTATTAGTAAAAGGTTTTTGCCCAACTATATTTCTATCAAATATAAAAAAACGTTTTCATCGTGTCTTGCTGTATTTTGACCCATATGGACGTCCATATTGTTTGTGCTTACTCTACTTTTCCATCAACAGCTTTACAGTTTATAGTCCACCATAATTGCCTTCTTTTTCTCTGAATCATTGTAAACTTTGGTGTTGTTTTCCTATTTATAGGCCTGTCTCTAGGGATCGCTCTCCCTCGATACTCTTATCCTACGTAGGTAGCATGCCATCTGGGAGTTTCTTGGCTCTGCAATCCACTTTTTCCTTGGTTACATAGTCGAGAACGCTCATGTCTTTGTAGCATATTTCTCTATGGGATATCTTTCCTAACCAAGTCTAATTCCTTTTGGTAAATGCAAATACTTGTATGTTTGTGTGATCCAAACCGGGGGAGGAGCGGCACATGACTTACAGGCTGCTACTATAGTGGCCACACAAAAAGTAGGTGTAGGTAGGCATTGTTTGCGTCATTCTCGGCAAGATCATTCCAGTCTTCATTTTGACATGAGAACATCTCCTGCCAGGTAAGCTACATGTATTCCCTGTGATTATTTTATATGTAGGGAACATTTGAAATATCAAATATTAGCTTAACATTAGGGCCAGATCGAGTATGAGATGAGATAAGACCAGGAAAACTCATGAGTTCTGCAATGGGAACCCCTCGTAGGATTTTTAGATCTGTTTAGCTCAGGCCTTTCTTTCTTTCTTTCTTTTTTTTTTTTTTTCTTTCTTTCTTTCTTTCTTTCTTTCTTTCCCTCCTGTCTTTTTTCCCTCTTTCTTTTTTCCCTCTTTTTCTTTTTTCCCTCTTTCTTTTTTCCCTCTTTCCCGTTTTCTTTCCCTCCTTTCCCGTTTTCTTTCCCTTTTTTCTTTTTCTTTTTTTTCCCCCTCTTTCTTTCCCTTTCTTACCCTCTTTCCCTCTTTCTTTCCCTCTTTCCCCTCTTTCTTCCCCTCTTTCCCTATTTCTTTCCCTCTTTCGTTCGTTCGTTCTTTCTTTCTTTTTTTCCCTTTTTCCCTATTTACCTCTTTCTTTCTTTCTTTCTTTCCCTCTTTAGTCACGATAAAATTGGGGTTGGTGCATACGCAATGATTGCTGTGGCTACATAACACTAGATAATCACAGTAAACTAGCCCTATGGCCTACAACTCTAATGGAGAAACCCATTTTCAAAGTGATACTGGTGAATCCCAGTGGACACCACAAATTTTAGTAGGGGTCAAATGAGGGTTTTGATGTTTTTAACAGCATGAATGGCACTGAAAAATAGTGAATATGAAAGCCGAAAGCTTGAATAGAGTCTAAATCACAAAGACTAAAAATATGTCCTCATAAAATGACTATTCAAACCAAGCACAGGCGCTTGGAGCACCCTTAGTGTGGCCAAGCAGTTCTGTGCACCTTCACACCTACTTGTTTTCTACCTATCCCCATCCTTCTCTGGCTCCACTAAAGAGAAATTTTTGTCAAGGTAGATGGACCAAAATAGATGGAAAATGAGTAGATGGGAAGGGGCACTGAACTGCTTGGTTCCACCAAGGGTGCACCAAATGCTGGTGTTTGCACAGTCATTTTGTACCGACTATCTTTATACATTGCTGCTCGGCTTCTCAACCAATTTTTAACCAGGGAGTCATGCAGTTACTTTTATTTCTAAGTTGTTTTTATAGGTTTTTGTAATGTAGTTAGATCACTCTGGGTGTCAACTGAAGAAAAACAAAACCTTCAAGTGTTTAATATTGGAAGCGTACATTGTATTGCACGTTGCACCGAGTAGAACCAGCATCTGTCTCTTGGACCGAAAGCTATGGAAAGAGTTTTAATCTCAGAGTTGGCTGCGTGTCATCTACTTCTCGAGATTTCTCCTTCTTGTTAGGACGCATTTCCTCTCAGGACAGGATCTGCAAAATCCATTTCCGCCATATGCGTCCTGTAGCTTTTCATCTCCTCTCTTCTGTGCAGAGCCGCCGAATGCCGGGAATTGGGTCTAGGGTTGCGCTCTGGCAAGGTTGGAGTTAATAAGTCGAGGGCATGGGTTCTATTCTTTTAGGGCTACTTTATTTAATAAATGAATGAAGGAAGAAAAAAAGAAAGCAAGAGTAATTGTTTTGTGAATGGATGCCATACTGGAGGTTGGGGGACAAAATAATATATGGCAAAACTATGGAGGCTCTTATATGCCATGGAGTATAATTTTTAGACATCCCACCACTATATAGAAGGGACTTGTTTGTCCTGATCTTCTTGCTTTATTAAAAAAAAATAGTGGAGACAGGGAACAACCAAGCTTTATATATGACTTTAGAAAACTGCGTGCCAACCATATTGGGCACTGCAATGGCTGCCGTTAGACGTTATTTTTGGACATCCTATATGCCATGGAGAATAATTTTTTAGACCTCACTCCACATATAGAAGGGACTTGTTTGTTCTGATCTTCTTGGTTCACTAAAATAATTAGTAGGGGCGTTGAAGGGAACCAATAAGGTTTATATATGACTGTAGAAAACTGTGTGCCAACCTTAGTGGGCACTGCACTGGCTGCCTATAGATGTTGTTTTTGTACATCCTATATGTCAGAGATTACAATTTATAGCCCTTACTCCACATATATTAGGTACTTGTTTGTCCTGATCTAAAATAATTAGTGGGGTTGTTGAAAGGAACCACCAAGGTTTATATGACTGTGAGAAACCTAAGTGCCAACCATAGTGGGCACTGCAATGGCTGCCGTTAGATGTTATTTTTGGACATCCTATATGCCATGGAGTAGAAGTTTTAGACCTCACTCCACATATAGAAGGGACTTGTTTGTCTTGATCTTCTTGGTTCACTAAAATAATTAGTGGGGTTGTTGAAGGGAACCACCAAGGTTTATATGACTGTGAGAAACCTAAGTGCCAACCATAGTGCAATGGCTGCTGTTAGATGTTATTTTTGGACATCCTATATGCCATGGAGTATAATTTTTAGACCTCACTCCACATATAGAAGGGACTTGTTTGTCCTGATTTAAAATAATTAGTGGGGACTGTGAAGGGAACCATCAAAGTTTATATACGACTGTGGAAAACTGAGTGGCAATCATTTTAGGTGCTTGAATTGCTGCCATTAGATGTTGTTTTTGGACATTTTGCATCTCTTAGGTATATAGTCTTATGAAATGTTCTGATGGTTTCTTGTGTGTTTGTCGTCTTGTGTCAGTAAATGAGAGTACGGCATCTCTGTCTATCTGTGAATTGGTATCCTACATTCACATTGTCCTTTATAATCTTATTACTTGTTCCGCAGCTGTATAAACTTTAGTTTTTAATGTAATATAAAAAAAATAATAAAAAAACACACCTAAAAATCTCTCCCTTCACGCTGCCATTAATTTTCTAGTTGAAGTCCAGCTGCTCCTGTGCTCTCTATGAGATCTCCTGTCCGATATCTCAGGTTGATTACACGCTGCTCCCCGCTGCTCGTGAACAGCAATAGCCTTGATTTCTGGTTTTGTATTATTACAGCAATTAGTCCGTGTGCATGAAAGAGTCCGCTTCTTCACTCTGACCAATTAGACGTGGCATCCGTTGTGGTATTTTTATTTTTCTAATATGTATAATCTCATCCATAGCAGCAACATGTCGGAGTTTAACCCTTCCAGGCCTTTAAGCTGATCGGCGGAATTATATATATATATCTTTGTGTTCTATTTCCTACATAAAAATAAGGGAAAAAAATAAGAATTATTTTAAACTAGGAAAAGTGTTTTTTTTTTGTTTGTTTTTGTTTTGCCAAAGAGAAGATTTTTTTTATTCCAAATATTTAAAAAGGAGTTATTTTTTTACATTTTTTTTAGACCCTTTCTATATCATATATATATATATATATATGATATAGAAAGGGTCTAAAAAAAAAATATAAAAAAATAACTCCTTTTTAAATATTTGGAATAAAAAAAAATGTTCTCTTTGGTAAAACAAAAACAAAAAAAACACTTTTCTTAGTTTAAAATAATTCTTATTTTTTTCCTTATTTTTATGTAGGAAATAGAACACAAAGATCTATATATAATTCCGCCGATCTGCTTAAAGGCCTGGAAGGGTCAAACTCCGACATGTTGCTGCTATATATATATATGTAACGATTCACTTCAATGGTTGGCATGTAGTACAAGAGTGGCACTGCCAGGGAAATGTATGGCAAGGAGCAATAAAAGCCATAACACTCATCCAAAGCAATTTACATAAGTGAATTTAGAGAATTTTCCAATTGTCCAGACCCCCCCTCCCAAAATACATGTATTTGTTTTTTAAAGTAAATTATATAATTTACCTATGTTATTCAAGTATAATAATTAGGTTTCCGATCCAGTCCTGGAATCCCTACCTTACGATCCAGAACTGAAGAGGGCTGTCTCAGTTATTGAAATTAGTTGCCAGCCCCCTTCACAAGTGATGCTAGTTGAGCATCGGATAGGAAGTAGAACAAATACCTAATGATAAGGTCATCAGGCATAACAGCACTAAATTAGTAATTTACAGGTATATTTTTGGACTGGACATTCCTTTTAAATAGATATTGTCAGCAGATTTTTGCCACCTTATCTGAGAGCAGCCAAAGAGAGCCTGAATCCAACGATGTATCACTTAGATTACTGGCTGCAGCCGTTCTGACACAATCAGAATTTTTAGATTTAGCAATGCAGCAGAGCTGAAAAAGCAAAACCCACCCACACCTTGCACTCAGTAGACATTGTACATTAACAGTGAGGTGCCAATCAGATGAGTGGGCGTGCCGGACTGTCGTGTGCGTGACAATGTAGTTCGAGCAATAATAAGTCCTGCTGCTTAAACAAACACAGCAAATAAACAACAGCTCAGACCTTGACAAGACAGGAATCCCTGAATTCTGTGTTTTAACCCTTGCAGCATACTGTTTTCAACTTACATAGCAAAAATCTGCTGACAGATTCCCTTTAAGTTTAAGAAGACATTCGCATTGTCCTGGAATAGCTTCTATTTTCTTAATTTCAGGGACTTTTATTGTTACTCCATGTAGTATTTTGAGACGCAAGTTTCACCCCAGTTATCCCAAACTGAGTACTCACCATTTTTAATACAGCTTTTTTTATGCATATTTTTCTTTGTATGGATTCACATAGAAAAGTCACGTTTTTAAATTCATATAATTTATACTGGGGCAGACGGTTGGAGGAGGGAATTGCCAGCACAAGTCATTATTTTATTAGCTCAAGATTAATTTCTACCAAACGATTATTACACAAGAATGTCATTGACAAATAATAGTAACCTGCTTTTATGTGTTTGTATTTCATTATACTTAATCAGCTTTGTACTTGCTTAAATTTTCAGTGGAAGATTCAGATGACTTTGGATTAAACTGGGATTCCTCACTGAACCATACAGGTATGTGCCTTATACCATCCGAATATTTTGCATGCAGGTTAAACTTTGTAGGTGGTGTTTTTGGACTTGTATTAAATATATACATTCATGTATATATATGTGTGTGTGTATGTGTATATGTGTGTGTGTATGTATGTATGTATGTATGTGTATATATATATATATATATATATATATATATATATATATATATATATATATTAGTACAGACCAAACGTTTGGACACACCTTCTCATTCAAAGAGTTTTCTTTATTTTCATATCTCTGAACATTGTAGATTCACATTGAAGGCATCAAAACTATGAATTAACACATGTGGAATGAAATACTTAACAAAAAAGTGTGAAACGACTGAAAATATGTCTTCTATTCTAGGTTCTTCAAAGTAGCCACCTTTTGCTTTGAATACTGCTTTGAACACTCTTGACATTCTCTTGATGAGCTTCAAGAGGAAGTCACCGGAAATGGTCTTCACGTCACAGGTGTGCCCTGTCAGGTTTAATAAGTGGGATTTCTTGCCTTATAAATGAGGTTGGGACCATCAGTTGCGTTGTGCAGAAATCTGGTGGATACACAGCTGATAGTCCTACTGAATAGACTGTTAGAATTTGTATTATGGCAAGAAAAAAGCAGCCAAGTAAAAAAAAACGAGTGGCCATCATTACTTTAAGAAATGAAGGTCAGTCAGTCCGAAAAATTGGGAAGACTTTGAAAGTGTCCCCAACTGCAGTGGCAAAAACCATCAAACGCTACAAAGACACTGGCTCACATGAGGACCGCCCCAGAAAAGGAAGACCAAGAGTCACCTCTGCTGCTGAGGATAAGTTTATACGAGTCACCAGCCTCAGAAATCGCAGGTTAACAGCAGCTCAGATTAGAGACCAGGTCAATGCCACACAGAGTTCTAGCAGCAGACACATCTCTAGAACAACTGTTAAGAGGAGACTTTGTGCAGCAGGCCTTCATGGTATAATAGCTGCTAGGAAACCACTGCTAAGGACAGGCAACAAGCAGAAGAGACTTTTTGGGGCTAAAGAACACAAGGAATGGACATTAGACCAGTGGAAATCTGTGCTTTGGTCTGATGAGTCCAAATTTGAGATCTTTGGATCCAACCACCGTGTCTTTGTGCGACGCAGAAAAGGTGAACGGATGGACTCTACATGGCTGGTTCCCACCGTGAAGCATGGAGGAGGAGGTGTGATGGTGTGGGGGTGCTTTGCTGGTGACACTGTTTGGGATTTATTCAAAATTGAAGGCATACTGAATCAGCATGGCTACCACAGCATCCTGCAACGGCATGCTATTCCATCCGTTTTGCTTTTAGTTGGACCATCATTTATTTTTCAACAGGACAATGACCCCAAACACACCTCCAGGCTGTGTAAGGGCTATTTGACTAAGAAAGAGAGTGATGGGGTGCTATACCACATGACCTGGCCTCCTAAGTCACCAGACCTGAACCCAATCGAGATGGTTTGGGGTGAGCTGGACCGCAGAGTGAAGGCAAAAGGGCCAACAAGTGCTAAGAATCTCTGGGAACTCCTTCTGGACTGTTGGAAGACCATTTCCGGTGACTATCTCTTGAAGCTCATCAAGAGAATGGCAAGAGTGTGCAAAGCAGTAATCAAAGCAAAACGTGGCTACTTTGAAGAACCTACAATATAAGACATATTTTCAGTTGTTTTCCACTTTTTTTGTTAAGTATTTCATTCCACATGTTTCATTCATAGTTTTGATGCCTTCAATGTGAATCTACAATTTTCAGACTCATGAAAATAAAGAAAACTCTTTGAATGAGAAGTTGTGTCCAAACTTTTAGTCTGTACTGGTTATACTCTCTAAATATATTATAACTAGCTGTAGTACCCGGTGTTGCCTGTGATAGCAACTAAGTGTCTCTGTCTTTCCCTTTCTGTCTCTCTCTCTGTCTGCCTCTATCTCTCTCTGTCTTAGCCTCTCTCTGTCTCTCTCTGTCTTAGCCTCTCTCTATCTCTCTCTGTCTTAGTCTCTCTCTGTCACTCTCTGTCTTAGCCTCTCTCTGTCTCTCTCTGTCTTAGCCTCTCTCTGTCTCTCTCTGTCTTAGCCTCTCTCTGTCTCTCTCTGTCTTAGCCTCTCTCTGTCTCTCTCTGTCTTAGTCTCTCTCTCTCTGTCTGTCTCTCTCTGTCTCTCTCCCTTTCTTTCTCTCTGTCAATCTGTCAGTCCCTCTCTCTCTCCCTGTCTGCTTCTCTCTCTGCGTGTCTGTCTGGCTCTGTCTGTCTCTGTTTCTCTCTTTCTCTCTATTGCTCTATTGCTTTCTGTCTCTATGTTCAACCGTAAACCGGAAGTTCTGCAGAGAAAGGAACCACCGGGTAACCCGGGCATTCCGTTCCTTGGCGGACCTCATCCAGACCAGCGGAGAGTGATCCGTCACCAAGCGAAACTGCCGTCCCAGCAGGTAATAGCGTAGGGACTCCAAGGCCCACTTGATCGCCAGGCACTCCTTCTCCACTACGCTATAATTCCGCTCGGGAGGGGTGAGCTTCCTACTTAAGAAGGTGACGGGGTGTTCCTCCCCCTGAACCACCTGAGACAGCACTGCCCCCAGGCCGACCTCTGAGGCGTCAGTCTGTACTATGAACTCCTTCCGGAAATCAGGGTGTACCAGAACGGGCTGTCCGCACAGGACCCCCTTCAGGGCCCGGAAGGAGTCCTCGGCCTGCGGAGTCCAGCGCACCATGACGGACTTCTTGCCTTTGAGAAGGTCCGTCAAGGGGGCTGATAGTCCCGCAAAATCCTTTACAAACCTCCTGTAGTACCCCACGATACCCAGGAAGGCCCTAACCTGCTTCGTGGTCAGGGGTCTAGGCCACTTCTGGATCGCCTCAACCTTGTTAATTTGGGGCTTAATCACTCCTTGGCCTATCACGTAGCCCAAGTAGCGGGCTTCCGTGAGTCCCAACGCACATTTCTTGGGATTGGCCGTCAATCCGGCTGTTCGAAGCGCGTCCACCACCGCTTGTACCTGTTCCAAGTGGGTCTGCCAATCGGAGCTCTAAATAATGATGTCATCAAGGTACGCTGATGCATACGCCTGGTGGGGTTCCAGCACTAAGTCCATCAACCTCTGGAACGTGGCCGGAGCGCCATGTAACCCAAAAGGCAAGACAACATAGTGGAAGAGACCCTCTGGCGTAACAAAAGCGGTTTTCTCCTTGGCGGACTCCGTCAGTGGCACCTGCCAGTACCCCTTGGTCAGGTCGAGCGTGGTGAAATATCGCGCCTGTCCCAGCCTATCAATCAGCTCATCCACCCGGGGCATGGGGTAGAGATCGAACTTGGATATTTCGTTCAATCTCCTAAAGTCATTGCAGAACCTTAAGGAGCCATCGGGTTTTGGTATTAGGACAATCGGACTAGCCCATTCACTCCGGGATTTTTCGATGACCCCCAGGCGTAACATTGTCTTTACTTCCTCCGATATGGCTTGTCGTCGAGCCTCCGGTACCCGGTATGACTTCAGGCGTACCTTCAGGTGGGGCTCGGTGACAATATCATGTCGTATCAGACTGGTCCTACCGGGCAGCTTGGAGAAGACATCGGGGTTCTGCTGAACCAGCTGTCTGGCCTCTCGCCTCTGAGTCTTGGTGAGGGCTTCTCCAATCCTTACTTCCGGTTCGTCCTCTCCGGAGGTCGCTGGAGCCGGATGTGAACGACCCGAAGAGGAGGGAGATGGGGAAAAAACAGCCATCAGGCTTTCCCGTTCCTGCCAAGGTTTTAATAGGTTGACATGGTATATTTGTTCAGGTTTCCGCCTACCGGGCTGCAATACTTTATAGTTAACCACCCCGACTCTTTCCTTTATCTCGTAGGGGCCTTGCCACTGAGCCAGGAATTTACTCTCCGCCGTGGGGATTAATACCAACACCCGATCCCCGGGTTTAAAGGTCCGCACGGTGGCTTGTCTATTGTAGCGGCCGCTTTGCGCGGCCTGAGCCTCCTGTAAATGCTCCTTCACAATTGGCATGACCGCACTTATGCGGTTCTGCATACCCAAAATGTGTTCAATCACACTTTTATGGGGGGTGGGCTCTTGCTCCCATGTTTCCTTTGCCAGGTCCAACAATCCCCGGGGATGTCGCCCGTATAACAATTCAAAAGGCGAAAACCCCGTGGATGCCTGTGGCACCTCACGGATGGCAAACATCAAATAGGGAAGCATCATATCCCAGTCTTTCCCGTCTTTTGAAATCACCCTTTTGAGCATGGTTTTCAGGGTTTTATTGAAACGCTCGACTAAACCGTCCGTTTGAGGATGATACACAGACGTACGCAACTGCTTGATCTGGAGTAGCCGGCATAGCTCTTTGGTCACTTTAGACATGAATGGGGTCCCCTGATCCGTAAGGATCTCCTTGGGCAACCCCACCCGGCAGAACACAGCAAACAACTCCCGAGCTATAAGCTTTGCTGCAGTATGTCTGAGAGGTATCGCCTCGGGATACCGGGTGGCATAGTCAACGATCACTAGGATGTGTTGGTGCCCTCGAGCGGACTTTACGAGGGGCCCCACCAGATCCATCCCTATCCGTTCAAAAGGGACTTCTATAATGGGTAATGGTACCAACGGACTGCGAAAGTGGGTCAGGGATGCGGTAAGCTGACACTCCGGGCAGGTTTCGCAGAACCGTTTTACCTCCCCAAAGACCCCGGGCCAATAGAACCTTTGCAATATTCGCTCCTGCGTTTTCTTGACCCCTAGGTGGCCACTCATCAGGTGTTTATGAGCCAAGTCGAGGACCCGCCGGCGATACGGCTGGGGCACCACCAACTGCTCTACCCCCATGCCCCGTATTTCATCTACCCGGTAGAGTAAATCCTGCTTAAGAGCGAAATGGGGGTACCTTACCTGGGCACCGGGCAGCTGTGCCACCCCGTCAACTACTGTCACCCGACTCCGGGCATGTATTAATGTAGGGTCCTGGAGTTGGGCTGTCCCAAACGTATCCGGGGACGCCTCCAACTCCGGGATGGGTTCGACCGTCTCAGCCTCTCCTGCCAATACCTCTAGGGGCGACCTATCGGGTTCACATTCTGTCCCTATCATGGGGACCCCTACGGCAGGCGTCCCGGATTCAGGATTGTAGGGCTCAGGTCCCGTACTGACCAATATTTGAGGGGACTTAGGAGGTCCCTTCCATAAAGTCCAAAAATAGGGCAGATCCCTTCCTAGGATCACGTCATAGGGAAGAGTGTTAATAAGTCCCACCTCATGTTGCACCTGACCGCAAGGTGCTGTGATGGTGATAATCCCCGTGGGATAGTCTCGGCGGTCCCCATGTATGCAAACCACCCCCACGGTACGTCCTGTGGCCTTTACTTTAGCCCTTAGGGTTGATCGCACAAGGGTCACTAAGCTTCCGGAATCCAACAATCCTGTAACCGGACATCCATTCACCTGTATTTGGCACAAGTGGGGCTCCGTCTCTGGGGAGACCAGGTCAGCGGTACACACCACCTGAGCATACATTGAACCCCGCCGGGTAACCCCACAATCCATGGGCTCCGTGGTGAGTGGACACTGGGCTTCCATATGTCCCACCCGCTGGCACCGCCAACATCTAATGGGGACGGAAACCCCCTTGACGGGTTGTCGTTTAGGGTACAGAACCTTCCGGACCTCAGGAACGGCGGGCGCGGCCTCAGACGGGACGGTAGGGGACTCCTGCACCGTTGTCAGCGGTGGGTCCTTGGCCCTAGGCTTGGAGGGGCCGGACCGACGGGCGGTACGCAAAGTCTCAGTGTCCCGTATCAAGTCCTGCGTAGCCACATGCCGCTCTACCAGGGACACTAATTGGTCCAGGGTACTCGGGTCACCCTGTCCTACCCACCGTTGAACGGTGACGGGTAAAGTGCGCACAAAACGATCAACTACTACCCTTTCCACCATTTGTGCCGGGCTCAGAGTGTCAGGCTGCAACCACTTTTTTACAAGATGCAACAAGTCATAGGCCTGGGAGCGTACGGGTTTGGCTTCCTCAAAGAACCACTGATTTACCCGCTGAGCCCGTACATAGGTATTCACCCCCAACCGAGCCAGTATTTCGGCTTTCAGGGTCACATAGTCAATGGCGTCCTCGGTACAGAGGTCCAGGTACGCTTTTTGGGGTTCCCCCGTCAGATAGGGCGACAATACCTCAGCCCACTGGGGGGTCAGCAGCTTTTCCCGCTCGGCCACCCGCTCAAACACCGCCAGGAACGCTTCCACATCATCCCCCGGGGTCATCTTTTGCAACGCTTGTCTCACCGCTTTCCGGACGCTGCCGTCGTCACCCGGTCCCGGGGTTGTTGCTGCCGGTCCGGCACGGATCGACTTGGCCAGGAGAACTATCTGTTCTTGGTGCCTTTTCTCCTGCACTTGCAAAGATTGCTGCTGACGTTCCAACGCCCGGAGCAGGTGTGCATTGGTCTGTTGCTGCTGTGCATTAGCCTCTTGTTGCTGTGCATTAGCCTGTTGTTGCTGTGCATTAGCCTGAGCCAGCTGCTTTAGTATGTCCTCCATGGCGTCACCGGGTTTGGGCTGTAGTATAGCCGCTCGAATCCAGGACATGTGCTACTGGGTCATCAGGGATGGAAGCTACACCTCACCGGGCTGGCATGCCCTCATTCTCCACCATATGTGAGGTAGCGTGGTCGGCTGCGCAGCAGAAGACACGGGATCCAGGCACCAAGGTTCACAGCACACGGTTTAATGTCCAAACAAAAGTCCACAACAATATACATGTGCCTCTCCAGCAGAGAACTCAGGAAGTTGTGATCACTCCCTCACACCCGGCACACCTGCCCTTGTTCCTGTTTCCATTTAACCCTTCCTTCAGCCTGTAGGGAAACAGCATTAACCCTGGAGTGGATTTACTTTCTATCATGGAGTGAGCACAACCGGGGCGAGACATACCGGCCGTCATAGATAACCCCGGTCACAGTCTCACATAGTCTTAGTCTCTCTCTGTCTCTCCCAGTCTCTGTCTGTCTCTCTGTCTGTCTCTCTGTGTCTGTCTGTTTCCCTTTCTGTGTCTCTCTCTCCCTTTCTGCCTCTCTCTCTCCCTGTCTGCCTTTCTCTCTGTTTCTGTCTGCCGCTCTGTCTCTGTTTTTTTCAGTCTCTCTATCTCTCTGCTGCTGACTGTCTCTCTCCCTGCCTGCTTCTGTCTCTCTCTCTCTGTCTGTCTCTCTCTGTCTGTCTCTCTGTCTGTCTCTCTTTCTCTGTCTGCCTCTTTCTCTGTCTGCCTCTCTCCCTGTCTGCCTCTCTCCCTGTCTACCTCTCTCTGCGTGTCTGTCTGTCTGTCTCTGTTTCTCTGTCTCTCTATCGCTCTATTGGTGTCTGTCTCTCTCCCTTCCTGCTTCTCTCTGTCTCTATCCATCTCTCCACCCAAATTAACTGACACATAAGCTTCTTATACTAAGAATGTCCTTTGTTGCCTATAGCAACCAATCATAGCTCCTATTAATGACCTGTAGCAAAATAGAAGCAGAGCTGTGAGTGTGTCTCTTTCTGTGTGTGTGGGTCTCTGTGTGTCTTTCTCTGTTCATAATAGGAGTTTATAATAACAGATTATTTCCCAGCTCCATTGACTTTAATGTAAGCAGGTTTTTTGGTGAATAACTGTAAAGCACAGGGTTAAATTTTCCTCTCAAAACATAGTGTATGATGCCCGTGAGTCAAATGAGGCGGCTGTGCAAAATTTCGTAATTGTAAATGCGACGGTGCGGATTGTTTAGCGGATATACACACATACTCAACTTTACATATTAGATTTATTAATATGCAGGTCCTATTGGTGAGATACGCATAGTCTGTGTAATCATTGCTTATCCCATGGACATGCCATAAATGTATGAGATGGGCCATCCCTTAAAGGGGAAATATCAGTATAATTTTTCAATTTAAACTGAGTACTCCATCCAATGGCTGCTACGCCACTTATTCTGAAACAGTTTTTCTTTTTCTTCTGTGCCCTCCCATTCCAAAGTTATACCCCTCTGAAATAAAGATGCAAATTTTCCCTTTGACCACCCTCTCTGGGTGTGGCCATGTTTTGATTGGCCAGCAGCAGAGGTGCAACAGCAAACGCCCACATGAAAGTTCTTTGGCATATGGAAAGCTGAAGGGGAAAATGTGACTGCCCCCACAAGTGTTGATGTGGTGCGCAATTTTATTTTTTTCATCAGAGGGCACACAGACGTATTGAATATGTAATTTTTTATCTGATCCTCCTTAAAATTTCATCAATATAGGCCTTACTCTGAGTTGTATTAATCTCATTCTCAGACCCTTCATTTTAACTGATGAATGAACAGATCCATTTTACTCAGTGTGTATGTATTGTGATGAGTCTATATAACCACACCCTCACCACTGATTGGCAGCATTCTGCCTATACACAGTAAGCTGCCAATCAGTGTCGGGGGCGGGGTTATACAGCGGTCAAGAATATAAAGGACTACATGGTAGCAGATTTACTAGTCCTTCAATGATAATCTCCTGCCGATGAAGCTGATTTTATCAAAGCAGCCCATGAAGTGATACATCGCCGGAATCAGGGTCTCTCTCTCTTTATAATAATAATAATCTTCTATAGCACCAACATATTCCGCAGCGCTTTACAATTCAGAAGTTCATATACAAACAAGTAACAGTTGCAGAAAATACATTAAATAGAGCAAAAAAGACAACCCTGCTTGTAAGAGCTTACAATCTACAATGAGGTGGGGAGGACAAGGTACAAGTGCTTATTTACAATGACAATCCAGCCGTCTCATGGAAATGGGGGATAGATAAAGGCTGCCTGAACTAGTCGTCAGCCAATCTTTGTGATGCTTTTTGGTGCGGTGGAGTTTGATGGAGAGTTATGGTCTGAGAAGTCGTGTAGGGACTATGTGAATTGACTTCGATTAGGGAGTGTGATAGGCCACCCTAAAAAGATGTGTTTTTAGGGAGCGTCTGAAGCTGAGTAAGTTGTGGGTCCTTCTTGGGGTAGAGCGTCCCAGAGGATTGGGGCAGCTTAGGAGAAGTCTTGAAGCCGGGAGTGGGAGGTTCGTCTTAGGGGCACTTTGCACACTACGACATCGCAGGTGCGATGTCGGTGGGATCAAATTGAAAATGACGTACTTCCGGCATCGTAGGCGACATCGTAGTGTGTAAAGGCTCGATGATACGATTAACGAGCGCAAAAGCGTCGTAATCGTATCATCGGTGCAGCGTCGGCGAAATCCATAATTCCGCTGACGCAACGGTCCGATGTTGTTCCTCGCTCCTGCGGCAGCACACATCGCTGTGTTTGAAGTCGCAGGAGTGAGGAACATCTCCTACCGGCGTCACCGCGGCTTCTGTAGGATATGCGGAAGGAAGGAGGTGGGCGGGATGTTTACATCCCGCTCATCTCCGCCCCTCCGCTCCTATTGGCCGCCTGCCGTGTGACGTCGCAGTGACGCCGCACGACCCGCTCCCTTAATAAGGAGGCGGGTCGCCGGCCAGAGCGACGGTCGCAGGACAGGTGAGTCCATGTGAAGCTGCCGTAGCGATAATGTTCGCTACGGCAGCTATCACAAGGATATCGCAGCTGCGACGGGGGCGGGGACTATCTCGCTCGGCATTGCAGCATCGGCTTGCGATGTCGTAGTGTGCAAAGCCCGCCTTAGTGTTGATGTTAGTCGAAAGTTGCTTGAGAGCGTAGAGAACGGGTAGGGTGATAGAGATGAGGGTGGAGATGTAGAGGGGTGCTACATTGTGGAGAGCTTTGTGGGCGAGAACAAGCAATTGCAATCTCTATAATATGTTATTCTTAGATTAGCTGTCAAATACATGATGATAGGTCCCCTTTAAAGAGTCGATATTGATTTTTTTTAGGATGGCCACATCCAATACGTGTCACTAAAGTTCCTGTCCTTATTCTCTCTTTAGAGGCTCCTTACATATTCAATTTCACAGAGGAGCATTGTATGGCCTATAAGCCTCCTTACGCCGGCATACCACACTTAAGGGTGCTTTACACATTGTGACATCGCTAGCGATTGCTAGCGATGTTGCGAGCGATAGCACCCGCCCCCGTCGTTTGTGCGACATTTGGTGATCGCTGCCGTAGCAAACAATATCGCTACGGCAGCGTAACACGCACATACCTGTTCAGCAACGTCGCTGTGACCGCCGAACAATCCCTCCTTCAAGGGGGAGGTGCGTTCGGCGTCACAGTGGCGTCACTAAGCGGCCGCCCAATAGAAGCAGAGGGGTGGAGATGAGCGGTCGGTACATCCCGCCCACCTCCTTCCTTCCTCATTGCCGGTGGACGTAGGTAAGGAGATGTTCGTCGTTCCTGCGGTGTCACACACAGTGATGTGTGATGCCGCAGGAACGACAAACAACCAGCGGCATGCACCACCACCGATATTATGAAAAGGAGCGACGTGTCAACGATCAACGATTTTCGACGTTTTTGCGATCGTTGATCGTCGCTCCTAGGTGTCACACGCTGCGATGTCGCTAACGGCGCCGGATGTGCGTCACTAACGACGTGACCCCAAGCGATGTCGCAGCGTGTAAAGCACCCTTTACACTCTCCACAAGGGTACACCTTACCACCAAGTCCCCCTTCAAAGTGAGACACTGTCCAATCACTTCTTTTTTTGAGTTTACGAATACATTTCAAGAAGGTAAGAGGGAAAGATGGAATTGTTGTTGCAGCTTTCATTGGCATCACTTATATCCCAAGATCTTGCAAAATCATAAAAGGAGAAAAAAAAAATTACTTTTTTTCTAAAAATACGTGTCTGTAAGCCAACATATCCACTATTAAACATTGTGTTGGATTCATAAGGGTATGGTAGCTATCTAATTTAATTTCTTAGGTCACCTGAAACCTTTTAGGTTCTTCTAATGGGCAAGGAACATTAGGAGATTTATAAATCCAGTTTCCATAATCCAAGGTGATAATACCCATTTTCACAGTGCGAAGGAAGGAAATCAAGACTAGTTCTTTAAAGCGGGATCAAATCCTCACCGAATTTGTGAAATAAGTGACGGCTCTTCTAGTTCAAGAACTTTCCTAGTCCGATATTGGCTTAGTACATTTCTTAAGAGCTTCTGAAGGATCTGATGGGGCAAAAAGTAACTTTACTACATTTCTTTATTTTTTATAATGTAAGGTTTTTATTTTTTTCACAGCATGTATATATGGTATTTGAGTTAAATTGCTTACAAGTCATGGAAAGCAGACCTATTGGAACATAGTATGTACAGTAGGCCTTTAATCTTGCATTAGATGACAAAGTGCAAAAAATTGCCTGTTGCCAATATATTGGGACCTATGAGGTTCTGATGCCAAATGAAAGGGAATCTGTCACCAGATTTTTCTAACCTAATCTGAAACCAGAATAATGTAGAGACAGAGACCCTGATTCCAGCAATGTATCACTTACTAGGTGTTAAAATTACATCATGCAGTCGTCTGTATAACTACATCCCTGCCACTGATTGACAGCTTTCTGCCTATACACAGTGTACTCAGCTACGAATCTGTATTGGGTGGGGTTATTCAGAGAACTGATGGATCTGCCCCAGATAAAACAGTGATTTTATCACAGCTGCAGCAAGCAACGTATTAAGTGATACATTGCTAGAACCAGGGTCTCTTCCCCTACATTATGCTGCTTTTAAATGGATGGTGTGGGGCAGGGCTGGGAAAAGTGCGGCTCGTGGGCCTGTGGACCGAGACAGTCGAAGGGTTAAAGGGAACCTGTCAGCAGAAATGTCCCCTAAAACCTAACAGATTCCCCCTCTGCAGCTCCTGGGCTGCATTCTATAAAGGTCCCTGTTATGATTGTGCCCACTTTCTGACCGAAAAAAAGTGTTTATAAAGTTGTACCTTTTTGGCTTCTGATTCTGTAAATCCGTCACGGGGGCGGGCTGCCTGATGGCCGTTATTCTGCCCCCTGGTCCTGTATGCCGCCCACATCGCTGATTTCAATACTTCTGGACGCCGCCCACTGCTCCAGCCATCCCCGCGCATGCCCAGTGCCCATCTCTCGGGGATGAGCACTGTGCCCAGCATCACCGCTGGTGACGTGCACGCAGGGTTAAGATTATGGGCGGTGCTGTGATGTTTATTCCTAAGCAACAGCCCATAATCGCGGGACCGCGCTTTCCCCCTCGGCCTGCTTCTTTCTGCGCAAGCGCGCTGCTGCTGACCTCACTTCGCCTCCTTCCCATCTTGCCCCGAGGCAGGAAATAGATGGGAAGAGCGCGGAGCAGTGACTACACCGAAAGCGCGGTCCCGCGATTATGGGCGGTTGCTTAGGAATAAACATCACAGCACCGCCCATAATCTTAACCCTGCGTGCACGTGACGCTGGGCACAGTGCTCATCCCCGAGAGATGGGCACTGGGCATGCGCGGGGATGGCTGGAGCAGTGGGCGGCGTCCAGAAGTATTGAAATCAGCGATGGGGGCGGCATACAGGACCAGGGGGCAGAATAACGGCCATCAGGCAACCCGCCCCCGTGACGGATTTACAGAATCAGAAGCCAAAAAGGTACAACTTTATAAACACTTTTTTTCGGTCAGAAAGTGGGCACAATCATAACAGGGACCTTTATAGAATGCAGCCCAGGAGCTGCAGAGGGGGAATCTGTTAGGTTTTAGGGGACATTTCTGCTGACAGGTTCCCTTTAAAACAGTGGACTGGAGGTTACACCTTGCCCTCCCCCGCTGCCCAATGTCCATAGGATGTAAACAGCAGTAAACACATTGGAGGAGGGGCCACTGGCTCGTCTTGTATATAAAGAGCTATGTGGGGGCTCAGACAGAAATGTATATAGGAGGCTATATGTGGGCTCATATGGTGTATAAGAGGCAATGTGTGGGTTCATACTGTATATAGGCGGCTATGTGTGGGCTCATACTGTGTATAGGAGGCTGTGTGGGCTCATACAGTGTATAGTAGGCTATGGGTCGGCTCATACTGTATATAGGAGGCTATGGGTTGGCTCATACTGTATATAGGAGGCTATGGGTTGGTTCATACTGAATATAGGAGGCCATGTGTGGGCTCATACTGTATATAGAAGGCTGTGTGGGCTCATACTGCATATAGGAGGCTGTGTGGGCTCATACTGCATATAGGAGGCTATGTGTGGGCTCATACTGCATATAGGAGGCTATGTGTGGGCTCATACTGCATATAGGAGGCTATGTGTGGGCTCATACTGCATATAGGAGGCTATGGGTGGGCTCATACTGCGTATAGGAGGCTATGGGGTGGGCTCATACTGTGTGTATAGGAGGCCATGTGTGGGCTCATACTGTGTATAGGAGGCCATGTGTGGGCTCATACTGTGTATAGGAGGCCATGTGTGGGCTCATACTGTGTATAGGAGGCCATGTGTGGGCTCATACTGTGTATAGGAGGCCATGTGTGGGCTCATACTGTGTATAGGAGACCATGTGTGGGCTCATACTGTGTATAGGAGGCCATGTGTGGGCTCATACTGTGTATAGGAGACCATGTGTGGGCTCATACTGTGTATAGGAGGCCATGTGTGGGCTCATACTGTGTATAGGAGGCCATGTGTGGGCTCATACTGTGTATAGGAGGCCATGTGTGGGCTCATACTGTGTATAGGAGGCCATGTGTGGGCTCACACTGTATATAGGAGGCTATGTGTGGGCTCATACTGCATATAGGAGGCTGTGTGGGCTCATACTGCATATAGGAGGCTATGTGTGGGCTCATACTGCATATAGGAGGCTATGTGTGGGCTCATACTGCATATAGGAGGCTGTGTGGGCTCATACTGCATATAGGAGGCTATGGGTGGGCTCATACTGCGTATAGGAGGCTATGGGTGGGCTCATACTGTGTGTATAGGAGGCCATGTGTGGGCTCATACTGTGTATAGGAGGCCATGTGTGGGCTCATACTGTGTATAGGAGGCCATGTGTGGGCTCATACTGTGTATAGGAGGCCATGTGTGGGCTCATACTGTGTATAGGAGACCATGTGTGGGCTCATACTGTGTATAGGAGGCCATGTGTGGGCTCATACTGTGTATAGGAGGCCATGTGTGGGCTCATACTGTGTATAGGAGGCCATGTGTGGGCTCACACTGTATATAGGAGGCTATGTGTGGGCTCATACTGTATATAGGAGCTATAGGTGCTGTATGTGTTATTTCTAGAGTTCTATGAAGATAAAAACAATAGGATTTATTACTTTATATTATGGCAAATTTCGTCACCATCAGTTAGTAATACAGGCTCGGGGTACATGCCCGCGATCCAGAGTTCTGGAGGCAGCGTACTTTCCCTTGTGGAGACGCTGTGTCCTGGGTGGGAGAACGTGCTGTCAGTTCCCACTGATCATGGGCACGGGCCTAACAGTTATCATTTGCTTAGTTGTGATAGTAGCCCACTACTGTTGGGATTCCTTTTTCTTTTGTTTCTCGACCATTTTGCCACAGCACTCCTTGCTTTCCAGGGCCTGTGTGATAGGCGGTCCCCTCTGTGCCGGAGCTAACTGAGCGTGTAAACTGTGCGTTTACTCTCTCTTGCGTGACTCTCGGTTTCATATGACTAGGATGAGCCGTTCCCTTTTTATAGCTGGGACCTGGAATTTTTTTATATGTATTTGTGTATTTAGAGTAATACATACTGTCAATCCCATATTTAATCCTATTTTTTGCCCATACATGCCCGGATGCTCCATATACCTGGTGACTTCCTTCTTGGACCATGTATGTGGAATAAAGATAATACAGTTCTGTACGGAGGAGAAATACTATAGGTGTCTCATACATGCACCACATGTAAGGAAAGCTCCTAATATGTATAATTATGGTCTCCTATAATCTGATATAAAACGCGTGACATCCCCCACCCTCCATGCTGGGCCCCGTCCTTCCCTAAGGGGAATGAAATTTTATCTGAGAAATTCTTATTTCCGGCAGTCGACAGAAATAATGTTCGAGGATGCAGATCATTCTCTCATGGAAAACGAGCTTACCTGCCTTGAAACTAATTATGCCTGGGAAGCCTTTTTAATTAGATAATGGCAATAATGAAACAGCGATTAGATTTCCCTGCAAAGTGTTGGAAAAATTTTAGTTTTAGCCAGTGTCCCGGCAAATGGGAAAACCTTGGAGCGTTTTAATAACAAATCTTCTCTACTGTTAATGTAAGACGTGAAGTTAGGGCTTCCGATTATTCGTAGTGTGCAAGAATACTGCGGTATGGGCCTCACTTTAGTGCTACAGTGCTGGGCATCACTTGTCATAGTCACCGTGTTGGTAGCATGAGAAGACGGCAGTATCACAGAAAGCGTGAGGCTACCCATGACTGACTGTGAGGCCACCGCAATACTTCCCCGACTTCTAGCCTGATGTCTTATTTCAGTTCTTAGCTTTGATTTGTTCAGAATTCTGTATATTTAGTCCATTACCAAATCCTGTTGGATATATAACAAATTGTTTATAAGATTGTTTAAAGATTCTATTACTTGGGCCAATGTAACTGTATGGGAGGACTGATCGTGACCTGTTTACACGCAGAAGAACTGTCGACAATGATTGTTTTTTAAGGCCACAAAGATGCAATCGGTCCTAAATCAGTCATATTTTCATGTGCCAGTGATCAGAAATGAGTGCGCTAATTGTCGATCAGCATATTTAAGGCTAAGTTCACACTTCCGTTGTTTTGTATCAGTCACAATCCGTAGCCTTGAGGAATTACGGTATCCTGCAAAATATTTTGCAGGAATCCTGTTTTTCCCCATAGGCTTCTATTAGTGACGGATTGTGACTGATGATGCTGCGTTGCATCCACTGCGTCGCGGTCAGTCGTTTTTTAACTGACCGCCGGGCAAGAGCAACGCAGCCTGTAACGTTTTTTGAGCAGCGCGATCCGTAGGATTTTACTGCACATGCGCTCTCTGGCTCCCCGCCCCCGTAACCAGGATAAACATCGGGTAACCAAGCAATGCGCTTTGGTTAGTTACCCGATATTTTCAGTGGTTACGGGGGCGGGGAGCCCGCTCTAAGCTGGTATCCAAGATAAATATCGGGTGACCAAGCAAATACCCGATATTTAACCTGGATACAGTGTGCAAGGAGGCCGACACTTCACCACTCGGCTCCGCCCCGTCACGCACTCCGCATGTGTACACACACACTCACACACACACACACACACACACACTCACACTCACACTCACACACTTGTCCCCAGCCCTGCAGTCCCCGCGGCACTGACGTCCTCAGCTCCACGGCCCCACTCGGCTCCGCCCCCTCCCGCTCCGCCCCCTCCCGTACTCTGCATGTACACACGCATGTAGACACACACGCACACACACACAAACACACACATACACACACTCACTCACCTGTCCCCAGCCATGCAGACCGCGGCACTGACGTCCTCAGCTCCGCCCCCTGAACTCCGCCCCCCGAACTCAGCCCCCCGCACACAACGGAGTCCGACAAAGAAATTCTTTTCTTTGTCACCGTTGTCATCCGTTGTACAACACATCAGTCACATGCGTCAAGCAACGTATGTGACTGATGCAAAACAACGGAAGTGTGAACTTAGCCTTAAAAGTTTGGCCACCAGTCTATTTAGTGTGATCTGCAACCCCCACCAAAAAAAGCTTCTATTTGCCTACCAGTCCCCACCATTTATCAATACTGCTACTCATGTCCACTTAATGTCCATGTAATGTCTATACTCTTTTGTGCTACTCCCGGCCCAGGAGCTGTGGTATGATCAGACCATGACCCATGTACGGTCAGACACAACCATTACACAGTACATAACAGGGACACATATATAAGATTATCTCAGCACAGGAACATTTTTATTTTACTCATTCAATTGTGGAACTTATTATTATTCCAAGATGTATATATTAAAATGAACCTGTCTAAATGTAAAGGGGTTGACATTTGATGATTTTTCCAAAATTCTTTGTGCATAATAAAAATATAGCATGGCATATGTGGAGTGCCATATATTCCAACTCCCATGCATGCCAGCGGGGGATTTTTGTGAGATCTGATTAGGTTATTTCAGAATCTGAGCTTTTCTTTTTTATAGTAGTGTCTGCAATGGACAATTAAAGCTGATGGAGTCCTGTGCTATGTAAGCGGTGGTGTAATAAGTGCCTGTCTGCTGCCCCCCAATGCATTAGGTGTTCGTCATTACGTTAGGTGTGAGCCGTGCATGAAAAAGTCTCCATCCAGCCGCTTTAGGCAGCGATGTCCTTGCTTGCTTTGGGTGGTCAAGGATCTAGAGAATGCAATGACTGTTGTGACTCTTGGCGTTGCTAATGACATTTTAGGCGTTGAGTGTTAAAATGTGAATGTGGGTTTATATGGTGTACGTGTGAATGTGCCGGCATATAGCCTCTGAGCTCATTCATCATGCACCGTCACCTCCATCCTGATAAAACAGAAGCAGAATCAAGGCCGGCCATGGAACAGGAGCCACAGGAGTGTCCAGTAGGTGCCTGCGAAATGTGGAGGGGAAGGGGGGGATGCTGGCCGCCTGTGTGGAAACTGAACTGCTGGGAGCCAAAGGCAACATTGAGAAGACTGTGAGCAGGCTCTGCTGAGCACAAGCAGCCAGATGCAATTGCGGGCAGGGGATGTGTGTGCCAGCCAGAGATGGCTTTCATCTCCTGTGTTTTTGCCACGCTACCATCCGAAATATATATATATATATATATATATATATATATATATATATATTTTTTTTTTAACAAATCATTTATAGTAGCTGTCTTTTATTTGTTGCACATTGGTAACATAGAAATGATTGTAACTCTTTGCAAAGACCCTTCATTATCACAAATAAGGTTCAAGCCCCTCCAAAAAAATACACCAAAAGACACAGACTTCAACATATGTGCCATAGGTACGGGAAAGTGCCAAGCGAGCGGTGAAAGGCAAGGGGACCCCTGCGTATAGGAAAGGGGGAGATGGTGACCCCCTTCCCAAACCTACTGCAGGTGCCTTGAGTCTCTCACCACCCTAGATAGGTTTCGCACCTATGAATCCCTAGTGCTGGACCCTAAATAGGAAACCGATGGGATGAACTTTTCGCCAACCCCACTATACGCTAAAGGAGGACACCCAGGGGAAAAATGGATGAACTACTTATCCACAGATGACTTAGGCAGAAGTTCAGCAAGCATACCACAGAAGAGTGCAAGCCACCTGCTTGCAACCAGAGCTTGAATGAGCTAAATAATATCACTAGCACCAGTCCAGGGAAGATAGGAGTATTGAAGCACCAAGGGAATACTGATAATCATCAGCTGGACAGAAGTTTAGCTCCCCTGGGTCGAAAGAGCAATAGATGAAAATCCAGCAGGAAAGCTACATAGTACAATAAATACTGACAGCAGGAATATTAGAATGTCAGGGAGCATTTTGCACAGCCAAACGCTGTGACCTTCTACTGCCAGAAACCACATAACTGTCTGTCACCTGTGACACCCCCGTGATATTATCCATATAGAAAAGCTTTCATATGTCTTTCGCCTATGGTACACAAGATCATGAATTTGTCAAATGACTTTAATGAGGGAGTGTACAGTCAAAGTACTGCCGAGTGCAAATGGGCCTTTAGGTAGTACTATTGGCTTACAGAATTGGGGTCCTAGGACTGGTTGCAAAAGTGTGAAGTTTGCATGTTGTCCTTGTTTTTGCATTGGTTTTCTCTCTCTGCATGGTTAAACATAGAAGTCAGAAGCTACTTAAACATTTATATAGGGTTTTGTATATGCTTTGCTCACATTGTGTTTTAGCCCTCTGTTTAAAGGGAACCTGTCACCGGATGTTTATAATACTCCCCTAATGGTCGGTGCGGTGCAGACTGGTCGGAGGGGCGTCTCCGTTCTCCAGGTCTGCGCCTGCTCTTTCGGCCATCTTTGTCCTCCTTCTGAATCTAATGAGGATGACGCGCTCTACGTCATCTACACGAGCCGGCATTGAGGTCCTGCGAAGGCGCACTTTGATCTGCCCTGAGTAGAGCAGATCAAAAGACAAAGATGGCCGAAAGAGGAGGTGCGGACCCAGAGCCTGGAGACGCCTATCCGACCTGTCTGTTCCGCACCGACCGTTAGACATCCGGTGACAGGTTCCCTTTAATGTTCACTTTGGGAAAAGCACTTGACATATGCTAAGATTTCAGTGGCATCCGTCACCCATTCCCAATGGCATCAAACGAGACGTTATGAGTACAGTTGACCAAAAAGATTTGGACCAAAAAGAGGACCCTGTTCATGGTCGCCATACCAGAGCCCTTCAAACTGTCACAATGTGGCTGCAAGATAGCAAGGGACAGCAGGCTCCTATACTGTCCCTCATGCGAGAGGACCTTTGGTTATCCCTAATCTCAGAGTTACCCCTAATGGTGGAGAGGCCTGAGTCTTGTGCCTTACTATTCTCCTGACCAGAGCTAAATTGTCCCTCCCCCTAGGGAAGAAAGGGGCAGCAATGCGATGGAAATACAGATGTAGACAGGGAAATAAACAGAAACTCAGTCATACTACAAACTCACTGGATCAAACAGTAAGAAACTTAGGAGGAAAGCAAGAGAAGTAAGGAAGCAACAAAAGGACAAGTATTAACACCACAACCACTCACACTTTTTAATGCACAACAACGACCAGTAAGTCTGGATCAAACAACCTCTCCAGACCATTATAGGAAAGCTATAGCTGGCATTAAAGGAAGTGTCCAGCCAGCTTATATAGGAGGGGAGTTAATGTGACTGGCTTTCCCATATCATGTGACTACAGGAGATTAACAAGCAGACCAGCAGAGATTAACTCTTGCTAGCCTGCCTATGAAATACAAGTCTGTGGGTCGACACCCAATTCTCCCTGTGCTGATAAGACATCAGAAGTTACAAGGCAGAGTATAAGAATCTGTAGTTTTCACAAATCCGGATGCCGCCATCATAGTCGGCAATGCCTGCAAAAACCTCCTTGTGACACAAACCTCCTACCTGCTGGCATCCCCGGCGCTGCTTCTGTACGCCCATGTGCAACGTAATTTGTTCACAATTATGATGTTACTCCGGGACTACTAATCGGAACAGTTGAAGGTCTGGTTCATCAGCCACAAAGTACCGAAGTGGCCGGCGGACCAAGGTCTTGTGAATCTTTTTGCTTGGAGTCCTTGTGTAATGGGAGTGGACCCACTGGTCCTCAACATAGGTTCACCTCAGGGAGTCACTAGGTGCACACTGGGTTTTCACCAGAGCCTCTGATAGTAAGGTTTGGTTTGGCTGCTGGTAGCCACCAGGTACTGCTCAAAGAGACACTGTACTGTGACAGCTGGCCCCAGGTGTCGGGGGCATGATGTAGACAGTCTCTGATATGGACTGGTGCAGCCGTGATGGCTGATGCAGACTGTACTATAGGGAGCAGCCGGTATAGACTGGTGCAGCAGGTACGGAGGGAACAGCCGGTACAACAGATACAACTGGCACAGCAGGTGAAGCAGGTACAGATGAGTCTAGCACATAGACTTGAATTAGAACACACAACAGGAAGTACAGCACACAGGAAGAAACAACTAAAAACACATGTCTAAGCATAGTCCACATTGGTGAGGCACCTCCCATAGGGAGAGGGTGCCTTAAATACCTGGTGCTTCTCAGCCACAAGCTGAGAGGCACTTCCTGGTTAGGGGACACTGGCCATTTAAGAATAGGTGCCCGCACATGCCATTAATGTGCTCCCAGGAGCCCTGCTTGGTGTGCGCAGGCCTTGTGAGCTGGCGGCAGGGAACGGGGACACAGGGCCACCGTAGACCGGGAGGGTAAGTGTGGCAGTGTCCCCAGCGGGAGGAGGGGCAGGACAGTGTGAAGACGCTGGTAATAGCTGGTAATAGCATAACACCTTGTATATGTAGGGTGGCTTAAGCTGCTAAATTCCCTCTCATTTCCCCAAATGAATTCTCCTGAATTACCTGTTGTATTTGCATCTAACCTGTAGTAAAGTTGTCACTTTTATGTTTAGTTTTTCATTATGCCGCCACAAGACTGCCCACTGTAATCACTCAGAGCAGCCAACTGTACACCTAAATGGCGGTAGTAATCTCAAGTGCTAATTATTGGGAATCCTAAAATTATCCACTTCATTGGACCTATGCACGCCATTGTGATTGGCTTTGAGAAAATTAAAGCCTCGGTTTAATTGGGTACATTATGAAATAGCGTTTAATGCGCTGGTTTCTGACGGGGTAATGCTGTGATGTCGGTGGGAGCCAACAATAAGTTGTGCGATTTCCAATGAGCACAGGGCACTACTAGGTGTTTTAATAGGATGGGATTTGAGAGTATTTTAATGTACAGATGGAGCATTGGAGTGACTAGAAAGGTTATGGTCAGTGGTCGCAGTGTCACTATGACTCTATTAGAAGTGGGGGATTTTCACAGTAGGACTTCATCCTGCTGGGATACAATCACTTATGTCTACCAAGCAAATGGCCCTTGTCTGTCTCCAAAAAGTAAAGTAATTGCACAAATAGGTTTTCATTGCAACAATGTGCAATTTGGATTTTATAATCTGCATTCATTAGAGCTGTGACTGTCTGGGATCTAGAATAAATAATGGCGCAGTCGTGTGGGTAGTGAGTACTGTTACTATGGGTCTGTTTTTATGATAGTATTTTATATGATTTGTAAACTGGGAATGCAGACATTGAGTTCACAAACTAGGTTTTACAAGTAAGAAAGCACTTAATGTAAAAAAACAAAACAAAAAAAACAAACATAAAAATATATGTGTGTATGTATATGTGTGTGTGGGGGGGTGTGTATATAGATATATATAGATATAGATATAGATATAGATATATATATATATATATATATATATATATATATATATATAAAGTTCTTATCCTCCCCGCAGCGGGGTTCAATGTGCCGGCATCGGGCAGGTTCCCAATGCTATTAAACACCATATTTGCAGGCTAATAGCATTTTTATATGATACAGGCTCCCTTTAATTCTTCTATACATGCTATATAGATAAAAGGATCAGCTGCTGAAATGAGACATTTTCTGTTGGGTGACTGTCATATCGCTGCCATACACATTAGGCTGTCTTCTGAACCTGATATCGCTAGGTTTAGCCGGCCTTGGTGTAATGTGTATCGGGCCCTATATATTGTATACTGGATATAATGAAACAAGCCTATATTCCCGTGTCAGTTATGCTACATGTGACTACAAGGTATTTGCCCTGTAATTTGGGGCATTGGTTTTGGTAGGTTGCATTTTGGTAGGGGGTGCTAAAACTAAAAATCTTCATTCAGACGTTTAGCATCTCCATTCTCTAAGATATCTGGAGGGCAACAGATAAGACCGGAGCTCAGTATGGGCCTGGCCTGAATCACAATGGATTTTACATTACTTTAAGGCAAGGCCAATTGGTACTATTCACTTCATTTAACATCTCCATCCTCCTCTACTTTTTGGATGAAGACCTTGTTTTTTTGTGTTAACAGTAAACTTGTATTTAGCTTTTACAAGTTTCACAGTTGAGTGAATCTCACACCCGAATCAGGTAAGAGAACCCCAAAACTCCAATAAAATACAATATAAACATTAGAGCACATTTCTGCCAATGGGGGTCTCGAATAAGCCCATTAGAGGAATGAGCTCAAATGAGAAGGTCCATGTAAGAAGCCAAAGGTGTTTGATAGTAGCTGACTTTGGAGGACACTTTTCATTGTTAGTTTTACATGTGTACGTATCTATATGTATGTATGTATGTATTGTGTGTGTGTGTGTGTGTGTGTGTATATATGTATGTATATATATATATATATAATATATATATATATATATACACACACACTCTATATGTACTATGTAATTATATATACACTATTTATATATACACACACTATGATATATATATATATATATATAATCATATAGTGTGTGTGTATATGTATAGAAACGGTGTATATATAATTACATGGTATATATAGTGTGTGTGTGTAATATATCTATCTATATATTTCTCTCTCTCGAAAGAAATATATAGATAGATATATATATATTACACACACACACACACACTATATATATACACTAAGTAATTGTATATACACTGTTTATGTATATATACACATACTATATGATTATATATATCATAGTGTGTGTGTGTGTGTGTATATATATATATAAATAGTGTATATGTAATTACATAGTATATATAGTGTGTGTGTGTGTGTGTGTGTGTGTGTGTATATATATAATATATATATATATATATATATATATATATTAGAATCAGTACAGACCAAAAGTTTGTACACACCTTCTCATTCAAAGAGTTTATGTTCAGGACTGAAAATGAAATGAAATACTTAAAAAAGTGTGAAACAACTGAAAATATGTCTTAAATTCTAGGTTCTTCAAAGTAGCCACCTTTTGCTTTGATTACTGCTTTGCACACTCTTGGCATTCTCTTGATGAGCTTCAAGAGGTAGTCACCGGAAATGGTCTTCCAACAGTCTTGAAGGAGTTTCCAGAGATGCTTAGCATTTGTTGGCACTTTTGCCTTCACTCTGCGGTCCAGCTCACCCCAAACCATCTCGATTGGGTTCAGGTCTGGTGACTGTGGAGGTCAGGTCATCTGGCGTAGCACCCCATCACTCTCCTTCTTAGTCAAATAGCCCTTACACAGCCTGGAGGTGTGTTTGGGGTCATTGTCCTGTTGAAAAATAAATGATGGTCCAACTAAATGCAAACTGGATGGAATAGCACGCCGCTGCAAGATGCCGTGGTAGCCATGCTGGTTCAGTATGTCTTCCATTTTGAAAAACTCCCAAAACAGTGTCACCAGCAAAGCACCCCCACACCATCACACCTCCTCCTCCATGCTTCACGGTGGGAACCAGCCATGTAGAGTCCATCCATTCACCTTTTCTGCGCTGCACAAAGACATGGTGGTTGGATCCAAAGATCTCAAATTTGGACTCATCAGGCCAAAGCACAGATTTCCACTAGTCTAATGTCCATTCCTTGTGTTCTTTAGCCCAAACAAGTCTCTTCTGCTTGTTGCTTGTCCTTAGCAGTGGTTTCCTAGCAGCTATTTTACCATGAAGGCCTGCTCCACAAAGTCTCCTCTTAACAGTTGTTTTAGAGATGTGTCTGCTGCTAGAACTCTGTGTGGCATTGACCTGGTCTCTAATCTGAGCTGCTGTTAACCTGTGATATCTGAGGCTGGTGACTCGGATAAACTTATCCTCAGCAGCAGAGGTGACTTTTGGTCTTCCTTTCCTGGGGCGGTCCTCATGTGAGCCAGTTTCTTTGTAGCGTTTGATGGTTTTTGCCACTGCACTTGGGGACACTTTCAAAAGTTTTCCCAATTTTTCGGACTGACTGACCTTCATTTCTTAAAGTAATGATGGCCAATCGTTTTTCTTTACTTAGCTGCTTTTTTCTTGCCATAATACAAATTCTAACAGTCTATTCAGTAGGACTATCAGCTGTGTATCCACCAGACTTCTGCACAACACAACTGATGGTCCCAACACCATTTATAAGGCAAGAAATCCCACTTATTAAACCTGACCGGGCACACCTGTGAAGTGAAAACCATTTCCGGTGACTACCTCTTGAAGCTCATCAAGAGAATGCCAAGAGTGTGCAAAGCAGTAATCAAAGCAAAAGGTGGCTACTTTGAAGAACTTAGAATATAAGACATATTTTCAGTTGTTTCACACTATTTTGTTAATTATTTCATTCCACATTTGTTAATTCATAGTTTTGATGCCTTCAAGGTGAATCTACAGTTTTCATAGTCATGAACATAAATATAACCCTTTGAATGAGAAGGTGTGTCCAAACATTTGGTCTACACTTTGTATGTGTGTGTATATATATATATATATATATATATATATATATATATATATATATATATATATATATATATATATATATATATATATATATATATATATATATATATCATATAGTGTTTGTGTATGTAATTTTGTGTGTGTATTTGTGTGTGTGTGTATATATATATATATATATGTATGTATGTATGTGTGTATATATATATATATATATATATATATATATATATATATATATATATATATATATATATATATATATATATATATATATATATATATATATATATATATATATTAATTATAAAATCTATAGCCACAATAACCGGACCACAGCCTTATGCCTAGGTCACACGTAGCGACACAGCATCACGACGACGATCTAACCTTATCAAGATCGCTGCTGCGTCGTTACATGGTCGCTGGTGAGCTGTCAAACAGGCAGATCTCACCAGTGACCAGCCCCCAGCCAGCAGCGACGCGTGGAAGCGATGTTGCGCTTGGTAACTAAGGTAATGTCGGGTAACCAAGCAAAGTGCTTCGCTTGGTTACCCGATATTTACCTTGGTTACCAGCGCCCACCGCTTAGCGGTGGCTCCCTGTACTCGTCGCCAGAGTACACATCGGGTTAATAAGCAAACCTCTTTGCTTATAGTTACCCGATGTGTACCTTGGCTACATG
Source organism: Anomaloglossus baeobatrachus (assembly GCF_048569485.1). NCBI lineage: Eukaryota > Metazoa > Chordata > Amphibia > Anura > Aromobatidae > Anomaloglossus > Anomaloglossus baeobatrachus. The sequence continues at coordinate 158,205,224 of NC_134362.1, forward strand.
TGCAGGGAGCAGGCAGCCGGCTTCAAGAAGCTGCGGACGCTGGTAACGAAGGTAAATATCGGGTAACCAAGCTTTTGCTTGGTTACCCGATATTTACCTTGGTTAACAGCGTCCGCAGAAGCCGGCTCCCTGCTAACTGCACATTCAGTTGTTGCTCTCTCGTTGTCACACACAGCGATGTGTGCTTCACAGCAGGAGAACAATGACCGAAAAATGGTCCAGGACATTCAGCAACAACCATCAACCTCACAGCAGGGGCCAGGTCGTTGCTGGATGTCACACACAGCAACATCGCTAGCAACATTGCTGCTACATCACAGAAAATGGTGACTTAGCAGCAACGTCGTCGTCGCTGTCGTTGTGTGTGACATGACCATTATAGTTTGTATTGATGCCACTGAAGCTATTTTACTCTCATACTTCCTTCCCTTTTCAGAAAATAAAATCCACATGGACAATGACAACAATAGACTGACTCAGACCTTCTCTCTTCTAATTAGCATGTGTAAAGGTTATTGTGAAGGAAGGAGGAGCAGGTCAGGTGTGACATCACCTATTGTGATTGATCCTGTATTGCTAGCTGTGTATAAAGGAGATAAGCGGATTGATTAGCAGCCAGTTAAAGCTGGGTTCACACTAAACGACAGCGACAACGACGTCGCTGTTACGTCACCATTTTCGGTGATGTAACAGCGACCTTGTAAGTCGCTGTTATGATCGCTGCTTAGCTGTCAAACACAGCAGAAGCAGCGATCATAAGGTCGCTGTGCTACATGTTCAGAGAGCAGGGAGCCGCGCTTAGCGCTGGCTCCTTGCTCTCCTGCAGCACACATCGGGTTAATTAACCCGATGTGTGCTGCAGCTACATGTCACAGTGCAGAGAGCAGGGAGCCGCGCGCACTGCTTAGCGCTGGCTCCTTGCTCTCCTTGCTACAGTATACATCGGGTTAATTACCCGATGCATACTGCAGCCACATGTCACAGTGCAGGAGCCGGCACTGGCAGCAAGAGCGGAGGCTGGTAACCAGCGTAAACATCGGGTAACCAGGGAAAGGTCTTCCCTTGGTTACCCGATGTTTACGCTGGTTACAGCTTACCGCAGCTGCCAGTGCCGGCTCCTGATCGCTTCATTTCGTCGCTCTCTCGCTGTCACACACAGCGATGTGTGTGTCACAGCGGGAGAGTGACGACCAAAAAATGAAGCTGGACATTCAGCAACGACCGGCGACCTCACAGCAGGGGCCAGGTCGTTGCTGGATGTCACACACAGCGACAGCGACGGGACGTCGCTGCAACGTCACAGAAAATGGTGACGTAGCAGCGACGTCGTTGTCGTCGTCGTTATGTGTGACACCAGCTTAAGGCTAAGTTCACACTTGCGTTATTTTGCATCAGTCACAATCCGTGGCCTTGAGGAATTACGGTATCCTGCAAAATATTTTGCAGGAATACTGTTTTTTCCCCATAGACTTCTATTAGTGACTGATTGTGACTGATGATGCTGCGTTGCATCCGCTGCGTCGCGGTCAGTCATTTTTTAACTGACCGGGCGGGAGCAACGCAGCCTGTAACGTTTTTTGATCAGCGCGATCCGTAGGATTTTGCTGCACATGCTCTCTCTGGCTCCCTGCACCCATAACCAGGATACACATCGGGTAACCAAGCAATGCGCTTTGGTTAGTTACCCGATATTTACAGTGGTTACGGGTGCAGGGAGCCAGCGCTGAGCGGTGTACGCTGGTATCCAAGATAAATATCGGGTAACCAAGCAAAAAGTGCTTTGCGTTTAGTTACCCGATATTTACCCTGGATACAGTGTGCAAGGAGGCCGACACTTCACCACTCGGCTCCGCCCCCTCCCGCACTCCGCATGTGTACACACACACACACACACTCACACACACACACACTCACTTGTCCCAGCCCTGCAGACCCTGCAGGCCCGGCTCGGCTCTGCCCCCTCGCGCTCCGCCCCCTCCCGCACTCCGCATGTACACACGCATGTAGACACACACTCACTCACCACCAGCCATGTAGACCGTGGCACTGACGTCCTCAGCTCCGCCCCCCGAACTCCGCTCCCCCCGAACTCAGCCCCCGCACACAACGGAGTCCGACAATGAAATTCTTTTCTTTGTCATCCGTTGTACAACGCATCAGTCACATGCGTCAAGCATCGCATGTGACTGATGCAAAACAACGGAATTGTGAACTTAGCCTGAGTGGTACTTGGCGGCTAGACAGGAGGCCCGCGAATCTGTTAGCTTCACAGCATCCCCGAAGCAGCTTTTCACTAGCCAGTGCAGGCGCAATGACATTTATGCGTCATGTCACACAGATGATCCCTGACCAATGAAATGCTGTGTCTGGGACACCCGAGGGTAAGAAATTCGCAGATCTCCCGTCTAGCTGCCAGGTACCACCAAACTCCCCACTAGACCAGAGTCCTGCAAATGATTCCGCTCATCTCTGGTGGTACCTGTTATTGTAGTCCTGCCTCTGATGATAATGAGCCTGCTGAAAACTTTTCATAAAAGACAGGAGACTAAAAGGGTATTTACCACGCTGCCGATTTGTTGCAGAAAGCTGCTAAATGAAATCTCCACCATCTGGCAGAAAACATGCTTTTTGGTGCGTCATTTGTGGGCACAACACTTTACAAATCTCCATAGATTTTGCTGGCTTCAGAAAAGGCATGCAGATTTGTCAAAACGCGCACTGTGTGTACATAGCCTAAAAAAGGTCCAATGTGAAAATTGTTAGATTAATATGTGGGTTGTTTTTTTTTTATATACACCTTGTGAACTGAAAACAAAATTACCAAAAATGTTTAAAAATGTACACAAAAACCTGCTTTGAAATAATAGGTCATTTTTGACGTTCGCTAAAAAAAAAAATAAAAAAAATATTGCTAGCAATAGAAACAGACAAAATATAGAGAAAATAGACCGTTTTATAATAGGTTAATATCATAGCTTCCCATAAATTACATTGTCACTTGAATTTATGACAATGCTCTGGTAACGATCCAGCTGGAGTTATGGTGATGCGACGGTAACATTTTTGGCATGGAATGGTGCCATTTCTTTTGACGCTAGCTTCCATGAGCTTAAAGAGGTTGCCCACTACTTTTACATTGATGGTCTATCCCTAGGATGAGTCATCAATGTCTGATCGGCTAGGGTCCGACGTCCGGCACCCCCGCTGATTTGATGTTCTCGGTCCCGGTGGTGGAAGGAATTGCTCAGTTCCGGCGCTGCTCTGTCTTCTGATATCGGCCACAGCCAGGAACTGCACATCCGCATCCTATTGATCAGAATGGGAGGCGGGGGGTGTGGGACATCGGACCCCAGCCCATCAGACATTGATGACCTACTCTAGGGATAAGGCTACTTTACACACTGCGATATCGGTCCCGATATCGCTAGTGTGGGTACCCGCCCCCATCTGTTGCGCGACACGGGCAAATCGCTGCCCGTGCCGCACAACATCGCCCAGACCCGTCACACATACTTACCTGCCCGGCGACGTCGCTGTGACCGGCGAACCGCCTCCTTTCTAAGGGGGCGGTCCGTGCGGCGTCACAGCGACGTCACTGAGCGGCCGCCCAATAGCAGCGGAGGGGCGGAGCTGAGCGGGACATAACATCCCGCCCACCTCCTTCCTTCCTCATAGCGGCCGGGAGGCAGGTAAGGAGAGCTTCCTCGTTCCTGCGGCGTCACACATACCGATATGTGCTGCCGCAGGAGCGACGAACTACATCGTTACTGCTGCAGTAACGATAATCGAGAATGGACCCCCATGTCACCGATGAGCGATTTTGCACGTTTTTGCAACGATGTAAAATCGCTCATCGGTGTCACACGCAGCAACATCGCTAATGCGGCCGGATGTGCGTCACAAATTCTGTGACCCCAACGACTCCGCATTAGCGATATCGCAGCGTGTAATGCCCCCTATAGACAATCACTGTAAAAGTAGTTGATAACCCCTTTAAGGTCATGGAAGCTAGCTTCAAAAGAAAAGTCACCATTCCATGCCAAAAATGTTACCGTCGCATCACCATAACTCCAGCTGGATCGTTACCGGCGCATTGTCATAAATCCAAGTGAAGATGTAATTTTTGGGATGCTATGATATTAACACAATCTCAATTCAGTTCTTTTTTTTTTTTAATAATTTCCTTTAATGTAGAATCCTAGAGGGTTTATAGCCGCTTAATGTTGCAATTAATCAAAATTTAGGGCCACCGCATTCCGGAGAACAAAGCATTGACCATAACTATTTTTGTGCGAGTTGTTGCCAGCGTTCTGCGCTCTTCTCCGTATTACCGGCTAATGCCTTTTTAATGTGACTTTTATTGTAATGTGCTCCATCTTAATTGTCTTTTTGTGTAAAATGCTTAAGCGCAAAAGTTAGGAGTTTTGGGTCATGGAAAAAAAAAAAAGAAATCTGGTTTAAAGTGCTAATTATTATATCATTGGAGCATACACAGGGAAGCGCTTATCCAAAAGTGCACATCATCTAAATTAGGGTTAATTAGAGCCTCTCCCAAATAGTGGATGCTTCATCAGCAAGAGGATGGCGAGCAAATAAATCTAATTTCCGTTCTCCGAAAATCTTTGCAAGCTTAATTGCTATCACAACAACATTTCTTTTTTTTTTCATTAGAAGAAGAGGGTCATTATTAGCGCGGCGTAATGTCTGCGATCGCAAGACGCCCGCTCCCACCTTTCACAGGTGCCCCCCGAGACGGAGCGCGGAGCGGACAGCGTTCATCATATGCTGACGAGCCCAATTAAAACACTTTGATATTTTGTGTTTCGAAAGCTCCCAATGTTTGCACAAAACACCCGCTCCTAATTAGATTAATTAAACTGGTAATATGTTAATGCACTGCGCTTTTTAACCTTTTAGTTGTCACACAGATATAAGCGGTGGGCATGAGCGAACAATTTTCGCCTGTCAAACTTGCAAATGGTAAATTACTGCATTCTACTATCATGCTCATTATGCAAAATTTTGTAAAAATGACCTCCGATTATTTTATTATTATTTATTTTCTTTTTTTTGGTGGGGGGAGAAGAGGTCCACATGCACAAAACAGTCAGCACAATCTTTTTTTAATGTCAATTACTCATTGATCATTATTTTTTGTCACTGTGGACTGAGGATAGCGGGAAACCGGTCCCCTAAGCTGATCCTCAGACTAGGAGGCCCTGTGCTATCCCTATTCTCAGAGATACTCCTAATGGTGGGGATGTCCGAGTCTTCTTCCTGGCCCTGCTGCTGACCAGCCCTCATCTTATACACCCTCCCCCTGGGGGGGGGTATTGACAGAAGTGTGATTAAACCCACAGAAATAGACAAACTGGGGAAACCAAAACACACACAGAAGTATAAGACAATAAGAGATTAGAAGGAAAACAAGAGCAGGGTGGAAACAACAAGACTGGTAACTCCATAACAATACCAAGCACAAAGCAATTGTTTCTCCAGCAAGTCTGGGACACCACAACTCTCAGACCAACACAGCATAAACTATAGTTGGCATAGGTAGATTTTCTCCAACCTAAAAATGAGGAGCAGAAGTTTTTGGCTTCCTTACGACATGTGATCAAAGAACTCTAATGAGCGGGCTAGCAGAGGTTAAAAGAGGACCAACCAGGGGGAGGCGGGACAAGAATGTGATTAAGGCTGGGGACACACGAGCGTATAGCATCCGTTGCGACTCTCGGCTCCGAGTGTAAGTTGAGTGTCACGCCACTGTGACCCGATCGAATCACAGCTGCAGAGGAGAAGGCAGGCACTGCAGAGGAGATTGAGGGATTAATCCCCCCATCTCCTCCATTGCCAGCTGATGCGATTATTGCACCGCACTCCGGTGTCATCCAAGTGCAATGCGATCTTTCTCTCGCATCCATAGACTTGAATGGGTGCGAGTGAAAACGGATCGGATTCCACCCGCAGCATGCTGCGACTATTTTCTTGGCCCGATTAGATTAGAGTAACATGGGTCGAGGTGGAATGCGATTTTTGGACTGTTTTACACTCCATGTGTTGTAGCCCTTAAGCCAGAGAAATAGACAAACAGGGGAAACCAAAACTGTCACGCAGAACTCACATAAAGAGGTATAAGACAAAAAGAGATTCTGAGGAAAACAAGAGCAGGATGGAAACGACAAGATGACGGGTAAGCTCGACAACAACACAACACCAAGAACAGTCAACGCTCTCTCCAGCAATTCTGGGACACCACAGCACACAGACCAACACAGCAGAAATTGTAGTCGGCATGGGTGGACGATCTCCTCCAACCTAAGTATGAGAGGAGCAGATGTGGTAGGCTTCTGGGATCACATGTTGTAAGGAAGCCTAACAAGCAGGCTAGCAGAGGTTAACTCTTGCTAGACTGTCTATGGCTGAGCACACAGCTGGTCGATGTCTGAGTCTGCCTGTGCAGATCAGAAACACCAGAGAAACAATAAGGCGGCGTGTCAGAATCTGTAATGTGAACAGCGTCTGATGCCGCCTTGACAGTTGTCGAGTTTGGTGTAAAACTCTACGTGACATTTTCACAAAGTGTATTTTTGTACGTAAATCGTGTTGAAAAAAAAAAATGTTCGTTGACGCATTAAGACCTACGTTGATACCTAATCCAGCTGAATTTCACATGCACATACAGTCTTATTGTGTCATTTTGATGTTAAAGGGGTATTCAAATATCCAAGATCCTATCCCAATATGTATTAGGTGTAAGAATATTAGCAAATACCTCCAATTAGAAATGTTGTATAGTTCTCCTGATTCACTATGTCACTTACCTCATGTGCAGGGCATTGCAGAAGCTTAGGTATTCAGTTATGACCACAAGCAACTAACTCACTATATGGGTGATGACTACTAGTGACTTCTCAAGTATTGGATACATTTTGAGAGGGACGTAAAGCGACCCTGGGGAGGGGGGGGGCACCATAATAGTAATATTGAGGCATAGGAGCATTTAAGTACAAGTGAAAATTTTGGAGAAAGTAAATTAATATTCCAGTCATAGCGTTGGGAACATTTTGCAGGTTCATACCTATGATTTTGGGGGTGACTGAATCGGCTGCCAGTTTACAACCTTGACTTTTTGACTTTAATAGGCAGATTGAAAATAATTCTAAATTGAAGAAAATAAAACCGTTTTATTCCTATTTTTGATATTTTAACTAACAATCTCCAATTACCAAATGGTCAGTCATTTGATTTGATTTTTTTAAGTCATCTCTCAGTCTAAAAATAATTTAGTGATACTAATAAAAGTATAAACCTTGACTATAAAGCCATCTTAAGGCCCTTATACACATGTACTATACTTGCCGCTGCTGTTATTATTGGTGAGATTGGCTGCCGATCCCGACTCTCGCTCTGATGATAATGTTGGATAAGAGAAGGATCCGGCATGCTGTATTTCAATATCCCAATTCTTTTGTTCTGCAGGGAAATTAGCCGGCAGAGCATTCTGGCAGTGTCTCTCCCATAGGAAATGCAGGAGTTCTCGATTGAGCCGAGCATTTTTGTTTATGGAGGACTTAAGAGTGAAGCGATTATTCGACCTGCAGCTATCTATTGTGTATGGGGGACTTTAGTCTTATTTATGGGGTCCTTAGAGGGAATCTGTCAGCAGGTTTTTGCTATGTAAACTGAAGACAGCATGTTGTAAGGGTTAACTCCAGACAATTTAGGGATGCCTGGCTTGTCAAAGTCCGATCTGTTGTTTGTTTAAGCAGCAGGACTTATCATTGATCGGACTGCAGTGTTATGTGCACAGCAGTCCTGCATGCCCCCTGCTCGGATTAACACCTCAATGTCAAAGCTAAAGTCAACTGAACCCGCTGTTATCGACAGGATTGGCCAAGAGTCTCATGTATGTGAGCCCTGGACAGATGATTTTTGGGAAAATTGAATCCAGTCTATTCGATCTTAAACTACCAATCTTTTTGCTCTCTAGAGATAAGTAGCCGGCAAAGATACATGGCAGTGGTTTTCTCTTTGAACAGAGGAGCGCTCGGCAGAGTGAACGCTCTTATGTATAGGATACATGGCCGCGATAGCTGCCGGCTGAACGATTGGCCAAACCATTGTTTGGCCAACAGCCATCTAAAATCCATGGAGGGACTTTACACTATACCAGTGGTGAGGTCAACAATTTTATGGTACAGTCGTCCCCTGCTATATTGCGATTGACTTATTGCGGCTTCAGTGTATGGCGGGTACGGGGGGCAGGGAAGGTGGCAGCGGTGGTGGAGCGGGGTCATAGGAGGCAGGGTCAGAGCAGGGCGATGCTGCGGGTGTCCCAGATGCTTGCTGCGGGCGCTGGCAGGAACATTCAGAAACTGTCAGTGGTGCGGGCTTCAAAGATATGACGCCCGGAGTTGGCGAGTGCGCAGATTGAGCTATTGGCTCAATGACCAACCAAGATCTCACCTGCGCACTCGCCGCCTCCAGACGCCATTTTCCTTAAGTTCGCTGCTGGGAGATCAATGGCCCGGAGGCGGCAGGTGCGTAGATGAGATCTTGAGTCGAGAGCTCAATCTGCGCACATGCTGACTCCCGGGTGCCAATATTTGAAGCCCGCACCGCCGATATTTTCAGGATGGCCCCTGCACCACCTTCTGCAGTGCATCACACAGTCCACAGCATTGTTCCTGCCTCCTGTCATCATTCTCCACCACCCCCCGGTAAGTTAGATTCGGCTTAAAAGACGCACCCCTCATTTTGTTCCCAAACTTTTGGTAGGAAAAGTGGTTCATATAAATCCGAAAAATACGAGAAAATAATAAAGTAAATATAACTCCGCTATTTTGCGGATTTTCACGTATCGCAGGGGTCTCTAGAATGTAACTCCCGCGATAGGTGAGGGATCACTGTACTATGATGACCTGACTCTTCTGCTGTGATTGCGCAGGTCCTACACCTCCAAGAAGCTAGCGCATGCGCTGTGTGTTTTAATTGAAAATGCCTATGAAAGCCCAGTAGAGACAGAAGGCTTTGCTTACTTCTAATACATATATATTATTGGAGGTGTAAATACATATATTACAAGTATACATAGAATGGCCAACCCCTTTAAGTGAAAGTAAGGCTGGCACTATGCAGGTACTTATCCAATAAATCTAAGAAAGAGCTTTTCTCCTCCAGTAGTAAAGAACATATTACTATTGAGTTACATAACCTTATTTATATATATCATTCACATTGCTATCCTTATGTATAATACATATGAACCTGCAAACAGATCCGACACGAGGAGAAGCATTCTCAATTGATTTACTGCAAGATATAGCTATACATGCAGGCAAATAGCGTGCCACTGGGAAATGTGCTCCAGCCTTCGTAAATATCGCTGGATCACTATTCCCCTTCAGGCGCCTACATTTGTGAAAAACTAATTAAGAAGTATAAAGTTTTCACACGAGGAATGTTGTAAAAATGGAGTTGAAGCGACATTATCAATATTCCTCTAATCTGGTAAAGAATATTCTCTGTACCGCAACTGGTGTGTACGGTAGAGCTTATATGGAATCATCTGTGTGATGGGGATTCATAACATGCTGGTAGAAATCATTGTGTCTTCTTATAATAATATATGTATAATGTAAAGCTCCGGGCTGCAGCTGCATGGAGACATCACATTTAGATTGTGAGCCCCATTGGAGGCAGTGAGTGGTAAGAATCCCAGTACGGTGAGTGATAGGAATCCCAGTACGGTAAGTGGTAAGAATCCCAGTACGGTGAGTGGTAAGAATCCCCGTACAGTGTGTGGTAAGAATCCCAGTACAGTGAGTGGTAAGAATCCCAGTACGGTGAGTGATAGGAATCCCAGTACAGTAAGTGGTAAGAATCCCAGTACGGTGAGTGATAGGAATCCCAGTACGGTAAGTGGTAAGAATCCCAGTACGGTGAGTGATAAGAATCCCAGTACGGTGAGTGGTAAGAATCCCAGTACGGTGAGTGGTAAGAATCCTGGTACGGTGAGTGGTAAGAATTCCAGTACGGTGAGTGGTAAGAATCCCAGTACGGTGAGTGGTAAGAATCCCAGTACGGTGAGTGGTAAGAATCCCGGTACGGTGAGTGGTAAGAATCCCAGTACGGTGAGTGGTAAGAATCCCAGTACGGTGAGTGGTAAGAATCCCAGTACAGTGAGTGGTAAGAATCCCAGTACGGTGAGTGGTAAGAATCCCAGTACGGTGAGTGGTAAGAATCCCAGTACGGTGAGTGGTAAGAATCCCGGTACGGTGAGTGATAGGAATCCTAGTACGGTGAGTGGTAGGAATCCCAGTACGGTGAGTGGTAAGAATCCCAGTACGGTGAGTGGTAAGAATCCCGATACGGTGAGTGGTAAGAATCCCGGTACGGTGAGTGATAGGAATCCCGGTACGGTGAGTGGTAGGAATCCCAGTACGGTGAGTGGTAAGAATTCCAGTACGGTGAGTGATAGGAATCCCGGTACGGTGAGTGGTAAGAATCCCAGTACGGTGAGTGATAGGAATCCCAATACAGTGAGTGGTAAGAATCCCGGTACGGTGAGTGGTAAGAATACAGGTACAGTGAGTGATATGAATCCCAGTACAGTGAGTGGTAAGAATCCCGGTACGGTGAGTGGTAAGAATACAGGTACAGTGAGTGATAGGAATCCCAGTACAGTGAGTGGTAAGAATCCCGGTACGGTGAGTGATAGGAATCCTAGTACAGTGAGTGATAGGAATCTCAGTACAGTGAGTGGTAAGAATCCCGGTATGGTTAATGATAAGAATCCCGGTACAGTGAATGGTAAAAATACCAGTACGGTGAGTGGAAAGAATCCCGGTATGGTGAGTGGTAAGAATCCCCGTACAGTGTGTGGTAAGAATCCCAAAACTTTAGTGGTAAGAATCGCGGTACAGTAATTGATAGGAATCCCAGTACGGTGAGTGATAGGAATCCCGGTATAGTGAGTGGTAAGAATCCCGGTACAGTGAATGGTAAGAATCCCAGTTCAGTGAGTGGTAAGAATCCCGGTACAGTGAGCGGTAAGAATCCCAGTACGGTGAGTGGTAAGAATCCCGGTACAGTGAGTGGTAAGAATCCCAGTACGGTGAGTGGTAAGAATCCCGGTACAGTGAGCGGTAAGAATCCCGGTACGGTGAGCGGTAAGAATCCCGGTACAGTGAATAGTAAGAATATCACTACAGTGATCTTTTGGTTAGCTGGCCCAAAATGATGATGTCGCACCAGGCTGGCTTGTCAAGAGGAGCCAAGGATGCCATCATATAAGAGGCATTTCTCAGGTCTCCTGTCCAACAGCCACAGATTACTGACATGGCCCCTGGACCTGGTCTTCTGAACCAATTCCATTGGCTACATCCAGAGTATACTCTTAGTCCTGTTTACATTGGATGGTTTATGGTGTTTTGTACTATCTACAATGATCAGCAACGTTCTAAATTTTCTTCTAGATGTCCTCTTCTTTCGACCAATCTGTTGGTTTTTTTTATACCATGTTGTGGTTTTGGACTTTACAAGGCTATATGTAGGGTTTTTGTGTGATCATTTTCCTTCAACTTTTATGATATTGGCAGAACGGAATATGGTTGGCTTTGAACAGACAGATTGAAGGGTCATAAATGGAGACAGCATGGGACTTGAGGCTTTCTCTGACGTTGCAGGAGGTCTGCCATTTCATGTTCAGTTCTCAAAACTGAGCTAAAATGAGCTACAAAAAGCGTGTTTTTTTTATGGCGCCCTATGGCGAGTTGTTAGTTTAATACAAAGTGTGTTTTCTTTTGTATAGTAAAGCTTTGTGTGTGTACCGCAGTACTCCATCCGTCTGGGTACAACCAGGGTGTTACTCTGTCCTTCCTATGATATTGCGTCTTGATAAACCACAGCTCAGCCTGGCCCCTCCGGTATCTCTGACACCGCTCCAGCTCGCGGTCCACATCAAACACTCAGTCAGAAGGTCTCGAAGGTCAGAACTTTAGGAGGTTGTAAGAAGGTAACTTCAGAAAATGTTCGCCTTTCAAGGATAGCCCCGTTCTACTTACTTGGCGGCCCGCTGCTGCAGAGAGATCAATTTTATTAAGTTGTAAGTCATAGGAGGCAAACACTATTAGCTCTGAGGCCGAACAAATCATTTGTTTCCCTATCATTCCGGCTGCTGTTGTTTGCGAGAAAAGAAAGACAAAGTCTGCTACTTTTCACATAAGTTGGGAAAACTCTTCATAACCCATAAATTGAGCCCTACTGTTAAAATTAAAGTTTTATCAATTATTGCACATACTAGAATGAGCCTTCTTATAAGTTAAAACCCTAAAAATATGATTTTTTTTGGCTAAAACATTTTTGTAATATGGTATTTTCAAAGCATTCGGCTTCTACAGCGTATATGTGTCACAGAAGATAGCTGAGCGCAGAATGAAATTGATCTTCTAAGTTGATTAATGACCAAATCAAAGATTAACTTTGATGTGGTCATAAATCAGCATAGAAGAGTTAAAAAGAAGAGTCACTGACTGACGCACTGGGGAACACAGAAAAGGGCCCCTGTGCAAGAACAATATATGGGCCCTTTGCAGCCTAAGAGATCATCAAGATGCACAATTCCACCTGCTTTGGAGGTGGTAGTTGCCCCCTGACCTCTTGGGCCCCAGAGCGACTGCATAGGTTACACCGATGTTATGTCCGCCCCGGGACTGACGGATTTGACTGTTTTGTTATCCCATTTTGCAGTATTGTGATACACAGAAAATAATGTAGACAAGCAATGCAACATTTTTAATTAAATCTGTTGCAAAAATGCTTTTTTATTGCCCAAAATACAAGTATTTAAGCAAATATTTCCATATTATTTTAGGAACAATAAAGATAAATTGTTCTTTAGCTTTGATTTTGAAAAATCACGTGGGGTAAAGTTGTTAAACTCCGCATACACAAGGTTATAGAGTGTGTGTGTGTGTGTGTGTGTGTGTATGTAATATATATATATATATATATATATATATATATATATATATATATATATATATATATATATATATATATATATATATATATATATATATATATATATATATATATATATAATTGCCTTATTCTGTCTGTCTATCTGTCTGTCTGTCATGCTCCGAAATTGTGTCCTTACGGTGACACAAAGCTGATTGGCCGCTGGGCTCGCCATGGCCCCGCCCCCCCACACGGATTGGCCTCTCGCCCCGGCTCTCTGCAGGCCCCGCCCCCCTCACGCAATGCACGCTCGCTCTGGCCCAACTGACACGGAGCCCCGATTCCCAGGTGAGTACACACACACACATCAGATCACACTCACTCTCACACACACCTCACACATCACAGCATGCTGGGATATCGCTTGCTTCTACACCGGCTCCGTCAGGATCCCAGCAGCGCCAGACATAACCTTGCGATGCTGGGATCTTCACGGAGGCCGTGAAAGCTGGTAACCATTATACACATCGGGTAACTAAGGTCCCTTAGTTACCCGATGTGTATCATAGTTACCAGTGTACACCGGCTCACACTCACTCTCATACACACCTCACACACACATCACATCGCATCCACACATCAAGGTCCTGCAGCGGCGGAAAATACAGACACATAACAGCACACACATAACAGCACACACATAACAGCACACACATACACACACAAATCAGATCACACTCACTCACACACATCACATCGCATCCACATACAACATCCTGGGATATCGCTTGCTTCTCGGCGGCGATACTGTGCTGTTGTGATCTTCCAGGACCTGCCGGAGGATCACATGGCCAGAAGCATGTGATATCCCCGGATGTTGTGAGTATAAGCGCGTATGTGCGATATCGTCAGTGTCTGTGTGTGTGAGTGTATGCGATCGGGTGTGTGTGAGTGTATGCGATCGGGTGTGTGTGAGTGGATGCGATCGGGTGTGTGTGAGTGGATGCGATCGGGTGTGTGTGAGTGGATGCGATCGGGTGTGTGTGAGTGGATGCGATCGGGTGTGTGAGTGTCGGCAGAGAGGCTGATCATGGGGAAGGCTGGGAGGAGAGAGGCTGATGCTGGGGGAGGCTGGGAGGGGGAGGCTGGGACGAGGGAGGCTGATGCTGGTGGAGGCTGATGCTTGGGGAGGCTGATGCTGGGGGAGGCTGGAAGGAGAGAGGCTAATGCTGGTGGAGGCTGATGCTTGGGGAGGCTGATGCTGGGGGAGACTGGGAGGGGAAGGCTGATGCTGAGGGAGGCTGGGAGGAAGGAGGCTGGGAGGAGAGAGGCTGATCCTGGGGAAGGCTGGGAACGGGAGGCTGATGCTGAGGGAGGCTGGAAGGAGAGAGGCTGATGCTGGGGGAGGCTGGAAGGAGAGAGGCTGATGCTGGTGGAGGCTGATGCTTGGGGAGGCTGATGCTGGGGGAGACTGGGAGCGGAAGGCTGATGCTGAGGGAGGCTGGGAGAGGGAGGCTGGGAGGAAGGAGGCTGGGAGGAGAGAGGCTGATCCTGGGGAAGGCTGGGAAGGGGAGGCTGATGCTGGGGGAGGCTGGAAGGAGAGAGGCTGGAAGGAGAGAGGCTGATGCTGGTGGAGGCTGATGCATGGGGAGGCTGATGCTGGGGGAGACTGGGAGCAGAAGGCTGATGCTGAGGGAGGCTGGGAGGAAGGAGGCTGGGAGGAAGGAGGCTGGGAGGAGAGAGGCTGATCCTGGGGAAGGCTGGGAAGGGGAGGCTGATGCTGAGGGAAGCTGGAAGGAGAGAGGCTGATGCTGGGGGAGGCTGGAAGGAGAGAGGCTGAGGCTGGGAGGAGAGAGGCTGATGCTGGGGAAGGCTGATGCTGAGGGAGGCTGGGAGGGGAAAGCTGATGCTGGGGAAGGCTGGGAGGACGGAGGCTGGGAGGAGAGAGGCTGATCCTGGGGAAGGCTGGGAGAGGGAGGCTGATGCTGGAGGAGGCTGGAAGGAGAGAGGCTGATGCTGGCGGAGGCTGATGCTGGGGAGGCTGGGAGAGGGAGGCTGATGCTGAGGGAGGCTGGGAGGAGGGAGGCTGGGAGAGGTAGGCTGAGAGAAGAGAGGCTGATGCGCACACACACACACACACACACACACACACACACACACGCGCGCGCACTGCACAACACACCACACACACACACACACTGGGAACCACAAACAACTGCCCTACACAGACACCCACACACACAGACAACGCTGCACACACACAACACCCAACACACAAACACCGTGGCACACACAAATATACGCACATACCGCACAACACACACATTGCACAAAACATACCTCCCCCCAAAACACACCACACACACACAAACCGCGCAACACACACACAACGCTACAGACACACAGCGCTCCACAAACAACGCAACACACATACAACACCGCTCTCACCCCCCCCGTCACACCCAGACAACACCCAGAACATGTACAGCGCCTACACAAACACTTGGTAACTACAGACAACAACATCTATATATATATATATATATATATATATATAACAAAAATCATACATGAACTACACAATACGTAAATTCTAGAATACCCGATGCGTAGAATCGGGCCACCTTCTAGTATATATATATATAATACATACACAGTACAGACCAAATGTTTGGACACACCTTCTCATTCAAAGAGTTTTCTTTATTTTCATGACTCTGAAAATAGTAGATTCACATTGAAGGAATCAAAACTATGAATTACCACATGTGGAATGAAATACTTAACAAAAAAGTGAAATAACTGAAATCACCGTACTTTTTGGATTAGAAGACGCACTTTTCCTCCCCAAAATTTGGGAGGAAACTGAGGGGTGTGTCTTAAAATCCGAATATAGCTTTACCTGGGGGCCCTGTCTGTGGGGCGGCCGGGTGCCTGTGGCTGCATGCAAGCGGCCGGGTACCTGTGCTTGCGTGCAGGTGGCAGCCGGGTGCCTGTGCCTGCGTGTGGGCGGCAGTCTGGTGCCTGTGCCTACGTGCAGGCGGCAGCCGGCACCGACAGTCATCGCGTGCGCAGATGAAGCCCTTGGATGAGAGCTCCATCTGCGCATGCGTCGCTCCAGGCGCCATCATTCAAAACTGGGACCGCGGACACTGGGACACTCATCGCACCGGCCTGCTGCACGACTCATCCGCCGCTGCTGCCGCCTCCACGGACGCCGCTGCTGCCGCCTCCACGGACGCCGCTGCTGCCGCCTCCACGGACGCCGCTGCTGCCGCCTCCACGGACGCCGCTGCTGCCGCCTCCACGGACGCCGCTGCTGCCGCCACCACGGACGCCGCTTCTGCCGCCACCACGGACGCCGCTGCTGCCGCCACCACGGACGCCGCTGCTGCCGCCACCACGGACGGCGCTGCTGCCGCCACCACGGACCCCGCTGCTCCCGCCACCACGGACCCCGCGGCTCCCGCCATCACGGACCCCGCCGCTCCCGCCACCACGGACCCCGCGACTCCCGCCACCACGGACGCCGCGGCACCTGCCACCACGGACCCCACCGCCACTGACCCGCTGTGCCTGCGAGCATAACCTCTGCCTCCTGTGACCCCCGCTTCACCACCACTGCTGCTAAGAGAACACCGGAGTATAAGACGGACCCCATTTTTATTTTTTTACCTTTATGTCTAAATTTGGGGTGCGTCTTATAATCTGGTGTGTCTTATAAAGCGAAAAATACGGTTATGTCTTATATTCTGGGTTCTTCAAAGTAGCCACCTTTTGCTTTGATTACTGCTTTGCACACTCTTGGCATTCTCTTGATGAGCTTCAAGAGGTAGTCACCGGAAATGTTTTTTACTTCACAGGTGTGCCCTGTCAGGTTTAATAAGTGGGATTTCTTGCCTTATAAATGGGGTTGGGACCATCAGTTGTGTTGTGCAGAAGTCTGATAGTCCTACTGAGCAGACTGTTAGCTGCTTTTCTCTTGCCATAATACAAATTCTAAGTAAAGAAAAACGAGTGTCCATCATTACTTTAAGAACTGAAGGTCAGTCACTCCAAAAAATTGGGAAAACTTTGAAAGTGTCCCCAAGTGCTCACATGAGGACCGCCCCAGGAAAGGAAGACTAAGGGGTACTTTGCACGTTGCGACATCGCTATCGAAAGTGATGCACATCCGGTGCCAGTAACGACGTCGCAACGTGTAAAGCCTAGATGCACCGATAAACGATCGCAAAAGCGGCAAAAATCGGTGATCTGTGCAGTGTCGGTCATTTCCATAAATTCGCTGCAGCGTCAGGTACGATGTTGTTCCTCGTTCCTACGGCAGCACACATAGCTGTGTGTGAAGCCGCAGGAGCGAGGAACATCTCCTTACCTGCATCCCACCTGCAATAAGGAAGGAAGGAGGTGGGCGGGATTGGGATATATACATCCCGCTCATCTCCGCCCCTGCTCTTCTATTGGCTGCCTGCCGTGTGACGTCACTGTGACGCTGCACGACCCGCCCCCTTAGGAAGGAGGCGGGTCGCCGGCCAGAGCGACGTCGCAGGGCAGGTAAGTGCGTGTGAAGCTGCCGTAGCGATAATGTTCGCTACGGCAGCTATCACAAGATATCGCATGTACGACGGGGGCGGGTACTATCGCGCTCGGCATCGCTACAATCGGCTAGCGATGTCGCAGCGTGCAAATTACCCCTAAGAGTCACTTCTGCTGCGGAGGATAAGTTTATCCAAGTCACCAGCCTCAGAAATCGCAGGTTAACAGCAGCTCAGATTAGAGACCAGGTCAATGCCACACAGAGTTCTAGCAGCAGACACATCTCTAGAACAACTGTTAAGAGGAGACTTTTTCTCTGTCTGTCTCTCTCTCTCTGTCTTTCTGTCTTTCTCTCTCTGTCTGTCTTTCTTTCTGTCTTTCTCTCTGCCTGTTTCTCTCTTTCTCTCTGTTTCTCTGTTTCTGTCTGTCTCGGTTTCTCTGTCTTTCTCTCTGTTTCGTTGTCAATGTTTCTCTCTCTCTCTCTCTCTCTCTCTCTCTCTCCCCCCGTGTGTCTCTCTCTCTGTTTCTGTCTGTGTCTCTCTGTCTCTGTCTTTCTCTCTTTGTTTCTTTCTCTGTCTGTCTGTCTGTCTGTCTGTCTGTCTCTCAAAAATGTCAGCAATTAGAGACAATATTGTGTAAATAATTTAGAGACGGGTTTAATAAAATATTTACTAATTATATATATATATATATATATATATATATATATATATATATATATATATATATATATATATATATATATACATACAATGTGTAAACCTATATGAATTAAAAAAAAAATTATATATGATGTTTACTAATTAATAGGTATACTAATATACTATGTGATGTTTTTATTAAATAATTCAAAAGTTGCGTTTTGTTTTTTGCTGTTGTGTTTTTGTTGTTGTTGCTGTGTTTTTCTTTATTTTTTAGTTTCAGTTTTCCATCCTGCAGTTTCAGATGAATAGTTAGAGAATTTTTCTAAACAACCAATCATGTATCTGTTTCCTCCGATGTCTTTTATTATGCCTTTTGGGATAATTCCATTTCATCATTGATCTTTAGGTTTGACTTGTCCATGATTTTTGTAATGACACAATATATATTTTGTCTGTAGTTTGCAATTAAATTTTGATGTACATGGGCTGACATTAAATAGTTAATCAATGTGAGGCAACTAGTAAGTGACTCCATGTTAAAGTTAGAAAGAGAGAAAGAAAAAAAAAAAGTAATTATGGTGTTTTGTGAAAGACAGCTCTGTTACTTTCTGTTCTTCCTGTGCCTGCAGGTGGTCCTGGAAGGGAGGCTGAAAGAGAGGGACGAGGTTTGGAAGATGGTAACAGCGTGACCAGCCAGGAAGAGAGGATTGAGGAAGAGGAGCTGGAGGACGAGTCAATTTACACCTGCGATAACTGCCAGCAGGATTTCGATTCCTTGGCCGAGCTGACGGAGCACCGGACCCAGCACTGCCTCGGAGGTAATCCCAAACTAAGTTTGCAGGTTTGACAGGTGGTTAGCTGAGTAATTGGACAATGCAACATTAGGGGGTCTTAAGCGAGAATAAAGAATTAATCATGTCATTTTTTATAGATAATGTCATTTTTATTGCTCTATCTAAGGTAGAATCTCCCGCTGAAATCATTGCTACCTTTCATAGTTCGATAGCAGACCCAGAGACATGGGATGAATGAGTATGTATATATGTATATATATATATATATATATATATATATATATATATATATATATATATATATATATATATATATATATATATATATATTACGTATATATATATATATTATATTATTATAATATATATATTATATATATATATATATATATATATTATATATTATATATATATTATATTATGTATATATGTATATATATATATATATATATATATATATATATATATATATATATATATATATATTACAATCATACACTGCAAAGTAAGAACGCTGTAAAAAAATAGGTGTTAATAGTTTATTTCTTTCAATTAAAATGAAAAGTGAAAATAAAATAAAAAGAGCAATCAAATCAATATTTGCTTTGACCACCTATTGTCTTGAAAACGGTATTAAAATATCAGTTCTTCTAGGTACACTTGTACTTGCACTCAATTTTTAGAAAGAAGTGGGCAGGGAGCTGGTTCCAAACATTTTGGAGTCGTAACCACAGATCTCTGGATGTTGCTTGTGCAAATCCTTCTGGTTCTTCATGTAATCCCAGACACACTTAAATCAGGGCTCTGCGGGGGCCAGATCATCACTTCCAGGACTCCTTGTTCTTCGTTACTCTGAAGATCATTCTTAATAACATTGTCTGTATATTTGGGGCCATTGTCCTGCTTCAGAATAAATTTTGGAGCTTCCCTGCTTGTACCAAGAAATAGGCAACGTTGAGGACTGTACTGTGTTCATCCAAGGAAACTTAGTGCAGATGAAAGACACATCATGCATACTGTCCACCGAAATCATAACATGTCAAGCAGTGCCATGAGCTAAGATTTAGCAGCAACCAGTGGAACCAGGAAACGCCCATCTACTGTTTCGAAAAGTATGGCCAGAAGTGGTCTTAATGGAAGAATTGTGGCCAAAAAACGAACCTCCGGAAACCTTGTTACGACTTTTACTTCCTCTAGATCAGGGTTCCCCAACTCCAGTCCTCAAGGCCCATCAACAGTGCATGTTTTCAGGATTTCCTTAGCATTGCACTGCTGTTGGAACCAGCACCTGGGCAGGTAATTACATTAACACCTGTGCAATACTAAGGAAATCCCAAAAACCTGCACTGTTGGTGGGCCTTGAGGACTGGAGTTGGGGACCTCTGCTCTAGATAGTCCAGTTTGATCGTCTTCTCGGTTCTCTGGTCCCCTGGTGGGGCCTATCCAAGGACTTTACTACACCATCCAATCGGTAGTAGCGACGGGCGGTGTGTACAAAGGACAGGGACCTAACGCAAGCTTATGACCCGCACTTACTGAGAATTCCTCGTTCACGGGACAGAATTGCAATCCGCGATCCCCATCACAAACAGGGTTCAGTGGGTTTCCCGCACCTGTTGGTGAAGGGTAGACACACAGTGGTTCTTTCAGTTTAGCACGTGTGCAGCTCCGGACATCTAAGGGCATCACAGACCTGTTATTGCTCGATCTTGCGTGGCTGAGTGCCACTTGTCCCTCTATGAAGCTGGATGCGGACCGCGTGGGGTCATGTAGCTAGTTAGCATGCCGGAGTCTTGTTCGTTATCGGAATTAACCAGACAAATTTCTCCACCAACTAAGAATGGCCATGCACCACCACCCACAGACTCGAGAAAGAGCTTTCAATCTGTCAATCCTTTCTGTGTCCGGGCCAGGTGAGGCCCAGACATGGAAAGAATTGACAGATTGATAACCAAACCTCCTACATGGAAACGAGACCAAGTAACCCAACAATCCTCAAAAACATAGGAAATGGGGTGCAGAAAAATGGCAGTGGGTGCCCTGGAGTGGGCCCGTGGAAGTTCGGGTTCAGCTAGACTTTAGATTAAGTTCAGTTCTGGACTTGGACTTGACCTGATCCCCAATGTAAGTCACTGATTGGGCAGTTCGGCTCTCCACCCACATACAGCCAGCCATAAACAGAGCACTTCCAGGGAAGACTGGAGTTTGTTTGTTGGTTTTTTTCTTTTTTGGGGCACACTACATCCAAAAACTTTGTTTTAACCCCCATTGAGTACCATTCAGAGATTACAAGTAGCTCACACTGGGCCAAGCTTACTCGAGCGCTATGATGCTCGATCCAGTGGTTAGCATTCGTACAGCACCTGAACTCTGTACTTGGGCACTGAGTTTTTAAAAAAAATCTGTGTTTGGTACGAGCCCTGAATTTTAAAGTTTAGGTTCACTCATTTCTAATCTACAGTTTGGGTTCGCTCATCTCTACTCTGGACTGATGAGTCAAAATGTGATATATTTGGCTGTAACAGAAGTCAGCTTGTTTGCAGAAGGTCTGGATACTACTTTGTGTCTGCAGGCAAAAATGAAGCATGGTGGTGGGTGCTTGCAAATGGGGCTACATATCAGCAAATGGAGTTGGTGATTTGGTGAGGAATAATGGTATCCTCAATGGTGAGAAATACAGGCAGATACTTATCCATCATGCAGTACCATCAGCAAGGTATCTGATTGTCTCCAATTTTATTCTGCAGCACAACAACGACCACAAACATACAGCCAATGTAATTAAGAACTTCAATGTTCAGTGTAAATAATAACAAAGGATCATGGAAGTGATGATCCGGCCCCCACAGAGCCCTGATCTCAGCATCATTGAAAATTAACGTCTTCACTTTTGCTTGACCTGTTGAGTGTGCAGTGAATAATTCTCAATGCATATTGGGATACCACTGCCATTTCATTAGCTCTTGCAAGAAACCGTGTGTGCATTCTGAATATACTCTATATTGTATTCTTCCTCACCATCATTAAGTCTGTCTTGGATTACAAGAAGAACCAAAAGGATTTGCACAAGCCTCATACACAGATCTGTGGTTAGTTCTCCAAGATGTTTGGAACAAACCTTCCTGTTCAGTGTGTTCACAAGTGAACCTAACATAATTGATGGTGCTTTGGAGGCAAAGTTTAGGGGCAGCTAGAAGGATTAGTGGACCCACTAAATCACAGGGGGAGACCTGGGCTTTCCCATTAGTAGGAGGGGCTTAACTAACTGTGGCAGCTGACTCCCAGGACAGGGGATGGACTCAGGTACAGGATGACTGAGGCAGGCTTCCCAGGCAGCTACGGACAGGAATGGTGGGCATGGCAGGCATATACAGGTTTGAGAAGGCAGGTATAGGAAACGGACACAAGGATAACAGGACAGGAGCTCAGGACCTGACAATTAGCTATATAGCAGACTGGAGACTGACTGACTAAGGCGTTGCGCAGTCACCTCCCCTAATGGGAGGGTGCCTTAAAAACATAGTGCTTCTCAGCCATAGGCCGAGAGGCATTTCCTGGAAATAGCGCGCCGGCCCCTTAAGAGGAGGACGTCGTAGTTGCACTCCCGGGAACCCTATTCGGCATGTACAGGGCCTGGGTGGGGAAGGAAGCAGCTGCACACGTGATTGGCTGGGGAGGACGCGACCCGGCCGGGGCGGTGAGCAAGTCGACGTCTCTGCGGAGACGCCGGCGCTACAGATGTCATTTTGATTTATCTTTTGTTCATTCATTTTGAATGTTGTTAATTGATAAAAATAAACTATTAAAACTTCTATTTTTGAAAGCATTTTACGTTGCAGCATTTTTTTCATACCTGCCTAACACTTTTGCATTGTACTTTATATACATACACATTTACATTTTATTCTCCAGCATTGACTATTCAGCTTTGCCTTATATTTCACACAAATCATAATGACCCTATTCACACTAGATGGAATAAAGACTTCACAACAACAAAACTTGAAATAAGTGTATAGAAAACTCCTAAAATAAGACTCTCTCACTGTTATAAGACCACAGAAGAAGCCTAATTTTCATGCTGAGAAAGCTCTTACTAAATCTGATGACCCGGTGCCGTGGAATAGAATAGTGATGGAGTAGGCTTCTTTGAAAAAGAGGTTTATTACCACTTACAGTATCTGCCTCATTGTTGTCTTATGTTTTTAATGTAGCATAAAGGACTTCCATACTTCTGTAAACTGGAAGGTTTTCACCCGTCAGATGTCTGGATGGGTTGTGTGCTCAAACATTTAAGAGGATGAACACTTTTCCGTTTAGACATGGTGGCATTTGGAAATATCAAGCGAAATTTAAACAAATATAATTTTTGTGTATTTTCCACTCCTCCTACAGCCCTAGAATGATATATTAATGGCTGTATACATCAGTTTATTCTACTAGTTACTGCATACCCCAGAAAAAGCTCACTGCATACCTGTTACAGGGAGACTATAATGAATGATATACACCATGTGCAGACTTATTAGGCAAGTTGTATTTTAGAACAACTATGTTCTCAATCAACCCAAAAGACTCATAAATATCAAAGCTTAATATTTTTGGAAGTTGGAGTGTTTTTTTTTTTTATATTTGGCTATCTTAGGAGGATATCTGTTTGTGCAGGTAAATTGTGTGCACACTGGCCCTCCTCTTTAAGGACCGAAGCACTATTTAAGGAATAGCCTATGTATTTAAGGCACCCTCCCATTAGTTGATGTGCCTACACAACGTGTTCAATTATTCAGTATACCAGTCTGCCAGCTAGTTGTCAGGTCCCAAGCTCCTGTCCTGTTATTCTTCTGTCAATCACCTGTACCTGCCTTCCCATACCTATCTGTCCCTGCTGTATCCACCATTCCTGTCCATACCTGCCTATCCAGACTGCCTCAGTCATCCTGCCTGTACTTGAGTCCGGCACCTGTCCTGGGGGTTAGCTGCAACAGTCCTTGTCACTGCCCTGGGAATGATACCTGGCGACCGCCTTGCAGTGGGCACTTAGTTAAGCCCCTCCTACTAAAGGGTAAGCCAAGGTCCCCCTGTGGCCCAGTGGGTCCACTAACCCAGCTTGCTGCCTCTACACTAGTTGCGAGCGTTACATGGTGCCGCATATGTAAGAAATTTGTTGCAGCATGAAGTCAATATGAAGGGTGGAATAGATTTGTGCCGTTAGGTTTACCAATCTATGGCGGAAATTATAATAAATTTGATTGGCCAACAAGCCTTCCGCACACTTTAAAAAGAAAAAGTAGTAAGTGTTATGTGAAATTGAAAAAGTTGCCTTTTTTGTGCAAAGTAGGCATACTCAAAACTGTACAACATCTTTAAACTACATTTGTGGCACACCCCTCTTATTGACAATGCTTCTACGCTTAAGGCCCCCTTCACACGTCCGTGTCTCCGGTACGTGTTAGGTCCGTTTCCGTATGTACCGGAGACACGGACACACGTACTTCAATGTTATTTAATGTATGGAGTTACACGTGCGTTTTTCCATAAGGTGCGTGTGTCCGTGTGCGTGTTTGTCCACAAAACACGGATGCATGTCCATTTTCTGCACGGAACACGCACACACCCAATGAAAGTCTATAGGTCCGTGAGCACACGTACGTGACACGGATGCATCTCCGTATGGTCCGTGTACGTTTTGTGCTTTTTTGAAGCGATGTCGGTCAATCTTTTTTTCTGTGTATGTCAGTCAATCTCCCTCAGTCCGTCGGTTGGTCGGTCTCTCTGTCTTGTCTGTCCCTCTCTCTCTCTGTCCATGTCGGTCAGTCTCCCCCCTCTCTCATACTCATCGTTCCCCGATCACAGGCGCTGCACGGCTGTTAAAAAAAACTCCGGCTGCTTTTACTATTTTGAAAAAAACGGCCGCTCATTAATCAATCTCCTATTCCCTGCTTTCCCGCCCACCGGCGCCTATGATTGGTTGCAGTGAGACACTCCCCCACGCTGAGTGACAGCTGTCTCACTGCAACCAATCACAGCCGCCGGTGGGCATGTCAATATCGAGCAGTAAAAAAATAAATAAATCATTAAAAAAAAAACAATGTGTGGTTCCCCCCAATTTTGATACCAGCTAAAGCCAAACGGCTAAAGGCTGGTATTCTCAGGATGGGGAGCTCCACATTATGGGGAGCTCCCCAGCCTAACAATATCAGCCAGCAGCCGCCTGGAATTGCCGCATCCATTAGATGCGACAGTCCCGGGACTGTACCTGGCTCATCCCGATTTGCTCTGGTGCGTTGGCAATCGGGGTAATAAGGAGTTAATGGCAGCAGCCCATAGCTGCCACTAAGTCCAAGATTAATCATGACAGGCGTCTCCCCGAGATACCTGATTAACCTGTAAGTTAAAGAAAATAAGCCCACACAACGAAAAATCCTTTATTTGAAATAAACAAAAAAAAACCCTTGTTCACCACTTTATTAAGCCCCGAAAACCCCTCCAATTCGGCATAATCCATGGAGGTCCCGCGATGCTCTCAGCTCTGCTACATAGGTGACAGGAGCTGCAGAAGAACACCGCCGCTCCTGTCAGCTCCACGCAGCAACTGAGGTGAGTAGCGCGATCAGTGATGACGTCACTCAGATTACTCGTGGCCACCGCTGGATCCTCCAACTATGACTGCAAGTCGCCCGAGTGACAGTGATGAAGTCACAGGTGAGTTGCGGTCTCGGGTGGAGGATCCAGCTAGCCGCAGGTAACCTGAGTGACAGCAGCGCTAATCGCGCTGCTCACTTCAGTCACTCAGAAGATTAGCGGTCACCGGTGAGTCCTTCACGGGTGACCGCTAATCAGTACGTGACACAGACAAAGCCGTAGGATGACAATGAAGTCGGGTGAAGTTCACCCGAGTTCATTCTCATAGCGCGACGCTGTCTG
This sequence comes from Anomaloglossus baeobatrachus, assembly GCF_048569485.1. Classification (NCBI taxonomy): domain Eukaryota; kingdom Metazoa; phylum Chordata; class Amphibia; order Anura; family Aromobatidae; genus Anomaloglossus; species Anomaloglossus baeobatrachus. Next base: position 158,231,088 of record NC_134362.1, read on the forward strand.
TCTGCTGTCAGCGGGCATATAGCAACGTCATTGTGCATCACACACGGAACATTTCACACGGACAACACACGGACATTACACTTACGTATCTCACGCACACACGCCTAGCATACACAATCACATGGATGTCACACGTACCAGAAAAACGGACAAAAAAAACGGAACACGGACCCGAAAAACGGCACGTAAGACACGCAGGTGTTTTTCACGGACTTGTGAAGGGGGCCTAAAGGGGTTATCCGGGCTTAAATATTATTAAAGCGTTGTAATGCTTATGACAAGTGTAGAAACTTTACAATTTACTTGCTTTTAATGTTCTGTCCTTTTGGGAGGAAAATGAGGGGTGCATCTTAAAATCCAAATATAGCTTACCGGCGGGATGGGGGGGGGGGCGTCTGTGTGCTGGCAGCTGGGTGCCTGTTGCTGCGTGTGGGCGGCCGGGTGCCTTTCTTTGCTGGCTGCCTCTCTGTCCCGGCAGCCTCTCTGTGCAGGGTGGGCGAGCGGCCTGCTGACTGCCACTCTGTGTGTGCAGGTGGGTGGCTGTGCGGACTGCAGTGACTGTGCGGTGGGTGTCCCAGTGTGTCCGCGGTCCCGGTTTCAAATGATGGCGCCAGTAGTCGGCACGTGCGCAGATGGAGCTCTTGGAAGAGAGCTCCATTCGCCGTATCATTTGAACTGGGATTGCGGACAGAATGGGACACTCACCACACCGGCCTGCTCCACCACTGACGCGCTGCCGCCACTGACCCGCAGCTGCCACTACTGACTGCTGCTGTCACCATGGACCCGCTGCCGCTGCCAGCACAACCTCTGCCTCCTGTGACCCCCGCTTCACCAACACTGCTGCCCCCTCCGGTAAGATAACACCGGAGTATAAGATGGACCCCATTTTTATATTTTTTACCTTTTTTTTTATCTTTAAATTTGGGTTGCGTCTTATAATCCAGTGCGTCTTATAAAACGAAAAATACAGTATATATTTTTTTTTGTTTAAATATGAGTCGATACGTTTCTTCCAATACCAAAAAAACCTTTGTTGCTCTATAGGAACTTTTAAAATCTGTTGACTTTATACATCAATTAAAATTAATGAAATATAAGAAAAACAGAGTATATAATCCATATATGAGAATAAACCATTATTATTTATTAGTAATAATCAGTTTGTCAATCACTTGTATATGACCTCTTTTCCCGCGCCCCCGGCCATTGCCCATAGGTCTGGTTTGTATTGGTACACTTTTAATGACCGTTGTGCCTCTCGAATCGCAGTAGGGATCGGAAGCTGAAGCTTTCACAAAGTTAAGCAGATTTACATCCTTATGTTGGCTGAAAGTTGAATAAGCCCTTATTATGATGCATTGTTACCACCGGAGCAAGGCTGCCATTTACTGGGATTTTATGACTCTGACTTTAGACTGAGTTGCCACAATATAGTGCAATTGGTTCAGCTGAAGTTTACCAAGTAAAATGACCCTGGAGGACGAGCTCCTTCGCACACCTTAAACGAAGAGGAGCCTTAGCCGCCATTTAAGTACTGGCCCAAAACGACCTCCAGATCGATAGAGAGAATAATTGTGCTGATAATCCGAAAAAACAGCATTGAAATAAAATAGAGCTAATGGCTTCCAATGGGATACTAAGGGAAGGTAAATCCTGCTGTACTCAGACTTTGCAAGGCAGTTAATGCATCCTCCATAGAACCACAAATATAGCTGCTTCCCGCTGTCCGATGGAGGCGCACACATCGCAATATGTTCCACGTCCTAGTGTTTACTCTTTAATCTTCTTATTCTACGTCTCCGTAGGTGGTACATTAGTAATTGATATTGGACTGTGTCAAATGCAGGGTGGTATTTTTTTTATATTCTGTGTATCTTATAATGGAATACATAGCCTAGATTTAGCTGCAAAGAAAAATAGAACATTGGCATACAGAAAGCTGAAATAAAAGAACACTAAAACTAGAAATAAATATTTAAATTAAAGGGAATCGATCAGCAGGTTTTTGCTTTGTAATCTGAAAGCAGCATGATGTCCCGCTCTGGAATCAGAAAGGCACCGCACCTTATTATGCTCAAGTCTACAGCTATGTGAGGGAATCTACTTTCTGTTAGTGCTGTGGGGGTTATGGACTCTTTCCTATCTGGCTGTCCTTTGTAGCCTTAATCTGAGGTGCAGCTCTTTTATGACTATCTATAAATTTGATGCCTGTTATAGATTCTCATTCTATTGCTGACCACCTTGGAAGGAGCATGTCTCTGGAAGAAGCTGAGGAGTCCTGACTATTGCAGCTGTGATGTTTAGCTGCATTGGAGGAGCTTGAAGTGTTTTCCTTTTTCTGTCTATTTTCCCTCTCTTTGTCTGCCTTAGCTCATGTTGTCTTATTGCAGTGGTGAGACTAGTGTTCTCGCCGCCCTTCTCACTAGTTAGTGAGAACCTAGGAATGTGACACCAAAGGAGGGGGGGAAGAACACTATAGAGACATTGGGGAGCGCAGGGTACAGGCTCTGGTGAGTTGCAGGAAGTTCCCCCTCTTCGTTATCCCTCCTGCCAGGGCCTTCCTTCTATAGCATTCCTGTTGTTACCTTTATGTTGCACCACACGTTGAGCATCTGTCCATTCTGGCATGACTCTGGCACCCTGATTCCAGAAATATCACTTGCTGGTCTGCTTGCTGTCATTTTGATATAATAACTGCATATCTAGCAGTGCTCAGGATGCTGAGCTCTGTATAACCCCTTGCCCACTGCTGATAAGCCTCTTTCTGCCTATGCACAGTATACACACAAAGCTGCCAATCAATGGTGGAGGTGGGGGTTATACAGAGCAGTTGACTAGAGGCACAATACACCTAGTCCTCTAGTGATAATCTGCTGCTGATAAAACATTGATTTTATTGAAACCGCCACACACAGCCTAATAAGGGACACACCGCTGGAATCAGGGTCTCAGCCCCTACATCATGCTGCTCTCAGATTACATAGCAAAAATCTGCTGACAGTTTCCCTTTAAACAAGAAATTTAGTTGTCATTGCTTCTTGTTAAGAATGGTGAGAAATTACTTTAATGATTAAGACACCTGCAGAATTTACTTTTCATTTTATAATAAAGATTAACTTGCGTCAGACCACTTTCTTACATCCGCGACAGTTCTAGTAAGGACCGCGGTGTACATACTGACCACTGGCGGCAGGAAAAAGCTACAATAAGACCATGATCTCACGTGAAAAATCAGTTTATTTCTGCTGACTTTTTTCTGCGGGGGCTCACAACCAAAATACACAATAATAATCTGTTCTTATTATTGTGTGTGTTCCTTTTTTTTTACAAATGCTGGAATTCTGTAAATTCTGTAGTTAAATACACAATTGCAGGTTTTTTTTTATATCTGCATTTAAGGCTCCCCATTGAAACACACATGGAAAGGAGGACCCCTCCCCCCAAAAAAGGAAAAATAACCCACATAGTTTAACAATATCTTTAAGTGTACTATGGACATGAGTTTTCGTTACATAAAATCCAATTTGCTTGGACAGTTTAACACATCAGAAATTCTGAATAAAAAAAAAAAATCAACATTTACGCTACTTGGGAACATGACCGAAAATAATCTTTTAATCTGTAAATCTTCATATTCAAATGAAGCGGGACTAGTCCAGCGAGCCGTCTCTTCCCCCAGAGTAGTCCTGCTTTCAATACCTAGTCACGCCCCCCAGGCTGTGATTGACGTCATGCATACGGTCCCGTATAGGAAAACTCCCGGTACGTCGGCATGTAAGTGGGGCTAGTCCAGGAAGCCGTCCCTTTTCCTAGAGTAGTCCTGCTTTCAATACCTAGTCACGCCCCCCAGGCTATGATTGATATCATGTATATAGTCCCTGGTATAGCAGAACTGTCGGCATGTTGCCGGTGAAGCAAGCCGTCCCCTTTCTTAGAGTAGTCCTGCTTTTAGTGCTAGTCACAATCCCCGGCTATGATTGACATCCTTCATACAGTGCCTGGTATAGCAAAACTCCCGGTACGTCTGCATGTAAGCAGGGCTAGTCCAGGAAGCCGTCCCTTTTCCTAGAGTAGTCCTGCTTTCAATACATAATCACAACCCACAGGCTATGGATGACATCCTTCATACAGTGCCTGTTATAGCAAAACTCCCGGTACATCGCCAGGGAAGTAAGGCTAGTCCAGCGATCTGTCCCTTTTCCTAGAGTAGTCCTGCTTTTAGTGCCTAGCCACGCCTCCCAGGCTGTGATTGACATCCTTCATACAGTCCCTGGTATAGCAAAACTCCCGGTACAGCACTTGAGAAGCTGGACTAGTCCAGCGAGCCATCGCTTTTCCTAGAGTAGTCCTGCTTTTAGTACCTAGTCACAATCCCCAGGCTGATTGACATCGTTCATACATACAGTCCCTGATATAGCAGAACTGTCGGTACATCGTCGGTGGAAGCGGGACTAGTCCAGTGAGCCGTCCCTTTTCCTAGAGTAGTCATGCTTTGATTGACTAGTCACAACCCCCAGGCTATGATTGACAACCCGCATACAGTCCCTGGTATAGTAGAACTCCCGGTACGTCGCTGGGGAAGCGGGACTAGTTGGGGTGGAAGGGGGTGTTAGGTAAGGGGGAAGAAAGGTCTCTCTGGACTAGTTCTGCCTCATTTTTATATGAGGAGCTGAAATTTGAAACTATTTTCAAAATTCACCCTTACAAGGAAAAAGCCATCAGCTTTCATGCTGCTATATTAGGGGTCTTGATAGATTACCTTCTCAAGGCTATCCCATGTGTTTCGCAAACAATATTTTGTTATATTTTCAATGCATATAAAAAATGGTAAAAAAAAGTTGAACTACTGTACGTCCTTATGAAAAAATGTCCTACCATGTTGTTGTCCCTACAATTGGAATTTCAACTCTCCATCTCTATGGTAACAGACTACAAATGAACCATGCGTAGTCTGGTCCTGAAATCATACTTTTTAAGTTCAGAATAACCTAATAACCTATGAAATGCATTTGTTTGCTGCCTGGTAACTTGGAGACGCCCAGGACCTGTGTAAACAAAGCAATAGAAATATAATATATATAATATATATATATATATATATATATATATATATATATATATATATATATATATATATATATATATATATATATATATATATATATATATATATATATATATATATATATATATATATATATATATATATATATTATATATTATATATATATATATATATATATATAATTATATATATATATATATATAAATATAATATATTTGAGTAAAATAAGTTGCTGTGATGGTGTTCACAGTAAGTGGGATGCAATTATATGGAAAGGTTATTCACAACATATTAAGTTATTCCCTGTGTAAGACGGACAGGATAACTACAGATTGCTGGGGGTCCTACCACTTGGACCCCAAGGAATCCCAAGAATGGGGTCTGGGGAGCCCGAGACAGCAGAGTACAGAGAAAAAAAATATCCTGAGTCCAATAACGATCATATTTGTAGTATTTTTTTCCCTCTAAATATGTCCTTATATATGTTCCAACCTTCGTTTCGGGGAGGGGCTCCTTATCTGTTGGATTGTGGTTGCCTATATTTTGTGTCCTGTTCGTCTTTGCTTTTCGAGGTGGAGTGAAAGTCAATTACACACCCTGCTTGTCCGACTGTATTTCCATTGACCTTGCCGCTGGATTTTTTTTTTAGCTTTCCATGCCCATACCATCCATGATTTTTTTTTAAAAAACCTATCCTGTACAAATTGACACTTTTTTTGCAGATTTTTTTGGAAGTTTTGCCCTTTGGGTCATTGCTGATACACCTCCCACTGTAAGCGGCAATGTAATACTCTTTGCGGAGAGGTAAAGTAGGCAGGCCCCCCTCAGTGCCTCTGATAGCAGAGGTAGCACTGGCGTAATAATCATGGCTCTTAACAGTGGCAGAGTCTATGACACAAGAAGCAATAACACGTCTGTGGCGCCGAGAGCCTGGGGGTGATAATAGGGTGAGTTACCAGTCTCTGCTGGCCATAATAATTGGGCTTCTCTTTCCTTGACCCCTCTTGTGGTAGAACTGCATTAATGCTTACAATAACAACTCATCTAACAAATGGCAGCTGTAAGGACAGGAAAAACACGCATTCATCGTCTTTGGGTGATTGAAGAGTTAAAGGGTTTAGCAAAAAATAAAAATTACCTTTTTTATTTGGAATTTTTAAATCCCTTATTCTGGGGGCGCCGCATGTTGCAAATATGAGCTTTTAAAGCGGATGAACTTGACGACGCAGTGTCACAACCGGTGAATATACATAGAACTCTTGGGTTTACAAGAGTCGTCTTATCGAAGAATGTCTGATAGTGGATCAGATTGACAGTCTACCTCTTGGGTTGGTTCTGCAGCTTTTGCATGGATTATTAGGAAGCTCTAAATCGGTGTTTCTCAACTCCAGTCTTCAAGACCAATCAACAGATCATGTTTTCAGGTTTTCCTCAATATTAGACAAGGAATAATTCCATCACCTGTGCAATATTAATGAAAGCCTGAAAACCTGATTGAAGAAAATCTGAAAACATGTTCTGTTGGTGGGTCTTGTGGACTGGAGTTGAGAAACACTGCTCTAAATAGATGTTTGGATGAATCATAGGAAAGTCTACAAATAAAGCTAAAGGGACTCTTCACCCTAAGACTAAAAATCAATGTCTGTTGGACCAGACCTCTGAGAACCGCCTTTGACCTTCTGGTATCTGTGGCTCTTCTTTTGATAAGCCGGCCTGGCACAACATTATTGTTGTCGTATGATGCAGATGTGACAGCACACCAGGCCAGCTGATCAAAAGAAGAACTGTGGGTGCTGAAAAGTAGAAGGCGGTTCACATAGTTCCATAGATTACTGACTGGTGGTTGATAGACCAGGTCCTTCGAATCGATTCAAACCAACTCTTCCTGGATTCTTCGATTGGTCTCCTGCTTCCTCCTCTGCTCAGGTCAGTGTGTCGGTTCTTCTTCCAAGATGGTTTGGGGAGTGAAGTGGCAAATCTAGACCTTGCCTCGCCTAACTTTCCAATTCTACAGCACAGAAAAGGCATTACATCTTGAGAGCAGGAAGACCGGAATAGCGATCTGAGCTAAATTTGCAGCGGGAAGCAAACCGAGACCGTCAAGTAGAGTGTTGAATCGATACATGAGCATTGTAGAGTCTCTTTTCAGTCTATAGATGGAGGGTTGCCTTTAAAGATCGTTACAGATAAACCCAAAGGATGACTTTTTCATGGCAATATATTACCTTGTTGGATATGTATATTGGCTTTCTACCATAAAGTAAGAAAACCATTTCACTAGTGCCACCCATTGGAGGTGGATGCCCTAAAAGTCAGTAAAAGAGTCAAAATATCAATGGAATTACTGCTCTTTGCCATTGAATAGTAGAGAATGTCCACCATTTACAGGCATCATTATGTCCGATGCGGTGTACCACAATGTCAGAGATTTTAACTTTAAGGGTTAGATGCCGTCACAGGCCCTTGTCACAATCTTACTTTGAGATAGGGAGCTCCTATTCTGTCCCTCACACTAGGAGCCCTAGGCTATCCCTCACATCCGGATTACACCTAATGGTGTAGACGCCAGAGTCCCAAGCCTTTCTATACTCCTGAGCAATACTACTCTAATACCCCCCCCCCCGCCCCATGGAGGAACAGAGCAGGAGGGAGATGATAAACAGATAAGGACAGACAAGAGAACACCAAAACACTGAAACACTGCACACACAGAGGAATGGACAAAGAAAGGCTCAAGAGAAAAACAAGAGGAGGATGGTAGCAACAAAAATGCAACATGGGGACACTGCACATGCACAGGAATGGATAAAAAGAGACTCAGGAGAAAAACAAGAGGAGGAGAGTAGCAACAAAAAGGCAACATGTAGACACTGATATTCACATAGGAATGGACAAAGAGACTGAGGAGAAAAACAAGAAGAGGAGGGTAGCGACAAAAAGGCAACAAGGGTAAACTCCACAACCGCACACAGCAACTGATATCACACCAGATAGTCTGGATCACTGCACCTCACCAGACCAACTAAGATAAACTATAGCTGGCACTGATGGAAATGTCCCGCCTGCATATATAGGAGGGGAGCAGATGTGATTGGCTCCCCCACAATATGTGATCAAAGATGACTCACAAGCAGATCAGCAGAGATTAACTCTTGATAGAACTATCAATCTGTGGATCAACACCCTAGTATAGACCTCTATGAAGTTGTCAGACAGAGTGTCAGAATCAGTGGTCTGAACAGATCCCAACGCTACCTTGACAGTCTACCAAATGTGATAGCTATTTTATACAAGCTCAAAACATGTAGGAAGATGTATGATTGTAAGTTTCCTTTTTTTCTAAGTAAATGTAATCCACTATAGGAAAAAAAATAAAAAAAAGTCATCAAACTGTGCATCTACAGCAATAACTTGTTCGCTTTTTTACCTTCCCGCAATCCCTATGTAATAATGAATACATTTCCCAGACTGGTATATACCGTAACTGTGGTCGGCTTGTCTCCCTCTAACAAGTATGATGTGCTGCTTCGCATGGGTTAAGTGCTGCTCTTACAAAATCTGTGCCCTCGGTGACTTCCACGATTGTCGATGCACCTTTATTCTCTGCATATAACAAGTCTCTTCTGTGTAGATACACGATAAAACCTGCAGCAGCTAATAGAAGGCAATATCTGCCGACCATCTCTGGATACAACATCTCACTCTGGAAAGTAGCTCTGTTATCAACGCTCTGATGTACCAGGCGCGGAAATCTCTCCGGCCTTAAAAATAACACCGCTTTTATTGCAGTTATTTGTTCCCTGTACAAGTAATAGAAGTGTGATTTGTGGCTGAAGCTTACAAAAGGAAAGTCTGTTTTTTGGAATATCTGGCCTTCAGAATGATATGAAAACCTAGGATGTGACCACCGATAAGAACCACTTGGCTCGCCACGTCTACATTTTTTTTTTTTACCAGTTTGAGGCTTTAACCTTGTATATCCCGAATGTTTGTAGTCTTTTTTTTATGCATTCATGTGTTTAACTCTCCATAGACGTGACCATTTTCCTTAAAAACCATAACTGATCCATTATTGGCGCCGGATCAGTTTATACAGTAAGAGCCAATATTTTCCCATTGAATCATCTGGCTGCATAAAAAAAAATAAATTGGTATACTATAGGAGTTAAGGAAAGCTGGTGAAATTGCCAAATACTTGGCCACCATCTGGCACGTAAATCATACAATATTCCGTGGTGGTATACCACTTCAGGGTCCATTACAGTTATCGGCTTTGCTTATGTGGTAGGATCGTCACCACAAGATTTCCAGTGGTCCCACCATTTTGGGGATTGTATGGAGGTAGAATCCTAGGAAAAAGTAGTCTGGGGCACGAGATGCCCTACCGGACATGTACTCCCTCATTCGCTAGGATCGGCAGCACAAGATTTCCAGTGGTCCCACCATGTTGGGGATTGTATGGAGGTAGGATCCTAGGAAAAACTAGTCTAGGGCACAGGACACCCTGCCGTACTTGTCCTGCCTCATTTAGTAGGATCGCCAATGTTACGCTAGTCACTACCTCACGGATAATATGGCTGGAGAGGTAGTCAGAAAAGCCAGGGTTTGGTAACAGGAGGACACGTATGAACAAAAAGGGCAAACGGGTGTAGTCAGGTCACAGTCCGATGTTCAGGAGATCACAGATAAAAGGTGAGAAAGAGACCGTCTGGGGTCAGAAAGCCAAGATCAGAACACAAGCCAACACACAAGTAACAGCAACACTGCAGAGCCAGAAACTACAACAGGCAAGGTTCTGAGGGACCATTCTCAGTATCCTGAGCAATCACCAGAAAGGTGGAACAGCTGAGTGCCCAGCACCTCCCAGAACCAACCTGGACTCCAGTGTAGTGAACCAAGCTGCCAGTTCAGTATCTAAGGAAGGCGCCGCAGAGTATCTCCTAAGGCAAGATGCTCTGCACAAGGAAATAGTGTCACTGCCAGATCTGTAACCACCGCAGAACATCTCCAGGTCTGTAAGATTCTTTGCGCAGAGCAATCGTGACAGCCAGCTCAAAATTTCCAATGGTTCCACCATGTTGGAGATTGTATGGGGGTAGGTTTCTAGGAAAAACTAGTCTGGAGCAAAGAGGTGCCCTACCAGACTTGTCCTGCCTCATTGGCATGTGCCGAGCTGCAAAAAATGTTTTTTCTTAAAAATGAGCAATATGAGTAAGGCACATGACATATCACATCAGAATAAAAGAATCATGATGAATCCTGCTCTTGTACGGGATGGGGACAGTTGGGGAGTCTGATAGATTCCCTTCAAATGCTATGTCTATGGATGATGGACACCACAATTGGCTATTCGACACCAATTCAAGTTAGGCCTCATTCAGACATCCCATTTTACGCATATGGGTGCTATAGGTGTTCTTTATGGATGGCACTTGTACCTATTATTATGAATTGGGTCATTCACAAGTCTCTGATTTCCTGCACAAAATCGCGGAGACATGTCCGATTTTGCTCCTAGTGTCAGATCAGCATCGGCAATGCAAGTCTATAGGTGCGTGAAAAAATTGGACCGTATTCAGATGCTTACTGCAGACCTATTTTCACCCTGTTAGATAGGAAAAGACCGAGAAACTTTTATTTTTTTCACGTACGAAAAAACTGATGAAACTCGATCCAAACACTTGGAAATCTCGGATGAAATTGCAATCACTTGGAAATCTCGGATGAAATTGCAATTTTTCTCATGTGAAAAAGGCTGATGTCTGAATGAGGCCTTACACTGTCAAGCTTGTCCATTAAACAGAAGCCAAACAGGCTTAGGGTGAATAAGGAAAAATATTAATCGCACCCCTCGGCAAAATCCATATGGTCATTTTCCCAGCCGGTGAATGCAATAGAGCAGGTAGGCCGTTTAGACAGGGGCTGCATTTACCTTCCCACGTGCTTTTTTTACGGCACCGTTTTACCATCGCGCTTGCTCTTTATTGGCCGTAGTGTGCGATGATTGTTCAATCAATGACCCACATTACACAATTTCGACGCTGGATGAAATTTCCATCAATTATGTTTAGTATTTTGGTGAAATTCTGCCGGTTTCTACCTCTCTGGAAGGACGATCCGATGAAATGCACGGCTAATTTCCATATGATTGACAGCGCCAAACACCTTTTTGCTTACCCCCTAACCCCAAACAAACATAGGATTAGCCCTAACACTTTTTTACGCTTTCTTTGTCTGCACAGAACGGCTGTGGTCGAGACTAGAAGAATGCACAGCTTTCAGTATTTAGCTCTGCTAGAAATGAGAGCATCCAAGCCCTGGGTGTTTGGATGTCCCAGGGGGGGTTGGGGGGCTCCTGTCTGGCCTCCCCGAGCTCTCTGCGCCACAAATACATTTCCATCTTACTCTGGCTCCCCCCTCCCTTCCTCTCCGTCACCTAGGCAGCTAATTCCTCTGTGCCCCCTTCTCCTTATTAAAGCCACAGATCACTTTTCTGAGCTTAATGCTGTCAGGCCTGCTGATCGAGGGTCCAGATGGACTAAGCAGTATTTTTTGGCCTGTAAATATGCTTGTGTTGGAAGGTGCTCGCTCGTCGGGATGCACGCTTCATTACATTTTTCTGAATTTGTGCTTAAATAGAGCACACTTGCAAATGCAGGAACAGTTAGGGGATACAAGGCTAAACATCCGGAGAAATGAACAGATTTGTGTCATTTGGATGATTTTTTGCATTTCGTGGATACCTTTTCTGATGATTGGTGCAATATTGTCTCCACATGTGAACAACCATCTGATAAAAAAACAAAACCGTATTTAGCAATAAAAAAGGGGAAAATGGTGCAAAAAAAATCCTCTAAAAAATAAATAACCAAAGCAGATTGCTACTCTGTATTTTGGCGCAAAAAAATATAAAGGTAATAATTTGCAAAAGTAGATGCAAACTTTTGTTAAAAATCAGTTTTCAGCTTCATCCTTGTTCATTAATCTTACTGGACTCAAGAAAGTGAATAATCTGGAAAGAAAAGTCAAGGTGGCCATGTTCTACACCCAGCCAATCTAACTTGATTGAAGACATGCGCTGTACTTCTGGCGCATGCGCAGTCAACTAGGTGTACACTACATGTTTGATGTCACCTAGGTCTGACTATATTTTGGGCATGACCAACTTGACTGTTTTCCTAACCTCCTCCTCCTTGGCTACTGGAAGATAAATAATGGTGCCATGACCAGAGGTGTGGGTTTTTTTTTTCAAGATCTGTTTCTATTTCACACAGACACCTTCTTAAAGCCTAAGAGATAGTCTGAAGGCAAACCATAAAATTTGTAAAGGAAAACATCTCTGAAGGGTACCCTTTAAAGCAGAGGTCCCCAATCTGTGGATTGCTGGCCCATGACATGTGGCTTGCGGGTCCATGATGTGTGGCTCGCGGCTGTTTGCTAGTTTGGTGCATTTGCACCACGTCTTGCAAATAGTTATGAAGAGCAGGTGTCCACATGATGATATTTCTGAGTAGCCCCACACAGAAGAGCAGATCTGAATGGAGATGGGTCCCTGTGGATCTTGGTATACTGCTTTGGTGTGGTGATTTCTGTGAAAAAGCTTTGGCTGTCATACTGGTAATGGGGGCTCTGGGGTCACAGTTGTGGGGGGAGGTGGAAGCTGGATGTGGCTCGCAACCCTCTCTCAGAGCTGGATGTGGCTCGCAACCCTCTCTTAGAGCTGGATGTGGCTCGCGCCCCTCTCTCAGAGCTGGATGTGGCTCGCGCCCCTCTCTCAGAGCTGGATGTGGCTCGCGCCCCTCTCTCAGAGCTGGATGTGGCTCGCGCCCCTCTCTCAGAGCTGGATGTGGCTCGCGCCCCTCTCTCAGAGCTGGATGTGGCTCGCGCCCCTCTCTCAGAGCTGGATGTGGCTCGCGCCCCTCTCTCAGAGCTGGATGTGGCTCGCGCCCCTCTCTCAGAGCTGGATGTGGCTCGCGCCCCTCTCTCAGAGCTGGATGTGGCTCGCGCCCCTCTCTCAGAGCTGGATGTGGCTCGCGCCCCTCTCTCAGAGCTGGATGTGGCTCGCGCCCCTCTCTCAGAGCTGGATGTGGCTCGCGCCCCTCTCTCAGAGCTGGATGTGGCTCGCGCCCCTCTCTCAGAGCTGAATGTGGCTCGCGCCCCTCTCTCAGAGCTGGATGTGGCTCGCACCCCTCTCTCAGAGATGAATGTGGCTCGCACCCCTCTCTCAGAGCTGAATGTGGCTCGCACCCCTCTCTCAGAGCTGAATGTGGCTCGCACCCCTCTCTCAGAGTTGAATGTGACTCACGACCCTCTCTGAGTTGAATGTGACTCACGACCCTCTCTCAGAGCTGAATGTGGCTCGCGGCCCTCTCTCAGGGCTGAATGTGGCTCGCGCCCCTCTCTCAGAGCTGAATTTGACTGACAACCCTCTCTGAGTTGGATGTGGCTCACCACTCTCTCTGAGATGGATGTTGCTTGCCACCATCTCTCAGAGCTGAATGTGGCTCACGACCCACTCTTAGAGCTGAATATGACTCACAACTCCCTCTCAGAGCGGAGTGTGGGGCTCGCGCCCCTCTCTGAGCTGAATGTGGCTCTCAATGTCAGAAAAGTTGGGGACCACTGCTTTAAAGGGAGTCTGTAAGCACAGAATGACTGTTCAAACTAAGCACAGGCGCTCCGTGCATCCGTCACATAGCTGTGCAGTTCCGTGCACCTTCTCGCCTACTTGTTTTCATCTATCTCTTGTAAGGACAGACCTGGGGGATGAGGATAGAGGTGGGCTGTCTGGCATTATCGAGTGCATTGAGCACTTCTGCTTGGTTTTAACAGTCATTTTGTGCTGACAGAGTCCCTCTCAGATGATGGTGTTCCATTAGGGGACCACAATACTGTATACCACTCCCTGTATAATGCTAATTATTTATGGCTATGCACAATGTACAAACCATGCCCGGTGCTTACGTAAAAGGCCTGGGCGCCCACTACCACTTAAGAGGAGACAAGCAGTATAAATGGGTTCCCAGTTGGTGGGCCATGTTACTGAGTTTCAGTAGATCCCAGGAGCGTCATGTTACGTCTCTGGCACAAAAGTACATACAGATTGACCATATTTCTCAGTTTTTCTCATGCTACGGTCCTTGATAGAACTCAAATCATACCCTATAGCAGTAGGATTTTATAAAGATCACACTTTATTTTTTTGATCACGCCAAACTCTTTTCAGCCTCCAGAATATGGCCATGAAGCTAGCCTTGCCTAAAAGGGTTAACGTCGGATCTAATAAGCGCATATCGTGGAGGGATTTTGGTATTCCCAATGATCCCCCCCCATCCCCCCCCTCCCTCGCCCCCTTCTGATCGGCTCTACATCTTAGCAGCCGGATAGTCTCCTTCAGATTCCTTCACTAAAGCCCTTGGCACACACACAAGTGTAGTCACAGCTGCTCCCGCTTGCAGGGCGGCTTGGCTCCTGTACGGAGAGAGCCAAGGCTACAATTTTGGTCTAAAGTGTGTTTGTGCCTTTTTTTCATAATGCCTAAAGCTATCTCGTTTATCACCTTCCACTCCAAACCCCTTCGCATCCACTTTTTGTGTTTTCCCCGCAAGCGCCGTCATCTTCCTCCCGTCTTCCCATCCTTCCACCGTCGCCGTCTTGTACCTGCACCTCCAGCACAAGGATTGCAGTCTTTCATTGTCCTCTCTCCTGCCATCCTTCTCTTTCCCCCCTCCGTCACTCCTCTCTCTCTATCCGCTGCATGCACTCTCTGCACTCCCCCACTCCCCATTGTGAAATATGGATGGTACCAGTCCCTGTGTTTCGAGACAGGCTGGCAGAGAGCAGAGCGTCTCTATAGGCCCTGCCTTGTGCATGCACCTAAACACTTCACTGAGCAATCTGTCAACATGTCAGCAACACATGTTTTGTAAAAAGCTTCCAGTGGGAGTAATGACTCCCACCAGGACTCCGAAAATGCTTTGAATTCAGCAGATTTCTATTGCAGGGATCCCCTGGGGTCCCTTTTACAATGCCTACATTTCAGAAATTTGAGCCACAGACCCCTGGGGCTTTCCTTTCATAATGCCTGAAAATGTAGGGTTATATTGTTGGATGTCCCCATGGGTTCTTTATTAATACCTGAATTCTGAGGAACTGGAAATTACCCAGAGCACGGCAGGGCCCCAGATACACCCCAGGAAGAGGAGGAAAACTCTGCGGGGAGATTTTTTCTCTTTCTCTCTTTCCTTCATGCAAGACTGAAAGAGAAGAATTTGCCAAAGGACAAAATCTCGTATATTTTCGAGCCGCCTACTAAAAGGCATATTGTAAAAAGCCACGACGACTGACAAATCTCTATATTTACGTACAGCCTGTTATTTGTCTGTTTATACCTTTTTTACCTCAGAGCGATGGCGATTGTTTGGCTTAATCGGAATATAAGTCACATTATTTGGCCTGAATTTATTATCGAGCGATGTGATTAACACTGTCTGTGCTGGTGGGCCATGATGCAGACCTCAAATGTGATCTTCCAGTCAATGTCCCATTATTAGGCCGCTGTGTTCTTTCTTGCTCAAGAATCAATGTACCATCTTGTCTCCATTCCAGAGATCGCAGTATAGATCAGGATTACCCTCCAGAGACGCCCATTGTTCTATTTTGGAGAATTCCTGCACCTTTTTTTTTGTTCCAGACTAGACAACGCACGCGTTTCACATTTTTACTGGGTATCAGCCATCGCTGAATCCTTGTGGAATTCAAGGCAGTTGGGGTATGTGCCTACAATCAGGACTAACTGCGTCCTGGACGCAGCGGGTCCTGACCTGCGGGCCTGCGTGTGTCCTCCGCAGGAGACCGCAGCTGTTTGTGGCCACAATAAGGGTTCAGTGCACTGAGGTCTCTCGCTTGTGTTCTCCCTACGGAGGACGCATGCGAATCCGCAGCAAACAATTGCCATGCTGCGGCCTGGAAAGCCATACCACAGGTCACTGTTTCCTGCTGAAAAAAACAAGCACAGTGAGCACGGGATTTCTAGAAATCCCATCCACTGTGCTTGTACTGTACAACGCAGCATGTTGGACACAGCGGAAGCATGCTGCGTCCAAAACGCTGCAAAAACTGATCGTGGGAACGCACCCTTAGGAAACTTATCTACATCTATTTCCACTGTAACCCAATATGACCCCAATACTTACACGAGCGAGGGAATATGATGGAAAACATAGGGGCAGCCAAACACCATCTAGGTGCTCATAGACCTGTATGTACCTGTAAAAAATTAGCATTGGCTTTGCCATGCCCACTTGTGCATGTATGGGTACCGTTTTTTCGGTCCGTGGGCTACCCATGTGTGCAATATTGGACTAGGTATATACTTTCCACAAGGATCATAGGTTCGTATTGAAAAAAATTGCAGCAAATTGTGGTCCGACAAACCGAAGACTGAGGCTGAGTTCAGATGTCCTGTAATCATCCGTTAGAATGGATCTGTTGGCGAAATTATTTCTCCCAGAGCCGTTTCTTTCACACGGGAGTCCATGGAGGACGGATCCGTTATCAGATTGTTATTTTTCTGTGTGTATGACCCTCTGTGTGCCATGATTTTGACACATGTGTGCTATACGTGATAGCACACGGAGAGCAGGAACTTTTTACTCTCTTGTCCCCAGCGCTGCTGCTTCCGGGTCCGTGGTGCAGTGAATATTCATGAGCATAATGAGCGGGCCCGGAAGCATGTGACACCAGTGCTGGAAACAGGTGAGTATAGAAAATCATATTATTTGAAAGACACGTGGTTTCTCCATTTGTAATAGATACCGAAAGAAAATATCTGTTACAAATACAAATAAAACAGATGGCTAAATAGCAATTTGTTAATGGATTCATAGTCCATAGACTCCAATGTTAAAAAAAACGGATCGGGCAGAGATCAGTTATTTAACAACGGACAAAATAAGTTGTGTGTGCAGAACTTTTTTGCCAATGGATCTCTGCTGGATCCGTTCTAATGGATGATTACAGAATAGCCTAACCTGTATGGAAGCAAACCTAGTCCCTTCTATTTTACAGTGGCTCCATATGGCACAGCTTTCCCTCCAACATGTGTGGAGTCGAGTGCCTAGAGCCTGTATGGTTGTATGATGGCGCTCAAGGTCTCTATGTTTTGCTGCCATATAGTGTCTTTGTGAATCTGTTATTTCGAGGCTCAAAAACAAATGGTAAACTCTTGGACGCTCGTTGATCTCCAGAATATGGGGTCCATGTTGCAGAAGCTGCAGGCCCCCATCTTGGAGGGTTTTGAATGTAGAGGGCGTCAAGTCCACAACCTGCCAGTTCCATTCCAACTACTCTCAGCAGCAGTTTTGTGGTTAGGGTGAAGAAGTGCGCGCTTGCTAAAAGCGACCAACATTTTCCAAAATCTCAATCATTTGCATGAAATCTAATTGCCTTCTACTGATTTTTGCCTTGTGC
This sequence comes from Anomaloglossus baeobatrachus, assembly GCF_048569485.1. Taxonomy (NCBI): domain Eukaryota; kingdom Metazoa; phylum Chordata; class Amphibia; order Anura; family Aromobatidae; genus Anomaloglossus; species Anomaloglossus baeobatrachus. The sequence goes on from NC_134362.1 coordinate 158,248,627, forward strand.
GTTGCGTTTCATGTGGATTCACCATGCTTTTCACACTCTTATTCCAAAAGAGTGAAATAAGCACTGAAAATCTGTACCATGGGGCTATTTCTGCTGCAGATTTTTCATACCGCACGTGGATGGGATTTGGCAATTTTTGCTAAGTTATCTTTAGGCTGGGGCGAGTGGATCGCAGGGTTAAAAGAGCAGCTGCATTCACATAATACAAATGCAAGATATTACGACTGACGAGAAATTTTTTAATATTTCCAACCGGTTATGACTTTTTGCAACGACCTTGTCCCGGTTTCGGTACCTTACGAGTTGCAGTGCGACCGCATTCACTTGCATTATGCTGCGATGTAGCTATGGCTTACAGCCATCTTTGACCCTGTGACCTGTGTTGCAGCCAAAATTGCTGCGTAGCCCCTAATCCTAATCTCCATGTCAGCATTTTTACCTACATCTTGAAATTTTGCTGTTTTTTGTCAATTTTTTTGTGCGAATTTCACTCTTGCCATAAAAAAGGGTGAAATCTGCAACAAAATCGTCACCTTAGGCCCCCCATCACACATCCGTGATAAAAACGCACGTTTTTCACTGTCTGTTGAAGGTGCGTATGGCCCTCTGTATGCCGTGATTTTGACACGTGTGTTATCTGTGATAACACACGGAGATCAGGAACGTTTTACTCACCGGTGTCCGTCTCTGCTGCTTCTGGGTCCGTGGTGCAGTGAATATTCATGAGCATAATGAGCGGGCCCGGAAGCAAGTGACAGCAGGGCCAAAGAGAGCATCGCTGGAAACAGGTGAGTATAGAAAATAATTTTATTTCAAAGACATGTGTTTTATCTGATACGTGTAACACGGATCACATCAGGGTGCGAGCCGTGTGACATCAGTGCTGCTGGAGAAAAACGGACTTGTCTCCGTACGGAACACATGGACACACATCCGTGAAAAAACACAGATGTGTGCGCAGAGCCATTGATTTTAAGGCCACTTTCACATTGCTTTTGTAACTACGTTCACTAGTCCCATTGGGGTATCCGTCTGACCCCCACCCCCCCCCCCCGACACCCCGCAAAACGTGTTTTGGACGCATACGCCGATGGGGCCGTTGACTATAATAGAGCAGACGGAGTCAGCATGTGTTCTGTCTTGCACCATTTTCGGGCATATACGTTTTCTGCAGGCGGACACCTGAACTTAAGGGCCATTTACACGCTGCGACATCGGTGACGCTATATATCGTCAAGGTCACGGTGTTTGTGACGCACATCTGGCGTCGTTAGCGACATCGCAGCGTGTGACACCTATGAGAGACCTTAAACGATCTCAAAAGAGGCAAAAATCATTGGTCTGTGAGACGTCGTTCAAAAACCAAAAATAGTTGTCTGGTCAGTAGCGAGGTTGTTCGTCGTTCCTGCGGCACCACACATCGCTATTTGTAACACCGCAGGAACGAGGAACAACCTCGTACCTGCGGCCGCCACCAATGCGGAAGGAAGGAGGTGGGCGGCATATTCTGGCCTCTCATCTCCGCCCCTCTTCTGCTATTGGGCGGCCGCTTAGTGACATCGCTATGACGCCGAACGCACCTCCCCCTTGAAGGAGGGATTGTTCGGCGGTCACAGCGACGTCGCTGAAAAGGTATGTGCGTGTGATGCTGCCGTAGCGATAATGTTCGCTACGGCAGCGCTCACCAAATGTCGCACAAGCGACGGGGGCGGGTGCTATCGCACACGACATTGCTAGCGATCGCTAGTGATGTCGCAGCCTGTAAAGCACCCTTTAGTCTACTACCTCTGGATGTCCGCCTGCAGATAGCGTATACGCCCGAAAATGGTGCAAGACAGAGCCCACGCTGACTGTCTGCTCCATTATAGCGAATAACCCGGTCCGAGCATGTGTCCGAAACACGTTTTGCAGGTGTGTTCGGACGGAAGCTCCGACGGGACCACTGAATGGAGCTAAAAACGCAATTTGAAAGGGGCCTAATGGGTCTGTGTATGTCCGTGTCTCCGGTCGTATGAAATCGGACGTGATACGTACCTGAAACACGGACGTGTGAAGGTGGCCTTAGGGCCATGTCACACATCCGGCATTTCGCCGGATTGCCGGATCCGGCACACTCCAGTATAGTATAATACCATCGCGGCAAGCTCCGGTCACATGCTGTCATGTGACCGGAGCATGTGACCTGAGCTTGCCGCGATGCCAGTGTACAGTATTGCACTGTACTGGAATGTGCCGGATCCGGAAATCCGGCGAAATGCCGGATTTGTGAAACTAGCCTAACACACTGCATTTTCTGCTCCAAATGTGGGAAAGTTGAACCCAGGCCAAATGAGGTCTCCCACCCTTTTCAGCTGACTACTATCCACCCCCCCACCCAAAAAAAGCTTTTCAAACTTGTATCCCATCTCCTCCCCCTTCTAACCATGTCTTTTTGGCTGAGTGTGTTCAGCAAGGAGACGGGAGTGCACAGTTTAATAACCCACTTGGAAGAACCCACCCAAGGTTGTAAGTAATAACAGATGTGTGCACGCAGTATTTTGTCTGTGCACGCTTGGATGTATAAATACACCCATGTATGATACATGTATATATATATATATGTGCGTGTGTGTGCAATCACGTACTTATAGCGCTGATATATTTAGTCTTGCAGGAGCCTCTGTGCAGCATAATGCCCTTTCTAGAATGTGCTTTCCTTTATTAGAGTTGCTGCCTGGCTCAGTGTGTATCCCCCGGGGGGCCAGGCCAGCCGCTGGCAGTCTCTCTCAGACACCCAATTACCCCTGACGTCACCGCCGTCTCTCTTGCCTCCCTTGGGTGCGTGCGTTTTTTCCTTTGTAACTCTAATAGTAGACCAGCTAAGTGCCTGTTATTTGCTTGGCAGAAGATTTGATTGTGTTTCGGGCTGGATACTAAATCCAAAAACTATGTAAAAATGTCAATAGGTGAATGCACATTGATTTCAGTCTGTCACTGTGATAGCTGAAGCCTTTGGGATACGAGCCCGGGGAAGGGTTTTACAAGAAAGATAATATAACAGAAAATTACTGGAGCTGCTCCGTGTCTCCCGTGCAATTCTTGAGGGCTTTCAAAGTTCCCGTAGAATCAACAATGCTTTATTAATCTAAATTTGTGGTTTTGTTCTATCTGCTCTTGTACAGTGTTTTTTTTCCTTCCAATAAGGGCGGGATGGAAAGGGTGGGATGTAAGTGGGAGAGCCATCGCCGAGTAATGGACTCCCGGTGGATTGGAGGAGTAACTCGGCGTCGTTTCCAGGGATTGCTCTGCAGACGCTTGGCTGGTAGCTTTGCCAGGCCGAAATCTGTGTGAACAGATAAAATGGAAGGGCTGAAAGGCTGTGCCGGGCCAGCACCGACTGGGAGCAAGTGATAAGGGCCGCGGCAAGAGGCGAGTGGTGGCCGCTCGTCCCAGCCAGCTATCTGACTGCAAAGTAAAGTTTAGAACAACCGGTTCGGGAGCGAGCGGAGAAAGCTGGAGCAGAAGATAATGGTAATTGATTGAATCAAAGTAGCAGCGCAGGATTGTTCTCCCAAGTAATTATTTTTGCTTCTAATTTTCAGCCCAAATGTCCTAGGAGTTCAGGTTGCTCAGTGCGCATCCTGCGGCAGGAGATAAAAGGAGAGTGCCCTGCTTTTGGGCAAAGGATTTCACGTCGGGGGACGAAAAAAAACCAACAATAAAAAATAATCAAGAAAGGAAAAGAAGCAAGGTTAGCGAGGGTTGTATCTGATGCCGCTCATCACAATACTCTGCCTTTCTGGAGGCTTTGTATACCGCGTTGTGCCACTCCTGCGCTCTCATCCAGATCACGCGCTCGGCGGTGAAGTTCGCCATACTTGTTTGGCTTGTGAATATCATTTCTTACTTCCATGTTTTTATTACTTGGCATGGGTATCACCTGTGCTTTCTTTTTTGCAATTAGGCCCATTGTGCTCTCTAGTAGCCCTGTTTTATTATTTGTTTGCCAAGGGTATCACCTGTGCTTTCTTTTTTGCAATTAGGCCCATTGTGCACTCCAGTAGCCACGTTTTATTGTGTGTTTGCCATGGGTATCACCTGTGCATTCTTTTTGCACTTAGGCCCATTGTGCACTACAGTAGCCCAGTTTTATTATTTGCTTGCCATGGGTATCACCTGTGCTTTCTTTTTGCACTAAGGCCCATTGTGCTCTCTAGTAGCCCTGTTTTATTATTTGTTTGCCAAGGGTATCACCTGTGCTTTCTTTTTTGCAATTAGGCCCATTGTGCACTCCAGTAGCCACGTTTTATTGTGTGTTTGCCATGGGTATCACCTGTAATTTCATTTTGCACAAAGGCCGATTGTGCACTCCAGTAGCCCAGTTCTATTATTTTCTTGCCATGGGTATCACCTGTGCTTTCTGTTTGCACTTAGGCCCATTGTGCATTCCAGTACCCCAGTTTTTTATTTACTTCACACTGCTACTTCTGAATCATAGATCTCACAATATCATTACTTTTAGACACAACGCATGATACACTGTTTACTCGTAACTAGTGATGGGCGGGCACTACCATGCTCGGGTGCTAAGTACTTGTAACTAGTGATGAGTGGGCACTACCATGCTTGGGTGCTAAGTACTTGTAACTAGTGATGAGCGGGCACTACCATGCTTGAGTGCTAGGTACTCATAACTAGTGATGAGTGGGCACTATCATGCCCAGGTGCTCAGTACTTGTTACTAGTGAGGAGCGAGAACTACCATGCTTGGGTGGTTGGTACTCGTAACTAGTAATGAGCGGGCACTACCAAGCTCAGGTGCTTGGTTCTCGTAACTAGTGATGAGTGGGCACTACCATGCTCAGGTGTTCGGTACTTGTAACTAGTGATGAGTGAGCACTACCATGCTCAGGTGTTCGGTACTTGTAACTAGTGATGAGTGAGCACTACCATGCTCGGGTGCTCAGTACTCGTAACTAGTGATGAGCGGGCACTACCATGCTCGGGTGCTCAGTACTCGTAACTAGTGATGAGCGGGCACTACCATGCTCGGGTGCTCAGTACTCGTAACTAGTGATGAGAGAGCACTACCATGCTCGGGTGCTCAGTACTCGTAACTAGTGATGAGCGGGCACTACCATGCTCGGGTGCTCAGTACTCGTAACTAGTGATGAGAGAGCACTACCATGCTCGGGTGCTCAGTACTCGTAACTAGTGATGAGAGAGCACTACAATGCTCGGGTGCTCAGTACCCGTAACTAGTGATGAGCGGGCACTACCATGCTCGGGTGCTCAGTACTCGTAACTAGTGATGAGTGAGCACTACCATGCTCGGGTGCTCAGTACCCGTAACTAGTGATGAGCGGGCACTACCATGCTCGGGTGCTCAGTACTCGTAACTAGTGATGAGTGAGCACTACCATGCTTAGGTGCTTGGTACTTGTAACTAGTGATGAGAGAGCACTACAATGCTCGGGTGCTCAGTACTCGTAACTAGTGATGAGCGGGCACTACCATGCTCGGGTGCTCAGTACTCGTAACTAGTGATGAGTGAGCACTATCATGCTTGGGTGCTCAGTACTCGTAACTAGTGATGAGTGAGCACTACCATGCTTAGGTGCTTGGTACTTGTAACTAGTGATGATTGAGCACTACCATGCTTGGGTGCTCGTAACGAGCAGTTGGATGCTCAGATGGTCGCGATTTGAGCACCTGAGTATAATGGAAGTTAACTGGGAACTTTTCCCAAAAAATGCCAGAGTTCCCCATTGACATACATTATATTCGAATACTCGAGTTACACCCATCTGACCACCAACTGCTTGTTACGAGCACCCGAGCATGGTAGTGCTCGCTCATCACAACCTCTCGTATGAACAGCTAAGTTGATTTCCCATCAAAAAATAATAGAAAGGGTTTTCCAAGAGATTTTAAAGTGTTTTTTTTTTTTTGGATAATTCTTACTGACTTGAAGTCTACAATCTGTCAGATGAGGTTGTCCAGTTCATGTCAGGTAAGGGCCGTTTCACACACCCGGCATTTCGCCGGATTGCCGGATCTGGCACACTCCAGTACAATTTTGCACAGATCACTTAGTCCATAGAAATCTACGGACATGGGAATGTCTTCATTCACTATTGTAGGTGCGAGTGCTATTTGAGAAAACCACAGTTGACTCTCGAATGGAGTATTTCTGCAGCCAATACGTCCTGTGTGAACGCAGCCTGAAAGTGTGAACATGCGCAACGTTTCTCAGCATTTACCGTTTTAGAGGGGGTTTAGCTGGAGCTATATTTTTGCGGATGGACCACAGTATCACTATTCATTATGCCTCCACCATTAATGTTCTATTCTTGTCTTAATAGATCCGTTCCGTTTTATTTGACTCCTCATTCGTAAGTTGTTCGTGGCGTGCATCATACACAAAATGCTTCTTTTTTTTTTTTTTGTTCTCCAAGATGCCGGAATAATTTACTCGCTCTGGAGATAAGTAAGCTTGCATTGTAATGTCTCCCTATAGCGAGGTCTGCCTATAGAAAGGGTAAGGGGTGTTTGATGTTTCCTCATCCTCCTGTTTAAGTCTCCTCTCTGGAAAAAAGCTTTATTCTGTTACTGCTGTGCACAAACAGGCTGGCACAGGTTTGATCTGCTGCTTCACGGATCCAGGCCCCTGTGTGCATTTGAAGGTTTTTTTTTAATGTATATTTTTTTTTTTCCCTTCCTTCAACCGGGGAATCTTGCAAACAAAGAGCAGCCGCAGGTAGCCAGATTTCTCCATCCCAAAGCAGCTCCTGGGGCACTGCCTGCAGCAGTCCTGCTAGGCTCGTCTAAGCCGCTGCCAGCGCTGGGCCTTCTGTAGGCTGCTGCAAGCTTCACGAATACTGGGGAGGCTGCACAGTCTAGGACCCCAGGAACCAATATTTGTTTTTCGGTTTGGAAAACATTAGAAAATGGGATTGTTAACCTGTTCAAAGCCAATAACACAGAGCCTCGCATTGTTATTAGCATTGTTATAATTGCAGGTAAGGCTCGTCATACACAAAGGGAACAAGCCTGTGTGATAGGCAATCCACTGCTATGGTAAAGGAAATAAAACTTCAAATAGGGGGTGGGTGAACCTTGCCTTGACCTCTGCTGAAGAGATTGCATAAAAAGAACCAATTGAAGCCCCTGCGCAGTTAGTGCATTAGGATCTGCCTCATGTTCTCTTTAATCCTGATGATGATCAAAAAATACAGCACATTTTCTATCCATCTATCTATCTATCTATATCCACACACACACACAATATATCTCCATACACACACACACACACACACACACACCGCGCGTGCACACACACACACACACACAATATATCTCCATACACACACACACACACACACACACACACACACACACCGCACGCACACACACACAATATATCTCCATACACACACACACACACATATACACACATACATACATACAGTGCGCATATAATATATATATATATATATATATCTATATATATATATATATATATCTGCACTGTATGTGTGTATGTATGCATGTATGTATGTGTGTGTGTGTGTGTGTATGGAGATATATAAAATGTATATATATATCTATCTAATGTATATACTGTATACATACATACTTGCATGCACACATACATACTGTATATGTTTGCAAACATACATGCACGCCTACACATGAATGCATGTACATATGCATACATACATACATGCATGTACGCATACATACATGCACACGGCGCCCATACATGCACACGGCGCCCATACATGCACACATACAGTTGATGCACACGTACAGTTGATGCACACGTACAGTTGATGCACACGTACAGTTGATGCACACGTACAGTTGATGTACACATACAGTTGATGTACACATACAGTTCATTCACACATACAGTTCATTCACACATACAGTACATGCACACATACAGTTGATGCACACATACAGTTCATTCACACATACAGTACATGCACACATGCACGCACACATACATGCACAAATACATGCACGCGCACATACATGCACGCACGCATACATCCATACACACATCCATACACACACACACTCACACACATGCGCGTACACACACACACACACACACACACACACACACACACACATATAACATTACTGATGAGTGAGCACTACCATGCTCTATTGCTCAATTTGAGTTTAATGGAAGTCAAAGGGAAACTCAAACTCGTGCATTTTTCCAGAAGTCTCTTCAGGAAAAATGGTCTAGTTTCCCATTGACTTCCATTATACTCGCAGCACAAGTCGAGCCTGTCTGAGTGTCTGACCTGCTCATGTGCGTCAAGACCACATTTTTTTTTGCATAATTTTTTCCCCAATATTTTCCTCTTTTAAAACTTAGGTGTGGCTCATGGTTTGGTGGGTCTAATTGGCTGACAAATATGATATATACTATATATATTGGATTATTGGCAATTTTTTGGACCGGTGCTGTGAATATTTTAGCTCAATTTCAGTCAGAAATCAATAAAGTGAGTAAAGGTGGTTGTGGATGATTTTAGGTTGTGGTAATGAACTGGTGGTACCGCATGTCTGTAACTGGAAGGTTTGGGTCAATCTAAGAAGTATTAAGACGTTTATGGAGTTTCTTAGTATTTTCTTTAAATTGATTCAATGGATAGAGTTAAATAATGAATCTCCAAAAAAATACAACTTACCTTGGTAATAGGGGAATGTCGTACAGATTGATGGGGGTCTGACTACTAAAATTCTCAGCGATCCAGAGGTTCGGGCTTCAGAACCATGAGAACAGAGCTGTGCAGCCCCATCCTGAACGGAGCGGAGGTGCGCATGCCCCATATCCCATACATTAATTGTCTTTTGGGCTCCAATGGTCTACAGCATTCCCATAGATGATAACTGGAGCTGAGTCCGAGCATGTGCACCCTCACTCCAAACAGGACGGGCCGGAGAGCACCATTCTCAAGCCCAGATCTTGGGATCTCTGGGGGCCTTAGCAGTCAGATCCCACTAATCAGCAAGTTATCCCCCATTTCACAGATAGAGGATGACTTTTTTTAGGGGGGCAGGTAGAATAACCCTTTGACTCCTGAATGTTTCTAAGGTCTTTATCTATAATAACCTGGTATGATAAGTTCTGACCTTAATCTCAGGCCTACAGCTTGGCTTGGTGACCTTCCTCTTAATTGCTGCACTCTTAATGGTCTGCAGCAAATTATTTTGTGTGGAAAAGGTTAATTTTAAGCATTTGGGATGAAATCAGGCCAGACAGGAGTATGTGGCACAGAATGAGGCCTCCACGAGAATCCTCTGGCCTTGAAAACTCCTTTTCTCTATTTATTTTTATTACATCTCCCTTCTCTTTCTCGGCACGACGCGGTGGTTGTGGATGGTAATTAAAGGACCCCCCAGATTCTAGTTTTCAGCGCTGGGCCTTTTGATGTGCATCTTGTCGGGCAGATTCGGTTATTGTTCCTGAATCTCTTTCTCTCCCCCTCCTCGTCAAGTCTTTGAAGTGAGCACACTGGCCTTTAGTACCCAAATACAATATGGGCAGGATAATGGGATGCTCCATGCTATACGCGTCTCTGGTATAAATGGCTGAGGGGGGAAGGTGCATGGAGGCTCTGCTGAGAATCCTGTTTTATCGCATCCATCTCCGTTGTTTTCATTTCTAATATCATTTTAAATGGATCCTGCAATGGCGCATATCTGCGATGCCTCACCATTGATCGGGGAGGTGGGTATAGCCAAGGATCTCTTACTCGTGGATATATTTTTTAGATTTGTTCATCAAGAATTTCTCCCAGAAAAGTAATCTGGTGGGAAAAATCGGAGGCCCTTTATTCTTCTGGCCCTTTATCGTTTGGTCCTTTCTTGAGAATTTTGGACAAGGAGTTAAAAGGATGTGGCTTAACATTTCTATTCTCCTTTGAAAAAAATAACAGCGAGGGAAGGTTTCTTTTGCAGAAAACTGACTCTTGGGTCTTATTAAAAGCCCTTTTACACAGGAGAATGTGCTGCAAACTACATGGGGACCCGGATAATCATATTAGCATTTTTTATTTTTGTCCCCATGAAACTTGTGTCTGCCCATTCAATACCCGCAAGCCCCAATCTGCTTGTTTTATCATTGATTGAGGCTTATTTCGCCCAGATATGTGCTTGTGTGGAAGGACGCCTTGCATGGTAGAGACCTGTGTAGCGTCAGGCAGCCTAATGTGTAGGACGGTCCTTGACAGATGATTGCCGGGGGAGATAAGGGTCTGGCATGTCCAATTTTGGACTTGCCGATCCTTTCGTTGCCTATTAGATAAGTCACCGGCAGTGACTCTTTCGAGAGAGAACACAGGAGTGCCCACTTGGCCTTCATGGGAGAGACAGAATATATTGGTGAGAGCCAAACCATGTAAAAGGAATGAGGGGCTTTAAGCCTGGAGCCTTCTTCTAAAGCGTGGACTACACAGCAACTTTGGCCACAACACACTGCGATTTTGCCAGTGCTACATTTAGAGGTTGTCCCCTACTTTTATATTGATGGGCTATCCTTAGCATAGGTCATCAATAACTTTTCCTGGTTCTGGCGGTAGCCGATGTTCTCAGTTGAGCTTTTTCTGGTTCTGGCGGTAGCCGATGTTCTCAGTTCAGCTTTTTCTGGTTCTGGTGGTAGCCGATGTTCTCAGTTGAGCTTTTTCTGGTTCTGGTGGTAGCCGATGTTCTCAGTTGAGCTTTTTCTGGTTCTGGTGGTAGCCGATGTTCTCAGTTGAGCTTTTTCTGGTTCTGGTGGTAGCCGATGTTCTCAGTTGAATGGCTCCGTCAACTGTATAGTGGTCACGCTGGGTACTGCACCTTTCTGTGGCCACTATACTGGTTAATGGAGCTGTGTAGTTGCATTCCGCAACTGAGCTTATGTGGCCGACATCCGGAACTGCTGATCGATGAGGATGCTGGTGTCGCATCCCCACTAATCAGATATACATATATAGCTCTATTTATTCCACAGCGCGTTACAGACAGGATCATCACTGTCCGCATTGGGGCTCACAATCTAAATTCCTTATCAGGATGTCTTTGAAGTGTGGGAGGAAACCGGAGAACCTAGGGGAAATCCATACAAACATGGTGAAAACACACAAACTCCTTGGAGATGTTGTCCTTGGGATTTGAACCTAGGACCCCAGCGCTGCAGTGCTTAGCCACCGTGCTGCCCTATTTATGACCTATTCGAAGGGTTGCCAATCAATATAACAGTTCCAGACAACCTCTTTTAAGCATAACGCAAGTGGAAGGGTTTGCATTGAGACCCGCAAGGTAGCAAGTCACAAAAAAGTCGTAATTGGTTGGAGTTTTTGGAATTTGCTCCTTGTGATATCTTACGGGTTGCAATGCAACGCCAACACTTGCACAATGCTACGATGTCACGGCGGCATGCTACGATGTAACGGCGGCATGCTACGATGTAACGGCGGCATGCTACGATGTAACGGCAACGTGCTGCAATCGTTGTCTACTCAACTCGCCAGCCTAAGGCTAATTTTGCGCTCAAGAAATCGGAGCACAAGCAGATGACCCACCTCTTGACTATGAGAATCAATCACCCATTTACCACTATGTGTTTACTACCATAAGGAGCCAACCTAGTGACCAAATCATTTTTTGCCATAATTGTGCCTTGCATACCTTCAGTCAATTTCCAGCTTGGTGACTTAACCTATTCAGTGCCAGGCGAACGCTAATTGCCGTCTCCCCCCACAATGTCACAATCCAGATTCTGGTCTGTCTCTTGCGCAAAGCGTCTGGAAGCGATCGTTCCTGAGGGGATGGAACGAGGCTGCGAAACATTTATTATAAAATATCACCCTCTATCGTAATGCTTCACATAATCTGATCATGTCACAAATGCGGGAGCTAATTTGAGGACGTTTGTTAGCGCTCTGCGTCTGTCGGAAATCTATCTAGGCCTCGGCCCTTATCTCTTCCTGAATTAGGATGCTTGCTCCTTGCTTTTTTCTATACATATTTCCTTCTCTCGCATCCCATCTTAAAGTCAAATGTCACACTTGCCGTTGATAAAGTTACATCTCGGCGTTGTTTTTGTTTTTCCCTCTAGCACGGATTTCGCATTACCTTGTGATTAAAATCTGGAAAGTCATTATTCCTCAGGCCTGAAAAAGCGGTAATTGTGGCAGCGTCTGCATACACGAGAGTTCTTCAGGTGATGTGTATTAGGGGCACAAGTGTTGATGACTCCTAAAATGTGCAACTCACTTTAATGAGGTGGCTCCGGCTCCGACACTTGTACTGTGCATTCTAATGCCCTTTACTACCTATTATCTCTAAAGCGGTAATTTGCAGCGAGGCTACCTCGGCGCTGCTTGAGTGTTAAAGACGAATATGTAGAGATGAAATATTAAAAATGGAAGATCTCAAAATATAGAAAAGCTCGCCCCAATTTTATACCGCATCTATTGTCTTATATTCACCCGCTTCCGAAAATAATTGGAAAATAGAGAAACCGCCGAGGAGTTTCTGGGCCGTAGAAATGGCTTAAACCATAAGATTATTCATCCAAATGTCAGAGGTGGCTTCTAGTGTACTTAATACTGTCAAGTAAGTATCCCTTATACCTCAGCTTCTGCAGAACCTCTTAGTTGACATGAAGCTTTTTCTTCTCTTAAAAGGAAGCTATTAGAAAAGGAACCATTTAAATTTAGTTTAATTTTTGAATCTATTTTTTAAAATATTTTGGGTATTTTTTTTTTTTACATATCGCAATCAAAATATAATAGAGATCTTGCAATTTTGATATCGGCCACTGGGGCTTTCTTTGGACTCTAACTTCCTGTTGTTTCAGGAAACACATGTACATTAACCACATGACTGTAACTTCCTGTTGTTTCAGGAAACACATGTACATTAGCCACATGACTGTAACTTCCTGTTGTTTCAGGAAACATGTACATTAGCCACATGACTGTAACTTCCTGTTGTTTCAGAAAATACATGTACATTAGCCACATGACTGTAAGTTCCTCTTGTTTCAGGAAACACATATACATTAGCAGCGTCAGACTAGCTACCGGAGGAATCTCCAGTAATGCTAGGCCTGGATTCAGGTACCTGCATTGCACTCCAGACCTCTCACCTGAGCTCCAGACTGCAGCCTAGACTGTACCGCGAGCGCCGAGTGATTGATTCCCTGGCGATTGTGGTTCAGTTCGTGTCAGCTGCAGACAGGCTGGGCTGATCTTCGGTGCTCTCACCTGAACTCCGGAGATCAGCCCGGCCTGTCTGCAGCTGTCGGGAACTGAACCGCAATTGTCGAGGAATCAATCTCTCGGTGCTCGCGGTGCAGTCTAGGCTGCACTCTGGAGCTCAGGTGAGAGGTCCAGAGTGCAATGCAGGTACCTGAATCCAGGCCTGGCATTACTGGAGATTCCTCCGGTAGCCAGTCCGATGCTGTACATTAGCCACATGACTGTAACTTCCTGTTGTTTCAGGATATACATATGCATTAGCCACATGACTGTAACTTCCTATTTCAGGAAACACATGTACATTAGCCACATGACTGTAACTTCCTGTTTCTGGAAACACATGTACATTAGCCACATGACTGTAACTTCCTGTTTCAGGAAACACATGTACATTAGCCACATGACTGTAACTTCCTGTTTCAGGAAACACATGTACATTAGCCACATGACTGTAACTTCCTGTTTCAGGAAACACATGTACATTAGCCACATGACTGTAACTTCCTGTTTCAGGAAACACATGTACATTAGCCACATGACTGTAACTTCCTGTTTCAGGAAACACATGTACATTAGCCACAACCTTGACCCTATGTTTTGTATTGAAGTGTCTGAGTCCACCTGAAAAAGATGCCGTGTGCTTAAACCCTTAGCCAGAATTGATGTGACGGTTTTGTTAGAGTTTTTCCTGCAATTCCCATCCACAAAATTTAATGAACATGTCAAAATCCTCAAGGGCGTTCATTCTGATGAGCAAAACACACTTTTAACGTAGGTATAGTGAAATCCACATCAAAATACACATAATGAGCCATATGATAATGTGCCAGGAGTACAGGAGGTCCCAACAGATCCCATATGTCTGACACGGTACTGTCACGCTAGGTACAGGGAAGTACCAAGCGAGCGGGGAAGGGAAAGGGAAAGGAAACCCTGTATCTAGGGAAGGGGAAGATGGTGAACCCTGGCCAAACTTACTCAAACCTACTGCTGGTCCCTGGAGTCCCTCACCACGCTAGATGGGTTCCTCACCTATGCGCCGAGCCGGAAACCTGACTCTGGGTATCCCTAGTGCTGGGCCCTAAACAGGGAACGGATGGGATGAGCTCTTCGTCAACAGTGGGTGGCACAGTGGCTCAATGGTTAGCAATGCAGTCTTGCAGCGCTGAGGTCCTGGGTTCGAATCCCACTAAGGACAACATCTACAAGGAGTTTGTATGTTCTCCCCGTGTTTGCGTGGGTTTCCTCTGGGTACTCCGGTTTCCTCCCACACTCCAAAGACCTACAGATAGGGAATTTAGATTATCAGACCCAATGGGGACAGTGTTCCTGATGTATGTTAGCGCTATATAAAAACAAAGATTTATTTATTATTTAACCCCAGTAAACACTAAGGAAGACACAAGGAGTACACACTGTGGGAAAATGCATGACCTACTTATCTACAGATGACACCAGTAAAAGTTCAGCAAAGTTTTCAGGAATGATACCACAGAGGAGTACAAGCCACCTGCTTGCACCCAGGGCTTGAATGAATTGAAGGATATCACCAGCCCCAGTCCAAGGAATCAAGGAGTATATAAGCACCAAGAGAATGCTGATGATCAGCAGCTGGGTGGCAGGCAAGGTCCTGCTGAGTCCAAAAGGGGGAGATATTAATCCGTAAGGAAAGCTACCTATACCAATGAACACTGACAGGAGGAACAATGGAGAGTCAGCAAGCATTTTGCGCAGCCAAACACTGCGACCTTCTATGGCCAGAAACCACATGACTGTCTGTCACCCATGACACACCCGTGACAGGTAGGTCAAACCTATTGTCCCCATAACTGAAGGAAGTCAATGTCTGAAACTTAAACAACCGAGCTTTCACAAGCAGCACCAAGTCAGTCAAAAAATTATTGTATACTTTTGTCAGGGCAGTTTCCTAAATATGATTGTGTAAGGAAATATTAAACATTTCTTATATTGTGGGGCCATAGGAAATCTCATCAAAGCTGTCACAATATTTAAGTTGTTAAAGAAAAGGATATCCTGTGTTATCTGTACCTTCGAGTAGAGCATTGTATATCCATGGTGTTCCTTCTCCGCCACTTCCTCATTACTATGTAATCTCACCCCTCTATATCTACTCTTACTACTAATTTACAATGGGCCATTAGAATACAGTAAAATACATTTTATAACCTGTTAAAGGGGTTTGTCCCTCGAATAAAGTTCATTTTAATCAATAGATCTTGGAATAATAAGTTTCTACAATTGGATATGTTTATAAAAATGTTCCTGTGCTGAGATAATCTTATATATGTGTCCTTGCTGTGTACTGTGTAATGGCCGTGTCTGACTGTACAGGGACATGGTCTGATCACGTGACATCTCCTGGGCAGAGGAGGAAGTAAAAGAGAAAAAAGATAATTCAGCACTGGATTTTTTACTTCCTCACTGGAGTATGATCAGACCATGTCACTGTACGGTCAGACACAGCCATTACACAGTACACAGCAAGGAAACATATATAAGATTATCTCAGCACAGGAACATTTTTTTTAAACACATCAAATTGTGGAAATTATTAATATTCCAAGATCTATTGGTTAAAATAAACTTTGTTCTTGGTAAAACCCCTTTTAAGAATTTTCTTCCTTCTTGGACATTGACATGATAACCATACGGCTCCAGAACATCCAGTTTATTGTCCGGTATAAATGCTACATTTACTACTTACTGGTGGCCTAGTTGCTCTTAGGTTATGATCATGTCTGTAAAGCGCTCTTGAATATGGTGACGCTATAGAAGTGAAATAAATATAATTTACCGTATTTTTCGCTTTATAAGACGCACTTTTCCTCCCCAAATTTTGGGAGGAAAATGGGGGGTGCGTCTTATAAAGCGGTAGCGGGGGGGGGGGGTCCTGTCTGAAGCGATCGGGCGGGTGCCTGTGGCTGCATGCAAGCGGCCGGGTACCTGTACTTGCATGCAGCGGCAGCCGGGTACCCGTGGCTGTGTGCGGGCGGCAGCGGGTGCTGTGTGGGGTCGGCAGCCAGGTACCTGTGCTTGCATGCGGTGGCAGACGGGTACCCATGGCTGTGTGCGGGCGGCATCCGGGTGCTGTGTGCGAGCGGCAGTCGGGTGACCGTGCAGGTACCCGGCTGCCGCCCTCACACAGTCACCCATCTGCCGCCCGCACACAGCCATGGGTACCCGGCTGCCACCGCACGCAAGCACAGGTACCCGGCGGCTTGTACGCAGAGTGGGCGGGCAGCCTGCTGGCTGCCACTCTGTGCATGCGGGGCGGGCGGCTGTGCAGCTTACCAGTTGTCCGCGGTCCCACTTTCAAATGATGGCGCCGGTGGAGCTCTTGGATGAGAGCTCCATCTGCGCACGCGCTGCTCCGGGAGTCAGCGCGTGCGCAGATGGAGCCCTTGGATGAGAGCTCCATCTGCGCATGCGTCGCTCCGGGCGCCATTACTTGAATCGGGACCGCGGACACACTCCACCACTGAGCCGTCGCCGCCGCTCCCACCACTGAGCCGCCGCCGCCGCCGCTGCCACCACTGAACCGGGACCGCGGACACACGCCACCACTGAGCAGTCCCTGCCGCTGCCACCACTGAGCAGTTGCCGCCGCTCCCACCACTGAGCCGCCGCCGCCGCCGCTGCCACCACTGAACCGGGACCGCGGACACTCACTGCACCGGCCTGCTGCACGGCTCTCATGCCACGGCTGCTGCCGCCACCACGGACCCCACGGATCCTGCCACCGCGGACACCACCGCGCCTGCAACCACGGACGCCACGGCACCTGCAACCACGGACCCCGCTGCCACTGACCTGCCGCGCCTGCCAGCACAACCTGTGCCTCCTGTGACCCCGCTTCACCACCACTGCTGCCCCCCTCCGGTAAGAGAACATCGGAGTATAAGACGGACCCCATTTTTCTTTTTTTTACCTTTTTTTATGTCTAAGTTTGGGGTGCGTCTTATATTCCGGTGCGTCTTATAAAGCGAAAAATACGGTAATAACAAAATGATCACTGAATTCTTGATGTTGTTGAGGTTCTGTAGACTGTGAATTCCTGGGAAACGTGTGCCAGTCTTGAGCTCTGTTTTCTTCCTTTTATTTTGGCTTTTGTTCTTAAGGAAAGTCTTGGCATTGTGCCAGATCTTTAGAACTGAGCATACAAACTGCACCCGATAGACCCCATTGGGTTGTTGGCATCTAGTTGTGGTTTTCTTTATCTTGATACCAAAATTATGGCTGTCAAGAGTTTACCCAACTGTAAACCACATACAAAATACCAAATCTGAAGCACGCCAAAAGTGTAACATACAGAGAAGGTATGATTCCATGTGACGGACCACTTTGCACACTATCGGGATTCCCGTGTTATCCAAGTGTAAGTGAGGGTATGCGATTTGGACATGCTAAAGAACATTGAGAGAAGTCGATGAGAATCTAATCGGTGTGTGACCCCCAACTAACCTCTTTAGAGAGGTTCTCCAGAACATCTAATATTGATGTCCATCATAAGAATAGGCAATCAATGTTAATATCTAAGGGTCCAACTTCATTTGAAACATCCACGGTTGGTTCCTTGTCTGTTTTCTTGGCAATGAAGCTGATGGGTAGGCGTGCGGAGAGTCAGATCACCACTGATCTATTGGAAATATCTATGTAACCCTGGGAATGAAAATCTCTCTTACACTCCATAGTAGCAGGGTGGTGTGGGAGATTTTGAGAAATCTTATGTACTCTCCGCGAAAAATTTCCACCGCATCACCTGAGACGCTAAACAAGTCAGTGGCTTTTTCACCCTTTACAATGCAGTTTATCCATACCATTTTTCAGCAATAAATTTAATTGTTCCTCTACTTGTAATTTTGTAGTATATTCCCTTAAAACAAAAATTTTGAAGCTTCTCTTTTTAGGACTCTGCCCCTTATTCGTTTATGGCTTGTTCAAGTCACTTATTCTTGTCTTGTGGCATTTGCTGATATTTTTGCAACCAAACTTTAGGAATTGGCTCGTACAGGTCATCAATTTAACTCAACATGCTCTTTATCGTTGTCTTTAATTGGTTTCTTATGACTTTTTTTTGCACAAAAAGTCACAATTTTGCATTAAAGTGAAGGGGTTGTCAACTACTTTTACATTGATGGCCTATCCTTAGGAGCCGGAGTCCGACATCCCGCACCCCCACCGATCAGCTGTTATTGGTGCCACAGCATGTGGCCAGAAATGCTCAGTTCCGGAGATGCCCTGTCAACTGATATTTTACTTTAAGATAGTATTAAATTAAAGGGGCTGTCCACTACTTTTACATTGAAGGTCTATCCTTAGGATAGGTCATTAATGTCTGATCAGCCGGGGTCCGAAACCCCACACCCCGCCGATCAGCTGTTATTGATGCCACAGCCTGTGGCCGGAAATGCTCAGTTTCGGAGCTGCCCTGTCAACTGATAGCGGCTGGGCACGGCACATCCGCCTCCAATTAATAAGGGAGGCAGACAGCGTTGGACTGGCTACCGGGGGATTCTCCAATAATGCCAGGCCTGGATTCAGGTACCTGCATTGCACTCCGGAGCTCTCACCTGAGCTCTGACGTGCAGCCTAGACTGTACCGCGAGCGCCGAGTGATTGATTCCCTGACGCTTGCGGTTCAGTTCATGACCGCTGCAGACAGGCCGGGGTGATCTCCGGAGTTCAGGTGAGAGCACCGGAGATCACCCCAGCCTGTCTGCAGCTGACATGAACTGAACCGCAAGCGCCGGGGAATCAATCACTCGGAGCTCGCGGTACAGTCTCTGCCGCACGCCGGAGCTCAGGTGAGAGCTCCGGAGTGCAATGCCGGTTCCTGAATCCAGGCCTGGCATTACTGGAGATTCCTCCGGTAGCCAGTCAGACGCTGGAGGCAGATATGCATTACCCAACCACGGCTATTATCAGAAGAGGGATCAGGTCCGGAACTGAGCATTTCCAAGCCACCAAGAACAGCTGATCAGCGGTGGTGCCCGACTGTGGGACCCCGGTCGATCAGACATTGATGACCTATTTGAAAGACTGGGTGTTATCATTTTCCTTGTCAATGTGGTATGCCTCCACACTCCATGACACTAGACATCAACCCCCTCCCCCTCCCATTTCAACTCTATGAATTATGATATTGGCTGATCTCCGAGAATCCTTACATTCCGAGAAGAGAGACGACTGAACCAATCCAACATCCGCGTTTGGTAAGCTGCCGCTATTTCTGTTTGCCCAATCAGTGATGTGATTTAATATCTCCTTCTTTATGGTGCTCTCTCTGCCTTTTGTCTTCTTGGGCCAAGGTCAAGTAACATCAACTCCCTTGTGGGAGAAAGAACCAGGTCTGGAGACAGGCGCACTCATTAATTGACTGCAAATGTGATGTCTTGAAATTCTATATGCTAACTGTAAATTAGTCATTGATACTCTGCTCCGAAAAAAACCATAGACCTGAACCTGCTGCACTTTTCGAGCCCTCATTCTGTACACTGATGACCACAAAAATGGCGATTCCAAACTCAGATGGGATTTTTGAAAAATTATTTTAAGTAACTTAAAACACGGATTTCTACAAGCCCTATTTTTATATGGAGCTGTCACATTAATGTCTGAAGCCAATGTGCCGCATGTGACTATATCTTTATTTCTATGACCATCTTACATTTTTGAGCGGTTAGTTTAAAGGGAACCTGTCTCATCCAGAAATGTTATTTACCTGCAGGTATAGGGGTAATCCACAGATAAAAAGCATTTTGATCCTTGTTAGCCATTTCACTGGCGTATTGGCTACAGGGAGAAAATTAAGTTATATTCTCCCTGCAGCTGCTTGCTTCCTGTCACTGGGGTGGGACATGAGACAGTCATCACTTGCGATGTAATGAGCGCTCTAATCTCTCCTCTGCATCTTGCCTGCTTGCTCCGCGATGTGTGTGCAGAGTAGGCTGTCAGTCGAGCTGCATGGATATTAAAGCCTGATTAACTGCCCTCATGACTGAAAGCAAGCAGCTGCAGGGAGAACACTGACTCTTCAAGGAAGCCTACCTCACATGATGTAAACACTATATTTACCTGGGGATTACTACTATAAATGCATTTTTTAGGTAACCGGTTCCCTTTCACAATTCATATAGTCTGCCATCTACCGCCTAAATCTAAAATTAAAAAAAAGTACACATTTTTGAAAAAATGTAAAAAAATTCTGGCCTATGGATAGGAGACGAACCCCCCATTTTTATAATCTCCATTTCCCCTCCTTCCATGCAATCAGACAATTATACTATTTTCTACTCCACCTTTTTTTTGTAAAATAGAATTCGCAGTGGAGACCCAATAGGATATTACAAGGGGCTGGCATTTATAGGCACATGGTCGCGATATTATACATTCCTTGGAAATGTTTGCCATTCTCTGAGTGTTCTAAAATACTGGAGAGGGCATTCTGGACCAGTCACAAAGTGAGAAAAAATGGTATCCGATCAGAAATGTAGGCAATATCAATTTGTCTCTGGCTTGTGTAGGCCTGTGTTTCCTTGGTAACAGACTACATATTGCCTTTGTGTAGTCTGATCACACTATTTCCATTGTTATTTTTAAAAAGCTATCAAGTGCTTCTGTTTGGTAGATAGACCCAGGATGGGGACAGAAACCAGAATGGGGGACATACATACCGGAGTGGGGGATACCAGGATAGGGACATACAGTATATAAAAAGTGAGTACACCCCTCACATTTCTGTAAATAGTTTATTATATTTTTTCATGGGATAACACTGAGGATATGACACTGATACAATATAAAGTAGTCAGTGTACAGCTTGTATAACAGTATAAATTTGGTGCGTCCTCTAAATAACTCAACACAAAGCCATTAATATCTAAACGGCTGGCAACAAAAGTGAGTACACCCCTAAATGAAAATAGCTAAATTGTGCCCAATTAGCCATTTTCCCTCCCGAGTGTCATGTGACTCGTTAGTGTTACAAGGTCTCAGGTGTGATTGGGGAGCAGGTGGGTTACATTTGGTGTTATCGCTCATACACTCTCTCATACTAATCACTGAAAGTTCAGCATGGCACCTCATGGCAATTAATTCTCTGAGGTAGAGAAAAAAAACATTTTTTTTGCTCTACATAAAGATGGCTGAGGCTATAAGAAGATTGCCAGTACTCTGAAACTGAGCTGCAGCACGGTGGCCAAGACCATACAGCGGTTTAACAAGACAGATTCCACTCCGAACAGGCCTCACCATAGTTGACCAAAGAAGTTGAGTGCACATGCTCAGCGTCATATCCAAAGCTTGTCTTTTTTAGCTAGACGTATGAGTGTCGCCAGCATTGCTGCAGAGGTTACAGTGGTGGAAGGTCCGCCTGTCAGTGCTCAGACCATACGCTACACACTGCATCATATTGGTCTGCAAGGAAGTCTCTTCTAAAGATGATGCATAAGAAAACCCACAAACGGTTTACTGAAGACAAGCAGACTAAGGACATGTCCTATGGTCTGATGAGATAAAGATAAACTTATTTAGTTCAGATAGTGTCAAACGTGTGTGGCGGCAATGAGGTGAGGAGTACAAAGAGAAGAGTGTCCTACCTACAGTCAGGCATGGTGGTGGGAGTGTCACGGTTTTGGTCTCCATGAGTGCTGCTGGCTGTGGTGATCAACAGTTCCTATAGGGAACATTAAATGCCTACATCTCCTGTGACATACTTAAGCAGAGCATGATCTGGGCCACAGGACAGTATTCCAACATAACAAACACAAACACACCTCCAACATGACTACTGCCTCGCTAAAGCAACTAAGGGTAAAGATGCTGTACTGGCCAATTGTCTCCAGACCTAAACCCTATGGAGCATCCTCAAACGGAAGGTGGAGCAGCGCAACGTCTTTTAACATCCACCAGCTCCATGATGTCGTCATGGAGGATGTTAGAGGATCCAGCTGCTCCACTGACCTTGGTGGGATTTATACCTAGGCCCCCAGCTCTGTACGACTGCAGTGCTAACCACTGAGCTACCGTGCTATATATCTGTATATAGATATAGATTTAATATGTCTTGGAGCATTGTCCTGTTTGTTGTTGAATATACTACTTTTACGCTGTACCATTTAGATGTCCCATTGTGGATTAGGATAGTGTGCTACATTTTCTATCAGGATACCAGACAGTGATGGACTCCATTCTATCTGGTCATTCAGTGTTCTGTACATTCTGATCCATTAAATAGATTGTCACATGGTCATGGCTCCTTAAAATTGTATTTCTTAATTATTATGAGCTGATTTTAAATGGAAGGGAAGGGCTCTTTAAGAAATGAAGCACTTACGTCCTACGTAGGTGCAGTTTAATTTTCCTCCATAATTTTACATCTTTTGCGGTTGGTTTTAACCTTGTAGAATATCATAAATGTCAGCTAAACCTCCAAAGTAAGTCCTCCTCCCTCTGAGCTTCTTTGGAAATATCTGTAAGCAGACAGCACCCCCTCCTCCTCCTCTGGGGATGCCCGCTTCTCTTTTGAGCTAAGGAGGGACCAAACGCACTTCGTGTAACTGCTCATAATTCCTCCATCCTTGGCAGTTCTTGAAAGTTTAACTGAGGCAATCCTAGATTCTGCTCCAGCCAGGAGATTTGGTGTTATCCCCAAGAGGAGGGAAGGGTGGGGAATTTCTTGTAAGCTCCAAGGTCAGTAGAGGGGCAGCGTCTGGATTTCTGGCCCCACAGGGATGGGTGAGACGCTAAAAGTTAGACTTTTAGTTCCCCCCTCCTCCTTTAATTTTTTTTTTTTAGCCTGCCTGACTTTTTCGATTTGCAGCGTCTCTCTGGTTACTTTTCAGAACTAATATTTCATGCATTGCGAAGAGTATCGTGAAAACTGTGAAATGGTTACTTTTAATAGATGCAATGGTTTAAGGTGTTATGAATATGAAAATTTCTGCACTTAAATTTTTTTCCTTTATTATATAACGAGTGTGTGTGTGTGTGTGTGTGTGTGTGTGTGTGTGTGTGTGTGTATATATATATATATATATATATATATATATATAAAATCTACAGTGTGTGTCTGTATGTATATGTATATATTATATATATATATATATATATATATATATATATATATATATATATATATATATATATATATATATATAATATATACAGTGTGTCCACCCATATCCTATCCACCGCCATTAACTTGAGAACGGCGGCAGCTATAGGCATGGAAGTGGTGTCTAGGTATAGTAAAGTAACCATGCGCTACGCAATGAAACCACCTATTGCGCCACCTGGTGGAAAACAACGGCGGTAGCATTTTTATTTAAAAAAACAGTACGAGATAGAGAAAAAAAGTGAATTAAAAAATTGCAGGGCATCATCAATTCTATGTATGTATGTACATGTACATATACATATATATATATATATATATATATATATATATATATATATATACCGTATTTTTCGCTTTATAAGACGCACCAGAATATAAGACGCACCCCAAACTTAGACATAAAAAAAGGTAAAAAAAAGAAAAATGGGGTCCGTCTTATACTCCGGTGTTCTCTTACCGGAGGGGGGCAGCAGTGGTGGTGAAGCGGGGTCACAGGAGGCACAGGTTGTGCTGGCAGGCGCGGCAGGTCAGTGGCAGCTGGATCCGTGGTTGCAGGTGCCGTGGCGTCCGTGGTTGCAGGCGCGGTGGCGTCCGCGGTGGCAGGATCTGTGGGGTCCGTAGTGGCGGCAGCAGCCATGGCGGGTGAGCCGTGCAGCAGGCCGGTGCAGTGAGTGTCCGCGGTCCCGGTTCAGTGGTGGCAGCGGCGGCGGCGACTGCTCAGTGGTGGCAGGGACTGCTCAGTGGTGGAGTGTGTCCGCGGTCCCGGTTCAGTGGTGGCAGCGGCGACTGCTCAATGGTGGCAGGGACTGCTCAGTGGTGGAGTGTGTCCGCGGTCCCGGTTCAGTGGTGGGAGTGGCGGCGACGGCTCAGTGGTGGGAGTGGCGGCGACGGCTCAGTGGTGGGAGCGGCGGCAACTGCTCAGTGGTGGCAGCGGCAGGGACTGCTCAGTGGTGGAGTGTGTCTGCGGTCCCGGTTCAGTGGTGGCAGCGGCGGCGACGGCTCAGTGGTGGGAGCGGCGGCGACGGCTCAGTGGTGGAGTGTGTCCGCGGTCCCGATTCAAGTAATGGCGCCCGGAGCGACGCATGCGCAGATGGAGCTCTCATCCAAGGGCTCCATCTGCGCACGCGCTGACTCCCGGAGCAGCGCGTGCGCAGATGGAGCTCTCATCCAAGAGCTCCACCGGCGCCATCATTTGAAAGTGGGACCGCGGACAACCGGTAAGCTGCACAGCCGCCCGCCCCGCATGCACAGAGTGGCAGCCAGCAGGCTGCCCGCCCACCCTGCGTACAATCCGCCGGGTACCTGTGCTTGCGTGCGGTGGCAGCCGGGTACCCATGGCTGTGTGCGGGCGGCAGACGGGTACCTGTGTGAGGGCGGCAGCCAGCTGCCGCCCGCACGGGCACCCGACTGCCGCTCGCACACAGCACCCGGCTGCCGCCCGCACACAGCCATGGGTACCCGTCTGCCACCGCATGCAAGCACAGGTACCCGGCTGCCGACCCCACACAGCACCCTCTGCCGCCCGCACACAGCCACGGGTACCCGGCTGCCGCTGCACGCAAGTACAGGTACCCGGCCGCTTGCATGCAGCCACAGGCACCCGGCCGCCCGATCGCCTCAGACAGGACCCCCCCCCCCCCCGCTACCGCTTTATAAGACGCACCCCCCATTTTCCTCCCAAAATTTGGGGAGGAAAAGTGCGTCTTATAAAGCGAAAAATACGGTATATATTGGTGGCTCAGTGGTTAGCACTGCAGTCTTGCAGCGCTAGGGTCCTGGGTTCAAATCCCACCAAGGACACCATCTGCAAGGAGTTTGTATGTTCTCCCCGTGTTTGCTTGGGTTTCCTCCGGGTACTCCGGTTTCCTCCCACACTCCAAAGACATACAGATAGGGACTCTGGATTGTGAGCCCCAATGGGGACAGTGTTGCCAATGTATGTAAAGTGCTGTGGAATTAATAGCGCTATATAAATGAATAAAATTATTATATATATATATATATATATATATATATATATATATATATATATATATATATATATATTAGTACAGCAGGTGAAATAAGTATTGAGCACGTCACCAATTTTCTAAGACTATATTTCTAAAGACGCTATTGACAAGAATGTCTCACACGATGTCGGTAACAACCCATTTAATTCACACAGGCGGAGAAATCAAACCATAGAGGTCCATAAATTTAGTGATATGTAATTATGAGAAATGATACAGGGAAGAAGTATTAAACACGTGATAAGAGTGATGCAAGAAACCATGGAAAGGCATGACATCAGCTAAAATCCATCAGTAATTACAGAGCAATCCTGAAACTTGGTGAAAAATAATGTCAGCTGGTTCAACTGATGGTCTATAAAAAGGTGTCTCATTACCAAGGTGCCACACAAGAAACATCTCTTGATAGATTAAACCAGTGAGCTGTCTCAAGGCCTTTGCATCCTTATTGTTTTAAATCATACTAAGAACATTGGTTACAATAGCATTTCTAAAGATTCCAGTGAGCACTTTTGGGTCATAATACAGAAGTGAAAACAACATATTTTCATCATAAACCGGCCACGACCAGGTGCTCTTCGCAAGATTTCAGACAGAAGTGAAAATATATTTTTAGAAGAGTTGTCCAAGAGCCACTTGTGAAGAGCTACAGAAAGACCTGGAATCTGCAGGGACAGTTGTCTCCAATACGAAATGCACTCATCCTCTGTGGCCTGTATGCACGCTCACCACGCAAGACTCCATTGTTGAACAAAAAGCAGGTTCAAGCATGTTTTAAAGTTTCTGCAACAACACTTAGACATACCTGTGAAATACTGGGAAAATATAGTCTGGTCAGAGGAGACCAAATTTGAACTCCTTAGAAGCCATAATACACACCATTTGTGGAGGCCAAAAGACACTGCATATCACCCCAAAAACACGATACAACAGAGAAGTTTGGAGGTGGGAACATCATGGTGTGGGGCTGTATTCAGCATATGGCACTGGTAAAATTCATATAATTGAAGGAAGAATGAATGGAGAAATGTACCGAAGCACTAGTAATAAAAATCTGCAGTCATCTACCAGGAAGATGAAGATGAAACGAGGGTGGACATTTCTGCAAAACAATGATCCGAAATACACAGCCAAGAAAACACTCAATTTGATTTAGAGAAAGAAAATAAAATCTGATGGAATGACTGAGCCAATAACCAGATCTGAATCCAATAGAAAATTTATGGAAGTAACTAAAGTTCAAAGTTCATAGAAGGAGCCCACGGAACCTGCAGGATGTGTTGAGCGTTTGTGTGGAATCTGGGCCAAAATCACACCTGAGCAATGCATGTGACTAGTTTCTCCACACAGGAGGTGTCTGAAAGCTGTCAGCGCCCATAAAGGCTTTTGTACGAAGTATTAAGTACATTTTTGTAAGCATGTCCAATACTTTTTCCCCTTTTGTCATTTCTTATTATTATAGATCATTAAATTTATGGACATCTATGGTTTGATTTCTTTTCCTGTGTGGATTGGATGGGTTGTTACTGACATACGGTGAGAAATTGATGTCAATAGCACGTTTACAAATGTATTTACTTTAAAAATTGGTGATGTGGTCGATACTTATATCACTCACTGTCTGTGTATGTATATGTATTTGCACCCCTGTATATTTGCAGTGCATTGGCCTCCTTCCGTGGTTGTGTACAATATTGCGACCCACTAGGTCATTAATTATTTTGGATATTAATATGTATCACAAATACTTGTACTCTTCCTACCCCTTATTCACATTATGGAAAAATCAGGATGAACTAAATCCTTAAATTATTTAGTGAGTCAAAGGAAGATAAAGATACTCTTCCTGAGTGTACGGCCATATCCTTCTTGTTGGCTGTATCTTCAGGATATGGAAGCCTCCCTCTTTTTTAAGAGCAGTAGTGAGTCATCCTTCACTGGGATATTTCAGAGATTTTATGTTTATTTTTTTTATCTTTTTTTCTAATTTCCGAACCTCTTGGGTAAAAAAATAAATCTGTAGATGTAAAGTTATAAATATAGAATATAATTATTTATTAGAAGTGTTCTGAAAGTTGGAGAAGTGGAAAGTTCTATCCCGGTATGTGCCCACATGATGAGTCTTGGCAGATCGCTGTATAGTTGGCAAACAGAGATGTCTTATATGTGCATCACTATGGAATGATTTGGATGGAATACAACCCAAAATATCTATATTCATATATAGGGGCGATCCAGTTGGCAGCCTGCAGACCATGTGCCGTCTGCCAATGATTTTATTGCCCCTCCGCTTCATGAGAATCTCTGTGAACATTAAGTGGCGCATGAACTGGAATTGAGAACATATAGTATATCTCCATTAACTACTGGGATGGAAATGTTTTGGCGTGTTAGCTTTCACACATCAGTTTTTTGCCATCAGGCACAATCCGGCAAAAACCTGAAAAAACGGATCCGGCGTCTGTTGCCGCCGGATCCGTTTGTTCCCCAATAGACTTCTATTAGTGCCGGATTGTGCCGGATGGCCTTGCGTTCCATCCAGCTTTCGCCGGATCCGGTAAAATTTGCTTGTCCGGCGGCCAGATGGAACGCTGAGGCTAGTTTCACACATGCGGCTTTTCGCCGGTTTGCCGGATTCAATATAATGGCAGCGCGACAAGCGCCGGTCGCATGCTGTCATGTGATCGGAGCATGTGACCTGGAAGTTGCGGTGCTACCATTGTACTGTATACACTGTAGTGGCGTGCACCAAATCCGGCAAACCGGCGAAAAGCTGGATGTGTGAAACTAACCTGAGGGGAACGCTTTTTGTCTCCGGCGAAAAACCGTATCACGCCGGATCCGGCGCCATACGGCGTGTTTGCTAATGGAAGCCTATGGACGCCAAATCCGGCATAAAGCGGCAAAAAAATGGATAGAGCTGCCGGATCCGGTTTTTTGAACTGAGCATTCTCAGTATCACAACAGATCCATCAAAAAACTGAAGAAACTGATGGAAAAAATGGATGCAACTGATCCATTTTTTTGCCGGATCTGTCGCATCAGTTTTTTCGTCGGATCATGCCTGATGCCAAAAAACTGATGTGTGAAAGCAGCCATAACTAGTTTGTGTTCTGTGAAATGGAATTGCACTCTTAATTTAAGTGATGTTGGGTCCTGTTCATGTCTTTACCCTACAACTAGCTGACAAAGACGCAACGTTCCGAATTCACAGAATTGATAAACATTTCCGCAAGGCTCTTTTGCCCATATGTTAGTAAACCACAGAAAAACCTCATGAACTGGTGTAATATATGTTTTATTAACACTGAAGTGTATGGGTGATGGGTGCAGTATCTCCAGATATGTTTTCGATCACCGGCAGCTGTTTAACAGATCTCTATAAGCTTTTCTATAGACTTTTATGACTTGTCATTCAACCGGATGTTATTATTTGTCACCTATGCAATATGCCTATCGGTGCCTTCTGTCACCCATTGACCTAAATGCATCCCTTTAAAATGGAATCATTCAGCTGATACATATAAATCTAAGTACACTGCTTTGTGAGGCATACAGCCCCTATAAAAACTTTTACTTTTTCTTAAGTCACTTCATCCATTATCGAGAAAATCCATGTTGCTGTGCTCCATGCACCCTTGATGTAGACAAGCCGGTGATGGTACCAATCCTCATACTATTACTGGACTTCCCTCTTTTCCTGGACACATTGTTAGTAGTGATGAGCGAGCACTACCATGCTCGGTATTCGTAAGTAGTGATAAGTGCTCAGGTGCTCGGTACTCGTAATTAGTGATGAGCGGGCACTACCATGCTCGGGTGCTCAGTACTCGTAATTAGTGATGATTGGGTGTCACGAACCACCGGGGGGGTCACTCAGAAATCCCCCGCGCTGGCTACCAGTACGTCACAATCGGGGGGTAACAAGTGGGGGTCACCCCTCCTTTATACCTCCCGACCGACAGACAGAGCACGTGACGCGCTCTCTAGCGCCCCTCTTATAGTCAGGCCAATTATGGAATTGCCCGACAATAAGCAAGGAGGCCGCTATACTACTTATGCCGATTATTGAAGGGTCCCCGGTGAGAGTAGGGTATATATTCCCCCGACCTCCGCGGGCGGAATATATAAAACCTCCCCGAATCTCACTGGCCTCCCCACAATAATCCTTGGCACAAACTCGCTGCCACCAACCGCTTCACGGTAACTATTAGCCGAACACACAGACGTGGGATTCAAGATCGAGATAACAGAACAGCCCAAGATTAATTATATAATCTAATCAGCCTAACGCACACTAGAACTACAATATATACAATAGGGAATCTACAGAATATACAGTTATGTCAGAGTACAGTTACAAGCAAAGCATGGGTTACAAACAGGCATACACAGTTCCAGCAGTTACCTTGTGCGTCTGGCCGCAGGGGGGCGCTGTAGGCCAGGTTTCTAGGATCCTTCCCACAGATGTTTCCTACACGTGACCCCCAGCGAAAGAACACTGGAAAATGGCCGAAGTAGGGTTATCAACCTGGGCAAATCCAGGTCCCCTCCTACCTTCGTGACCTCAGAGGGAGCACTGCTCCACCCCTGGCTGGAGTTATGGACAAAATCCACAACATGGAATATGGCCATAACTTGGCCTGGGAGCGTCGTAGGCGGACGCCAATGCTCTCATTGTGACAGTTATGAATTTAGCTACAGAATGAGAGGACTCATGACTTGTCTACTAGTTCCCCATTGGCTGATATCACGCCTGGGGTATTTCCCAAGCTCCCGCTCCCATAAAAAGGGTGTGCCAGCATCGTCCGCATGCGGAGACACCATTTTTATGGTTGCCATATTTATCGGAAATATGGCTTGCGAGATATGAACCATTTTTTACTGGAGTCGTTCTGTCTGGATACTTCCAAGCTTGCTAATTAGATAGCAGCTCCTACCACAGGGTCACGGCAGGGAGTCCTCCTGTGTCCATTGTTCCCACATAATCTCATCTCCATATCACAGGAGATGGCCATGGAGGTGTAACACCTTCACAGATGCTGGACATTGAGAACAAGAAGGGAGGGGGGCACTGCCAGGGAGTGATGAGCGATTATGACTGGAAGTCATAATTCATCTTCATATCCCGGGATTTGCCTCACACCTCCCCCCTTTTGAGGGCGCTAGGGGGCAGCACACTCCGGTGTTCCCCCGTGCGCCCGTCCGCGACCTCTCCTTGTCGGGACAGCCCGTCTGCGTTACCGTGGTCACGGCCCCTTTTGTGGCGAATGGTGAAGTTGTATTGCTGGAGCGCAAGGCTCCATCGCAACAATCGCCCATTCGTCCCAGAGACGGTGTGCAACCAGCTGAGGGGATTGTGGTCCGTCTCCACGATGAAGTGGCGCCCGTATAGATAGGGTTGCAGACGCTGCAGGGCCCACACTATGGCCAGGCACTCCTTCTCCATCGTGGAATAGGCCACTTCCCTTGGTAACAGCTTCCTGCTCAGGTACAAGACTGGGTGCTCTTGGCTCGCAGAGTCCACCTGGCTGAGCACCGCACCGAGGCCGAAGTCACTGGCGTCGGTCTGTACTACAAACGGCCGCGTGAAGTCGGCTGCCTGTAGCACGGGCGGGCTGGACAGGGGCGTCCTTTAGGGCCTGGAAGGCTGTCTCGCAGTCCATTGTCCAATCGACTGCAGAGGGCAGCTTCTTCTTGGTGAGGTCCGTCAAGGGCTTTGCCAGGCTACTATAGCGTGGAACAAACCTCCTATAGTACCCAGCGGTCCCCAAGAAGGATATCACCTGCTTCTTGGTCCTGGGGGTGGGCCAGGATGCGATGGCCTCCACTTTCTCAGGCTCGGGCTTCAGTGTTCTCCCGCCTACCCGGTGACCGAGGTACTGGACCTCGCTCATGGCCAGCTGACACTTTCCCGGCTTGATGGTCAAACCTGCCCGGTGGATCCGCCTGAGCACCTGTGCTAGATGCTCTAGGTGGTCCTCCCAGGTGGGACTGAAGACGGCAATGTCATCTAGGTACGCGGCCGCGTACCCTTCAAGTCCCTTGAGCAGGGTGTTGACCATCCGCTGGAAAGTGGCAGGGGCATTCCTCATCCCGAATGGCATCACCGTGGACTCGTATAGTCCAAATGGGGTAATAAAGGCAGAGCGTTCCCTGGCCTTGCGAGTCAGGGGGATCTGCCAATATCCCCGGCTCAGATCCATGATGGTCAGGTACTGAGCCCCGGCCAACTGATCGAGCAGGTCATCGATGCGTGGCATTGGGTACGCATCGGCGACCGTGACAGCATTGAGCCCCCTGTAGTCCACGCAGAACCGAGTGGTTCGGTCCTTCTTAGGGACGAGGACTACAGGCGAGGCCCAAGCGCTGTTGGATGCCTGGATCACCCCCAGCTTCAGCATCTCGTCAATCTCCTGGCGCATGTGTTGCTGCACCTCCAGGGAGACCCGATATGCTGAACGCCGGATCGGGGGATGATCCCCAGTGTCCACGTGATGGACAGCCAAGTCAGTCCTTCCGGGCTGGTTGGTAAACAACCCCCGGAAGGGGAGGAGGGTGGCCCACAGCTGGGACCGTTGGTCCTCCAAGAGCTGGTGGCCAACCTCCACATCCTCCATGGATCCGCCTGCCCTAACCTGGGCTAGCATATCCAAGAGGGTTTCCGCTTCTCCCTCCTCGGGCAGGTTGCACACGGGGAGCGCACATGCCTCCCGCTCATGATGTGCCTTCATCATGTTCACATGGAAGGGCTTCCGCCTTCCACGGGCAGGGTCCAGGGTGACCAGGTACGTCACAGGGTTGAGCTGCTGGTACACGAGGTATGGGCCTTCCCAGGCTGCCTGAAGCTTGTCCTGTGGTACGGGGACCAGTACCCACACCTTTTGACCCACTTGGTAGGTCCTCTCACAAGCGTTCTGGTCGTACCAACGCTTCTGATCGGCCTGGGCTTGAGCCATATTGTCGTGTACCAGTTGCGTCAAGGCCTGCATTTTGTCCCGGAAGCGCATGACATACTCGATAACCGACACTCCAGGGGTGGCCAAATCCCCTTCCCAAGCCTCTTTCACCAGAGCCAGGGGGCCCCGCACACGTCGCCCGTACAGGAGCTCAAACGGTGAGAATCCTGTTGAGGCCTGTGGAACCTCCCGGTAAGCAAATAACAGGTGTGGGAGATACCGCTCCCAGTCACGCCCATGGGAGTCGACCAACATCTTAAGCATCTGCTTTAAGGTGCCATTAAACCGCTCGCACAGGCCATTAGTCTGTGGATGGTACGGGCTGGCCACCAGATGTCGCACCTGGACTTGCTTACAGAGGGCCTCCATCAGCTGGGACATGAATTGGGTCCCCCGGTCAGTGAGCATTTCCTGGGGGAAACCCACTCGGGAGAAAATCTCCAGCAATGCGGTGGCCACCTTGTCAGCCCGAATGGACGACAAGGCCACTGCTTCTGGGTACCGGGTGGCATAGTCCACTACCGTTAGTATGAAGCGTTTCCCGGAGCTGCTGGGGATGGCCAGCGGGCCGACCAGATCCACAGCCACCCTCCTGAAAGGCTCATCGATGATTGGCAGAGATACCAGTGGGGCTTTGGGGTGTGGCCCCGCCTTCCCCACTCTCTGACAGGTTTCACACGAACGGCAGTAGGCAACCACATCGGCCCCCATTTTTGGCCAGTAGAAATGCTGGTTTAACCTGGCCTTGGTCTTAGCGATCCCTAGGTGTCCGGCCATCGGAATCTCATGTGCGATCCGCAACAACTCCGTCCGGAACGGATAGGGTACCACCAACTGTCGGTCCCTGGGCCACGCCTCCGGTGAACCCTGCTGGACCGTGGCCCGGTACAGCCGTCCTTGGTCCCAGACCACTCGCTCCGGGTCCGAGTCCGAGGGAGGCTGTGCCGCCTGCTCCTTAAGAGCTTTCAGGCTGTCGTCAGCTTCTAACGCTGCCTGAAACCCCTGACTAGATGTGGCCAGAATCGACGAGACTGTCACATCTTCAGTCAGTACCCCGGGACCTGTGTCCTGGCCTCCACCTGACTCGGCTGCCACTTGGTCAGAAGGGGAAGAGCTATCGGACCTCCGGGAGGCCCCTTGGCTTCCAGCACTCCCACTGCGGGTGACAGCGGCCACAGCCGCTGCGACCGTGGGTCGTGCCTGCTCCTCCTCCGTTCCTGACCAAGTCGCCGGTTCAGGCAGACCTACCTGGCTTCCTGACACCCCGGTTGTGGGGGAACCATGCACCGAGATCTTACCTGGGAGCACTTCCGCTCCTGGACCGGCCCCAATCTCACCTGCCTGTTCCCCTCCTGCAGCAACAGAACCCCGCTGTGAAATCTCTGGGGACCCCACATTTGCTGTGGTAGCCCCCACCCCACACACTGGTCCTCCCCCTGCAGCACCCTGCTCTCTGCTTATCCCTGCAGAGGGCAACAGATCCCAGCTCACTGGCTGGTTACTTGTAGAGGCATTGTCACACCTTTCTCTGACCCCCTCCCCTGTCACAGCTGCAGCTGTGTGTGTGTCTATGGTGTCTGTGCAAGCAGAAATATCAGAGTTCACTCCCCCCTCTCTCACATCATTCATAGATAACACATTAACATTGTCAGGAGGCATGTCCGTACTGGCTGAAGGTTCAGCCCTTGGTTGGGGCCCAAACTGGGAGGTTATCTGCCCCAAATCTGTCCCAAGTAGCACGTTTGCGGGGATCCGATCAGTTACCCCCACCTCCCTCACCCCTCGCCCTGCGCCCCAGTCCACATAAATGTCAGCAACAGGCAGCGCCGGGTCAATGCCTCCAATCCCGGAGACAGCGAGGGTTTTTCCAGGGATCAAGTCTTGGGGGGACACCATCTCAGGCCGCACCAGAGTCACCTCCGAGGCGCTGTCTCGCAGTCCTATGGTCACAGACCGGCCGACAGTGACTGGTTGGAAGCTGTCCAGGGACCTACCACCACCCCCACCCACACAATACACCTTGGGCGGCCCTTGGGACGGGGACGGAGCCGGGGCCTTGGGACGCTGAGGGCACATGGCCTTGAAGTGTCCAGGTAGGTTGCACTGGTGGCACCGTCTTGGCTCTGCCACGGGCCTGGAGAGGGGAGTTGAGAGGGACACCCCCTGCAGTCTAGGGGCAGGTGGGGCAGTCGCAGAATTCATCTTACCCCCTCTCCAGGTGCTGCTGGTGGCTGCTCTCCTGGCCTCAGGAGCCCGATTGTTGGTGTAGTCATCGGCCAGGGCAGCTGTAGCCGTGGACCCCTTTGGCTTCTGGTCTCGGATGAACTGGCGGAGATCCTCAGGGCAGTTCCACAAGAGTTGCTCCGTGATGAACAAGTCCAGGATCTCCGGTCCGGTGGAAAGCTGCAGGCCTTGGGTCCAGTGGTCGGCAGCTCGGGCAAGTGCCCGCCGGTGGTCAGCCCAGGAGTCCTTTGGTCCCTTCTGCAGGGTCCGGAACTTCTTGCGGTAGGACTCCGGAGTGAGGTTGTACTGTTGGATCAGGGCCCGCTTGATGGTGTCGTAGCCCTGATCTGCCTCAGTAGGCAAGTCCCCAAGGATTTCCAGGGCCTTACCCCTTAAACGGGGGGTCAGGTATTTGGCCCACTGGTCCTTGTCCAGATGGTGCTGCAAGCAAGTCCGTTCAAAAGCAGTCAGGAAAGAGTCCAAGTCTCCATCCTTCTCCAGCACTGGGAAGTCCTCAACACGGACCTTTGGAAGTTTGGTGTCTTGAAGGTCACGTGTGGCTGATGAGGGCCAGAGCTGAGCTAGCTGCAGCTGGTGGTCACGGTCTGCCTGTTGCCGTCGCTCTTCACGTGCTGCTTGCCGCTCCGCAGCCTCACGCGCTGCTTGCCGCTCCGCAGCCTCAGCGTCACGCGCCGCCTGCCGCTCTGCCCTGCGCTCTGCCAGGAGTTCCTTGTAGCCCTCCTGGTCTCCAGCCTGGAGAAGGGCCATAGCCATTTGAAGAAGGCTATCCGAGCCTCCCAGGCTCGGTGGAATGGCACGTGGTGATCTGCGGCCCGCTGCGGAGCCTGGTGATTCACTGTCCATTGCAGAGCGGAGGGCTGGCATCTGGCTCGTTGAGGACCCTTGGGCGAGCTCCTCCTCATTTTGTCCAGCAGTGCCAGGTTGTGCGATGTCCTCTGCAGAGCTGTTCTCTGGCGTCGGGCTCTTGGAGGGCTCGTGGACAACCTCCTCATCGTCTCTGGCCTGAGCATCGGCCATTCCTTTGGCTTTGCTCCTGGTGCTCTCAGCCATTCTTGCAGACTTTGGTCACTGACACAGAACTGACACCTGATGCCTCCACACACCTTACAGTATCTGCACTCTGACACTCTAGTGTTGAGCTAGTCTGAAGACCCCAGCAGCCACAGCTGCTGCAGGCAGTCTTTAGTGTCTGGGAGTATGGGTCTCACACTCACACACACTATTATCTCGATCCCACCGCTATGCCACCAATATGTCACGAACCACCGGGGGGGTCACTCAGAAATCCCCCGCGCTGGCTACCAGTACGTCACAATCGGGGGGTAACAAGTGGGGGTCACCCCTCCTTTATACCTCCCGACCGACAGACAGAGCACGTGACGCGCTCTCTAGCGCCCCTCTTATAGTCAGGCCAATTATGGAATTGCCCGACAATAAGCAAGGAGGCCGCTATACTACTTATGCCGATTATTGAAGGGTCCCCGGTGAGAGTAGGGTATATATTCCCCCGACCTCCGCGGGCGGAATATATAAAACCTCCCCGAATCTCACTGGCCTCCCCACAATA
This sequence comes from Anomaloglossus baeobatrachus, assembly GCF_048569485.1. Lineage (NCBI taxonomy): Eukaryota > Metazoa > Chordata > Amphibia > Anura > Aromobatidae > Anomaloglossus > Anomaloglossus baeobatrachus. The sequence goes on from NC_134362.1 coordinate 158,284,797, forward strand.
ATCCTTGGCACAAACTCGCTGCCACCAACCGCTTCACGGTAACTATTAGCCGAACACACAGACGTGGGATTCAAGATCGAGATAACAGAACAGCCCAAGATTAATTATATAATCTAATCAACCTAACGCACACTAGAACTACAATATATACAATAGGGAATCTACAGAATATACAGTTATGTCAGAGTACAGTTACAAGCAAAGCATGGGTTACAAACAGGCATACACAGTTCCAGCAGTTACCTTGTGCGTCTGGCCACAGGGGGGCGCTGTAGGCCAGGTTTCTAGGATCCTTCCCACAGATGTTTCCTACACGTGACCCCCAGCGAAAGAACACTGGAAAATGGCCGAAGTAGGGTTATCAACCTGGGCAAATCCAGGTCCCCTCCTACCTTCGTGACCTCAGAGGGAGCACTGCTCCACCCCTGGCTGGAGTTATGGACAAAATCCACAACATGGAATATGGCCATAACTTGGCCTGGGAGCGTCGTAGGCGGACGCCAATGCTCTCATTGTGACAGTTATGAATTTAGCTACAGAATGAGAGGACTCATGACTTGTCTACTAGTTCCCCATTGGCTGATATCACGCCTGGGGTATTTCCCAAGCTCCCGCTCCCATAAAAAGGGTGTGCCAGCATCGTCCGCATGCGGAGACACCATTTTTATGGTTGCCATATTTATCGGAAATATGGCTTGCGAGATATGAACCATTTTTTACTGGAGTCGTTCTGTCTGGATACTTCCAAGCTTGCTAATTAGATAGCAGCTCCTACCACAGGGTCACGGCAGGGAGTCCTCCTGTGTCCATTGTTCCCACATCATCTCATCTCCATATCACAGGAGATGGCCATGGAGGTGTAACACCTTCACAGATGCTGGACATTGAGAACAAGAAGGGAGGGGGGCACTGCCAGGGAGTGATGAGCGATTATGACTGGAAGTCATAATTCATCTTCATATCCCGGGATTTGCCTCACATTGGGCACTACCATGCTCGGGTGCTCTGCACTCATAACTAGTGATGAGCAAGCGCTACCATGCTGCTGTGCTCAGTACTCGTAACTAGTGATGAGTGAGCGCGACCATGCTCGGGTGCTCAGTACTCGTAACTAGTGATGAGTGAGCGCTACCATGCTCAGGTGCTCAGTACTCGTAACTAGTGATGAGTGAGCGCTACCATGCTCAGGTGCTCAGTATTGGTAACTAGTGATGAGTGAGCTCTACCATGCTCAGGTGCTCGGTACACATAACTAGTGATAAGCGGGCACTACCATACTCTGGTGCTTGGTACTTGTAACTAGTGATGAGCGGGCACTACCATTCTTCGGTGCTTAGTACTCGTAACTAGTGATGAGCGGGCACTACCATGCTTGGGTGCTCAGTACTCGTAACTAGTGATGAGTGAGCACTACCATGCTCGGGTGCTCAGTACTCGTAACTAGTGATAAGCGGGCACTACCATGCTCGGGTGCTCAGTACTCGTAACTAGTGATGAGCGAGCACTACCATACTCTGGTGCTTGGTACTTGTAACTAGTGATGAGCGGGCACTACCATTCTTCGATGCTTAGTACTCGTAACTAGTGATGAGCGGGCACTACCATGCTCGGCACTCATAACGACTAGTGATGAGCGAGCATTACCATGCTCGGGTCTCGTAATGAGTAGAGATGAGCGGGGCACTACCATGTTTGTGCTCAGTACTCGTAACGAGTAGTTGGATACTCAGATGCGTGCAACTTGAGTACCTGAGTACAACGATATTCAATTGAGGACTCAAGCATTTTTCCAGATGAGTTCCCAGAAAAATGCTTGAGCTTCCCATTGACTTCCCTTATACTTGGGTACATCAAGTTGCGTCCAACTGCTCGTTACGAGCACTGAGTATAGTACTGCTCTCCCATCACTAATTGTTAGTCATCCATGACCATCATCGTTTAACACTTACTTACTGTACATCAAGAGTTTTTTCTGGCATATATGTGAAACAGAGACCAACAGAAGTAGTGTGAACCATTGTGTATTTGGTGGAACAGTTGTACCATGGCGGGCTGTCCGCCGGAGAATACAACAGTGGGATTGGGTTCTTGTGAAACAGACTATATGAGATGTCTCTCATTGGTCATGTGTATTTGCAAAATATCTCTTTGAATAGATCCAAAATATTTTCTTCTATCGCTGTGCTCCTCAGCATGGAGAACGTTGGTCGGATTAGGAAAAATGTGTGTGAACTCGGCATAAACTGTTTATTCCTGGTTTTCCTGAAGAGTTGCTCTTGGTTTCGACTTTATTCTTAGGACTGTTTTTTAACCTTGTATGTTCCTTTATGATTTCCTCGTGATAAACGGGTCATTTGCAGTGGGTGCTAAGCTCTGCTTCTATTGATCTGTCCCGGAGAGTAATCCTGGGGCCAGCAAGGATGTCTGCTATCCCAGACAAAGTGGCACTGGGCCACGCAGGAAATTTCTCCTTTTGATCTGAGAAACAAAGGGAACCCCTGAGGACAGGTCTATTCTAAGTATCTAGGGTTGGAATGACGGCCACGCAGGGCTAGGGTGAAGGCCATGACTCATGTTGTCTCTGGTATACAATGGTGCACGCACAAGGGTGCTGTCTGTTTTCCCGTACATGATCCGAGTGCTCTTTGGACTCTTTTTGGACTTATTTTTTTAATTCATTCTTTACATTTTATTACATATCGTGGCATATTTTGGCTTTTTTTTACTTATGATTCACATTTAAGACACTTTTTTAGTTTCTTCGCCCTTAGCTTGGACACCTCCAGTCGGAGCAATATTTTTTGCCTATAGATTCTTGTGTCTGATTCCTCTACTGTACGTGTATATGAAGTCCCTATAGAGAATTAGTGCGTCGCTGAACTGGAGCAGCACATTAGTGAGCAATTTCACAATAAAGTATGCGATCGGGATGAGAAAAAAGAGACAATTTGTGCAAAAGTAAGACGCCGTTTGATTATACGAAGGGGGCAGCACCTTTTAATCCTGTATTTCAATTCAATTTAAAAGGGGTTGGCAGGTTCCTGTTTTAATGAACAAAGAGTTGACAAAGGCAGACGGCTCAGGAGCCGAGACTAATTGTGTGTCACAGTAAGGCATGGAGTCCGCGGGGAGCCCTCGACCTGCTAATATAGAACAGGTCCCAGTGTGCACCAACATAGGTCATTGTAGGTGAACAGGTCACGTTTGCCCCTAGGGTGCCAGCTGGGGCGACTTGATGAGGCCAGCTATCGGCAAGAAGGTATTTGGGGCAATTTCTGAATCATTGTGGCAGTTACGAGGGGATCTTTAATATAAAAAAACCTCTTCTTTTTTTTTTTTTTTTATATGTGCGCGTGTGTGCGCGCGTGTGTGTGTGTGTGTGTATGTGTGTATATATGTGTATATATATATATATATATATATATATATATATATATATATATATATATATATATATACACACACATACATACACAAATATATACACACACATTTTATACACACACATTATTTATATATATATATATGTGTGTGTATATATTTGTGTATGTATGTGTGTGTGTATATATATATATATATATATATATATATATATGTGTATATGTATATATATATATATATGTATATATATATAATATACTCGATGTGCGTGTGAGTATGTATATGTACAGTGCTGGCCAAAAGTATTGGCACCCCTGCAATTCTGTCAGAGAATACTCAGTTTCTTCCTGAAAATGATTGCAATCACAAATGCTTTGGTATTATTATCTTCATTTAATTTGTCTTCAATGAAAAAAAATAAAAAAAAATGTCATAAAGCCAAATTGGGTATAATTCCACAGCAAACATAAAAAAGGGGGTGGACAAAAGTATTGGCACTGTTTGAAAAATCATGTGATGCTTCTCTAATTTGTGTAATAACAGCACCTGTAACTTACCTGTGGCACCTAACCAGGTGTGGGCAATAACTAAATCACACTTGCAGCCGGTTGACATGGATTAAAGTTGACTCAAACTCTGTCCTGTGTCCTTGTGTGTACCACATTGAGCATGGAGAAAAGAAAGAAGACCAAAGAACTGTCTCAGGACTTGAGAATCCAAATTGTGAGGAAGCATGAGCAATCTCAAGGCTACAAGTCCATCTCCAAAGACCTGAAAGTTCCTGTGTCTACGGTGCGCAGTGTCATCAAGAAGTTTAAAGCCCATGGCACTGTGACTAACCTCCCTAGATGTGGAAGGATAAGAAAAATTGACGAGAGATTTCAACGCAAGATTGTGCGGCTGGTGGATAAAGAACCTCGACTAACATCCAAACAAGTTCAAGCTGCCCTGCAGTCCGAGGGTACAACAGTGTCATCCCGTACTATCCGTTGGCGTCTGAATGAAAAGGGACTGTATGGTAGGATACCCAGGAAGACCCCACTTCTTACCCCGAGACATAAAAAAGCCAGGCTGGAGTTTGCCAAAACTTAACCTGAGAAAGCCTAAAACGTTTTGGAAGAATGTTCTCTGGTCAGATGAGACAAAAGTAGAGCTTTTTGGAAAAAGCCATCAACATAGAGTTTACAGGGAAAAAAAAAAGAGGCATTCAAAGAAAAGAACACGGTACCTACAGTCAAACATGGCGGAGGTTCCCTGCTGTTTTGGGGTTGCTTTGCTGCCTCTGGCACTGGACTGCTTGACCGTGTGCATGGCATTATGAAGTCTGAAGACTACCAACAAATTTTGCAGCATAATGTAGGGCCCAGTGTGAGAAAGCTGGGTCTCCCTCAGAGGTCATGGCTCTTCCAGCAGGACAATGACCCAAAACACACTTCAAAAAGCACTAGAAAATGGTTTGAAAGAAAGCACTGGAGACTACTAAAGTGGCCAGCAATGAGTCCAGACCTGAACCCCATAGAACACCTGTGGAGAGATCTCAAAATGGCAGTTTGGAGAAGGCACCCTTCAAATCTCAGGGACCTGGAGCAGTTTGCCAAAGAAGAATGGTCTAAAATTCCAGCAGAGCATTGTAAGAAACTCATTGATGGTTACCGGAAGCGGTTGTTCGCAGTTATTTTGGCTAAAGGTTGTGCAACCAAGCATTAGGCTAAGGGTGCCGATACTTTTGTCTGGCCCATTTTTGGAGTTTTGTGTGAAATGATCAATGATTTGATTTTTGTTTCATTCTCTTTTGTATTTTTTCATTGCAAGCAAAATAAATTAAGATAATAATACCAAAGAATTTGTGATTGCAATCATTTTCAGGAAGAAACTGAGTTTTACCTGACAGAATTGCAGGGGTGCCAATACTTTTGGCCAGCACTGTATCTTGCCAGATGACAACCATGACTTGCTCTTAAAGGGGGAATATTAAGAAATAAAATCAGTGTTTTATTTTTTATATATTATATATGTTTTCATTTATATTTTTTCGCTGCTGTGATTCAAAGCGAGGAGCTGTAACTGTAATCGGTGCCCCCAAAGTGTAGGATTTGCCCAATCCCCATTGAAATTGGAGCTTTCTATTTAAAACATGTAAGAGCTATTTCTCTTCACTCCACCCCACCCCCACTTTTCCATACACATGCATGCTCAGTTCGACTGAGCATGCATATTTTGATAAAAAGGGAAAGTGGCATTAGCGGCTGCCAGATGCCTCTGGTGTCTCCCTCATTAGACAGTTGGAAATCAAACACAAAATCTGTAAACTGTAAAATTAACTTGTGCCTTAAAGAGAATCTGTCAGCAGGTTCCCCCCCATCTGAGAGCAGCATAATCTAGGGGCAGAAACCCTGATTCCAGTGATGTGTCACTTACTGAGCTGTTTGCTGTCATTTTGATAAAATCAATGTTTTCTCTGCTGCAGATTTAGCAGTTATACAGAGCTCCTGAATATACTGGACTACGTGGCAGCAGGACAAGTAGTCCTGTAATGATGATCTACTGCTGCTTAAACAGTGATTTTATCAAAACTACACTGAGCAGCCCAGTAAGTGACACATCGCTGGAATTAGGGTCTCTGTCTCTACATTATGCTGCTCTCAGATTAAGTGACAAAAACCTGGTGACAGATTCCCTTTAAGCAATGGGCTGAATTTGTCTGATTACGCCATACACATCTAGTTTCAGCTGAAATTTTTGAATGAATGAAATTTTTTCATAGAGTTTACCAATGATGGTGGCCAAATCAGCGATTTTATTTGACTTTCTTTCAAGGGCCTGCTCCATCAATTTTCTCCTGGAATATGGGATATGGGGGGGGGGGAGGGGCATTTTCCAAGAAAATTTAGCATTAAATGATTTTTCCAGTGCTATATTATTGATATACTATCCTATGGATATGTCATCAATATCACATAGGTTGGGGTCCAATATTTGGTACCCCCTATAGTTCTGCTATTAGGTGCTAGAGTGGCCAAATTAAATGAAGCTTACAGAAGCGGAGCACCACAATTGTGTACACCACATAGTGACCATTTTTAGATTCTTCTATGGAACTTCTGTTCACTTCAATAGGAGCTGTGCTGCAGTACCAGAGAATGACCACTATGTAGTACATGGCGCTGTGGTGTTCCAGCTCCGTACATTGTGTTCTTCCCGCAGTCGTGGAGCTGGTAATAGCTGACTATAGGGGGCGCCACGTGTCCTTTGTGAGAGAATAGAATCCATTTTCTTCTCATTTTGTCCATTTTGTCTTACATAGGGCTCAGCTAGCAATGATTTGTGGGACGTTTTACAAATCCGTTCACGCCCCTAGTGCTCTTATTGGTTCATAGTTCAGAGGGGACGTTTCCTTTGTCTGTGACCCTATATAAACTGGTCTCATGTACTAATAAAGGAGAAATCTTTGAGTACACCATACTGTATGCTGTATTGATTTCCCGAGCGCTCAAAAAACAAATCTTATAAATTTGGCGTTCAAAAGGCATAGAAGGAGTGTATTTCGCTCACACCTTCCCCTACTAATCTGATATTGATAACATATGCTACATATCTTAATCCTGGAAAACTCCTTTAAGCAATTTACCACTCCTGATCAGGAGCACACAGGTCTGCATTAATGTGTTTTTTTTTGGACTTTCATATTCCAGTATAGAGCAATTAAAATGAGGCTAACTTTATAGAGTTTAAAAAATCAAGAGTACACTTGAAAATAAAGTATCTAGTGTATGTTTAAAAGTGAAATGTTGCTTCTTTCTTCTCAAGGATTGATCTCTCACTTTATTGGTAAATTCTATAGAATCTGTATTCACTGAAGACAGCTTTCCCCATGAGATAGCAGATGACAGTTGGTGCTTATAAGATTCCATGGAGAGAGGAGGAGCTAGATGTGGTGGGAGGAGCTAGAGGCAGACACATGACATTTTGCAGCACATTCTTCTGAAACAAGAGTTCTCCATAGAACTTCATGAGCACCAACTGTCATCTCCTATTTCCATAATGGGAACATCTGTATTCACTGAAAACACATTTTACTAGTGAATTGAGAATTTGAAGAAAGAATGATCAGTCCTGGGTGATAAAAAAAAGTGAACTTCTCTATTAAGATATATTTCTTATTTTCACATGTACTATTGATTTAAGATAAATATTAAAATGACGGTTACGCATTTAGTTGCATGCCTAAATAAATTTAATGCGTGTTTGGCTGTTGCCAGGGCGTAAAACGTACACTTTTTATGAGCAGGAGTGCCAACAAACGTGTCATATTTATTATTTTTTTCACATTGTAAAACAACCAGACTATTTTTTTATTATTATTATTATTATATAATTTTTTTATTTATTATTAAATATTTATTTGTTGATCATGGCACAAAGATGATTTTTTTTCTTTTTTCCACTGTAAAAAGACCACACCATTTTTTTTTACTATTATTTCCTTATTAAATATTTATTTGTTGATCTTGGCACAAACATGACATTTTTTGTGGGATTTTTTTCTTCCATTGTACAAAGACAACACCAATTTTTTTAATTTATTTATTAATAAATATTTATTTGTTGAACGTGGCAGAAACGGGACTTTTTTATTTTTCATTGTGAAAAGACCACACAATTTTTATTTTTTTTAAATTATTTATTTTATTTTTTAGTCCGTGGCATGTTTTTGAGTTTTTTTTCTTTCTTTTTTTATTTATTATTAAATATTTGTTGACATTGTCACAAACATGAAATTTGTTGTGTTTTTTTTTTTTCACACAACCACAGCAATTTTTATTTATTTCTTTATTATTAAATATTTGTTGATCGTGGCTCAAACGTGACTTTTGTTGTGGTTTTCTTCACATTGTAAAAAGACCACACCAATTTTTATTTTTTTATTAAATATTTATTTGTTGACCGTGGCACAAACATGACACTTTTTGTGGGGTTTTTTTCACATTGCAAAAAGACTCCACCAATTTTTTATTTATTTATTTTATTTTATTTATTTATTAAATATTTGTTAGTCGTGGCGCAAACGTGACTTTTTTTTTATAAAAAGACCACACCATTTTTAATTTTTTTTTAAATTTTTTATTTATTTATTTTTTATATTTGTTGATCGTGGCACAAACATGACTTTTGTTTTGAGTTTTTCACATTAAAAGACCACACCAATTTTTATTTTTTTATTAAATATTTATTTGTTGACCGTGGCACAAACATGACACTTTTTGTGGGGGGTTTTTTCACATTGCAAAAAGACTCCACCAATTTTTTATTTATTTTTTTTATTTTATTATTTATTTATTAAATATTTGTTAGCCGTGGCGCAAACGTGACTTTATTTTTATAAAAAGGCCACACCATTTTTAATTTTTTTTTTAAATTTTTTATTTATTTATTTTTTATATTTGTTGATTGTGGCACAAACATGACTTTTGTTTTGAGTTTTTCACATTAAAAGACCACACCATTTATTTTTTTTTTAATTTATTTTTTTTTTATTTATTGATCGTGGCACAAACGCTGATGTTTTTACTCAATTTGGAACTTTTTTTTTTTTTGCCATTATTTTCCCCAAAAAGGCTCAAATGAATTGCTTATTTCGCCACCCCGTTTCCGCATGCACCGCCATGGGGTAGACCCGACCGTATTCTGAATGGGGAGTCTCGCTTATGACGGATCGCCTTGAAGATTGTTTGGAAAAGTCGAAATGCAGAAAGGAGGTGTAAATGCCTCTCGGTTTCTTTCTCGCAGCCCCTTTGTGGAAGTCAGACACATGGCTAAATATACGGATCACCCTAAAATTTCCCGGGAAATTGGCAGAATTATTATCGATTCACAGAGCACGGCCAAACATCACTGCATGAATTAGCAAGCAGCTGTTTCTAATTTGACTCTAGAACGGTACACAGAGGAACTTGCTTTAGTGCGCGATCCTTTCATTTATAATGAATTTTAATCACCGCTACAGGTGAGAAAAATGTAGAAACAAGCTTGTATCTTGTGCAAGAAACAAAGGCAAGCCAGATGCTAACAGATTTACAGCCTGTGATAAAAGGAATGTTTTGGTACAGTTTACATGTAATTAGGCTGCAGCTGTTTGCGCTCCCCAGCCCGTGAAAAAGAAGCAGCGTATAGGAGCTCGCTGCCTGTTTTCCAAAGGGAGTCAAGAAAAACAGTGATCCAACCCTAGAACCATTTATAGCATATTCCTGAGGCTGACATAAAACTTTCTTCTTTCCCTGCCGCTTAGAAGCTGTGATCCTGTTCCTTAAAAGAAACCGTGCACTTGCACTGTCTGTCTGTTTGGGAAAGTTTGGTCCGATGTCAAGAAAATGCATCTTAGATATTTCAGTTTTAAGTTTCTGCCAGAAACAGCGCCACTTTTTTTAAATGGCTGCTTGTGGTACTACAGCTTGGCACACTTCACGTTGAATGGGACTTTAGGTCTCTTACCAGCCAATCTTGTTGAATGGGACTTTAGGTCTCCTACCAGCCAATCATGCTGAATTAGACTTTAGGTTTCTTACCAGCCAATCACGTTGAATGGGACTTTAGGTCTCTTACCAGCCAATCACGTTGAATGGGACTTTAGGTCTCCTACCAGCCAATAACGTTGAATGAGACTTTAGGTCTCCTACCAGCCAATCACGTTGAATGGGACTTTAGGTCTCTTACCAGCCAATAACGTTGAATGGGACTTTAGGTCTCCTACCAGCCAATCACGTTGAATGGTACTTTAGGTCTCTTACCAGCCAATAACGTTGAATGGGACTTTAGGTCTCCTACCAGCCAATCATGCTGAATTAGACTTTAGGTCTCTTACCAGCCAATCACGTTGAATGGGACTTTAGGTCTCCTACCAGCCAATAACGTTGAATGGGACTTTAGGTCTCCTACCAGCCAATCACGTTGAATGGGACTTTAGGTCTCCTACCAGCCAATCACGTTGAATGGGACTTTAGGTCTCCTACCAGCGAATCACGTTGAATGGGACTTTAGGTCTCTTACCAGCCAATCACGTTGAATGGGACTTTAGGTCTCCTACCAGAAATTGCAGCTCTCCGTGATGCCACGGTTTCTTGTCCCTGTCACATTGTATATAGCGACTAATATGTGGGCAGCACGGTATAGAGAAGGAGGAGCTAAGCATATTTTTATGGGAAAAAATCCAGTAAAATAGGTATTTTATTCCTTTACATGCCTGCTCTTTATATATCTAGGAGTCCAGTAGGTGGGTCTTATTTTGATTCATAGTCATCCCTGTATTACTATAGGGATGCCTATTGGACTACTAAACATATCCAGAAACGAAAATATATATATATATATATATATATATATATATATATATATATATATATATATATATATATATATATATATATATATATATATATATATATATATATATATATATATATATAATTGTTTGTGAGTATGCTTAGAAGTCCGGCAGGTGGGCCTAGTGATTTACAGCTATGCCTGGGTGTGTATACAGTCATACAGGGAAGGCTAGCAATCATGAAGTAGGTCCAACTCCTAGGCTCCTAAGTGTATCCACAAAACGTAAATATAATTAGTTTATATATGGATTAGCTTTTTGTATATGCTTAGGAGTCCAGTAAGCAATCCTACTCTTATAGCCTTTCCTGTATGACTGCATATAGGCATAGTGGTAAGTCACTAGGTAGGACCACTTACTGGACCCTAAACATACCCACAAAACTAAATATAGTTATACTAAATATGTTTGTGGGACTGGCTAGGAGTCCAGTAGGCAAGTCCTACTTTGATTGACAGCCTAACCCTATATGACTGTAGAACCGCCTACTGGACAAAACTAAAATCTGCAATAAAAAAAATGTTAGTTACTGTATAGGTTTCTGGATATTCTTAGGAGTCTTGTAGGCGGTCCAACTTTTTTGTGATAGCCTACTCTGTATGACTGCATAGAGGCACAGCTGTCAGTCACTATGTAGGACCACCTACTGGACTACTAAGTGTAAAACTAAATAGATATTAGTTATCTTTATGTTTCTGGGTATTCTTAGGAGTCCAGTAGGTGGTCGTATTTTATGTATGATAGCCTTCCCTGTATGACTGTATATAGGCATAGCTGTCAATCCCTAGGTAGGACCACCTACTGGACTCCTAAGCATACTCGCAAACATAAATGTAACTAATATATGTTTAGTTTTATGCTTAGGAGTCCAGTCGGTGGTCTTACATAATAATTGACAGGTGTGCCTCTATGCACTCATACAGGGAAGGTCATAAAACATAAAATAGGACCACCTACTGGACTCCTAAGAATACCTTCAAACATAAATATAACTAATACATATATAGTTTTATGCTTAGGAGTCCAGTAGGTGGTCCTACGTAGTGATTGACAGCAGTGTCTCTATGGAGCCATACAGAGTAGGCTATTAAACATAAAGTAGGACCTCCTACTGGACTCCTAAGAATACCCAGAAACTTATACAGTAACTATAACTAATTTTCAATATATCTTTTAGTTTTGTGGGGATATTTGAGTCCAGTAGGCCGTTCTACAGTCATATAGGGTAAGGCTGTCAATCGTAAAGTAGGCCTACTGGACTCCTAGCCATACCCACAAACATATTTAGTATAACTATATTTAGTTTTGTGGGTATGCTTAGGAGTCCAGTAGGTGGTCCTAGATAGTGATTGACAGCTATTCCTATATGCAGTCATAAAGGGAAGGCTCTCAAAGTAGGATTGCCTACTGGACTCCAAAGCATATCCAAAAAACTAATACACACATAAATTGATTACATTTATATTTACATTTTGTGGCTAGGAGTCCAGAATTCGGACCTACTTCATGCTCGCCTACTGGACTCCTGAGAATACCCAGAAACTAATACAGTAACTATAACTAATTTTAAATATATCTTTTTGTTTTGTGAGGATACTTATGAGTCCAGTAGGCGGTGCTACAGTCAATCGTAAAGTAGGACTTGCCTGCTGGATTCCTAGCCATTCCCAGAAACCTATTTAGTTTTGTGGGTATTCTTAGGAGTCCAGAAGGCGGTCCTACTTAGTGATTGACAGTTAAGCTTGTATGTAGTTATATAGTGAGGATTGTCAATCCTAAATTTGGAGCGCCTACTGGACAACTATGTGTAAATGAATAAAAAACAAGCCAGACAATCTTTTTCTATAAAGCTATATATCATTCTGTTCAACTCCTCTTGATCTACATAATCCAGCCTGCAGATATACATTATGCTCCATGTGACAGGTTCCCTTTAAAGGGAACCTGTCACCAGATTTGGGGCCTTTAAGCTGCAGCCACCACCGGTAGGCTCTTATATACAGCATTCTAACATGCATTTCTAACAGGAATGTAAAAATGACTTTATAATACTCACCTAAACAGTCGGTGCGGCGGTGCAGACCGGTCGGATGTGTGTCTCCGTTCTCCGGGTCCGACGCCTCCTCTTTCAGCCACCTTTGTCCTCCTTCTTCTGAAGCCTTGGTGCATGACGCGTCCTACGTCATCTGCACAGGCGGGCATTGAGGTTCTGCGCAGGTGCACTACAATACTTCAAAATGCTCCTGCGCAGGACCTCAATGCCGGCTAGTGTGGATGACGTAGGACGCGTCATGCACCAAGGCTTCAGAAGAAGGAGGACAAAGGTGGCCGAAAGAGGAGGCGCCGCACCCAGAGAACTGAGACGCCCATCTGACCAGTCTGCACCGACCGTTTAGGTGAGTAGTCCTTTTTACATTCTACACAGCGGCCTGGGCTTTTATATACAGCATGTTAGAATACTGTATATAAGCGCCCATTGGTGGTGGCCGCAGCTTATAGGCCCCAAATCTGGTGACAGGTTCCCTTTAAGCATTGACTCTCCTTTCATTGACTCTCTGTTCTTGTCTTGCACTATATTTATGTTTAGATATGAGTAGTTGTTGTAGGAATGGGATATATAGAAGTGATCCAGATTTACAGTTGATGCCAGACGCAGTGTGACTTTTTCCACATTAGCCCCCACTACGTGCTCCGTCCATGTGTGTATGGGACCCAGCTGGCCTGACAGAACCCAGCTCTGCCTTTTCATGTATCTCATCCAGCAGACACCCGGGATTTCTCTGTGCAGCTGACTCCTTCCTGTTTTTTCACACTCCGGGGAGCCTCTTCCTCTCTCTTTGGGGCTCGATGTCCTTGAAAGCTTGTGTATTGCAGTTGAAACAGCATTTATAAAATCTTGAAAAAATATAGATGTAAATTTGCCCTTTGAAAAGTGCAAGTTGCTAAAAAGATTTTAGTTCGGAAATAGACCTAAAATGCTCTGAACCACGTAAGTCCAATTAGATATGGAAGACGTGACTATTGCTTGCGGTAATTTTTTAAATACTTTTTTCCACACTCAACAATAGAAACCTCAGGTGTCTTGTCGGCTGTAGTTTTCGGTTAATTCCAAAAATTCACAATACAGGTCTGAACAGAGCCTTAAAATAGTAGTCACTGGACGTGCCTCAGATAAAATAAAACCGTTCCAACAATGTTGGTGCTTTATCTCTTGGTGGTCACGTGACATTATGTAATACAACCGCTGCAGTCAATCAGTGGTTGTTGATCGGGTACAGCCTTCACATTAGATCATCACTGTAACGGCAGCAGTCCGGGAGGCAAATACATATATTTTTTACTTTTAGTTCTTAAAGGGAACCTGTCATCAGAAATTTCGCCCAAAAGCTAAAAGATTCCCCCTCTGCAGCTCCTGGGCTGCATTCTAGGAAGGTCCCTGTTATTATTGTGCCCCATGTGAGACCAAAATAAAGCCTTTATAAAGTTCTACCTTTTTGTATGCAGCTTCTGTAAATCCGTCACGGGGGCGGGCTCTCTGCCGTCCGTTATTCTGCCTCCTGGTCCTGTATGCCGCCCCCCATCGCTCCTTTCCATATCTGATGCACCGCCCACTGCTCCAGCCATCCCCGCGCATGCCCAGTGCCAGTCTCACAGGACTGAGCACTGTGACTGCTGGTGATGTGTGCGCAGGCAAGTGATTATGGACGGGACTGTGACTGTTATCAGCAAGTACCCGGCCATAATCTCTTGAGCGCGCAAACCTCTCCAGCATTCACACTGAGCTCAGTGTAGATGCTAGACTGTATGGGCTGCTTCCAGGAATGACGTCCCTTTGTCACGTGATAGTATTTCGAACACGCCCCTATCACATGACAAAGGGACGTCATCCCTGGAAGCAGCCCATACAGTCTAGCATCTACACTGAGCTCAGTGTGAATGCTGGAGAGGTTTGCGCGCTCAAGAGATTATGGCCGGGTACTTGCTGATAACAGTCACAGTCCCGTCCATAATCACTTGCCTGCGCACACGTCACCAGCGGTCACACTGCTCAGTCCTGTGAGACTGGCACTGGGCATGCGCGGGGATGGCTGGAGCAGTGGGCGGTGCATCAGATATGGAAAGGAGCGATGGGGGCGGCATACAGGACCAGGAGGCAGAATAACGGACGGCAGAGAGCCCGCCCCCGTGACGGATTTACAGAAGCTGCATACAAAAAGGTAGAACTTTATAAAGGCTTTATTTTGGTCTCACATGGGGCACAATAATAACAGGGACCTTCCTAGAATGCAGCCCAGGAGCTGCAGAGGGGGAATCTTTTAGCTTTTGGGCGAAATTTCTGATGACAGGTTCCCTTTAAAGTGTTGTCCAAAAGGGGAGAAGTCCTTCAAGGTACCCAACATCTCAATTAATTGTTTTGACAGCTATTTCTCTTGTCTTACCTATGAACTCAGCTTGGTAGAGCATGCATTTTCAATTGGGAAAATGGAGTAAGCCTCTGACAGACACTACTCGCGGCAGCTTATATCTAGAGTCAACGAAAGGATCGGGTGTTAAATTTCTATGTGCATGATCGTTTGTCAGGGGAAGGTCCCATACAGTTAGATGGTCAGATTTTTACACATGTGACATTCACGGTCTAACTATGAACATGCCATGAGTCTTCTAACCTAAACTCAAGTCTTATCGGCATATGCAATATGAGGTTGTCACATTAAAGTCAGGAAACCCACGACCGATCTATGCATGGCAGTCAGGGTGGGACTGGCCCACTGGAATACCGGAGGATCGTCCGGTGGGCCCAGGCACTGACACCTGTTGGTACCGCATAGATGCAAAACTAATGTGTCAGCATTACGTTCACTGCTCTACCAGGTTCTCTAACTTTGGGAAGAGGGGTGACCTAAAAAGCCATCAAGATGGAACAGCCTTCTGTTCCCTACCACTAATGACCCTATCAGTGCCACACACTGCTCTCCAATGTTGTCTAATGTTGGGACGTGCGGCGAGCAGTATGTCATTAATGGCAGACCATACTCAGATTATGAATGTCCATGTGTTTACTCAGCCCAATACTGGTTTAGATGCTTACTTATACCTACCTTCCAGTGGTCAATATCCCTGAAATGCAGAAACCAAAGTTTAGTTTATTTGACTCCAAATAATTTGATTGTTGAGCGTAAAGTAAAGAATGTATCATTGGAACTAAACTTCGGCTGATAGGCATCTCAGTTGATACTCGTTTGTTTGAGCGCCCCTGTGCTCTCTCTGAGAAATCCGTTGGTTGACATGTTGGTCAACAGATTACTTTTAGGAGGCCATTGTAATTGACACTCAAAAATTGGACATGTACGATCAACATCTCCAATCATCCAACCATTCCAATCTCTCCTACCATCAGTTGGCCAGTGCCCTCCTCATACACATTAGTCCGTGTCCCAAACCATCAATATCGGCCGATTCAACCGATATTGGTCGGTGTACGGTTGCCTTAGCTTTGCTTTTTGTTATTTGCCCAAATCTAGGCTCACGTTAAGAGTTAGAAGAACGAAATTAGAGGTGCACCTGCATATTGTGGTGAAGGTATTTCAGAATCCATCATATTCCCAGGATATCTGGATCCAGTTTCACACGCAGAAGGGAAACGCCATGATAGCTGGCAACCTAATTCAAAAAACGTTCCAGTGCAACTATTAAGCAGTCTGTCCTCTCATCATATGTTTGTACAATTTTCTATTTCAAAGAAATCACAGCGGTCATTACATACAGAGCTAAACTTGAGGGTTATATTGTGAAAATTGTTTTTCTTCTGTCTTTTCTTTCTTTTTTTCCCTTTTACGCTTTTGTCTTTGTGGAATTATTGGTTAACTGTTAGAAGATGTAGATTGGTAGAAGCTCTAGGTTCTGCTAAAGAGCTGTGGCCTTATTTCACAGATGCACTGGGAATTGTTTTTAATCTCCTTTCTGCTTTCCCATTACAGATGGTGATGACGACCCACAATTCTCCTGGGTGGCTTCATCTCCCTCCAGCAAAGACGTTGCATCACCCACTCAGATGATAGGGGATGGGTGTGATCTCGGCATAGGAGAAGAGGAAGGGGGCTCTGGGTTGCCGTATCCCTGCCAGTTTTGTGACAAGTCTTTCAGTCGCCTGAGCTACCTGAAAAGGCACGAACAGATCCACAGCGACAAACTTCCCTTTAAATGCACGTACTGCAGCCGTCTATTCAAACACAAGAGAAGTAGGGATCGCCACATTAAGCTCCACACCGGGGATAAAAAGTATCACTGCCACGAATGTGAAGCTGCATTCTCTCGGAGTGACCACCTCAAAATCCATCTGAAAACTCACAGCTCTAGCAAACCCTTCAAGTGTACAGTGTGCAAACGAGGATTTTCCTCCACCAGTTCTCTACAGAGTCACATGCAAGCCCATAAGAAAAACAAGGAACACATGGCCAAGACAGACAAAGATATGAAAAAAGACGACTTTATGTGCGATTATTGTGAGGAGACCTTTAGCCAGACTGAAGAGCTGGAGAAGCATGTGATGACGAGACATCCTCAGCTCTCGGAGAAAGCAGACCTGCAATGTATTCATTGCCCTGAAGTATTTGCGGATGAAACCACTTTGCTCACCCACATCGATCAAGTCCATGCCAACAAGAAACATAAGTGTCCCATGTGTCCAGAGCAGTTTTCCTCCGTTGAAGAAGTCTACTGTCACTTAGATAGTCATAGACAGCCGGACTCAAGCAATCACAGCATTAGCCCAGATCCGGTCCGATGTAGCGTGGAATCGATGAGCAGTGCCACGCCCGACTCAAGTGCATCGATAGAACGAGGGTCTACTCCTGATTCCACCCTCAAGCCATTAAGATTGCATAAGAAAACGTTATCGGTGGACCGAGAGGATGGCCAAAACTGGCCCAAAGTTACCTACAGTTGTCCTTATTGCACAAAGAGAGATTTCAACAGTTTGGCCGTCTTGGAAATCCACTTAAAAACTATTCACGTGGACAAACCTCAACAAAGTCACACCTGTCAAATCTGTTTGGATTCCTTGCCCACCCTATATAATCTCAACGAGCATGTAAGAAAAGTCCATAAAAACCATGCATACCCCATGGTGCAGTTCAGCAACATAACTGCCTTCCACTGTAACTATTGTCCAGAGATGTTCGCGGACATTAACAGCCTTCAGGAGCATATCCGAATTTCTCATTGTGGCCCTAATGCGACCCCTCAAGAGGGCAATAATGCCTTTTTTTGTAACCAGTGTTCCATGGGATTTTTAACAGAGTCCTCACTAACTGAACATATTCAACAAACCCATTGTAACGTCGGGAGTTCAAAGCTGGAGTCCCCTGTTATACAGCCAACGCAGTCCTTCATGGAAGTGTATTCGTGCCCGTATTGCACAAATTCCCCCATATTTGGATCTATATTGAAACTTACTAAACATATTAAAGAAAATCACAAGAACATTCCACTGGCAAATAATAAAAAGTCAAAATCAGAGCAGAGTCCGGTGTCGTCGGACGTTGAGGTTTCATCCCCTAAGAGGCAACGGTTGTGTCCAAGCCTAAATTCGGTGTCCAATGGAGAGTATCCCTGTAACCAGTGTGATATGAAGTTTTCCAACTTTGACACGTTTCAGACCCATCTGAAGTCACACTTAGAGTTGCTGCTAAGAAAGCAATCCTGCCCTCAGTGCAAAGAGGACTTTGACTCTCAAGACTCCCTCCTGCAGCACCTCACCGTTCACTACATGACCACATCCACACATTACGTGTGCGAGAGCTGTGACAAGCAGTTCTCCTCTGTGGATGATCTGCAAAAGCACTTATTGGACATGCATACTTTTGTATTATATCATTGCACGCTTTGCCAAGAAGTCTTTGATTCTAAGGTTTCCATCCAAGTGCATCTGGCGGTAAAACACAGCAACGAGAAGAAAATGTACCGTTGTACAGCATGCAACTGGGACTTTAGAAAAGAAGTGGACCTCCAGCTTCATGTCAAGCATAGCCATTTGGGCAATCCAGCAAAATCTCATAAATGCATCTTCTGTGGAGAAACGTTCAGCACGGAAGTGGAGCTGCAGTGTCATATAACGACTCACAGTAAGAAGTACAATTGTAAGTTCTGCAGTAAAGCTTTCCATGCAATTATCCTCCTAGAAAAGCACCTGCGAGAAAAGCATTGCATTTTTGACACCAATAACCAAAATGGCACTGCCAATGGAATGGTGCCAACAAGCAAAAAGTCAGAGCCTGCTGAAGTCCCAAGTGTGTTGATGAAGAACCCAGAGATTTCCAACAGTCATGAAGCCAGTGAAGATGATGTGGATGCTTCGGAGCCAATGTACGGCTGTGACATCTGTGGTGCAGCGTACACCATGGAGGTCCTACTCCAGAATCATCGCTTACGAGATCATAACATAAGACCGGGTGAAGACGATGGCTCGAGGAAGAAAGCAGAGTTTATAAAGGGCAGTCATAAGTGCAATATCTGCGCGAGAACTTTCTTCTCTGAGAATGGTCTACGAGAACACATGCAAACTCACAGGGGTCCTGCAAAGCATTACATGTGCCCAATTTGTGGGGAGCGTTTCCCATCTCTATTAACACTAACTGAACACAAAGTTACTCACAGCAAAAGCTTGGACACGGGGACCTGCAGGATCTGCAAAATGCCTCTACAGAGCGAGGAAGAGTTTATCGAGCACTGCCAGATGCATCCAGACCTCAGAAATTCCCTAACTGGATTTCGCTGTGTTGTGTGTATGCAGACTGTCACCTCAACCCTCGAACTTAAAATTCATGGAACATTCCATATGCAAAAGCTGACCGGAAACTCTGCTGCCTCCTCCCCTAATGGACAAACCTTTCAGAAGATGTATAAATGTGCCCTGTGCTTAAAAGAGTTCCGAAACAAGCAGGACCTTATAAAGTTAGATGTTAATGGCTTACCCTACGGACTATGTGCTAGCTGCTTAAACAGGACCACCAATGGACAACCCTCCAACCCAACCTCGCAGGAGGCCTCTGAGCGGCTATGTGCCAGCCTGCGATGCCCTGAGTGCAGTGTCAAGTTTGAGAGCTCCGAGGATCTGGAAAGTCACATCCAGATTGACCATAGAGACATGGCGCTTGATGCTAGTGGCCAAAGGAAAGTGGCGCAAACATCTCCACTCCCCAGAGTAAGTGCATGTTTCTTGTGGCTTTGTCTTAAGATATCTTTTTTGATTGCATGAATAGTATAATGGTAAATGGTGCATAACGGAGGTCTACAGTTGTAGCTGCTTAAACAGTTTGGTCTTCCTTGGTTGCTCATTGAATTGGAGGGGCTGATATGTTTCGTCTATATATTAAAGGGCTTGTCCACTTCATAATTTCCATTGTGCTGGAAACTTTACAATAAGCCCCTTGCTAATATATAGTTATTACATCTTCAGTGCTCTTGTTTTCTTCTGTTGCCTGCTTATCTAGTACAAGGTTCTCCCCAGTTCTTGTGGTGCTCTGATCTTTATCATGGTCGCCAAGAGTGTCATGTAACCAGACTTTTCAAACAGCGTCCTTCTGCGCAATGTTGTGCGTGGTGTTATTCCTGCTGTTGGATGGGTCTGGTTTCCTGCTGCTCCATCACGGTCTTTTGTGGACCAAAGAGCTGTGCAGAATGTAGTAAATAAGGGGGCAGCTGTTGCCCTCATGGCAAAATATTAACGCAACAGGGTAGTGATAGAGGGCCCACAGCATTCTGGTTTGCTCCAGGGAAGAAAACGGTTTTCCCAAAGGTCCCATGTCCATGTGACTATATTGAGATTCAAACTCTGTTTCCCTCCAGACAATCGGGATTCTCAGGCTTTCCTATCCATTATACTATAATTTGAGGCTAGTAGATGCTGACAATTTGTGTCATGTTCTACATGTATCACAGGTTCGATTCGAGGAAAATGTGAAAATATATATTTTTCTTGTCTTTTGTTATTAGGAGAATTTTGGAATCGATAAACTTCAAGATTGTGTTTTTTAAGATGTTGGGTCCAGAAATAGTTGGACAGTGACCAAATTGTTGAACCATTACTGAACCAATTTCATAAAGATGTGATTGAATTGTATAAGATCTATATTGTTTGTTTTTTTGTTTTTTAAAATAGTCCTTCCATTTTCACAAACTCAAAAGTAATTGGACAATTGACTAATAAGCTGTTTCATGGTTTGGTGGGACCTGTTACCTCCTTAGATCATTAGTATTTTATGACGGATTAAAGAAATAAAGGGTTAACTAAAAACACAATTTAGGATAAAGTTAGGATCAGTTGAAGGTTTGCAAGCCTCCATAGATATTACAGTAAAGATGGCTGAACCCGCTAATATCAATGGGATCAGCAGACGGTCGGCAGGCCCTCAACATATTAGACAGTCTTCCAACAGATGACGTCGGGAGAAGAGACCGTTCCGACCTGTATTTCCCAGTGGACAACACTTGTTCTCTGAGAGGGGTCAGTTAATGGCTCTCTCATAGAGAACAGAGGAACACTAGGCCAAAACCCATCGTATGTGTATGGAGGCTTCAAGTGCCGAATCTGAGTTTGGTGGGCCAAAGGGGTAAAAGAGGCCACCATTATAGGGGAAAAAAACAAGCAAGAAAAACATATCTGAGAGATAGCAGAGACTTTCCGAGTCGCCATATTCACAATTTAGAACATTCTTTGCATTCTTAAGAACGAGGAATGTGCTGGCGAACCAACCAAAACTAAAACGGCCTGGAAACCTTGGAAGGCAACTGTATTATCATGGAATTCTTCACAACATTTAGCCAAGGCAAAAAAACCTTCTTGAGGAAGTTCCCATATCATTAGCAAAGTCTACAATCAAGAAGATACATCTCCGCATACACATGTCATGATAATGGGGGGATGTCTGTGCATTCTGGACCTCAGGCAGGTGTTGACTACTAGGGAAAAGCGTCCAGTTTAGTGATGGGTTCGGATGATTCATAAAGAATTCCAAAGTACTATTCCGGTAGGCGTTACAAATAATGAACCTAATACAAGTCAATGGGGAAGGGAACACGATTTTTCTTGTCGTGACGGATACTGGAATAGTACTCTGTATTCGGTAAACATTTTGTCACGGTGAAAGGGGAGAAAGCTGGGGACAGGGGCTCATAGACTGGCCCTCAGGCTAGGGGACCCTAGCTATCCCTGATCTCAGAGTCCCCTCTGAAGGTGAGGATGTCTGAGCTTCCTTCATGGCTCTGCTCCTGACCAGCCCTGATGTTATACCCCCTCCCTCCAACCCATGGGGAGGGCTGGAGCAGGAGTGATAAAGCCAACAGAAATATACAAACAGGGGAACCAAAACTCTACCTCTTGGCGCACACACAGAGGTATAAGCAAATAAGAGCAGGCAGGAAACAATAAGACAATGGTAGAACTCCTCAACAGCTCCAAGCATTAAGCAATTCAATCACCGGCAGGACTTGGGACACAACAGCACACAGACCAACACAGCAATAAGCTATAGTCGGCATGAGAGGACAGATTCCACCATCTTAAATAGGAGGGGAGCCAATGTGATAGGCTTACAATAACATGTGATCCCAGAAGTAACAAGCAGGCTAGCAGAGGTTAACTCTTGCTAGCCTGATCATGAATGAGCACACATATTATCAATGCTCGAGCCTGCCTGTGTAGCTCAGATGTAGCTCAGAAGCACCAGGGAAACCATGGTGACATGTCAGGATCTGTAATGTGAACAGTGTATGATGCTGCCATGACTGTGACTTTTGTACAAAATCTTAGTGACAGCATTATTCCAACACAAATAGTTACTATTTGCCTATCACTCGTCCAATTACATTTGAGACTGTGAAAATCGTGGACTATGTTCAAAATGGTTGTACTAAGGTTAAAGGGGTTTGCTCCATAGAACAACACTTCTCTCCAGGCCTCAGGATAGATGACAAATGTATGATTGTAGGGTCCGGATAACTATTGATGAGAAGAGGGGTCCCAAAGTCCAATATGTGAATAGTGAGCACGTGCGACCACTGCTCCATTAACTGTCTATGGACTTATCTTGTGATCAGTCGATTTCCCCAAAATCATACATTTATTTCTTTGATGCAATGTTTTATAAAATACCTTGAATTAAAGCAGATCATTTTATAATTCAATCACATTTTAATGTATTTGTTTCAGATCTATTGTACGGGTGAACAGATTCCAAATTCTTTTGAACCCAATTGTAAAATATCTGTGGTCCTCTGCTCTCGAGGCACCAATACTATGAAGGCCGTAAGCTTTCATTTCTTCGGCGCTCCATTGGGAGACCCAGACGATTGGGGTGTATAGCACTGCCCTCCGGAGGCCACACAAAGCAATTACACTAAAAAGTGTAAGGCCCCTCCCCTTCTGGCTATACACCCCCAGTGGGATCACTGGCTCACCAGTTTTCTGCTTTGTGCGAAGGAGGTCAGACATCCACGCATAGCTCCACTGTTTAGTCAGCAGTAGCTGCTGACTCTATCGGATGGAAGAAAAGAGAGCCCATATAGGGCCCCCAGCATGCTCCCTTCTCACCCCACTTGCGGTTTGTAAGGTTGAGGTACCCATTGCGGGTACGGAGGCTGGAGCCCACATGCTGTTTTCCTTCCCCATCCCCCTGAGGGGCTCTGTGGAAGTGGGATCTTACCGGCCCCCAAACCCAGAGGCCGAGCTCCATCCACAGACCCAGAGACCCTGCTGGAGGAGCTGAGTACAGTCAGGGACAAGGCCCTGCGACGTTCAGGTACTCTGTGTCCCCGCACAGACAGGCCACGCACGCTCCAGGCTTGCTGGGTGTGCTAGTGCGCCGGGGGCACTAGCGCTGCGCGCTCGGGTTAGAGTCACTGCAGCTTAGCTGAGTGATTTTTTGTCTTGGGAACTACCGCGCCGGCCGCTCCGGGAGCGGCGGCGCCGCTGGGACTTGTAGTGCGCCGGGGACTCGCGCTGCCCGCGCTTTTACGGCGGCAGCGCTCATAAATCTAGTCACCGGCTTTTGCGGCCTAGTTACGGTTCGTTCCCGCCCCCACCCTGTCAATCAGGGAAAGGGAGAGACGCTGTGCAATAGGCAGCGCCGAGGGCTGGAGCCTTATTTACATGCTCCAGCCCTCTCACTGGGCACAGTGGGGACGCAAGTTTCCCGCTCTTGGTCTCAACACGCCCAGGGCCCGCCCCTCTCCACAGGACGCCGGCAGCCATTCCTGCATGCAGTCTGGCTGGAGAACGGACACAGGCTCTGGGGGACTCAGACTAGGGACTCTGGCGACCACACACCCGCGTTTATGCGGGCGGTAAGCTGCACATAAGTGCTGGCCCCACTAGTGCCACAGTGTTATTTGGTGCATTTTTTCTCTGTACCATAAATATTTATATTGCACTGTACAGTCGCTTCTTGGCTTATACCCTCATTGCTCTGAGGAGACAACAACATGTCATCCGCAAAACGCAAGGGTGCCAAGGCACAGGCGGTACGCACTGCTTGTGCCGCATGTGGGGCTAATCTACCGGCAGGTTCCAATGACCCCCATTGTGTGCAATGTTCAATCCCTGTGCCACTTCGTCAGCCAGAGTCTATGGTAGTAGTGGCCCAGGCAGAGACGCCTGTGAACCCTGCCCCGGTGACGGGGACAGAATTTGCAGTTTTT
Source organism: Anomaloglossus baeobatrachus (assembly GCF_048569485.1). Lineage (NCBI taxonomy): Eukaryota > Metazoa > Chordata > Amphibia > Anura > Aromobatidae > Anomaloglossus > Anomaloglossus baeobatrachus. The sequence goes on from NC_134362.1 coordinate 158,309,251, forward strand.
GCTGATAAGATGTCTGTGACTATGACAAAAATCCTGGAAACCTTGCAGTCCAGGCCAGTTTCTCAGACCATGGACACTGCTGTGTCTATGCTCCCCGGTCCCCCTCAGTTGGAACTAATCCGTACTTCAAGGGGGTCCCAGGCATCACAGGCTGAAGACTCTGACTCGGATGACAGTCCCAGGCAGCCTAAGCGGGCTCGCTGGGAAAGACCCTCGCCGTCATCACACTGGTCAGGGTCTCAGCGAGACGAGGCTCTGTATGAGGCCAAAGGTGGACCCCCCAATCTCCAGGCTTGCGGCTAGATCCTTAGTTGCAGTGGAAGATGGGGCTTCACTTAAAGATGCCAATGACAGACAGATGGACCTTTGGTTAAAGTCTGTCTATGAAGCTATCGGCGCGTCGTTTGCTCCAGCATTCGCGGCCGTGTGGGCACTCCAAGCTATTTCAGCTGGCCTGGCACAAGTGGACTCTATCATACGTCCAGCAGTGCCGCGAGTAGCGTCCCTAACCTCGCAAATGTCTGCGTTTGCGACTTACGCTATCAACGCTGTCCTGGACTCTACGAGCCGTACCTCAATGGCGTCTGCCAACTCTGTGGTTTTGCGCAGAGCCTTGTGGTTAAAGGAATGGAAAGCAGATTCTTCTTCCAAGAAATGTTTAACCAGCTTGCCACTATCTGGAGACAGACTGTTTGGTGAGCAATTGGCTGAGATCATTAAACAGTCCAAGGGTAAGGACTCCTCCTTACCCCAGCCCAGATCGAGCAAACCTCAACAGAGGAAGTGGCAGTCGAGGTTTCGGTCCTTTCGAGGCTCCAGCAAGACCCAATTCTCCTCGTCCAAAGGGACTCAGAAGGAGCAAAGGAGCTCAGATTCCTGGCGGGCTCATTCACGCCCCAAGAAAACAACCGGAGGAACCGCTTCCAAGGCGGCTGCCTCATGACTTTCGGCCTCATCCCTCCGCATCCTCGGTCGGTGGCAGGCTCTCCCGCTTTTGCGACATTTGGCTGCCACAGGTCAAAGACCGGTGGGTAGCAGACATTTTGTCTCACGGGTACAGGATAGAATTCAGTTCTCATCCTCCGCCTCGGTTCTTCAGAACCTCCCCACATCCCGACCGAGCAAATGCCCTTCTGCAGGCGGTGTGCTCACTAAGAGCAGAAGGAGTGGTGATCCCTGTTCCTCTGCAGGAACAAGGGCAAGGTTTTTACTCCAATCTCTTCGTGGTTCCAAAAAAGGACGGCTCGTTCCGTCCTGTTCTGGACCTAAAGCTGCTCAACAAGCATGTGAACGCCAGGCGGTTCCGGATGGAATCCCTCCGCTCTGTCATTGCCTCAATGTCTCAAGGAGATTTCCTTGCATCAATAGACATCAAAGATGCTTATCTCCACGTGCCGATTGCTACAGAGCACCAACGTTTTTTACGTTTCGTGATAGGAGACGACCATCTCCAGTTCGTAGCTCTGCCATTTGGTCTGGCGACAGCCCCACGGGTTTTCACCAAGGTCATGGCGGCAGTGGTAGCAGTCTTGCATTCTCAGGGACACTCGGTGATCCCTTACTTGGACGATCTACTTGTCAAAGCACCCTCTCAAGAGGCATGCCAACACAGCCTGAATGTTGCGCTGGAGACTCTCCAGACTTTCGGGTGGATCATCAACTTTTCAAAGTCAAACCTGGCACCGACTCAATCACTAACGTATCTTGGCATGGAGTTTCATACTCTCTCAGCGATAGTGAAGCTTCCGCTGGACAAGCAGCGGTCACTACAGACAGGGGTGCAGTCTCTCCTTCAGGGTCAGTCGCACCCCTTAAGGCGCCTCATGCACTTCCTAGGGAAGATGGTGGCAGCAATGGAGGCAGTCCCGTTCGCGCAGTTTCATCTGCGTCCACTTCAATGGGACATTCTCCGCCAATGGGACGGGAAGACAACTTCCCTAGACAGGAAAGTCTCCCTTTCTCAGACGGCCAAGGATTCTCTGCTATGGTGGCTTCTTCCCACCTCATTATCGCAGGGAAGATCATTCCTGCCCCCATCCTGGGCAGTGGTCACGACAGACGCGAGTCTGTCAGGGTGGGGAGCAGTTTTTCTCCACCACAGGGCTCAAGGGACGTGGACTCAGCAGGAATCCACCCTTCAGATCAATGTTCTGGAGATCAGGGCAGTGTATCTTGCCCTATTAGCCTTCCAGCAGTGGCTGAAAGGAAAACAGATCCGAATTCAGTCGGACAACTCCACAGCGGTGGCATACATCAACCACCAAGGAGGGACACGCAGTCGGCAAGCCTTCCAGGAAGTCAGGCGGATTCTGATGTGGGTAGAGGAAAGAGCATCCACCATATCAGCAGTTCACATCCCGGGCGTAGAAAACTGGGAAGCAGACTTCCTCAGTCGCCAGGGCATGGACGCAGGGGAATGGTCCCTTCACCCGGACGTGTTTCAGGAAATCTGCCGCCGCTGGGGTGTGCCGGACGTCGACCTAATGGCGTCTCGGCACAACAACAAGGTCCCGACCTTCATAGCGCGGTCTCGCGATCAAAGAGCTCTGGCGGCAGACGCCTTAGTGCAAGATTGGTCGCAGTTCCGGCTCCCTTATGTGTTTCCACCTCTGGCACTCTTGCCCAGAGTGTTACGCAAGATCAGATCCGATTGCGGCCGCGTCATACTCGTCGCCCCAGACTGGCCGAGGAGGTCGTGGTACCCGGATCTGTGGCATCTCACGGTCGGCCAACCGTGGGCACTACCAGACCGTCCAGACTTACTGTCCCAAGGGCCGTTTTTCCATCGGAATTCTGCGGCCCTGAACCTGACTGTGTGGCCATTGAGTCCTGGATCCTAGCGTCTTCAGGATTATCCCAAGGGGTCGTGGCCACCATGAGACAGGCTAGGAAGTCCACTTCTGCTAAGATCTACCACAGAACGTGGAAGATTTTCTTATCCTGGTGCTCTGCACAAGGAGTATCTCCCTGGCCATTCGCGTTACCTGTCTTTCTTTCCTTCCTGCAATCTGGGTTGGAAAAGGGCTTGTCGCTCGGCTCCCTTAAAGGGCAAGTCTCGGCACTATCCGTGTTTTTTCAGAAGCGTCTAGCACGACTTTCTCAGGTGCGCACGTTCCTGCAGGGGGTTTGTCATATCGTACCTCCGTACAGGCGGCCGTTAGATCCGTGCGATCTAAACAAGGTCCTTGTTGCTCTCCAGAAGCCGCCCTTCGAGCCTCTGAGGGATGTGTCACTTTCTCGACTCTCACAGAAAGTGGCCTTTCTGGTAGCGGTCACGTCTCTTCGGAGAGTGTCCGAACTAGCAGCGCTGTCATCCAAGGCTCCTTTCCTGGTGTTCCACCAGGACAAGGTAGTGCTGCGCCCCATTCAGTAGTTTCTCCCTAAGGTGGTATCCTCTTTTCATCTTAATCAGGATATCTCCTTGCCTTCCTTTTATCCGCATGCAGTTCATCGGTATGAAAAGGATTTACATTTGTTGGATCTGGTGAGAGCACTCAGAATCTACATTTCCCGCACGGCGCCCCTGCGCCGCTCGGATGCACTCTTTGTCCTTGTCGCTGGTAAGCGCAAAGGGTCGCAGGCTTCCAAAGCCACCCTGGCTCGATGGATCAAAGAACCAATTCTTGAAGCCTACCGTTCTGCTGGGCTTCCGGTTCCATCAGGGCTGAAGGCCCATTCTACCAGAGCCGTGGGTGCGTCCTGGGCATTACGACACCAGGCTACGGCTCAACAGGTGTGCCAGGCAGCCACCTGGTCGAGTCTGCACACTTTCACCAAACATTATCAGGTGCATACCTATGCTTCGGCGGACGCCAGCCTAGGTAGAAGAGTCCTGCAGGCGGCAGTTGCCTCCCCGTAGGGGAGGGCTGTCTTTGCAGCTCTAACATGAGGTATTTCTTTACCCACCCAGGGACAGCTTTTGGACGTCCCAATCGTCTGGGTCTCCCAATGGAGCGCCGAAGAAGAAGGGAATTTTGTTACTTACCGTAAATTCCTTTTCTTCTAGCTCCTATTGGGAGACCCAGCACCCGCCCTGTTGTCCTTCGGGATTTTTGGTTGTTTTTCGGGTACACATGTTGTTCATGTTGAATGGTTTTCAGTTCTCCGAGGTATCTTCGGAGTGAATTTGTTTAAACCAGTTATTGGCTTTCCTCCTTCTTGCTTTTGCACTAAAACTGGTGAGCCAGTGATCCCACTGGGGGTGTATAGCCAGAAGGGGAGGGGCCTTACACTTTTTAGTGTAATTGCTTTGTGTGGCCTCCGGAGGGCAGTGCTATACACCCCAATCGTCTGGGTCTCCCAATAGGAGCTAGAAGAAAAGGAATTTACGGTAAGTAACAAAATTCCCTTCTTTCACACTGGTCACTGGGGCTATTTCATCCTCATACTTACTTTCCTTTTCAAAAAATTAACATGAACATTAGTAGTAATAGACTGACTCAGACCCTATCTTTCTGTTGACGCATCTAATAAGCGAGTGCAAAGGTCATTGTGAAGGCAGGAAGGATGGTGAGGCAAGGTCATCTATGACATCACATATTGTGAGTGATGGATCCTGTGTTGTCAGCTGTGTATAGAGGTGCTGTCAGTCTAATCATGTCTGTGATGATAATGAGCCTGCTGAAAATTCTTCCTGAAAGGGTATGAGTCTAAAATAACCCTTTATTTTTTAATACTGGGTGTGATACATTTTAAAAATGTTTTATGTCATACAAACCTGATTTGTTATCTATTGATACTCTATCTTAACAAGTATGTACAGAGGAATACCGAAAGGTTTAGGTATTGCACAATGAGTTGAAATTTCCCATTGTGTAGCATTAACCCAACACTTTCATGATTTGACATCCAATAGATGCATACTTTTTGGTCTAGTATATTCAGAGGATATTAAAAATAGGAGTAAATGTACAGTTCTATTTGTATACTTCTCCATCAATGGGTCCAGAAGCACCAAACCATTTCATACTGTACACCGTAATTGTGCAGTCGTAAGTAGTTCTTGCCAATTTCAGGGTTCTATATGACCAAAGCGGGTAATGATGCCATTAGTGCATCACGCCAATACTCTAACCTAGTTGGTTATTCTTTAAAATCAAAACCCCATGGTGATATACAGTCAAGGTGCTAAAGTTTTGGCACCCTTGACATTGTTCCTAAAAATGAAGTATTTCTCCCAGAAACCTATTTCCATTGCACATTTTGTTATACACATGCTGATTTCCTTTGTATGTATTAGAACAACACAAAAAAAGCGAAAAAATCAATTGTCTTTATTTTTGCTTTATATCTTCTGTAACTGTTACTTATATTTGTGTGTTTGAACCTTTGCATTATAAAGCGCTGTGGAATATGATGGCGCTATAGAAATAAAGATTACTATTGTTATTATTGTTAGATTGGACATAATTTCACACAAAACCCTAAAAATGCCGTAGAAAATTGTTGGCACCTTTCCAAAATTGTGGGTAAACTACTTTTGTTTCAAACATGTGATGCACCTGTGGCAACTAAAGGTGTGGGCAATATGAAAATGACACCTGAAACCAGAGAAAAAGAGGAGAAGTTGACTCAATCTTTGCATTGTGTGTCTGTGTGTGCCACACTAAGCATGGAGATAAAAAAGGAGAGAATTGTCTGAGGACTTGAGAACCAAAATTGTTGAAAAATAACAATCGCAGGGTTACGACTCCATCTACAGAGATCTTAATGTTCTTCTGTTAACGGTGCACAAGATAATCAAGAAGTTTACAACCCATGGCACTGTAGCTAATTTCTCTGGCAGTGGACAGCAGAGAAAAATTGATGAAAGGTTGCAACACATGATAATCCGGATGGTGGATAAGCAGCCCCAATCAAGGTGCAAAGAAATTCAAGCTGTCCTACATGCTCAGGGTGCATCACTGTCAGCACGGACCATCCGTCCACATTTTAATTAAATTAAATGCTATGGTAGGAGACCTAGGAGGACCCCACTTTTGACAGAGACTTCAAAAAGCAAGACTGCAGTTTGTCAAAATGTAGGTGAGTAACCAAAATCCTTCTGGAAAAGATCTTGTGGACAGATGAGACCAAGGTAAAGCTTTTTGGTAAAGCGCATTATTCTACTGTTTACCCAACACAGAATGAGGCCTACAAAGAAAAGAGCACCGGACCTACAGTCAAATATGGTGGAGGTTCAAAGATGTTTTAGGTTGTTTTGCTGCCTCTGGCACTGAGGACCTTGACTCTGTGCAAGACATCATGAAATATGAAGATTACCAAAGAATTTTGGATGGCTATGTAGTGCCCAGTGTCAGAAAGCTGTGTTTGCATCCTAAGCCATGCGTCTTCCAGCAGGACAATGACCCAAAACAAACCTCAAGAACTAACCAGAAATGGATGGAAACAAAGCGCTAGACAGTTCTTAAGTGGCAGCAATAAGTCTGGATCTGAATACCATTTGGACATATGTGAAGAGATCTTAAAATTGCTGTTGGGAGAAGAGAAGACACCTTTAAATATGAGAGACCTGGAGCAGTATATAAAGAAGAGTCCAAAATTCCAGGTGAGAGGAGGAAGAAGCTTGTTATGGTTATAAGAAGCGATTGATTCTGAATTTTTGGGGTTTTCTATGAAATTATGTCCAATTTGACTTTTTTTACTCCTTTTTTTTTTTTCATTTTGTTTTAATTTTTTTTTTTTTTTGTGTTGTTCCAATACACAATAAACTTTGTGTATAAGAAAACATGTAATTGCAATAATTTTCTGGGAGAAATACTTCTCCATTTTCCAGAACAATTTCAAGGATGTCAACACTTTCGGTCAAGGCTTAAGTATTTGCAAAAAAATACCTTGTTTCATTTCGACTCCAGTTTTTGTTTTTTTCCTGTTTGTTCATAATCTTTCAGCTGTTTTTGTTTTTTTACTTCTGCACCTGATAGAAGAAGACTTATCAATGCATCAAATGCCAGATGACCTTTGAGAACGAAAGAGAAATTCAGATTCACGTTGCCAACCACATGATAGGTAAGATTTAATTTTATTTTATTTTTTAATTTTTTTTTTCCCTGTTTAAGACAATATAGTTTGTTGCAACGTAGAAAATGGTGAATATTAAGAAATGGAATTATTTTATTTATTGTATTTATTTATTGCAAATGCATTGTGAATATTTAGAAATGGATGTTTTTAATTTTTTTTTAATTTATTTATTTATTTTTTGCACATGCGTATGCATTTAGCCATGCTAAAGTACTTGCCATTTGTCAACAGTTTGGAAGCGATTATAGTTCACTTTCTGTGTGTCATGACATTTAAGTGTCTTTAGCTCCCTGCATTTCTCTGTTTCTTCTCTGGGTCGTTGAATGTCTTGGCTAGCGGGGCTGTATGTGTAGACAATGGTCCAGCATCTGACGGATGTTATTTGCATCCCGGACAATATGATCCTGTTGGGTATATATTGTGACACGGTTTCTGAATTTTGGCTGTAAATAAGATTTCAGCTCTGTGTGATGAAATGCTGTTCAGTGTAGAAATTGCTTGATAAAATGTAGGTCTACTGTTGTGGATACGGCTTCACGCTGGGGGATCTATGGGGGCTTACATAGTCCCCTATGGCTCCATACTATGGAGTGGTTCTTCTTGGCAGCATGGACATGCTGAAGGTAGGGCATAGTTGTCACAATTCACCTTTGTCTCTGCTCCTTGCAGAGCCATTGGGTTTGTCTATTGCTCACTTGCCGGCAGGTTTGGTGCCTCGTTCCGGTAATCGCCTTGCTTTATCTGTGGGCTGTTTCCACCGGAATTTCGCCAGTGATAGTTCCTGGTCTGCAGTGTGCGTTTCTGGTTCCCGTGAGTTCGTTCTGATCCTCGTCCCCCCTACCCTGACTCCTCCCCCATCCTCCGCTCCATCCGTCTTGTCTGTGCTCCCTGACTCCTTGACCCTTTGTATGTCTGGTTCCCTCAGTCCCGCTTCCCCCCCTTTTGTACTTAAGTTCCCCTTCGGCTTCTGACCTCGGCTTGCTGTCTGACTACGGTTCTGCTCCCCATCTGTACCTGACGTTACCTGCTGACTACCGACTTTAGGCTTCCACATTACTTTGGCTCCTCTTCCTCCTTTGCACTGACGTGACCTCCTGGCTTAGACTCTCGGCTAGTACGACCATTCTGCTATCTCCCTGTCTAGATACTGGTGACCTCTAGTGGACAGACGCCGCATTATACCTAGGAGCGCTACATCTCTCCTGTGGGCACCCTGGTGGTAGCATTACATTTCTGTATATCCGAAAAGTTGTCCTAATATGACCTTGACTTTAAAGGGGATGGTCAATTTTTTCTTTAAGTTCTGAAACGTATTGGTTACATTAATTTGTGCCACTCCCTAATATATAAGTATTGTGGGTTCTTCTTTTATACTTTTTAATACAGCTTTTTCACACCTCTGATGTGTGCAATATGGCGGCTGGTGCAGAAGCATGTGACCAGACTCCTCCAATTAAGACACAGCTGTTTTTCATTGGAGTAGACTGATGGACAGGTCTGGTCACATGATCCTGCGGCCTGTGAGGAATCTGCATTAACAAGTCCAAGAGGAGAACCAGTAATACTTATAAGGGCCACGAAATCATGTCAGTTAGGATAAAGATTAAGGGGACAACCTTTTTAAAGGGGCATTACCATCTCCAAGATCCTGTCCTAATATGTTGTAGGCGTAATAACAAGAATATTAGCAAATACCTCCAATTAGAAATGTAGTATAGTTCTCCTGATAAGCTATGTCACTTACCTCATGTGCAGGGCACTACAGTAGTTTAGGTATCCATGGTTACGACCACGCGTAAAGGGACAGTTAGTTGTTAGTGGTCGTAACCATGGATACCTAAGCTACTGTAGTGCCCTGCACATGAGGTAAGTGACATAGCTTATCAGGAGAACTATACTACATGTCTAATTGGAGGTATTTGCTAATATTCTTATTATAGGTTCTTGGAGAATACCCCTTTAAGAATGATTACTACTTTTGTAAGCCTGTGATTTCTATGTCTTGTCTGATGTTATACAACATGTATCTGCAGCAGATCCGCTCATAGGCTTTTTGTTGATCCCTCCAGCTTTTCATGATTGAGCTTCTTTCCCCTTATTTCACTGATTGTTATAGGTCTCAGAACCCAGATCGTAACTGATCAAAACTTTTTACATGTCACCCCAAAAGAGCAATTGCCCTCTAAAGAATATGTGACCCAGACTGTATCGAATGTTTATAGATCACTCCTCTGTGATCCCTTTATTTTCGGTATTTTCATATAGTTTCTATGTAGTTTGCTAAATTAGATACACCGAGACACCAACACATTATTAAACTATTCAACACTAAAGGGAATTTGTCAATTAGATGAACCCCTCGCAAGCTGTAAATATGGGCATGCAGGTCAGGTCATTGAAAGATAAATCCATTGACACCTTTTACATCTTTTATTTGTTGCTGCATTCACTAGAGATCATCATTTTAATTAGTATTCAAATGAGGCATTATGTGTTTTGGACATGACGGAGCACTTCCCAAGCCTCTGCCTCTCGAGGTTGTTTCCTCACCCAAAACCAGCCTCTTTAGCTTGATAGCTCATCTTCTAATTTCCTTGCTTGTCCCCTGATATCACACTGACAGAAAGCTATCAATCAGGCCAAAGAGGTTGGTACTGGGCAAAGAAAGCAAAGGCTAGTAAGTGCTCTGTCACTCCTTAATCACTTAATCTCTAATCTGCATATGAATTAATATGCTTATTACTCGGAAATGTACCATGTTTCCCCCAAAATAAAACCTACCTCAAATATAAGCCTTAGCATGATTTTACAGGATTTTTGGAGTATGCTTGAAATCAGAGGCCTACTTCAAAAAATAAGCGAATATCCTGATGAAGAAGTGGGGAGACACTTTGAAACGCATTGATTAAAACCACTAATAATTCAGCTCCTTTGGATTTGTCATTTCTACAACAGCGCAGGGAACGTTCCACTTTAGTTTAGTTCCAAAAATAATATGCCCAAGTGCATGTATTCTGAGGTTAAGATGGGTAAGGACCTTTGGTGATTTTACAGTCATGTGACCATAATGTAACCAAAGGTCTTAATTGCAGGAGTCTAAAACGGAAAAGGAGATGCGCTGGTACGTATGTGCAGTGTGTGTGTATTTATATATATATAAATTATATTTTTACATATATAAAGGTATATTTCTTCTAGCTGCTGCTACCCATGGTTTTCCAAAAATAAGGCAAGATCTTATATTATGTTTGTGGTTCGAAAGATGGGATAGGGCCTGTTTTCAGGGGATGTCTAATTTTTTTCCCATGAACAACAATCCACATATATTCTTATTTATTGCATACATATCTATCCCATCGAATTGAATCACACACATAATATAAGATCTTGCCTTATTTTTGGAAAAGCATGAGTAGCAACAGCTAGAAGATATATAAAGGTGTCCATGGATTTTCATTTAAAAAACCTGCATGGCTATATAGGTGGAGTTTTTTCCCCCATCTTTCAAACCAAAAACATTATATAAGATCTTGCCTTATTTTTAGAAAATCATGAGTAACAACAGCTAGAAGATATATAAAGGTGTCCATAGATTTTAATTTCAAAGACCTGCATGACAATATAGGTGGAGTTTTTTCCCATCTTTCAAACCAAAAACATAATAAAAGATCTTGCCTTATTTTTAGAAAAGCATGAGTAGCAACAGCTAGAAGATATATAAAGGTGTCCATGGATTTTAATTTCAAAGACCTGCATGACGATATAGGTGGAGTTTTTTTTCCCATCTTTCAAACCAAAAACATAATAAAAGATCTTGCCTTATTTTTAGAAAAGCATGAGTAGCAACAGCTAGAACATATATAAAGGTGTCCATGGATTTTCATTTCAAAGACCTGCATGCCAATATAGGTGGAGTTTTTCTCCCATCTTTCAAGCCAAAAACATAATATAAGATCTTGCCTTATTTTTAGAAAAGCATGGGTAGCAACAGCTAGAAGATATATAAAGGTGTCCATGGATTTTCATTTCAAAGACCTGCATGACAATATAGGTGGGGTTTTTTTTCCCATCTTTCAAACCAAAAACATAATATAAGATCTTGCTTTTATTTTTGGAAAAGCATGGGCAGCAACAGCTAGAACATATATAAAGGTGTCCACAGATTTTCATTTCAAAGACCTGCATGCTATATAGGTAGAGTTTTTCGGAGGTGGATCTCATTGACAGATTCCCTATAAATTTGAGGTTTTTGAAACTATAGTAATATTTCTGATTAAAAGAAATCGAATACCTGATAAAAGCACCAAAAAATCTACTAATATTATAAGATGTCTTACCATGTATATGGATGCGATGGCATTGAAATAGTTAACTTGTCCTGTACCTTTACCAATCTAAATTCCTTGTATGGGGGGAGAAGTTCAATTTTGCTGTGACTTGTGTCCTCCACCCGGTAGAAGCGATCTGTAATGACTCTGTGGCGGTGCGGGGGTCTCTCATCTCTCTGCCTGTTTAAGTGCTGATATTGAGCCTCTTCCTCCGCCAAGCTGGCAGCGCCCAGGGTTTGTTCCCCTGCAGAACGTGGCAAAGCAATTCTGCAATTGCTCTTCTTGTAGCAGCCGGCAGATAGCAACAAGGGCTTTTGGGACCTTAAAAAAGGGAAGCCAAATTATATTGATAATAAAGTTTGAGACCATTTGTGGAAAGGGCTGCCACCTCAAGGGTCTTTGCAGGAGAAGAAAACACTGCATTTGCATTCTCCATTTCCATATACCGACTGCAAAAAAAAAAAATGGCCTTAACTCAATTAAGACTTACCGCTTTCGGGACGAATATAACAATTTTATAAAATATTTACAAGGCCATTTGCATTCTCCATGTAAAACGTATTTATTATCTCGGTTATTGGTGGAGACCTTTGATAGAGAACGTGATAAAAATACAAGAAAATTACTTTCTAATACTTGTAACTTTGTAGCACCTCGGCCAACATATAAGATCTGAGTTATCATCGGCATCGTAGTTGTATATATTTTGCTACGAGTTTGCTTGACCTCGTCAATGCCGGCAATGACGGCAAATTTGTCCAAAAATAGCCATTAAATTGCTCAATATTTTGGCAGATCTTGTGATCGTACTTATGTGATCCCGACGAACGTTTCTGATGATTGAATTTTCTTATGCAAAATAGTGCAACTCTGCTATTTACCCCTTTTGGAGAATAGATTTTTGCATGTATCATAGATGGCCGTAGATGTTGGGGAGACTGTATTAGGCTTGCTTAACATGCCATTTATTTTAGAAACACCAGCTCCTCTATCCATGTCTTGAGTCTTGTAGTTTTAATGGCGCTAAGTTACAAATCAGCACACAGCCCGCGGATATGAGCAGTGCTCTTTTTGGAAGAATCAATGTTTTTAGAACATCCTACGTATTGGGACACCTCTTTCAGCCTGAGAATTAGAAACAAGGCACTCTCAAATGGTGATACAAACGAAGAATTTATTCCATAAGTCTTAAAGCAACATGTGACGTTTCGGCCAGGTGGCCTTCATCAAACAACTTGTTATTAAGACTGTCAGGGTAGTGGTAAAAGCAGTGGTATCCACCACTACGCAGCATAGTAGTGCATACTACCACTGCCTTTACCACTACCCTGACAGTCTTAATAACAAGTTGTTTGATGAAGGCCACCTGGCCCGAAACGTCACATGTTGCTTTAAGACTTATGGAATACATTTTTCGTTTGTATCACCATTTGAGAGTGCCTTGTTTCTAATTCTCTGGACATATGGTGTGGAAACCTACAAGTACACCTCAACATCTCCTACACTGTGGCTGTGCCTTATCTTGCTATTACCTCTTTCAGCCTGACTTTAAATGCTTTATATAAGGTGGAGTTCACACTTTGTTGATTTTTCAACGGCAGGCTGCTTGCCGAATTCGGCCTTCTTCTACATGGAAGTTGATGAAATCGACAGTGAAATCCATAACAAACGTTGATGTGCTGCACTGCCCGTCAGATCAATTCCTGTACTTGGGACTATAAACCATTTAAAGTTCAGCAAAAAGATTTGCGATCTCCTGGTCTTGCGTCCAGTTCTCTGTGGACGCCGAATCAGGGCAGTCTTCACTTCTTTGGCCACCATCTAGGGCTTAAGGCTTTACGACGTCATGAACTCACATGAAGCCTAGCAACTCTTGCTGTCTGGCGCCACTATCAACTTGTACAGTGTTTTTCCACACTGTGGACTTGTGCAGTGTGGCAAGGCACCATCATGACGCTGAAGGGCTGAGTTATCTGTAGTCTTTACTTCTTGGTTGTCTTCACTTCTTTGGCCAGCATCTTGGGCTTAAGGCTCGTCGACATCAGGACGTTGCATGAAACCTAGTCATTCATGCTGTGTGGTGGCACTACCATCACCTCGTGTAGTGTTTTGTCACACCATGGACTTGTGCAAAGTGGCAAGACACCATCATAACGCTGAAGGCCTGAGTTATCTGTAATCTTTACTTGTTAGCTGTCTTCACTTCTTTGGCCAGCATCTTGGGTTTAAGGCTCTTCGACGTCAGATGAAGCCTTGTCATTCATGCCTTGTGGTGCTACCATCAACTCGTGCAGTGTTGTGCCACGTCGCCGACTTGTGCAGTGGTGCACAACACCTTCATGATCTTGAAGGGCTGAGTTATCTGTAATCTTTACTTCTGGGTTGTCTTCACTTCTGTAGTCATCATCCTAGGCGAATCTTGGCCTCATGCAGCTTCATGACGTAGCAAAGCCTAGTAAGCCCAAGTTACTCATCCTGTGTTGCACCAAACCATCAACTCATTCGTTGTGGCACAACACTGTCAACTAATGCGGAGTTGTGCCACACTGTCATGGCATTGAAGGACCAAGTAAACGCAAGAGGCACCCATTGTGCCGGGCCAAGTATTCTGGGTCCTAAAGTGAAGACTGCTTTAGTACAACTGCCATGAAGGACGGGACTTGAAGGTGGACCACAGTGGCTTTAATCTTTTTACTCAACGCTAAAATAATTTCTAGCTAAATTCCAACAATAGGCTCTTTACCCTCAAAATTTGGTGTAGCCTATATTACAGTTGCACTTAAGACCGAGACCCTTTATTACCCTGTGTGTATATATGAGCACGTAGGAGCGCTGCAATTGTATTTCTTGGGCAATTTTCAGTTGTATATTTTATGTTAATTTCAGCCAGATTATTGCCCCCCTGCCAGTTTTACTAGAGACTTGCTGCGATATGAATAATTTCTATCACTTCTGGCTCAGCCCCCCCCACCCACCGTCCTTATTTAAAAGATTTGGCACCTTTCTTTCTTTTTAAGATTTCCGTGGTAGCTGCGTTCTGGAATCTTGAGAACAAATGAAACCTTCCAGCCAGAGTCACTCGTGGTGCGAATTAATGTAAAATAGCTAGAATAATTACAAGGAAAGCAGCCCTCACAGATGTTTTTTCTCCCATCTAATGTAATAACTGTTTACCAAACTGTTTATTTTCTGCTGTTGATTAGGAATGAAATATTGTCGCTTTCTTCTGTGCAGAATTTCCCACACTTCCTCCTGTTAAAACTCCTTATATCCTTTCATTTAAGGGTATCAATTATGCCAGGCATTGTTTTGCAATCTACTTACAAATGTGCTAGATTCACATGATATAAATCCTAAAACATATTCACAGTGCAGCATGTTTTTTTTTTGTTAAATGCTCCTACGTATGTGGTGGAAGGCTAGAATTGGTCTAGGTTCATGTATGACTGATGGGAGGGCCTATATCTTTGTATCTTTTGGTTGTCTTTTATTAACCGATTCGTGTTTTATAGTACAAGGTTAATGCTCTACGATACGGATTATCTGAAGCTGACTGACTAAGCATTTTCCTAATTTACATTTCTAAAGGCTGCTTTACACGCAGCGACATCGCTGGTGAAAGCACCCGCCCCCGTCGTTTGTGCGTCACGGGCAAATCGCTGCCCGTGGCGCACATTATCGCTTGTACCCATCACGCATACTTACCTTCCTAGTGACGTCGCCGTGGGCGGCGAACAGCCTCTTTTCTAAGGGGGAGGTTCGTGCGGCGTCACAGCGACGTCACACGGCAGGCGTCCAATTGAAGCGGAGGGGCAGAGAGCAGCCGCAGGAAAGTCACGCCCACCTCGTTGCCGGAGGACGCAGGTACGATGTTGTTCGTCGTTCCTGGGGTGTCACACGCAGCGATGTGTTCTGCTTCAGGAACAACAAACAACCTGTGTCCAGAACAAGATACGATATTTGGGAAATGGATGGCGTGCCAACAATCAACGTTTTGGTGAGTATATTACATCTTTATCGGTGGCTTGTATGTGTTACACGCAACGATGTCGCTAACGAGGCCGGATGTGCGTCACAAATTCTGTGACCCCACCAACGACATCTCATTAGCGATGTCGTTGCGTGTAAAGCCCCCCTTTAATCAAAATGTCTTAACAGTCCTGGTTATGTCGTGGACTGCGGTCAGATGCATTCCGCTTTTGATGGCATTCCATTGGAATAATCCATCATGTCTTGTGGCAGCTTGGACGAAATGTCATCGGTGACCTTACTTTTAGGAGCTGGTTTCAGCTAAACTGGTAATAAACATGGGCCGATAGGCTTTGTAGACACATCGGTGGTATGAGCGGTACATCTGTAGCTCAGACCGGCTCCTAAAGTGATGTCAATGAAGACGATCCATCCAAGATTGCACAAGGTACAATGGAAGTCTGTGCGATGGGTCATTTGAATGGAATGTGATCGGAAGTGGAATACATGTCTTGTAACCGGGAGTGATGCCGATAGAAGAGCGTGTTATATATCACACACACAATCGGCATCACTTCTGGTTACAATACATGTATTCCTCATCCGATGACATTCCAAATGACCCATCGTACGTGTTGTCATCTTGAATGAACGTCTTCAGTGACATCAATTTAGGAGCTGGTCTGAGCTGTGAAGACGTTTCATCTAAGATGACACAAGGTATGATGGGTCATTTGAATGGAACATCATCGGACTTGGAATACATATCTTGTGACCAGGATTGATGCCGATAGAAGAGTGTATGTTGTATAACACACACACACACACACACACACACTCTCTCTCTCTCTCTATATGAATAAATATATATAAAATAATATATAATAATAATTATATAATATATATAATCTCTGTATATATGATTAGTGAGTTGGCAGTCAAGTAACGTGGCACGGGGTGGTAGTCGTGGGCGAGGCAATTGCTGCCGCATCCCGACAAGCTACATAAAGATGGAGGTGCTAGCTGGGTTTGTGGTGTTGCACTCCGGAGGTGATAGGCCTTTGCAGGCCGCGTGTTGCTGGTGGTTTTGGCCGGCCAAGACCAGATGGTACACAGTTCATTGAGGGAAACCACAAGTTCATAAAAAATATTGTTTTACTGAACATAAACTTGGCAACAACAATGTACGTCAGATAGCTGACACAAATCTTCTTGCACATTTCAGTGTCACAGAGGATCATTGAGCACACATGCTTCACTTTAGTTGTTCCAACCTCCCTTAAGTTCTTTTCTTCCCAGCACTCCCCAGCCTAGTCCTACATCATAGTCTTTGGAAGACATTCTCCTCCTCAAGCAGTTCCACGTCTTTTCCCTCCTAGAGGGATGGTGCCAATATGGCTGGACTGAGCTATAAGCTACTGAAGATGCCCCAGGGACACTCGCTCAGGACACTCACTTCATTCCTTGTCCTGCTCTGTCGTGCACCAGGACCCATCTTTCTCAGTCTCTCATTCATTGGTCAATGCGCTGACTCGGCTCCACTACATCACTCTGTGTCACGGTCACCTCCACTTCTTTCTGTTGTTCCCTCTTTTCCCCGGTCACACTATCCAAGTAACAGTCTCCCTCTCTTCAGGACACCCATGTCATGCTGCTCCACAGACCTGAGGTCTGTTCCTGACACAGGCTAGGCCCTAACGCTCCCACAGAAACCGTTCCTCTCCCTCAGCACTAGCTCTTCTCCTATAGGTTAATTTAAAATTTCAACTGTCACCTGTCTGTTGCCGGGCAGATTTAACCTTTCACCTGCAGACCTATAACACTTATATACCTTATTATGGGATTTCAATCAAAGACCCCCACGCTGCAAGGCAACAGTGCTGACCACTGAGCCACCGTGCAGTCGTCATAGTCTAGAGATGTTGACATGCATGGTTGCTTGTATCTGATACATACACTTGATGTGCAGCGTGGTGCGGAGTTGACTCCAGATGTCACGACACACTACATGAAATGCCTGGTCCTGGATGGGTGTGTGGACTTTCGCTGTGTGGGCTGGGAACCCATGTAGGGCCCGTACTGCCCCTGGTGTCTGTCTGCTGACCAGGACCGGACAACTCACTCTCACAAAGAGGCCAACAATTCACTTTAGTTCTAAGCCACACGGCATGAAAATCGGTGCGAGTGTAGTGCGATAAAAAAACGCATTACACTCAGAGCAATATCAGCCTATGTGTCAGCGCACATGAGCGATTATTTTCTCAGCCCTAATCGGACCGACAAAACAATCGCAGCATGCTGCGACTGTAATGCGATCCAGGTTTCTCTCACACCCATTCAAGTCTATGGGTCGAGAGAACAATCATACTGCACTCGCAGAGAATGGCAACAGCCGGCTACGGAGGAGAGAGGGAGATAAATCCCTCCCTCTCCTCCTCCATACCGGCCCGCCCCTCTGCAGCACCGGCCCTTCCTTCCTCAGCACCGGCCCGCTCCCGCAGCTGAGGTCTGCTCGCACGATCGTACCTCAGTCGCAGGGACACTCGCATGACACTCGGCTCTGCTGTACTGCCAGCGTGAGCCGAGTGTCATGGGAGGGGATCGCAGTAATTCCCGTATGGCCCCAGCCTTAAGCCACAACTCTTTACTGTATGGTTCATTGTCATTCACAACTTTACACTCCAGATAGCGGGCACATATCTTCTAGCATGTTAACATTAGCAGACACAGTTTAGCTTCCCTCTGAGTTACTTCCCATCTAACTGGGCCGTTGAGCTCCAGTACAACCCAGTGCAGCATTACAGCACACCGTGATGGCCACATTCCTTTCCTGCAGTCCCACGTCCAGTCTCCTCAAGGGTCCCATAATGACCGGAGTAAAGCTTTGCACACTTGGACATCTAATGGTATACTGCTTGGTTAGTTGACTACATTCAGACGTCAGTTGAGGTTAAGGGGCCTTGATGTGATGTTAGGATTCCACCCTCCGGCTCCTATCGTCTGGGGTCACTCCATTCAAAGATCGGTCTCTCACTACAATGCTGTATGTACCCTGTTTCTCTAGCCACTCCTGAGGATCTCACTGTCTTGCCTTCTGTCTCCTTTGCTTCGTTCTAATAAAGCACCCACTTCATGCGATCTTCATTTCCGACCGACTATAGACTGTCACGTTTCCTAGAATTAACGAATAGTCCTTTCCCACTCAGCTGACTCCTCCCAGGATGGGCTAGTCACAATGTTTACTGTGTCTGTCCCTGCAGTCTGTTGCTGGGCAGACTTAACCTCTCACCTACATTTCAACATCTTACAAATTACATCATCAACACTGTATCACAATACCTTAAACCTTCACAACCTATATTATATATTATGCATTACATTAACATTACACTACAATTCACCAGACACATCACATAAGAATATTTAAAGAAGATGCAAGACATTATTCACACTACAATACATGACAAGACAATAACATGATTCGTGTCTTCAGGGGTAGGAACTAGGGATGATCGAATATCACAAATATAAGGCAATATTCGGCTTCGCGAATATCTGACGAATAGTTCGCCGCTATGCGAATATTCGATGCTCAATGTAAGTCTATTGGAAGCCCGAATAGTTGCTATTCGGCAACTATTTGGTTTCCCATAGACTTACATTGCGCATCGAATATTCGCAAGTCGTCGAATAGCGGCAACCTATTTGCCGAATATGGGCATTGACGAATATTTGCGGTATTCGATCATCCCTAGTAGGAACACAACAGCCATAGTCCACCACTCTTGCATATGAAATTAACTTTTTTTTATTCTACCTGGATCCCAAAGAGGAGCCTCCATAGCTGTCTAATCCTATTGCCTGAGTATGGATTGCATTTTTTGCCTTTTGCATTGCTCGACTCCTCAACTATCTCCATCTGTAATGAAATAAGCTGTCGTGTCTGCCACGCCATTTGAAGCTGGGGACACCAAACACCTTATTTTTGTGATCAGTGGGGTCCCAAGTGGTGGAACCCTCCAACAATTAGACACCTCTTTACAAATAAGTTATGCATTATCTCACATAGAGCAAATAATCTCCAGAAATATTAAAAAAATACCATATACCGTATTTTTCGGACTATAAGACGCACTTTTTTACCCCAAATGTTGGGGGAAAGTGGGGGGTGCGTCTTATGGTCTGAATTTGGCTGCGGGGAATGAGGGTGCTGCGGTAGAGCAGGTCATCGGGGGCACGAGCAGGCTGTAGCAGCCTGCCATGACCACGTGGGCCCGCTCATTTCATATGCACGCCCATCCTCCCGCCCATCATCTCTCAGCGCTGAAGCCAGCGTTGACAGGTGGGCGGGATGATGAGCGGTGGGTGCGCGCATAATTAACAGGCGGCCCGCATGATCACCCCTGGCAACTACAGCCTGGAGTGATCATGTGCGGCTATATTCACTGCCCCCCGTGCATTATTATCAGCGCGGGGTGCAGTGAATCAGTACACTCACCGGCCACGATCCTTGCAGCACCGCAATGATGTCTTGCTGTCTATGCCGGTCAGCTGATCTGTGTAGAGAGCGGTGAGCACAGCGATGACGTCATCGCTGTGCGCACAGCTAGTGTCCACACAGATCAGCTGACCGGCACAGTCAGGAAGACATTGCGGTTCTGCAGACAACGGTGACTGCTCCACTCAGCGGCGCTGCAGCTGAGACAGAGAGGAAGATGATCGGTGCTGCAGGGAGTGAGGAAAGGTGAGTATAAACGTTCATTTTTTTTTCTGTGCCATAGGATACAGGCCATATATCAGGATGGGGGTATTTTATGAGCAGGATGGGGGGTATATTATGAGCAGGATGGGGTATTTCAGCAGGATGGGGGTATATGAGCAGAATGGATGGGGTATATGAGCAGGATGCATGGGGGTATATGAGCAGGATGGATGGGGGTATATGAGCAGGATGGATGGGGGTATATGAGCAGGATGGATGGGGGTATATGAGCAGGATGGATGAGGGTATATGAGCAGGATGGGGTATATGAGCAGGATGGGGGTATATAAGCAGGATGGATGGGGGTATATAAGCAGGATGGATGGGGGTATATGAGCAGGATGCTGGTATATGAGCAGGATGGATGGGGGTATATGAGCAGGATGGGGGTATATGAGCAGGATCATATACAAGGCAGGAGGATCATTACCAGGATGGGGTACCTTAGTAGAGAATTTGGGGACATTACCCCCATAACAGTGTCAGCAGCAGATCCTCGCCCCATAACAGTGTGTCATGACCACATTTCTTGGTTAAAATTTTATTTTCCTATTTTCCTCCTCTAAAACCAGGGTGCGTCTTATGGTCCGGTGCGTCTTATAGTCCGAAAAATACGGTAATGTACAAGATTTTCCTTATATTCTTAGAGCCATATACACATTAGACTAATGTTGGCTGATACACAGGCTCGCGTATATTAGGGCCCCCTGATATTTGTCGGGGGAAATAAGGATCCAGCATACCTGATTTCGAGCTGACGATCCTTTTTATTCTAAGGCTAGGTTCACACTTCCGTTAAATTGTATCAGTCACAATCCGCTGCTCTGGTAAACAACGGAATCCGTTTAGCGGATTCCGTTGTTCCCATAGATTTGTATGAGCGGCGGATTGTGATTGATGATGCTGCGTTGCACCCTCCGCCCGACTGATCAGTCGTGGAACGACTGACTGCGGGGCGGAAGGAACGCAGCCTGTAATGTTTTTTGAGCAGCGCAATCCGTAGGATTTTGCTGCGCATGCGCTCTCTGGCTCCCTGCACCCGTAACCAGGATACACATCGGGTTACTAAGCAATGCGCTTTGGTTAGTTACCCGATATTTACACTGGTTATGTGTGCAGGGAGCCAGTGCTAAGCGGTGTAAGCTGGTAACCAGTGTAAATATCGGGTAACCAAGCAAAAAATGCTTTGCTTTTAGTTACCCGATATTTACCCTGGACACAAGTGCAGGGAGCCCTACACTTCCCCGCTCGGCTTCGCCCCCTCCCGCACTCCGCATGTACACACACACATGCACGCACGTGCTCACACACTCACCTGTCCCCAGCCCTGCAGTCCCCGTGGCACTGACGTCCTCAGCACCACGGCGCCGCTCGGCTCCACCCACACCGAACTCCGCCCCCCTCGCGCTCCGCCCCCGCACACAACGGAGTCCGACAATGAATTCTGTTCTTTGTCATCCGTTGTACAACGCATCAGTCACATGCGTCAAGCAATGCATGTGACTGATGCAAAACAACGGAAATGTGAACCTAGCCTAAGAGAAAAGCCACCGCCAGGGATGTCTTGCAGCGGCTTTCTCATAGAGAACCATTGTTTAGCCAATAACTATCATTTTCATTGTAGAAGTTTTATTTTTCTCTAACTTTTTTTTTTGTCTGTGACAATGAACATGTCTTGTATGTGTGCGGCACGCATGTTGCAAGTAAAATATTACATTGGAAAAAAACAGCAATAAAATGATTTTTGATCGCACGAGAATGAGACCTAAAAGTTGCAAATCTTGTTTTATTACCGTTCGGTCCTCGTCTTCGCCGCGGCGGCAGCCCCTGCTGTTTCCATAACAGAAGCTTATGTCTCTATAGGTTATAAATCAGCGCTGATTTTATTCTACAGCCGTTGAATAATTTGTGATATGCTGATGACGGGTTGGAGTGAGATGTCACATCGTCTCGGCACAGATCTTGCTCCTCCTGATTTAGTGACACGCTGACATGGTAAACCGGACTTGTTTTCCTATACTTGCCTCCCCTTCCCTTTTTTTTCCATGTCTTCTCATCACCGTGTCATTATAATATTAACCCATGGTGTTGCAGTGCGCTAAGCTATATTTGCAAAAAAATGCAGGAGGCAAGAATACGACATGAAAAGCTCAACAGCTCTATGGAGGGTATTGACTTGGGAAAGCTTGTCATTGGAATCTGCAGCCTGATTACCCGTGGTGCACAGAGCAGGTATCGCTCATGCAGAGCGCTGCTACCTGCCCCATGCTGTCTGCCCAACATGCTTCAAAGCCTTTTCCTGAAAGACTGCTCGGGAAGGGGGGGTGGGGATGTAGTTCGGCTCCCTACGAGCTTTCTTCTAAGACGTCCAATGTGTGAGTAATATGTATTGGTAAATATGCAAGTCAGTCAGTGGGAGTCTGGAGGACGAGGGGTTGAGATTAGTAATGGCTACGTTACCATTGGTGGCCCCCTCGGGGCGGGCACGTTCTGTGAGGCTACCGGCTCCTCCAGCAAGTGCCGATGTGTCACGTTCTCTCCAACGTACCACATTATTCTCATCTTTGTCTCTTAAAGAAAAAAAAAAAAACAATTTGAGGCATTTCACGCTTCTATAACGCTGAAATGTTGCTAATGATTTCTAATTCCCAGTGCGGATATAAAAAGCCCAATAATAAAGAGCAATTATTCAGATAGTACATTAACTCATTTGGTTGCAGAAAGGCCTGTGCTAAATTAGTGGCTTTATTGTGACAAATTACATGGACAACTTTTTTATTTCTAATTTTTGAAAATAAATCCTGAAACATGAAAGATCTGATAAGGTGTATTGTATGGCATGGGATCTAAGAGGTAAAGGAGACGTATAAGCCATGCAATGCACCTCTGGGAAGTGAAATCTGCAAATATCCTCTTGAGAGGAAGAGGACTTGAGCTCTAGCACCACCGATTGGATGTGGACATCCTAAAAGTCAATACAGACCCATTAAAGGGTCCTGACCACATGACGTATGGTAAGCCATCAGCTTAGTTTCTTCTTTATCTAGTTTTACTCTCTAATGTTTTGATTGAAGCATAGCGTACCACTTATAATCACTTTGGGCATCTCAAAGGCTTTACCAGGTGTATTTTTTTCTTTAGACTCTACAGGCTTAGTGTTTCTTAAGAGTAAGAAAATCTGGCAAACTTGCCCTTTGCTATCTGCTCGGCCCTTGGTCTGTGAAAGGGGTTGTCCACTACTGGGAGAACCCCCTTCTGATTCCACTTGTTTCCCTATAATAAAGCCTATACTGTACTCCCATACCGGCGCCATTCCAGCGGTACCGTGGTTTGCATGGGGTTGGGACATCATGTGAGACCCGCGTCCAATCAGTGGTCTCTCCGCCCTCGGACCAAACTAGTTACTCAACAGAAAGTAAGCACTGTGGCTGCTCTCACTTCCTATTCATTGCTTGTTTGGTTTGAAGGTGGGAGACAAATTGTACTGTGGGCTCACGTGACGTCACAACCCTACATGAGCCCCAGCACTGCGAGTTGCGACACCGCTTTAACAGCGCCTGTATGGGAGGTGAGTAAAGGCTTTATTATTTTACCTGGGAGAAACTGGGAATCAGAAGGGATTGTCCTAGTAGTGGGCATACGCTTTAACACAGTTGCAGTGGTGAAGCCTCTGACCACAGCATGCAATCCCTGGCCTCAGTGGATTTACAGATGACATCGGAGTCCAATAATTTGGCTGTATCATTCATGGGCTGCGATTTTGTCCTCACCAGTGCAGCTTTGTCAAGAAAGACCAGAATTAGAACGGCAGTGGGGTATGGAAATGCTCTTGTACACACTTGACTAATCTCGGCTACACCTGCCGATATTGACCGATTCTGCCGACAGTCTAATGTATATGGGGGCACAGTACAGCTGATCTTCAGGGGAGATGTTGATCAGGCAAGTCAGATATCGGACTACCGATTGCTTTGTTCTGTTGCCGCAGACAGAGATATGTCATCAGCTTTCTCATACACAGGGGCCTCAGCCTAACAAGTTACTTTCTTGACCAAGACTAATGTGCCGTCCCCGTGCCAGCAGCCGGGCTGCTGCTGCTCGGATCCGGATCCCCGGTGGTCGCACGGCCACTCGATTGAAAAGGGGGGGGAAGTTATGTACAGGGGTTTTTTTTTTTTGTTTTTGAAAGTTTGTGACGCCAACCACGGTGCGTGGTAGTGTGAGAGACCACCGCTGCCGTTGGGGAGCCCGGTGATGATGAGCCTGATGTTTAACCCCTCCGTGGGTGGGGGGGGTCTATGTCCCGGGGCCCGTTGATGATGGGATGGTATTTGGGTGCCGTTGGGGATAGGAACAGGGGTTTTCAATGTACTCACTCTGTCCCGGAATAACTACACTGACAGCTTGTAAACCAGAATTCTGAGCACCACTATAGCTGGTAGGGAGCACGCTTGGATCCGTGCCCTTGGTGTTGCTGTTAGCCTGTGGCCCTGTCCTTGGCACCTTTGTCTCTGTTGGACCCGTGGGTATAAAACTCTTCGGGTCCCGCTCACCCGTATGGCTAAAGGAGTGAGCTTGCTCTCAGGGTTCACGCGTAGGATTTCTTTGGACTGTAGTGGGAAAGTCCTATCCCATCGGTGCGTTAGTACCCTGATTTTGGAGCGGGTTGGGGATGACACTTGAAGTCTTCACCCCCGTCAGGTAAATTACCGGAACGCGTGAAGATACTTTTCAGCCTGGGGTCCACGTACCCCGTTGTGCCCAGGCCCCTGCCCAATGATAGCTCAAGGCCGCCAGCAGCCCTCCTCGGCAGTCCGTGCCCCTTGACACTGCCCCCTGCGACCGGGGTTCCAGCTCCTACCAGACCAACGTCTGCCACCTACTACTGAGGAGCCCTGCTCCGTGACCTCTCCCTCTCAGAGAGTCACTTCACCTCCTCTCCTTTCACTCTCCACTCCTCGACTTCCCAAGCTCAACTGTCACTATCCTCACTTTCCCCTCACCAACCCCCCATGTGGGCAGCCCTATTCCCTTCAGGCCACCTAATGGTGTGTCTGGTAGGTTAAAGTGGGAAGTGTTCCTAGGATTTTGATTGGCTAAGCTGTTAGCAACACCAAACGACCAGGATCTGTAACCAAGGAGGGTGGATACTGTGCAGAAGGGCAGATTGCAAAATACCCTGTGACAACCTGATAGACCAGGGCATCAAACTAACATACCTGGACCATCAGCCATCATCTCGTACAAAGTAAAGGAGGCTGAAGTGCTAGTGTTTTAAAAGCAGATCTGAAACCTACAGGAAGACCAGACTGGATTCCCCAAGAGTGGTCACCTCTGGTGCCAGGTTCTGCTGCCCACTTGCCAAGATATTTTTTAAGACTTAAGGTCTGGTAGACGTAGACTTGACATAGACGTAGACTCTATAATGGTGCTCTCTATGGTCTCTCTTGCAAACCGTCCCAGATCTATGTGGCCATCCTTCATATCTGGCTGAATGTTCTTTATGTCCATGATGACAAATTGATTGTTTCAGACAATGGAAAGAAAATGTGCTCAATGCGTAAATGTAGATCTGATATTGAGGCGAAACGCTAATGTCTGTGCTTGCCTATAGGACTCTTGAGCAGACAAGATACATTATCTTATCAGAAATGTTTTCTAAAACAGCTGTATATGAGGGTCTATATATGTATCTACGATTGCATCTCTTGACAAAATATAGAGCTGAGTTGACATAAACATTTACTGGTCATTGTTTGCAAGCTTGCTTTACTGGTCATTGTTTGCAAGCTTGCTTCACTTTGGCACCCATGACTCCTTGTGTTCTGAAGGAGGGTGCTGGATAAACTGCGCCAGACCCTTCTAGTTGCTGCTTATCTTCAAGGAAACCCAAAGAATGGGACATGTAGACCATACCTAATTTTTTTTCCTAGACATAGGATGAATAAACTTTGGTTGAACACCGAATACGCATTGGATGATTGGTTTGTTCCTCCAAAATCTTTGGGTTCGGCAGACCAACCTTATTCTCCATTAATGGAAAACCAGGTCATTAGTAAGTATTTTCACTTACTTGTGTCTTTCAATGCTTATTGCATTGATATATAGAACTTTAGGTTGGCCAATGTGACCAACCGATGGCACGAGCCACCACTTTCACCCATTGCTTCTGTCGGAATGTCTTAATTATATCTTGGTGTCACATAGGTTTTCTTTTTCGTCTCATCGGATGGATCACTTCCCCACATTTTTAGAATTGTCTTTCCAAGTCTCCAATATGTTCTTGATGAACACGACTGTTTTGTTTACGAGGCAGCTGAATAATTGAAGACTGTAAACTGCATGGGCCTTATCTCGGTTGGCATGTAATCCAATATATTACAAGCCAACTGCATTCTTGTTCTGTTGCTAAAGCGAGTCAAGGGTCCGACGGAGCCCATCCCATTCTCCCCCGAGAATGAGCAAAATCCTGACAATGGAAGTAATGTAATGTCTTCTTATTTTGCTTGTGCAAGAAGATCAGCACCTCCATCTTTTGGACCTGACATGTAGACATGGGTAGGAAAATAATCACGGTATGTGTTCAGTATGTATCTAAGTCCGCTTTCACACTTGCATTGAACGGCATCCGTCACAATGCGTTGTGTAACGATGTGACGGATGAGTTGTAAATAGTGTGATATAAAGGCAACGGATTCCTGTGAAATAACGCGTTGCGTTAAGCCGAGAAAGAGAGCCCCCATCATCACTGCACACACCCCGGCACTACCGCACCCATCATCACCGCACACACCCCGGCACTACCGCACCCATCATCATCACTGCACACACCCCGGCATTACCGCACTCCTCATCATCACCGCACACACGCAGGCACTACCGCACTCCTCACCGCATACACATCGGCACTACCGCTCCCATCATCGCCGCACACATTACCTCAGTGACGTCCTCGCTGACAGCACGACTCACTTCAGTTGCTGCCTGGAGCTGACAGAAAGCGGTGGTGTTCTACGGCCGCTCCTGTCAGCTTCATGTAGCAAATCTGAATGCGTCGCGGGACCTCGTGTGGATTATGCCGGACCTTGAGGGGTATTTGGGGATTCATAAAGTGGTGAAAGAGGGTGTTTTTTATCTTTTATTCCAAATAAAGTATTTTTTTGGGTGTATGTGCTTATTTACTTTCACTTAGGGGGGCTTTACATGTTGCAACATCGCTTCCGAAATATCGTCAGGGTCACGTCGTTAGTGACGCACATCCGGCGCCGGTAGCGACATCGCAATGTGTGAATCCTAGGTGCGACGATAAATGATCGCAAAAGCGTTAAAAATCGGTGATCTGTGTAGCGTCGTTCATTTTCATAATGTCGGGTCGACCGCAGGTACGATGTTTGTCGTTCCTGCAGTTCCACACATCGCTGTGTGTAAACCCGCAGGAGCGACAAACATCACCTTACCTGCGTCCCAACGGCATGTTATGTCCCCCCGCTCATCTCCGCCCCTCCACTTCTATTGGACGGCCGATTGGTGACGTCGCGGTGACTACGCTGTGACGCCGAACGCACCTCCCCCTTGAAGGAGGGATAGTTTGTAGTTTGGCAGTCAGAGCGATGTCGCCGAGCAGATATGTGCGTGTGAAGCTGCCGTAGCGATAATGTTCGCTACCGCAGCAATCACCACATATCGCATGTGCGACGGGGTCGGGTGCTATCGCGCTGGACATCGCTAGCAATTGCTAGCGATGTCGCAACGTGTAAAGCCCGCCTTAGAGGGTTAATTATTGTGGGTGTCTCATAGACGCCTGCCATGATTAACCTAAGACTTAGTGGCAGCTATGGGCTGCTATTAACTCCTTATTACCTCAATTGCCACCGCACCAGGGCAATTTCGGATGAGCCGGGTAGAGTCCCGGGACTGTCGCATCTAATGGATGTGGCAATTCCGGGTGGCTGCTGGCTGATTGTTAGACTGGGGGGCTCCTCATCCTGAGAATACCAGCCTTCAGCCGTGTGACTTTACCTTAGCTGGTATCAAAATTTGGGGGGACCGTACGCCGTTTTTTAAAATTATTTATTTATTGTACTGCACGATATAGACTCGCCCACCGGCGGCTGTGATTGGTTGCAATGAGACAGCTGTCACTCACCGTGGGGGGCGGGTCTGACTGCAACCAATCATAGGCGCTGGTGGGCGGGGAAAGCAGTGAATACTAGATGGAATAATGAGCGGCCGACATTTTCAAAAGAGGAGAACCCGCCAGAGAAGTGTGACAGCCGTGCAGTGCCGCGCCTGTGATCGGGGAGTATGAGAGAGAGGGAGAGGCAGACCGACAGAGAGAGAGAGAGACTGACATTGACAGAGAGATAGAGACCGAGAGAGACCGACAGAGAGCGAGAGACCAGGAGTGCTTTTAAATGATTTAAAACGTTCATGCTCAGTAAAACGTGACGGAATCCTACACTGGAATCCGTCTCCAAAAACATGGTGACGGAATCCAGCACCATAGACATTCATTATGCCTCGTAACGGATTCCATGGAATCCTGCGGAGTGCGTTTTTTTTTTTTTTTACAGCAACAAAAAAACGCTACATTTAGTGTTCCCGCCGCCCGACGGTCACTGACGGTCAGCGACAAAACAACTGTTGCGCTGCGGGGTGGATGCAACGCAAGACCATCCGTTGCTATCCGTAGCTAATAGAAGTCTTTGAGGAATAAAACGGTTTCCTGCAACGGTTACCGTAATTCCTCAAGGCGGCGGATAGCAACAGATGTCGTTCAACGCAAGTGTGAAACCGGCCTAACCTGCCCTGTGTGAACGGATGTATATATACAATAATATTTAGAAGTCTTCAATTTCTTAAGGATCCTGGTGTGTGTCTGCAGCTTAGGTATTTGGGCATGCCGTAACTGAAGTGGCATTCAGCAAGTGTTGGCATCCCGTCAGCTCGCCATAGAGGCAGCTGGACTTCATTAAGCGCTGGTGTTAATTACTGGGAGACTGTTTGTTTAGTATGCATGCACAAACACTGGGGGTTACTCGCTGAAGGGTCACCTTGACACGAAGGACATTTTATTTATTTCTTTGCTTATAGACTCACAGCCTGTCACTTTGAATCAACTGTGCCGTCTTGATAAGGAACCCATATAGTTAAGCAATGTTCACGTTTCATTACTTCTAATTCCATTATCTACCAGAACCTTTAGTTATCCGGTCATGCTGTTGGTGACCATGGTTAGGATTTTGACAGATCAAACATCTCAAGTTGTTGGAGAGGATGTTAGATACATTTGTTGATCATCATCATCACTGGAAAAATATGCCGTCAGTCTGACTTCTATGGGTCTTCGGCAAACATTTCTTACCATAACTTAGCTCGGAATATCTCAAATAAAATGTTCCTGATTGCAGAACTGAAGACGTGAAATGTTTCATATCGTAGGAGCATGAACACCAGTGCTAGATTTCGGAAATTCCATTCGCTAAGGGCCCAATTTATCAAAGCCTTTGTGCCATAAAAGTCTAAAAAATTTGGCAAAACTTGGGGCTCCACCAGAACCTTGAGAATTTTTTGAGAAGTCTCTGAGAGTAAGATTTCTGACGTCGTTGATTCGCTTGAGTGTACGGTCTTATACGTTGGAGGGACTCAAGAAACACATATAAGATGTATTCTTTCCAGCTAGTGCTCCAGTAGTGGAGTAAGGTCATCGATCAGGGTGGTGGACTCGGTAAGCCAATCTCCCGATTCTGACTCCACAATTTCTCTTAGGCCTCTTTCATACGTCAGTATTTTGCAGCAGTATTTAGATGCCAAAACCAGGAGTGGAACGTACGGAGAAGAGCTATAATTGAAGGACTGACACCTGTTCTGTGTTTTGGAGACTCCCCTGGTTTTGGTATCCAAATACTGATGAAACACTGATGCAAAATACTAATGTGTGAAAGAGGCCTTATGCCGGAATCACACTTGCGAGTGCCTCGCGTGTAACTCGCGCGAGTCTCTCATTGCATCACCTGTCACTGCCGCACTCTCTCTGGACAGGAGCATGTTAGCTGCATAGAGATTCATGCAACCAACTCGCTCCTGTCCGATAAGTGTGAGACCGTGCCGGGTGATTCAATGAGAGACTCGCGCTAGTTAAGGGTGCTTTACACGCTGCGACATTGCTAACGATCTATCGTCGGGGTCATGTCGTTAGTGACGCACATCCGGCACCATTAGCGACATCGCAGCGTGTGACACTAAGGAGCGAAGATCAGCGATCGCAAAAACCTCAAAAATCGTTGATTGTTGACACGTCGCTCCTTTTCATAATATCGTTGGTGGTGCATGCCGCTGGTTGTTCGTCGCTCCTGCTGCGTCACACATCGCAACGACGAACATTTCCTTACCTGCGTCCACCGGCAATGTGGAAGGAGGTGGGCGGCATGTTCCGGCCACTCATCTCCGCCCCTCCTCTGCTATTGGGCGGCCCTTAGTGACGCCGCAGTGACGTCACTATGACGCCAAACGTACCTCCCCCTTGAAGGAGGGATTGTTCGGCGGTCACAGCGACGTCGCTGAAAAGGTATGTGCTTGTGACGCTGCCATAGCGATAATGTTCACTACGGCAGTGATCACCAAATGTCGCACGAGCAACGGGGGCAGGTGCTTTCGCGCACGACATCGCTAGCTATCGCTAGTGATGTTGCAGAGTGTAAAGCACCCTTTACACGTGAGGCACTCGCAAGTGTGACTCCGGCCTTACTCTGATTCCTGATTCCGATCTGTAGAGGAGATGCTTCACTACTGAGCACTTACATAAAGTGCAGCACAGATTCATCTCAATGAAAAGCCTAGATCCTTAGATCAGGATTAGAACAGACGTTGACAGGATATTTCATAACTTTCCCAAATTCTTTTAAAAATTCAGTATATACTGCATTGAGCTACTGTATGCAATTTTTATTATATATTTTTTGAGTCGGTCCACTTTATTCCGACTCCACCAAAGTCGACACCAGCTTTGACGCCACCAAAATGGACACTGACTCCGAATTTATGACTCCAACTCCCTACACAGCACTGCCACCCATACACATTAGATGGCCATTGTACTAACAATGCTTTGGCTGACTATTCAGATGATTGCCATCTCAGCCTACGCTTCCATACACAGGAACGCTTATTTAGCTGAGCGTTTCTGTGTTCTCTCAGAAAGTTGCCGATTGACACGTTTGCCGGCAGCTTATCTCCAGTCAGTCCGAAGTTAGACATGCGATCAACATCTCTCCCAACCATCATTTGGCCGGGCTCCTTATACGCATTAGACTGTTGGCGGAACCTGTCAATATAGGTGGGTTCAACCGACATTAGTCTTAATGTATATGGGGAACTAAAGCTTCCTTCACAGTGGTTGCCATTATTTTTGTTAGCCGTTAATATCCCAATCCTGATGAATCTTGATAAAGTAAATAAAATCCATCAGGATTAATTGGTATATATTACATGTTGGGTCTGTTATAGCCGTTTTGAGTCTGTTATAAATGGAAGCCATGACCGTGGTATGAACAGATCCTAATGAGTTAGTCACTTAATACCAAATGGAAAACATTTAGTTAACTCTCCTTAAACTAATTTTATTACTTTTTTTCATAGCTCCTTAGTTTTAAGGTTGAAAGAAGACAGGAGTCCATCAAATTCAACCTATACACAACATGTTGATCCTGAAGAAGGCAAAAACCCCATGGTGCAGATACTAATTTTTCCATAAAAAGGGAAAAATTCCTTCGCGACTTTAGCATGTGTGGATAAAACTAGATCCCTGGATCAACATCTAATTTTCAGAATTTATAACATGTAACATTTTTCCAGAATGGCTTCCAGGCTCTTTGAACGTTTGTTTTTTTTTTTTTTTGGTGAATGGACTATTACAACTTGTTCTGGCAGAAAATTTCATAGTGCTCATACATTAAAGAATCCATAGTCTCACTACGCATTCAGTAAAAAATGTATAGGCTCACTGCTTGAACAGTAGAAAAGTCATGATCGCACTGCTAGCATCGTAAAGAATTCATAGTCTCCCTGCTCATGCAGTAAAGAATCAATGATCTCACTGCTCATACAGTAAGGAATCCATAATCTCACTGCTCATACAGTAAGGAATCTATGATCTCACTGCTCATTCAGTAAATAATCCATGATCTCACAGCTCGTTCAGTAAAGAATCCATGATCTCACTGTTCGTATAGTAAAAATCCATAGTCTCACAGCTCATTCAGTAAAGAATCCATAGTGTTACTGCTTATTCAGTAAAGAATTAATTGCCACACTGTTCAACAGTAAAGAATCAATGACCTCACTGCTCATACAGTAAAGAATCCATAGTCTCACTGCTAATTCAGTAAAAAAATGTATAGCCTTACTGCTTTAACAGTAGAAAAGTCATGATCTCACTGCTAGTAAAGTAAAGCCTGCTTTACATGTTGCAATTTCTCATACGATATCGTTTGCGATTTGCAACGCCCCCATCGTATGTGTGGCACATTCAATTTGTTGAACGTGCCGCACAAACGATTAACCCCTGTCACACGTACTTACCCGTCCATACGACCTCGCTGTGGGCGGCGAACATCCACTTCCTGGAGTGGGAGGGACGTTCGGCGTCACATCAACGTCACGCGGCAGGCGGCCAATAGAAGCAGAGGGGTGGAGCTGAGCGGGACGTAAACATCCCGCCCACCTCCTTCCTTCCGTATTGTGGGCCGGGAGCCGAAGGACGTAGGTAAGATCTGTTCATCGTTCCCGGGGTGTCACACACTGCGATGTGTGCTACCCCAGGTACGATGAACAATCTGACGTGCAATTCTAGAGAAAGGTACGATGTGCATGCGATGAACGTTTTACCATTCAATCGCAATCGCACGTGCCTGTCACACACTGCAATGTACCTTACGATGCCGGATATGCGTCACTTACGACGTGACCCCGCCGACACATTGTAAGATACATTGCAGCGTGTAAAGCGGGCTTAAAGAATCAATGATCTCACTGCTCATTCAGTAAAGAATCCATGATCTCACTGCTCATTCAGTAAAGAATCCATGATCTCACTGCTCATTCAGTAAAGAATCCATATTCTCACAGCTCATTCCTAATGGATCCATAGTCTTACTGCTCATTCAGTAAAGAATTAATTGCCACAATGTTCAGCAGTAAAGAATCAGTGATCTCACTGCTCGTACAGTAAAGAATCCATAGTCTCATTGCTCATTCAGTAAATAATCTATAGTCTCACTGCTTGAACAGTAAAGAATCCATAGTCTCACTGCTTATTCAGTAAATAATTCATAGCCTTACTGCTCGAACAGTAGAGAATATATTTCACTGCTCGTACAGTAAAAGATCCATAATCTCACTGCTTTTACAGTAAAGAATCCATAATCTCACTTATCATACAGTAAAGAATCTGTTTGATAACCTGTCTTGGTTCTACAGTTCACACATTACCTTAACAACCTTGGTCCCTGTGTTCTGCACCAGCTGCAGTACAGCCGTGTCCTTCTTATACACTGGAGCCCAACATTTGTACATAGTGTTGCCTGTATACAAGTCACTAATCAGGCCTCACTTGGAATACTATGTTCTTTCTCCTGAGCATCTACACCTTTTTTAATGCATCCCATTATTTTGTGTGCCTTGGCGGCAGCTACCTGGCATTGGTCAGTAGAGTTGAGTTTGCCTTTCACCTAAGTCTTTTTCCGTAACCGGTACTTTCTTGAGTACAGTTTTATGATCTTCGGTGGCTTGGTTTTCCATCTCTTCTCCAATCCTTGCCTCGAGGATCTGTACCTGTAATTTGGCTAGTATTACTCTCCTTTGTTTGCTATGAAGGCTGAACCGGAGTGAAATATGCTTTCTGGTTACCTCTTGTGGATTCCTTCTTCCACCATAAATCACTCTATGTGACAGATGTGCATTTTCTTGCAAACTTTTTTTTTTTTTTCCGAAATAGAGGTGTTGTGCTCGGCAACAATGAATAACAAAATATCAGCTGCTCCCAAGTGAATAGTCTCCCGAGGAGCCTCTCTCACAAAATACAATGTCTGCCAGAGCTAGCTGGATTTTTTTTTTGTCTGTGATCCAACCTGTATGGCAGATGCTGGGTTGGTGAAAAAAAAAAAAAAAAAAAATGAAAAAAAAAATAAATAAAAAATTCTCCACCTACAACGGCTGCTCGTTAGGGCATGGAATGCGCCGTTAATAATGCATCTGTGAAACTCAGCTGCGAAGAAGCAGAGTAATTATCCCGCCGCAGTGTTCCGAGCATTGGTGTCATCACTTTGGGGGTTCCATGGCGAGTACTCACCCCCACTTTGCGTATGCTGGGGTTAAATTTCTTTGCAGCCCCGTACATCACACACACACACACAAATAACGTGCCATGCCATAGCTCAGAGGTAATTTGCCTCTTTCAAACCTTTACGACCCCTGTGAATTTCTTTTTCTCCTTTCGCTCTCGCTGTTACGCCAGCTGAAATCCCCAGAAGAACAAAAGGTTTAGCTGAAGCTATGAAGCATGTATATATTCACCAGCTCCTGGCATTCAGATAGGGCAGAGAAAGAAGCGAAATAGACGAGGGGAGGGCGGGGGGCGAATCAAAGTGCTCCATTGTACATGTTAATACAGAGCAAAATGCACACAGCTAGACATTAAACCTTAGCAGGATTTAGGCATTGTGCAAAGTGATACTCTGATCAGACTCGAGTCGGGCTGCGTGGCGCAGATGAAGGAATCTATTTTTTGATGTTAAATAGGTGGACAGCTTAAGTGTCTATCACGTTCACTTTGACACTAGCCTTTTTTTTTTTAAGTTAGGGGAGGAGAGTGAAATAACATTGTCAGAGATGTCACTGTTCCGTATAAAAAAAAGAAAAAGTAGTAAAACCAATATATCCCAGCATGAAAAGATTTACTGCCTGCAATGCAAGCAAATATTTCACATACATAGGAATTTACTTTTTGTGTTTTTTTTTATTAATACAAAAATATATAGATAACCTTATTTTATTTTTACATCTTTTCAATATTATAAATGAATAAATATTATAGTATTATTATTTATTATAATATATATAATCCTATTTTATTTATATATTTTTTGTTTTTATTTTCTTTTTTTTCTTCTTTTGCATTTTTCTATATTATAACAAACTTTATTTTATTTATGTATTTTTATGTTTATTACTTTTTTTTTACATTTTTTCAATATGGTTATGTATTTTTTATTTACATGTTTGTGTTTACTATTTTATATTTTTACTTTTTTTTCAATAGAATTAACAATATTTTAGTTATGCATTTTTTGTTTTATTTTCTTTCTTTTTTTACCTTTTTCATTATTATTAGTACCTTATTTAATTTATGTATTTTTATGTTTATTACTTTATTTATTTATTTTTTCATTTCTCCAATATGGTTATAAATAATCTTTTTATTTATGTATTTTTTTTTATTTACATATGTTTGTGTTTACTATTTTATATTTATTTTTACATTTTTTTTTCAATATAATTAACAATATTTTACTTATGCATTTTTTGTTTTATTTTTTTTTTACTTTTTTCATTATTATTAGAACCTTATTTAATTTGTGTATTTTTATTACTTTTTTGACATTTTTTCAATATAGTTATAAATAACCTTTTTATTTTTTTTTTAATTTACATATTTTTGTCTTTACTATTTTATATTTACTTTTACATTTTTTTCAATATAATTAACCATATTTTAGTTATGTATTTTGTGGGGTTTTTTTTCCTTTTTTTTTTTACACAATTTTTTCAATATTATTAGAATCTTATTTAATTTATGTATTTTTTATATTTATTTTTTGCATTTTTTTCAATATAATTAACTATTTTTGTTTTTCTTTTCCTTTTTTTAACATTTTAATATTTAATAACCTTATTTTATTTATATATTTTTGCTTATTTTATTTTTAAACAGTTTTTTCAATAATATAAATAATCTTATTTTTGAATGTACTTTTATGTTTTTCTTTTTCTTTATTTTTTTAATAATATCAGAAATAACCTTATTTCATGTATGTATTTTTATTCTCCTTTTTTACAACATTATAAATAACCATATTTTTTAATGTATTTTGTTTATTTTCTTTATATATTTTTTCAATATTATTAGAAATAACCTTATTTCATGTATGTATTTTTTGTTCTTTATTGTATTTTTATTCAATATTATAAAAAAAACATATTTTTAGGTTTATTTTATTTTACCTTTTTTTCCAATATTATAAATAACCTCATTTTATTTTTATTTCTATATATTTTTTTCAATATTAATATAAATAACCTTATTTTATCTATTTTTGTTATTTTTTTTATATATTCTTTTCAATATCATAAATAAACTTACCGTATTTTATTTTTATATTTTATTTTTTTTCTACATGTTTTTCGATATTAATATAAATAACCTTAGTTTATCTTTTTATGTTAATGTTTATATTTTTTTTTACATTTTTTTCAATATTATAAATAACCTTATTTTATATATTTTTAGATTTATTTTTCTTTTTTTTTTTTACACTTTTTAAAATATTATTATAAATAACCTTATTTTTTTATATATATATTTAGGTTTATTTTTAGGTTTATTGTTCTTATTTTAAAAAAAGTGTAAAAAAAAATAGAACAATAAACCTAAAAATATAAAAAATAAGGTTATTTATAATATTTTAAAAAAGTGTAAAATAAAATAGAAAATAACTTTAAAAAAAACCTAAAAATATAAAAAGGTTAATTCTAATATTGAAAAAAAGTTATTTATAACTATTTTAAAAAAGTGTAAAAAAAAATAAAAATAAGAAAAATATAAAAAATAAGGTTAATTATAATAATAATATTGAAAAAAAAGGTTATAACAATATTTTAAAAAAAAGTGTAAAAAAAAATAAGAACAATAAACCTAAAAATATAAAAAATAAGGTTATTTATAATATTTTAAAAAAGTGTAAAAAAAAAAATAATATTGTTATAAATAAGAAAATAAACCTAAAAATATATAAGGTTATTTATAATAATATTTTTTTTTTACACTTTTTTTAAAATATTATAAATAACCTTATTTTTATATTTTTAGGTGTATTGTTCTTATTTTTTTACACTTTTTTAAAATATTGTTATAAAAAAACCTTTTTTTCAATATTATAATTAACCTTATTTTTTATATTTTTTAATTTTTCTTATTTTTTTTTTACACTTTTTTAAAATATTCTTATTTTTTTACACTTTTTTCAATATTATAATTAACCTTATTTTTTTATATTTTTAGTTTTTTTTTAAAGTTTTTTTTCTTATTTTTTTTTTACACTTTTTTTTTTTTTTTTTCAATATTGTTATAAATAGCCTTAAGTATTTTTAGGTTTATTTATTTTATTTTTTTCAATATTATTTAATAACATGATTTTATTTATATATTTTGATGTTTAATATTTTCTTTATATTAACATTTTAAAGGCATATTTAATTAAGATGAACATTCTGGAGATTGGGTTCACTGACCAATGACGTACATGTGATGCCATAAAAATAATACAAATAAACCCACGTTTTTGAAATCTCCCCTCCACCCTCCCCTTTTTTTGATTTTAAAGAACAAGAAAAAAAAAACTCCAACAAGAAGCAAGTGTTTGAATACTGTGCTATGAAGGGAACAGCCCTGCAGTGAGGCAGTTGTGATATTAGAGCAGATCTCCTAAGAGTTCCCCTGGCTCCTGTGTACTCATCGGAGTGGCACAATCCCAGACAGCTGGTCTCCCAGCATGGGTTGCGCATGCAGCGAGGAAGTTGGCACACTGGCGTAGAACAGGTAATGCTCTAATTTCCCCTGTGCAGATGCGGCCAGGAATATCTTAATTTATTGGTGTGCTGGCATGCAGGGGGGAAGCTGGCAGCGCAGTCTTGCATAAGTATTAGCAACAACAACACACACGCAAAATAAAAAAAATATTAATATATATGTAAGAGCCAATGTGATTGGGGCTTGGCTTTTGTCTACGGTGGTTCGTAATCATTGCCTTTTGTAGTGTTTGGAAAGACCAGAGCCCTTCCTAATTATTTAATTATAGATATGTAAGTAATACTCAGGGAGCAGCGTGCAACTGAGCATGGAAGAGTGTTTAGTTACAGTATTAAAAAAGGATAATGAAATAGAACAGTCATTTTCTTCTGGATCAGCGTGAGCCAAAATTTCGTCTCCAATTTTCTTTTTTTTTTTTTTTCCTCCCTATAATCCACCAATAAAATAAAAACCAGTGGAGTGAATGAAGCCGCTACACTCCTCCCCCATGAAAAAAAAAAAAAATCCGCCAGAGCAGATGATATATCTCTAACTTTGTGGAACGTTAAGTTCTGGTGACAGACACTCTCATAATTATCCCACAAAACCCTTCATTGTATTCATATCATTAATTTTGTTTGGGCTGTTAGATTTGATAGATACATTACGCGTTTATATTGCTCTTTTCATACACTAGATGGAATTGCCTTTGAACATTCAGCCGGCTAATTGCTGGTAATTTGTGTTACTAACGAGAGACAGAATAGTAGCATAACATTAAACTCTACAGTCGGTTAACAAATTTGCCTTTTCAGATGAGGACACATCGGTTGTGGCGGTGTAATCACGTTCCGGGTGTCTTGAAAATAGCAAAGGAGGAGGCACCAGATCGTATTTTATCTAGATCTCTCTCTATACCGCACTTTGCATAAAGTCCACTTTGCAACAGCAACTTTATATCTGTCTAAAGTGTATCAGAGGTAGCTGGGGGTCTACTGATTCCCCCCAGATTACCGATTTTGAAGGATCGCGACTGTTGTATTTTAACATGCCTAATTCTATTCTGTCCCCAGACAAACTCATTTATTTTTTTTTTTGAGGTTTAGACTGTAGATGAGCGGATGTTTTAAAATTCAAATTTGCCAAGTTTTCATCTAAAATTTGAATTGCGTGGAATAAGTTCACACGTAACGCCATGCTGGAAAGCTTATAATTACTTGGAAATTACATATAGGCAGAGGAGAGAGGACCATGAGGACCCTGCTGACCATAAGAGTTTACACTCTACAGGAGAGAGAGGACCCTGATGATCATAAGAGCTTAAATTCTATAGGAGAAAGAGGACTCAGGTGACCATAAGAACTTACACTCTATAGGAGAAAGAGGACTCAGGTGACCATAAGAACTTACACTCTATAGGAGAGCGAAGACCCTGCTGACCAAAATAGCTTACACTCTACATGAGAGGACTTAGCTGACCACAAGAGCTTACATTCTACATGAGAGTGAGAGTACTCCACTGACCATAAGAGCTTATACTCTACAGGAAAGAGAGAAGACTCAGCTGACCATAAGAGCTTACACTCTACAGGAGAGAGAGGACTCCACTGACCAAAAGGGTTTACATTCTCCAGGAAAGAGTGAGGGCTCCACTGACCATCAGAGCTTACACTCTACAGGAGAAAGGACTCAGCTGACCATAAGAGCTTACACTGTACAGGAGAGAGTGGACTCCACTGACCATAAGAGCTTACACTGTACAGGAGAGAGTGGACTCCGCTGACCATAAGAGCTTACACTCTACAGGAGTTAGAGGACTTGGCTGACCATAAGAGCTTATACTTAGAAATGAGCGGACCCTTTGAAGTTCATTTTGTCGGGTACAGACAAACTATAAGATTGGTTCGGGACCCAGACTTCACCTAAACCCCAATGGAAGTCACTAATTGGACAGGTTGGCTCTCCATCCACATGCAGCCAGCCATAAACAGAGCACTTCCGGGGGCAGGTGGACGAGATTTTTTGTTTTTGTGCACACTACATCTGATCACGCTGTTGTTACCCCCAGTGCGAGCCAATCAACCACTACAAGCGGCACGCACTGGGTTGCGTGAGCACCGAGCGTACCCGAGCACAGCAATGCTCGATCAAGTGGTCAGCATACGTAAAGCCCCTGAACTCTGAATCCAAACTCCGGGTTTTTTTTGTAAAGTCTGTGTTTGGTCCGAACATCGACGTTTGGCTTTTCTCATCTCTACTTACACTCTACAGGACAGAGAGAGGACCTCTCTGACCATACAAGCTTACACTCTATAGGAGAGAAAAGTCACTGCTGACAATCAGAGCTTGCACTCTATAGGAGAGAAAGGACCCTGCTGAAATTAAGCTCTTATACTCTACAGAAGAGAGAGGACCCCACTGATCATAAGAGCTTACACTCTACAGGAAAGAGAGGGATCCCACTGACCATAAGAGATTACACTTTGCATGAGAGAGAGGGATCCCACTGACCATAAGAGCTTACACTCCACAGGAGAGAGAGGACCACACTAACCATAAGAGCTTACACTCTACAGGAGAAAGAGGGCCCCACTGACCATAAGAGCTTACACTCTACAGGAGAGAGAGGGCCCCACTGACCATAAGAGCTTACACTCTACAGGAGAGAGAGGACTCTGCTGACCATAAGATCTTACACTGTACAGGAGAGAGTGGACTCCGTTGACCATAAGCGCTTACACTGTACAGGAGAGAGAGGACCTCTCTGACCATAAGCGCTTACACTGTACAGGAGAGAGAGGACCTCTCTGACCATAAGCGCTTACACTGTACAGGAGAGAGAGGACCCAAATGACCAAAAGAGCTTACACTCTACAGGAGAGAGAGAAGATTCAGTTGACCATAAGAGCTTGCATTTTACAAGAGAGGGAGAGAGGACTCAGCTGACCATAAGAGCTTACACTCTAGAGATAGAGAGAGGGCCCCACTGACCAG
Organism: Anomaloglossus baeobatrachus; assembly: GCF_048569485.1. Taxonomy (NCBI): domain Eukaryota; kingdom Metazoa; phylum Chordata; class Amphibia; order Anura; family Aromobatidae; genus Anomaloglossus; species Anomaloglossus baeobatrachus. The sequence continues at coordinate 158,350,169 of NC_134362.1, forward strand.
AAGAGCTTATACTCTTACAGGAGAGAATGGACCCCCACTGACCATAAGAGCTCACACGCTACAGCAGAGAGACCACCCTGCTGACCATAAGAGCTTACACTCTACAGGAGAGCAAGGATGCAGCTGACCATAAGAGCATATACTAAAGCTGGGTTCACACTAAGCGACAGCGACAACGACGTCGCTGTTACGTCACCATTTTCGGTGACGTAACAGCGACCTTGTAAGTCGCTGTTATGATCGCTGCTTAGCTGTCAAACACAGCAGAAGCAGCAGCGATCATAACGTCGCTGTGCTACATGTGCAGAGAGCAGGGAGCCGCGCTTAGCGCTGGCTCCTTGCTCTCCTAGGTACAGTACACATCGGGTCAATTAACCCGATGTGTTCTGCAGCTACATGTCACAGTGCAGAGAGCAGGGAGCCGCGCGCACTGCTTAGCGCTGGCTCCTTGCTCTCCTTGCTACAGTATACATCGGGTTAATTACCCGATGTGTACTGCAGCCACATGTGCACAGAGCAGGGAGCCGCGCGCACTGCTTAGCGCTGGCTCCTTGCTCTCCTTGCTACAGTATACATTGGGTTAATTACCCGATGTGTACTGCAGCTACATGTGCACAGAGCAGGAGCCGGCACTGGCAGCAAGAGCGGAGGCTGGTAACGAAGGTAAATATCGGGTAACCAGGGAAAGGTCTTCCCTTGGTTACCCTATGTTTACGCTGGTTACAGCTTACCGCAGCTGCCAGTGCCGGCTCCTGCTCGCTTCATTTCGTCGCTCTCTCGCTGTCACACACAGCGATGTGTGTGTCACAGCGGGAGAGTGACGACCAAAAAATGAAGCTGGACATTCAGCAACGACCGGCGACCTCACAGCAGGGGCCAGGTCGTTGCTGGATGTCACACACAGCGACGGGACGTCGCTGCAACGTCACAAAAAATGGTGACGTAGCAGCGACGTCGTTGTCGCTGTGTGTGACACCAGCTTTAGAGATGAGTGGACCCGCGTTCAGTTTGTTGGGTACAGACAAACATTAAAATTGGTTTGGGACCCGAACTTGACCTAAACCCCAATGGAAGTTACTAATTGCAAAGGTTGGGTCTCTGTCCATATGGAGCCAGCTATAAACAGATCGCTTATGGGGCAGGATTTTTTTTTTTTTTTTGGTGCACACTACATCCAATCGTGCTATTGTTACCCCCAGTGCGAGCCGATGAAACACTGCAAGCGGTTCACACTGGGCTGAGCACCGAGCGTCCCTGAGCACAGCACTGCTCCCTCAAATAATTTGCATACATAAAGCACCTGAACTCCGAATCTGAACTCTGTTTTTGTTTTTTTTCTGTAAAGTCTGTGTTTGGTCCGAACACTGAACCTTGGGTTTGCTCATCTCTATTTATACTCTACAGGACAGAGCGAGGACCTCGCTGACCATAAGAGCTTACACTCTACAGAAGAGTAAGGACACTGCTGACCATAAGAGCTTACACTCTACAGAAGAGTAAGGACACTGCTGACCATAAGAGCTTACACTCTACAGAAGAGAAAGGACACTGCTTAAAGTGAACCTGTCACCAGTTTTTTCCCTATTAAACTAAAAATATCACCTTCTGCAGCTCCCGGGCTGCATTCTATGATGGTGCAACTTGTTGCTGGCCCCCCTTGCAGACCCCTAAAAGAACTTTATAAAATCTTACTGTTTCCATTGCAAATGAGTTTGGTTGGCCAGATGGGCGGGCTCTAATTCGGCTCCTGTCCCCCCTCTTGCCGCTATTCGCCATCCCCCAGTCATGATTTACATGGATGATGCCGCCCCACGCTGCTAGAGTCTCGTGCAGGCACATTTCACTGTGCCCCTATCGCGGGGCTGAGCATAAAGTTTCCCTCGCGCGAGCGCCGATGATGTAGTTGCGCAGGCGCGAGATTATGGGCCACACTATGTGACTGTAGACTTGTGAATCCTCACATTGCGCACTGCGAGGATTCTCCAGTGTCAGAGCCAGGAATGTCTGACATAGGACCCTATGTATGTGATACACATACTCCTGGCCACGATCCGACTAGACTTTTTCTAGTCTCATGTGCATTTGCATTTAGCATGTTGGAAACAGACTAGTTGGATTCTGGCAGAGCATTTCTCATACTTGTGGTCACGTGATTACCGTTGACATCGGAGAATCCTCATGACACGCAGACTTTTTGTTTTAAACTGGACAACCCCTTTAAATAGTAACTAAACTTTTTTTTATTTATTGACCTGCCTTTGCAAAGTTATGGATGCTTGTAATGTACAACATTACGCTATTTATCCACCTCCAGAGCTGTTTTATCAGCAAGATACACGACATTCCGCATTGTTTGATGCACGGCTAGGGTAACACTCCGTTATGTAATCAAGAAATAAATCCTTGGTTTTCCTTTCTTTTGCAGATGTAACAAATGCATCTTTTCTTAGGCAATACTTGGCGTTTCGCTCTGTATCCTCCGACCTTCATCAGACAAAGATTGCAAAAGTGAGAGGCACTGAAAGTCAGATGTGTATCAGCACTGGGAAGAGCAATATCCATTGGTGGAGAGAGTCTTTCCCCTTTCTCTAGGAATGGATGATGCTTTTCCTTCCAGCACTATTGCACATGTTACTTTTTATGGTTTTCACTAGAGCAATTCATGTTTCTAATAAAGGTATGAGAATAGAGACTGAAAGATCATGTATTTTGGGGGGGGGGTTGCACTTTTCCAATTTTAAAATCTGCCTACAAGGATGCCATTGTTTTTATTCTTACTGTTTCTTGTCCTGTTTTAGCTGCCTAGATCAATCTTCTAAGAATCTTGTGATGCTAGACACTACGAGCAGTTTCAATAGAAGGGTAGTCAGACAAGCCGGGATAATAAGACTAAAGGTAACGTATAAGATTCAGGGAGCAAACAGAGATGTGGTCAAGTAAACGTCCAAGGTTAGAATCCTGAAGGTAACGTATAAGATCCAGGGAGCAGACAGAGACATGGTCAGGAAGAGGTCCGAGGTCAGAAGCCAGGAGGTAACATATAAGGTTCAGGGAGCAGTCAGAGATGTGGTCAGGAAGACGTCCAAGGTCAGAAGCCAGGAGGTAACGTATAAGGTTCAGAGAGCAGTCAGGGACGTGGTCAGGAAGAGGTCTGAGGTCAGAAGTCAAGAAAACTTACACCAGACAGGAGGCAAGAGCACACTGAGCAAACAGGAAGTACGAGTGGTGAAGTTCAGACAGGTCAAGTGTAGTGCCCCTGAAGCCATCAGGGAGCTACAAGGTACTGCAACCCCACCAGGATGCAGGCCCTACCCCCAGGGACCCAGAAGACCAGTGTCGGTAACACCAAAACATTCCAGTTAATCCCTGCTTTTGTTCCTACATTCCCCAAAGACTGGTGACAGACTAGGATTGGACCCAATGGATGGTCACCTAGAGGGTGGAGCGGATCCAGTCCACTAGACAACCAGGTGGGAGGGGCAGACAGTAGAGAGACAGTAGTTGGTCGGTGACAGTGAGAGAGAGTGGAAGCATCGACAGGAGTGTGACAGTGACCTGAGGTCACAGGTGTGTGGTTGCCGGCGGAGTACTCCTAGAACCATAGCACCAATGGGGTACAGAATTCTAGGTCAGGCAAATGCTCCAGGCAGACCTGATCAAATCTGCACAGTGAGGGCACCATCAAGGACCTCACTGACCTTGAAGTTCTGGAAACAGTAGCAATGGGAGAACCGGGGAACAGGACAAGAGACTTCGACCCCACAGGGTTCACCCTACTGTCATACAGACTACAGTTTAGAGACTACCAGAAGGGGAACCCCAGTTTCTCCAAGCCACGGGGACCCACCAACCAGAGACAGGTGCAGCGTAAAGAAGCCACCAGGTCACTACACCGGCATCGGGACTAAGGGGACCAGCCTTCCTCGGGTGACCAGTTTCCAACCTACTGTGAGTAAAGGCACCAGTTACACTGCAATCCCTGGTATGGTCTACCTTCTTTCTGCTCCCATCAACATCACCTATCCTCTGGGGCCTGGCCCTGATTGCGGAGGGCCTAAGATCCAGGCTGCCACTAACACCAGTCCCAGTAGTGAGAACTGTGCAGCGGCGGCTGCACTAAATAGCCGCAGCCTGCAAGTGGCATCACGTTGTAAACTTTCATGCAATCTTTTTTGTAAATATACCCCTTTTAAAAAGCGTCCCCAGGGTCACGGAACCGCGCAACATCCACCAAGTGACATATCCCCAGCAGTACACTGCCCGGGACCGAGTACCCCATAGCTCTGGGCGACACACAAGCCCAGTAAAGAAACAGAGAAATCACCAGGATTGAGGCGCATCTGTGTAGGCACCTCCCAAAACAACCATGGGCCCTTGTGCTGAAAGACAACCTGGCAGGCCGGTTTCACACATCCGGCTTTTCGCCGGTTTGCCGGATCCGGCGCTCTCCCATACAGTGACTACAGTACAGTGACAGCGCAACAAGCGCCGGTCACATGCTGTCATGTGACCGGCGCATGTGACCCGGAAGTTACAGCGCTGTCACTGTACTGTATTGTCTGTACGGGAGAGCGCCAGATCCGGTAAACCGGCGAAAAGGGGGATGTGTGAAACCGGCCTACGAAAGTGCACAATAGCAGATCATTTTCAAATGCAAAAAGCTCCGCATAGCGGAGCCGTGACAATCTGCTTTTACTGCTGATCAGCAACAATCTGTACTCTATTAACAATCATACAGGATGGGATTTTCAGTAACACTTGTCTTTTGGATTGCATATGGATGGTGAAAAATGGTAAAGATTTTCTGGATGAAAATCATACTTTTTAGGAAAAAAAAAAATAAAAATCTCACATTAACTTGGCCTATAGCTAATTCTTGTAAACAGAAGACTGATTCTTGCTGAGCAGCAATTAAAAGCAGTTTCTTGGGGAGTTTGTACTAGGCAGTTAAAACAGCACTGCAGCATAACGTTTGGGAGAGAAAGAGGCAAAATAAGGTAATGAAGTATATTACAAACATTCATAACTGTGAAAAGGCTGATCAATAATTAATCAAAACATTTAGTTACTCTGTAAGTAAAAAGCTGCCAATCGGCCGCAATAAAGCTAAACAAAATCAAATAGGATTTACTGGACTCAGCACTGCATTCAGATTCTCTTATTTGTGGTGTACTGTTTACATTGGCTGCAGATATCACAGCTCATATCTTGCACGGGACATGGCGTAAGACCACTAACATGCATTGGTTACATGTCATAAACTGTCTATACTGTATACCAGTGGAGTAAATCAGGGTGCAGCGCTGGAACAGACGAGTGCAAAAAGGTGAGTCAATTCTATTTACCATATTTTTCAGACTATAAAACACACTTCACTCCCACAAAATTTGTGGGGAAAGTGGTAGGGTGCATCTTATAATCTGAATGTACCTGACTGTTTGGTGGGGGAAGCTGTGGCCACAGTGGAGAGGGGTCACAGGACACAGGAGCAGGCTGCAGCTTGGATTTACATATGTGCCCGCTATTAAAATAAATGAATATTCACTTTTTCCCATGCCCATAATCACTCCCACCTCTGTGCCCTGAAACCGGTGCTGAGAGTTTGTATGGGATTATGAGCGTGGGGAGCGGTGAATATTCATTTTCTTTAATAGCGGGCACATGTGATAACACCAGCTACCGGCCTCCGTCAGCGGCTGGGGTGATTGTATGTCCAGTACTAATGAAAATGAATATTCACTGCTCCCCTCGCCCATAATCCCGGGCGTGGGAATCAGTGAATATTTATTTTGGATTAGCTGTCAGCTGATTTCGGTATGTGACTGCTGTTGCAAGGCAGTGACCTCATGTGTTGCCCCCCTTAAACACTAAAGTCAGTCTACGACATCCGAAGAGGACGCCGCTCACTGAGGGAGAGGAGGTAAGTTGAGTATAATTGTTTTTGGGTTTTTTATGTGTGTGGCAAAACGGGAGGCATATATACCAGGATGGGCCCATGATGAAGGACATATAAACCAAGATGGGGGACATATATACAAGTATGGGGGACATGTATACAAGGATGAGGTAATACATACCAGTATGAGGGACATATATACCAGGATGGAGGACATACCTGTATATACATGTATGGGGGACATATTTACCAGGATGTGGGACATACATAGCTGGATTGGGGACATATGTAACAGGGTGGAGAACATATTGTGTATCCCCCCCATAACAGTTCATCATGATCACATTGTTCAAATTTTTTTTCCTGTATCTGATTTGGGTGATTCATAATGGTCCATGTATCTCCAGCTTGTGTGATTCCTGATTCTCTACCTATGTCTGACTTGAATGATTCACAATTGTCCACCTATCACATACATGCTCTTATAGCATCAGAGATTGGCATGTAGGTTCCTGCTAGCAGAGAGTACTGTTGTGTAAGACCATTCTGCGGATGTGTTTAGCTTTATACAGATACTTATTGCATTACTATTTAATTTGGAAATGCTTCAAGTGCCATGTGGCCCTCCTACTCTCACTAGAAGACGCCTATGTACTGCACCAAATAAATTGCCGGATTGTGACAAACGCAAATATATATATATACAGTGCCTACAAGTAGTATTCAACCCCCTGCAGATTTAGCAGGTTTGATAAGATGCAAATAAGTTAGAGCCTGCAAACTTCAAACAAGAGCAGGATTTATTAACAGATGCATAAATCTTACAAACCAACAAGTTATGTTGCTCAGTTAAATTTTAATAAATTTTCAACATAAAAGTGTGGGTCAATTATTATTCAACCCCTAGGTTTAATATTTTGTGGAATAACCCTTGTTTGCAATTACAGCTAATAATCGTCTTTTATAAGACCTGATCAGGCCGGCACAGGTCTCTGGAGTTATCTTGGCCCACTCCTCCATGCAGATCTTCTCCAAGTTATCTAGGTTCTTTGGGTGTCTCATGTGGACTTTAATCTTGAGCTCCTTCCACAAGTTTTCAATTGGGTTAAGGTCAGGAGACTGACTAGGCTACTGCAACACCTTGATTTTTTCCCTCTTGAACCAGGCCTTGGTTTTCTTGGCTGTGTGCTTTGGGTCGTTGTCTTGTTGGAAGATGAAATGACGACCCATCTTAAGATCCTTGATGGAGGAGCGGAGGTTCTTGGCCAAAATCTCCAGGTAGGCCGTGCTATCCATCTTCCCATGGATGCAGACCAGATAGCCAGGCCCTTTGGCTGAGAAACAGACCCACAGCATGATGCTGCCACCACCATGCTTGACTGTAGGGATGGTATTCTTGGGGTCGTATGCAGTGCTATCCAGTCTCCAAACGTCACGTGTGTGGTTGGCACCAAAGATCTCGATCTTGGTCTCATCAGACCAGAGAACCTTGAACCAGTCTGTCTCAGAGTCCACCAAGTGATCATGAGCAAACTGTAGACGAGCCTTGACATGACGCTTTGAAAGTAAAGGTACCTTACGGGCTCGTCTGGAAGGGAGACCATTGCGGTGGAGTACGTTACTTATGGTATTGACTGAAACCAATGTCCCCACTGCCATGAGATCTTCCCGGAGCTCCTTCCTTGTTGTCCTTGGGTTAGCCTTGACTCTTCGGACAAGCCTGGCCTCGGCACGGGTGGAAACTTTCAAAGGCTGTCCAGGCCGTGGAAGGCTAACAGTAGTTCCATAAGCCTTCCACTTCCGGATGATGCTCCCAACAGTGGAGACAGGTAGGCCCAACTCCTTGGAAAGGGTTTTGTACCCCTTGCCAGCCTTGTGACCCTCCACGATCTTGTCTCTGATGGCCTTGGACTCCTCCTTTGTCTTTCCCATGTTGACCATGTATGAGTGCTGTTCACAAGTTTGGGGAGGGTCTTAATTAGTCAGAAAAGGCTGGAAAAAGAGATAATTAATCCAAACATGTGAAGCTCATTGTTCTTTGTGCCTGAAATACTTCTTAATACTTTAGGGGAACCAAACAGAATTCTTGTGGTTTGAGGGGTTGAATAATAAATGACCCTCTGAATAAACTTTTCACAATTTTTAAAAAAAAAATAAAAAAAGAAATAACATTCTTTTTTGCTGCAGTGCATTTCACACTTCCAGGCTGATCTACAGTCCAAATGTCACAATGCCAAGTTAATTCCGAATGTGTAAACCTGCTAAATCTGCAGGGTGTTGAATACTACTTGTAGGCACTGTATATATATATATATATATATATATATATATATATATATATATATATATATATATATATATATATATATATATATATATATATATATATATATATATATATATATATATATATATATACACTATGCTAAAAGAAAATATAAGTTATATGTGCACGTGCAGAGGTTGATATTTGATATAGATCCCTCATAAGTGTGTTAGTGATTTAATACCGTGCAATGATTTCACAATGTCGAAGATAATCTCATGCCGCTTAGTATCGGTGCAGTCTATGAAGATTAACTGTGTTCCTGATTTTTTTTTTTACTCTGATTAAATGTTTCTACAGGTCCACTTATTCATGGAATTTGTATAATTTTAATAAAAAGAGAGTTTTTGGGGAAAAATACTATCTTATCGTAGCAGAGAAAGGGGTTGGGTTTAGATATGGCGGCCATCCAGCCCCCTTCACACACAACATTGATTGCATCCTAACACAGGAGACATTGTGCTTCTGCCACAAGTGCATCACGGCCTGATGTGATCTCGACGGGGATCTGGGACCAGAAGGTTACAGCGCATTGTGGATCATAGATCCACTTTAGTGGCCCCTCACCATTTATCCTGAATTGGAGCATATTTAATTCCATTCAGCACTGAAGGGGTTAAGGTTAATTTCTATCCTGCTGTGATCTAACAGTTGTAACCTCAGCTGCAGCAACTCCCTTTTGCTACAAATATCCGCTCCTCACTCCTTCCTATGTCGGCTATAGCTCATACCTATGCTGTCCACTTGGAAGGAACCTGTCTCTGGAGAAAGCTGAGTTGTCACTTCAGTTGCAGCTGAGAAGTTCCTGTCGGAGTTTTATTTGTTGTGTCTTTACTACCTTGTGTTGTCTTATTGTAGTGGCGAGACTAACGTCTCGGTGACCTTCACTAGCCACGGTGAGTTTAGGGTCAGTGAGGGCCTAAGGATGTTTTCGGCGATGAGGGGAAGGACCTGTATAGGGATCAGTGTCAGAAGATGATCCTGCTCCCAGGGTTACTGTTGTAACGTGTCCCTAGTCTATCCTGTGTGTTGCGGCGCTCACTGAGAGCTCCCAAACACATGGCAGAAACCTGTGTTGACCGCAAACTGGATTTAAATCTATCTATGGAAATAATTAGATTTGCTTTTTATCTATTTTTTTGTGATGGAAAACCCCTTTAATCTTAATCTTCAAAGCAAATCAATATTTTCTTCAAATTGGCATGATGGTTTCTAGTCTTCAAAACTTCAACAACAAACCCATTTTCTTACTGACCCTATTAATATATAATCGCGCAATTCTGACCGTCCGGTAGGTCAATTTATAACCCTTATGTGAATATACTTCTCCAGGAAATCATTTGAATGGAACATTGACAGGCTTGTCCTCCCATTATATTATATGCTCCCGTGTTTCTCTCCAGCTGTCTATAGTAAGTCTTATTTATTTTAATGATGATTTGTGTTGGAAAATCTCAGTGCTGGCGTATCTCCACTTGGTCATTTGGCATGGAGGGAAATGGTGGCCGGAGCATAAAATCAATGGAAAGTGGCTACTCATTATATCTGTGTCATACAATTTATTTGTGTGTGTATGACTGAGATAGGGAGAGAGGATCGGGACTGAAGTGGGTAATGACAAATAGACAGCGCTGCCGAATAGGTTGGAGCCATATAAGTAAAAAGGAATGCAATATGTAGGTGTATTTATGTGTGTGTATACAGTATATATATATACACACACACATACATATAATGTGTATATATATGTGTTTGTGTGTGTATATATATATATATATATATATATATATATATATATAATATGCATATATAGGGAATGTGCATATTATATAATATATAAAGCGTGTATATGCATGATATATATATATATATATATGTGTGTATATGTATATACCCTCATGTAGATAGCTAGAGATATGGGTGTGGGTGTGTATATATATATATATATATATATATATATATATATATATATATATATATATATATATATATATATATATATATATATATATATACAGTATGTGTATATATATATAAACATATATATAATGTATATATAATGTGTATATATAGGGAATTGTATATTATATAATATATAAAGCGTGTATATGCATATATATGTCCTCATGTAGATAGCTAGATAGAGATATGGTTGTGTGTATATGTGTGTGTGTATATATATGTATATATATATATATAATCTGTATTATATATATATAGGGAATGTGTATATTATATAATATATAAAGCGTGTATATACATGATATATAGATGTGTATATATATATATATTCTCATGTAGATAGCTAGATAGAGATATGGGTGTATGTGTATGTATGTAAATATAAATATATATATATGTATATTTGTATTTGTGTGTGTTTCTAAGATAAAATCATGTAGAATTCACATGAATTAAAATGTATTTTTTTTAAATCCTGTTCACATCTAAATAATGGCCAATGAATATTCAGGCATAATGCTGGCGGATCGCCTCACCTTTCCCCTGCATATATTGCATATAAACCTGTATGTAAAACGAACCTCTTTTTATATAGTAAAATTAAGTTGTCATAGGAAAAAACTTTAAAAAAAAAAAAAAAGTAAAAAAATCCCCATCTCAGATGGCTTACAAGATAATTTAAAGCAAGCTCTCATCTGAGAGACATGTCTCATTTAAATCAAAATGTCGTCCATTGCCGCCCCCCATCCCACCATCCCCCACCCCCGATTCCTGCACTACGTAGGCACGCCTGATTTTCTTTCAATTGAGCGTTTGCTATTCCGAAAAAACTACGCTTAATAGGATTGAATGAAAAGGGACGTTACTTTTCATCACACAAGACAACAAAGAAAGCCGAGCAAACGAAAATATTATTTCGTTTGAACAAATTACAGCGCGGCTCTCTGGGGCTCTTCCTGGGCCTAGATGAGGAAAAGCACTTAAACAGCGTTCCATCAAACTAAATTTTTAACTACAATTTTTCCTCAGATAAAATGTGTTGGGAGGATTCAAAGAAGATTAGAGTTCACCTCGGCAGCGGTATTCAAATTTGAACAGCTAATGGAAGTCTGCAAGAAACTGTTAATGTCTATATCTGGCCTCTCAGGAATTCTGACTTCAGAATTCTTATAAAAACACACTGAGTTGATTTCATTTCCGTGTCTCCATAGACTGTATTCGTGTAATTTCAGTAAGTGTTATAAGTGTTATTTTAAGTATTATAATGATAATCCCCTCCGACAATAAAGTTCGGATTCCCAACTTCTACAGGTAAAGTAATATTTATTGTCGATTCCAATTTGGTTTTTGTTTGATCTTTTTAACGCTATAATATCTACTGCCGCTGCTTTAGCATCTTAAAACAAAGGTACAGACCGTATGGCTTTTTTTAGTTGGTGTTTTGACCTAAAATTGTCCATTTCATCTTTATTTTAACAAATGATTTTATGGCATTTGTTAACCAACTTGGACTGGCCCACAGGACAACCGGAGAATCTCCTGGTAGGCCCCCCACTGCAGGGGTAACCCCTTCACGACCATGGACGGATATATCCGTCATGGAGCGTGTCCCGTTAAGCCCCGCCCCCTGCCGTGGGCAGGCGGCAGTCGGCACACATATCAGCTGTCATCACATGACCCTGTGCTACGATGGCAACCACCGATAGTCACGTGATCACGCACGTGAATTCTGGTGGGGGCGGCGGTAAGTAAAAAACATGGCCACGCGCATTTAGATCTTGCTGCCAGACTTTGGCAGCAAGATTTAAGGGGCCAAGCGACTCCACCCGCGGCCATTAACCCCTTAAATCTTGCTGCCAAAGTCTGGCAGTAAGATGTAAATGCGCGCGGCCATGTTTTTTACTTACCGCCGCCCCCACCGGAATTCACGTGCGTGATCACGTGACTATCGGTGGTTGCCATCGTAGCACAGGGTCATGTGATGACGCCTGCAGCTATGATGTTTCACTTTCGTTTTCCCTCGGCACGGAACAGAGGGAAAAAGAAAGTGACTATCTGCTGTTTACAGCTATATAGCTGTGATCAGCAGACAGATAATAGCGATCGGATTGCTGATCGCTATAGCCCCCTAGGGGGAGTAGTAAAATAAATAAAAAAAAGAAAAAGTTTTAAAAAATAAAAATAAAAACCCCCCCTAAAAGTTCAAATCTCCCCCCTTTCCCCCCATTGAAAATTAAAGGGTTAAAAAAGAAATAAATATACACATATTTGGTATCGCCGCGTTCAGAAATGCCCAATCTATCAAAATATAAAATCAATTAATCTGATTGGTAAACGGCGTAGTGGCAAAAAAATTCCAAACGCCAAAATTACGTTTTTTGGTCGCCGCAAGTTTTACGCAAAATGCAATAACAGGCGATCAAACCGTAGCATCTGCGCAAAAATGGTACCATTAGAAACGTCCGCTCAAGACGCAAAAAATAAGCCATCACTGAGCCATAGATCCCAAAAAATAAGAACCCTACGTGTTTCGGAAAATGGCGCAAAACGTGCGCCACTTTTATTGGACAGACTTGTGAATTTTTTTTAACCCCTTAGATATAAGTAAACCTATACATGTTTCGTGTCTACAAACTCGAACCGACCTCAGGCATGATACCCACACATCAGTTTTACCATATAGTGAACACTGTGAATAAAACATCCCAAAAACTATTGCGCCATCACACTTTTTTTGCAATTTTTCTGCATTTGGATTTTTTTTGCTGTTTTCCAGTACACCATATGGTAAAACTTATGGTTTCATTTAAAAGTACAACTTGTCACGCAAAAAACAAGCCCTCATATGGCAAGATTGACGGAAAAATAAAAAGGTTACAGCTCTCGGAAGAAGGGGAGCAAAAAACAAAAACGCAAAAACAGAAAGTGCCCCGGGGCTGAAGGGGTTAAAGGAGGAAGAGTGGAGTTTTTAGGGTAAAAGTAACTTGATATACAAATTATACAATATAAAAAAAAATAAAGGATGACAAACATTGTGAACATTTAGTAACCCAAATGCCCACAAAAATAATGCAAATACTTTTCATACAGTTGACGGTTTTCAAGATTACAATGCTGGCCTATAAAAAGCACAGTAGATGTAGAATAACACAGAAACCCGCAGAAATACTGCAAATAGTATACATATAGTTGACAGGATGGTCATTCAGAAATAGTGGTCACATATAGTGAATCATACCAAATTTAAAGTGCAATATAAGGAGCCAGCACAGGGTGAAGATCCCAAAGGGACGCCCTGAAATGCAAAGATGGCGGGCACATAAAACATACCAAATGGAAAACACCAAGTGAGGAGGCAGCACAAAATAAAGACCCTGAAGGGGTTTTTCCACAAAGTTTATTTTAATAAATAGGTCTTGGAGTAATATTTCCACAATACCTATATACTGTATGTGCCCCTGCTATGTACTGTGTAATGGCCGTGTCTGACCATACAGGAACATGGTCTGATCATACCACAGATCCAGGGCCGGGGAGGAAGGAAAAAAATGTATAGACAGGATAGCAGGTATCACAAATACGGTAGTTCTTTCTTTTAGGTAAAACATTATTTTAAACAGGGAAATGTTTTACCTCACAAAAAGAATCAGCTATGATCTCGTGCTGTAATGTCTGTATACTCTATTGCCAGTAAACAGTAGAACCTGGCTCAACTGTGGTTAGTAGTGCTCAGAAGCAAAAATACATCCAATAGAAACAATAACAATGAGGACCAATGTTTGTTATTGTTTCTATTGTATACACTTTGCATCCACCCCGACCCTGGAGCTGTGGTATAATCAGACCACGTCCCTGTACAGTCAGACACATCCATTACACAGCAGGGACACATATATAACATTATCTCAGCACAGGAACATTTTCTTTAAATACATGTAATTGTGGAAATTATAATTATTCCAAGATCTATTGATAAAATCAATATTGAAAATAACTTTGTTTGATGGAAAACCCTTTTAAAGGGAAGTCATTTTCAGAAAATGACCTATTCTTTTAAATCAGATTTTCCTGTTCTATGTTTTTGATGTTTCTTATTAATTAGCAATTTTTTTGTTACGTCTGTCTAAGGCCACAGCCTCAAAATGGCTACCTCAGACAGACTTGGCACAAGCCACTTAGTTTGGCTGAATCCAAAGAAACCCTGACACCCTTTAATACAGGGATCTGAATTGACATTAGTGTCCAGTAACTTTACAAAAATCTGCATAACTAATCATATATGCTTAATAGTTGTAAGTCAAATTTGTGTATGAGATAGCCAAGATGCTTGTCTATAAAATGAAGGTAGTCTCAGACTCAAATATGTAGTGGAGGGTGAGATATAGAGCCTGAAAGTCAATTTTTAAAATCATTGGCACCATTTTGTGTGTCAGTGTATGTACAGGTGTTGTTTCCTAAAACAGGAAGTTGAAGTCTAAAAAAGCTTCATTGACCAGTGTAAAAATTGCAATAATTCTATATATGTTTTTAACATTTCTAATACAGATTGGGATATGTAATATATTATATATACACACACACAGTACAGACCAAACGTTTGGACACACCTCCTCATTTAAAGAGTTTTCTTTATTTTCATGACTTTAAAAATTGTAGATTCACATTGAAGGCATCAAAACTATGAATTAACACATGTGGAATGAAATGCTTAAGTGTGAAGCAACTGAAAATATGTCTTATATTCTAGGTTCTTCAAAGTAGCCACCTTTTGCTTTGATTACTGCTTTGCACACTCTTGGCATTCTCTTGATGAGCTTCAAGAGGTAGTCACCGGAAATGGTTTTCCAACAGTCTTGAAGGAGTTCCCAGAGATGCTTAGCACTTGTTGGCCCTTTTGCCTTCACTCTGCGGTCCAGCTCACCCCAAACCATCTCGATTGGGTTCAGGTCTGGTGACTGTGGAGTCCAGGTCATCTGGCGTAGCATCCCATCACTCTCCTTCTTAGTCAAATAGCCCTTACACAGCCTGGAGGTGTGTTTGGGGTCATTGTCCTGTTGAAAAATAAATGATGGTCCAACTAAACGCAAACCGGATGGAATGGCACGCCGCTGCAAGATGCTGTGGTAGCCATGCTGGTTTTGTATGCCTTCAATTTTGAATAAATCCCCAACAGTGTCACCAGCAAAGCACCCCCACACCATCACACCTCCTCCTCCATGCTTCACGGTGGGAACCAGCCATGTAGAGTCCATCCATTCACCTTTTCTACAAAGACACGGTGGTTGGATCCAAAGATCTCAAATTTGGACTCATCAGACCAAAGCACAGATTTCCACTGGTCTAATGTACATTCCTTGTACGGTACGGTACGGTATGTGCGGTACGCCATCGGAATTGGAGAAGTGATGACTATCACATAGATTGGGAGTTGGCGGAGTGAAGGCTTTTGTGTTTGTCACTCCATTGGCAGGGGTTATTCGTATTGTTGTTGGCCAGAACTTGGCATGCCCTTAAGGCTTTGTCGGGCAGCTTTGCCTCCACTATATCAGAAGCACAGGGGGGTAACCGAGAGATGGTCTTCATCAGGTAAGCTGGTGCCTCAGTGATCCCAGCCAGTCAGTGCAGTGCTCTCAAGCTCAGTTGAAGAAGGCTTGTAAGCACTCTTCATGTTCGTCCACCGCATCGATGGGTGGTCTGCTTGGCAATGAGCTGTAAACAAAGTATCAAAGAGGAAGATATCTGTAGAACAGTGGCAAATTTACAAGGGCAAATACATTGCAAAAATACTACATTTTGCGTTGCCTACCTAAAATATCCCAAGTAAGATATCAAAGTGATCCCCTAATCTACTTCTGGTCATCTCATTCTTTGACAGGCGCCCATTTAAAGCACTGCCCTTTTTCAAGGGAGTGGGACATAACATCTCTGAGGGGGGAGGCTCCTGCTGCAGCCAGTAGTATGCAAGACAGTACAGAAGAAGGGACAAGACTGTACTCCAGAGAGAAGCTTTCTATATACCAAGTTTGTCAATCCAAACTGACAGTATAACTCAAGCACATATCCATAGCTGCCTCTGTTCTGCAAAAACTGTAGTTTAATCAATTAGATGTGCTCATTAGGCTGCTTGGTGCACTCTTGGTGTGGCTAATAGTCTGTGTACCAATTTCTGATTACTTCACTGGTGATTGGCAGCAGTGGTTTACCTGGGGGGAGTACTGTCTGCAGAGTGTGAGCGAAATTCACTCCTCCTATACTCTTGGAAGTCCAAATTAGTAAGATTTGTTTTAGAAGCGCTTGGAGAAATCAGTACAGCACACACATTTGTAGTGTTCTAAGAGTTTGTTTTATTACATAATGTGATCAGCTTATATAGTATCCCAAACAAAGAACTACTTATACACCAATAAGGTCTGCAGGGGTGTGTAGACATGGGAAACTTCCCCGCTCATCAATGTTAGCTGAACCCTATGACATCATAGTTATAAGCCAAGATGGTTTCTATACCATCAGACATGCCAATCTGTCACCAGTGATGGAGGAGAGGCTTACAAAATCATTGGGTGGAACAGTGCACTGTGCAAGTTGGCTACGCCAAGGGTGCACCAAGTTGGTATACTTGATTACAAATGTTCTGCAGAATGAATGCAGCTATTCGAGCAGTACACGTCTATAGGGGCTATATCACCCACAATGTTATGATGCTTAGTTTATTCTTAGTCTCTCCTTTTATATATGTTTTAATTGTAAAATGAGAAGAAATAGAATGAAATAAAAGGAGATGGTGGGGGGGAGTGTTGAGATATTTTAAGTTTTGTATTTTAATCTTTTATCTGACTACTAATCATAAATAATCTTTCAATAGAATAGCGAGGATGATTGATCTTTTTTTTTTTTGTTTATTTTTTTTTTTACTAAAAGAATTGTGAGGAGTTGAACGTAAAATCTCCTATTTCTCAGGGAGAAGACATTATGCCTTGTTGCCAACTAGATCCTCCTTCCCTTGCATATCTCATCCCTTTATCAGCATGAAATCCTATTTTGAATAATGTATAGATTTTTGCATGTGTTTGCATAAATAGATGCAAGAAACATGTAGGATCTGCCTGGCTCTTCCCATATGATGATCATTTGCATACCGCGTACAATGCCTTCCGCCTAAACCCTGGGTCATTTATAGGGTAAACAATTCCGCTAAGTAATATTTACACTGCGCTTCTTCCACCGATGGATCTTATGCTGATAAAAAATAAATCAGGCGCCATTTACATATTGAATAGGCCATTGCATACAAACCCCCCGACTTAATACTGGATTTTTTTAGGCTGAGTCCTAATAGTTTTGCTTGAAAAGTGGTAGAGCTGCATTACCGAAACGCACCTATAGGCAAGAGTGGTGTTTTTTTTTTTTGTGGGGACGAGTACTAGTCCAATCGCTCCTTTTTTTAATTTCCAGCTAATTCTCCTTTTTATTGTCAAGATCCATTAGTCATGCTTCATAAAACCATTTTCATTTCTGACATGCATAGAGCCCCTTTATTATTTACTGGAAAGGCGGATTTATTTTCCTTGTTTTGAGAGCAATGCAATTATAGTGCAGAACAGAGGACCTTCTCGGAGGGGCGCAGCGAGTGCAGCTCCGCTCCCCAGCCGGCAACATAGTCTTGCTAAATGAACACCGGCATTACCGAGTCCCCATGGGTGATATTGCATTGAGGACAAGCATAGAGTCACAAGTTTAGTTGAAGGCAGCATTGGGCACTTCTGATCCTTAAAAGCACAGGCTAAGTTCTAACGCAGATCTGCTCCTCATTCCCTTGTTGGTTCTGTATTTTCCGGCAAGCCTCACTTGAGAAAATGCACATGCCATTTGTAAACTCGCCGTCATTAGTCACAGTCTATTGCTCTCTGACTCGCAGGTGTGTTGCGCACTTCTCTTCCGGAGGAAAAGCATTGTCTTCTATGGATACGGCACAACGGCTGGAACCTCTTAGCGATAAACCTGAAATGTAACCCAAAGTGATCATAAAGGAAACAGCCGATTGCCCCATGCGAATAATGACAGACTATGCATGCCATTGTTTAAAGTCCACCGTAAGAAATAACATTCACGGTGCGAATAGTAGATGCTAGGAGTAACAGGAAAAAGTAGACCGGCAATAGGAAAACTCTAAAATAATATGTCTGTACTGGGCTGTGAAGTCAGAAACTCAATTTCCAACTTGGACTCCGAAAATGACTGTTCAAACCAACCACGGCAACTTCCAAAGCTCGAATACAAATTGTAATCTTTTTAGTTTCCAAATACTTTGTAAAATATTTGGCTCCCTTTTTCCAGTTCAATGCGCCTTCCCACCGATGTCCCACTGGCTTAGGGTGCTTTCACACTGCATTCCTCTCCCCGTTCACTGGTTCCATCGGGGCTTCCGTCCGAATCCCCCACAAAACGGGATTCAGACGTATACACCGACTGGGCTACTGCCTATAATGGTGCAGACCGAGTCACCGTGTGTTCTGTCATAGACCATTTTTGGGAGTGTACACCTATTGGAGGTGGACACCAGACGTAGTAGACTGTGTCTGGGTGTCTGCCTCCACTAAGCGTATACTCCTGAAAATGGTGCATGACAGAGCACATGGTAGCCCCGTCTGCACCATTATAGTCAGTGGCCCCGTCGGGGCTCCCATCTGAAACTGATTTCGGATGTATGCGCCAACAAGGCCACTGACTATAATTGTGCATACAGAGTAACTGTGTGCTATGTCGTGCACCATTTTAGGGGGTATACGCCTATTGGAGGTGAACACCCAGACGTAGTATACTGCGTCTAGGTGTCTGCCTCCAGTAACAGTATATTCTCAAAAAATGGTGCATGACGGAGCTCACGGTGATTCCGTCTGCACCATTTTTATCGAGATTTGGACGAAATTCCTGACAAGAAAACTGGAAGGGGAGAGGAACACAGTGTGAAAGCAATTTTCATCAAGGAGTGTGTTGATCAATGCAAAACAAGTAGGAGGGAAAGTGTGCTGAATTTCTCGGAGACATCAAGGGTGCTCAGAGCACCTAAGAATGATTTCTTACAAACTTAACAGATTCGGATACCAAAGGTACCATGTTTATAAGGGCTATGCTTCCTACAAAGTGATGTGCTTGGTTTGAACGGTCATTTTGTCCTGACAGATACCTTATTCTGACTAACTGCTTCATAAATGGGTCCAGTTTAGAAATAGCAGTCATAGTATTTTTTTCTACTAATTTATTGCCACGGTTGCCCCGTGAATCGGTTGACGAACATTGCTGTCGGTAGAGACTATTGTATGGAAATTTCTTTGTAAATGGAGGTGATTAGAGTAATTATACAAGACTAGTTTGGGAATGGTTTCCATAAAATCTTGAATTGACGGATGTGACTCCATGACGGTTTCTAGCTTTTCGGCCTGTTACGCGGTTTATTGCTTGTTGTATATCCTAATAGTTTTCTATTGCTTTAAGAATTGTAAGAATATCCAGCTGCCCCCCTCCCCGTCTCGTGCACTGGTCTCCCTTGGCGTTGGTGCACTCCCCAGATTGGACCGGATTGCTATGTGCCACTGGCCTGCCTGAATAATGCAGGAGACATCATTACAAAACTGTACGGTTGCCTCTATTAGATCTCCACTGCTGCCTATTAGCAGGTTATATTACAGGGAAGGGGCTTCTGTAATGGCCACAAACGTGTTAAATATATTTATTGTTAACGGGATATGAATGTATATGCCGAGGTCCGCGGAACGAAGCGTTGAGATTGCAGTCTGGAATAGTAATTCTATCCTCCCGTCTCTCTTCCGTGCCCTTATTCCACTGAGCCCTGGTACGGCTTTGCCTTGCTGTATCATTTAAGATAAAAGCAGGAGCTCCATATTTCTGACGGTGAACTCCTATTACATCCGCGCGGTAAAGAAATGTGCCCTTGCATGACTAATAGCGATGAGGTATTAGATCATTATTGCCATCAGTGCAAAGTGCTTGGCAATAAAGTGCAAAGGAGCCTGCTTAGAAGCGTGAGAGACAAATTAGAAATGTTCAAGCCACTTGCTCTGCCGTCCCCTGCTGCTGCGCCTGCTCTTATCCACAATACAA
Source organism: Anomaloglossus baeobatrachus (assembly GCF_048569485.1). NCBI lineage: Eukaryota > Metazoa > Chordata > Amphibia > Anura > Aromobatidae > Anomaloglossus > Anomaloglossus baeobatrachus. The sequence continues at coordinate 158,370,472 of NC_134362.1, forward strand.
ACACATAGCCAGTGACAAATCTGTTTGCCGCTGTCATGATACCGGGCTTTACAAGCTCATGGAGAACAGGAGCACATCTTACGCAGAGTTGACCCCCCAACATGTTTCCAGATCAGCTATAGATAGCATCTGCATTAAAATCTTTCAGCATCAGGGTCATCGCCTATTCCGTTTTTATACCCCGAAAGGGATTTTCCAGGGTAAAAAAATCCTGTCCCTTTTTGATGTCCCGTTGCATCACATGATTGCTGAGGCCAATCGCCAACCACAGCAGAAATGTTTGGTTGGCATGTGACCACTGAAGGCAGTAATTTGCTGCCTATGAATCATGCTTGTGTCCTCTGAGTACAGGATCGGCGATGATCATCAGAATGGTGAAATTCGAGTGCGGGGGTTCAGATAAATAAGTAATAGGTAGGTCATCAACTAAATAAATTTTATGAGACACCTATTAATGTCAATGCTACCATCTAGTGTTATCTTCTTCTTTCTTCCTCCTTCCTCCTTCCTTCTTCCTTCTTCCTTCTTCCTTTTTCCTTCTTCCTTCTTCTTTCTTCCTTTTTTCTTTCCCTCTTCTTTCTTTCTCCCTTCTTCTTTCTCCCTTCTTTCTTTCCTCCTTCTTTCTTTCCTCAGTCTTTCTTTCTTCTTTTTCTCTTTGTTGCTTCTTTTCTTCCTTCTTTCTTTCTTCCTTCGTTTTTTTTTCACTTTTTTAACACTATAAAGTAAATCTGTCAGCAGGTTTTTGCTATGTAAACTGAAGACCGCATGCTGTAAGGGTTAACACATAGAATTCAGGGGCGCCTGACTTGTCAAGGTCTGATCTGTTGTTTGTTTAATTAGCAGGACCTCTCATTGGACTACAGTGTCACAAGCATGGCAGTCCAGCACACCCCTTTCTGATTGACACCTCTCTGTGCATGTACAATCTCTATAGAGAGCGTGGTGTGGGTGGAGGGCAGTTCTCTCAGCTCTGCTACATGGCTAAATCTAAAACGTCTGATTGTGTTAAAACAGCTGCACCAAACAATCTAAAGGCCACTTTACACACACAGATGAATCTGCAGCAGATCTGTGGTTGCAGTGAAATTGTGGACAATCAGTGCCAGGTTTGTGGCTGTGTACAAATGGAACAATATGTCCATGATTTCACTGCAACCACAGATCTGCCAAAGATTTATCTCTGTGTGTAAAGTGGCCTTAAGTAATAAATTATTGGATTTGGGGTATTTTTGCTTACATCATGCTGCTTTCAGACGAGGTAGCAAAAATCTGCTGACAGATTTCATTTAAAGGGGTTGTCTGGTTATAGAATATTGATGACTTATCCTTGTGATTATGACTAGCAGATTGTGGGGGGGTGGGGGGTGTAAGACACTCAGTACCTCACCAGTCAGCTATTAAGGCCGGTGTCACACTTGTGAGTGCCTCGCGTGTATCTTGCGCGAGTCTCTCGTTGTATCACCCGGCACGGACTCACACTCTCCTCACAGGAGCGGGTTGGTTGCATAGAGATGCATGCCACGACCCCCTCCTGTGAGGAGAGTGTGAGTCCGTGCCGGGTGATACAACGCGAGACTCGCGCAAGATACACACGAGGCACTCGCAAGTGTGACACCGGCCTAACCGCAAGTCTGCTGTACCCGAGAGCAGCTGCTACACATGAACTATGTATGTCATGAACTGTGTTTATATCTAGAAGCTGCCGGAGCTAAGACGAGTTGGTCTATTAGGATGTCGGACATCTGCAGATACAACATTTAAGACCCATCAAATATTTTTATCCCTGGACAGGCCCTTTAGGAATATATGTACATGGAGTATTTTTCGTATGGGAAAAATCCGATGTGTATTTGCCCTGGAGTCCGCAGTCAGATTAGCATTATTCACTGGGAGCAGAGAGGTCACTAAGGGGCACTTTGCACACTATGACATTGTAGGTGCGATGTCGGTGGGGTCAAATTGAAAGTGACGCACATCCGGCGTCGCAGGCGATAACGTAGTGTGTAAAGCCTTTTTGATACGATTAACGAGCGTAAAATCGTCGTAATCGTATCATTGGTGTAGCGTTGGTTATTTCCATAATTTGGAAATGACCGATGTTATGATGTTGTTCCTCGTTCCAGCGGCAGCACACATCGCTGTGTGTGAAGCCACAGGAGCGAGGAACATCTCCTACCTGCGTCCTACGGCTCACGCCAGCTATGCGGAAGGAAGGAGGTGGGCGGGATGTTTACGTCCCGCTCATCTCCGCCCCTCCGCTTCTATTGGCTGCCTGCCATGTGACGTCGCTATGACGCCGCACGACCCACCCCCTTAATAAGGAGGCGGGTCGCCGGCCAGAGCGACGTCGCAGGGCAGGTGAGTGCACATGAAGCTGCCGTAGCGATAATGTTCGCTACGCCAACTATCACCATGATATTGCAGCTGAGACAGGGGCGGGGACTATCGCGCTCGGCATCGCAAGCATCGGCTTGCGATGTCGTAGTGTGCAAAGTGTCCCTTACTGAAGCAGTTTTTTAAATTTGTGGTGTAAAAATCCATGTCATAGATGTGACCACTTGTATAGCATCGTCTGTGCCAAGTTGCAATGTAGCCCTTGCCTTATCTATTAATTATTAGTGATGAGTGGGCACTACCATGCTGGGTGCTTGGCACTCGAAACGAGCCGGTCAGACGCTTGGATAGGCTCAACTCAAGTACCCGAGTTTAATGGAAGTCAATAGGGAACTTGAGCATTTTTCTGCAAGATTTTCTGGAAAAATGCTCGAGTTCCCTGTTAACTTCCATTAGACTTGGTTCTTCAGTAGAACCTGTCCGAGCATCCAACCTGCCCGTTACAAGTACTGAGTACTCGAGCATGGTAGTGCCCGCTCATCACTATTTACATGTACCGAGCATGGCAGTGCTCGCTCATCACAAGTACCGAGCACGGTAGTCCCCGCTCATCACTAGTTACGAGTACCGAGCACCCGAGCCGGGTAGTGCTCACTCATCACTAATTATCAGTACCGACCATCCGAGCACGGTAGTCCCCGCTCATCACTAGTTACGAGTACCGAGAACCCGAGCCGGGTAGTGCTCACTCATCACTAATTATCAGTACCGACCATCCGAGCATGGTAGTGCCCGCTCATCACTAGTTGTTATCTGTTTTGTTTTTTTGAACCATGAGAATATCACACTAGATGGTAGAATTGAGATTTATTTGTCTCATAAAATTTATTGATTTGATGACCTATTGATGCTTCATTTAAACTCCATTGTTATTTCAGAACCTGGATAGAGAGCGTCAGTATTTGAGCACACCATTCATTAGTTACTACCACATAGGACACTTCCTTAAAAAATTATTCTAATAAACCTATTGACGCTGGTTTAACATTCTATATTCACACATCACCCACCATTCATGGTCAGAGTTGGGACCACAATGTGCAGACCAGCCGTGCGTCTCCTGACCTGATCTCCTCTGTCCCTTTGCCATATACAGTTAGGTCCAGAAATATTTGCACAGTGACACAATTTTCGCGAGTTGGGCTCTGCATGCCACCACATTGGATTTGAAATGAAACCTCTACAACAGAATTCAAGTGCAGATTGTAACGTTTAATTTGAAGGTTTGAACAAAAATATCTGATAGAAATTGTAGGAATTGTACACATTTCTTTACAAACACTCCACATTTTAGGAGGTCAAAAGTAATTGGACAAATAAACCAAACCCAAACAAAATATTTTTATTTTCAATATTTTGTTGCGAATCCTTTGGAGGCAATCACTACCTTAAGTCTGGAACCCATGGACATCACCAAACGCTGGGTTTCCTCCTTCTTAATGCTTTGCCAGGCCTTTACAGCCGCAGCCTTCAGGTCTTGCTTGTTTGTGGGTCTTTCCGTCTTAAGTCTGGATTTGAGCAAGTGAAATGCATGCTCAATTGGGTTAAGATCTGGTGATTGACTTGGCCATTGCAGAATGTTCCACTTTTTTGCACTCATGAACTCCTGGGTAGCTTTGGCTGTATGCTTGGGGTCATTGTCCATCTGTACTATGAAGCGCCGTCCAATCAACTTTGCGGCATTTGGCTGAATCTGGGCTGAAAGTATATCCCGGTACACTTCAGAATTCATCCGGCTACTCTTGTCTGCTGTTATGTCATCAATAAACACAAGTGACCCAGTGCCATTGAAAGCCATGCATGCCTATGCCATCACGTTGCCTCCACCATGTTTTACAGAGGATGTGGTGTGCCTTGGATCATGTGCCGTTCCCTTTCTTCTCCAAACTTTTTTCTTCCCATCATTCTGGTACAGGTTGATCTTTGTCTCATCTGTCCATAGAATACTTTTCCAGAACTGAGCTGGCTTCATGAAGTGTTTTTCAGCAAATTTAACTCTGGCCTGTCTATTTTTGGAATTGATGAATGGTTTGCATCTAGATGTGAACCCTTTGTATTTACTTTCATGGAGTCTTCTCTTTACTGTTGACTTAGAGACAGATACACCTACTTCACTGAGAGTGTTCTGGACTTCAGTTGATGTTGTGAACGGGTTCTTCTTCACCAAAGAAAGTATGCGGCGATCATCCACCACTGTTGTCATCCGTGGACGCCCAGGCCTTTTTGAGTTCCCAAGCTCACCAGTCAATTCCTTTTTTCTCAGAATGTACCCGACTGTTGATTTTGCTACTCCAAGCATGTCTGCTATCTCTCTAATGGATTTTTCTTTTTTTTCAGCCTCAGGATGTTCTGCTTCACTTCAATTGAAAGTTCCTTAGACCGCATGTTGTCTGGTCACAGCAATAGCTTCCAAATGCAAAACCACACACCTGTAATCAACCCCAGACCTTTTAACTACTTCATTAATTACAGGTTAACGAGGGAGACGCCTTCAGAGTTAATTGCAGTCCTTAGAGTCCCTTGTCCAATTACTTTTGGTCCCTTTAAAAAGTGGAGGCTATGCATTACAGAGCTATGATTCCTAAACCCTTTCTCCGATTTGGATGTGAAAACTGTCATATTGCAGCTGGGAGTGTGCACTTTCAGCCCATATTATATATATATATAATTGTATTTCTGAACATGTTTTTGTAAACAGCTAAAATAACAAAACTTGTGTCACTGTCCAAATATTTCTGGACCTAACTGTATGCCACTCTTGAGTTCAGGTTAGGAGACCTCTGGTCTGTCTGGCCATCATGGTCCATGGTACACACATGAGACTAGCCTGATGGGAGTAATTCATGTGATGGCTAAAAAGGATGCAGATCTCCCACTGGTAGACACAGACAGGAGAGGCCCCTGTGCAAAAACAGTACATGGGCCCTTTTGCAGTCCTACAACTCATCAAAATGCACAATTTCACCTACTTCGGAGGTGGTGGTGGCCCCTCTTTTACCTCTTGGGCCCCTGAATGTACCAATAATATGTCCACCCTTGATCTTCCATTGAACGTTAATATTTCCCCATTTTTAACTGAGTCGGATCGGGTCTACCTTAATAGCCCAATGCAATTGGAGGAACTGCAGCTCGCGGCGACTTCTATGTCTAATGGGAAATCCCCGGGATCGGATGGTCTTCCCATAGAAATATACAAAAAATTTGGGGACCTTCTATTACCGCAGCTCCTGGAAACGTTCCAAGGAGCGGTCAAAACGGGCCACCTTCCTCCATCAATGCAGGAGGCAATTGTGGTGGTCATACTTAAACCAGGTAAGGACCCCTTACTTCCTGATTCATATAGACCAATATCTCTCCTTACCACTGATATTAAAATTATAGTCAAGGTATTTGCATCTAGATTGAACAAGGTGATTTCCTCTCTGATTCATTCTGATCAGTCTGGCTTTATGCCCTCTAGATCTACAGCGGTTAACATTAGGCGCCTTCACCTCAACCTACAACTCCCAGTAGATAACCCGGGGGACAGAGTTATCTGCTCCCTAGACGCTGCTAAAGCATTCGATTCCATTGATTGGAAATTTTTGTGGGCGGTCCTCCGTAAATTCGGGTTAGGTGAGGATTTTATCTCCTGGGTAAAATTATTATATGGCAGGCCCACCGCCAGAATTCGTGTTAATGGCAGACTTCAACATTTTATCTGACCAGGGGCACTCGTCAGGGGTGTCCTCTCTCACCTCTTTTGTTTGCTATGGCTATAGAGCCCATGGCTGAGATTCTGCGCAGACACCCAAATATAGCGGGCTTTAGAAGAGGGGATCGAGAAGGAAAAGTGGCTCTATATGCAGATGATACTCTCCTCTTTTTGTCAGACGCATCGATCTCATTACCAATGGCAATGGAGGTAATTCAGAAGTTTGGGAAATATTCTGGGCTAGCTATAAATTGGGGGAATTCTGTGTTGCTCCCTGTGGATAACTTGGACGATATTCCTAGATATGCTCCTTCAGGTCTACAAATTTCCTCGCAATTTAAATATCTGGGAATCAATGTTACTGCTACAGTGAATGATTACACTACACTCAATTTGTCCCCAATCCTTAAAAAATTCAAGGATAAAGTTGACATATGGACCCGGCTACCTCTGTCGGTGGTAGGACGGGCAAACCTGGTGAAAATTATATGGATGCCTCAGCTGTTGTACGACCTGCATAATTCTCCACATTGGATACCCCAAAGATATTTCTATAAAGTTAACTCACTTTTCAGGGAATTGATCTGGAGGAGGCGTAGTCCAAGAATTAAATTAGAAATGCTACAGAGGAGCAAACGCAATGGAGGACTCTCAGTGCCAAATCCATGGGCATACTTTGCAGCCGCCCAGTTGCAACATATTTGAGGTTGGGAGGACCCCAAAGAATGTTATTGCAGCAATATTTCAAGTCACCTAGCCTCTACAAGGTCCTAGAAGCAGGTAAATTTAACTCATCATCGGAATCTATGCCTACCCTTCTGTTGATACATAAACTGTGGGTTAAAATTAAACATATACAAGACATTAAGGGGCTGTCGCAGTTTACCTCTGTCTGGGACACCCCATGGCTACCCAATTTAAATAAGCTGGAGGGGTTTGGGGGTTGGAGGGGGAGAGGGCTGGCCAGACTCACACAGCTAATGGACGGAGACAACTTTAAAGAATTCTCCACGTTACAATCAGAGTTTGGGTTTTTGAAGGGTGAATTCTATAAATACCTCCAATTAAGACATGCATATCGTGCTAAAGTTAGTATAGCCGGCCATACGATACAATGTAATAGAATAATCCAGAGAATTGCTTTCTCAAGGGGCTCATCGGGCTTGATATCGGTATTGTATGGGAAAATACTGGACAGGTTATTAATACATCATTCACCAAACTCTAAGCAGAGATGGGAGCAGGAGATTGGGCCTATTGAGGACAATCAGTGGGTGGAAATATTGGAAAGAACACACAACCTGTCTCTGGGGGAAGCCCATAGATTGTCTCACCTGTATGTGATTCATCGAGTCTATCGTACACCAAAATTTTTATTTAGCATAGGTGCCAGACCAGATCCCACTTGTTCACGATGTGGGGCTGACTTAGCGTCTATGCTCCACATGTTGTGGTCCTGCCCTAGCCTGGAGGTGTTTTGGAGAGGTGTGACCTCAATTTATTAACAGAGTATATATCATAGATCTGAGCCTTATCCCCTTTGTATGTATCCTGGGGTATATCGAAGATCTGAAGGTGGAAGAGGAGGGTAAGGTGGCGGTTGCTCGTATGTTATATATGGCAAGGAAATTAATAGCACAATATTGGATCTGTGATCAAGTCCCCACCATATCAGAGTTTGTTAATAAGGTCAATTGGATAGTAAATCTGGAGAAGAGAATTTATTTAAAAAGAAATTGTATGGCCAAATTTGAAAAGATCTGGGCCCTGTGGATAGACGACTCTAGTCTGGCATCTAGGGATTTATTTAGGTTCTGTTTGGGCTTGTTTTAAACTATGGTATAGATAACTGAAAAATTGTACGGCTGCGGGAACTGTAACCTTTTTTTCTCGATTCATTGCCTGTTCGTGTCTAACTTCAGGCATATATGATGTTAACTGGGACAAGTATGTTGGTGATCTAGATCCTCTAATATATCACTAGTCATGGAACCCTCTATAGAGAGCTACGACATCTATGTATCACATGTGGGGAATAGTCAAATGTGTGTTTGATTTTTGGTTTCTCATCTGGGGGGAGGGAGGGATGGGACTTTGGGGGTTATGTTGACCCTGAATTGTATGATTTATATAATGTATATAATGTATAAAATCTTTAATAAAAACATTTTGGTTTAAAAAAAAGTATTTCCCCATTTTTATAGACGGAATTGAACCACTTTTTGGTGGAAGTTAGCAACCTTATGTCAGACCAAGTTTGGTGTTTCACTCCGGTTGTGAAATATTACGGGATTTTAAGGTTTCTGCCCCTATGTATAAGGCGTCTCTAATTGTTTGGAGTGGCTGTGGAGCATGGGCCAGTGTGAAAATGAGGTAGAGCAGCAAGACATATTTAATTTCCTTCACAATAATTGTCCACATGCTGTGTACCCTTTTCCTGGTTAAACAGCTTTTTGTAAAAGAAGAGGATTTGACTCGAAAATGCAAACTGTTGCTCTTTCCTCACTGTCTTAGACCCTTAACCCTAACTTAGCTGGATTGTCCGCCACTTTTTCTAGATGATATACTGTCCTGAACGGTTAGCAGGAATACGAGCGTCTTCACAGTGTTCCCGACGCACTTTGAGCTTTTACATACTTTTATGCATAGACTCGAATACTAAAGCTTCTTGTAAAAACATGCACAATAGCCATGTGTTCAAAATCAACCTGAATGTGATTGAAATATGGAAATTGTACTTGGAGTACCCCCCTTTCTTTTACTTGGATAGCACTAATATTGTCACAGTACTTTACAGACACCATTATCACTGTCCCACTTGGGACTCACAGTCTACTTTCCCTATCAGTATGTCTTTGGATTCTGGGGGGAAATGTCATGGACTGATGTGATCTCCGAGGGATCTGGGATTAGACGGCGACAGCGTATTGTGGATCGCAGATCCACTTTAGTGCCTGCTCATCATTTACATTGAGTAGGTGCATATTTAATTCCATCCAGTACTGAAGAGGTTAAGATTAATTTTTGTCCTAATGATCGAACAGGATTTGCAACCTCCTTTCTGCTATAAGTATCCACTCGTCACTCCTTTCTATGTCGGCTATAGCTCACGCTTATGCTGTCCACTTGGAAGGAACTTATCTTTGTAGGGAGCTGAGGTGTTGCTTCAGTTGCAGCTAAGAAGTTCCTGTCCAGAGTTTTATTTGTTGTCTTTCTTCCCTGTTTTCTTTCCTACCTTGTGTTGTCTTATGTCAGTAGCAAGACTAGCGTCTCACTGGCCTGCACTAGTCAGTGCGAAGTTCGGGGCCAGTGAGGGCCTAGGCACATGATCGGCGACAGGGGGAAGGACCCATCTAAGGACTTAAGGGAGTGCAGGGATCATCCTCAGGTGTGTGTAAGGAGGTGACTCCGCTTCCCTTTCCCTAGCGCTAGGGCCCACCATTATATAGTGTTCCCAGTGTACTTTGTATGTTGAGGTGCTCGCTGGGAGTCCCCTTAAACTTGGCGGGACCCCTGTAGCCATTGTATAACAGGAAACCAGAGAATGTGGGGGAAAACCACACAAACATGGGGAGAACTTGCAAACTCCTTGCAGATGTTATCCTTGGTGGGATTTGAGTCCAGCACCCCGGTGATATATAACATGTCTTTTCTGGCTGCCATAGCTCAGGTGCCCTCCAGTCGCCTTCCTATTGCTGTCATCATGTTAACAGCTGCTTGGTCGTACTATGAGCATAGGAAGCATTGCTGTCCGGGAAGTCCACCCTTACTACTTGCAATTCCTGTTGTAAGAGTAGTCGTCAGGGAAGCAGAAAGTTGTAAGTTTCTCCCAGTTCTTGATGCTGAAAGAGGGCCAGTTGACCATACGGCAATGTAAAATGTCCTTTGCATTCGGGGAGTTAAGGATCAGGCATCTTCGATTTTAACATGCCCAATATTTTGCAAGCTGGGAGATGAGCACTGCTAAGAATGTCTGGAAGACGCTTTTCCCCTCCTCACCGATGCTTAAACGGAAAGCTAAGAATGTAGGAAGATGGTTGTTGCCTGGTGGCTATGGTATGGCCGCTTATCATCTACTGATTTAGTCCCCGGTTGACCAAGTGGATACATTTCTCTTGTAACACGGAGGCGGACAACTTTGAACAACTTCTTTTGGTAAATGCTCTTTTGTAACTTGCTTGAGTCTTTTTTGCACTGTCCTGTAATATGGAGAATTCAGAGCAGTTCCCAGTGGTCTGTCGAATTTTCCCTGCCCTCCAACCATAGTTTGCACAAATCCTTTCTTTATGCGTTTCATTTATCATTCAGAAGAGAGACGCCGGGCTTAGAGGTCAAATGCTCGGAGCAAGGATTCAGACAATGTTACTCTGTAGAATGTCTTGCACTATTGTTAAGGCGAAAAACTTAATACATTTTACTTTATTTGTGTGTTTTCTTTCCTAAAGTTTCCAACATCCTTCCCCAGAGAGTCTATGTTTAATGCTTTTCCAAAATTCAGATTATTATGAGCGTCTGTATATAGAGCAAGTAGTATAAACTCAAAACAACGGAAAATAAACTCTATAAGTAAAGTGGGGACGAAGCATGATGTTTCCACCAAATACCCATCATGGCTCCTGCGCTCAATGTACAGTGTCCAAAATAGTAATTATACCGTAAGGTTCGGGGAAACTAACACCTTATATAAACCCAGAATTGGGTAAAAATGTAGTATTTATAAAAATCAATTGACAAATTAAAAGTATAATAATAACTCCAGATAACCATTGTAAAATCTTGAAAAGGAGTCTGTTAGCACAGAATAACTGATCAAACCAAGCTCAGCTTTTCGGTGCATCCTTAGTGTGGCCGAACAGTTCACCTTCTTGTTTTCCATCCATCTTTGCCTAATCCTCCTTGATTGACATCTCTTGCTTTAAAGGAGTTGATGGAACGCAGAGATAGAATACAAGAGGGTGGAAAGGTGCACTGAACTACTTGCCCACACCAAGGGTGCACTGAGCACCGACGCTTGGTTTGAACTGTCATTCTATGTTGACAAACTCCTTTTAACCAAGTCGCCAACCTGTATTATGTGGTTTAGAATATTGATGCCATCATATGGGGCAAAGGGTACTATGGAACTCCTCAGTTGCAAGGATGTAGACATGACTGCTACCTTTGCACCCTGTATAGCAATGCCATACTTGCCAACTTTTGGAACGTTCCAGGTGATTCGCGGAAAAAAGACCTGCTGGACTCATAGATGAAATGGCAAGTCTTTGGGCACCGCAAATGCCCACCGGAACAATCTGGAAAGCAGCATTCCCCCAGCCTTTCATTGCCCTGACATTCAAAGGTGCTTTAAAGGGGTAAGAGCAGGGTGTTTGTGGTACCAGACTGGGATTTATTTATCCAAATAGAAATTTTGCTTCATGCTAAGCCGTCCCCTGTCTCTAGAAAGTCAGTTTAGAAAAAGTTGGCACGTTTGCTACGTTGCTGCTCTGAATAGATACTTCAATGATTGCATTTGACAGTGGATCAAATGGAGGTCACATTATACAGTACAGTGGTACCTCGCTTAACGAGTAACTCACTTAACGAAAATTTCGCTTAACAAGCAAAGCTTTCTGTAAATTTGTAACCCGGTTTACGAGAAAGCTTTGCTGGACGAGCAAAATCCTCACCACACACACTTCTGGTTTCGTCCATCCACCGCGCTCTAACCCGCACTTGCAGTCCACACAAACCCACACATGTATGCACAAAACACACACATGCACGCACACACATACAGTATTATGCTCACCTTACCTTCCGTTCCACCGCCGGCCTCTTGGTTCTTGTAGTTCCCGGGTACATCGCGACGTCCTCGCTGCGAACTACAAGTACCATGAGGCCGGCGGTGGAACGGAAGGTAAGGTGAGCATATAATATGTGTACCTTCCGTTTAATCGCCGGCCTCCTGAGTCCTGTAGTTCGCCGCTCCGCTCCACTCCAGGCTGTGCATCGGCGTCCATAGCGACGAAGCAGGAACTTCCTGTCACCGCTACTCAAAGGCAGTGCGCTGGCCAATCAGAGGCAAGCGGCTCTGCCTTTGACGTCAGCGCTCTGGCCGCGGAAGTTCCTCCCTCGTCGTTATGGTAACCCGATACACAGCCCGGCCCCATACCAGAGAACAGCAAGTCCCAGGAGACCGGCGATGGAACGGAAGGTAGGGGGAGCATATAATATGTGCGTGTGCATGCGTGCTTGTGTGTTTGTGTGTGTTTGTGTGTGTTTGTGTGTGTTTGTGTGAGTTTGTGTGAGTTTGTGCGTGTTTGTGTGCGTTTGTACGTGTGTGAAATGACACAATAGGGGACCAGGATGGGACTTTTAACAAGTTGTAGAACAAATTGTCTGCATAGCAATGATTTCCTATGGGAAATCTTGCTTTTCTGAACGAGTAACTTGGTTAACAAGCACACACCCAGAACGGATTGTTTTCGTTAAGCAAGTTTCCACTGTATATCATTGTCACGGTTGTGTCACGACAGTCCTGTGGTGTCCGGCTGTAGAAAGTCACAGCATTTGGCTTCACAATCTGCTCCCTGACATTCTTTTCCTCTGTGCTTGGGGTTAATCCCTTTCTCTTTAGGACCCTTCGGATTTCCTCACCTTTCAGCTGTTAATCATCAGCACTTTCCTTAGTGTCCTTAAATACTTTCATTCCCCCTTGGTCTTTGTTGCTGATAGAGTTAAATACTTATACAGGTCTTGGATGCAAGCAGTCGGCTTGTATCCATCTGGGGAAACATTTGTTGCTATATATCTCCCTGAGTCATCCTGGAGGTAATTTAATCATGTGCTTTCTCCTGTGTGTGCTCCCTTTGTTTACTATAGAGGTTAGTGGGGTTGACTAAGCGCTTAACCAATCCGTTCCTTACCTAGGGCCTAGTTCTAGGATAAGCCAGGGTCACGTATCCTGCTCGGTGCATTGGTGCGGAACCTATCTTGAGTGGTCAGGGGAGCCAGGGGCCAGTGGAAGGTTTGGTCAGGGGTCACAATCTTCTCCTTGTGTCCTTAAATACCTGCATGTTCCCCTTGGAGTTTGCTAGTGATGGTTACATTTCTATACAGTCTTGAATGCAAGCAGTCAGCTTGTAATCATCTGGAGACACATTGTTGTATGTTGATGTACCTCTCCCTGAGTCATCCTGGAGATAGGTTGTTCATGTGCTTTCTCCCTGTATTATCCCTGTGTCTACTTCTACTACAAGAGCTTAGTGGGGTTGACTTAGCGCTCATCCCATCCATTTCCTACCTAGGGCCCAGTTCTAAGGTATGTCAGGGTCAGAAGTCAACGAATTACATATATGTGTAGTATATTACTTTAACTGAAAAGCATCGTAAATATTCCTTTAAAAAATACCTTTATTAGTTTCTCTTAAAAAGACTATCACGTCCTATAACCTTGTGTGCTCACTTGTTTGCTACTTGTCAGTATACCATAGATTCCCTATAACATTATGTTCTCAACCTTCAGAGCCATTCATAAACAGCAGAGTAGAACACCCTAGTAATGAGGTGGTGCCTCCAAAAGTCAGGGTCAGATATCCTGCTCGGCACATAGGTGCGGAACCTATCTAGGGTGGTCAGGGGAGTCAGGGGCCAGCGGTTGTTTTGTTCAGGGGTCACTATCTTCCCCTTAGGGTCCAGCACTAGGTATACCTAGAGTCAGGTATCTGTCTCAACATATAGGTGTGAAACTTATCTAGGGTGGTGAGGGATCCCAGGGACAAACAGTAGGTTTGGCCATATGTCACCATCTTTCCCTTCCCTAGACACAGGGTTTCCCTTCTCTTCCCTGTCGTCATATGAAAGGTACTTCCCCATACCTAGTGTGACAATCATGGACGTCCATATGTACCCATCACCTAATAAAACCTCAGTCATGTCCTATTTATATTCCAGTGCTATAAAGCAGAGGTACAGGGATGGTGGCGGCTGTTTGAGAGCCAGTCGTTTCATGGAATTGCTCACCTGCGCATTTCCGATGACTTCATATCCATTCATCCTTTAATGGTGGACCTTCATAATGACTTTCTTAGATTTGTAGACTATCTCATTCATTTGTGCCATAGGGTTCTCCATTCAATGTAACATGACGGCAATTTTAGCTGTAACTGATTTTAGTAAAGTCTAGTAATATAACCTCGGACGCGGTTTATCCGGGGAGTTGGAGAGATGATTGATCCATTTAGCACCCAATCTGTCGCCTGTATTAATGAGTACTAGAACTGAGAACCGGAGATAATTCTTCCGACGGTAGCGTTTTTAACGTTTTCAAAAGGAAGGGAAAAAAATGTGTTAAAAGCAAGTGTAACCCCCAGTCGTCTTAAATGAATTGCCTGGCGATACTTAGCACTCTCTTCCCCGGGAGTCCTGATTGGGTACATACAAATTATTTTTTTTTCCTATAGTAATAAGCGAGAAGAATGATACATTTTTTTTTAATGATTTCCTGGCCTCCAGCCTTCTTCTCACATACAAGTCCAGTGCGTGGGAGCGAAGACCACCTCTATATTCAAATATATAATAGGCTCCTCAGCAACCGAAAGCCCAAGAGCAGTAATTTAGGTGGGAGGGACGTCTTCATCAGCAAAGCGCATGCATTAAGGCAGCTTAATCATGTAAATCTATCCTATTAGTAAGTTTAGCAGAAAAAAGGAACATGAAAGGTGTTAAAGAAGCCTTCAGTATGTCATAGAGAGCGGGGTTATGAGTCTATTAAAATGTTATTTTGATAATTAAGACGGCAGCTGTTCCGAGGGCATTGGGGGGCTCGGCGCCTGGCGAAGCAACGCTATGTACAGTGAACTGGGCAAAAAAAGGAGAGATAATGAAGGAGGATTTTTTAGAAATGGTCGTTTCTGAGGAGAGATGCGATAATCTGTGTCTATTGGGGGAAGCAGTTGGAATGGAAGGAATAAACACGACTTGTGCATTCAGTCTTTGGAGAAAGCCTCTTATTCCAGTCTTATTAGAGCAGGTACAATGATTCTCAGATCAGTGATAAGTCTATCTACACAGTACCAGCGCCGTTTTGCAACCGATATTGTTACAGTTGCCTACGCATCTGTGGCACCCGAGTGGTCCTGGGAGCCACAGTGGCATTGTTCTCTTCACCGGTATCAATGCTATGCTTGGGGGCAACGAGGGGACCTCTCCTTGTCAGGAACATCACATATAACATCTCCTACTCCAGGCCAGCAGGGAGAGCTGGTAACCTGTTTTGAAGGGAGCCTCTCTGTACATGCTGACCTTGTGGAAGGGTTAGAGTGAACAGGAAGGAAGTGAGGCAGAACATTGTTGGCGAAGAGAGATTGATCACTGTTTGAGAGCTTCTGTGTGAGCTTTCCAGGACCGAGCGCTAGGACAGGACACAGGGGTCCTCGGTTACTGGGTGCTAACGGCCCAGTAGCAAAACACGGAGGGCAAGAGATACTATATTCATGGCCCGCCCTAGTTCCAAGACACAGCAGCAATATAGAACCCAGGATCGCAGTAATACAAGCAGGTCCCATAACCGGTTCACATTGGCCATCACAAGGGACAGTCATCTTTAAGTAAAGAGAGAAAAGGGGACGCTGTGATGCTCTAGGCTGCAGCGGCTCCCACCAAGAGCGCATTATAGAAGGCCTCCAACCCGCCAGGCAAGGAGAGATCCATGCTGCTTCTGGGCTGACCGGACCACTGTAAACCTGGACCATGACACCTGACCAGTAAAGGTAAAATGGAAGAATCTACCAACTTGTGTCGGCCAATTACTACTGGCATTCAAGCCCTGCACCCCATTGCACCACTACAACCCCCACCATCCTCCCTGGGCACACTCTGCCTGTGGGGAGAGATAACACCCGAGTTGCACTATCACCAGCCCCAGCAAGGAACCCGGCAGCGGCAGCTACTCCCTGTCCGCATACCACAGGTGGCGTCACGACAAACTTTCCCCAAACACCCCGCTTTCCCATCCTTTACTGCACGCCTCGGGGCAACGGAACTGGGCAAGGCCACCCGTGACATCGCCTGACCCGACTCGTAACGGCCCGACAACGTGTAGGTTAACCACCTGCCCCGTTGGGCGCTGCACATCAAATTTTACAAAGGAAAATTTGGTACTTTCAAGACTCTTGCCTGGAACACCATAGCCATTTTTGGTAGTCCAAGATGGAGGGTCCACGTAATGTTGGGACTGTTGGCAAACATGTAGTTGCAATCCAACAGTTTTCACATCCTGACAATGAGACTCATGATCTGCCATGGCTTCTACCATTGACGTCACTTTGTGTGACCCATGGTGCCCCACTGCCCTCAACAGAAACACTTGGCCAGGCTCGATAAACACTGTGAGATTGCACCTTTAACATTTTTGGAGCAGAAACTGATCACAAACATTCCAAACCTCAAAACTCCTCAAAAACTTTTACTTTCTGCTCAGTTTTGCTCAAAAACTCAACAAATAGACTTAAGTTATGTGCACATGGAGTTGTTTTGATGAGTTTTTGAAGTAGAACCTCCACGTTTTCGAAGAGGATTTGGAGAGTTTCCACCAAGGCTGTATGCAATGTGTACAGTCATGGCCAAAAGTTTTGAGAATGACACCAAAATTATATTTTCACATGATCTGTTGCCCTCTGGTTTTTAATTGTGTTTGTCTGATGTTTACATCACATACAGAAATATAATTGCAATCATATTATGAGTACCAAAAGGTTCTATTGACAGTTAGAATGAGTTAATGCAGCAAGTCAATATTTGCAGTGTTGACCCTTCTTCTTCAGGACCTCTGCAATTCTCCCTGGCATGCTCTCAATCAACTTCTGGACCAAATCCTGACTGATAGCTGTCCATTCTTGCATAAGCAATGCTTGCATTTTGCCAGAATTTGTTGGTTTTTGTTTGTCCACCCGTCTCTTGATGATTGCCCACAAGTTCTCAATGGGATTAAGATCTGGGGAGTTTCCAGGCCATGGACCCAAAATCTCTATATTTTGTTCCATGAGCCATTTAGTGATCACCTTTGCTTTATGGCAAGGTGCTCCATCATGCTGGAAAAGGCATTGTTGGGCGCCAAACTGCTCTTGGACAGTTGGGAGAAGTTGCTCTTGGAGGACATTCTGGTACCATTCTTTATTCATGGCTGTGTTTTTAGGCAAGACTGTGAGTGAGCCGATTCCCTTGGCTGAGAAGCAACCCCACACATGAATCGTTTCAGGATGCTTAACAGTTGGCATGAGACAAGACTGGTGGTAGCGCTCACCTCTTCTTCTCCTAATAAGCTGTTTTCCAGATGTCCCAAACAATCGAAAAGGGGATTCATCTGAGAAAATGACTTTACCCCAGTCCTCAGCAGTCCACTCCCTGTACCTTTTGCAGAATAGGCTTCTTTGCTGCCCTCCTTGAAACCAGGCCTTGCTCAAGCAGTCTCCGCCTCACAGTGCATGCAGAAGCACTCACACCAGCCTGCTGCCATTGCTGAGCTAGCTCGGCACTGCTGGTAGTCCGATCCCACAGCTGAAACAGTTTTAAGATACAGTCCTGGCGTTTTCTGGTCCTTCTTGGGCGCCCTGGAACCTTTTTGGCAACAATGGAAGCTCTCTCCTTGAAGTTCTTGTTGATGCGATAGATTGTTGACTGAGGTGCAATCTTTGTAGCTGCGATACTCTTCCCTGTTAGGCCATTTTTGTGCAGAGCAATGATGGCTGCACGTGTTTCTTTAGAGATAACCATGATTAACTGAAGAGAAACAATGATACCAAGCACCAGCCTCCTTTTAAAGTGTCCAGTGGTGTCATTCTTACTTAATCATGACTGATTGATCGCCAGCCCTGTCCTCATCCACACCCACACCTGTGTTAATGGAACAATCACTAAAACAATGTTAGCTGCTCCTTTTAAGGCAGGAATGCAATGATGTTGAATGTGTTTTGGGGGTTAAAGTTCATTCTCTTAGCCATTATTGACTTTGCAAGTAATTGCTGTTAAGCTGATCACTCTTTGACATTCTGGAGTATATGCAAATTGCCATTAGAAAAACGTAAGCAGTAGACTTTGTAAAAATTAATATTTGTAGCATTCTCAAAACTTTTGGCCATGACTGTAGTGCACACATTCAGGATTTTCTCCTTGCAGATTTGGTGGAGAAAATAATCTGCAGCACATCAATTCTTTCTGCGCTTTTGGTTGCATTTTTCATAATTTGAAAGCAATAAAAAAAAAAAACCGCAACGAAAATCTATCAGAATGCTCGCTTTTGCCCCAGCGTTTTTCCTGGTGCAGAAATTTCTGCAACAAAATTTACAATGTGGGCACATAGCCTAAGTGTTCACTCCAAAACCTTCTAAAAACTTCATCGGCCCCTAAGGGTATGTTCACACAGAGTTTTTTTTTTACTTAAAACTCTACCAGGAATTATGAGGCATTAAAAAGCAAACAAACAAACCTCAATGTGAACATCACAGTCCTCTTATAAGTATATAGTATGCTAGTTGAGAATCCAAGTGGTTATACATGCGCTCTAATGAGCCACATAAATCTACTTATGCCATTGACTCCAAAAAACTGGAAGCAATACTGCATGTGTGTTTTCTGGCTAAGAATATGTTAAAGGGAATCCTTCAAAAAGATCATTTCCCCCAAATCAAATATATGGATGTGTAGGTCTTTGAAATGTAAATCCATAGACACCTTTATATCATTTATCTGTTGCTGCATTCCTGGGTAATTATTATTCTAATTTATTTGCAAATGAGGCTTAAGTGCTTTGGACGTCACAGGGCAGTTCCCAAGCTTCTGCCTACCGTGGTGGCTTCCATACCCAGCACCAACTTCTATAGGTTGAAAAAGTCCATAGGCTCAGTGGTGCTTGTTTCCCCTCACTGGGTCCACGGTTTCCTTTCTGACACTACACTGATGTTTGTTAATCAACTGCAGTGGTGACAGCACATTGACAGGGCTGTAGCCAAGCCGCTGAGCTCAGTGAATGGCTACAGTGCTCTCGATGTAACAGCAACAAAACAAGGGCTGCAGTGGAGAGGACCCGGGGAGGGTGACTACGCCTCATAGAGACTGGACTAAACATAGGTGATAGAGGATTGCTCCTTTAAGGGACTGAGCCACTCAGAGTTGCAATAGTAAAGATATGGAGCAGTGCTTGGTAAACAGTGAGTAGGTGTGTCATGGTTGACGGACAGTCCTGTGGTGTCCGGCTGTAGAAAGTCGCTGCCTTTATCTACAAAGACTGCTCCCTTACATTCTATTCTTCCTGCTGTGATCTAAATGGTATCCAGTGTATCTTTACAGTTTGGTGTTAATCCTTTTCCTTTTAGGACCCTTCAGATATCCTCACCACTCAGCTGTTAATCCTTATCCCTTGTGTCTTTAAATACCTGCATTTCCCCTTGGTGTTTGCTGGTGATAGTTACATTTCTATACGGTCTTGAGTGCAAGATGTCAGCTTGTAATCATCTGGAGAAACGTATGTTGCTATACCTCGCCCTGAGTCATTTTGGAGATAAGTTGTTCATTTACTTTCCCCTGTTTGTGTTCCCTTTAGGACTTAGAGGTACTTTGCATGTTGCAACATCGCTACTGCGATATTGTCGGGGTCAAATCGAAAGTGACGCCCATCCGGCGCCAGTAACGACGTCGCAACGTGTAAAGCCTAGATGCATCGATAAACGATCGCAAAAGCGTCGAAAATCTGTGATCTGTGCAGTGTCGGACATTTCCATAATGTTGCACCAATAGGAGATACGATGTTGTTCCTCGTTCCTGCGGCAGCACACATCGCTGTGTGTGAAGCCGCAGGAGCAAGGAACATCTCCTACCTGCCTCCACCGCCAATGTGGAAGGAAGAAGGTGGGCGGGATATTTACATCCCGCTCATCTCCGCCCCTCCGCTTCTATTGGCCGCCTGCCGTGTGACGTCGCTTTAACGCTGCACGACCCGCCCCCTTAGGAAAGAGGCGGGTTGCCGGCCAGAGCGATGTCGCAGGGCAGGTAAGTGCGTGTGAAGCTGCCGTAGCAATAATGTTCGGTACGGCAGCTATCACAAGATATGGCATGTGCGACGTGGGCGGGTACTCTGCATCGCTGTCATCGGCTAGTGATGTCGCAGCGTGCAAAGTACCCCTTAATGCGGTTAACTAAGCGCTCATCCCATCCGTTCCTTACCTAGGTTCCAGTTGAGTGTCAGCCAGGGCCAGGTATCCTGCTCAGCGCATAGGTGCGAAAGCTATCTAGGGTGGTCAGGAGAGCCAGGGGCCAGTGGAAAGTTTGATCACCATCTCCCCCTTCCCTAGACACAGGGTTTCCTTCTTCCCTTCCCTCTCTTTTTTCCGTTCGCTTGGTATTTGCCATATCTAGCATGACAGTGCGCTGGACTAATGGGAGCACAGCAGCTGCTTTAATCAGCAAACGAGAAAAAAACAAGGATAAAAAGTGGAAAAAACGTCCGTGCTGCTGTGCCAATAAAGAGTTAATTCCAAATAGGAGCAATGCAGGATAGTTTAGTCTACGCGTTTCGGAGATAACCCCTCCCCTTCATCAGGAAATCCACCAAAAAACAGTCAATCAGCAAACGGGAAGAAATGCAACGATTCTGACCACCACCGATTGTTATTGACAGCCTTTCCTACAAATAGTTTTCTGAATCTCCAAAATGATGTTAGTAGCCCATTTGTAAATAATAATTGTGGACCATCTGAAAAACTAAAAGTAAATGCTATAGTAGTGGTAGCGCCTCATAGCTATTTCCACAAATGGAACTTGATGGAGAATCAGTGGTAAATTCAGCATTTGCTGGTGTCAAGACCTAATTTGATTTCTTTCCGAGATAATTTCATTTAGGAAATCCGAAATAGAATATATGCAAAATACAATATTGAATTCACTGTGATTTATTGTACGTGGGGCTTTTCGTATGCATGAAATTATGGCGGCTCTGAAGCTTTTATAAATGAGGAAATAAAAGGCTTTTGAAAACTACAAAAATTGAGCTTCACTGAACTTGTGCTTTCTTTGTCATAGAATATCTTTATTTGCATAATCCTTTCAACTTTCCAGCCACTAAATCCCTAATCTCAAAAACACTTGAAAAAAACATCTCTCCCTTAATAAATACAATCCCTGAAGATGTTTTAACTTGTAAAATATGACTTGTAACATCAAACAAGTATTTGATTTCAATTAACTTATTTTGTAGGGATAGAAATTAATTAAGCATACAGATTTCTATCAAAAAGGGGTTTGATGGGACCATAAACGGAAGTTCAAGTTCAAAATACCTTCAGCATCTGGACCTTTTATCTCACCCCCTTACACATTTTACAACCCATTTTCCCAGCCTTGTTCGCCCATTGCCCAGCCTTTGTTGCCCATTGCCCAGCCTTTGTTGCCCATTGCCCAGCCTTTGTTGCCCATTGCCCAGCCTTTGTTGCCCATTGCCCAGCCTTTGTTGCCCATTGCCCAGCCTTTGTTGCCCATTTCCCAGTCCTGTTCGCCCATTTCCCAGTCCTGTTCGCCCATTTCCCAGTCCTGTTCGCCCATTTCCCAGTCCTGTTCGCCCATTTCCCAGTCCTGTTCGCCCATTTCCCAGTCCTGTTCGCCCGTTTCCCAGTCCTGTTCGCCCGTTTCCCAGTCCTGTTCACCCGTTTCCCAATCCTGTTTGCTCGTTTCCCAATCTTGTTTGCAAATTTCCCAGTTTTGTTTGCCCATCTCCCAGTCATGTTTGTCCATTGCCCAGCGCTGTTCGCTCGTTGCATAGCCCTTTTCTCCCATTTCTCAGCTCTGTTTGCTCGTTTCCCAGTCTTGTTTTCCCATTTCCCAGCCTTGTGTGCCCAGATCCCAGCCTTGTTTGTCCAATTCCCAGCCTTGTTTCCCCATTGCCCTGCCTTGTTTTCCCATTGCCCTGCCTTGTTTCCCCATTGCCCTGCCTTGTTTCCCCATTGCCCTGCCTTGTTTCCCCATTGCCCTGCCTTGTTTCCCCATTGCCCTGCCTTGTTTCCCCATTGCCCTGCCTTGTTTGCCCATTGCCCAGCCTTGTTTGCCCATTGCCCAGCCTTGTTTGCCCTTTGCCCAGCCTTGTTTGCCCTTTTCCCAGCCTTGTTTGCCCTTTTCCCAGCCTTGTTTGCCCTTTTCCCAGCCTTGTTTGCCCATTTCCCTGCCTTGTTTGCCCATTTCCCTGCCTTGTTTGCACGTTTCCCTGCCTTGTTTGCACATTTCTCTGTTTTGTTTGCCCGTTTCTCTGCCTTGTTTGCTCCCTTTTCTTAACCATGTTTAGATTGCATGAAAAATAGGTAAAGTGTATTTATTTAACATTGTAGTCATGTTGACTTGCAATAGCCCCACATTCCTTCTGTAGTCCTTATAAAAATTAATTCAAGCTTAACTGGTCTTCTACTCATTTAATGGCAGCAATATCTTTACAATTCAATATATATTTTAGGTTAATTATGACCTAGACAATGTCTATATCCACCACTAATCCCTGCGTAGGTTTCTTTTTCCTACTGACCCTCTTCTTCAAAAATAACGACTTGTGCTTCGCCTAAGTCTCCTAGCATCTCGTGTAGACCTAGCCTTCGCTTGACATAAATTGATCACTTAAGTGAGCCCAATCCAGCCTAAGTTATTTTCTTGTAACCCGGTGCCCCATAGTATCCTTAATTTTGTTCAGTCTAATGACTTAATATCTTTGCGGTGTAATTGTAAGGGTGGGAAGGAAGGTATCTCAGATGATCCTTGACATGAGGCCACTCAGGAACATGACAGCATCCATATATAGCAAATGTGAAAATGATAGAAAAGGAGCGAGTGCCTATGATGAATGTGTTCTGGTCTGCCCCGGTGACACAGCTGGAGATGAACTGAGGTGGGAACACAATCAAACCAATTATTAGTGAGCGGAGAGAACCAGTCTTGATGTTCCTAAGCGAACCACAAAGGTCTGGAAGACGTTGTACGCTTAAGAGTTCTACTCTGCAGCCTGATAAATTTGTAAGAGAATCCAGCAAACGGGCCCTTAGGAAATCTTTATTACTAAGGCTATAGTTAGCTCGGCCAGTCTTTAATTAGATTGATGAGTTTACTGTTTGTGAAGCCACCGGTCAGGAACGGGGTGGGATCCGGGGACCACTTATAATTCAGATGGTAATGTAAAGTTTGTAACACTTTTTAAAGAGGAGGAAAAGTTTCTTCGTATTAATATACGTTGCTTTGAAGTTTGGCTGTAATTTATTCACCTAGGATTCTGGCAATATCTAAAGTGACTGTTTCAAGTAGACCACAATCATAAACCTCTAATTATATTTTTTTCCACCGAGATAGCAACATTTCATTTTCTACTGTTGTATTCTTAACATTGCGGAAGATTTTTTTTTTTCCAAGAAGTACGATTATACCTGGACTTTATCTGGTTAAAATAACCCGGAAAAGCGAAATATGTTCTCTCCAAAGGTAAAGAGCATTAATGTGCGCCCAGTTCCAAACGGTTACATAAGCATTAGCTCCACCGCTTTATAGTAGCAGCAGAGTCATTATTTTCAGATTTACAAGCATTAAATATTTTAATTTAATGCCTTGGCTCTCTTGTAATTCATCCACTTAATTATATGATAATTAGTCAAATGAAAGACATACAGCTGCTGCTGTTATTTATTCTTCTAGGAAGCTTTTGTTTCAGCCATTCTATCCTGTTTTCCATTTGTTTTAAACGAGATAGAAAATAATCACATTTGTGTTTTTTGAGTGTCCAATGTAATGGGTTTGACGCTCTGTGATCATTTACATTCCTACAATTTCGTAGGAAAAATGTTGGGTCTGGTTGGAGAGACTCTATAATGGAATGGCATTGAATAGAAAAGTTGTATGTGTTACGGATTGGTAACACTAGGTCCATCCTGGGGCCACTCTTTGGCACGTTTGACTACACGTACTAAAAGTTGACCTTTTGTATAGATTCCGAAACATCTCATTCTTTTGGTATATGGTCTGGCCCTATAGGTCTAGACACCGCGTGATCGAAAACCTGAAGCTCACTTTGAATCTGTCTTCACTGTGTTGAGCGCCTTTGTTGGCTGCCGGCAGTGTTTTCTCTGGCTGGTCTCCCCGAGATCAGTGATTGTTTTGTCTTGCTGGTCTACTAGGCATTGCTCCCACCTAGCCAGAATCCTACTCCACACTGATGAGGGGCAATACCCCAAAACAGCTGTCTGTGGATTGGTTCCTGGCCTTAGTATTTCCCTTGTCATATCTTTAAACTCGTCAAAGAGTTGGATATTGACTAAATGGGTCACTTAATTTGGTGGTTATAGTGGTCTCCTAAAAAGAGCCACTCCTTGGCTAGGTCCTTCCCGGAGGAATATCTTTTTTCTGTATTGAAACTCCTAACAGAGGCTCCATGGACCTTTTTTGATTTGCATACTTCCTGGGGGCAATGCACCTAGGATTTCACTTTGTTGAGTGCCTTCGCTGGCTGCCGGCAGTGTTTTCTCTGACTGGTCTCCCCGAGATCAGTGATTGTTTTGTCTAACGGGTGTGTCACGTGTGACAGACAGTCATGTAGTTTCTGGCCATAGAAGGTCAGAGTGTTTAGCTGTGCATAATGCTGCCAACTTTTCATTGTTCCTGCTGTCAGTATTCATTGGTATAGTGAACAACACCTGTTAGAGTACAGATACCTCCAACACAAAAACAGTTAGTTGTGGTTTAAAATAATTTTTTAATAAAAAATACTAAAAACGATTCAAAGTTCTTTCCTTCTGGATTAATCTCTCCCCCTTTTGGACCCAGTAGGTCAGTATCCTCTTGGTGCTTATATACCCCTTCCTTCCTTGGACTGGTGTTGGTGATATTTTTCAGTCCAGTCAAGCCTTGGTTGCAAGCAGGTGGCTTGTACTCCTCTGTATAATTGCTGAAATTTTGCTGCACTTCTACTGGTGTCATCTGTGGATAAGTAGTTCACGCATTTTCCCCCTGTGTGTCCTCTTTGTGTCTTCTATAGTGTTTAGTAGGGTTGATGAAGAGCTCATCCCATCTGTTCTCTATTTAGGGTCCAGCACTAGGGATAGCTAGGATTAGATATTTGACTCGGCGCATAGGTGTGGAACCTTTCTAGGGTGCTGGGGGACCCCAGGGACCAGCAGTAGGTTTGGTCAGGGGTCACCATTGCCCACTTCCCTAGACACAGGTTTTTCCTTTTGCTATTCGCTTGGTAGTTCCCCGTATCTAGCGTCACAGAATCTCAAGGGATAGATATTTTTAATATCCAATCCTAATTTGATGACTGGGCATTTTGGTCATTTATGATTTCATGGTTTTTCTTGATATTCATGACAGTAATTTATCACATTAGTATGATGTCTAATCCATTCTCATGCACTTCACGTACTGGGACGTTCAGCTGGTCATTTACACAACAGAAGGACCCACCGATCGTGTAGTGTGTGTGGAGCTTACTGACTCTGCAGTTAGTAGTGAAAAAGATCGGCTGGTTGGGTTTCAACATGTCTGATACTCTTGTTTTCGGGATATATACGAGTTGCCTGCACTAGTTAGCTACTGGCTGAACGATTGTTTGACCGCCAACTCTCTCCCGCCAGCTATCTGTAAGCTGAGTGCTTATGAGTAGAGTTGAGTGTACCTGAGTTGTAAAGTTTAGGGTTAGTGCCAAACACAGACTTTTCAAAGAATTATCTACCAAGTTCGGAGTTTGGGTGCTCTTCATACGCTAACCACTCAATCGATCTAGTGTGCTCGGGTACACTAGGTGCTCAAACCAGTGTGATCCTTTGAAGTCTCTGGCTCTCACTGGGGATGGAAACTATGTTTTCAGATGTAGTGTGTACAAAAAAACAAACAAAAAATTGGAAATGCTCTGTTTATGGCTGGGGGTGTGTGGGTGGAGAGCAAATCTACCTAATCATTGACTTCCAATTAGGTTTGGGCTCAGGGATCAAATTCAGGTCAAGCCTGTGTCCCAAACTGAACTTTGTCTAAAGTCCAGCTGAACCCAGTGAACCCAAATTTCAACGGGTTCGCTCATCTCTACTCATGAGTTACCTATTAGCAAGACGCTACATGACTCCTCAGTCAACGACATATCTCCGGGGAGAACACAAGGATCGGCTGCTGAATTTGAGTTGACTGGATCCTTCTCTCTTCCAACATAGTCTGTCAGGTAAGAATCCGAAGGACCCCCAAACACATTAGACTAACACCTAATACTGGCAGGTTCGCCTGACGTCAGTTGAATGTGCATGGGGGATCTTTACTTCACTCTTCTTACTGAGAATATATGGTCAACATAGTCATCATGACTAAGGGAGCTAAACACACTTGAAAAGCATTGATCACATCACGCATGCTGTGTGATGCACTGTATTGGAACTTTTTTGCATGAAGATTTTGCATGTTCAAGAACCAGTTACATTTTTTTTCTTTATTGAAAGTCCATAAAGGTATGATTGGGGGAATTTGTCTGTGGCTTCACAGGGAACTGACCTTAACCTCATGTAACAGATTTGCAATAAACTTAAACCAAGATTATGGGAAGAACCATCTTATCCAATATCAGTGTCTGAACTTGCCAATGCTCTTCTACATGAATGGCTAAAAATTCCCACATCTCGTATAAAACCTCACCAGAGGAGCAGAAACTGGTAGAATGTTGGAAACTTCATATTAACGTCTATGGATTTAGAACGCGATTTCGTGAAAACTTCTGCAAGTGATATAAACTTGTGTATATATACTCTGTTCCAGTAAAGCCACCCAGACAAATGTTGTGTCAGCTGAACAATGCTTTGGGCTATTATTCTTCCAATAGCCATCTCAACCGTCTCTCCCATACGCAGGATCGCTTGTTCAGCTGAGGGCTTCTGTGTTCTATATGGGAGCGTCTAAAAAAACCTCTCTGGTTCATATTATCTCCTGGAGAACAAATCAATTGGCAGTCCGAAATCAGACATGCTCGCTGGGCACCTTCATCAGTAGACTGGTGCCCACACACACACACTAGACCGTCGATATCAGTGGATTCAGCCAACATTAATCTAATGCAGAGGTTCCCAACCTTTCAAACCTTGAGTCACATTCAGCTCTGAGAGACCGGGTCGTGAGCCACATTGAGCACTGAGAGGGCTCGAGCCACATCCAGCTCTGAAAGGGAGTCGCAGGCCGCATTCAGCTCTGAGAGTGGGTCAGGAGCCACATCCAGTTCTCAGAGGGTCGCGAGCCGCATTCAGCTCTGTGAGGGGGTCGCAAGCCGCATTCAGCTCTGTGAGGGGGTCACAAGTCGCAATCAGCTCTGAGATGGGGTCGTAAGCCGCATTCAGCTCTGAAAGGGGGTCGCGAGCCACATCCAGCTCTGAGAGAGGGTTGACAGCCGCATCCAGCTCCCTGAGAGAGAGTCACTAACCACATCCTGCTCCCGTTCCTGGCACAGTACAACCAGAGCCCCCTTTTACCAGTATGACAGTCAACGTTTTTCCAACAGAAATTATAAGGTGGTATACAGAGATCCAGAGGTTCCTGCCTTATCACCATCCAGATCTGCTCTTTTTTGTATATGGCTACTCACAAAAGTCAACATCTGAAGACCTACTCTTCATAGTTATTTGCTAGTTATGGTGTTAAGGCACCCGTGAGCCACACATCATGGGCCCACAAGCTACATGTGGCTCTTGAACTACAGGTTGGGATACATCTAATGTATAGGGGATCTTAAGACCAAAAAGAAGAATCCGATTCCTACTATATAGTATACACTATGGTACAAGTTTCTCTTTGGCCTGGATCATTAGATACAGAAAAATGACTCTAGGTGAACTGGTTATTGACACCGCGCATATGTTTCTTGCCAGATCATTACTTCTGTGAGCTATCCAGCAGGGATCTTAGCATTTCTAAAATTAAAAAAAAAGGTTTTAGTAACAAAAAAAGAAAAGCGGAATGATTTTGTGCACGAATTGTGAATTATTTCTCCAGACAATGGTGATATATCCTTAAGCCTTGGACGTTATTGGAAAGCCCTAAGCCTAGGAAGTATGGATGCCGTATACGGTATATAGATTTCTAATGTAAAGTTTTGCAACAAGGACTAGGTAAAGTTAAGCCCTACATGCAGACAAATTTTCGGCTAGCTTACAGCAGCTGTGGAGTCCTGCTGATAGATTAAAAGCAGCTCCCAGTCCTAGACTGAAGCACATTAGCTCTCCTGCTGGGGACGGCTAGGGAGAGGCCTACGCAGCTGTCATTTAAGCCAAGTTTCCAACTGAAAAGTAGAGGAAAAAAAACGATGAAAGTAACAAACACAAAAAAAAAAAAATAAAAAAATTACATCCAACATTAACGTTTCCATCTTAAATTGGATTTGAATTCACCTGCAGTTCTTGCTCGCGATTTTATATAATGGCAAATTGATGCAAAAAGATACTCTGACAACATAAGAGATTTGTGCCTAGGAAACAGTGATGCGGGTGGGTATTGGAGACTTCAGATGATTACCACCGCCTCGCCCCCCACCTTCACCACGGCTTTCTTTACACGGTGTTTAATGCAAAAGAAAAATAGATGGAGGAGCGCGACGCAAAAAGAAAAGAGTAGTCTGCACCATCCGGAGTAACCTCTTACATGCCACCGCAAACAGATTTGCATACTCCCGGGGGTAAGAGGTTAATACGGTTGCATGCGGCGGCGTGGCGCACAGACACTGCAGTGTTGTGATATTACCGGGTTTTAGAATTGAAATCTGCCATCAAACAGGAACACATGGAGAAGCCACAATAGGAAGTAACAAAGCCCAAGGTTATATAGAGCATAGATAAACCAATTACTGTTATTCCTTTGTGTGAATTGAGCATACAGAAATCCAGGCTTGACCATCTCTATGTAGTCTTTTTTTTATTTTTTTTCCTGTGGGATGTACTGAGCCAGGAAACAGGCGGGATGATTTGGCCGCACATAACAGTGCCTTCAGCCAGTTACGTTATGCTTCATGCTGTAGTGTCAAAGGGCAAAACGCTTTAGGTCATAATCAAATGGCTTTTTTCCCCTATATAAAGAAAAGACAAAAAAAACCCATCAGTGCTCAGTTTTTGTTCTATGCAAAAAATCATCCTCCGCCCCCCAAAAAAAAAAAAAAATAAATCAATCTGGAGATTTCTCGAGCTTTTCTTGTCAAACCGCCAGTGAAAAATGGACTCAATAAGGATGCAACCCAGACGCCATCTGACCATCTGACTAAGTGCTGTCAAAGTTTTCACAGACCCATGGACTTAATTTGGCAAATTTAATCTCTGACTTAGATCAATAACTGACGTGTTTCCATTTATTTGCGGACACTCAGGGTCCGCCAAAAAGATACGTACGTGTGAACTGCTCAATAGCGTGTAAGCGTTTTCTACATGAAAAACAGGACGTTTGGTTGATATCTTACTTTTCTTTACCAGATCTTTAAAGGGAACCTATCTGGTCCTCTGACTATCTATCCCCAAATGCTGTTAGTCCCGCAGGGCATCTCCCCCCCCCCCCCCCCGACTAGTCCTACCTCAAATCTTTCAATCACGGCTCACCGGGAGTGATTGACAACCTGCATGCAATATTGATTCTGGGTAAGACCTTTATGTAGGCTGTCGTCTCTCCCAGAGAGGCATGAATATAATTTTTGAGGTAGGTGTAGTCTGGGGAAATAGATGTCCTTCTTGATTGGTAGTGGTTAGGGGACCTGAAAATTTCCCTTTAACTATCTTGTTTCGCAGCATGGCTTGCCGAAGGTGGGATCGGTTGTGTGCCTGCAGAGCTCCTACAAGACTCTTGGTTTCTTTGTATACCCCTTTCTCCTTTTATCTTATGAAATTATGTCCATGGGCAGGAAGAGAACATCCACGACTTCTGGCCCGAGCTTGGTGACCTCGGAAGCGGATATTTCCTGGTCCCTACACCACAGAACAACTCCCTCAGTGTAGGAGATGCTGACAATCAAGACGCTAGCGCTAGATGGCATTATCAAGTCCCTGCTCTCTGACCTGGTCTTTGAATTGACGGTGGGATCAGCCCCTTCTCCTGCGGACTCTCTCACCCAACTTTCTGGGTATGATTAGGATTTGAGAGAACAGGTGTAATGTATACCCACAATACAGGAGCTGGAGGCAAAGTTTAACAGGCCAGAGTAGACTCAGGCCCGTGCCATTGATTCTGTGAAACAGAATATTACACAGGTGGACAACAGAGTAGATGATCTAGAAACTGACACAGCGTCCTTTTATCAAAGACTAGAGGAACGACACCTCATTATAACTGAACATACCACTCAGATCGCAAATGTTTTTATCACATTTAGATGACATAGAGAATCATCCCAAACATAATAATCTACATATTTGTGGTCTGACTGATGATATACCTTCCCATATGCTTAAGTGAACTGTTAACACTTTATTTCATGGCTTACTTGGGATTAAGGAGGACTATCTTATTGAAATCGACAGACGCCACAGAGCTCTTGTTCCTAAATTCACTGTGACTTCCAGGCCACGTGATGCTGTTTGCCGTAACCATTTTTACAAGGAGAAAGAAGCTGGAAGAACTAAAACGAATAACCAATTGGAAGGTTGTGACATTGTTATTTTCCTGCGTCTTGCTCGGCATACACTCCAACTACATAAAGCGATATGACTGCTTAGTCAATTACTTTGAGACCAAGGGATCACTTACCGTTTGGGGTTCCCATTCCAGCTAATTGCGAAAAATGATGGCCTCTCTGCTCTTTTTAAGAACTTGTGGGATGTCCCTGGCATCCTATCTGCCTTTGACTTGCCTCTGATCCAGCTATCAGAATGACCGGTACTGCATACTCTACCTCCACTAGTTTCACATGCTGAATGGGAGACAGTTCAACCCGTGAACACGTAACGATTGTCTTGTCTTGATGGTCACTTCAGAAACATGACATACCCCCCAGGATGGCTGAATAACCTACAGTATGTGCCCTTCACTAGGCTTCCAATCCGGCAGTTATTAGTGTTTCATGGAGATCCCTCGGCGAAAACATATCCGGTTATATTTGGTACTTTTTAAAAAGAATTAAAAAAAAAAGTCTGACCCGATCCTCTGATGTCGTTAAAGCTGAGATTTCTGATGTACAGAGACAAATCCTCCAAATATTAGATCATAAATCTCTGTGTCTACGTGACAGAATTCATAAGGGGAATTTTCAATGTGTCAACAGGTGTGAAAGGTGGCTCTCTTAAGCTCTTCACGCTTCGTTATTTACTTCATATATTATGATCATTAATTCTCCTTCAAAGGGTCACATTTATTCACCCTCAGACATTTTAGAGGAATTTAGATCATACTATTCTACTTTGTATAACATCGATGGATCCTCTACGGGGGAGGTAGGTTTATAATATCTTTAGTTCCAACTATCTGGATAGCTTTGCTCCTCACTCATTGGAGTGTCCATCACAGCAGTTAGAGAGAGATTTCAAGTTGAACAAAGTTTTGGAGGTGATTATAAGATTTGAAAGTAAGAGCCAAGGTCCTGATTGTTTTTTCTAAGATTCTTGATTCTGTAAAATTTGAGTCTTATTGTAGCCTTTTCAGTCTATAGCCTCGGAGAAGGCGTTTCCCTTGCAATCATTACTTGGTCATATTACAGTTGGGGTGGGGGGTGTTTGAGGTTCTAGAATTTTTGATTAATTGTATTTTCAATATAATCATAAACCCTTCTATCAAAATTTGGAAAAATCTATGAACCCTGTCCTTGGTGGCATTCTGCATGCTGAAGTCCATATTTGTCACCCTTGTATCATACTCTTATCTATCTGGGATTGTGTAGTACATAAATACAGTATTTCTTCAATACCCCGTCCAATATCTCCGCTCTTGCGTGATTTGCAAGATTCTAATACTTTTAAATTCCTAGGTTCTGTTGAAAATCCAATTTATCAGATGAGGCATGTTACTTCTGCACTGAGTTTACAACCTATCAAAAATCTATCAACTGTTGGATCTTATAGTCAAGCTTGGATGGAGTTCAGCCGCATATATTGTCTTTAATTCAATACCATTTTGGGAGGTTTAGATGAGACCCTTAATGGAGTTTGAAAAATGTTGTATTAAAGGGGAAGTTCCTTCTCATAGTGTTTCTCTGTTGTATAGATTGTTGAGGGAAGAGGAGAGTTTAAGTACTTTGGTTCCATTTCAAGGGATGTAAGAACGGGAGCTCAATAGATCATTTTCCTCTGCCGAGTTGGAGAGGATCTTTACTCTTACCCATATCTTCATATCTCATGATATCAAGGAGACCAACTATAGAGGATCTTTACTCTTACCCATAAGATCTCTATAACTCATCATATCAAGGAGACCAACTATAAGATTCTGTCAAGGAACTATAGGAACCCTGACCAAAGTCATCTCCTGTTCCCTGATGCCTCTGAAAATTGTTGGAGGTATGACTGAGCTGTGGGCAACATGACTACTATTTGGTGGGCTTGTCCTGATATTCATAAACTATGGGACTCAATTTTTGACCTCTTTATTAGACTCTGATACAATGATACGGAATTCACCAGAAGTAGCATTATTCTCTGTTCTTTCAATATCTATTTCATCTATCAACTAATGCATCTTAAGAATATTTTTGACAGCAACAAAACACGTCATCCGTCGACATTGGAGATCATCTACTCTCACCTCTAAAATAGAGTAGGTTGAATCTGTGGACTTTTTAATACACATAAAATATTTAATTTCAAATTATTGGTTCCGCTCTGAGTCCTATGAATATCGGAGGGCTTCGTTTCCTGTCTTCCTTTAGGTGCTCTCCTCACTTTGAGACCTGGTTAACCAATCCTTTATCAATGATATAAGCCTTTTTTTGTGTTTGAACTTGTCTCCTTCTGTGATTCTCTATTTTGGGTTCCCTCTCCTTATGTTTTCTTCCCTACCCCTCCAATTCCTCATGTTTAACATTGTTCAGATATACAATTACTATCCATTATATCGTTAAATATCATATAGTATTAGGTACTATGGTGTTTTATTAGTAGGCTTTGAAAGTAATTATATGATATTGCACTCTTCTATGCAAACTTACTCCATTTTCCATTTGACTTGCATATTTGTCGATGATTGTTTGCCAATTAATTAAAACTTATTGAACCATAACTGTTACCTCCTGGTGAACATCCTAGTCCAGTAGACCTATTTAGGGCCTATGTACATCATATACTGTGTCTGAGCAAGGGACTGCTTTTTATACACCAGAACACAGAGATGCTCTTGGTAGTAGGCACACATTAGCTTCTGAATCCCATTTTTTAAAGGGGTTGTCCACTACTCAGACAACCCATTCTCAACCACGGTTTCTCCCCCATACGAACTAAGATTTATACTCACCGCTGGGCACCATGCCAGTGGTGTAGGCATTGTTTCTCCCATGGCTCACAGGACATTAGCAATCACTGCAGCTAATCATCTGCCACTTCACCATCTCTTTCTTTGGACGGAACTGATTTCCCGAAGAAGCGAGAGCTGTGGCTTCTCTCTCACTTCCTCCTGATGTCTGATTGGCCTGAAGGAAGGGACGGTGAAGTGGCTGCTAATTGGCGTGCAGTTATTGCATGACATAATGTCATGTGAGCCCTGGGAGAGGCTGGAACAGTGCTGGCACCAGGGGGGAGTATAGGTGTTATTTTACTTGTTGGAAACAGGGATTGAGAAGTTTTTCTAGTTGTGGAAACCCCATATACTGTCTCTTAATAGCTTACTATCCTATTTCATTTAGCAAAAAACATATGACGACTTAAACAGCTATCCCGACTTAGCTTAATTTAGATCAGTGTTTCTTAAGTGGGCTTTACATGCTGCTTTCTCGCTAGCGAGATCGCAAGCGATTGTACCCGCTCCCGTCGGTTGTGCGACATGGGCATATCGCTGCCCGTCGTGCACAACCTCGCTTACCCCCGTCACATGTACATACCTGTCCTGCAACGTCGCTCTGGCCGGCGATCCGCCTCCTTTCTAAGGGGGCAGCTCGTGTGGCGTCACAGCAACGTCACACGGCAGCCCTCCAATAGAAGCAGAGGGGTGGAGATGAGCGGAACGTAACATCCCGCCCACCTCCTTCCTTCCGCATTGCCAGTGGAAGCAGGTAAGGAGATGTTCGTCGCTCCTGCGTTGTCACACACAGCGATGTGTGCTGCCGGAACAATGAACAACATCGCTAATGAGAGGTAAACGATTTTTTGTTTTAGGACGACCTCTCCGCGGCAAATGATTTTTGCTGCTTTTGCGATTGTTTTAGGTCGCACATAACTGTTACATGCTACGATATCATTAATGGCGCCAGATGTGCGTCACAAACAACGTGACCCCAACGATAATTCATTAACGATATCGTAGCGTGTAAAGCCCTCTTAAATTTTCATAAGTTATTATTTTGGGATTAAAGGAGAAATGTCTTGAGTGAACCGACAAAAATAACTCTTAGGGGTAGTTTGCACACTACGACATCGCAGCTGCGATGTCGGTGGGGTCAAATCGAAAGTGACGCACATCCGGCGTCATTGTCGACATCGGAGTATGGGAATCGTTTTTGATACGATTAACGATCGCAAAAGCGTCGAAATCGGATCATCGGTATAGTGTCGGTCATTTCCATAATGTCGCGGCAGCGACAGGTACAATGTTGTTCCTCGTTCCTGCGGCAGCACACATTGCTGTGTATGAAGCCGCAGGAGCGAGGAACATCTCCTTACCTGCGTCCCGCGGCTCACGCCGGCTATGCGGAATGACGGAGGTGGGCGGGATGTTTACGTCCCGCTCATCTCCGCCCCTCTGCTTCTATTGGCTGCCTGCCGTGTGACGTCACTGTGACGCCGCACGACCCGCCCCCTTAGGAAGGAGGCGGTTCGCCGGCTAGAGCGACGTCGCAGGGCAAGTAAGTGCATGTGATGCTGCCGTAGTGATAATGCTCGCTACGGCAGCTATCACAAGATATCGCATGTGCGATGGGGCGGGGACTATCGCGCTCGGCATCGCAACAATCGGCTTGCGATGTCATAGTGTGCAAAGTACCCCTTAATGTATCAAAAATCAATGATTTGTTTTCGTGACACACATCCGGCATCGCTTGCGACGTCGTTTCGTGTGACACCTCTGAGCGACACTGAACGTTCGCAAATCAGTTACAAATCGTGAGTCGTGTACATGTCGCTTATTTTTAAAAAATCGTTTATTTTTCTTTGCGCTGGTTGTTTATCGTACCCGGGGCAGCACACATCGCTCCGTGTGACACCCCGGGAACGATGAACACAGCTTACCTGCGTCCCGCGGCACCCACCGGCTATGCGGAAGGAAGGAGGTGGGCGGGATGTTTACGTCCCGCTCATCTCAGCCCCTCCGCTTCTATTGGCCGGCGGCTGTGTGACTTCGCTGTGACGCCGAACGTCGCTCCCCCTTCAGGAAAAGGATGTTCGCCACCCACAGCGAGGTCGCTCAGCAGGTAAGTACGTGTGATGGTGGTTTAATGACT
Source organism: Anomaloglossus baeobatrachus (assembly GCF_048569485.1). NCBI lineage: Eukaryota > Metazoa > Chordata > Amphibia > Anura > Aromobatidae > Anomaloglossus > Anomaloglossus baeobatrachus. The sequence continues at coordinate 158,406,123 of NC_134362.1, forward strand.
TTGTGCGACACGGGCAGCGATTTGCCCGTGACGCACAAATGACGGGGGCAGGTACGATCGCACGATAGATCGTACTGTGTGACGCCCGCTTAACGGAAACGCTGCAAGATATTAGTGTCTGCTGACTGCCACGGTCAAGTTACAACAATGCAATTTGACCCTCTGAGACTGGCAGCGCCAACTTTGCAGGATCAGGAGGTGAGTATTAATTGTTTTTCTTTTACATGGGTCACTGTCAAGTATTGGACAACCATATTAAGAGATCTTCTATTAAAAAAATAATAATAAGGTCTCGAGTTCTGTACTACTGACCAATTGTGATGACATCGGGGGCAGATTTATCAATCACAGCACAGCTTTCTTTTTTTTGGCAACTGGAAAAATTAAAGCTACAATGTTATTGGATGACCAACCAATTTTCAAACAAAAACTTTGACAACAGGGTGGAGAAATAACAGATGTCCGTATACTAAATTGTGAATTATTAAGTATCCATCACCCAGACTCAAAAATAGATATGAAGGTATAAAGGTTCCAAAACAGATAACCAAACCAATTTAGCCAAAAAGGAACCAAAAACAAAAATATAGAAATAATTTTTATTAAAAGGATACAAAGCAAAAGGGTGTCAGTATAGAATGATACACAACATGGCAGCGTTCATCAACAGAAGGAGAAAAGGGGAATCACCAAAATGAAAAAACAGTGCATAAAATAAGTATGAAGCCAGATCTAAATCCCAATGTAGTAATGCCCAACACAATTATATCTGGCTGAAAAATAAAGGAATGGATGTGCTAATGCAGCAGTAAAAAATAATGAATAAATGGTAAGACTGACCTGTTAACATCTCCTGCTGCTGTAATGGCGCCACACTCAGCCAACGCACGTTTCAGCAAAAAGCCTTTGGCAGAGGGGCCGTCTAATGTTATTGGATTGCAGGTTTTGGGGTTTTCTTAAGGGTGCTTTACATGCTGCAACATCGCTAGCGATAGTGTGCGCGATAGCACCCGCCCCTGTCGTTCATGCGACATTTGGTGATCGCTGCCGTAGCGAACATTATCGCTATGGCAGCGTCACACGCACATACCTTTTCAGCGACGTCGCTGTGACCGCCGAACAATCCCTCCTTCAAGGGGGAGGTGCATTCGGCATCATAGCGACGTCACTGCCGCGTCACTAAGCGGCCGCCCAATAGAAGAGGGGCGGAGATGAGCAGCCGGAACATGCCGCAAACCTCCTTCCTTCCTCATTGCCGGTGGACGCAGGTAAGGAGATGTTCGTCGTTCCTGCGGTGTCACACATAGCGATGTGCGCTGCCGCAGGAATGACAAACCACCAGCGGCATGCACCACCAACGACATTATGAAAAGGAGCGACGTGTCAACGATCAACGATTTTTGCCGCTTTTGCGATCGTTGATCGTCGCTCATTGGTGTCACATGCTGCGATGTCGCTAACAGATATGCGTCACCAACGACGTGACCTCGACGATATATCGTGGGCGATGTCGCAGCGTGTAAAGCACCCTATAGTCTCATAAATCTGTCCAAATGTTTAAGACCACATTGATGTACAAACGCGTATAACGTAGAGACATTGGCACAAGTGTTGCCTTGTCATCCTTTTCAGCCCTAACCTACCGAGTAGGGATCTATTACAGATGTTTTGCTATCCCCATATAGTGGGTTTGAGTCTCCATTGACTTTCATGGAGAATTCTGAATCTGATGATGCTTGCGGTGCTTTTATTTTAAAGGCATCCATCAATACATTTATCTGTGTCCATTAATATGTCAGCGTGCTGCACAGGTACTGCATCCCTGAGTCCCAAGAAACCCTGAGATCCTTTAAACCCCTTTACTGGGATCTGGATTTACAATGGGGTCCAGGAGATTTCTACCTATGGATTGGATGCAGTCTGAGACAGGAATTGTTGCCAAGCAGGGTCAAAGCTGGGGGGGAGGGGGGTCACAAAAAGGACAAAAATTAGATCCGTTAGAGAATTTGGAGAGCCTGGTCAAAGATGACAGCGAGGTACAAAATCTACAGGCAGGAGAATTGTAGAAAAAGAGATTGAGGTCAAACAGGAAAACCAAAACAGAGCAAGGTAGCAACAAGACCTAACCAGGGAAGCACAAGCTATATCTGGCAGCTTCCAGTAGAAATCTGGAAGCTTAAGTAGGGTGTGGTACCTTCTAATAGGCTGAAGCCAGGATCTGACAACTTAAACTAAACAACACACACCCACTCTCAGACTGGTAAGTACTGCAGGTCCCAGCCACTCTAACTTTAGTGGATGGGTAGGCCCTATGCTTTGTAGAGTTTCTGGTTCTGACTTCTCCTCTACTACGAGCACCACCTACAGAGTGAATATGGTGGTGCCTGATGACAGAAGCAAATGTCGCAAATGCATGCTCTGGTGTAGATGTGACAGGCATAGACTTTACCAATGAGAACCTCATAAATACGGCAGAAGAAGCATGGCTAGCTCATTGGGGGTCACACAGTATGTAATTCAGGGTCCCATGTAGCAGGTTACGCACCTCATCATGTTATTGGTGGCACATCCTCTCTACATCGGTTGAGTTGCTACAGATAATAAACTTTTTCATTATCAGCATTAGCTATCCGATTATTTGATTAGTGTTTTGCTTGTTTGTTGGGTAGCCGGCAGCAAGTCTACACTGAGTGATACCCATGAGTGAGTGTTCCTATGAAAACCGGTTTGCCGGTGTTAATGCACCATAAGATGAGTCCTCATGGGCATCAGTTGTACTAGTCTGTCTCTTATCTACTAACAATAAATATATTTATTTTTTGTTAGATTTCCAAAAAACTCTAGCCATGACCTTTTTTTTGCTCTGAGATTAAATATATACTATATTGGGCGGTCTACCGGCCAGGATGCAATGTGAAGTAGCGCTACAATGCATTGATTGAGGCTAACGATTTAAGGAGGAGGCCATGTGTATTTAGTGTGTACTGGTGTACGGTTTACTGGTGTAATAAAAGTGGATTGCTTCACCCTGCCAGCTGGTGTCTCATTCTTTGGGCACACCAAACGTGGAAATAAAATACTTAAGCACACATTGCCCCAGAGACACCGGCAACCAAAGACAGCGGCGCCTGTACACGTAGGACTATCGCCCTTAAAATAACCATCAATATACGTGGAGTGTGTCATTCGAGTAATCGTGGCAATTATAATCAAGCTGTGATAATTGTAGGAAATGCATATTGTGGTACTCCGAAGAAGTACTTTTTAGTTGATTGAATAAGCATTATTTACTAAATAAAAAGGGGGGTGGAGTGCGTTGTCTCGCTTTACTGAAGATGCTGTAAAATGCTTATAATTTCCATCCTTTTTTTGCTAACTATCCAGGAGAGTATTTCCTTAGTTTTTACCTGAAAGGAAGTTCTTAGGGTATCTATTATGGCTGCCATCTTTAACACACCTTATAATAAAGTTCCAGACTTCATTCGCACCCCTCCCCCCTTTTCATTTTTTTTTTCTTTTTTTACTAGCAACCTTGAAAAATAACGGTAAAACATGTAATTAGGAGTATAAAGTATAAAAGCTAATTCGATCGAGAAGTACATCTACATATAGTATTTTTTTATGTTAGGGGCACAGTAAGTGGTACTTCGACTTTAATCCTTTCCCCTTCAGAAAGTTTATTGGTGGGTGGTAGCATTTGGTTTTCCTGAGCTTGTGAGAATTCATACGCCTGTAATAGCACCAAAGCACGGCAGGATCCCAGTTACTAATAAAGTAATCGCCCGCTATGGAGCCCCCCTGAAGAGCGGAGGTCTGAAAGGACTCAGTGGGAGAGATTCCATTCTTTCAGCTTTTCAAATGCTCGTCCGGCCCCATGAGGTGATTGGATCATGTTTGCCAATGGCTGATGTAAGTGCCTGTAGGAAGGTAAAAAATTTTATTATTTTTTTTTTTAATTACCCGGTTTTATGTGCTTCTAGTTTAACACTGCAGTAGACAAAGAAGTAGGTTTAATTTGCCTATAGATAGTAAGCTTCTGGGTCACAGTTGCCTGCGTTATACAAACAGCTGATTTTTATTATTTTTTTTGTTCTTTCGTCGATAACAGAAACGTTTACATGGAATCAATTGATTTTATCACTTTACATCCAGAATTTAACCGTTTTGATGCCACAGCTAAACCATCCCACGGGGTATCAGTACTGCGAGTTCTATCATCTGTAATAGTGTGAATTAGGCTCTATTTTCAGGCTGTTTTTTTGTTACTTTTGGGTACTTTTTATGTTGATTTGTTGGATTTAATGCCGAAGACGAAGACCGTGTTACATCGGTTGAAAAAAGATATACGTCCATCACGTTCAATCTTCCTTGACCATTTATACAATTTCTATTACTAGGTTATTTATAAATTACATCCCTCTTTATTTATTTATTTTTCTATGTATTTTAGCAATGTATAATTTTGCTTGTATATCTTCTCTTTTTATTTGGTGAATGACTTCATTCCACTGTCATGATGCCCCTGACCTGTCCTAGGGATCATGCATCACTATGGACCACCATAACTCTTACGATGAGCCAATCAAGTCCTGTGTCATTCATTAATCCCTTTTAGACACTTGTTCATATATATTTTAGTATGCACTGTGTATATAGTATGTACTGTATATGTAGTATGTACTGTATATGTATGTACTGTGTCTATGTAGTATGTATTGTATATGTATGTATTATCTATATAGTATGTACTGCATATGTATGTACCGTGTGTGAATATAGTATGTACTTTGTGGATATAGTATGTACTGTACATGTATTATGTACTGTATGTGTAGTACGTACTGTATATGTATGTACTGTGTGTATATAGTATGTACTGTATATGCAATATGTACTGTATCTGTGTGTAGTAGTATGTACTTTATGTATGCACTGTGTATATTGTATGTACTGTAGATATACTATGTACTGTGTATATAGTATGTACTGTATATGTACTATGAACTGTATATGTATGTATTCTGTATATATAGTATGTACTGTGTATATAGTATGTACTGTATATGTAATATGTACTGTATATCTACTGTGTGTAGTATGTACTGTATATGTATGCACTGTGTGTATATTGTATGTACTGTAGATGTACTATGTACTGTATATGTATGTACTCTGTATATATAGTATGTACTCTGTATATATAGTATGTACTGTGTGTATATAGTATGTACTGTAGATATAGTATGTATTATGTATATATGATGTACTGTATATGTATGTACTGTTAGTACATACACAGTACATACTATATACAATGTACTGTATATGTAGCATGTATTGTATATCTAACATGTACTGTATATTTGGGTGTTTCACAGCCCACTGCCTCTAGGACAATCCGGTCATCTTTGGTTCAGAGATATGTTAGATTTCACCTGAAAATTCCATAACAGAGTGAAACTCAAATCAATATGGTTGAGTGTTGCGTAACCGCGTTTGATTCCCCAAAAGTTTAATCAGTATTTGTTTCTCAGTGCAGTAATGTACAGAGGAAGCTCCATGTCTTTCCAGACCTAATCCAGCAATAGATTACGTTTCCCAGTGCTGTGCTCCTTGCTCTCCAATGAATGCACTGTGCACTTTATATTTGGTGTGTTCTGTCAAGCGTGTGATATATTTATGAACGCTGACAAATAAGGCCCTTTTGTATCGGAATGCATACGTTTGTAGTACGACAGAGTCCCCCATGCTCCGGTCCCTGTTGTACAGCGTTATGGAATACGGTGATGCTTTATAAATAAAGGATAATAATAAGTAGCTCGCCGCTGAAAGCATGCTCTGCAGAATTGCTGCAGGTTTCTATCAAGCTATTGTTCTCTTATTACTTCACACTTGGTTTGCACACTGCAGAGCACCTAGGGAATGCCAGCAGTTGTAATATACATGAAAAGAGACCTCGCTCTACTTTCCTCGAGGTCTCTCGATGAGCAGGACGGACCTCGGAGGCCCCACGGTGGAGCAGGAGCGGCATTCGTATTCCTCTCCAGCCCCACACATGTGATCGCATGTAGCCCAGACGTGACAGTAAAGCCTTTTGATTTCACGGGGAGGCCGCCATCCAGCTGAGAGAAGGGAGGGAACAGAGCCCAAACTCGACTTCATACTGTGGCAAGTTTGAAATCCCAGCCCTACCACCGAGCTGGTTGATTGGAATAGTGGGAAATTCTGCCTGGGAATGTCTCTGCTGCAGTTGGAACTTAGCGTTCAGTGTCAGAAAGGCCGGAGGCACATGGCAAAGCAATTGCAACACTGGAAGAGTCTGCGAGTACCTTACAGCACGCCGATAATACCTTTGTTTACTTCTTTCTTCAAGGTCAAAGTCAGGTCTTTTCCATTAAGATACGAAAATAAGCTTGGGCTATTAACTACCATCTGAAAAATAACATGGCGGCATAATGAAATGCCTTTTAAGGGGGCTTTACACGCTACGATATCGCTAGCGATCGTACCTGCCCCCGTCGTTTGTGCGTCACGGGCAAATCGCTGCCCGTGGCGCACAATATCGCTAACACTCGTCACACGGACTTACCTGCCTAGCGATGTCGCTGTGGGCGGCGAACAACCTCTTTGTTAAGGGGGAGGTTCGTGCGCCGTCACAGAGCGGCCGACCAATAAAAGCTGAAGGGCACAGAACAGCCGCATTAATGACACGCCCACCTCGTTGCTGGAGGACACTGGTAAGCTGTTGTTCGTCATTCCCGGGGTGTCACACGTAGCGATGTGTGCTGCCTCAGGAACGATGAACAACGACCAACGAGATTTTGAAAATGAACGACGTGTCAACGATCAACGATTAGGTGAGTATTTTTGATAGTTTACACTCGCTCGGAGCTGTTACACGCAACGACGTCGCTAACGACGCCGAATGTGCGTCACGAATTCCGTGACCCCGACGACATATCATTAGATATATCGTTGCGTGTAACGGGGCCTTTACCCCCAAAGGAACAGAAATATGTGAAAAATTAAAGTTGCTAAACTCCAAACTGACTTATTCAAATCACGTATGACTAGTTTGACCTTGGGATACTAAAAGCAAGCGAAATCGGTGACACTAGTGGGATAGCTTCCTGGGAGAGTGCTACTTTTGCATACTGCATACTTTTCTCTATTGCGCATTGCCAATAAGTCATCATATAGAACTCACCTTGAAGGGGCAATGTAACTCACGGAGTAGGCTATATGCACCGTGTGACACACGCGTTCAGACCAACAATCATCTGTCGCACTGTAAAAAACACCACAAAGAAAGGGGGGGCACCGAGGACACTTTAACAACGGTGGGGAGGACACCTCCTGATCTCACCTCAACCTGTTACCTGAGCCCTCTAGCCTATAGGTAGATATAGCCTAGCCTATAGGTAGCCTATAGGTACCCTCTAGCCTATAGGTAGCACAGGGTGCTTCAACCCATCGCGGAGCCGGATACCTAATCCCTCACTAGCCCTGCAAACATCCTAGCTAGTGAGATGGCCGGTGGGAGGCACTAGTCCCACTACTGCACTAATAAACATGGAGGGAAAGAAAAAACAGGCAGAGGGATAAACAGGGGAATACAAACACCAAAATCAACGGCTGCAGATAGACTCCAAATTAGCAGGTGGATGGGCACAGAACAATTCCTCAGCAGCTCCTTCCAACAGGCTGGCCAGAATAGAATGAATTCTATGAACAGCAAGGACTGCTGAGAAAACCTCACTATTTAAACCTAAAAGAGTGTGGGCTTAAAGCAGCTACAGTTGACCTGCACTGCTATGAGCTGCTGGGAACCAAACTGACATTAACTTATAAAGCACCAACTGAAAGGAAACTTTGTTTAAATGAGGAGTCTAGATGGAAAAGAAAGGCTCCAGTCCAAAACCTGTCACTAGTCTCTAAACAGCAGGGAGAGAACCGTGACAGGTAAACGGGGCAGTTGTATGTGGAGTTGCTGACTACCTGCCTGTTCTGCTATATGATGATCTCTTCCCACTCCGAGAGGTCACAGACGGCAATTCTCCAGCTCTAGTTGATCTCTGCTTCTCTTCCGCTCTGCTCTGTTGACGAGGCGCGACTGCCAATGTCATGCTGATTGACAGCTGGCTCCCCCTTCGACTGTGGGAAGCCGGCTGTCAATCAACATGACATTGACTGAGACACTCCGTCATCAGACCAGAGCGGAAGAGAAGAAGCTGCACTATCGATGTGACATCACCGGAAGTAGGTGAATCACCGGCAGGATCGATCCATGACCATGCTGAGCCAGAACAGATCATCTCAGGCAAAAATACCCAGATAAACCCTTTAGGAAGAGCCAGTTTCTTAACGACCTGCCTGTTGTGCCCAGTTCCATTCTTTGCTGATGAGTGAAAACTGTGGAAAAAGAAAGCGCAATAGGGTCTTACCCCAATATATATAGGGTGAAGCAAAGAATAATCCTACTCACCAATTCGGGTTGTGACAGTCACAACACCTATAGCAGCATGTAACACCAAGTCCCGGCAGCGGTCCCCAAGAGGCAGATAACAGAGAGTAGTAGAGAATGGGTTTCACAGCCGCGCCAAAAGACTACTGGATTCTTCTCAGATTAATGTTTCTTTTATTTCATAACAGGTCAAGTCTACGCGTTTCAGAAGGACACAGCTCCCTTCTTCAGGACAAACCAGCAAAGAATCATCAAATCTCAAATATTTGATGATTCTTTGCTGGTTTGTCCTGAAGAAGGGAGCTGTGTCCTTCTGAAACGCGTAGACTTGACCTGTTATGAAATAAAAGAAATATTAATCTGAGAAGAATCCAGTAGTCTTTTGGCGCGGCTGTGAAACCCATTCTCTACTACTCTCTGTTATTCTTTGCTGATGGAGAGAGGTCACAGACCACACCTGGCGGTAATTCAGCGGCTTCCACTTTCGTGACGACAACAGAGCGGCGATTTCTTTTTTGCTTGGCTTTGTTGGCAGGGCATGCATGACTGCCGACATCATGCTTATTGACGGCTCTCCTCTCTCTAACTGCGGGAAGCCGGCTGTCAATTAGCGTGATATCGGCGGTCACGACCCATCGACACAGCAGCCCGGAAGAAAAAGATCTGCTCTGTTGACAGGGACCAGCTGAAATACCGGTAGATGCAGTCAATAACCGCTCTGTGCCGGTGATGGATACAACAGGTAGGTAGTTGCCTTACCAACTACCTGCCTGTTAATTGTTGGACACATAGTAAAATGGGAGGAAAAAGTCCCGGACCACCCCCTTTAAATTTACAAGATGACTCTCTTCAGTGTATATTGTTTATGGTAGAAACTTTATAAGGGACTTGATAGAATTCTTGTTCGAGACCTCATGCATATGGCTGTATTATGGCGGCACAGTAGCTCAGCGTTGTTGACATTAGCACCAGGGTCTTGTGTTTTAATTCATTCAAAGGAAACATCTGCATGGAGCCTGTCTCCTATGTTCTCCATGTGTTTGCTTGGGTTTCCTTGCAAAGTTACAGGGAAAATACATTCCCTGAGCAGATGTTGCCCTTGACTGAATTCACACCCATGACCGCAGTGCTACAGCGCCCCCAATACATCCCACACACCCAAAATATACTAAGACATTGGTTAATTTCAGAAGAAACCTATCAAAGTATGCATGTCTAAAATATGGAGAATAGATTATACGCCTCATTGGGGACATGAAAGCAATGGAAATTGACCCTAAATAAATGGTTCCAAACCTTAGTTCATTTGTAGAGCATTGCTTCTAGGAGAGGGCACAGTACAGGGTGCTTTACACGCTGCGACATCGCTAACAATATATCGTCGGGGTCACGTCGTTAGTGTCGCACATCCGGCGTTGTTAGCGACATCGCAGCGTGTGGCACCAAGGAGCGACGATCAACGATCACAAAAACAGCAAAAATCGTTGATCGTTGACACGTCGCTCCTTTTCATAATATCGTTGGTGGTGCATGCCGCTGGTTGTTCGTCGGTTCCTGTGGCAGCACACATCGCTATGTGTGACACCGCAGGAGCGACGAACATCTCCTTACCTGCGTCCACCGGCACTGAGGAAGGAAGGAGGTGGGCGGCATGTTCCGGCCGCTCATCTCCGCCCCTCCTCTTCTATTGGACGGCCATTTTGTGACATCGCTATGACGCCGAACGCACCTCCCCCTTGAAGGAGGGATTGTTCGGCAGCAACAGCGACGTCGCAGAACAGGTATGTGCGTGTGCCGCTGCCATAGCGATAATGTTCTCTTCGGCAGCAATCACCACATAATGCACCACCGACTGGGGCGGGTGCTATCGCTCGCGACATCCCTAGCAATCACTTGCGATGTCGCAGCGTGTAAAGCACCCTTACCATAGACAGATGACACGTGCATTTGTATACATGAGGCTTTACTCTGCAAAATGTGCTGTGTAAATGAATAAAAAATGACATAGTTATATTCAAAAGTCTTGGCACATTTAAAATTGTTCCAGAAAGTATTTCTCCCAGAAAATGATTGCAATTACATGTTTTACTATAAACGTATTTTTCCTTCATTTTTTGTTCTGCTTTTCCAATACACACAGAGGAAAAAAAAAGCAAATTGGACAGAATTTCACACAAAATTCCAAAAATGGGTCAGACAAAATTGTCATCACTTTTCCAAAATTGTTGGTAAACAACTTTGTTTCAAGCATGTGATGCTCATTCACACTCACCCGTGGCAAGTAACCGGTGTGGGCAATATGAAAATCACACCTGAAATCAAATAAATAAGGGAGAAGTTCACTCAATCTTTGCATTGTGTTTGTGTGCTACACTAAGCATTGAGAACAGAAAGCGGAGAAGATATTTGTATGAGGACTTGAGAACCAAAACTGTTGACAAATATCCACAAGTTCAAGGTTACAAGTCCATCTCCAGAGATCTTGATGTTCTATTGTCCATGGTGCTCAACATAATGAAGAAGTTTACAACACATTGCACTGTAGCTAATCTTCCTGGATGTGGACAACATAAAAAATAGATGAAATGTTGCAATGCAGTATTGATTGGGTGATGGATAAGCCACCCCAAACATCAGCCCAAACCCTGATGAAAATTACTGATGAAACTCTCCTTTTTTTTTTTTTTGTACGGAAAAAATAATTGATTGCCCTAAGGCTCTGTTCGTATGTCCGTTCAGATATGCCATTTGTTGGTTTTCCTTTAGGACAGATGGAATAAGTGATTTGTTGCATCAGTCATGCAAACTAAAGCGCAGAGGCCCCATTGGTTATTAAAGTGGTTGTCCAGAACTATTTTACTGACAGTCTGCCTATGAACTTGCAGGCAAGTAGTTGTTAACTGTCTGCCTTTTCTGCCCGGCACTGAGTGGTCACAGCAGTTCTGCATGTGGACAGAGCAGCTGCTTCTCTTCTGCTGTGTTGATGGGATGGGACTACCAATAGCATGCTGATTGACAGCCAGCTCCCCTACTATATAACTGCAGGGAGCCAACTACCAATTAGACGGACGTCAACAGAGCAGTCCAGAAGAGAAAGAGCTGCTCTGATGTAAAGAAAAAAAATCGCCGACAGGATCTGTCTGTGACCGTCTGGAGCCGGGGAGAACAGGCAGGTAGTTGGCACCTACCGGTCATGACTAACTGACAATCCAGTGGTAACGAGTGTTCGAAACTCCCAAAGTTTGGCAGCACATGTTATCTGACCATTTCCTGTTTCTGCAGCAGCAGACTCTTTGACCCTGGGAAACTGTTAGTTTTTCCTCTCTGTTGCCCAGCCTCTGACTTCCTTTATAAACCTCACCCTGGGGGGGTTTGGGTGCGGTTTATAGTTGTTCCTGGCAGTGGCTGCAGCAGTCATCTCCTCTTGTTGTTTCAGAGACTTCTGTTTTAGCTGCTCCTAAGATAAATGTTTGACTTTTGCTATCTACCTGGGCTCAGGTGGTAGCATTTGTGTTTCCCCTTTTTTGTTTCCTTTTGTCTCCCTTAGCGTTAGTGGTGTTGACAAACGCTCATACTCGCCATCTTTAATTAGGGTTTGCCTAGGGTGAGGTATTCCTACAGGGCTGGTGAGGGCAGTGAGGGTGACCTGCAGGTTGTTGTCAGGGGTCACCACTTCCCCCTTTCCCTAGCGATATTGCATTCCTTTCCGCTTCCCATTGTATTGTACTATACGACCAGTATAGCTTCGATCCTCGGCTGTGACACTACCTGCCTGTTAGCTCTTAGGCCCATATTAAAAAAATTAGTCCTTGATAATCCCTTTAAGTGATTCTTCTGGGTTCTCTTTTTAAAAAACGAATAAAAAGCTCCTTTCAAATACAACTGACACCAAATTGACCCCATAATAGTCAATGGGGGCCCTTGAACTGAATGGACACGTAACATGAGAATATATTGGTATTATTGATCCCAGGGAACATGTAGGGTATATAATGATCATTCTGCCAACAAATGGACCTCATAAAAGTCAATGGGGGCCCTTCTGCTTCTTTTTACATAACTGATGCAAACAAATTTGGTATTAAATTGAACTGAATGGACACGTAACATAAGAATATATTGGTATTATTGATCCCAAGGAACCCATAGGGTATATAATGATCAAACGGACACCAAATGGACCCCATAATAGTCAATGGGGGCCCTTCTGCTTCTTTTTCCAAAACCAACAAATTTGGTATTACATTAAACTGAATGGACACGTAACATAAGAATGTATTGGTATTATTGATCCCATGGAACATGTAGGGTATATAATGATCAAACGGACACCATATGGATCCCATAATAGTCAATGGGGGCCCTTCTGCTTCTTTTTCCATAACTAATTCAACAAATTTGGTATTCAATTGAACTGAATGGACACGTCACATGAGAATGTATTGGTATTATTGATCCCAAGGAACACGTAGGGTATATAGTGATCAAACTGACACCAAATGGATCCCATAATTGTCAATGGGGGCCCTTCTGCTTCTTTTTCCATAACTGATGCAACAAATTTGGTATTAAATTGAACTGAATGGACACGTAACATGAGAATGTATTGGTATTATTGATCCCAGGGAACATGTAGGGTATATAGTGATCAAACGTACACCAAATGGATCCCATAATAGTCAATGGGGGCCCTTCTACTTCTTTTTCCACAACTGATGCAACAAATTTGGTATTCAATTGAACTGAATGGACACGTAACATGCGAATATATTGGTGTTATTGATCCCAAGGAACACGCGTAGGGTATATAATGATCAAATGGACCCCTTAATAGTCAATGGTGGCTCTTCTGCTTCTTTTTCCATAACTGATGCCACAAATTTGGTATTAAATTGAACTGAATGGACACGTAACATGCGAATATATTGGTGTTATTGATCCCAGGGAACACGTAGGGTATATAATGATCAAAGGGACACCAAATGGACCCCATAATAGTCAATGGGTGCCCTTTTGCTTCTTTTTCCATAACTAATGCAACAAATTTGGTATTCAATTGAACTGAATGGACACGTAACATGCGAATATATTTTTGTTATTGATCCCAGGGAACACGTAGGGTATATAATGATCATACTTCTCATGGAGGATAGCCGCCTGCCGTATATACCGACAGCGGAAATGCTGCCCTTTTATGTCCATACATTGTTTTTCGAGTCACAAACGCCCTAATAATGCACAGCTGGTTGGACTAATCCTATCTGCGGTGATTGATATGCAAAGCATCGCCTCGCTTTATTACCACACCAATAGGTGCTCACGTTTTTGAATTCCAAGGGCTTTTTCCAAGTGCATATAAATGTTATCCAGCCCCTGGTGTTTATGGGCCGGACGCCAAGAGAATCACCCTGGATTTAAGCAATATGTTATATGGAGAAATCTGTGAATTTAATTGAATGACTAGTTGGTATTTGCGTGAACACATATGGCATCTCGCTCTGTGCGTGCAGAAATATATTCTATTTTCTGTGTATTTTGCTTTTTTTTTTTTTGCAGAGCTGTTTTATTCCGAATCGTAAAATGGTGAAATAACGCCCCATTTTGTTTGTTTAAACCTGGCAGATCCGGAGCTATATATAAGCTGTTTTGGCCCAGCATCCTCTCCTACCAGGGGTTCATTTGTATGCTGAGGGGATTAGCCAGAATTTACTGTAGCTGTGCCCTGGGGAGCTCTGAACTCCCTGGGAATATGCTCTGACGAAAGCGTGCAGTTGGTAAGATTAGAACGAGCCCTTCTGCTACAGAGAAGAAGCCTTGGTCACTCGTGAGGCCTCCTACCTCGAAATCATTCTCATTTAGAACCTTTTTGATCATTCAACCTCAAAAGATGACTTGGCTCCTTGCACCAAAATTGACCAATTACTTCGAAGGTGGGGGATCCGGGGGGACTGAATTTGGAAATGATGTTTCATGGATTTTTTTTTTCTTCTTCTTCTTCTTCTCCCTTCCGCCTACCAATATTTTTACAGCTGTTGACATCTATTGAGTTACATGTGGCTGTACCGTATCCCAGTGGTACAGTTTCAAAGATCTGTTCACCATAAACTGTGCTGTTCTCAAGTAAATGACTCTGACTCGGAGAAAGCACAGTAGTTTAACTGTTACTATAAATACGGGAGCTAAGACATTTTAATTATAATTTTTGAGTTATATAGCAGTCTGCAAGGAGCCCAGGCATTTATTAAAGAGGGACAATACGCGTTCAGGACGCAGTGCTCTCTTGTGGCCAGAAGCCGTAATTGCAAGCAACGTATTTCTCTTCATTTATTTGCTTCCTCTGCGTTATTGACAGTGATTTGTTGTGACTCATTTCCCCCTTCTCCTCGCTCTCAATTATGTATGTTTGCTGGGATTTCTACCTAGAAATTCATTAATACGTTACACCATTTTTTTTATTTTTTTTTTTTTATTAGACTAGAGTTAAGAAACGGTTACCTTTTTTAATACTTTGTTAGCCCAGGACAAAACCATTTTGTGATGTCCTCCCTGTAAATTCAGTGTACAAAGGACTCCGTTAGTGTTTAGTGCTGCCCAAGGCTTGTTAGAGGTCAAACATGGCGTGATAATAATCTATTTGCAACGAGGCCATGACAGTATTCTGCAAACCCGGTCAAGTATCAGGACTCCCGGTCAAGTGTCAGGACCCCCAGAAAAGTATCAGGACTCCCGGTCAAGTGTCAGGGCTCCCGGTCAAGTGTCAGGGCTCCCGGTCAAGTGTCAGGATTCCCGGTCAAGTGTCAGGGCTGCCAGTCAGGTGTCAGGATCATGGACTCCCCAGTCAAGGATCCCCAGTCAAGTGTCAGGACTCCCGGTCAAGTGTCAGGACTCCCGGTCAAGTGTCAGGACTCCCGGTCAAGTGTCAGGACTCCCGGTCAAGTGTCAGGACTCCCGGTCAAGTGTCAGGACTCCCGGTCAAGTGTCAGGACTCCCGGTCAAGTGTCAGGACTCCCGGTCAAGTGTCAGGATCCCCGGTCAAGTGTCAGGATCCCCAATTTCCCCCTGCTTCCCTTCAGAGGCTTTCCTTGTCGAAGTTGGTCTCTTCATCCTGCTTTCATGTCCGTACACTGGAAATGGGCAGAAATGCTCACTCGGGCAATCATGTGGTAGATCACCACAGAGGTCATGTCCAATATTTAGACTGGAGACGAGGAAGTCCAGACTAGCACAGACTGGTAATGCCAGAATGGGAGTTTCGGGGAGGGGGAAGGATCGTATAAGGTATTCATGCATCTATGTATTTTAACCAGTCTGTGCCCTTTCAAAACTATTATTACCTGCTGGGCAATCCCTTTTAGTTGACACCATTCTCTTATAATGTATGTGTGAAGTTTGTGTAGAAGTATAGGAAAGTTTACACGCTACCTTACTTAAGACTATTAGCACATGGATTTTATGTCATGTGACCACTCTTGTGTATCCATGAGTATAGATATTCATGATAGTGAGTACAGAAGTTACCATAGTAACCCCAGAGCAAGCAAAATATTTAGATTGCTAAAGCCGTTCAGGAGATCTTTTTTTTTTTTTCTTTAAAGTCGCAATTAATAAATGATTATGTTGGTATTTTGATCATGACACTCATAAGAATCTGTATATAATTGAAAGGTGTTGTCCCACCTTTGGAATAGTCTGCAATCACAGAGTTCCCAAATGCGATCCACACACTGTCAAATTCCTGGTGTGAATGGGTGGTCACCTGCCAACTAGACTTCTATTGTGAGGAGTCAAACAAGTCTAGTAGGAGTGTGTCCGCAAATCACCTGCCCACACTGGGAATATCTGGGAATGATGACCATGTGTTCGCCACTTCTGATAGCCCTTTGTCAGCAGATATTTGGGGGAATCAACATAGCACATGCCCTCTTCTTTCTTGTCACAGGAGAAGAAGGCTCTTCTTGAAACTTCACGTTAGGTTGATACCCCAATTTTGATCATATGTCTTGGGCCACAGTGAGAAATCTCACCCAGTTTTATGCTGGTTACTATAAAATGTCTAAAGTCAAGGCTGTAGACCATATGAAGAACACTTGCGTAGCTTTCTGTGCACCATCCTTGTTTAGAACACAATAATTCCTTTATTTTTAGTACTTTTTATTTTTGCATTTTTTTCCTTCTTCTCTTGTATTCCGGCACCTGCTGTGACCGTGCTATTCTTGCAGCCTAGAAAGTATACCCAGTGAGCAGTCACACCTGCATGTCATTACTACTTTTGTGATGGCATCTAAATCGGATACCAACTGTGATTTTTTTTTTTGATTTTTTTTTCCTTAAATGTCACCATATGCCCCCGAGGCAAGGCCACACTTATAGCATCTCTAATATATATAATATATATATATATATATATAATATATTTTTTTATTTTTTTTTAAGCCATTTTCTAAGATCTATTCCTCTTTAAGGAGTTTTATTGCTTGGCATGGGGGAGGTATGAGTGTCACACATATCAATATGTTTAGCACTGGAATAACGTGCCAGCTGAGGCTGATGGTAACGGTAGTCCTAATGAGATGGGAGGATTTCTCTGTGTATGTTCACACTCGCATTAATGCAAATTGTAAAGGATGAGCTCTCATAAGCAAAGGTGGAACTAGACGCTTCTGCTCTACAATGCCAATCTGTAACGGGGACCCCCTACCTACTATGTGCCCTTTATAAATCAGTATTTGACACAGCAAAGGGGGTCAAACACTGGGGTCTTGGAGTGACGCCAACCCTTGTACCCTTTAAAAGATCTTGTGAGCGTTCATTTTCCATAGCAAAGCCCACTTTAAAAAACACAAAAAAAAAAACTTAATTGAAAAAAGAAATGGGTGGTCCGAAACACAAATTAATTTTCATACTAGATACCCATTAAGGCCATAATTTAATCAATTTACTAATATTTAATATTTTTTTACCACTTCCTTTTCTGATGACGCTTAGTTTGAGAATTTCACTGCAAGTGACGTAGCTCGCAGGGGTGTCGCAGGTTTCTGCACTCCGAGTATTTTTACAATGTGCAGAGTGACAGTGCACTCTCTTGCTGACTCGTTACTTCTGATTTGATGTGGCAAGGGAGTGCACTGTCACTGTGCATAGTGCACAGTTAGGGTACTTGCCCATGATCAGGACTCACTGCGTCCTGGACGCGGCAGGTCCTGAGCTGCGGGGCCGTGAGTCTCCTCTACAGGTGAAAGCAGCTGCTCATGCCCACAATCAGGGTTCGGGGCGCTGAGGTCTCTTGCTGTGTTTTCCCTACGGAGAACACTTGCGATTCCACAGCAAAGAATTGACATGCTTACGGCTCGGAAAGCCGCACCGCAGGACAGTTTTCACTGCAGGCCATACATGCACAGTGGGCATGGGAGTTCTAGAAAACCCATCCACTGTGCTTGTACTGTACAATGCAGCGTTTTCAACGCAGATGAAACACGCTGCATCCAAAACGCTGCTAACACGGATCGTGGGCACGCACCCTAACAAGAATCTACTGAGCAGTTGTCAGAAATGGCAACCGATTAGTTATAAGTAGAGCAGGGACTATCCAAGTCCCTGAAATGAGGTCACTGATGACGCTTTGTTTCAGGAAGGGGGCAGAGGTCGTAACCGCAGTCTTTGCTCCTGATAACCACTAGCATGCACTGACATTTTCAAACAAAGCACCATAAGACGCAGTAGTAAAAGTAAAAATAAAGTTAATGTACTGGGGGAATGGTATGTTAGAAAATAGATTGAATTATTGCTTTACAGATTTATGATTTATGGATTAAAAAATTAAGAATTTTCAATTCTTTAAAGAAATAATAGAAAAGTATACTGTGAATACCAATTTGGTAGTTTCTAGCTGTTTCCATGCAATCCTGTTGTATCCTGGCTTCCTATAGTGACCTTCTGTCTCATAGGGCGAAACCTCGCCAGACAGGGCGAAACATCTCCACAGGGGACAGGATGCACCAAGATAGGCATGGAAACACTGTATTCCTAATACATTTCATTTTTTGTGGATAATAAATCCGATATGTGTAAATATCCACACGGAATGTTCATAGAAAGAGAAAAGGAGATCCCAAAATTCCGTGAATTGACTTTGGTATTAAACCAGGAAAGTTTCATTAAAAAGTTTGATAAGGAGTGTGTGATAACTTGGCATAGTCATGTTCTACTGGTTAATTTCTACATTTCCTTTGGACGGAAAATAAAAAAAAAAAAAGTGTGTCTTGTAACTGAAAAAGGGTTCTGCCAGGCCCCCGAGTAAAACGTGGCCGTGCCAGGCTGGCATAGATACCAGGAGAGGACATACATATGCCAGTGCTGGGGATACGGCCAAACTTTAGCACTTCAGCCCTGAATGCAGTCGATTTCTTGCTCCGTTTTTATTGTACGTTTTGTCAGGTATGGAATTTTTTTGTTTCTTCTTGAATTCCAGATGATGTCTTCAAGTCTTTTCTACAGAAAAAAAAGGGGGGAATCCCGACTCTCCCGAGACGTCTCCATCGTACCTTCATGCTGCACTAATAATGCAATGTCATATTTAATATCTCAAAATTCTGACACGATGATATTCTTACTCGTTTTACAGATTTATTAGGATTTCCCTTCCCTTAGCCTCAATGTAAAAGTCTCATTTCTGTACATAACTGCATAGGCAGCAAGAACAGACCGGCGTGTGTGTGAAATATCGAATTCTTAGAGCTTAAAAATCACCTCTCAAAATCAAACACACTGCACCCATGTACATATTTAGCAGAGGTGAGGCTTTCATATGGCTCAACATATTGAAATTTGTTGAGGCATTGGACTATATTCGCCCTGATTGGGTTGCTTGTTGTCATTTTGATAAAATCACAGTTTTCCCTACAGCATATCTAGTAGTTATTTGAATGTGCAGCTCTATAACCCCGCCCACAACACTGATTGGCAGCTTTCTGATCATTAAGGCTATGTGCCCACGCTGCGGATTTTGCGCGGATTTGGCCGCGGATTTACCGCGGATTTACCGAAAATCTGCAGCAGCGGCACTTCCAAGCATTTTGGAAATGCTGTGTCCATGCTGCGGATTTTTCCGCGGTGGATTTGCCGCGGATTTTGATCCGGAAAAATCTGCAGCATGTCAATTATTGTTGCGGATTTTGGGTATAGAATGGGGGGAAAAAAAAAATCCGCATCAAAATCCGCGGCAATTTCGCGGTAATCCGCGGTAAATCTGCGGCAAATCCGCGGCAAAAATAAGGTGCGGATTTTCATGCAGAAAAATCCGCAGGTACATTCTACCGTGGACACATAGCCTAACAGTGTACACTGCCAATCAGTGCTGGGGGCGGGGTTATATAGAGCTCAGCACGTCAAGTAGTCCTCTAATGATAATTATCTACTGCTGATTAAACAGTGATTTTTATTAAAACCACACAATGCAGCTCAATAAGTGACACATCGCTGGAATCAGGATCTCTGCCTCTACTTTATGCTGCTCTCAGATTAGGTGACAAAAACCTGGTGACAAATTCCCTTTAAGAAAATGTATACCTTCAAGTGGTTTTGCTCCCCTGTATAGGGATAGAAGGTTAATGTTGCTTGTTTTGGTACAAGCTGTGTATGGAGTTTTTTTGGCGATACTATACTACTTAGGAAAAAAGATTGGAGCCAAATAGAGCCGCATCTAAAATAAAGGCCCCCATCTGCAACCGGCTGTTTGAGACTTTGCGCGTTTTTGATTCCGTGGCGGAATTTGGAGTCCTTTGAATCTCAAATTTGAATTTAAAATGAATTTGAATGTTAAAAATCCACATACCACAACACACTCCTCCATGCAGATTTCCAGTATTTTTTTTTTGTGGTTTTTATACAGCTACAGCCCAGATTTTTTGTTAAAAAAAACAGGTGCTGATAGAACGCTGCAGACAGTAGCAAACACCCATCAAATATAATGGCATAGACTCTTACCCAAAAAGTAAAACAAAAGTTGAGGTATTTATTTGCACGTAGGAAAGCAAGGCGTTTCAACCTCTGCCTAAGGTCTGCTGCAGACTGGCTTAAAAGGAATATGTCACTAGCATTTTGCTATTCCATCTGAGAGCAATATTCTATAGGGGCAGAGACCCTGATTCCAGCGATGTATCACTTAGTGGGCTGCTTGCTGCAGTTTTGATAAAATCACAGGGGACTAGTAAACCTGCTGCTATATAGTCCTGCATATTTATGAGCTCTGTATAACCCTGCCCCTACCACTGATTGGCAGCTTTCTGCCTATGAACAGTGAGCTGCCAATTAGAGTTGTGATAAATCTAAAAATAAGAAGCGCTGATAGGGTAACACCAGATGACAAGTGTAGTATATAAAGGAAATATACGCTCACCTATTGTGGTTGTGAAAGTCACAACCACTGATAAGCATGAGATACTGGCGTCTGCTGCAGCCCCACGTGGATGAGCTTTCAAACCAGAGTAGAGAAGAGGTTAACGCCGCGCATCAGCCAAATGAAAGTGTAGAGATGTTGATGAATAAATATCCTTTTTTATTTCATCGGTCTACGCGTTTCGAGGTCGAAACCTCTTCCTCAGGACCAGGACATCAACAAAGCAAAGATGCTTTGAATTATTATTTGAATTAGAGTTGTGGGCACAGTTATACAGAACTCTGAGAGTTTCTAGATCTGGAGCATGTAAAATAGTGATTTTAACAAAACTACAGAAGGCAGCCTAGTAAGTGATACATCACTGGAATCCGGGTCTCTGATCCAACAAAATGCTGCTCTAAGATGGGGATAACTTCCTTTAAGTTCTTCATTCCCAATCTACTAGGGCCCAGTGGGGTCAACCCTTCAGCCCTATAGGTACACCGCTGCCTTTTATGCTGCTCACGGGATACCGAAATTCACCCGAACCAAGTCAACTGGACAGGACAAAGAACAGGCTTAAAGGGTTTGTCCACTACTTTGACATTGATGGCCTATCCTTAGGTCATCTACCAGTTATCTGAATGCTGAGCTCTGTATAACCCCGCCAACACCACTGATTGGCAGCTTTCTGTGTACACTTTGCATAGGCATAAAACTGCCAATCAGTTTTGGGGGTGGGGTTGGACTACCTCGCAGGTGGTTTACTAGTCCTTTAGTGATAATCTCCTGCTGAATAAAACAGGGATTTTATCAAAACTACCACAAGCGGCTTAGTAAGTGCCACATCAATGGGATCAGGGTCTCTTTGTCTACATTATCCTGCTCTCAGATTAAAAGATCTGATGACTGACTCCTTTTAAAAAAGGTTTGTAGGAGCATAAAAATAAGGATGAGGAAAAAGGTCAAGGGGAAGATGAGCATAAAAAAAGCTCAAAACTATTGCTAACAAGGCACAATTAGAGAGTGTTATTAAAAAAAATACTGTAACGCCTGCCTGGATCCACAGACTCAAACTGGCTGTAATGGACAGGCTAGAGCAGGGGTGGGCAATTAATTTTCCCATGGGGCCGCATGAGAAATTGGGATTGGTTTAGAGGGCCGGACTAATATAATTACCGCAGTTCTACCCAATATATTACATTACTACACCCCCTCCATATACTACACCTGTAATAAACTACACCACTACACCCCTATATACTACACATGTATTATACTACACTCCCTCCATATACCTGTAATATACTACACCCCCATATACACCTGTATTATACTACACCACTATATAATACACCTCCGATATACTACATCATTACACCCCTATATACTACACCTGTAATATACTACATCACTACACCCCTATATACTACACCTGTAATATACTACATCATTACACCCCTATATACTACACCTGTAATATACTACATCACTACACCCCATATACTACACCTGTAATATACTACACCTCCATATAGTACACCTGTAATATACTACACCTCCATATAGCACACCTGTAATATATTACGCCTCCATATAGCACACCTGTAATATATTACGCCTCCATATAGCACACCTGTAATATACTACACCTCCATATAGTACATCTGTAAAATACTACATCACTACACCCCATATACTACACCTGTAATATAGTACACCCCCATATAGTACACCTGTAATATACTACAACTCCATATAGTACACCTATAATACACTACATCACTACACCCCTATATACACCTGTAATATACTACATCACTACACCCCATATACGACACCTGTAATATAGTACACCCCCATATAGCACACCTGTAATATACTACACCTCCATATAGTACACCTGTAATATACTACATCACTACACCCCATATACTACACCTGTAATATAGTACACCCCCATATAGTACACCTGTAATATACTACAACTCCATATAGTACACCTGTAATATACTACATCACTACACCCCATATACTACACCTGTAATATACTACATCACTACAACCCATATACTACACCTGTAATATAGTACACCCCCATATAGTACACCTGTAATATACTACACCTCCATATAGTACACCTGTAATATACTACATCACTACACCCCATATACTACACCTGTAATATAGTACACCTCCATATAGTACACCTGTAATATACTACACCTCCATATAGCACACCTGTAATATACTACACCTCCATATAGTACATCTGTAAAATACTACATCACTACACCCCCATATAGTACACCTGTAATATACTACAACTCCATATAGTACACCTGTAATATACTACATCACTACACCCCTATATACACCTGTAATATACTACATCACTACACCCCATATACGACACCTGTAATATAGTACACCCCCATATAGCACACCTGTAATATACTACACCTCCATATAGTACACCTGTAATATACTACATCACTACACCCCATATACTACACCTGTAATATAGTACACCCCCATATAGTACACCTGTAATATACTACACCCCCATATAGCACACCTGTAATATACTACACCTCCATATAGCACACCTGTAATATACTACATCACTACACCCCTATATAGCACACCTGTAATATACTACACCTCCATATAGCACACCTGTAATATACTACACCTCCATATAGCACACCTGTAATATACTACACCTCCATAGAGCACACCTGTAATATACTTAATATACTACACCTCCATATAGCACACCTGTAATATACTACACCGCCATAGAGCACACCTGTAATATATTACACCTCCATAGAGCACACCTGTAATATACACCTCCATATAGCACACCTGTAATATACTACGCCTCCATATAGTACACCTGTAATATACTACACCTCCATATAGTACACCTGTAATATACTACACCTCCATATAGCACACCTGTAATATACTACATCACTATACCCCCATATACTACACCACTATATACACCTCCATATAGCACACCTGTAATATACTACACCCCCATATGTCACACACCCTGCTCCCCATACAGCCTGCACCCCCATATCACACACACTACACCCCCATATGTCACACACCCTGCCCACATATCTCACCCTGCCTGTACCCCAACTTACCCCTCTCAAACACTCTGCACCCCTTCACATCCTTCTGTCAGTCTGCAGCCCTCATATGCCACTCACCCTGCAACTCCATCTTCCCTCATATGCCACTCACCCTGCAACTCCATCTTCCCTCATATACCACTCACCCTGCAGCTCCTTCTTCCCACATATGCCACTCACCCTGCAACTCCATCTTCCCTCATATGCCACTCACCCTGCAACTCCATCTTCCCTCATATGCCACTCACCCTGCAACTCCATCTTCCCTCATATACCACTCACCCTGCAGCTCCTTCTTCCCACATATGCCACTCACCCTGCAACTCCATCTTCCCTCATATGCCACTCACCCTGCAACTCCATCTTCCCTCATATGCCACTCACCCTGCAACTCCATCTTCCCACATATGCCACTCACCCTGCAGCTCCTTCTTCCCACATATGCCACTCACCCTGCAACTCCATCTTCCCACATATGCCACTCACCCTGCAACTCCATCTTCCCACATATGCCACTCACCCTGCAACTCCATCTTCCCTCATATGTCACTCACCCTACAACTCCATCTTCCCTCATATGCCACTCACCCTGCAACTCCATCTTCCCACATATGCCACTCACCCTGCAACTCCATCTTCCCTCATATGCCACTCACCCTGCAACTCCATCTTCCCACATATGCCACTCACCCTGCAACTCCATCTTCCCTCATATGCCACTCACCCTGCAACTCCATCTTCCCTCATATGCACTCACCCTGCAGCTCCAGCTTCCCTCATATGCCACTCACCCTGCAGCTCCATCTTCCCTCATATGCACTCACCCTGCAACTCCATCTTCCCTCATATGCACTCACCCTGCAACTCCATCTTCCCACATATGCCACTCACCCTGCAACTCCAGCTTCCCTCATATGCCACTCACCCTGCAGCTCCATCTTCCCTCATATGCCACTCACCCTGCAGCCCCCCTCCCCCTCATGTCCCCTCTTTTCTTATTACCAGTCATCATGTGTCCACATCTCCTTCAGGATTCAGTATCTTTGCTTTCTGCCCGGCATCCTGTGTCTCCTCCCACACAGTCACATGGGCGTGACATCATCGCAGGTCCTGCAAGATTAATTATTCCGTCTGCTGTGCTGCTTCTTCTCCTGCCGGGTGGGAACTTTTGAAATGACACACGCAGCGCAGTACTGACAACGTCAGAGCGCGCGCGCGCGTGTGTCACTGACAATTAGTGCCGGCAGGGAACAGAGGAAAGACTCCTGCGTTCCGCTGCCTGCACTGACTGTGCGGACCTGCACAGGATCTCTTCCTGCTCGGCACGCTGCAGCCCGGCTCCACTGCACCGGCTGAAGACGGGCGGGCCGGTCACAGAGAGCAGGCGGGCCGGATGTGGCCCGCGGGCTGCCCCTTGCCCAGGTCTGGGCTAGAGGTAAGCCACTCACCTAGTAGGACCCCTAGAACCCTGAAACCCTTTAACCCCTATACAGGGATTTGGAATTACACAAGGCCCCGGTGATCAATACCTGTGGAAGGCTGACATCCGAGCGAGTCAGGCAGGGTCGAACCGGGAAATGCAGAACAGGGACAGAATCGGCAGGCAAGGACGTAATCCGAAAACATAGCAGAGGTCAAATCTGGATCGGGCAGCGAGGTACATATACAGCAGGAAGGAGAGGTAGTCAGAAAACACGCAGAAGTCAGAACACCAGAATCACTAAACAGAACAGGGCGGGACAGGAAGCAGGAATACAGAACTATCTCTGGCAGTGGTCAGCAGACAGGAGGGAAAATAAGAAGGATGTGGTGTCTTCCCATTGGTTGTAGCTGGAAGACACGCCACCTACAGTCAGCCAGTGGTACTTCAGTTCCCAAGGAAACCCAGTCCAGTGGATGAGCAGAACCTGCGCCCACCAGCGCCGCTGGCATTGACACCTCTCCCATCACCAGCACTATCCACTGCAGGAAAACGGCGTCGCCTGGTGATTAAAGTAGAAGTCGCTGGAGCGGACTTCGGTGGGGACGTAACAGATACCAATGGTATAAATAGTGCACAATGTATAAAAAATAAACCTTCATCCTGGTCGCGATTGTTGTCAGGTGATCGCGGATGC
The DNA here is from genome assembly GCF_048569485.1 of Anomaloglossus baeobatrachus. NCBI lineage: Eukaryota > Metazoa > Chordata > Amphibia > Anura > Aromobatidae > Anomaloglossus > Anomaloglossus baeobatrachus. The sequence continues at coordinate 158,432,229 of NC_134362.1, forward strand.
CATTGAAGTTACCTAATTGGTCTTGAAAAGAGTATGGATGATGAAGGGGGTCAAAAAGTTCCTGTGAGGGATCCAAGATCCCTCAGCTTTCTGGATTTTGTAGTGCAATATGCCCCAATTAATGGTGAGACCGACAGACGGTTAGTTGTGTGCACAGATCATACATTGGGTTTGGTTTCGAGCAGTCACCATCGTTCTAATAGCAGATATCACATACAATCCTGTAGACGGTGATAGGAGCTGGATTCAGCCCTGTGATTTTTACCGCGAGTTTGTTCTGTTTTTCTGCCCCGCGGGACTGTCAGAAGACAGAAGAAATCTTTTTCAATAAGCACCTTTTCCTCTCTCTCTTTATATAGTGTGATTGCTGACTTTTGTGTACAGTGTTAAACGAATAAAAATGAAGGTTGGAGGAGAGAGAGGGAAAAAAAAAACTTCAGTGGATGAATCTGCAATGCAGTAAATAACAAGCCCAAGGGTTATGGTCGTCTGCACAGAGACAGCCTGGAGATAAGGCGCAGGAAGGCATTTGGAGGAGATGATATACAGAGTGTAGGAGGACGGAAAAACCTTTCATTTATTCTCCACTAACTTTATTGTGGAGCTGAGGAACACACTCATAACCACAAAAACTTTTATTTCACGACTGCGCCATTATCATCTGACTATTGATAGAAGTGTAATATTATCATTACTTTTTTATGTGTTTATTTGTTCATGCATTATTTACATAGAACCAACGTATTTATTCTCCGACGCTCTGCACAGATTGTAACCACTCACATCAGTCCCTGTCCCCAGTGAGGCTCACAATCTAATTTCCCTATGTCCACACACACTCAAGGAAGACAATTGATCTGTCAGTACATTTCTGGCACATAGGGGATGGGAGCTAAACATGGCAAAATAAAGGAAAACGTGAAGAACATCCAAATTCCATCCAAGTACTTCTCTATTCAATCTACATCCACTACTCATTTAGTTTATTTTTTTTCTGCTCTAAACTTGTATCATTCATCATATTCGGTGACTGATTTTTAAGGGAATCTATCAGTAAGATCAAATCTCTTATGGGCACTAAGGTCATGGAAAGCTGAATAATATGATACCTTGATATCTGCGATCCGATGGCTTATTCTAGAGAAATTCATGTTTTTCTCAATGTAAATGAGCTAAGATCTATGGGCCGGACTTAGGCGGGCTCTGCACACTACGACATCGCAGGTGCGATGTCGGTGGGGTCAAATTGAAAGTGACGCACATCCGGCGTCGCATGCGACATCGTAGTGTGTAAAGCCTAGATGATACGATTAACGAGCGCAAAAGCGTCGTAATCGTATCATCGGTGCAGTTTTGGCGTAATCCATAATTACGCTGACGCGACAGTCCGATGTTGTTCCTCGCTCCTGCGGCAGCACACATCGCTGTGTGTGAAGCCGCAGGAGCGAGGAACATCTCCTACCAGCGTCACCGCGGCATCCGTAGGATATGCGGAAGGAAGGAGGTGGGCGGGATGTTTACATCCTGCTCATCTCCGCCCCTCTGCTGCTATTGGCCGCCTGCCGTGTGACGTCGCTATGACGCCGCACGACCCGCCCCCTTAGGAAGGAGGCGGGTCGCCGGCCAGAGCGACGGTCGCAGGGCAGGTGAGTGCATATGAAGCTGGCGTAGCGATAATGTTCGCTACGCCAGCTATCATACGATATCGTACCTGCGATGGGGGCGGGGACTATCGCGTGCGACATCGCAGCATCGGCTTGCGATGTCGCAACGTGCAAAGCCGCCCATAGATCTCCCTGAGAATCTGCGTCCATGGCTTCTAATAGATGAAAGCGAGTGTTACCAGTGTGAGACATGTAGAGCAGACTGTCAGTCATTACATGTCTCACATTGGCAACGCCCCCTTTCATATAGAATAATTTCTGGAGGCAGATTCTCAGGGAGAGCTGTGTCCGGCCCAAAGATCTTAACAGCTCATTTACATATTAAGAAAAACATGGATCTCTCTGGAATAAGATTGGATCATAGATATCATTTTTTCGGCTTTCTATGACCTACATGTCTTTATAAACGGCTTCGGGAGGTTGATCCTAATGACCGATTCTTTTTAATTAGCAAATCAGTAAGTGATGGCTAATGATGGGAATTTTGCTACTGGAGTGTGAAGTCTGACATTTTTTCCTGCTCTGTGGTGAAAAAGAAATATCAAGCTGCCGCACCATCCACTGGTTAACACTTCATGGTATTGGGGTACAGTAGGCTATCGCCATAGCACTACCATGCTCGGGTGCGCGATATTCATAACGAGCAGTTGGATGCCCGGATAGGCGCTACTCAAAGATCCGAGTATAGTGAAAATCATTAGGGAACTTGAGCATTTTCCAGAAAAATGCTCAAGTTCCCCATTTACTTCCATGATACTCAGTACATGAGCCGAGCCTGTCCGAGTGTCCGACTGCTCGTTTTGAGTACCGAGCACCCGAGCATGGTAGTGCTCACTCATCACTAGTTACGAGTATCCGAGCATGGTAGTGCTCACTCATCACTAGTTACGAGCACCCGAGCATGGTAGTGCTCACTCATCACTAGTTACGAGTATCCGAGCATGGTAGTGCTCACTCATCACTAGTTACGAGCACCCGAGCATGGTAGTGCTCACTCATCACTAGTTACGAGTATCCGAGCATGGTAGTGCTCACTCATCACTAGTTACGAGCACCCGAGCATGGTAGTGCTCACTCATCACTAGTTACGAGTATCCGAGCATGGTAGTGCTCACTCATCACTAGTTACGAGTATCCGAGCATGGTAGTGCTCACTCATCACTAGTTACGAGTATCCGAGCATGGTAGTGCTCACTCATCACTAGTTACGAGCACCCGAGCATGGTAGTGCTCACTCATCACTAGTTACGAGTATCCGAGCATGGTAGTGCTCACTCATCACTAGTTACGAGCACCCGAGCATGGTAGTGCTCACTCATCACTAGTTACGAGTATCCGAGCATGGTAGTGCTCACTCATCACTAGTTACGAGTACCCGAGCATGGTAGTGCCTGCTCATCACTAGTTACGAGCACCCGAGCATGGTAGTGCTCACTCATCACTAGTTACGAGTACCCGAGCATGGTAGTGCTCACTCATCACTAGTTACGAGTACCCGAGCATGGTAGTGCCTGCTCATCACTAGTTACGAGTACTGAGCACCCGAGCATGGTAGTGCCCGCTCATCACTAGTTACGAGTACCGAGCACCCGAGCATGGTAGTGCCCGCTCATCACTAGTTACGAGTACTGAGCACCCGAGCGTGGTAGTGCCCACTCATCACTAGTTACGAGTACCGAGCACCCGAGCATGGTAGTGCCCGCTCATCACGAATTACGAGTACCGAACACCCGAGCATGGTAGTGCCCGCTCATCATTAGTTACGAGTACTGAGCACCCGAGCATGGTAGTACCTGCTCATCACTAGTTACGAGTACCGAGCACCCGAGCATGGTAGTGCCCGCTCATCACTAGTTACGAGTACCGAGCACCCGAGCATGGTAGTGCCCGCTCATCACGAATTATGAGTACTGAGCACCCGAGCATGGTAGTGCTCGCTCATCTCTAGTAACGAGCACCCGAGCATGGTAGTGCCTGCTCATCACTAGTTACGAGTACTGAGCACCCGAGCATGGTAGTGCCCGCTCATCACTAATTACGAGTACCGAACACCCGAGCATGGTAGTGCCCGCTCATCATTAGTTACGAGTACTGAGCACCTGAGCATGGTAGTGCCCGCTCATCACTAGGCACCTGAGCATGGTAGTGCCCGCTCATCACTAGTTACGAGTACTGAGCACCCGAGCATGGTAGTGCCCGCTCATCACTAGTTACGAGTACCGAGCACTTGAGCATGGTAGTGCCCGCTCATCACTAGTTACGAGTACTGAGCACCCGAGCATGGTAGTACCTGCTCATCACTAGTTACGAGTACTGAGCACCCGAGCATGGTAGTGCCCGCTCATCACTAATTACGAGTACCGAACACCCGAGCATGGTAGTTCTCGCTCATCTCTAGTAACGAGCACCCGAGCATGGTAGTGCCGGCTCATCACTAGTTACGAGTACTGAGCACCCAAGCATGGTAGTGCTCGCTCATCTCTAGTAACGAGCACCCGAGCATGGTAGTGCCGGCTCATCACTAGTTACGAGTACTGAGCACCCGAGCATGGTAGTGCCCGCTCATCACTAATTACGAGTACCGAACACCCGAGCATGGTAGTGCCCGCTCATCATTAGTTACGAGTACTGAGCACCCGAGCATGGTAGTACCTGCTCATCACTAGTTACGAGTACTGAGCACCTGAGCATGGTAGTGCCCGCTCATCACTAGTTACGAGTACTGAGCACCCGAGCATGGTAGTACCTGCTCATCACTAGTTACGAGTACTGAGCACCCGAGCATGGTAGTACCTGCTCATCTCTAGTTACGAGTACCGAACAGCCGAGCATGGTAGTGCCCGCTCATCATTAGTTACGAGTACTGAGCACCTGAGCATGGTAGTGCCCGCTCATCACTAGGCACCTGAGCATGGTAGTGCCCGCTCATCACTAGTTACGAGTACTGAGCACCCGAGCATGGTAGTGCCCGCTCATCACTAGTTACGAGTACCGAGCACTTGAGCATGGTAGTGCCCGCTCATCACTAGTTACGAGTACTGAGCACCCGAGCATGGTAGTACCTGCTCATCACTAGTTACGAGTACTGAGCACCCGAGCATGGTAGTGCCCGCTCATCACTAATTACGAGTACCGAACACCCGAGCATGGTAGTGCTCACTCATCACTAGTTACGAGTACAGAGCACCCGAGCATGGTAGTGCCCACTCATCATTAGTTACGAGTACAGAGCACCCGAGCATGGTAGTACCCGCTCATCACTAGTTACGAGTACTGAGCACCCGAGCATGGTAGTACCTGCTCATCACTAGTTACGAGCACTCGAGCATGGTAGTGCCCGCTCATCTCTAGTTACGAGCACTGAGCACCCGAGCATGGTAGTGCCCGCTCATCACTAGTTACGAGTACAGAGCACCCGAGCATGGTAGTGCTCGCTCATCACTAGTTACGAGTACAGAGCACCCGAGCATGGTAGTGCCCACTCATCATTAGTTACGAGTACAGAGCACCCGAGCATGGTAGTACCCGCTCATCACTAGTTACGAGTACTGAGCACCCGAGCATGGTAGTACCTGCTCATCACTAGTTACGAGCACTCGAGCATGGTAGTGCCCGCTCATCTCTAGTTACGAGCACTGAGCACCCGAGCATGGTAGTGCCCGCTCATCACTAGTTACGAGTACTGAGCACCTGAGCATGGTAGTGCTCGCTCATCACTAGTTACGAGTACTGAGCACCCGAGCATGGTAGTGCCCGCTCATCACTAGTTACGAGTACTGAGCACCTGAGCATGGCAGTGCTCACTCATCACTAATAGTTTTTAGCAGTTAACGTTTCCAACATTCATAAAAGCACATATTGGTGTACAAAAAAATGGAAGCCACAGCAAAAATATAAAACTGGGGATCTGATATCAGAAGGTTACAGCATATTGTTGATAGCAGATCCACTTTAGTGCCCGCTCGTTGTTTACCCTGAGATGGAGCTTATTTAATTCCATCCATTACTGAAAGGATTAAGGTTCATTTCTATCCAGCAGTGATCTAACAGGTAGTTGTAACCTCAACTGCAGCCACTCCCTTCTGCATACCGTCCTCACTCCTAATTAAGCCGGCTATAGCTCATATCTATGCTGTCCACTTTGAAGGAGCCAGTCTCTTGAGAAACTGAGGTGTCGCTTCTGTTGCAGCTGAGAAGTTGCTGCTTGAGAAGTTGTAGAGTGTTATTTGTGGTGTCTTTCCCCACCTGTTTGTCTTACCTTCCTTGTGTTTTTGTAATGGTGAGACTAGGATCTCGCTGGCCTTCACTATTCAGGGTGAGTTCAGCGCCAACGAGGGCCTAGGCACGTGACGGGAGAAGGACCTGTCTCTGTACATTAGGAAGTGGAGTGATCAGCCTCAGATGAGCATTAAGAGGTGACCCTGCTCATCTCTTTCTAGCGCCAGGGCCTTCCGTTGTATTGCTACCCTGGTGTTCCCTCTGTGTTGCACCACTCGCCGGTGGTCCTCTTTGTACCCTGGCATTCATTTTCTGAAGACACAATGGTTCTTTACTACAATTCTTTGTAGCCTCCTTTGCATATTTAATCATCGTATCGATTTTTTTAGCAGCTTGAAGTTGGAATTATGTGCACATCTCAATTCAGGAATTGCACATAGGGAATTGATATTTTTGCAATTTTTTTATTTTTGGTCAGATTGAAAGCCGCAACTTGTGCGTGGGTGAACCAAGGTCTAGATATCCATAGCTTTGCTCTTGCCGTTGCTTCTGTTTTACCAGTGCTGAACAGAATTACAGATGATATTCCTCATCAAAGCCGTACATTAGTCTTCCGTCTATTGTGGAATGTTCTAGAAGCAAGGTCATAGAGCAGCCCTGCACGTCCCGCCTGCAAGAGTGATATCTGCACTGTGCTGCCAGCTCTCCCTCCCTTCGGCTCTCCTTCCCTTGTTCTCCTGAGGTGCAGATGGCCACATTTGCAGGTTAACTAGAACAGCTGGAGACACATTATTAGCTTCCTGCTGCTAACTCTTATTTGCTTAGATATTCCACCCCCCACCCGCCTTAAAAAAAAAAAGCTCATAATTCACAACTTGGAGACCGGAAACAATATTCATCCTTTTTATCAATCACATTGGAATGCATTTGGTTGCGATGTTTACTAACGGAGGACGTCATAATTATCACCCTGTTCCATTTAATGGCATAAATACATAAACTGTTATAGGAATGGCAGAGGCCGACGTCTCCGGGGAACCCTAGACAAATTTTTAATGTAGCGCATTTGTCTGAGGTGGCAGATTCTATGGTATATCATAATGTTGATAAATTTCACTGTAGGAACTGACATTTTATAGCATTAATCCTAGTGGTAAAAAAAAAAAAGTGATGGAATACTATCTTTATGCAGGAAGGAGCTGCAAGCGATGACAAGAGCGGACATTAAAGGTGCACGGAAACGCTTGCAAAGTAAAGGCTGTGTATCACCTTGTCATCTGGAATGCATTTCCATTTTCGCTTCAGTTTGGAGAATTTTCTTTGGATCTTCAAGAAATTACTATAAATGGAGGCCAACATTTTACAGCTGTTGCAAAATAATAATAAAAAAAAAATCAATAGTGTATTAGACACGTAACCAATATATAACATTGATACCTTTTATATGCTGTAAAGTAAAGCTATATTTTTTTAGACTTTGGAAAAAAGGAATTTGGTTACAGTAGGATTTGATGCACCTACCTTTAGTATGGCATACCCTTATAAAAATGAATTTGGTTACAGTAGGATTTCATACACCTACCTTTAGAACCAATATATAATATTGATACCTTTTATCTACTGTAGAGTAAACCTTTATTTTTTTAAACTTGGAAAAAAGAAATTTGGTTACAGTAGGATTTGATGCACCTACCTTTAGAACCAATATATAAAATTGATACCTTTTATCTACTGTAGAGTAAAGCTAGATTTTGTTTAGACTTGGATAAAAAGGAATTTGGTTGCAGTAGGATTTGATGCACCTACCTTTAGAACCAATATATAACATTGATACCTTTTATTAATGTAGAGTAAAGCTATTTTTGTAGACTTGGGGGGGAGGAAGGAATTTGGTTACAGTAGGAATTGATGCACCTACCTTTAGAACGAGTATATAACATTAATACATTTTATTGACCGTAGAGTAAAGTTATATTTTTTTTTTAAGTTGGAAAAAAGGAATTTGGTTACAGTAGGATTTGATGCACCTACCTTTAGAATCAATACATATAACATTGATACCTTTTATCAAATGTAGATTAAAGCTATATTTTTTTAGACTTGGGAAAAAAAAGGAATTTGGATACAGTAGTATTTGATAATCCTACCTTTTAGTATGGCAATATAACATTTATACCTTTTTATCGAGTGTAGAGTAAAGCTATATTTTTTTTTAGACTTGGGGGGCAGGAATTTGGTAACAGTAGGATTTGATGCACCTACCTTTAGAACCAATATATAACATTGATACCTTTTATGTACTATAGAGTAAAGCTATATTTTTTTAGACTTGATAAAAGGAATTTGGTTATAGTAGCTTTTGATGCACCTATCTTTAGAACCAATATATAACATTGATACCTTGTATGTACTGTAGAGTAAAGCTATGTTTCTTTAGACTTGGAAAAAAGGAATTCGGTTACAGTAGGATTTGATGCTTCTACCTTTAGTATGTCATACCCCTATAAAAAGGAAATTGGTTACAGTAGGACTTGCTGCGCCTACTGTACCATTAGAACCAATATATAACATTGATACCTTTTATTGACTAGAGTAAAGCTATATTTTGTTTAGACTTGGAAAAAAAGGAATTTGGTTACAGTAGGATTCGATGCACCTACCTTTAGAACCAATATATAACATTGATACCTTTTATCGACTGTAGAGTAAAACTATATTTTTTTTTAGACTTGAAAAAAGGAATTTGGTTACAGTAGGATTTCATGCACCTACCTTTAGAACCAATATATAATATTGATTCCTTTTATCTATTGTAGAGTAAAGCCTTATTTTTTAAACTTGGAAAAAAGAAATTTGGTTACAGTAGGATTTGATGCACCTACCTTTAGAACCAATATATAACATTAATACCTTTTATCTACTATAGAGTAAAGCTATATTTTTTTAGACATGAAAAAAAGGAATTTGATTACAGTAAGATTTGATGCACCTACCTTTAAAACCAATATAATATTGATACCTTTTATGAACTGTAGAGTAAAGCTATTTTTTTTAGCCTTTGGGATAAAAGGAATTTGGTTAGATTAGGATTTAATACACCTACCTTTAGAACCAATATATAACATTGATACCTTTTATCTACTGTAGAGTAAAGCTATATTTTTTTAGACTTTGGGGAGGAAAAAGGAATTTGGTTACAGTAGGATTTGATGCACCTACCTTTAGTATAGCATACCTCTGTCACTTGATTCATTCTGCCCAAACCATTGCAGCACCAGTTCCGCAGCATTTTAGAGAAAACCTAGTTCATAGGGAAAGACTTGAGTAGTCTGGTGGTGCACCCGTCCTGCTTTTATCTGCACTGTTCTGTTTTATTGACAGGTATTTTCCTATGTACAGACACCTGTCAATCATTTGGAGCAGAGCAGCCAGGGGCAGTATCGGACTAGTTTGGTCTCTCTGTATTGTCCACAATTTCTCAAATGAGGTCTTTTCTGAAATGAATTTTTGCAGAGACACATACCAGGCTATAATTATGCAGACTGGCTCTTACTTCATGCCTCCCTTAGAACGGGCAGTATGAATCAACAGGTCCCCTATAAAAAACATGGCACAAAAGATGTCACGTCTTTGTCTGATGAATATGGAGGTCTTACCATTCACATATTTATTACATACACTGTGGATATGTTTTCCAGTGATATCTGGCACATGTCACACAGCCCTTCAGTTCCTATATGGATTGTAAAGAATGATGGCCCGGTTTGGCTTCATGTTTAAGTGAACACTTCTCAGACATGGACTTTTGAGGACAATGGGTACAACCTGCAAGAAAGCCACACCAACATCAACAATGCAACATGAAAAAGTACTGTCTAGTGTGCATGTATACTATGTGATTGCATAAGCTAGTACCAAAAAGGAGGGGAACCATTGCAATTTTTGCAAAACACCCTTTTGTAGACATCCGTTTTGAAAACATCAGTTGCCATCTGTAATCTAGACTTTGTACACATTCGCGAAGAATTATATTTTAATGTTCATTTGCTTCCTAAATACAAGTTTATCAACTTTCAAAATAGTCTCCATTTAGCATTTTTCCCATATATCTGTTGAAGTGTATGTAAGGTTCTTTATGCACAATAAATGGATAGATGTTGGCCAGATGAGGACTATTTCTCTTGACTCCTCCATATTGAGGAACACTGCTCTGAGGAGTGTTCCTCTGTTCCCTATGAGAGAGTCGATGCCATATTCCTCTGGCGGCGGCTTATGTTGCCAAGAATTTAAGGATTGCCACATTGTCAGGGCAGAGTTGGGAGGACTCCATACACATTAGATTTTCATCTGAACTTGCTGATATAACCTGTATAAGAACCTTAATGGAAATCTGTCAGGTGATGTTGTCATGCAATACTAATGTTATATTTAAATAGGACTTAAGGAAACCTTTCAGGATCAGTAACTTTTATTGCTGTACCTTATCCTATTATCTTGCTGTGAGCTCTATAGAATTCAGTGTCTTGTTCCCACTAGTCAAGTGTATGTAAATATTCACTGCACCCCACACCCACTTCCTAGTGCCTTTACTATCACTGCTGAGTGGTGGGAGGGAGTAGAGGTGGGGGCCGCAGTGCAATTTCAGTTCAGATTTACTTTCACTCAGCACTGAGAGGTGGGAGGGGGCATCAGGGAATATGCAGTTTGTATTTACATATGCTTGATTAGGTACTAGGTCACACTGAATCCTATGGAGCTTACAGCAAGATAACAGGATAAGGAAGAGCAATAAAATCTACTGATCCTGAAAGGTGTCTTGAAGCCCTGTTTGCCCTGAATCTGTCAAGTGATTTTCTAGTACAATACTAATGTTACCTTTTAACATTAGTATTGTACTAGAAAATCACTTGACATATTCCCTTTAAGTCCTTTATCTAGCTGAATGTCTTGCTAGATACAAATCTGTCAGAGCTCCTACATCTCACAGCTCACTTTGCTCCATTCTCCCTTCACTTAGTGTTAGATATAGCAGCAGGGAGGGGAAAATGGTTGTACTCAGTGGAGAAAGAGGAAAGTATCTGACGTTTTATATAAAGAGGAGAAAATAAGCTGTAGACGAGGAGGAAATAACATGGCGATAAAATGAGTGCAGTTCTGGAGCTTGACTGATACTACTCCCGATTCTGCCTCACCCTCATGTTTCAACCTTGATAATAAGCTATGAAAGCTTGCTGCATTGATCTGTTTACCTATGAATAAGGACATGTTTTTAACCTCCTGTCCGAAACGCGTAAGGATACCATGACACCCCTTTCCCCCCCTTTGCGTTTTTCATATTTTTAACTTATATGCCTCAATACATTTTTGATTTTTTATATATAAATTAATTTTTGGTGCTGGATTCCATTGTCCCCTTCCCCTTTCCCTCATTCATTGACTTACTGATACAAGAAAGCAAGGGAAGACAGCAGGACGGTGGATATACACAGACCTCACATCCAGCCTGTATTACCGAGAGGGACACTTCCACGGGGAAAAATGAGACTTGGATCATGCTGCATATCAGGGGATCTGAAAACGAATCATGTATTGAAGATTGTAGCCTGAAACTTTGAGAAATGTTATCAACTGAATGTAACCACTAGAGATGAGAAAATTAATTCACCTCAATTTTTCCCCCCGATACATTTGAGTCCAGCAAAATATCGAAGAAGAAATTACAAAATGAAAAATAAAAATGCTCACTCATCCGTCACCTGCCTTCTTCAGTCCATAACAGGGGCAGTCTCGAATGGGCAGTCTACAGCACTTGGTATCTTTGGCTCCTCCGGCACGGCACAGACTACACTGTACCGTCGAGTGCAGGCGGTTGATCTGCCACCCTGTATGGCAACATTAGATGTAATTTTGACCCAAGGGTGCACAGTTGCTGTGCCTTATTTATTTGTATGGTGGGTGCGTTTGTCTTTCAAATTTTTTTACATCATATCTGCCGAGAACATTTTCAAAGTCGAAGCAATGCCTTTTGCCGTGACGCTCAAAGGGCATTTTATTTTCTCCTGTCTATAAGAGGCTGAACACGTTTCCAGAAGCTTCATCATTATGCAGATTAGCTCAATTGGATTTGCTCCCGCAGATGCCTCACCAGGCAGCAGAACGACAGGAGGCTTCTTCGGCTTGGATTGAGTTTAGGCATGGAACGGCCTTTCTGCCCTCGCAGACGCCAAGGCCCATTTTAATATAAAAGTCAAAATGGAGCTCTGACAGCACTTTGGATGTCAACAAACCAAACACTTTGTTTCCCCCCCTCCGGAATTGAGTTAAAGAGACACTGGGTATTCTTCTGTACCGTAAATAGAACAACCCCCTTTTTCGCGATTTGAGGTCTGTAATGCCTCATCGCTTAGTATATACCAGCTGAGGGAGTGATTTCTCCTTAACAAGCTTATAAAATACTTGAGTAATTTGTGAGTTTATTGGAGAGCTGATTACAAACATCCCCTTATGTACACTTCAGCGCTAAATTAACATCACCAATAACAACAGGATATCTTCAAGCTTTTTTTTGTATTTTTTTTTTTCCGATGCTTGACACAATGCTCTATTGTTTTTCCGCCGGACAGGTGTTTGCCCCTTATGTCTCTTGCCACTGCTTTGTGGTGGTGTTCAGGCTTACTACAGGTGTCCATCCTATAGATATTAAAGAGTTAATGATCTTAGGCAATAGTTCCTTTTGTAAACTGGTTGCAAAATTGGGCAAACTCCTGGTTTACATTGCTGCTGGAATAAATCCCAATTTTTAGGGATACACAATCACTGTACTCGTACACACTCCATATAACACTGTATGTGCTCCCTGTAGTGCCGCATTCTAGGTGAGAAAAGTCTATGATATACTGTGTAAAGATTAACATCTACAACTTGAAATTTAGTAACATAAAGGAGACAGTTGCACTCTGCAGTGCTAAGATATGTGGAACAATTAATATGGGAATATAGACACGCTACGAAAAACATGTAAAAATTAAGATACTTAGCACAGAAAAATAGCCAGTTTTATGTGAGCCCAACAGCCAACGGCAAGGTGACCTCTTTTTATTGGGTCCCTATCAAACTAATGACTGTCTTTGGGTTAAACAAAAATACAATTTATGTGTGGACAGAAATAAACCTGCAAATATACCAGAAATATACCTGGAAATAAAGAATTAAAATAGCCTAAAGGGGGCTTTACACGCAACGACATCGCTAACCAGATGTCATTGGGGTCACGGAATTCGTGCCGCACATCCGGCCTCGTTAGCGACGTCGTTGCGTGTGAAACACATGAACGAGCGCTAACGATTAAAATTATTCACCATATTGTTGATCGTTGACACGTTGTTCTAATCTCAAATATCGTTGCTGTTGTAGGACGCAGGTTGTTCGTCGTTCCTGTGGCAGCACACATCGCTATGTGTGACACTGCAGGAACGAGGAACAATATCGTACCTGCGGCCGCCGGCAATGAGGAAGGAAGGAGGTGGTCGGGATGTTACGTCCTCATCTCCGCCCCTCTGCTTCTATTGGGCGGCCGCTTAGTGACACCGCTGTGACGCTGGATGAACCTCCCCCCTTAGAAAGGAGGTGGTTCGCTGGCCACAGGGACGTCACTAGGCAGGTAAGTATGTGTGACGGGGACTAACGATGTTGTGCGCCACGGGCAGCGATTTGCCTGTGACTAACAACCGACGGGGGCGGATGCTTTCACCAGCGACATCGGTAGCAATATCGCTGTGTGTAAAGTGGCCTTTAGGCTGAAGAGCAGGAGCGCTCAATCAGAAGGCGTGACCCTGTAATTTAAGAAAAAGGCAGATGCACATCCTACCTTTCTAATGTGAACAGGTGCAAACTGAATATTGAACATAGGAACAAAAAGGAGACAGTTGCACTCTGTAGTGCTAAGATATGTGGAACAATGAATATGGGAATATAGACATGCATTACTGCTATGAAAAAAACATGTAATAATTGAGATACTTAGCACACAAAAATGGCCAGTTTTATGTGAGCCCAACAGTCAGCGACAAGGTGACCTCTTTTTATTGGGTCCCTATCAAACTAATGCCTCTCTTTGGGTTAAAAAAACCTACAGTGTATGAGCAGACAGGAATCTGCAAATGGAGAATTAAAATAGCCCAAGGCTGAAGAGCAGGAGTGCTTAATCAGAAGGCGAGACTTTGTAATCTAAGAAAAAGACTGATGACACATCCTATCTTTCTAATGTGAAAAGGTACAAACTGAACACAAAACATAGTAACAAAAGGAGACAGTTGGACTTTGTAGTGCTAAGATATGTGGATCATTGAGATACTTAGCACACAAAAATGGCCAGTTTTATGTGAGCCCAACAGCCAACGGCAAGGCAACCTCTTTTTATATACCTGTCTTAGCACTACAGAGTGCAGCTGTCTCCTTTTGTAAATTTCAAGTTATAGATGTCGATCTTTACTCAGTATATCATAGACTTTTCTCCACTAGAAGATGGCACTATAGGGAGCACATAAAGTGTTACATGGAGTGTGTAAAGTGATTATGTATACCGAAAAATTTGCACCCATTCACATTAGAAAGGTAGGATGTGCCATCAGTCTTTTTCTTAGACAACTAGAAATGTATTTATTCCTGTCCTCATTGCTGCATAGTCCTTGTAAAGGCAAAAAAATATGACTAAGGATCCTCTTTGATCCGAAACGCAGCATCTGCTTCACAGTTTTAACCTTTTTTTTTCTGTTCGTCACGGATTTTAATACGTGAAATAAACATTTTGATTAATATATTTTTGCATTGCTGGATACTTTTTCCTTTTCCGTGGACAAGCAAATTTGCAATTTTCTGCTTATTAAAATTTGCTGCCGTCCCTGAGATATTAATACTTATACTTTACAGCTCGTAGCCTTGGAGACCGGCCACCGATGCAGTGTAGTTTGTAAACACCACATTGATGCTTGCCTTGATTAGGAGGTAACCGTACTCCCCAACGATTCTGACCATCTTCGAAACCATGCCTACAAACCCGGTACAAAAGGGCTTGGGAAAAAAAAGAGCTTGTAAGCATTGTTCCTGTTCTGCGGTCTAGAACCTAAGGTCTGTCTCCAAGGCAACAAAATGCAAACAATTGTTAATTTCTCAAAAAGGTCTGCAAATTTTAATAAGTAAATTACAAAATTGCTTGCATTTCCAAGCACTATCTGACAATACCTATTTATGACATTGGGAACTAACCTTTGAGGCCTGCAACACACATCCGTAGAAAACATGCGTGTTTGGTCCGTTTCCGTATATACCGGAGACACGGCCAAACGTGCACCAATGTTATTTAATGTTTTGAGGACACATGTGCGTTTTTCATTAAGGTCCGTGGGTCCGTGTGCGTGCTACGTTTGTGTCTCCGGTTTGCACGGAAGCATGTCCGTTTTCAGCACGCAACACGCAGCACGGACCCAATGAAAGTCAATGGGTCTGTGCGCACGTCCGAGTGACACGGACTCATCTGTTTGTTCCCTGTAAGTTTTGTGCTTTTTTCATGTGGTGTCGGTCTTTTTTCTTTTTCTCTTTCGTTCTCTCCCTCTGTCCGTCAGTCGGTCGGTCTCTCTCTATGTCTGTCGGTCGGTCTCTCTGTCTTATCTGTTCCTCTCGCTGTCTGTCGGTCAGTTCCCCCCCTCTCTCATACTCACCGTTCCCCGATCTCCGGCGCGGCGCTGCACGGCTGTTATAAAAGCTCCGGCGGCTTTTACTATTTTGAAAAAGCCGGCCGCTCATTAATCAATCTCGTATTCCCTGCTTTACCCGCCCACAGGCGCCTGTGATTGGTTGCAGTCACACACGCCCACCACGCTGAGTGATAGCTGTGTCACTGCACCCAATCACAGCAGCCGGTGGGCGTGTCTATACTGTGCAGTAAAATAAATAAATAAATAAAAGAAACGGCGTGCGGTTCCCCCCTATTTTAATACCAGCCAGATAAAGCCATACGGCTGAAGGCTGGTATTCTCAGGATGGGGAGCCACACGTTATGGGGAGCCCCCCAGCCTAACAATATCAGTCAGCAGCCGCCCAGAATTGCCGCATACATTATATGGGACAGTTCTGGGACTGTACCCGGCTCTTCCCGATTTGCCCTGGTGCGTTGGCAAATCGGGGTAATGAGTTAATTGCAGCCCATAGCTGCCACTAAATCCTAGATTAATCATGTCAGGCGTCTCCCCGAGATACCTTCCATGATTAATCTGTAAATTACAGTTAAAAAACACACACACCTGAAAAATCCTTTATTAGAAATAAAAAACACTAACAAAGTCCCTCATCACCAATTTATTAACCCCGACAAAGCCCTCCATGTCCGGCGTACTCCACGGACCTCCAGCGTCGCATCCAGCTCTGCTGCATGCAGGTGACAGGAGCAGCAGAAGACACCGCCGCTCCTGTCACCTCCACGCAACAAATGAGGTGAGTAGCGTGATCAGCTGCTGTCAGTTAGGTAACCCACGGCCACCGCTGGATGCAGCGGTGGCCGCGATTAACCTCAGTGACAGCTCAGCTGATCGCGATACTCACCTCATTAGCTGCGTGGAGGTGACAGGAGCGGCGGTGTCTTCTGCTGCTCCTGTCACCTTCATGCAGCAGAGCTGGATGCAACGCTGGAGGTCCGTGGATTACGCCGGACATGGAGGGTTTGTCGGGGTTAATAAATTGGTGATGAGGGACTTTGTTAGTGTTTTTTATTTATAATAAAGGATTTTTCGTGTGTGTGTGTGTGTGTGTGTGTTTTTTAACTGTAATTTACAGATTAATCATGGAAGGTATCTCGGGGAGACGCCTGACATGATTAATCTAGGATTTAGTGGCAGCTATGCGCTGCAATTAACTCCTTATTACCCCGATTTGCCAATGCACCAGGGCAAATCGGGAAGAGCCGGGTACAGTCCCAGAACTGTTGCATATAATGTATGCGGCAATTCTGGGCGGCTGCTGACTGATATTGTTAGGCTGGGGGGCTCCCCATAACGTGGGGCTCCCCATCCTGAGAATACCAGCCTTGAGTCGTATGGCTTTATCTGGCTGGTATTAAAATAGGGGGGACCGCACGCCGTTTTTTTTATTTATTTATTTATTTTACTGCACAGTATAGACACGCCCACCGGCTGCTGTGATTGGGTGCAGTGACACAGCTGTCACTCAGCGTGGTGGACGTGTGTGACTGCAACCAATCACAGGCGCCTGTGGGCGGGTAAAGCAGGGAATATGAGATTGATTAATGAGCGGCCGGCTTTTTCAAAATAGTAAAAGCCCTCGGAGTTTTTATAACAGCTGTGCAGCGCCGTGCCGGAGATCGGGGAACGGTGAGTATGAGAGAGGGCTGCTCAATTCAGTCACTCAGGGGATTAGCGGTCACCGATGAGTCCTTCACGGGTGACCACTAATCAGTACGCGGCACACAGACAGAGCCGCGGCATGACAATGAAGTTGGGTGAAGTTCACCCGAGTTCATTCTCATCGCGCAACTCTGTCTGCTGTCAGCCGACATGTATCAACGACATTGTGCAACACACAAACGAACATTCCACACGGACATTCCACGTACACATACACGAGCATTTTACACACAAACATGGACATTTTACACATACACACGGCTCGCATACGCCATCACACGGATGCCATACGTACCGGAGAAACGCCCCAAAAAAACGGAACACAGACCCGAAAAACGGACCGTGTCATATGGACGTTTTTTTTGCGGAAGTGTGTTTTAGGCCTAAAGTGTAGTTGTAAAACTTTTGTATGAGGCATTATTCTAATTTTTTTTGGGGGGGGGCAGGATTAATGTTTGGCATATTAAGCGTGGCCTTACATTAGGTAAAAGTAAATTGATGGTTAAACGAATGATTGTCTAAGGAACGATTGTTTTACCAACACTTCCTTACACCCCATTGCGGTCAATGAAATCCGCCATGGTTTGTTCAGTGACACGGGGTGAAGGATGGATGATTCTAGAAACATCCAATTATTTGAACTACCGGATACCTGTGAGGGCTCATTCCCTGTGCTACACAATGCCTGAGAGGGCTCATTCCCTGTGCTACACAATGCCTGTGAGGGCTCATTCCCTCTGCTGCACAATGCCTGGGAGGGCTCTAACCCTGTGCTACACAATGCCTTGGAGGGATCATTCCCTCTGCTGCACAATGCCTGGGACGGCTCTAATCCTGTGCTACACAATGCCTTGGAGGGCTCATTCCCTCTGCTGCACAATGCCTGGGAGGGCTCTAATCCTGTGCTACACAAAGCCTTGAAGGGCTCATTCCCTCTGCTACACAATGCCTGGGAGGGCTCATTCCTTCTGCTACACAATGCTTGGGAGTGCTCATTTCCTCTGCTACACAATGCCTGGAGGGCTCATTTACTCTGCTACACAATGCCTGGAGAGCTCATTCCCTGTGCTACACAATGCCTGGGAGGGCTCATTCCCTGTGCTACACAATGCCTGGGAGGGCTCATTCCCTGTGCTACACAATGCCTGGGAGGGCTCATTCCTTCTGCTACACAATGCCTGGGAGGGCTCATTCCTTCTGCTACACAGTGCCTGGGAGGGCTTATTCCTTCTGCTACACAATGCCTGGGAGGGCTCATTCCTTCTGCTACACAATGCCTGGGAGGGCTCATTCCTTCTGCTACACAATGCCTGGGAGGGCTCATTCCTTCTGCTACACAATGCCTGGGAGGGCTCATTCCCTTTTAGCATTTTAGGAGTATGTGCACAAGGTGACTTTAAGACGCCGGTATACCCGCCAGGTTTTCCAATGAGAACATGCTTCAGGAAATCTCTGGTGGTGTTATCCCTGAAACTTCTTTGTTGTCGTCTTTTTCCATCCTTTTTGGAATTTAAAGTTCAAATACCGAGGGACTTCCAAGCGGAAGCTGCGCAAAGAGTGAACATGTTACTTCTTTTACTGGTTTCCCATCCATTGGAGCCTGAAGCTGTTAAAAAAAAAGTGCTAAAAAAGATGGATCATATGCACAGTAAGCAGATTTTACATTTCTGTTCATATTTATCCTTTGTAACAGATTTTAGCATTATTTCAGGTGCCTGAAAACAACATTGTGTGCACACCATTCTTCTCTTATTATATTTTATGTATTTTTTTGGGCACATCCAGTTTTTTAAAGAATTCACTGCTTTTTCCCATGGATTCAAATGGCTTTTGTTTTTAGCCTATATAAGTCAATGGATTACAATTTAAAATTGCAATATTGCATGGTTTTGGCCTAGATTCTGTTCCTCATCCATACTTGAGCAAGGAAATGAGGGGTGCATCTTATAATCCGAATGTAGCTTACCATGGGGGGGTGGAGAATGATCACAGGAGGCAGGGGCAATGCTGAGAGGGCTATGCTAGTGCTCGCTGCAGGCGGTGAGGCAGCGGCCATCCTGAAAATATCAGCAGTGCGGTCCTCAAATAATGGTGCCTGGAGTCGGTGCATGCGCAGATTGAGAGACTCTGCTCGCCATTAAGCCGATAGCTAAATCTGCCGACTGCCGGCACCATTTCTTTGAAGCCCGCACCGCCGACAGTTTCTGGAAGTTCCTACTTCACAGTTCCCGCAGCGAGCATCCAAAACACCTGCCGCATCACCCGCAGCATGATCCTACTACACCACCCCTGTTGAGACACCACCGGATTATAAGCTGGACCCCATATATTTTTTTACCTTTTTTTTTTTTTTCTATAAATTTGAGGTGCGTCTTATAAATCGAAAAATACATTAATCATGTCATCACATTCTGAAACATCAACATTTTTGTTTTAATGTAAATTCTGGTTCAGATGCACATTTTCTTATCTGATCTGTTATTCTCGTGGTGCAGAACCAGTCCTATAGTGGTGGGTACATACCATATTTACAATGGGTTAAATTACATGCTTAAATGTATTCTTCTGTATGTACTGCTAAGTTACCCCCAAAAGAAAGCAGACACCCCCTAAAAGAATTGCTCTTACACACTCCAAACAATTTAGAGTTGGTAAGTGAGTGGGCTCTCACATACAAATCTGCATCACTGTCCAGTCCCCCTTCTTTCTCTAGTGATTGGCGCCTCCTGGTGACTTGAACCAGAATCATTCACAGAGTGATTCTGGTACTCAGTTTTCTTGTGAGAGCTGCTGTGCAATGCAGCCGGGACTTGATCATGACACAGATCTCTGTGTGAGAGCCCATCCACCATCGGCACTTGCCAACTGTAATTGTTTGGGGTCTGGCAAGTGCGATTTTTTTTTTTTTTTTTTTTTTTTGGGGCTGTCTGCTTTCTTAGATAAAGAGTCCTGCTGTATTCTTTAACTTTATAAAATGCTTGATCACTTATATGGAACCGCAACTAAGGCTTATTTTTGCAGTAGGGCTTATATTTTAAGCATACTCAAAAAAAAATCCGACTAGGGCTCATTTTTGAAGTATGACTTTATAATTTTTTTTTTTTAACACAAATTTTATTTCAATTTTCAAAATACACACACAGGCAATGCCCGATATGAATATGACCGACATATACATCATATATTCCTTGCTTTTGAGGTTTTTCAACCTCTTAAAACTGAATTTTCATACCTTACATCGACCTTTATTGTATAAACTATAAACTTTAACTAAGGGCTTATATTTTAAGCATACTGAAATAAAAATTCTACTAGGGCTTATTTTCAGGGTAGGTCTTACTTTCGGGAAACCGGTGTGTGTGTGTGTGTGTGTGTGTGTGTGTGTGTGTGTGTGTGTGTGTGTGCGTGTGTGTGTTTATAAACATAAGACAAACAAATGTAAATATAAATAATTGCAGAAAAGTAAACAGTACGCAAAAAAGGTGCGGACATATATCTATCTAATATATATATATATATATATATATATATATATATATATATATATATATATATATATATATATATATATATATATATGGTATATATTTATAAAGAGAGAGAGAGATGGACAAATAGAGATATAGATAGAGACAGATAGAGATAGAGATAGTGAGATAGAGAGAGATAGAGAAAGATATAGATAGAGATATAGCTATGGTAAGATAGAGATGGACATAAATAGAGATAAATAGAGCGATATAGAGAGATATAGATAGAGTTAAAGATAAATAGAGATATAGATAGAGATATTGATAGACATAGTGAGATATAGAGAGGTAGATAGAGATATATAGATAGAGATATAGATAGAGATATAGAGAGATGGATAGATAGAGAGATGGATAGATAGAGAGATGGATAGATAGAGAGATGGATAGATAGAGAGATGGATAGATAGAAAGATGGATAGATAGAGATATAGATAGATAGAGATATAGATAGATAGAGATATAGATAGATAGAGAGATGGATAGATAGAGAGATGGATAGATAGAGAGATGGATAGATAGAGAGATGGATAGATAGAGAGATGGCTAGATAGAGAGATGGCTAGATAGAGAGATGGCTAGATAGAGAGATGGATAGATAGAGAGATGGCTAGATAGAGAGATGGCTAGATAGAGAGATGGATAGATAGAGAGATGGATAGATAGAGAGATGGATAGATAGAGAGATGGATAGATAGAGAGATGGATAGATAGAGAGATGGATAGATAGAGAGATGGATAGATAGAAAGATGGATAGATAGAGATATAGATAGATAGAGATATAGATAGATAGAGAGATGGCTAGATAGAGAGATGGCTAGATAGAGAGATGGCTAGATAGAGAGATGGATAGATAGAGAGATGGATAGATAGAGAGATGGATAGATAGAGAGATGGATAGATAGAGAGATGGATAGATAGAGAGATGGATAGATAGAGAGATGGATAGATAGAGAGATGGATAGATAGAAAGATGGATAGATAGAGATATAGATAGATAGAGATATAGATAGATAGAGAGATGGATAGATAGAGAGATGGATAGATAGAGAGATGGCTAGATAGAGAGATGGCTAGATAGAGAGATGGCTAGATAGAGAGATGGATAGATAGAGAGATGGCTAGATAGAGAGATGGCTAGATAGAGAGATGGCTAGATAGAGAGATGGCTAGATAGAGAGATGGATAGATAGAGAGATGGCTAGATAGAGAGATGGCTAGATAGAGAGATGGCTAGATAGAGAGATGGCTAGATAGAGAGATGGATAGATAGAGAGATGGATAGATAGAGAGATGGATAGAGACATGGATAGATAGAGAGATGGATAGATAGAGAGATGGATAGAGAGAGCTATAGATAGAGATGTAGATAGATAGAGAGATAGAGGGATAGCGATATAGAGGGATAAATAGAGAGATATAAGGATAGAGAGATAGAGGGATAGAGATATAGATAGATAGAAATATAGATCGAGATAGAGATATAGATAGATAGAGATATAGATAGATAGAAATATAGATCGAGATAGAGATATAGATAGATAGAGATATAGACAGACAGAGGGATAGATAGAGATATAGATAGATAGAGGGATATAGAGATAGAGATATAGATAGAGATATAGATAGAAGGATAGATATTAGGATAGATAGAGATATAGCTAGAGGGATAGGTGGATAGATAGAGATATAGATAGATAGATACAGTAGATAGAGAGATAGAGATATAGCTAAATATATCTCTGTCTCCGAGCTATGATCTATCTAGTGATGGAGAGGAATTGAAATGATATTAAAACCCAGTTCTGAGCGCTGACCAGTTGCTTGTAGCCCTCGTCGTCCCAGAGGAGTTTAGAGCACACATCCTGCATTTTTTCATTTCTCGGCATTTCATATATGATTCACTATCCAAGCAGGAAACTATTTTATCAAGGGACACCTCGGTGCAGTACATATATTTAGCCTGCCTTTGTTTATGTACAGTAACTAGCATCTATTGTTTTGTCCTTGAATGGCCATGTATGAACCGCACTGGTATCGTCCTCATTCTGTGCACCTGGGCCCCTAAGGGAAATGAACGGGTTGCTATTTTTGTGGCTAATGGTGGCTTTAAAAAGGGCATCACTGTCGAGTTGCGTAACTGGCACAACAAAACGAGAGCTTGTCACCGAGGATCAGCGAGATCCTGCCACCTACTGTTCCAAAACTCAAAAGGAGGCTCTGATCCTGTCAAATTCAGCCAAACCTCCAGAAAATATCTCCACTAGCAAGTCTCCAGATGCACCGAGCAAGAGACGCTGACAATTATCTGTTGTCAGACCAAACGTTGCGCTGACAAAAACAGCCAAGGAGGAGGATGTCATCGGTAGTGAAAGAAACAAACTCCACAGGATTTCGGAAGAAATGACTCCTGGCTTTTATTCTTGCTAACATGGGCGACATAATTTTGTCCATGTGTCTACATTTAATAGGTGACATCTTGTCGAAAAAAGTTTCTTTAGGTTTTAGAGTATTTCACATTTTAATATTGTTTATTGTAGTCCTGGAATTTTTCTTTATCTTCTTAGAGGAATATATTTTTTTTCTATTAATTTTTTTCTAGTTTTTATTTTGCTATTTTGCACATGGGTGTCAATGCCAAAAACATTCATTTGTTTATATACTTATGGGCCCAATTAATCACTTTGTTAATTTTTTTTTGGCTTCCGATATTTGTTTTTGCTCCAGATTCAGTATAAAAATGTGTATTTTTAACTTTTTAGGTAGCATATTTGCAAAATTGGGCAAACATTTTCTGGCACACATAAAATCTATGTAAAAGGGGATTGGAGCGCGTTGCCAGCAAATTTAAGACATGTAGAAAACCGAAAAGATTTGGAAACGGTGAACTCTACCCTTAATGGGGAAAAAAAAACCAAAAAAACAGGTGAACACGTGTAAAATGGACTTTAAAAAGGCGCAAATTAAAAACGGATGAAACGCACCAAAATGTAGACAAAAAAGGGGGGAAAGGTCAATTAATAATCAGACCCTTAATCCGTATGACTTCAGTGATCTTTGACTGGGTAGTTTTTTCCCCCATTGAAAATAAGACCTACCCCAAAAATAAGCCCTGGCATGATTTTACAAGATTTTTGGAGTATGAATGAAATATAAGGCCTACTCCAAAAATAAGCCCTAGATACCGTCAGGGCCGGCAGTAGGGGGAGTCAAACTGCTTAATTTCTCAGGGCCTCACTCTCTAGGGCACCCTAGAAGTTGTATTCTGAAGTTAAGATTGTTTAAGGACCTTTGATCACTTCGCAGTCATGTGACATGATGTGATCAAAGGTCCCTTAATTGTAGGAGCCTCTTATTTTCACAGAAACACGGGTAGAACATTTTTGGATTAGCATTACAAATTCGGGCAGGGTATGTGAATACGATGAAGCAACCTCAGCATTTTCTTGTCTGGATTGTGGATGAAATTTTACAAAATCTTGGAAAATATCTTCAAATTTAAATTTTAAAATTAATGTTAAATCCACAGCATGTCGCTATGGCTAGTTTTCTTTTTTCTTTTTTAACCATTCTGCATTATGGGGAGGGTTTGGTGTTTTCTAGATGTTTATTTTTTTATTGTTAGTCATTATGGGGAAGGTTTGGTGTTCTCTAGATTTTTTTCGTTAGTCATTTTGGGGCGGGGTTCGATGTTTTCTTGATGTTTATTTTTTATCGTTAGTCATTATGGGGAGGGTTTGGTGTTTTCTAGATTATTTTTTTTAATTGTTCGTCATTATGGGGTAGGAATTGGTGTTTTTTTATTGTTAGTCATTATGGGGTAGGGTTTGGTGTTTTCTAGATTTTTTTATCATTAGTCATTATGGAGGAGCATTCGATGTTTTCTTGATGTTTATTTTTTCTCAATAGTCATTATGGGGTAGGGTTTGGTGTTTTCTAGATTTTTTTTATCATTAGTCATTATGGAGGAGCATTCGATGTTTTCTTGATGTTTATTTTTTCTCAATAGTCATTATGGGGTAGGGTTTGGTGTTTTCTAGATTTTTTTTTTATCATTAGTCATTATGGAGGAGCATTCGATGTTTTCTTGATGTTTATTTTTTCTCAATAGTCATTATGGGGTAGGGTTTGGTGTTTTCTAGATTTTTTTTATCATTAGTCATTATGGAGGAGCATTCGATGTTTTCTTGATGTTTATTTTTTCTCAATAGTCATTATGGGGTAGGGTTTGGTGTTTTCTAGATTTTTTTTATCATTAGTCATTATGGAGGAGCATTCGATGTTTTCTTGATGTTTATTTTTTCTCAATAGTCATTATGGGGTAGGGTTTGGTGTTTTCTAGATTTTTTTTTATCATTAGTCATTATGGAGGAGCATTCGATGTTTTCTTGATGTTTATTTTTTCTCAATAGTCATTATGGGGTAGGGTTTGGTGTTTTCTAGATTTTTTTTATCATTAGTCATTATGGAGGAGCATTCGATGTTTTCTTGATGTTTATTATTTCTCAATAGTCATTATGGGGTAGGGTTTGGTGTTTTCTAGATTTTTTTTTTTCATCGATAGTCATTATGGTGAAGGAATTGGTGGTTTTTTTTGTTAGTCATTATGGGGTAGGGTTTGGTGTTTTCTAGATGTTTATTTTTTTTTATCGTTAGTCATTAAGGGAAAGGAGTTTTTTTTGATAGTCATTATGGGGGAGGTTGTTTTTTTTTTGTTTATTTTTTTATCATTAGCCTTTATGGAGGAGGGTTCGATGTTTTCTTGATGTTTATTTTTTATTGTTAGTCATTGTAGGGGAGGGTTTGATATTCTATAGATGTTTATTTTTTATCGTCATTATTGGGAGGGGTTTGGTGTTTTCTAGATTTTTTTATCATTAGTCATTATGGGGGATGGTTTGATGTTCTCTATATATTTATTTTTTAAAAGGAAATTGCAAATGTTTCACCCAAATCTATCCCCTCCTCTGAGGAGTATCTTCTCCTTTTCGGGGGTGGTGATTAATGGGGAAAAAAAGACTGCTAGGGAGGGGATAAATTTGATTTTTTAAAGCTTTAATTTTCCTGCATATTTTGCACTAAAAAAGTGCAAAAGATGTAACGAACACAAATTTTAAAAAGAAATTGGTGCAATTAAAAAAAAGAAACAAATACCAAAAGACAAAAAAATAAGTGGCGCAAAAATCCTGAAATATTTGAAGTTTGCGAAGAAACTTTTCAGCATAACCTTAGCGTGTGTTGGTGTGGAAAGTCCGCGGCACGCCCGTCCCGTCCGCCCACTTCCTCAATGCTTTCCTCCGCTCTGTTTATATCTCCGCAGTCTTTACAGAGGTTAATCCCTATCAATCTGCAGGAAATGTTCCAGAATTCGAGCTTGAACCTGCTTTTATGCCCAATCCTCGGAGACGTAGATTTGCGTTTATACGGAATTAGCCCTGCTTTGTCCAGTCTCACCCTATAACGCCCTCTATTTTTTTTTTTCTTACCTTAATACAACCAGATTATATTTTCGCCTGACTTCTAGCTGTGGCCCCAAGTGGCCCATGGATGGGAAAAAAAAAAAGCGAAGGGTCAGTTACAAGGTTGAGTTCTTTCAGTGTTTCCATAGCAACTGACCTAATGCAAACCCTGGAGACTTTTGGAAGGCTCCCTAGGTGATAAACTCACTGTCCGTACCATCAATCCCAAGCCTTTGAGAACCCCTGCGTGCCTCATTGTCAGAGAGCTGTTTTGATAAGCATCTCTGTCCCCTCTGTGTCAAGGTAGGACTCGGAGACCTCATTTGTGCCTTCGGAGCCCCCGGGAGCCGGTGGATAGACCCGCTTTTTTTTTGCCTGACACACATCGGAACACAACCTCCCGGGAAATAAATAAAGGGAGCTCAGCGTTTTCCTCATGGATTAATTAGAAAGTAGGTAGGAACAGAAATATAGGGCAGGCAAAGAGATTTGGTGATACAGAAATAAACAGGGAGAGGAAGGGATTTTTTATTTTTTTATTTTTTTAATTTCCGAGCACAATATAGCAATAAAAACACGTGCAGCCCATGATCTTCTATAACCTATAGACATTGGCGGATTAGATACCTCTCCTATCGTTATGCACATTCCCCATAGTCGGATGCTCGGTATATTTCTCATCCTAGTGTTTGGACTCGTGTTATTAAATATTTCCTCTCCGAAACAGATAACTAGTCATATCTAGCATTAACGTGTCACTTTTCCTATTTACCGCTTGTCT